>NC_090443.1:588572181-589935681 GCF_031143425.1 Pleurodeles waltl | reverse complement strand
GTTAATACGTTCATATGAAAGTACCCTGGACATCCCATACCTTTAGACTTATGCAATGTATTAATGTAAAGGTCATTGGGACACTTACAAATTGCAAGGTGACATTTAGGCAACCACACTCATTGACGTCTTCACATTTGGCTGTACAGTAAATTCCGATGTGTGACAGGTTCAATGGTGACTTAAGAAACATGGCTAGCGATGTCACAACCTCAGTGTGTTCCTATCGACATGTTGCTGTTGTGGTGTATGTGTTGTGTGTCCTAGAGGGTTGCTGTGCAGTGTGTAAATAAGTAGGTTTTTGTACTTACCAACAAGTAGTCCATTGCCATACCGTCCATTCTGGAAGTGTTCATTGATGGTGCAGTGACGGAAGATGTATGAGTCATGTACACTCCCAGGATATTTAGCCACGATGTTGGTGATCAATCCTTGGTGATCGACAATGGCCTGCACGTTGATGGAATGTGTGTGCTTCCTGTTGCGGTCGAGGTGTTCAGTTGCAGCAGGTGGCACAAGGCGTACATGTGTGGAGTCGATTGCACCAAGGATGTATGGCAAGCCACTGATTGCTTAGAACCCCTGTTTAGTTTCCTGCTGCTTCTGCAGTGTGTTAGGGAAGCAGATGTGGCGGGGTGTCAGTTGAATGATGGCGTCCAGTACTTTGGGCAAAAAGGCGGAGAATGATGGTTGTGATATTCCGCCAACCAGGGCACCAGTTGTTTGAAAAGAGCCACTTGCCAGCATGTGATGTACGGCAAGCAGCTTTGTTTCCATTGGGATGGTGCGGGGTGTCACCAAAGTGGGGGCCAACTGCTGTTCAATGTTTCGCAGCAGCTGCTGAATAGCCTGCCAGTTCAACCGGTACCTCCGTATGATGTCGTGTTCCCTGAAGCCCTGAAGGGTTGTTCTTGGGCGGAATATCCTCTCCTGCCTTGTGCACTGCTTTTGGGGTCCCTGCTGGTGTTGTTGTAGCTGCTGTTGTTGCTGCTGGGCTCTGCGTCTGCGTGCATGCTGGATTAGAATCACCTCCATGGCTCCCTGTTGCTGCTCTGCTGCTCTGCTGTTTGTTCTGTGTGTTCTGATTAAATACAGGTGTGTTTGCCCCATTTTAATGCCTGCCATGACCCAGGCTTTAATTTTTGACGCAAATCGGGCTGTGCGTCATTTTCTGGCTCCGCCTCCCAGCTGTGCGTCATTTGTGCCCAAAAGCATAAATACGACGCACGGCCCTTTAAGCCATTTTTTGGACGGGAACGCCTACCTTGCATATAATTAACGCTAGGCGGGTTGCCGCATCCAAAAAATGACGTATACGGCGGAATTTTGTCATCCGCGGGCTCGGGCGTCAAAGTTTAAATATGGGGCAACATTTGCTTTGATTGTGCTTCAAAATATTTTGACGCACAATCGGCGCAGACGGAGTATAAATATGCCCCTGTGTGCTGCACAATGGCACTGGAAGGGTGGTGCTTCCTCTTAGAACTCACACCATTCCCATCCTTGGTAGAGACCCTGTGTTGTCATACTTTTCACAGTTTACTGACACCTGCAAGGATCCAGCATGTCTGAACTATTTTTATTTCTTGATGCTGCCACACGGTTGCCATCTCTATGAAATCTTTTGACTTTACTCAAATCTGCTCACAATCAAACTGTGTATGGGTCTGAGTCTCCAGTAACCAATGCCACCAGTGGAAGAGGCTTTCACCACATCCTTGTCCATCCTGAAGCTCTCAAACTTCATCATCTTAGCGATTCTTGCTGGAAGAGAGGAGCAGAAACATCATACGCAGGCTGACATCACAGGCAAAAGTTGTTCAGAAAGGAGTATTTAGATTAGATGATTCTTGTGTTTGTATTTGCCTTGAAATAGTAGCTTTCATCAGAACTAAGGGGCAGATTTATGAAAAGTGGCACCAATTTTCTTGCACCCGTTAGTGCCCCTTAACAGCACCATGGTAGTGCCATATTCAAAATACAGAGCACTATGGCGGTACTTAGGGTGACTAGCGTCATCATTTTTTACGCTAGTCTGGAGCTTTGCAGGATTACTGTAAAAAATGATGTCGCTAAACCTGCAAAGCAACTAGAGGCACATTATATTAAATGGGAGCCTCTGTTTAAAGCCTGCACTTAGCAGGCGTTAAAAAATGCAGATAAAAATGACACAAGGGAATCTCATAGATTCCTTTGCACCATGTTTACACCCCACCTAGCACCGGAACACCTGAAAGAGGGCATAAACTGGAATTTGTAGTATATTCCTGCTTATAAAGTGTCTCCTGTTTTGAAGTCTCAGGCCATCAAAGACTTCCTCTGCCAGCACCTGGACTCTCTGCTGAGACTCCTACCCTGCCAAGTGATGCCCTATCCAGTCCCTGGGCATTTGTGGCCTCATTGTACCACATTTGTGTAAAACAAAATGATGCAAATGTGGTGCAAGGAGGCACCGGGGCTCTTAAATATGCCCCTAAGAATGCAGGATGAGCTGGGAAACCCTGGAGATCTAAATGCAAAGAGCAGCCACACTGCCTACTTTGTACATTAGTGACTGCTGTGGCAAGCTGTGTAGGGGGCCAGTGCCTGTTTGTTTGTTTTTCTAGCAGTTACAACAGAGACTGAAGCTGCTGAAAAATATTCACATACAGCTAGGCGCTGTACAGCTCCTGCCAAGCCTGCCCCACAGGGGATGTCTTGTGTGCAAAGTCACCTTTTTTAAAGAAGTGATTTAAAGTGATTTGAAAATACATGGTTGCAAGAAATTGCATTATTTTTTGGTTTAGGTAACTGCCCACATTAAGGGATATTCACAACTCTTTTCAGAGTGAGCCCTTAAAATTATTACAATCATCTAAGCTCAACCTTCTCTTAGCTATGGAAGAAAGCAGACAGGCTTAACTTTGGGCAATGTGAAAAGTATTTATGTAGTAGCGAAACAGTAATAAGCTCAAAAAACACCAAGCAATGAAAATCCCTAATGAAATTATAAAAAACTAGAGTACAATGTAATGAACAAAATTACACTAACATGACAGGAATCCAATAGGGAGATCAAGAGATATATGGGTTTTAAAATTTTAAATAGAAATAGTATAAAATGAAGGTCTATGGTCGCAGTAGACTCGGACCGCTGACCATGCTGGAAAGTTGAAACCAGTCTAGTTCACCTTAGATTTTGTATTCTGACTTGGTGTTTTAACCCCAACTTTTCAGGGGTATTGAAACAGCTCACGTGGTCACCCTCTAGGCTCCCAAGATCTTAGAGCCACCACTTAGAGGCCAGGACTACCTACATCAGAAGCCACCAGCAAAGTCTAGTCCATGTCCAGTTGCTCCTGATCATCTGGCCATTCCAAGGAAAGGTTTATTGTAGCTTGTTGTGTCCCATTAACCATGCAGGTCAGCCAACTAACCCGTGGAGTCCACTTCTTGTCCGGGGTATAGGGGTAAGCAGGACCAGACAGCAGGACCAACACTGTTCTCTTCTTCTACAGGTACAGAAAGTGCTTGGATAGCATGCCTTTGGGCAGGGGCACATTTATAATTGGTCCTAGCTAGTGGTCAGGGGCGGCCCCTGGGTACTCCCCAACCAATGGGGTAATGTTTTTTAAGAGAAACCCTACCCACTGCTTCAGTAGTTCTTCTTTAACCACTTTGGTGTCCTGGACCTAATGGTTACGTCCTCTGCTGCAGCGCTGCTGTGCTGAGGACGTAACCATTACGTCCAGGGACTGACCCAAGGGGGAAGCGTTAGTACTCCCCCATGGGCCATCCACTTACAAGCCCCCACCGGAGATGGCAGTGGAAGATCTTCCGCTGCCTTTCCTGCCCCCCCGGGCATTTAATGATGTCAGTGCACACCGCACACTGACATCATTAGAGATCACTCCGACCTCGCTGTAAGCCATTTGCTTCCAGTGTGTCAAAAGAGAAAACAGGTAGGTTTCTCTCCCAGGGTTTTTATTTTCCACAAACAGGCATCAGAGGAAAGGAAAAGGTTTCCTTTCCTCTGATGTCTCTTTGAGCATTCCTGCTGCACGATGGCATATTGATCATGCAGCAGGAATGCTCACTAGACACCAGGGATTAAAAAAAAAAAGTTATCTAAGGGGAGTGGCTCTTAGCCAAGGGTTACTCCCCTATGGGGTCATATTACTGATGTTACTGTTGGTAATTTCTTTTTTGTAGGGCCTATCTGCCCCCAAGGCACCAGGGAATACTTTTAGTATGCTATCCTTTGTTTGGGGGGGTTGCCCCTTGGGCAAGGGTCACTCCCCTCTGGGGGGCATTCATTTTGGCCGTTTCTGCCCCCTTTGCGGGCAGATCAGCCTATTTCTATTAGGGCCATCTGCCCCCAAGAGGGTCAGAAACCACTAGGCACCAAGGATTATTGTGTGGGTGAATGTTTTTTGCTGGGGGCGGTAGCCCTTTGGGCAACGGTCGTTCCCCCATTGGGGCATCCTACTTTTGCCCATTTGTGCCCCCTTGGGGGCAGATCAGCCTAGTTTTGTTAGGCCCATCTGCCCCTAAAGCGAACAGAAACAACTTTATGCACCAGGAATTATGTTTTGTGTGTTGTCCTTCTGTTTAGGGTGTGGACCCTGGGGCAAGGGTCGCTCCCCTTTAGGGGGAATTAACTTTGGTGTTTTCCGCCCCCTTTGGGGGCAGATCAGCCTATTTATATTACACCCATCTACCCCCAAAGGGACCAGAGACCACTAGGCAACAGGGATTATTGTGTGGGTACCTGTTTTTGCTTGAGGGTGTGGCCTCCTTGGGCAAGGGTTGCTTCCTCATGGGGGCACATTACGTTTGGTCATTTCTGCCCCCCTTGGGTGCAGATTGGCCTAATTTTGTTAGGCCCATCTGCCCCCAAGGACGGCAGAAACCACAAGGCACAAGGGATTACGTTTTCTGTGTTGTCCTTTTTTTTGCGGGGGCAGCCGCATGGGCAAGGGTGGCTCCCCTTTGGGGAGCATTCATTTTGGCCATTTCTGCACCCTTTGGGGGCAGATCAGCCTCTTTATATAAGGGGTGCAGAAACCACTAGGCACTGGTGATTATTCTGTGGGTGCATGTTTTTTGCTTGGGGGTTGTCCCCTTGGGCAAGGGTCAATGCCCTATGGGGCACATTGGCCTATTCTTGTTAGGCCCATCTCCCCAAAGGGAGACAGAAACCACCAGGCCCTAGGGATTATGTTTTGTATGTTGTCCTTTTGTTTGAGGAAGCAGCCCCTTGATCAAGGGTCGCCCCCTTTGAGGGCATTAATTTTGGATGTTTCTGCCACCTTTGGGGGCATGTCAGCTTATTTATGTTAGGCCTACCTGCCCCCAAATGAGCAGAAACCACTTCATACCAGGAAAACTTCTAAATGTTTGGTGGTCGGGTATTTGTAAACTAGCAACGTATTTGCATATGTAATCATAATGTTTTATGGGGGTCATTACAACATTGGCGGTATAAGGTGCTTACCGCTGTGCAGAAGACCGCCAATACACCGCCGCGGTAGATCGCCACAGCTATTTTGACACACATCATGGAATCCGCCGAAATTCAGACACCCACACAACACCTCCACACCAAAGGTCAGCAATAAACATGCAGAAACAAATCCTCCACCTCCACCCCAACAGAAACACGCCCATGCCATTACGACCCACGAATACACGCCGCAGTCTTTCAACCGCAGTTTTCCATTGGCGGTACACACCGCTGCGCTCAAAATACACACACATATACAAAACACCGCCACATTGGACAATTACATATACTGTACACACACCTGATACACATGCACACACCACTCCCACACACCCAACACAATATAAAACACACACCCACATCACCCACAAACCCCTACGACCACAATTCACGAATGAAGGCCAGAGAGATAGCACAGAACAGACAACCCCATCACACAGAGGCACACAACACCATCACCCACGCAACATCCAAGCACAAAACACCACATACCACTACACTCACCACACTCATCAACACATACACCACCCCACACATCACACACACCACCCCATGTCACGCCAAAGACACCCCCGCTTCTCCGAGGAGGAGCTCAGGGTCATGGTGGAGGAAATCATCGGGGTAGAGCCACAGCTATTTGGCTCACAGGTACAGCACACATCAATAGCCAGGAAGATGGAGCTATGGCAAAGAATAGTGGACAGTGTCAACGCTGTGGGACAGCACCCAAGAAATAGGGAGGACATCAGGAAGAGGTGGAACGGCCTACGGGGGAAGGTGCGTTCAACGGTATCCAGGCACCACATCGCGGTACAGTGGACTGGCGGCGGACCCCCACCTCTTCCCCCTCAACTAACAACATGGGAGGAGCAAGTCTTGTCCATCTTGCATCCTGAGGGCCTCGGAGGAGTCGTTGGAGGAAAGGACACTGGTAAGTAAAATCTTAACTATCATAACCCCCACCCTACCTGCATGATATCACACCCCCCCACCATCACACCCTCCCCTATCACCCCAAATCCTCACCTATCTACCCATGACACCAACCACCCATCCCAACCTCAAGACCTGCATGACACAACTAAGCATGGACACCCATCACCAAAGCATGCCCACTGAACAGACCCAGAACACCCCACAACCATCAGCACACAACCCCCCCCCACAGGAATGCCTGCACTGGGGTTCACGCACACCCAACCATTGCACACCATGAAACACACACATGCAATAATCATGTACTTATACCCCCGCAGGAACCCGAAGGAACGTCACCACACCAGAGGGTCCAGACAACACCACTCCACCCCCAGAAGAGGCCCACAGTGACGACAGCAGCTCTGTCCCACTGGATCTTGATGACCAGCCCGGACCATCGTGGGCCTCAGGACAGTCGGTTCCCCTTGCCCAGCCACAGCCCAACATCGAGCTTCCACCCTCTGTTAACACCAGCACAGCACCCACCCAGCGGGCCCAAACCTCCCTACCCAGGACAGGTCAATCAGCGGTGTGTCCACCACTACAGGGCACCCAGGCTAACCAACCACCCCAACAACAACAGGGACCTGGGGGCAGTGGTAATGGGCACACGGTCCAGGGGATGGAGGCACAGGAACATAGGGGAACTGGGAGGGCTGCTGTGCGACAGAGGGAGGACAGGCCAAGGGAACCCACTCTCAACGAGGCCCTCTCCTCCATCATGGGAGCATACCACCACTCCCAGAAGACGATGGCCACGGTCCTGGACAAGTTGCAGGAGACCCTGCGTCTGCAGGAGGAACAATATTTGGGGTTCGGGGAGGAGCTCAGGACCATCGGCTCCGCCCTGGGCACCATCGTAGGAGTGCTGACGGACATTCAAAAGACCTTGAGGGACACCGTGGCACTCCAAGGGGCCCCTGACACTAGCCAGGATGACGAACTGCCCACCACCTCTGCCGGCGCTAGTGGACAGGACGCCCCGCCACAGGACCACCACACCAGCACCCCACCCCCTGCAGACGGACAACCACCACGCAAGCGGGCCCTGAGATCCAGGAACAGGACAGAGCAAGATGGCAAGACCCCCGCCAAGAAATAAGACCACCCTGATTGTCCTCCCACTGTCCCACTTTGTTACCCTGCCCAAATCAGAACTGCCCCAGCTCCACTTCCAATGCCCAGATGTGCAATGTACCTGTGAGACTAATAGACTGGACTCTGCCATGGACATTCCTCCACCATCACCCATCACCATTTTACAACCCCCCTTCATTTGTTTGCACTTAAATAAACACCCTTGAAACACACAAAAAAATGGAGTCAGTCTAAGATTTGTAAATCTGTATTATCAATTACAGTTTCATAATGGGTTACCCATTGGAAGGCTAACATACCTATGTCACACATCACAAGCCCTTCAAGGATGCAAACAGTTGACACGTAGGTTACCACATTTGTGAAACTGAAATGGAAGGGGACAACTCAGTTAACAAATAGTGAGTGAAATGGAGGTACAGGATAGAGGTAGATGTGTGAAAGTTAATGTAATGGTAAAAAAGAAAATGTTCTTACCTGTGTGTCACTGGAAATATTGCTGTATGACTGACTCCCTGTTGTCGTTTTCGTCTTCCTCAGGTTCATCCTCATCACTGTCCACAGGCTCCACAGCTGCTACAACTGGATCATCCTCCTGCAGAAAAGGCACCTGGCGTCGCAATGCCAAGTTATGGAGCATGGAGCAGGCTATGATGATGTTGCACACCTTCTTCGGTGAGTAGAATAGGGATCTACCTGTCATATGGAGGCACCGGAACCTGGCCTTAAGAAGGCCGAAGGTGCGCTCGATAACCCTCCTACTCCGCCCATGGGCCTCATTGTACCGTTCCTCTGCCCTGGTCCTGGGATTCCTCACTGTGGTCAATAGCCAGGAAAGTTTGGGGTAACCAGAGTCCCCCAATAGCCATACACGGTGCCTCTGGAGTTCACCCATCATATCAGGGATGCTGCTATTCCACAGGATGTAGGCGTCATGCACAGAGCCAGGGAACATAGCATTTACCTGCGAGATGTACTGGTCTGCCAAACAGACCATTTGGACATTCATCGAATGATAACTCTTCCTTTTTCTGTACACCTGTTCACTCCTGCGGGGGGGACCAGAGCTACATGGGTCCCATCAATGGCACCTATGACGTTGGGGATATGTCCAAGGGCATAGAAGTCACCTTTCACTGTAAGCAAATCTTCAACCTGAGGGAAAATGATGTATCTCCTTACGTGTTTCAGCAGGGCAGCTAACACTCAGGACAACACGTTGGAAAACATAGGCTGGGACATCCCTGATGCCATGGCCACTGTTGTCTGAAAAGATCCACTTGCAAGGAAATGGAGCACTGACAGCACCTGCACGTCAGGGGGGATTCCAGTCGGATGGCGGATTGGTGACATCAGGTCTGGCTCCAACTGGGTACACAGTTCCTGGATTGTGGCACGGTCAAACCTGTAGGTCACGATTAAATGTCGCTCCTCCATTGTCAACAGGTCCACCAGCGGTCGGTACACCGTCGGATTCCGCCATCTTCTCATATGTCCCAGCTGACGGTGCCTACGAAGGACAACAGCGAAGAAACAGTCATTATTCCTCCAGGTATGTATCCACAGTCACACACAAGAGTGCACCAGACAATAAACCCTTCCTGTATGTGTGTTGAGTGTAGGCCTCAGTATGTGTGACACAGTTGAAAATAAATCCATGTGGGCACCTGAAATGGCGGCTGCCTGACCTCTAAAGTGGGACAATGGGATTGTGGGGTAACAGCGCTGGCGTTGCACACCGTCGCAGTAGGCGGTCGTAGAGCGCGGCGCAATGCTGCATTGGTTAACAATGGACCCTATGGGTCCCAGGAGCCAATGAACAGGTGGGCCGGCGGTGATGATGCGCCCGCTGCGGACGTCACCGCCGCGGATGTCACCGCCATTTTCTATCTGTTCAATCACTAGATACCTGACCTTCGACAGGAGAGGACCTACACTGCTAGTGCTGCTGTGACCTCGGTCTGGAAGCGATGATGGCTGCTGCGTCTGGGGAAAGGGCCCCTGCCTTCACTGCGCAGGAGTTGGAGAAACTTGTGGATGGGGTCCTCCCCCAGTACACACTACTCTACGGTCCTCCAGACCAACAAGTTAGTACACAGGGAGCACGTTGTAGGGGCTAGGCCTGGGTGGACAGGGCTGGGTGGAGGAGGGAAGAGGGCAGAAGTCATACTACAGTAAAGCATGGGAATAAATGGGCCACATGGTCAGAGTATGGAGGGGGCCACACACATTGATGGTGCAATTGGTAATGACTGTTCCTCTTCGCTTGTGCATGTCATGTAGGTCAGTGCCCACCAGAAGAGGGACATTTGGCGTGCCATCGCCAAGGAGGTCCGGACCCTGGGGGCCCACCAGAGATGGGGCACCCACTGCCGGAAGAGATGGGAGGACATTTGCCGCTGCAGCAAGAAGACGGCGGAGGCTCAGCTGGGGATGGCCTCCCAACGTGGGAGGGGTTCCCGTTGTACCATGACCCCCCTGATGTTCCGGATCCTGGCGGTGGCCTACCCAGAGTTGGATGGGCGCTTAAGGACATCACAGCGGACACAAGGGGGTGAGTACAACCTCATTCTGCGGACTTTGCGTGCAGTGGAGGTGTCTGGGTGGGGGAGGTGGGCTGTGGGTGTCCGTAGGCCAGGGCGAGTTAGTTAGGCAAGGCCCCTCCGTAATGTAGGCCATGTTGCACTCTAACCCACCTCAGAAAATTAGCAAGTTGAGGTATAGTTGCCCCTGTGGCATCCATGTGCGCAGATTTCCACCATTGCCATGTAGGCCATATCCCTGAAATTGCATGTGCAGAGGGCATGAGCGCGGCGTTGTGCATGGGGCTGCTGCGTCTGTCTTGTCCGCCAACGGTAGCGGTATGCCATGCACTAAAACTCTTTTTCTTCTGTCTCCCCCCCTTTTCCTGCTCTCCCTGTCCTTTTGTACATCAGCATCAACAGGCGGAGGTACAGTGCCACTGGAGCATGAGGGAGCTGCATCCCACATGGCCATGGAGGGCCACACCACAGACTCTGAATACACCAGTGGGACGGAGGGCGAGGGGAGCTTCACGTCGGCCACCAGATCACCAACCAGCGACACAGACTCGTCCGCCGATGTGAGCTCCCCTGTGGTGGCGGCACCATCTGTGCGCCCCACTTCTACAAGTACAGCCGCCACCCCCTCTACCTGCACCGCCCTCCCAGCAGCCCCTCAGCGTTCGCCCCGTGCCCGCTCACCCAGGAGGGTAGGCATCACCTTCGCCCCAGGCACCTCAGGCCCTGCCCCAGTCACCCCTGCTGCCCTCAGTGAGGAGGCCATTGACCTCCTCAGGTCACTCACTGTTGGGCAGTCTACCATTGTGAATGCCATCCAGGGTGTAGAAAGGGCGTTGCAACACGGTACTGCAATCCTGGAGGGCATTCATTCTGGTCAGGCTGCCCTTCAGCGAACCCTGCAATCTCTGGCCTCAGCACTGATGGCAGCAATTGTCCCTGTGTCCAGCCTCCCCCCTCAAACTCCGGCCACCCAGACCCAATCCCCTGTATCCCAGCCCATCCCAAGCACACCTACAGACCAGCATGCACACAAGTCAACACACACAAGTAGCTCAAGCAAACATAGGCACCACACACACCACAGGCACTCACACAAGCATCACACCCATACAGACACAGCAACATCCACTGTCTCCACTGTGTCCCCCTCCTCCTCTTCTCCCTCCTCCCTCCCAGTCTCGTCTACACACACACCTGCATGCACCACATCTACAGGCACTAGGACTCTCACCAGGACACCCAGCACCACACGCCGCTCACCTGCACTCACCACCTCCACGGCCATTTACACGTCCCCTGTGTCCTCTCCCAGTGTGTCTGTGACGCCCCCTCCCAAAGTACCCAAACGCCGGCACTCACTCACCCAACATCCATCCACCTCACGACAGCCTCCAGTACCTGCACCTGCACCTGCACCCAAAACAGCTAAAGTGACACCTCCTACAACCACCTCCTCTTCCTCCACTCCCAGACCCCCTCCAGCTACCCATTCCAGTGTTTGTCAGAAACTGTCCCTCTGTCAAATTGACCTTTTTGCCCCTACCCCCCCCCCCCAATTCATCAGTCCCGTTGTAGCGCCTCAGCCAAAAAGCCTCCAGTACCAGTGGTGCGTGTTCCAGGTTTTTGGAGTGCACCGGCCACCAGGGCAGGCAGTAGGACCCGGAGCCAAGGCACTGGCAGCCCACCACCTGTAAAGGCTCCGAAATTGGAGAGTGGACGAGGGGACCGTGTCAAGACTCCTGGTGGGACAAGTGAAATGGGATCGAAGGCGATTGGTGAGTCAGCTGTAACTCCAAAAAAGTTGGGGAAGGTCCAGAGGAAGTTTGCCCAGCCTGTTGTGAGTGTCACGGCGGAGAAGTGCGCCATCATTTCCGGAGGTCCAGGCACAACCGCCAACACCGTTGTCACTGGTCCAGAGACCACCGCCAGAGTCACAGCCCAGGAGGGCTCAAGTATCGTCACTGGTCCAGAGAGCACCACCAGAGTCAGTGCCCAGGAGGGCCCAAGTATCGTCACTGGTCCAGAGACCAGCGCCGGAGTCACAGCCCAGGCGGGGCCAGGATGCCACAGCCCCGCTGGGCAATGATGGAACGTCATGCCACACACCAATGTCCAGTGTTGAAATCGTCATGCCACACACCAATGTCCAGTGTGGAAATCGTCATGCCACACACCAATGTCCAGTATGGAGATCGTCATGCCACACACCAATGTCCAGTGTGGAAATCGTCATGCCACACACCAATGTCCAGTATGGACATCGTCATGCCACACACCAATGTCCAGTGTGGAAATCGTCATGCCACACACCAATGTCCGTATCAGAACCTCCATGTCATAGCACTGCTGAACAGTCCTGAACCGCCATGTCAAAGCACTGCTGAAGAGGGCAAAGACCGCCATGTCAAAGCACCGCTGAACAGTCCTGAACCGCCATGTCAAAGCACCGCTGAACAGTCCTGAACCGCCATGTCAAAGCACCGTTGAAGAGGGCAAAGACTGCCATGTCAAAGCACCGCTGAACAGTCCTGAACCGCCATGTCAAAGCACTGCTGAACAGTCCTGAACCGCCATGTCAAAGCACCGCTGAACAGTCCTGAACCGCCATGTCAAAGCACCGCTGAACAGGGCAAAGACCGCCATGGCAAAGCACCGCTGAACAGTCCTGAACCGCCATGTCAAAGCACCACTGAACAGTCCTGAACCGCCATGTCAAAGCACCGCTGAACAGGGCAAAGACCGCCATGTCAAAGCACCGCTGAACAGTCCTGAACCGCCATGTCAAAGCACCGCTGAACAGGGCAAAGACCGCCATGGCAAAGCACTGCTGAACAGGGCAAAGACCGCCATGTCATAGCTCTGCTGAACAGGGCAATGCACCGGGTAGGAATGAATGGCCCACCACATCAGGCATCCTTATCCCATGTGCAGCTGGGACAGTGACAGGACACTACCTTTCACGGGGAGACTCATCCAGTCTGGGCACCAGTCACCCCCCAGTACCAGTATGGACCTGCATCAACTTGTGAGACTGTGGCTTTGCACTCCCCAGGATGTAACAGTGGGAAACCCACCAACTTGTGAGACTTGAGAGACTGTGGCTTTGCAATCCCCAGGATTGAACAGTGGGCAAACCACCCACTGTAGAGACTTGAGAGACTGTGGCTTTGCACTCCCCAGGATGTAACAGTGGGAAACCCACCCACTTGTGAGACTTGAGAGACTGTGGCTTTGCACTCCCCAGGATTGAACAGTGGGCAAACCACCCACTGTAGAGACTTGAGAGACTGAGGCTTTGCACTCCCCAGGATACATCAATGGGCATGGAGCCCCGTCGTGGATCTGGCTTTGCATTCATGTGGCTGAGGTGCCCCCCCTTCCCTTCCCCCTGAGGTGCCTGTAGTGTTTCTATCTGATGCCCCGGCAGTGTTCTCTCCGATTTTGGTCAGGTATCTATTGTGGGCCTCGCCCATGCAGTTTTGGACTGTTTGTGCACGGACATTGATGTGTACATATCTGCACTACTTCTCGGATTGTATATGTAAATAAGAGTGAATTTAGAATACATATATTTGTATATTTTTGTATGACATGTATAGTGGCACATTACAAAGTTTGACCGAAATTCGCATTGTCTTTGCATTCTTCCGGGGGGATTGTGGGTTGTTACTGTTCTTCTTGTGACTGTATTGGTGTGTATGTTGTAATATGCGAGGGTGGGGGTGTTTGGTGGGTGTCCCCCTAACTTTTGCCTCCCCCCACCTCCGTGTCGTAGGTGCTGTACTCACTGGTATCTTCTGCGGCTGCGTCGCTGTTGGTCGTGAAGGAGCAGAAAGACAAGTGCAGGTAGTATTTGGAGTTCCGGGTCCATGGAGTTGTCGTTCCTCGTGGGATGTGTAGAAGGTGAGCGTTTTCCCATAGCAAAAGCTGTTTCCGCTGTGTTTTTATCCACAGTGAATCCGCCCCAGAAAAGATGGCGTATTGGCCTGTTGTGATACTGTGGGCGGTACATTGTCTTCCGCCTGTCTGTTGGCGGTGACCGCCGCGCTGCTTGTCTGTACCGCCGTGGAGGGCGAAGTGTTAAAATGGCTGTCTTTGTTGGCGGTTTCCGCCAGGGTCATAATTCCCTTTTTTTGTCCATCTGACTGTTTGCGGTATTACCGCATCTTTAACACCGCCCACCAGGGTTGTAATGACCACCTATGTCTCCTTTTTGTTCTAGTTCAAAGTTTTTCCTTTGCTGTGACTCCTTGCAGTTTTATCAATGGTAGACCTGCAGTTTGCATAGTTGCATGTTTGGTAAGAAAAACATTTCGGGACTGTTTACTCCAAATCAGTATCTTTTTTATGCATGAATTACTTTTTTGTAAATGGTGTACTAAATGCAGGATTGTGTGTGAAATTGTCCTTAGATTTGTGCTGGATCATGTTTGTCCTTTTTAGTGGGATATAATTGGTGCTTGCTGTGTCTGTGCAGAGTAAGTGGTAGTGAGTCTAGCGTTCTCAGGCAAGTGAGTGTCATCATTTTTGAGTATATAGGTCTTTGTGATAAAGCCACAGCTTGTTTATTACTTATGTTAAACTGTGTTGGTTGATGTTGACGTATTTGTGAAGTTACTTCACAAATACTAGTTACTAGGCCACACTCTAGAGCAGGGCTCTGCAAAGTCGGTCCTGGAGAGCCTGGTCCATGCCAGATTTTAGCATATCCACATTTAGAAAAATGTGGATTTCTGAAACATATTTTTTCTAAATGTGGATATGCTAAAAATCTGGCATGGACTCGGCTCTCCAGGACCGACTCTAGAGCTACCCGGTAGATTCCCACAAATCTGAAAGAGTTATAGAAGTTCTTGGGTTTAACTTTTTTGATGGGGAAGATAAGGAAGCCATCACTGTCTTCTTATTGGTATACTAGTACCTTGATGGCAACAGATTTATTTCCAGCAAATATGAGTCATAATAGTTATTTGCTTCTTTTTATTCAGAAGCTGCATTTTGTTGATAATGCTTTAGCGTTGCCACAAGATCACTCTGATTGTGATTGTCTTTTTAAGATTCGCCTGTCCTTGATTACTTTGTAGATCGTTTTTCAGAGATCTATGTTCCAGGGAAAGAAATAGCTGTGGATGAGTCTTTGGTCCTGTTCAAGGGCCATTTGGTTTTAGGCAGTACATTCCTAGCAAGAGGACACAGTGTGCGTGGAGTGGTGCTTGGCTGGTGGTGTCATTGCAGAGGCACTTGGTTGGAGGTGTACGTGGAGTGGAGCTTGGCTGGTGGTGTGTGTGAGCTGGCCCTTGGCTGGCAGTGTAAATACAGTAGTGGCTTGCAGTTGGTCACTACAACACACTGCAATCCAAACGTCAGTCCCTAGACTCAGTCAGCTGGTGTGACTTCTTTGTCAGGCATGTGGGCATATGAAAGTGATGGGCCCTTGAATGGCGCTGTCTGTTGATGTGAGTGTTGTAATGTGCTGGGCTCGCGGCTGGCAGTGTGAATGGTCTTGTGAGTGTCACTTATGAAAGGTGTGTGAATGGACTGTAAAGTGGATGGTGCTTTGATGCAGCTTTACTGCTCCCAAACTGTAAGTCATTGGTTTATTTTTTAGGCCTTTAAGTTACTAACGGTGCATTTAATTTTGTGAAATCTCTTGTTAATAAAATTTGATCTATTGAACCATCGCTCACTCTCATGCCAAATCCAACCAGTATAGCAGTTTGCATGAAGAAAACCCGTTCTGCTGTAATCAGAAGCACACCCCTGACGCACTAGGGGGCATATTTATACTCCGTCTGCGCCGATTGTGCGTCAAAAATGTTGACGCACAATCAGCGCAAACGTTGCCCCGTATTTAAACTTTGACGCCCGAGCCTGCGGACGACAAAATTCCGCCGTGTGCGTCATTTTTTGGATGCGGCAACCCGCCTTGCGTTAATTATATGCAAGGTAGGCGTTCCCGTCCAAAAAATGGCTTAAACAGCCGTGCGTCGTATTTATGCTTTTGGGCAAAAATGGCGCACGGCCGGGAGGCGGACCCAGAAAATGACGCACAGCCCGATTTGCGTAAAAAATTAACGCCTGGGTCAGGGCAGGAGTTAAAATGGGGCAAACACACCTGTATTTAATCAGAACACACAGAACAAACAGCAAAGCTGCAGAGCAGCAGAGCAGCAACAGGGAGCCATGGAGGTCATTCTAATCCAGCATGCACGCAGACGCAGAGCCCAGCAACAACAACAGCAGCTACAACAACACCAGCAGGGACCCCAAATGCAGCGCAGAAGGCAGGAGAGGATATTCCGCCCAAGAACAACCCTTCAGGGCCTCAGGGAACACAACATCATACAAAGGTACCAGTTGAACTGGCAGGCCATTCAGCAGCTGCTGCGAAACATTGAACAGCAGTTGGCCCCCACTTTGGTGACACCCCACACCATCCCAACAGAAACCAAGCTGCTTGCCGTACTTCATAGGTTGGCAAGTGGCTCTTTTCAAACAACTGGTGCCCTGGTTGGCGGAATATCACAACCATCATTCTCCGCCTTTTTGCCCAAAGTACTGGATGCCATCATTCGACTGACACCCCGCCACATCTGTTTCCCTAACACAATGCAGAAGCAGCAGGAAACTAAACAGGGGTTCTACCAATCAGTGGCTTACCACACGTCCTTGGTGCAATCGACTGCACACATGTACGCCTTGTGCCACCTGCTGCAACTGAACACCTCTACCGCAACAGGAAGCACACACATTCCATCAACGTGCAGGCCATTGTCAATCACCAAGGATTGATCACCAACATTGTGGCTAAATATCCTGGGAGTGTACATGACTCATACATCTTCCGTCACTGCACCATCAATCAACATTTCCATGATGGACGGTATGGCAATAGACTACTTGCTGGTAAGTACAAAAAACGACATATATATACACTGCACAGCAACCCACTAGGACACACAACACATACACCACAACAGCAACATGTCAACAGGAACACACTGAGATAGTGACATCGCTAGCCATGTTTCTTAACTCACCATTGAACCTGTCACACATCGGAAATTACTGTACAGCCTAATGTGAAGACGTCAATGAGTGTGGTTGCCTAAATGTCACCTTGCAAATTGTAAGTGTCCCAATGACCTTTACATTAATACATTGCATAAGTCTAAAGGTATGGGATGTCCAGGGTACTTTCATATGAACGTGCTAACAACACTTTCAATTTTAACTGTGCATGGAACTATCATCTCACCCCCAGTGAAAACACACAGACACCTGTATCACAAGTCACAATGCTAGGGAGGGCACACTGTACTGAAAATCCCAAAACATATTGCTGACAAACGGTTAGCAGACAAACACTTGTTCAGCCAAGGAAACAACACAATACAGATGGTATAGCCTACAAGCATAGGATGTCACATTAGTACACAAAAGAGTCACAGACAACACAAGACAACTACTGCCATTAAAGGTCTTTTCAATAGTGCCAGCTACATCAAGATGATCCCATTCATTTTCTATTGCAGCTGATCAGGGGTATGACATCCAGCCATGGATTATGACACCATTTGGCAACCCGAGCACAGCTGCAGAGCGTGCATACAACGAGGCCCATAGGAGGACACGCAGCATTGTCGAGCGGACCTTCGGCATCCTCAAGTCAAGGTTCCGCTGCCTCGACATCACTGGTGGTAGCCTCCCATATTCCCCCGAGATGGTTTGTAGGATCATCCTCACATGTGCAATATTGCACAACATTTGTGTCAGAAGAAACATTCCCCTCCTGGAACCAGAGCCACACATGCCTGAAGAGGAGGAAGAGGAGGATGATGGCCTGCAACAGGAGGGGGAACTACAGAACACAGCTGCTGGTATAAGCAGGTGGCAACAGATTGTAAATAATTTCTTCTGAATATGATCACCTTCACCACTTTAGTTAACTAATGTAAATAAACACCTATTAGAATCACCATATCATGGTCTGGCTATTCCTTTTTACACACCTTCATCTCTACTTATCAGAATAAGAGTGTTGCCTCATGGAGCATTGCTGAGATACTGAGTAGGACACGGAACATCCCAGAGCTTATGTGATGCCTAACATACAATGGTCACATACACACACACTCTTAATGACATATATCATGTACATATCTCCTTTGAAGGCCTATAGCAGAGGACCACAACTATTTCCCACATACATGTTGAAAGCAAGGTCCAACGCAGCATATGGCACACAACTATGACACCATCACTCAATAAGGGGAATACAAGCCTCATACATGAGGCAGTCAATGTGCTTTGGCATCACTAACAGGAATGTCTGACAAGACCCTTGACAGCAGTTAGTCCAACTGCATCCAATATTTGCAAGGAATATCTGTGATTAGAGTTCCATAGAAGAAGAACATAGACAGCACAAGTGCCACACATATGACATGCATTGCGCACATGACATTCCATGTACATGTCAGCCCATTTCCGAACTCATCACACACCCATGCACCTGGTGACAACCCACCTGTCGGAAGAGGTCCCTGGAATACTAAGATGTGTACCCTGATAATACCTCCTCTACAAACACAGACCAAGATTAGCAAACCAGTGTGCTACACCCTTTCCTAAGGTATGCCATTGTCAAAGAACATCTGACTGCATGGAAGTCAGGTCAATTTATACACTGTCTCCTAGTTTCAAAGCCCTGTTAGCACATGGTGATTGCTTCCCCTTGTGAAAATGTCTGTTGGCCCTTAGAATGCAAGTCTCACCTACAGGACTGGTGAGAAATAGATGCAGCCCACACCTGTGAATACCTCCATGCACACCAACCATTACAAAAAGCACTGCCCCTGATGATGCCTGGAACAGGATAGTAGTAGCCATGATGTCGAAAACATCGTCAACCATTTATAGTAATTAAGCCGTGTAACACAGCCACTGGGTTCATTTGTCACCTTCAAAAACACAGGACATACACAGATGGACATGTCAACTGTCTACTTTGTCCTCCAAGCAGTCTCAGTCAGACCACTGATTATGTAACTTGTCCAGTAGCTGGCTCCTGAATCATCTTGCATTCTGTCAGCCTGACTGGCAACTGTCAATGCTTCACACTAAAGTATCCCTGTGTCTACATATGTACCACACTTGCGTTGTCAAACCTGCAATTCATCAGGGGGCATTGGGCATGGGCTTCTACCATGCATACACAAATACATTGTATAGCATCATCTGCCTTTTAACTGTACCATTTGAGTTGAATCCTCTTGGAAATGCAAAATTCATGACCCATCCCTTTTCTGGGTTGCATTTATGCATGAATGACAAAGTGTGACAGTGTCCCAGGGTCATAGGCAGGGATTGGGTACGGGGCTTTCAGCACAACCAGCAACCTCTGATAATGTACATGACTAATACACAAGACCATGACAGTTCACACACAGCATCACAGTGTGCACAACATAGAGATGGACCGTGTGTGCTGAATAGCTGCGAGAATAAACAGCACAGAGGCTATGATGTTCCCAGATGCAGTGGGTAGTGCAGAGGCCAACATGTGTACAAATTTTGTATTGACACCTGCCGGAACATGACAATTGAGACATTATCTCACTCAGCACACCAAGGTTGTCCTGTTGACTGTCTCATTACACGTCTTTAGTGACAGGGTGGGACCATCCACATGTTGGTTCACATGTCCACATCTACTCTACTCACATTGATCAACAAAGGATACTCAGTAGTTACAGGAATAGCTGCCACTGACACATGATGAGTCCTGGTCCGAACTGTGACAAATTACATCCCCAAAAATCTACAGGATCATCATTGGACCACACACATGAACAAGACACCTATGTACAATTGATCACTGGAAATATGTGGACACGTGCTGTCTTGTATGCTGGTCCACCAAAGCCACTTGATAGTTGGGGCTTACTTCTATGGCCTTAACTGTGGTGTCATCATACATATGAGATTGACCCTTGTCTGTCTGTGCAAACAACATGGTACCCACTTCCTCAATGCATGTGTATGACCCACTGTGGAATTCATCAACTAGTGCCTAGGAAGCTCTTACCAATACTCTAGGACATAGAATGTAGAAATTGTGTACGTTTGACATGAACATGTGTCTGCTATCCATCTGGTGCATGCTATGTCACATGTGGTGTCTACGTGACCGTAAAACTTGGAAGTATACTTTGCGGGTGTTGTTACATGTATGATTAACACATGCCCTTGCTCTTTCCAATATTTTCTTTCATCTTAGGGTTGGACACATGGACGTCACATTCATACAACCAAATGTACAATAATGCTTCATGTGATGTACACACACACCTGGTCAACCAACAAATTAGTTGTCAAAGCACACACTTTGAGCCAAAGGCAATTAGGTATTGTACATATGTGTGTCACATTGCTATCCTATCCTTATGGCAAACATGCACAATTTGTGCCATACATATATGTGGGCCACACATATGACCATCTATGACGTCAGCCAACTGTAAACATACTGTGAAGGGTGTAGTGGATGATGTTCCGCTGCAGTATGATGTCACACATGTGAACTTACACCATCAACAGCATACTGTCTTCAATTAGCAAATCTCTGATGTGTTCCAAAAGTAAAATAGCCAAACAAAATGTAAAAATGCCCCAAACCTGTTAATGCACTGTGATTTTGACGTCCCTAGCGGTGTGCGTCATTTTTTGTTGCACAGAACTGTTTTTGCGTAGTTTTTTTTGACGCACAGGAGTGAAATATAGCCCGCATCCAGATATTTGTACAGTCCATGTATCATTATATGGATGCGGGTTAATATTCACGTCTGTGCGCCAAAAAAAATGACGCAAATACAGTTTTGTGCAACATAAAATGACGCATAACGCGAAAAAGGCAGGACTTTTCATTCAGGAAGTGATGTAATAGGATATCCTGTTTACAGATCATGTACAGTGGGTGTACTTTCACTTTCACTTTGCAGTCTATGATCCTTCTAGACTGTGTGGCTGTGTAGAGAGTGTTGTCCAGAGATGTTGTGCTGTATTTGTCCTGTGTGCTATCTGTAAAGTCCTTTTGTGAAATACATTTTGTTTGTGTATACTGTAGTACTGTTTTTTGTCTACATTTGTCCATTTATCTTGTGCATTTCTTGTTTGTGGGAGTCTGTTGTGGGTAGTGTTAATTTGGGGATAGTTGGGCTCTTTTAGTGTTCATGTTTACTTTTTTTCTGTCTTACCCCTACTTTCACCCATTTCCCCTTTCTTTTTCTTTTACCCCTATTCCTTATCTTCCTCTATAAGTATGTCTGGTAGGCCACGTCTTGGCAGGATGGGGGAAGAGGAGTTGGGGGGCTTCATCTGGCTGGTTACACATTTCTTGCCGCTCATGATCCAGGCAGGGGGCAGGGTGGGCTACCCGACAGAGGCGCGCAGAATCCGGTGGGGAAAGGTGCTGCATCACCTGCCGCGTGTGTATGCCAGCCAGAGGAGTGACCACCAGCTGAAGCACCGGTGGGCTGACCTCATCACCAGGGAGCAGGATCTCTTGGACCACCTGGAAATCATGATTGGTGGCACTGTTGGTGAGTACGGCTATTGTTATTGTGCAAAAATGAATGCTCTGTTGTGACATCAGTGGATTAGTGCAATGTCTGCCACCTAACATGATGACTGTGTGTAATTTTGGGGACATATGAGGGGATCATTGATGCACTATGTCAAGGATCACAATTGCTAGGTGTCAGGTAGCACGTGCTCAGCAAACTTACAGGTAACTTTACCATGAAGGACATTGGTGTGGCCTTCCTGTCAGCACAGCTCACAAAATAAGAGCCAATCATGTCTATATAGGGTACTATTGACAGAGAAGTACAGATGTACCAACATTTTGGCCAACTATGTTGACGCAATTGCTAGACTGACTTTAGAATCACTACATGATGCTGAAAATGAGTGCTGCCTTCACAACAATTTATAATAGCAAAGTGGCTCAAACATTGGTCTCATGTGAGTCTGGTGAGTGTGGAAGGAAAGCGTTCACAGAAGTACTATGAATGTGTGGGATTATTGTGTTTCTTAATCTTTTTGCATAAAGGTGTAAGGTGCCCTCAGCTAACATCGTAAGATGTTTGTTGGAATTGGTTGAGCCACAATCCAAATATGGATGGCAGACCAAGTGTATGCACATGGCTTTACATCTCCATGGTTGGTGCAAATCACCATAGCTGGGCCACATCAATTGACTATACTGTAACAACAGGATGGCTTACATGAGTCCCTGCCCCTCCCTCTGTACATTGGGCCTATGTGCAATAAATGTGTCATGGCCACAAGGCATGTTTGACTGGTAATGCAGTCCTCAAGTAACCAGGCGTTGGATGTTTCTCTTGGATGCACATGATGAGACGATTACACTCCATATTTTTTCGTGCTCACCAATTATGGGGCAAGTTTACAACCACATGATAGTTAGGGCCAATGTATGTGTGCAGATATGTGTGTAACTGTCACAGGAGACTCATGCTATGTACAAGTTGGCTGTGAAATATCAGATGCAGTAGCATCATGTCTGAATGGCTGCCATTTACTTATTCAGCCTACACATTGTAAATGATACTGAAAATGTTACACTGTGCACAGATTTTGAGACATTTCTTCCTTCCATACCTTACAGGTGGACCAGTGCCCTACACTGTGGGAGAGGTGGTGACATTTGAGGACCCCGACCACTACAGTAAGTGTTGATATGTCTGTTATGTGTTGTATTTGCTGGTTATGGACTCGTGTGAGTTGGAGGCATACCAGGTGTGATGCTGGTGTCAAGTTTTTCACTTGTTCCATGAGTGGGAATGCAGTTTTCCCATGTTTTGAGTTAGCCAATGCGTATCCAATGGCACCATGTAGGCCCCACTGTGAGTACAGGGGATGGTCATGTCTCTGACACTTGTATCACCAAGACTCGCAATGGAAGTCAGCCCCTATTTAGTCAGCCTGTCAGACCCACATTCTCTAAGATTGGTGGAGCTAATAGCTTCCCAATAGACATCTGCTTCACTATTTACCTACGTAATTTTGAAACAGTAGGTAGAACCTCCTAGCATCATGTACTTCCACATGTAGTGCATCAAGTCTGTTGAACCTGAGTGTAATGGCCTAGGTGTGCATGCAATTCATGCTCATGGGTGTTCTAGCAACTCTGTGTCTGATGTAAGTCAGGCCTCACTGGAAGTATATGTTGTGTACTAAGTTCTGATTTTCCTGACATGTCTGACCCTATGAGTGCTCTAGGGTTTGCTGACTCCAAAATGTAGATAAACCTTACCTGTGGTGTGTCTGTAGAGACAAACATGTGTGGATTAGCGTATACACTCCTCGGTGTACATGTTGGAAAATTATAGTTGTATATCCACCGCCCCCCCCACAAACACGGCCATGGGTTTGTGAATGGGGTACCTAGTATTGATGCTACCAGTATGTTACACATACCTGTGAAGAAGTGACGTTTTGGTTGCATACTAGTATACACACTCAGGTTTGGCACTTGGTACCATACTGGAAATTCCAGTTACAACTTGCAGACCATGTGGCTTTAGTTTTGCTTTCCGTACACTGACATTTGTAGCCCAGCTCTTGGTGGAGGATATGCAGCATGATTCTTAGTTGATAACTGTTAGAACTCAGATTGCAAGTCAAGGCCAGTTGTTACCCATCTTGTGGGTTATGAATGTGCTTTGTGTGATGTGACCTTTGTTGTCTGGCCTGCCATGTACTTCCTCAGGGACATTCGATGCTCTGTATCGTGATATGAGCTGTTAGAAGTACAGTAGATATATTGTCTGATTAACTTGCTGTGCTGTTTCACACAATGCAGTTACTAATGTGACATATCTGCATTTGTCTTCACAGCAGCTAACATGACTCCAGACCAGGTCCATGAATTTCAGCGCCGGGCCATGCAATACCAGCACATCCTGCTGGTGGAGTCGGGGTTCCAGAGTATGGCCCGGCGATATCGCCATGAACGCGCCTCAGGGGCATGGCAAGCCTTCCCACAGGGTGGGCCTACTGTGCCCACCACAGCCAACACAGAAACAACCACCAATGAGAGCCAGGTGGCCCCACCCACAGCTGCCTCTGTTGCATCTCCATCTGCTGGACTTCCTGGCCCCAGCATTGCCACAGGTGCAGGACAGCCCACACAGACCTCCTCCACCAGTACCCAGACTGCCACTGCTCCAGCTCCACTGACCCTGCCGCCTTCAATAGACTTGAAAACAAGATGGACAAAGTGCTGCGCAAGGTGAGCCACCTGAGCCGGGACGTGCAGCACATTAAACGGCGGGTGAAGGATATCAAGAGGACCCTCCAGAGGGCCAACCTCTAGACAGTTGATTAGATGGACATGATACCCTCCCATCCCTCCTCTTTCCTTGTTCTTATACTTAGTGGGCTTAGGGGGCTTAGTGTTAGGTTAGTATAGGCTGTTAGTTTAGTTAGTGTTAGTGGGTGGGGGTAGGTGGTCCTGCTTGTTTCTTTTTTGACTTATTACATGTGTGGGTGAGTGGGTTGGGGGCTATGTTGGGGTTCTTGTGTGAAAAAATAAAATAACCCCCCCCCCAAAAAAAACAAAACATAAAAAAACAATTTACCAAAAAAATATATATTTGTATAGGATAGTATAGTATGTGTTTAGGTTAGTATGTGTTGTCCTCAATGTGTCCCGTCTCATAAGGGGGTTGGGGGGTAGATGTTTAGAACGTTTCGTTACATGTGATAAGTAAGTGTAGCTTAGGTTAGTTAGGGACAGTTGTGGGTAATGAGTAGTCAGGATAGATTAGGGTAGGTAAGATTTTTCCCTCAGTTTCCTCATCTATGGTTAGCTTTGAATAAATATTTGGTTACCCCTTAATGGTATGTGTTGAATGGTACTTGATTGTGGGTTTGGATTCCGTGTACATCTCTTTTGTACTATAACATCTGTGTCCTATGCTACAAACAAATCCCAACTGAGCTGTACGATTGGCAGCTAACCCAGAGCTACCTTGCAAAGTGTCTACCCTTTGTTGCAACCACCAATCACAGTTAATATGGATGACAATGTGTTTCTGTTGATAAGTTTGTTTTCAAAGTCACTAACAGTGCTTCCAAACTTGATATTGGGGAAACAGTTTTAGGTCTGACTGCAGTGTGATGATCATGCACACCCTTATAAGATGAGTTCTCATTGGCAATCTTGTAATCTTGTCTTAATGACCCTCATACATCATTTTTGACACAGTTCAGCATGATTACCTTTTTGTACGTTAACTCAGACACCTTAATTTGTGCAGTTTTTTTTGTGTTTACTTAGATTAGTGTGGCATGTTTATTGTGTTATTTTTGCATGTTGACAACATTTAGCGGGCACTATTTGATGACTTAGTTATCCCCTGAGGAAGCATTCTTCTGTCCAACACAGCATGGTGGTCTATGGTTTCTCACTTTATCAGATTATTCCCTCAGGATGGGCAGAGTATGATGCAATCATGGTCACTGTGCAGATTTCTCTAACTACATAATATATGGACAGTTGTATTGAGAAGCTACGTTATTTGACAGTAGGGACATTCCAATTATCTACTGCGCAGTTGATATGTCACATTACCCAGAGACAGATTTGTGGTGTAAGTGCTATTTATTGAAAAGTGCTGTAGTGCTATATGTACATTGTCCATGACTGTGAGTCCATTATAGTGACATTTTAAATTGGGATCCAACACAAGGGTTTACCAAAATGCTTTTGTCATGCTGGGGTTGCTGTTTCAGACAGTGCAGAGGGACAGGATTTGGCAATGAGTAGGACAGAGACAATCACTGGGCTGGGCGACAAGATATACAGTGGTTTGCAGAACAGTGCTTGAGTACAGTTGTTGCAAGACTGGCAAGTTACAAAGCGCAGGACCTTGGTAAATGTCGGCCATGTGCCAGGGACTAGTGCTTCCGGGTACTTTTCCTTGTGAATGTGATCTGTTCTTCATCTGATGTGTGTGTTGCCTGCTTTGTCCTTGTTGTTGTTGGTTGTGAAGGGGCAATACACACCTCAGTGTTAGAAGACGTGGAGTCAGACATCCCGGTCGCTGCTCCCTGTGAAGGTCTTAAGGGCAGTACTGCAGCAAGGAGGATCTGCTGGTTCTTGAGAATAGCAGCCACATCACGATGGTAGGCAGCCAGGTCGGCCCTGAGGGGTTCAATGTTGCATTCGTGCACACGTTGACAGGATTGCTGTTGTAGGTGTTGGGTCAACTGTGTTACAGCTGTGCTGATTTCCTTCTGGGTTTTCTGCAGTTCCTGCAAGATAGATGTTAGGGCTTGCATAGCTGCTGCCTGATCTGCAGATGACATCATGCACGAACGCTCCCCCTCAAGGCTGGCTGCCATAGTTTGCATCCCCACCCGCACCTCTTTGGTCAGCTCCCGCTGTACTCCAACTACAGTTCTCTCAAAGCTGGTGCTAGTTTCGTCTGAGTCCTCAGCTGTATTGAAGCTGGCAGGTCTTACAATTGGGGTGGGGGTGTTTCCTCTGCAATGGCTGCTTGTTCTGTGCTCCTCCTTGTGACTGAAGGTGGGGTCTGGAGGGTTTCAAGGACCTTTTGGATGGTCTCCTGGGGAATGTTTATTGGCTCGTCATCCATGTCATCAGGGAAATCTGGGACAGGCATATCGGCAGGAGATCCATCTTCCTCTGCAATGAAACAGGGTACAATTAGTGTGTCTGTGTTGTGACAATTTTGACGTGACATGCCTGCCTTTTGATGAATTCACTTTGTGATCTTGTTTTGTATTAATATCTGCAGTCCTTCAGATGGGCATTGTTTCAGGCCTATGGCCCATCTGTGTGTTACATGTATGTTATTGAGTTATCAGACTTGTCAGCCTCATTGCCTCTAGGTGTTGCTTTATGCCAAATAGAGAATTGCCACCTTTTTGTCCTACTGGACCCTCCGTGTATATCCATTCTCATGGTGAGACCTTTCACTGGCTGTGGGTGTTCTGATGGTCCTGGCAGCACACTTAACTATCAGGACCTGCCCCAATCCCTGATCGTTCACATCGACTTAATTGTAATTGACATGTTGCATATCCTATGCATGGCAATGTTATGATGTGATATGGATGTTGACATTGTTAATGTGTCCTGCTGATGTTGGGTAATGTGTGTTACATTGGATTGCCCTGATAGTTGTAACAGTGTCCTATTTCCTCCTCTGACTGTGCAGGTGTATTTCAGTGACCAGTTACATGTGTCCCCTCCTCAATGCTGTTGTCTGAGCAGTATGACATTTGTGATGTTGCCTTGTTACCCAGGCACAGGACGGACCCTGACATATGCAGCATGGGTGTGTCCTTAGTGCTGTGTCGCTCCTATTGTTGTTTACATTGGCTGATGTTTGTGACAACTATGGGCATTGACATTTGAGTGTACTGGGGCCTTTGACTTGTTTCAGGAGATTGTTGCAGATGTCATCCTCACCCCCTAATTTAGGTGTGTATGATCCATGGGGAGGTTACTGCCATTGGCTCCTTGAGCTGCACACAGATCAGAGGTGGTAGTGGCAACTGTTGTCGCAGTTACATTGCAGTTGTCGGTTTGGCTAGAGGATTGCTAATAGGGCCCTAGTTAATGTAGGAGGTATGTTGGCGGACGAGTGCCATGATGTCAGTTTGACGTAGTGGACTTCCCTCCTGTCGTGGCTTTCCCTTTGCTCCATCGTTGGCATGACAGCATGTCCCCATGGGACTGTTGTTGGTGTAGTGTAATGGTGTGCCCCAGCTTATGTTTGTGCAGGCCATGCCACCATGCCGTGCCCCTTTACCCATGCCACTCCATGTATATGATGACTTACATGCAATGTGTAGTAGGTATTTCCCCCACCCCGGTTGCAGTTGACATTAGTGCATTTCAATTCCCCATGCGACTTACCCTGCATGTGCGTTGTCTCGTGGTAGTCTGCGCTGTCCTGTCCTTGAATCCCTGTGACGATCTCCTCAGGGATGACGGCTGCAACCATCTCCTCCATCTGGTCCAGGGCCTCCTGGTGTGCTGGACTTCCCCCTCCAGTCTGCAGTGCTGCCTTCCTGTTCCTGGCCATCTTTTCCTTGGTCCTGAGCTTGCAGTAATGCTAGCGTTTCTTGCACTCGATGACTGTTCTGCGTACTTCAGCCACATTGTTAATCTTGTCGACAGTTTATTTGCCATATAGCCTCTCTCCTACTGATTGGCAACTTTGATGTGACAAACAGTTGGTGCTGGTGTTCCGTTACCTCTTTAACCAGGATTTCCTGCTCCTCTGCACTGAAGCAACACTTTCTTTTCTTCTTAAAAGTGTCCTGGTTCTTGTGTGGATCCTCCTGGCTGGTTCCTGGTCTGCTGTCATCTTCCTGGGGTCTGTAGTGGCATCTGGGATCCATTTTGGCTCTCCTCTGGTGAACTGGCAGTGTTCGCGTTTTTTTTTACGCTATTGCAACAAAAAACAGCGCAAATCTGGTTTGCGGTGTCGTAAATTGACCCACAGTCATTTCCGCTGCGTTAACGTCGTTTTCCTTTACAACTTGACGCTGCGGTGTGCGTCAAAAATAATGACTCCCACCTGTTGTTTGCGCCGCCGTGCGTCAAAGTATAAATATGACGCCAGCACGGCGCACCAAAATGGCTTTAGCCGGCGGTAATATTTTTGACGCAAAACTGCGCCGGCACAGTTTTGCGTCAAAAAGTATAAATATGGGCCTAGGTGTCTTGGGTGGGGCTCCAATGATGAGGCATGCCAACAACTAGAGGGGTCTTTTTAACAAAACCTAAGGACATTTCTTTTCACAATTTGAGTGTTTGTAACATCACAGAAGTAAGAGTCTTTGTAGCGTGCTCGCTTCTTAGTTAGGGAAAATCTACCAACTCTAGATATGTTAGAAAACTGTACACCTGGTGGAGTACAGGGTGGTGTCCTTCTTGTGGATCCCAACAAGTTTCTTAGCCACAATGCCCTGTAAACTTCAAAATGTGACTAAAATCACACATTTTACTTGCATTTCTGTGCCATATTCTTCCAGAAGCAGAAATAAACCAGAAACTTCCTACCACCTATCTTTCCCCCGGGTGTCCTGATAAAAATGCTACCTCATTTGTGTGGGTGGGCCTATGACAGGGAAGGGGCCAAAACACAATGTGGACACTTCAAAATGATCTATTACAAAATGACCTGTTTTTGCAAGGGGACACCTGCATTTTTGGTCCCAGACTCGGCGGCCATCTAGAGGAAATCTACCACACCCAAACATTTCTGAAAACTAAACACCCGGGGGACTCCAGGGAGGTGTGGCTTGCATGGATCCGCCCATGTTTTCTTACTCAGATTTCCCTGCAAACCCAGCTAAATTTGGCAAGTCACAATACCCAGTAGGAGTGTGCTTTAAATCGGTGCTAATCATAAATTGTGAGGCTTAACAAAGGAATGGCCATACATTTTTAAATATGCAAATACTCACTTTGATCCATATTTCTAATGGTTACTAGCTAACTGACCCTCTGTAGAAACATTCCATTTACTTATCAAAACTTCTTTCCATTGATTTAACATTTAACTTTTATCCATTCTTGTATCCTTTTACCATTCTATCATCCATCATATCACGATTAAATGTATCCATTTTTTTCACTTCTCTTCTCACCCATGCATTCAACTGTTCTTTTGTTCACCCATGCAGTCTATAATTTCTTCAATTTTTCCACCATTCTGTTCCACTACCCACCTATTCATCAATTTTTGTGCAATTCTGTTCATTCATCTATCTATCCATCCATCCAGCCATTCACCTTCCCATATTTCCACCTGGCAAACCATTGGTCCATAGACCATCTTTTCCTCCTCTAGCTATGGTTTTACTCATATAGCCACGTGGTCACATGGCAACTGTTTCAATCCTTTCACCTATCAGTCTTTTGTTTTTCCATCTATCTATACTTTGACCCCTCTGTCCTTCAGTTCATCCATGTTCTCATCTACCCTTCCATTCTGTCACCATCCTTTTTCGCATTCCACACATTTTCACACATTTAATCTTTCACCCTTCTATCTTTTATTTTATTCAACCATTGATCTTTTCACCATTATATTATCCATCAAGCTTTTGACAATTGCCCCACTCTGCCTTCCATCCATATATTTGCCCTTTCTTACTATCACCCTCTCTCCCTTCTTTTAGACTTACACTTATGTCAATCACCTTGCTGTCCTTCTCGTCACCGGTAGTGTCATGTGAGTGTGAATGACAGAACCCTATTGGCTCCTGAATGACTCAGTAGAATGATTAATTGTTAGAATGTAGTGAAGTGAATGCAGGTTTAGAATGTTCAGTTTGCTGTTATACGCAAAGGAATAAAGATGTGTAATAGATAGCTCCGTGTGTGGCATATTCATTGGCGGGCACTCAGGCTAGGGAAGACACTACAACTGGTGATGAGATAGGGGATTAACAATACGAAGATCAGCAGTGCTCACCCAGAAAATTTACCGGAGTCCAAGCAAACTGCTTGTGCATACTGAAGGCGGAGACATCCAGGTTTTGGAAGGGCAACAAATAGCGACAGCAGATTACATGATAAGTCTGTGATCAAAAGTGCTGCGAAGCAGAGATCATCCAGGTGTCAAAAGCACAAGAGAACATGTGAAAACCACCAAATCAGATATAAAGAAAGGTTGTCTGCTTACCAGATCTGATAAAAGAGATTCATCATAGTATCCCAAGAGAAGTGTCTGGGGTTGTGCTTACAGAGCCATCTATAACTGGAGCAATGAGAGGCCTAGTTGAGGGTTATTGAGTTATTGAGAGTCATTGACAGAAGCCTGTCAGATTAGTTCAGATGACGATTGCTGAGAGAAAATCTTAGTCTGGAGAAAGTTATCATGGCTGCCAGAGCTGAAGAGCATGCCGATCGACAAGCTGGTGACATGGAGGCTGGAGGTGCCCAAAGTGAGTCAGTCATCAATATGAAAAAAAAACAGAAACACAAAGCTGAAGTACACTAGGGGATGTCTTCACAGAAAAAGAAGTTTTGTTTCAGATCTGCATTGTTGTTTCCACACAAAGATAAATGCCCTGCCATTAGACAGATATTCAAAGGCTGTGGTAAAGAGAACAATTTAGTAATGGTTTGCAAGGCAAAGGAAAAAATAAGAACATCACGGCAACAAGACAAAATGACTGACTGAACGTTCCAGAAGCGATGTTTGAGGTATGCCCACAAAGCCAAGGGGCAGCATCATTTGAGATGAATTAACACCAATGAAGTTGATTGTTATCCAAATCATTGTTGAAAAGTTTGTCATTGTCTTTGACAAGTGAAAAGGAAGCACATGATTGTGTAATGTTGATGTTTACCTGACAGTAATGACACACATTGGACTGGCTGCCTGGGAAGAAAAATACCAGTCAAAGAAAAGTCGCCATGAAAAACCACCCCTCATTCAAACATGTTTCAAAGATTGCACTAAAAATAAATGGTTGTTCAATACCTTTCATCATCGACAGTGGTACGCCGATAAATATTATACCTGAGGAGAAATTGTTGGGAAATGGGTTATTGGTAAGGGCAGGTAAGTACCTACACTTAGCAATATGCCACTAACCTCACCTTAGGTCCAGTCAGGTCTCAGTAAATTAAACCCAGCTCAACCCTTGGTAGCTTGGCAACAAGCGACAAGGCTTAACTTAGGAGGCAAAGCGTAAAGCATTCAAATATCACAAAACAGTAATTAAACAAAAAACAGGAAACAGTTTAAAAAATACAAAATCAATTTATAAAACTAGGAAATATTTTGAGCTTTAAAATGACACCAAAATGAATAAATTCGTATTAGGGGAACCAGAGATATGAATTTTGAAAGAATCATTGCTTTCTAGTGCCTAGAAACAAAAAGTACCAATCTGGGCATCTGGTCGCACCTCAACCGTGGCAAAGTCAAAGTTTAAGGCCGACGGCTATGGAGCCCAGCTACAGCCTGCGGGATGCCTCGGTTAGAAGTTTACCTTAGGACTTAGTCGTTCCTCTGGAGATTTTCTTCAGTGGGATGAACCTCCCAGTCCAATCCGACCTCCTGGAACTCTTCCTCCGATACACGTTGCAGGAGCGCTCGGTGGAGATTTTTACCTTTGGACTTAGTCGTTTTTTGAGGTGAAAATCCTTCGACCGGGGCAAACCTGAATCTTGATCCGACGTCCATAGAGCCCTCTTCAGATACGCTGGCTGGGAGGTCCCGGTCAACTTCCTACGTTCGGACTTAATCTCTTTTTTGGAGATCTTCTTTACCAGGATGAACTTGCAAGTCAGGCCAGGTTGCGGTTGAGGCAAGCCGGTTAGAGTTGCCGCGGCAGGTCGGTCTCTTTATGGAGCTTTTTTTTTCTAAAGTTCTCCAAACTTACCCAAACTTCTGGATCTTCTTCCAGATGTTCTTTTAAGGTTCTTTTGAGGGCCACAGTTCACCCCAAGGTTCCAGAAGCTCTGAGATGCTCCTTGACAGTGTGGACTACAACTCCCAGAATGCACCTGGTGCAAATTCCTTTTTGGCCACTGGACAGTGGTCAACTGGTTGGTTTCTTCAGGAGTTGGTGTAGGGGACTCTGGTTGGCAAGTTTTCACCTGTAGCAAACAGGGAGTCCCTCCTTGAACCAGTTGAAGGCAGGCAAAGTCCTTCTTATGGTGAAGCCCAAGTGTGCAGCTGGTGCAGACCTCCAGAGTGCAGTGTCCAGGTGCAGGCCAGGAGTCTAGCAGGGCAGTCTTTCTTCTTTTGTAGTTCTTCCTTGTTGGAATCTGATAGGGATCTGGTAGGGAACTGAGGTGTGGGTGCAGGTCTGCCAGTTTTATCCTTGCTCCTGGGTGAAAAACAGGGGGTCCTAGTTTTCCAATCAGGGGCAGGGTCCTTCCCCCTGTGATGACCACTTCCTGGGAAGTGTGGCAAAAATCAATCCCACGAACAACATTCCTCAAAAATCCATAATGGCTGAAAGTGATTTTTGGAGGTTACACCTGGCTGAGCCCACCCACTGGTGTGGCTAAAAATCCCAAACACACCCCTCTCCTGCCCTCTCCTAATCTAGTCAAGGGGGCACCTAATTGTCTTGGTTTGCAGATGTGAGGGTGTTACTGGGTTGCTCCAAATGTCCTTCTCTGCCTTTGAAGACCAGTTTGGCAGCCCTCCCCCTTCCTGCTTCCCCATCTACTGAGGGGAGATCTCCTCCCCAGGCACATCTCTTTGTGTGGAGCCAGGCCACTTCACACCTCATCAAGGCAGCCTGGCCAGGCTGCCAGAGGCTGGCCAATCAGAGCAAAACAGAAAAAACACTGCAGGGCTGGAGCAGGCAACTTTTCAGGTAAAGTTTAAAACTCTTTACCTGAACAAGTTATGTTAAATCCCACAACTGGAAGTTGTGGGATTTATCATAACAATTAATTTGATACCCAACGTCTTGTTTCTGTTACTTAAGGAGATTTTTAAAATTAAAATAAAGTCTCCCCATTCTAGCCTATGGAGGCCATTCACCACCATGAGGGGAAAACGAATTTGGCTGTTTTACCTCACCAGGGCTTATAAAACTATTTTATAAGGTCCCTGCTTATAGTTACGTGGCACCCAGCCCTAGGGGCACATAGGGCTCACCTTAGGGGTGACATATATGTACAAATAAGGTAGATTAAGACTTTGGAACTATGTTTAATTCCAAAGTCAAATTTGCATGTAACTTTAAGACAGGCCTGCATTTAAAATGACACTGGGCACCTCAGCAGTGTACCTATGGGTGCACTACCTATGCTAGGGTCCCTAAACCTCCATGCCCTACCATATACTAGGGACGTATAGGTAGGTTGACTTAGCCAATTATAATTAGCCTAATTTCCATACTGATTTTACACAGAGCACAGGCCCTGCAACTGGTTAGCAGTACCCAGGGCACCATCAGAATCAGGAAAACGCCAGCAAAAAGTGGAAAATGGGGGAAACAAGTTAGGGGGCCTCTGCAATCAGCACTGTTCTCTCACAGAAATATAATGAACTGTCTCCATTTTCATGACTGATGATGTTGAAAACCAAAGTGTAGGCTGCATTGACACTCTTTAAAAGTAAAGATTCATTTGTAGCTATTATGAAACACAAGAAAACAAAAGAGCAAGGGCCCATTCACATACTTCAGGTTACGGTTTCAAGTGCCTGTTTATTTACCTTCAGCACAGCTGCTGATATGGGACTGATATCAGTGAAGTATATATGAATACTCATCACAAAATAGCAAGTCAGTTCCCTTCATTATTTCATGGATTAGGACAACCTAAGACTATGAAAGTGCAATTGCATGTTAATGAGGAGATACACCCTGTTCCTCAAAGACACAGAAGAATTGCATTTTATTTACAAGAAGCTGTTTAAAAGGAACTTGAGCATGATACTATTGTGTGTTCTATTGGTCTGATGCTATGGGTTTCTCTCATAGTGGTAGTGCCCAAAAAGGACAGTGAAAAAGCTGTAAGCATCTGAATGAATGTGCGTCAAGCAAACAAGGCAATTGAAAGAGAACATCATCCAGGTATGCACATTGTTGACATGATAACACAATTCAATGGTGCAAAGGTCTTCTCTTGCCTTGATTTAAATAAAGGATATCATCAGTTAAAACTTGAAGAGAATTGCAGGTACATTACAACCTTTTCTACACGTATTGGTCTGTTTCAGAACTGAAGACTAAGCCTCATATTTATGGGAAAATGACAGAGCGCGACGCTGTGTCAAAATTGGCAGCGCATCGCTCTGTCGTTTTCACAAGGCAGGAATGCTCTGTATTTAATTAAATATGGTGCACCCCTGTGTTGTCCTCTGTGCCGGTGCTAAATGTATCTACTATCGCAGGCATACTTGCACCATTGTGCAAGCATATCTGCGTTGAGGGGTGTGATTGTTTATGTGCGGGAAGGTGTCCATTCCTGCAGATAAACAATCATTTCAAAATGATGCTTTGGCACTTCTGTGTGTGCTGCACATTACCGCACACACAGAAGTGCCAAAGCGCCATTTTCAAATGATTGTTTATGTGCAGGAAGGGACACCTTCCCGCACATAAATGGTAATTTTCTGGCATTTTGCTCTATCTATGCAGGCTGGAGAATGCAGCCCGCATAGAAAAACAAAAAACGAGGAGGAACAAAAGTATTCCTCCTCGTTGCGCCTTGCTGATGCCACGCCTGGGGTGGCTTTAGATTATGGCGCTACCTCAGGTTTACGAAATCTCGTAAATCTGAGGCAGCGTTAAATGCAATGGGTTTTGCACGCCCCTCTGATGCAGAAAAGTGCATCAGAGGGGCTCATATTTACAAGGAGGAGTAACGCTACAAAAAGTGGCGTTATACCTCCTTGTAAATGTGGAGCGGATGTTAGCGCCACTGGAGCGTCACATAAAGTGATGCTCCAGTGGTGCTAGGGGCTCTAAGAATTGCCCCTAGTGCCTTTCTGCGTGATGCCATTTTTTGATGCTACTGTGGCGTTAGGAAGGCTTTTTTGCAGCACAGTATTTACAAGGTGGTGCACTGCTCGCATTGCACCACTTTGCAACTCCTTGCACCACATTATGCCTGCACCAGGCACAATGTATGCAAGGGGGGCATTCCAGCGCTAGCAGGCCCCGAAATATTGGTGCAATGAAATCTACAAGATTTCACTGTGCCATTGTTGGTATCATTTTTAAAGCCTGCTTAAAGTAGTCATTAAAATGATGCACCCATAGAAACCTATGGGCCTCCTTGCAACATTTTTGACACTAGTGCAGCAAAGTGCCACAATAGTTTCAAAAATTATGATGCTGTTGTCCTAACAACCGCCATGGTGCTCCTCATTGTAATTACGGCACACCCATGGTGTCGTTAGGTGAGGAGGGGTACTGATACACCATTTTCTTGTAAATATGCCCCTATGTTTTGGTGTGTCATCAGCCTGCAGTATTTTTCAAGTTGTCATTAGACATTTCACACAGCCTGTTGCAAAAGCATTCAACTACAGCAATGACATGTTAGTTTTTGGAGCCATTCAGAGGGAACACGGCAAAGCTCTCAGACAAGTGTGTCATTTACTTGTTATGAAGGTTATGCTAGAAGCGGAGAAATGTGAATTCAATAAGACAAATTTGAAATACTTTTGCCGTATTTTGTCTGATGGGGGCATGACACCAGATCCAGCTAAAGTACAAGTATTGTCAACTGCCAGTCACCAACAAAATTTCTCAATGTTGCGTTCATTCCTTGGAATGACCAGTTACTGTTCCAGATATATACGAGACTTTGACAATGTGAATGCTCCATTGAGAAAGTTAATGAAAAAGAATGTTTCATTTAACTGGTCACATGAATGTAAGCAAAGTTTTAAGAGAATCAAGCAAGCTATTGAAAGCGCCATTAAAATGGCATATTTCAATTCAAAGCTACCTACAGAAGTTGTTGTTGATGTTAGCCCATTCAGGTTAGGCACTATCATTGAACAGAACAGTGGACAACCAAATGCTTGAAGACATATTGGCCCTCATTCTGACCTTTGCGGGCGGCGGAGGCCGCCCGCCAAAGTCCCGCCGTCAGGTTACCGATCCGCGGTCGAAAGACCGCGGCGGTAATTCTGACTTTCCCGCTGGGCTGGCGGGCGGTCGCCTTCAGACCGCCAGCCAGCCCAGCAGGAAAGAGGCTTCCACGATGAAGCCGGCTCGGAATCGAGCCGGCGGAGTGGAAGCTGTGCGACGGGTGCAGTTGCACCCGTCGCGTATTTCACTGTCTGCGCAGCAGACAGTGAAATACATGTAGGGGCCCTCTTACGGGGGCCCCTGCAATGCCCATGCCAGTGGCATGGGCACTGCAGGGGCCCCCAGGGGCCCCGCGACCCCCCCTACCGCCATCCGGATCCCGGCGGTCGGACCGCCGGGATCTGGATGGCGGTAGGGGGGGTCGGAATCCCCGCGGCGGTGCAGCAAGCTGCGCCGCCGTGGAGGATTCAATGGGGCGGCGGTACACTGGCGGGAGCCCGCCAGTGGTGCCGGTCCGACCGCGGCTTTACCGCCGCGGTCGGAATCCCCATTGGAGCACCGCCGGCCTGTCGGCGGTGCTCCCGCGGTCCTCCGCCCTGGCGGTCTTTGACCGCCAGGGTCAGAATGAGGGCCATTGTTGCTTATTTGAGAAAAGTTTTGTCCGAGACTGAACATGCTTATTAATAAACTTGAAAATGAAAATTTAGCAGTGGTGTGGGCTTGTGAACATTTCCATGCTTTCCTGAATGGAAAATGTTCATGCTTATGAAAGTTCAACAAGCATTGCTGAACAATTTTGACAATCCAAAGGCTAAGATGCCTCTGTGCATTGAACATTGAAGCCTGCGATTATAAGAGTACAACTACACAATTGTGCATTACCCAGGGAAAGATAAACACTTTGGCAACTACTTCTTCTGAGTGCCTATACAGTGTCAAGGTAACCCATATGCCGAAATATAAATCCTATAGTTAATAATTGGTTTTATATTTCAGCAGATGGGATATCCGTCACCATTGTGACAGAGTAACCCATTCTCTGAAATCTAAATCAGACCTATAGTTTTGCGTGAGTGTGTATGACGGAATCCTCTTGACTCATGAATGACTCTGTAGAATGATGAAGTAAATTATACAACATGGTGAAGTGAATGCAGGTTTAGAATGCTGAGTTCGCAGTAACATGCAGAGGAATAAAGAAGTGTAATACATAGCTCCACATGTGGCATATTCATTGGTGGATACCCAGGCTGGGGCAGCCACTACATCACCCTTACTTTTTTCTAATTTTTTACCTACCTATAGTGACAAATAGACACTTGGTAGAATCAGAACCAGTCTTTATTCTCAAGGTGTTGGAAAATGGGTTATTGGTAGGGCAGGTAGGTACCTACACCTAGCAACAAGCCACTAACCTCCACATAGGTACAGTTAGGTCTCAGTAAATTAATCCCAGCTCAACCCTTGGTAGCTTGGCAACGAGCGTCAAGGCTTAACTAAGGAGACAAAGTGTAAAGCATTCAAATATCACAAAACAGTAATTAAAAAAAACACAGGAAACAGTTTAAAAATCCAAAACCAATTTATAAAAATAGTTTATATTTTTATCTTTAAAATGACACAAAAACGATTAAAATCGGTTCAGGGGAACCGGAGATATGAATTTTTAAAGAATTATTACTTTTCTAGCGCTTAGAAACAAAAAGCGCCAATCGGGTCATCTGGTTGCACCTCGACCGGGGCAAAGTCAAACTTTCAGGCCGACCGCGATGGAGCCCTGCTTGGCTACAGGTCGCGGGAGGCCTCGGTTAAAAAGTTACCTTGTGACTTAGTCTTTATTTTGAAGATTTTTCTTCAGCGGGACGAACCTGCCAGTCGAATCCGACCTCCTGGAGCCCTTGTCCGGATACGCGATGTGGGTTTCCTCGGTGGAGACTTTTACCTTCGGACTTAGTCGTTTTTTCGAGATGAAAATCCTTCGACCGGGGTAAACCTGGATCCTGATCCGACGTCCATGGAGCCCTTCTCGGATACGATGGCTGGGAGGTCCCGTCAACTTTTTACCTTCGGACTTAGGGGCATATTTATACTCCGTTTGCGCCGAATTAGCGTCGTTTTTTTCGATGCAAATTCGGCGCAAAACTAACGCCATATTTATACTTTGGCGTTAGACGCGTCTAGCGCCAAAGTATTGGCAAATAGCGTCATTTTTTTGCGTGAACGCCTTCCTTGCGTTAATGAGATGCAAGGAAGGCGTTCCCGTCTAAAAAAATGACGGCGACGCAAATGCGTCGTATTTATACTCCCGGGCAAAAATCACGCCCGGGAGTTGGCGGGTCAAAAAACCCCGCATTTGCGCCACTATTTAACGCCTGAGTCAGGGTAGGCGTTAAGGGGCCTGTGGGCTCAAAATTAGCCCACAGGTGCCCTCCCCTGCCCCCAGGGACCCCCCCTGCCACCTCTGCCCACCCCAGGAGGACACCCAAGGATGGAGGGACCCACCCCAGGGACATTCAGGTAAGTTCAGGTAAGTATCATTTTTTATATTTTTTAATTTTTTTGGGGTGGCATAGGGGGGCCTTATTTGTGCCCCCCTACATGCCACTATGCCCAATGACCATGCCCAGGGGACACAAGTCCCCTGGGCATGGCCATTGGGCAAGGGGGCATGACTCCTGTCTTTACTAAGACAGGAGTCATGAAATGGCGTCTGGGCGTCGTAAAAAAATGGCGCAAATCGGGTTTAGGCGATTTTTTTGCCTCAACCTGACTTGCCCCATTTTAAGACGCCCTAACGTCATTTTTGCCCAACGCCGGCGCTGCCTGGTCTACGTGGTTTTTTTCCACGCACACCAGGCAGCGCCGGTCTGCTTGCGCCGGCTAACGCCATTCAATAAATACGGCGCCCGCATGGCGCTTCAGAATGGCGTTAGCCGGCGCAAAAAGTTTTGACGCTAAACTGCGTTAGCGCAGTTTAGCGTCAAAAAGTATAAATACGGGCCTTAGTCTCTTTTTTGGATGTTTTTCTTTACCGGGACGAACCACGAAGTCAGGCCGGGTCGCGGTTGAGGCAAGCCGGCTAGAATTTCCGCGGCGGGTCGGTCCCTCTCTGGAGCTTTTTTCCAAAAATTCTCAAATCTTTTCCAAACTTCTGGGGCTTCACCCAGATGTTCTTTTAAGGTTCTTTTGGGGTCCACAGCTCACCCCAAGGGTCCAGAAGTTCTGTGATGGTCCTTGGGGGTGCGGACTTCAACTCCCAGAATGCACCTGGCGCAAACTCCTTTTTGGCCACTGGACAGTGGTCAGCTGGTCGCTTTCTTCAGGAGTTGGTGCAGGGGACTCTGGTTTAGCAATTTTTCACCTGTAGCAAACAGGGAGTCCCTCCTTGAACCAGTTGAAGCCAGGCAAAGTCCTTCTTGTGGTGAAGCCCAAGTGTGCAGCTGGTGCAGTCCTTCTGAGTGCAGGGTCCAGGTGCAGGCCAGGGGTCCAGCAGGGCAGTCCTTCTTCTTCTTTAGTTCCTTTCTTGTTGAATTCTGGAGGGGATCTGAGGCGTGGGTGCAGGTCTGCCAGTTTTATCCTTGCTCCTGGGTGAAAAGCAGGGGGGCCCTGGTTCTCCAATCAGGGACAGGGTTGTCCCCCTGTGATGACCACTTCCTGGGAAGTGTGGCAAAAATCAATCCCAGAAGGCAACAGTCTCTAAAAATCCAACATGGATGAATCTGATTTTTGGAGGTTACATCTGGCTGAGCCCACCCACTGGTGTGGCTAAAAATCATAAACACACCCCTCTCCTGCCCTCTCCTAATCTAATCAAGGGGGCACCTAATTGTCTGGGGTTGCAGGATGTGGGGGTGTTGCTGGGTGCTCCAAATGTCCTTCTCTGCCTTTGAAGACCAGTTTGGCAGCCCTACCCCTTCCTGCCTCACCATCTGCTGAGGGGATATTCTCTCCCCCAAGCACATTCCTTTGTGTGAAGCCTGGCCACTTCACACCTCATCAAGGCAGCCTGGCAGAAGCTGCTGCAGGCTGGCCAATCAGAGCACAGCAGCAAAAACAATGCTGAGCTGAAATTGGCAACTTTTTAGGTAAAGTCTAAACTTTTTACCTGAACTAGTTATATTAAATCCAACAACTGGAAGTTGTAGGGTTTATTACAACAATTAATTTGATACCAAATTCTTGGTATGCAACATTTAAGGAGACTTTAAAATTTAAAATAAAGTCTGCCCATTCTAGCCTATGAAGGCCATTTACTTCAATGAGGGAAAAACGAATTTGGCTGTTTTTACCTCACCAGGGCTTATAAATCTATTTTTATAAAGTCCCTGCTTATAGTTACATGGCACCCAGCCCTAGGGGCACATAGGGCACACCTTAGGGGTGACTTATATGTAAAAATAAGGTAGTTTAAGACTTTGGAAGTACCTTTAATTCCAAAGTCGAATTTGCATATAACTTTAATTTAAAAGCAGCCAGCAAGGCAGGCTTGCTTTTAAAATGACACTGGGCACCTCAGCAATGCACCTAGGTGTGCACCACCTATGCTGTGGTCCCTAAACCTACATGCCCTACCATATACTAGGGACTTATAGGTAGGTTAACTTAGCCAATTATAATTAGCCTAATTTGCATATCCATTTTACACAGAGCACAGGCCCTGGGACTGGTTAGCAGTACCCAGGGCACCATCAGAGTCAGGAAAACACCAGCATAAAGTGGAAAATGGGGGCGAAAAGTTAGGGGGCCTCTGCAATCAGCCCTGTTTTCCCACACAACCCCCCCCCCAGCCCACACGCCCAGGAGACTCAGCCCAACCCTGGGAGAGTCTTCCTGGCTTGTTAGGCGAGGAAGACAGTGAAGAAAACTGGCTGTCCCTTTGCAGGGCCTACTCTGCCTTACATCCTCCTGTCAGGGTCACTCCCTCTGGGTAGTGAAGCCATCCCAACAGTAAAAGGACCCAATTCAAACTGAAACTTCCCTCTAGGGGGGTCTTCCTCCTCTCTCTCTGCCAACTTGGGTAGTGAGGTGCCCACCTCCCCTACTCCAAACTTTGCTAGGGCAACACCTAGCTTACCCAAAGAGGTCACCCAACACTTGAGCAACCCCACCATGACCAATAGGGTCAGGGGGCCTACTTTGCTATTGGCCCTGGGGTCTGCCTCCCAGGCCAAGTATAGTGCTGCCAGAAAGGCTAGCACCCAGCAGAGGCTACTGACAGCTGTCAGTACCCAGAACCACACCCTAAGCTCTCCACTGACAGGTGGCTGAGCTGCTTTAGGGGCATCTTTGGGGTCCTGGCACCCCTCTTGCTGTCTAGAGTGGGGGGCTACCACCTCCTGTGGCAGACACCCTCCTTCCACTCTCCCTTCTGTCAGTGCAGGGGCAACACCCTGCATCTGGACAGCTGCCTGACTACTCAGGACTTCCTTGGGGTCAGGTAAGGCCTCACCAGTGCCAACTCTGGGCTCCCCCCTTACTGGGGCAGAAGGCCCTTGGCTCCCTGGAACTCTCTTTAAGAGTGGCCTACCCTTCCTTTTCTTCTTTCCTTTTCTTGGGGACCCCTGTCTCCTAACTGTAGGGACTGACTCCCCAGGACTTTGGGTTGGGGGGGCGCCCTGGGCGACCACCCCATCTGTGACCAGACTCACCTCTGGGAGGTCATTGCCCAGGATGCAATCTAGGGGAAGGTCAGCACTGACTACCACCCTAATCCAGTCAAGGATACCCTCCCTCTCTAGGGGCACTATGGCTACAGGTTTGGAGGTGACCTCCCCTTTGGCTATCCTGACTTTCTTTGTCTTTCCTGGGACATACATGTCTGGGGTCACTAACCGGTCACTCACTACAGTGTGACTGGCACAGGTGCCTCTCAGGCCAGTGGTAGGGATCCCATTCACTTGAATGTGGTGGAAGTGCCTACTCCCACCCTCAGGGATCACCAGCTTACCATCTGGTCCTGTCACCCAGCTCAATACTAAGAGGACTTCATCATCTGAGGAATCCTCCTCCATGGCTACACTGGACAGCCCAATGCTAACCACCTTCTTTGGACAGGCTGCATCTCCTCTGAAGTGACCTGTCTGCTGACAGTCAAAGCAAGCCCTACTGTCCAAGAGTTTTTTTAACCCTGGGTCTCCCTGTCTCTGCTTGTCAGAGTGGGAGTGGGATTTACTCTCCTCCTTCTTAGGGTTCTGGGGTACAGAGGGAGTCTCTGTGGTGGGCTTACCACCTCCCTCCTTAGGTTTTTGGGGACCTGTCCCCCCCTTCTTGGAGTCTCCCCCCTGGGACTTGACAACCACCCTGGTTCTCAACCACTCATCAGCTGCCTCCCCTAGCTCTCTAGGGTTGGTCTGCTTAGAGTCCACTAGATGCTGGCGTAACCTTTCTTGGGTACAATTGGTCAAGATGTGCTCTCTCATGATCAGATTGTATAACCCCTCATAAGTATCTACTTTGTTACCAATAATCCAGCCCTCTAGTGCCTTTAGTGAAATGTCCACAAATTCAACCCAAGACTGGGTACTGACCTTCTGGGTGTCCCTGAACTTCATTCTATATTGCTCTGGGGTTAGACCAAACTTCTTGGCTAAGCACCTCTTCATACTAGGGTATGAATCTGCCTCCTCCCCCCTTAAGGTCAGAAGCCTATCCCTCCCTGAGTTGGGGACCAACTCCCACAAAAGGGAACCCCAGTATTGAGGCCTAACCCTTCTCATTTGGAGTGCCCTCTCAAAGGCCCCCAGCCACTTATCTATGTCATCCCCCTCTACATAAGCAGGAACCACCCCCTTGGGTAATCTGGGGCAGACTCCCCCACCCATGGACACCTCACCTTCTTTATCGCTGCTTCCATCTCTTTTCTCTTTGTATGCCCACTTTTTCTTTTCTAGGGCCAGCTTCTCTGCTTCCAAAGCTATGCATGCTAGCTGGGCCTCCAGCTCTCTTTCTCTGATGGATGGGTTCTCTCCTCCTCAAAGGACCCCCTTCCCACCACTAGCTTTGGATCTGCCCCTGGTGACTGTGTTTACTGAGGACCGCTCTTCCTCATCCTCACTTGGGCTCAGATGCCTTCCCTCCCCTGAGTGGTTAGAGCTTGCATCCTCCCTTCTTTCTCCCTCCTCTGGAGCTTCTTCTGACTCTACCTCTTGGGCCTCAGCCAGTGCTGTCAGGGATGTGATCAGGATTTGCTTCCTGAGATCAGTGGTTGCAGGCAACCCTCTTTCAATACACAACCCCCTAAGCTGGACTACTGTCAGTGTGGGTAGGCTAGCCAGATCAAGCTCCATGGTTCCCTAGTTTTGTGTCAACAAAAACTTTTTGCAAAAATTGGAAACAAGAATCTAGAAAAATTACAAAAATTCTATATTTGAAATTAATCCAAATTAAAAATTAAAAACAATTTTTGCACTAGGACAATTTAAAGGATTTTTAATTTGTTTTACCCAAAACTGTAACGTGATATTGAACACAAGTACAGGATCCCGTCGCTGCTTCCAATTATGTTGGAAAATGGGTTATTGGTAGGGCAGGTAGGTACCTACACCTAGCAACAAGCCACTAACCTCCACATAGGTACAGTTAGGTCTCAGTAAATTAATCCCAGCTCAACCCTTGGTAGCTTGGCAACGAGCGTCAAGGCTTAACTTAGGAGACAAAGTGTAAAGCATTCAAATATCACAAAACAGTAATTAAATAAAACACAGGAAACAGTTTAAAAATCCAAAACCAATTCATAAAAATAGTTTACATTTTTATCTTTAAAATGACACAAAAACGATTAAAATCGGTTCAGGGGAACCGGAGATATGAATTTTTAAAGAATTATTACTTTTCTAGCGCTTAGAAACAAAAAGCGCCAATCGGGTCATCTGGTTGCACCTCGACCGGGGCAAAGTCAAACTTTCAGGCCGACCGCGATGGAGCCCTGCTTGGCTACAGGTCGCGGGAGGCCTCGGTTAAAAAGTTACCTTCTGACTTAGTCTTTATTTTGAAGATTTTTCTTCAGCGGGACGAACCTGCCAGTCGAATCCGACCTCCTGGAGCCCTTGTCCGGATACGCGATGTGGGTTTCCTCGGTGGAGACTTTTACCTTCGGACTTAGTCGTTTTTTCGAGATGAAAATCCTTCGACCGGGGTAAACCTGGATCCTGATCCGACGTCCATGGAGCCCTTCTCGGATACGATGGCTGGGAGGTCCCGGTCAACTTTTTACCTTCGGACTTAGGCCCTCATTCTGACCTTGGCGGGCGGCGGAGGCCGCCCGCCAAAGTCCCGCCGTCAGGTTACCGTTCCGCGGTCGAAAGACCGCGGCGGTAATTCTGACTTTCCCGCTGGGATGGCGGGCGGTCGCCTTCAGACCGCCAGCCAGCCCAGCGGGAAAGAGGCTTCCACGAGGAAGCCGGCTCGGAATCGAGCCGGCGGAGTGGAAGCTGTGCGACGGGTGCAGTTGCACCTGTCGCGTATTTCACTGTCTGCGCAGCAGACAGTGAAATACTTGTAGGGGCCCTCTTACGGGGGCCCCTGCAATGCCCATGCCAGTGGCATGGGCACTGCAGGGGCCCCCAGGGGCCCCGCGACCCCCCCTACCGCCATCCGGATCTCGGCGGTCCGACCGCCGGGATCTGGATGGCGGTAGGGGGGGTCGGAATCCCCGCGGCGGTGCAGCAAGCTGCGCCGCCGCGGAGGATTCAATGGGGCCGCGGTACACTGGCGGGACCCCGCCAGTGGTGCCGGTCCGACCGCGGCTTTACCGCCGCGGTCGGAATCCCCATTGGAGCACCGCCGGCCTGTCGGCGGTGCTCCCGCGGTCCTCCGCCCTGGCGGTCAAAGACCGCCAGGGTCAGAATGACCACCTAAGTCTCTTTTTTGGATGTTTTTCTTTACCGGGACGAACCACGAAGTCAGGCCGGGTCGCGGTTGAGGCAAGCCGGCTAGAATTTCCGCGGCGGGTCGGTCCCTCTCTGGAGCTTTTTTCCAAAAATTCACAAATCTTTTCCAAACTTCTGGGGCTTCACCCGGATGTTCTTTTAAGGTTCTTTTGGGGTCCACAGCTCACCCCAAGGGTCCAGAAGTTCTGTGATGGTCCTTGGGGGGTGCGGACTTCAACTCCCAGAATGCACCTGGCGCAAACTCCTTTTTGGCCACTGGACAGTGGTCAGCTGGTCGCTTTCTTCAGGAGTTGGTGCAGGGGACTCTGGTTTAGCAATTTTTCACCTGTAGCAAACAGGGAGTCCCTCCTTGAACCAGTTGAAGCCAGGCAAAGTCCTTCTTGTGGTGAAGCCCAAGTGTGCAGCTGGTGCAGTCCTTGTGAGTGCAGGGTCCAGGTGCAGGCCAGGGGTCCAGCAGGACAGTCCTTCTTCTTCTTTAGTTCCTTTCTTGTTGAATTCTGGAGGGGATCTGAGGCGTGGGTGCAGGTCTGCCAGTTTTATCCTTGCTCCTGGGTGAAAGGCAGGGGGGCCCTGGTTCTCCAATCAGGGACAGGGTTGTCCCCCTGTGATGACCACTTCCTGGGAAGTGTGGCAAAAATCCATCCCAGAAGGCAACAGTCTCTAAAAATCCAACATGGATGAATCTGATTTTTGGATGTTACATCTGGCTGAGCCCACCCACTGGTGTGGCTAAAAATCATAAACACACCCCTCTCCTAATCTAATCAAGGGGGCACCTAATTGTCTGGGGTTGCAGGATGTGGGGGTGTTGCTGGGTGCTCCAAATGTCCTTCTCTGCCTTTGAAGACCAGTTTGGCAGCCCTCCCCCTTCCTGCCTCACCATCTGCTGAGGGGAGATTCTCTCCCCCAAGCACATTCCTTTGTGTGAAGCCTGGCCACTTCACACCTCATCAAGGCAGCCTGGCAGAAGCTGCTGCAGGCTGGCCAATCAGAGCACAGCAGCAAAAACAATGCTGAGCTGAAATTGGCAACTTTTTAGGTAAAGTCTAAACTTTTTACCTGAACTAGTTATATTAAATCCAACAACTGGAAGTTGTAGGATTTATTACAACAATTAATTTGATACCAAATTCTTGGTATGCAACATTTAAGGAGACTTTAAAATTTTAAATAAAGTCTGCCCATTCTAGCCTATGAAGGCCATTTACTTCAATGAGGGAAAAACGAATTTGGCTGTTTTTACCTCACCAGGGCTTATAAATCTATTTTTATAAAGTCCCTGCTTATAGTTACATGGCACCCAGCCCTAGGGGCACATAGGGCACACCTTAGGGGTGACTTATATGTAAAAATAAGGTAGTTTAAGACTTTGGAAGTACCTTTAATTCCAAAGTCGAATTTGCATATAACTTGAATTTAAAAGCAGCCAGCAAGGCAGGCTTGCTTTTAAAATGACACTGGGCACCTCAGCAATGCACCTAGGTGTGCACCACCTATGCTGTGGTCCCTAAACCTACATGCCCTACCATATACTAGGGACTTATAGGTAGGTTAACTTAGCCAATTATAATTAGCCTAATTTGCATATCCATTTTACACAGAGCACAGGCCCTGGGACTGGTTAGCAGTACCCAGGGCACCATCAGAGTCAGGAAAACACCAGCATAAAGTGGAAAATGGGGGCGAAAAGTTAGGGGGCCTCTGCAATCAGCCCTGTTTTCCCACACAAGGGACAAATGGTCAGTTGTGCTTTCTCTCCACCAAACCTCTTCGCTCACTGCCCACCATCAGCTGCCCCTTTAAATTATACACATTCCGAAATGAACCCTTAAACAATCATGGATTCAAACAACATGTCTTTACAACGGTGTACAGAGAACAGGAGTAAACATGATCATACCACTATGACAACAAGAATAATAATAAAAAAATATAAACCAGATACAAACCACTAAATTCCCCTTTTTCATCCCTGCATTATCTTTTCTATCTTAACCCCCCCTTCCTAGTTGTCTCTCTCTCTCTTGCTTACAACCGCACCCATTACTTCTCCTGACTAAACCATCGGTACTGCTTGTTGCCTCTATGTTTAGTTTCTCACTGTGTGTATCCTCTTTCTGTTTTACTTTAAAAAGCACAAGTGTTGCTTTAGTGGTGAAGATGCTCTTTGGTTTTAGTGAGTTGATAGAGTGGTCCGCTGTTCTAATATAGTCATCATTTTTCATAGCTGAGCCTGTCTTGGTCAAGTGCCTCTTGTTGCTTCCTTTTTTTATTAGTCCCACCTTGTGGATGCTTTCACTGCTTCCCATAACAGTCATGCTTCCATCAAAGAATCATAATGGCACATAATAAAAACCCTCATTCTTTGCAATAAGGTTTTTTTGTCCTCTGCATGCTTATGCAGCCCCACATTATTTTTTGATGCCTCAATTTCTTTTCTGATAACTTCAATATCCAATGTGCCACTTATAAAAAAACAAACAACCTGATAGCCCTCCACAGCCTATTTCAAACAATTCAAAGACCTATACCAATTGCTGTGGCATCACCTTAAAATCTCTTCTAGAAAATGTATTGCATACACATAATTAAATGTGACCCCTTCATTGGGGTGCAGCAAGCTCCAACGGTCTGAGAGCCACAAGTCATTCATTATTATCTGTACTGCCTTCATTTTTCTATTACTTCATAAGTGTCCTAATCTTTCAGACTCTGGGCCGAGCATTATATTTCAATTCTCTCCCAACAAGGTTTTTCCCAGTTGAGCAATCGCCTGTGGCAAGTGGATTTGTCACAGGGATTCTGCATTTGCTGAACTGTGCCATGGGGCAACAGAATGTCAGAATGCAGGGGCTGTGCCACTTCTGCCAAATCAGTACTGTCATACTAAAATACCTAGCTAACTTACAGTGCCCTACTTGCAGTCTTAACCTCACAGCACAACACACTAGCCCCCTCTCGGGAACCATGGTGAAACAGATCAGTCCTTTCCGTACATTATCTCAGACATATATTTCCGTAGCAACAGTAAAAAAGACACAATGAAACTATACAATATATTTGTTGCAACTAATGCAGTCTATTAGGAAGGAAATTAGATATGATTACAATACTAGTAATAAAATTATAAAAATTGGAATGCAGTTAGAAAATTGTATAACACAAATAGTGCCACCATAATACAAATATAGTGGCCTAAGCCTCTCCTGTTATGGTATGATCATGAAGACTATTATTTTTATTATCATTCTTATTAGTGATCTCTGGGAGCAGTAAACCCCAAACCTTTGTTTGCGTAGTCAAGGGGTCCTCATAGAGAAGTGTAAACCCAGTTTACACAGGCTGCATGCCTCGGAGGGCATCTATTCTACAGATGGGTTAGTTCTGGTAGAATCCTCCTCTCTAAAGGTAAAAACACCAGGACCTAATTTATAACATATAGATTGATACAGTTAAAAGTTACTGTGTTATGTCTATAGGAGCCTGGGAATGATTGCAGGTTAGACAAAAGCAACACCTGGGACTTTCTGTGGCCGCTGAGCAGTCTGAGTATGTACAGACAGAATCCCAGAAAAGCGGCTGCATAACAAGTGACATTACAGAATGTTTCAAAACAATGACATGAAAGAAAAATGTGCTATGTACGACACTGCAGGGCAGGAACATAATAATTACCATTGTGCTAAGAAATGAGGCATGAGTTCATGAATGGGTCTCAAAACAGATATACATGAATGTCTTATATCCTATTGGTGGATACACAAATCCCACTGCTACCTTCTTGTATTACATTTACCTCACTTTTGGCCTTGGCAGACAGGGAAGTTCATCATTGTTGGGCACTTTTGAAAGGTAGTTCACACCCACACTGGCTTTATGTTTTTGTTTATTTTTTATTTTTGGGGGCACAGACCCTTGCGTTCTCTCACAGTGCTATCCCCCTTCCACTTCCCACACATCCTGCTCTGATATACTCCTTCCCCCCCCCCTTTTTTAGGTCTAGCATAAGCATAAACATCTTGTATACTTGTGTATACTTCTCTTGTGGGCTTCAAACCATTCCCCTGCTTTTGATTTGTTTGTTTCAGTATCCTTAAAAAATCTGTGCTTACTAGTGGTTAATTCTGCCCCTCCTATTTCTCTTTCATTCCTCCCACAGAGCAGAGACTAAGTACAGTATAATAATGTTGTGATTCTTTATCTTTTGGTTTGAGGGACATCTTTTGTATTTCTTGGCTGCTCATGTTACACTGTGGGTGCTCCAAGCCATAGCTACATGAATTTTATTGCAGCATTCTCCTGCCCACTTCCTCCCAAGCTGGAAAAGACTAGCTGTTGTGCTCCGATTGGAGCTGCTGCAGGGGGATGCTTCTCCTTCTTGGTGAGTTCAGGCAAGCTCTCTCGTTAGGGGGGCAGAAATGGTTCTCTACTGCCTTCACTTTTATTAGTCATGTGCAAAGAGACTGAATCCCCATGGGCTGATGGGCCCATGTAAAGACTGCCCTTTAAGAATATTCATGCCTTTAAGGCACACTCCTTTCAATTTCCTTTGGTCATAGTCGGAAACAACCATCTGTTGTGCTGGGATCGGAGCTGCTGCATGACGCAGAATGCTTTAGCCACCAATAATAGTATAAGCATTAGACCACAGTAAACTGGGAATCCCAAATATTGAGCTTGTCTGAGATGGTGGCTATCTTGAATGTCCACAAAAGTAGCAGGAAAAGAAACTGTCCAGGAAATAATGAAAACATATGCATGTTAATGTCTATGTAATGTAGCAAAATGACTGTATTACAATAGCCACCATCATGGTAGTCTGTCAAGGAAGCTGCACATACAAAAAGAGCGCTCTGAGAGGGGTTCCTAAAAGGTTACATTTTGGATATTTTTTAGGAGAAAATTGAAATAGATAAATATTGTATTTCTGGGGTTGAATATATTTTATAGAAAATTAATCTTTAAAAAATCTAATTTACGTACTTTGTTGAGGTACTGTGCATTCTTCAAAGTCGTTGGTGACAACCAACCTGATCTGATGACTGTGTCCTAACATGGACCATAGGTTTCACTCAATGTCCTTCCTCTGTGTTCATGTCGACCCCTAATAAGAGTACATACTGGCCTACTTCAGTCTATTGGGTTAGGCAGGGCTTGTGGCCCTATACCTGTTTAGATGGTGGAGGACAGAGGCCATGGGTTTCATAGAGGTGAACAATGGGATGGGCAGTACTGGCGACACATTTACTGGCAGGTCTCACAAAAAGAGCAGCTGCAGTCATAAAAGAAACTGGGACACTGGGGGCACTATCAACACTAGCAATTAACCTAGGCCCTGCAAGAGACCGGACTTTCCTCTGATCAGCGGGCACTGTCTCATGGTGAGAGACCGGGTTGCACATAATGTTAGATCAGGATAGCCAGAAATGTTCTCTTCAGAAAGTGGGTGACAGTGCATGAATGACACTTCCACTAGGTTCTTAAGCCTGTCACGATTAATAGTGGCTGAGACTAATTAAAGCATTCCATTCATCACTTTTTTGTAAATATCACTGGTCAGTCCTAACTGGGACGGGTATGTCCTCATTTCTTTACTCGTCACCCAATCACACTTCTCCTGCTGTTGCATGCTTTGTTTCTGATTAGCATTTTTTATGTTATGGCATTGTATTTGTATTTTTCTCAAGTGTGGCCAGTACTTCTGCAGCTGCTTTCACCTTTCTCCCCTTCTCTCACCTTCTCACTCCCCTCAGCTGTCACAGCAGCAGTGTATAAGTATTAGGGCGTCCTCCTCTAACCACAAATCATCAGTGACTAAATCCTACCTCTGCTGGCTGACGTGACCTGCATGTGCCCTACAGCAGTGACTGTCACTTAGTGCAGTGTTGAACACACCTGACTCCTGCCACCCCACCTAGACCCCCCACACAGATGATGTGCCTAATCCAGCATTGCAGTGCTGTAACCTTACATCCAGAATTTGTTGTAGTGCCCACCAAAGTGTCCCTCTGTCTATTCAAAGTTTACACAAGAATGACATTGTAGCATTTTTTTTTGTGTTGGGGTAGAGGGAACGTTATGGTCATTGGTAATATCTAGTTTTAAATTGGATCTTCATGAGTTTGGAGTGCTGCAGTGCTTTAGAAACATGCCACTGAGTACCACATTGAGAAATGCTTCATGCTGAAATACCATTGGCTTTCATTGGCTTGCTCTTCAGGTGGTTCCTCTTACAGCAAAGCACTCATCACCCTTTTTGCACCCACTCCAGCTATCTCTACTGCCTGAGTCGCCTTGGTATACTGTCTGCAAACTACTTCTAGAAAATTCCACCCAGAAGTAACTAACTAAAGTGTTTCATATACTGCATTTCATTGACCTTGCATTGCTTTTTAATAGTAATGCAGCACTTTCTACTGTGGTATTTTGTTCACTGTCTAGCAAAAGTTGGTTTATGAGTTTGCCCATTTGGAGGCTGCGAGTTAAACTTATCAAAAAGTGGTGTTAAGCAATGTCAAACTGCTGTTCTTTAGGCGTTTTCTTTTAACATACTGGCTTCAGCGCGGCATCCTACAATGTCAGAGTTTTCTAATTATCTGCTATGACGGATAATGCTGCTTATGATTCCGACTGGTACTTTTAAAACAATTGTACTTTTGTGAAGATGAAACATTGTCACACGTTTAACTCCCAAAACGTAGAAGTCCATGCCTTTGTTCCTGTAAATCTCTGTTTTATAACCTTGGTGATTTGAGGATTACTGATGGCTTAGTACACCCACTGTGCTGCATTTGGCCCCCACAAAAAACAATTCAACTCCAGATACCATTCCACATAATTAACTCCATAACACACATCCTCACTCTACATAATTCCACTACAGTTAATACCATTTAATTCCTATAAAGATTTCCATTTACCACTTTGTGCACAAACTAACTATCCCTCTCTATCTTCCTTTCTATCTTTTCTGTGCATCTATCACCCTACATCATCTATTTGCCATACCACATAATTCCACTACATAAATACACTGCACACCACACAATTCCACACCAGACAATTCCATAACTAACAATCCCAATTCAACCCACACAATTCCACTCCAACCCACACACATCCTCTCTACTCCGAACCAAAACACATGTATAAAAGACTCTGCCATTTACAATGCCAATAGCTCTAATTCTCACGAATGCGAGACCGATTGTATTGCAAATGCTTCTTTAGTTTTCTTTTACATTTTGTTTTACTTCGAGGACCCTAGGAGCTCCAAAGTGGTACGAGGCAGAACACTCTACTTTAAAGAGCTCCTACAAGCTGTTTATATGTTTAGTTTACTGACCAGTCGGCTGTTTTGGAAGGGTAAATCAAAAATGGACACTATCCCACTGACGGTCTTCAAATCGATGCTCGCAAATGCATGGGTACATGCTTTACCTTTCTAGCCTGGTCGAAACATGAATGAAGTTAGGAGCGCAATGCCCTTGTAGGGGCATGATTTATTGACTTTGCCAGTGTTTGTTTTATTTTTTTAAAGTCATCCTTATATATTTTAACAATATTTTAAGGTTACAGACACTCAGTGCTAATATTTGCGTTTTCCACTAAGCAGTATCATATTTTCCTGTGTTGGCATTTTCCCTTTTGCAGGGTCATCCCCAGACTTTTTGCCTCCTTCCTCCTATTTTCTCTGACCTGTTTCTGTTGGCTTTTGATCTCTGAGCACGTTACAACTGCTAACCAGTGCTAAAGTGCATATGCTCTCTGTGTAAATTGTATGGTTAATTGGTTTATCCATGATTGGCATATTTGATATACTGGTAAGTCTCTAGTACAGTGCACTAGAGGTGCCCAGGGCCTGTAAATCAAATGCTACTAGTGGGCCTGCAGAACTGGCTGGACCACCCACCTACGTAGCTCTTAAATCATGTCTCACATCTGCCACTGCAGTGTGTGTTTGTACAGTTTTAATCTGCCAATTCGACTTGGCAAGTGTACCCACTTGCCAGGCCTATACCTTCCCTTTTCTTACATGTAAGACACCCTTAAGGTAGGCCCTAGGTAGCAGGGTGCAGTGTATGTTTAAGGCCCTAACAGTGAACTACTGCTAAATTCGGTTTTCACTGTTGCAGGGCCTATCCCTCTCCTAGGTTAATATGGGGCTGCCTTTACATATGATTAAAGTGTAGATTCCCTTTGGGAGCTGATAAATATGTGGAGTTTGGGGGTCTCTGAGCTCACAATTCAAAAATACATCTTTTAGTGAAGTTGATTTTAAGATTGTGTGTTTGAAAATGCCACTTTTAGAAAGTGAACATTGTCTTCCTTGTACTATTTCTGTGACTCTGCCTCTGGATTCCCTGTCTGGGTCAGTTTGACATTTGGGCTGGTTGCACCTCTCACTAGACAGTGACACAAAGGGAGCTGGGGTGTAGTCTGCATTTCCTGATGAGCCATCTGTGCTATGAGCGAGGGGTGGAGTGGTCACTCACACCTGAAAGGGCCATGCCTGCCCTCACATGATGCAGTCTCCAACCCCCTGGTGTGTGCCTGAGTCCTGGCCTGGGCAAGGCAGGATTTAACAAACAAGAGAGACTTTCCTTTGAAGTAAGCCTACTTCAAACGGCAAAATGGGTATAAGAAGGGCACCCAAAACCACAGACTTTAGAACACTTCCGGAAACCAAGAGGAACCTCTGCCTGGAGAAGAGCTGAAGTGCTGAGGAAGAATAGCTGCCCTGCCTGTGACTGTGCTTTGTGGATCTATCCTGCAGTTGCTGCTTCTGCCTGTGCTACAGGACAAAGACTGGACTTTGTGTTGCCTTCCTTCTTGTGAAGATCTCCAAGGGCTTGATTTAGAGCTTGCCTCCTGCTGTTTGAAGTCTCAGGGATAGCAAAGACTTCTCTCTGCCAACACCTGGAGCCTCTGCTGAGAATCCTACTCTGCCAAGTGGTGCCCATCCAGTTCCTGGGACCCTGAAAGGAGAAGTTGGCAGCCCAAAAGTGAGAAATCCACACACCGACCGCTGTGCGGGGAAAAGATCGACGCAACTCCGATCTGCGGCTGAAAAATTGATGCGCCGCCGGCGTTGCGTATGAAAATCAATGCTCGCTTGCAACGCGACTGGAAGATCTATGCCTACGCCTGGAGAAACGACGTGCAGCTCGCTGATGGAGGCTGGTGAGATCACAACCCGTGCTGCGTGGTTTTCGGATCATTGTGCAGCAGGATTTCTGACGCAAACATTGCTGGGCATGCAAAAATGACGCAAGGCCTGCCCGGACCCGAGAGTGCAGTTTGAATCAACGCATCGCTCTCCTGCGGAGGGAAGAAACAACACATGCAACTCGACTGAAGGAGAAACGACGCAAGGTCTTGCTTGTGTTTGACATCGGCGCATGGCAAGCCCTTTTTGACGTACACTCGCCCGTGCTGGGTTATTTTTTATGCACCCAGGTAAATGTTCACGCTAACAGCGTTAGCGTTGTGTTTAAAACTACATAAAGACCCTTTTTGGTTTTAAATTGATAACTTGACTTGTGTATTGTGGATTTTTTTCATTTTGGTCTTGTTTTGTTTAGATAAATATTGTCTATTGTTCTAAATCTGTGTTGTGTCATTTTGTAGTATTTTAATTGAATTACTGTGTGTGTCAGTACAAATACTTTACACCTAGCAGTCTGAAGTTAAGCCTACTGCTTGTGCCAAGCTACCAAAAGTGTGAGCAGGGGTTAGCTGAGGGTGATTCTCTTTTACCCTGACTAGAGTGAGGGTCCTTGCTTGGACGGGGGTAACCTGACTGCCAACCAAAGACACCATTTCTAACATCCTGTGATGTGAATTAAAACTAAAAAGTGTTTCTCTACCTATTATAAGTTCAACTGCCTGATGCAAAGCATCATTGCTCTTTTATTAAAATGACATACAATTGTTAGCTTTAAATGTAATTATTTTATTTGAAAGTAGGTATATGACCATCACATTTAAAAATGCAACACTTTTTCCTTTTTTCTGGATTTGTGACACATGCTTGTAATATATATATTTTTAAAATTCAACTATTGAGCCAGCTTTCCAAGGCCAGGGCTATTGGCTTTAGCTATGCCTCTCCTGTTTTTTAGTTATTGTCTGGCTTTAAATTCATTATGTTAAATATAAAATCTTTGATTCCAACAATGTCACGTCTATTTTTAGATGTAAAACCATTGCAGTTAATTTCTGCACGCCGTCTGTTACCTATTTACTCCTGAGATGAACGACACAACGCTTTTGGAAAACCCAGTAATCATTTTCACAGTAATTAGTGCAATATACCTTTGAAAAAGATAAGAATTTGATTAACGACTATACCTGAACATAAGCGCAATATTGTTTTCACAAAGAGCAAATCAATGATTCCCCCACTCCCCGCCCGCTTTCCCTCTCCCCCTCCCCAACAACACCCGTGAGACGGGATTAGTATCACAGAAACATCAGAATTCAAAACCGTTTTCTTCGTGTCATGGCTTTGAAGACGCTACCCAGTTGGAGATCGCTTTGAAAACGTGCTCGTGCTTCTGCGTTCAGCATTTGTTTAACATGCATACAGATTAAAGGAAAATTTAAGATAGTATGGCTGACAATCCTTAGAACATTCACATGGAGGGAATGGACGAGTCTTGCAAATACGACAGTGATGAAGAAGGTGTAATATTAAGGGTGTGTTGCCTTTTATCCATCATCTCTTTTAAGAACAAACCCTGCGTTGATGGAATCAAACAAAAGTCAGATTACACGAATTATTACATATTGGAAATACTGGTGCTTTTGTTTCTCTTTGCATTGCTTTTAATAATTCCTACATTATGACAATGCATATAGTAAATTTCCAGTGTGCCAAATGGTGCAAACCATTCCCACAAAATTATTTCTTATGTTACTTTATTGCAAAATTCTATAATGTCAAGGGTTACAATGGGAGCGCCAAATTCTCCTATTGTTTGCCATCTTCTACGAAACATTACTGCTACTGGTCTTCCGCCTCGTGGTGTGCCCTTTGTCTCCATTTGGAGGGAGAAGTGCTGTGAGTACGTGTCTCTTTTTGCATGTTTCCGCGCCCTCATTTTTGTGGACTAATGCACCTGGGTTTGGAACACTGGGCTCTGAAGTATCACTGCCCATTCCATAGTGTATGCGCTGTGAGTCCTAAAACAGGGTAAAATTGACTAATCTCCCAACTGTCATATTTTATTTTCTAGTGAGGTCATAGTGGATGGTATAAGAAAATGCACCTATGTCATATAAAGTTAAATATTACCTGTGGAGTGCAGCAGCTATTGTGCCAATTACTAAGATGACAAGGAAACTATAGCTTCCGGCCTACATGTGTTGCCTGCTTGCTGCAGCTTTTAAATCAGCATTTATTTAATGTTTTCCCTGCATCCCCTCCTATTGGCAGTCCCATGGCCCTGGAAGGACCGTAGCAAGTAAATAAAACAAGTATTTTTTTTTTTCACTGCACCCCCTGCATGGTTTGTGTACACTATTGTTAAGCATTTGTGATGATGATGACTTCATTAGTTTTATGTTGGCTAGATTTGGATTGTCCAAATTTCATTGACTATTTTATGTTGCTTGCAGGTGCACAACAGGACATCACACATGGTACTGATACAGAGATAAGTCTGCAAATTAATTGACAGTGATACTTGAGTCCTCCTATGCTAAGTGCTTCTGCTCGTGCAAAGTACCAACATCTACTACTTTAACGTTGACCCCAAAGAGGGAGTTTGCTGCCAAGAAAGTGGCTATTGGAGAGGAGAAAATGAAGCTTGTTGCCACCACTGGCATCAAGCCCTCATCCTTTTTTGGGAAACATGGGATACCTTCTGCACCCACCTCTGGGCAGAAAGAATTTAGGATGATCAGTTCTGCATCAACAGCACCACCACCAGGAAAACCTAAGCCCAGGTCTATCAGTGCTGCACTGGCTACAGTCACGGAGAGTAGTGAACCTGAAATGGAATTGTCTCAACTACAAAATGAACCATCACAGGAAAGTCAAGAAAAAATCTTCTGGAAGTAGAAACAGAACAGGAAGTTGACTTTCTTGCTGAGTAAGATGCTGAGATGACTGCTTCTCCCCCATGGGCTTCATGGTTTTCAGCAAAGTAATTAAAGAGTACCCATCCTTATCTTCTCTAAGCCACCGTTATGATGATTTTGACATGGACTGGATCCCAACTGAGTCCAAAAGACAATGGAAAAGGAAGGTTCCCTTAAAGTGAGGAAGGAAGTGATAAAGATGATGATGGCCATCATTAAAGGAAGTATGACTCACTCCTATTCAATCTCCTCCAGTCATGTGGTTTTCACCAAACCACTGGTGCCCATATTTGCAAGACCCCCAGAAACCTGCAGCCACCATCACCTTTATGACTGTTGCAGCATGTCCTAAAAAAAGGCAAACATCTCAACCAGCTATCTTTACACCCAGTTCATTGGGCTTTGGCATACGAAAGCTCTCCTCCCCAGTTTGGGAGCTGAGCCAGCATGAGGATAATATTACAATATGCTCTGTTTGCCAAAAGAAAGTTTATTGTGGAAAGTCTGGTGGACACTACAGTGCCAAAGGCCAGTTGTCCTGTTTGACAAAACAACATGCAATTGTGTAGGCAAAGCATCTTAAAAGTATATCTGCTGGTGCTGAGAGAGAAACAGCAGCTGAAATTATAAAACAAGTTGATGAGTAGGAAGGAAAGGATACCAGCAGCAGGATTGTACAGAGCATCCCTGGAAGGCTCCCCCATAATGCACAACCCTCACCCACAGCAACCTCTTCATGGCACAAGACACAGGGGGATACAGCGGCTTCCACAACAAAGCACCCAAGCAGCCTATGTGCTGATAGTACCCATACATCACTTGTGGCAGTAGTATCACAACAAAAACAGCCTACTATTAAGGGTATGTTTACCAGCGAGTCACTGTACCACTGTAACCAAAAAATGTCAGTTTCTGCAAAGGAAAGCTCGCTAAAATGTTAGCACTCTACTTCAGCCCTTTTTCTTTTGTGGGAGGTGCTGGCTTTTTGGAATTTGTAGAGGCCCTCTTTTGAAAACAGAAGGTTTCTAGCTGGACCAATTTTGCCTCAGTTGCTGTGCCAGTGCTGAATCATGAAGTGCTGCAATTGGTTGGCAACACTATGAAGCAAAGTCCTGTTCAGCCCATCCACCTCATGACAGACATGTGAGCTAGTTGTCAAGCAACAGATTACATATGCACACTGCACACTGGATCTCTTTTCAGAGAGTTAAGCAGAGGCCTGCAGCTGGTCTCACCCCTGGTGATGCTTTTTGAGGCATTCAGAGGAATGCAACAGTTGCGATATATGCCATGGAAAAATCACATATAGCTGCCAACATCTTGAATGGTTTTAATACCAAGGTCTCTGAATGGTTTCAACTCACAGGTCTTGAACTGAATTTGTTGCCACTGTCAATAGCAGTAATATGGTTATGGCAGATGGCTGATATTTCAGAATCTTCTGTTTAATGCATTGCATCAAACCACCTACCTCCGTGGCGTCGGCTGCCAAAAGACCGTCGCCGTGGCTAACATCCATCTGCCATATTATGACCACAGCCGGCTTTCCGCCACAAGAAGGGTGGAAATCCAGCTGTGGCCATGCTGGCAGATGGCATTAAGGTGGCGTTGCTGCCACCAGCAGCACCACGCCAGTAGACTGCCGCCAGCCATATTATGAGAAATAATACAGCCTGGCGGTGTTCTGCTGGCACGTGGTGCTGGAGGTAGCAGCGCCCCATCCCATCCCCTGCCTGAAGACCCCCTGGATTCAGGTAAGTTTGGTTTCTGACAGGGGAGGTGGGTGGGGGTGTTGTGTGTGTGTGTTGGGGTGTGTGCATAAGTGTGTGAGTGTGTGCGTGAATGAGAATGTAGGTGTAGTGTTGTTTGCGTGCGTGTATGCATGTGTGAGAATGCGTGTAAGTATGCATATGTGAATGCATGTCTGCGTGTCAATGTGAATGTCGCGTGGATGTGTGCATGAATGAATTGATGCATGTGCGCATGAATGCGTGTATACCTGTGTGAGTGGGTGTGTGTATGTGTGGTACATGTCTGTGTGTGTAGGGGTAGGGGATTGGAAGGGGGAGGCATGGATGGATAGGGGGGTAGGGGGCATCTAGGGAGTTGCTGAGGGGGATGGGGCCTCCTATCAGTGACAGGGAAGGAATTTCCTGTCACTGATAGGGCCTACCACCATGGTTTTCATGGCATTACGAACGCCACGAAAACCATGGTGGTAGGCAGGGTCAAAATGCCTGAGGCGGTACAATAAAGGCCACCAGGTTGGAGATTCTTTTCTCCAGCCTTGTGGCTGCTACCGCCATGGCAGTCGGAGTGGTAGATTGGTCGGTTGGCTTAATCCAACCCACCAATGTCATAATGTTGCAGTATGCACCGCCAGCCTGTTGGGGGTACCACCTCCACATTACCATCAACTGCTGGGGTCTTAATGACCCCCATAGTAGTAACATGTTGGTCATATGCTGAAGAATATGTACTAATTTTAGTCATTTATTCAAAGGCCAAAAACAGTAGAGGATCATTCCTAGTACTAAAAAACCTACCCGTAAAACCCTCAGACAAGAGATGCCAATGAGTTTGGACCTTAATCTACTACACGTTGCAACACATATTCGAGCAGTACAAGCCTATTGTGAGTAAAACAGTTCAATAAACGGTGTAGTTGTACCAAAACAACTGAATAAGAAAGAAACATGACACAAAGGAAACCTGACAACAGTTTAAAAAAACAGATCTTATTTTTATGAGTTTTTAGACACCAAAACAAACAAACAACATCTCCCTGCGGGGTCCGGAGATATAAATTATGAAGCAAACCCCAAATTACTGCTTTACGCTCAAATATCAAACAAGCATTAGCAACTACCACTATTAGTGGTTACTGGTATATATAAGGTATATTTTATGGGAAAAGTCATTTGATCCATTCAGAAAAGAGTAGCAACATACATTTGCCTTTGCTGCCATCATTTCTTGTCCAGACAACCCTTTAAAGTGATTATCTGAATGCAGGCTCCAAGCAGTAAAGTGAGGTGACTGAACTTTCTAGGCATTGTTGTTTCCTATGTAACATCTCACTATCACTTTGTAATGTATGTTTCTTATGCAGGGCCCCTTTTTCTTAGGTTCCTGAATCAGCCGGGATCCACAAACTCCTACCACCTAGCATTACCCCAATTCTGCTGGTAACATTTTTTTTATCCCACTTCTGTGGCTCTGCTTAGTGCCCTTGCCGCGAACGGCTCCAAAATCAGATGTGGAGACGTTTTCTATACAAAATAGCCTGTAAAGGTGATAGGGCATTTGTAATAGTTGGACCAGGCATTGGTTATCACTCAGAGACACCTACCAAATGCAGCCATTTTTGAAAAGCTACACACAAAAGGGAGGAAAGGGTGCTGTGCTCTGCATGGATTACACAACATTTTCACATATGTCACCTTTAATGAAGGTGGCACAGTGCCCATAGCATATAAATCACATTTATATTTCAATGCAGAACAACGCTTTGCACCTACAGAAAGAATATTGACTGCAGTACAGACGGCTGTCATCAAGGAGAGACCACCTACCCAAGGTAAACGAATTATTGTCGTTACCCCCGGTGTCAGCCTCAGAGGCCGTCACCAAAGCAAGCGTTCCTAATGCTTAGGCATTACATCCATGCTGGATTAAATGGCCAACCTCCCTGACTGCCACCAATTGTGCTTACATCTTTGATCCAAAACTCCAAACACAAGAATTTCTCCAATATGAACTGTAGTACCCCATACCTCTTGACATTTTACCACTTGACAGATATCATACTGTAATTTAACCGATGGTTCAGCACAACCAGCTGTAGGTACTAAACATCAGTACTCAGCCGATTGTGCAGCTGTAAGCAGAGTGATGATGGATGGTATATTCCACCCTCACAATACCAACATGCAGACCCTTGGGGAATGCACAACTCAGCTGGCTGAACTTAAAGTCCTTATCTTAGCACTGGAACACACAGATCCAAAACAACTCACATTGATTGTTTGTGATTCATACTACTGTGTCCAGTCTTACAATGATTATCTTAACCATTGGCAATTGAACGGGTTGAGTGGCTGACAGGGGAATACCATAAAACACAGAACTTTGAGGGGGAGAATAAATGATCTTAAAGATAAGCTACCTAATGCTCATGTAGTCAATACATTGGGCCACCAATGTGTAGGAGTACACATTATTGGCAACACTTTGGCTGATGAAGCAGCCAAATCCTCAGTAGCTACAGCTTCTGTTGCTGCAGTGACTCATTCCTAGACGAAAGTGGATAATTAATTTTGGCTGTCGTGAAAGTTTCGGCTGAAGGCAAGCCTCTCCCAAAAGCATACCCTACAAAATATTCATATCACATTAGTGCAGAGAATGTTGCCTTTGCAACAATTCCTGGGGTTGGAGATTGAGTGATCCCCAACCTGAACCAGAAATTAGATCTAATCAAAGCAGCAAATGAGGGTGTCGTCTCTGCACATGCTGGCATTGAGGCCACAATAACACTCTTACAGAAACGCTTCTGGTGGCTGGGTCTATGCAAACAGACCAAGCTATATGTTCTTTGTTGTGACATCTGCCAGAAGTTAAAGGGCTCAAACATCAAACGCCCATCACAGTGTCCAATAGGCCACTACAATGTGTGCACCTGGACCACTGTGGTCCCGTTCAACCTGATGATGCATACTAATACATCTTAGTCGCTGTAGATTCTTGTTCTTGATTCCTGTGGGTATGGCCTCAGTGGTCTGGTGACGCTCGAACTGTTATAAAAGACTTGCTGATCTTTAACAGTACATATGAAGTTGCAGATTTCTATTCAGAATATGGTCTTGACTTTGCCTCTAGGGCATTCAGGGACACCATGAGGACAATGGGTGTTGAAATCCATTACTCCTTACCTTACCGTCCTGAGGGTAATTTGTTTGTAGAAAGAAGGAATCAAGTCCTAAAGCAGTCCTTGACAGCTAGAGTACTAGGTTCTGACTGCAATCGGCTTCATCACCTATATGGGGTCCAGAGAGCAATGAATAATCTGCCAAGAAAGTCCTGGGGAGGTTGCACTCTTCATGAAGTTCTCTTTAGGATACCTATGTATGTCCCAGATCTTTATGGCCCTGGTTTGGTGGCAGCAGATACCCCCTTTGACATAAATGAACGTCTCACTGTCTTACAGGAGCTTAAGCAATTTCATGATGATAATTCAATCCCCAGTGCTGCCACTTTAGGAATAAGAGATTTGTCAACATGTTTGACAGGCTGGATTCCTAAAGTTGGGGATCTGGTTCATGAGAAGATGGCTGTGAAAAAGGAATTCAAGACATCCTACAGAGCATAGGTCCAAGTCCTGGGAATACATGGTACCAAAGCTGTCATACTACCCCCGCTGCCTGGTTCCAAAGCAAACGGATTTGTCTCCATTGACAACATCAAACTACACCATGTGGCAGATCCTGCACAGTAGACACAGAGGTCTATTGGGTAGCTACTGGTCCCCTCTCACTACCCAACAGGACATACCTCTCAAAAACACAACAACAGCACTTATGACTACATTAACATGTACAACACTGTTTCAAATGTCTTCTGAAGCATGGGGAGCATGGAAAATGAGCTTTTGTTGATTCCTGTTACCACTTCGCCAACAGCTGTCCAAGATGTGTTTGTTTTCTACTCCATCTCAACACAAACAGATGACATTGTCTACTCTGAACCTCCACGTAAAGTGGATCAATCTACCAGTAATGCACCGGCTCCAGTGTTTCCAGAGACTGCTTCTGGTTATGTCATCGACCTTGATGTTTTTCCTTTACTTCATCTGCACGTGAAATTGTTTCAAAGACAAGTAAGCTGTACATATGGCTTAAAAGTAACTGCTTAATTTACCCATGGAATTATCTGTGGATATTTCTGACATAGCTTGCATTTCTGTCATGGATTGGTTTTGTGAATTTTTTCCTCCTTATAAATGGTCATTATCTTCCTGAACATTCTTCTGTCGAGCCAGTGGATGAAGTTCTAACTCCATATCTAAGAGACCTGTCCTTTGTGAACATTTCAGCAGTACCAATCCCTGATGGGATAGTGTGGGATAAAGTTCCATTTGGTATATATGGGCCTACTGAGGTAATTCAAATTCCATATGTTTTCAAAATTTCAATGAACAATGTTATTACACCTGATGTTGTTTCTTATGATTGGGATGTTCGGACAGTTGATTCCATGCTTGCTGAATTGCAGGATTATACTGCTTTTGAAAGTGACACAAAGAATTATGGGGAAATGTTCTGTTATAACAACTGGGAACATAACTACCTGCATTGAGCAACTAGACAGAGATTTAAGAACACTGTTCCACTCCTCCTGTGGGGAGTCCTGTGGGGAGTCCAAAGCAATATTTAGGTACATTTACATATTTTTCTGGGCATGAAATTAAGAATGCAGAATCATACTATTTCAAGTTACCACCTTGTAAAATTAGGGAAATTTTACTGACAAAGACAAACGTGATCTATTCAGATTCCTTTGTTTCCTGACTTGCAGTTGAAGGATATGAATACTGGAAGAATACTACTGGTGTAAAGAGTGTATGGGGAACACAAGATTAGCAAAATCAGGGTAGGAAAGCTTTATTTAGAGAGTGCCTCATTCCTGTTCAAATGATCTTTTTGAAAGATGCAATTCAACAGACGCCCTGTCTTGGATTAGCAAAAATAAAGGAAATGAAGGTGCCCAGTATCTGCACACCGGCAAAATTCAACAATTGGCAGTCCTACTTAAAAGTCACTGAGAAAGAATTAGATGCAAAGGTTAAGGCTGGCACCTATACTTCTTCACTTTCCAGTCCTTGCAAGTGGTTATTGTGAACAATAGACACAAATGGATGTCAGGTTCATTTTAATTTCTCAAGGGGTTTCAAGATTAGCCGGCCGGACCCTCGTTTTGTCTCGGGTCATCTTTAGGGTATAGTTACCACATACAATGTGGGTAAACTGTGCCAACAATGGTTACAGACTACACCTTAGCAGCATTTAAAGAGCATCTTAATGTGCTATGTGAAGACATAGGCGGTCATTCTGACTCTGGCGGGCGGGGGTTGCCGCCCGCCAGGCGGGAACTGCCATTTGGCCGCTACGCGGTCAAAAGACCGCTGTCGGCATTTCAACCTTCCCGCTGGGCCGGCGGGCCATAACCATGTTAGCGCCCGCCGGCCCAGCGGGAAGGATGCCTACAACACAGAAGCCGGCTCCGAATGGAGCTGGCGGTGTTGCAGACGTGCGACGGGTGCAGTTGCACCCGTCGCGCTTTTCACTGTCTGCTAAGCAGACAGTGAAAAGCTTCATGGGGCCCTGTTAGGGGGCCCCTGCACTGCCCATGCCAGTGGCATGGGCAGTGCAGGGGCCCCCAGGGGCCCCAGGACACCCGTTCCCGCCAGCCTCTTCCTGGCGGTGAAAACCACCAGAAACAGGCTGGCGGGAAGGGGGTCAGAATCCCCAGGGCAGCGCTGCTTTGGCGGATTGACCCAGCCGGGGGAAAAACGGCGGGAAACCGCCAGCCCCGGATTTCTGACCGCGGCTTTACCGCCGCGGTCAGAATGGGCTTGGAAGCACCGCCAGCCTGTTGGCGGTGCTTCCGTCATTCGCGACCACCAGGGTCAGAATGACCCCCATAGACTTACAAAGATTTCTTATTAGGTCGCAGAAAGCGTTGCTCTAAAAGATTAATCTACGCCGTATATAATGAGATCTGTAAGCTTTCTCAAATGGAAGCAGCTGCTCATTTAAGGCAGATTGATAAGGAAAATTTAGAAAAGGCTTTAGCTGTTGTTGATAGTGGCATGAACACTCTGTCTAAAAGAATATACTTTCTTAATAACATAGTGTCATCTGCGATAGACATCATTCAGAATGACATGTCCTTTTTCCACCATGGACAAAGTCAACTGCGTTCCATCATGCAGTTAGCTTGGACATTACAGATTCTGAAAAATGACCCTGTTCCATGGAAATACATTAGCAATAGTGACCTGTTTGCTGCTTTTAATTTATCCAGGGAACAACAGACAATGGCTAAAAGGGAAGCAAGTTTCACCGTGCTTAATATAGAAAAGTTAGAAAAGTTGCCTTTCACAATTGCAGAAAGTCCATCAACAGTATGGCTCATACATGGCATTATAATTCTGCCCATTTCCACCTTTCGTTTTTGAAATGCTTGAAACATCTTGCAGTGGGCAGATACAAGAGGCTAGGCGATAGCTATATTAAAGAAGAGGGGGGGTTGCCCTTTGAATATCAATATCTGAAAGGCAAAACAGTGGTCTTTCTCAACGGAAGCGAATGTGAGACTACTGATAGTCATTGAATGATTTGCAAACAGGTGTCCCTTCATGGGCTTTGCAATGCTGGGGTCGCAAATTTGGCCTGTTTTCTGAAGGGTACTCGCAGCCCCTTGATTCGTCCAGCATTTCATATACTTTTGAATGGCAGTTATGTGGTCCTGAACGAACAGAGCTGTTGCTTTATGAGACCAAGAATTGCCTACACAATTTCAGTCTCTAAGATAGTAGCTTGGTGAGGACATGTTTTATTCCGCCCACACACGCGATATGAGTAGCTGAAATGTGGCCTCTCATTGATACTACTAATGTAAATTATGACAAGCTGAGCAGAATAAAGGCGCTACTGTTCCAGAAACATGTTGCGTTGACACTGGCTAGAGAGATGTATGCTCTCCATATAGCAAGATCATCAGCCAAGATACAATCCCTATTAAATTCTAACTTACCCAAGCACTTTGGAGAGCTGGTATCCAGAATATTCAACGCTTTGGGCACTACAGGGAATGTGCATTTCTTTAAGGCTGTTGGGTCTGGATTCATGTCCATCTTCCTGACTGTCTTCGGAGTCATTCCTTCAGCCATCCATTCACTCTTTTCTAGGGTGTTTTGGTTGCTTTTCTGTGATTTTGGCATTGATTGGCGGGGTACTGCTGCTGTTGTTCCTGATATGCAGTGGTTGTGCCTTCCCAGCTAAGCGGAGTGATGGAGCTACCGATAGCCCAGCTATGCTATGATTGCATGTGCAATTCTTTAGTGTTCTGTTGTTGGAAGAATTGGAGCATGATTGGTCACTGTCATTCTGACCAGTCTCATGGTGTGTTAAACCAGTCTTTCATTGCACTTGGTGCCTCTTCGAACCTCTACCTTTAGTGTGCATTGCTCTTCCGCCCGTGCCTCCTGTAGACCAAGAGCTGCTGATGTTCCCGATGAGGGTTCATTCGCGGACCTGCCCCATGAGAGTGAGGCTGATTTCCGAGGCCAGTTACGAGCCACCCTTGCTGGACTATCTGGCTCCTTTAGGCACTTTGGATGGTGCTGCCCTCGTGGGTGATCCTGTGCCTGAGGCTCCTATGCACTAATGCTCCATGGATCCATCTGCCAGTCCTGTCATTGATCAGACATATAAGGATGTGGTCTCTTTTCTGGATGCTCTTCCTTTTGATGGCTTTGAAGACATGATTCAAGATCATGACTACTGTTAAATGAATTGGACCACTGGCTTATTCTAAAGTTTTATAGTTTTTGCCAACATTGCCTGCTGTGCTTGTTATGGTCGACATTTTGTCTCTTTGTATGTTTTAACTATTTTTGACAAGTTTTTAATTCATTTTTAATTAGATTTTTTATGTTTTCAGGTTGTTTTAATCCAGAGCATTTTAGCTTGGGTTCATGCATTCTCTCTGGCAACATAATTATGGTGTCATACTTGTTATGGCAATGGGGAGGGTGTAGTGCATCCCATTTAGTTTTTTTGGGAATCAGGAGATAGCTTAGCCTTCTGGCTTGCAGGCCTGTGCCCCCGTCACCTAGTGAACTTTACCCTACTTAGCCTGCTCTGTTTCAGCACATTTATTTAATTATTTCTTCCAAAATGACTGCTATGTTTATAGTTAGGAAGATGATTGATTTCACGTTATCAGTGCCACTCAGTGAAGGCGTCACTATCAGCATCAAAGACACATGAGATACATAGGTATTCACATCATGTCCCTTTACCACTTACATGTGACAGGAATATCATGGCCCATATTTATACTTTTTGAAGCTAAACTGCGCTAACGCAGTTTAGCGTAAAAAAATTTAGCGCCGTCTAACGCCATTCTGAAGCGCCATGCGGGCGCCGTATTTATGGAATGGTGTTAGCCGGCGCAAGCAGACCGGCGCTGCCTGGTGTGCGTGGAAAAAAACCACGTAGACCAGGCAGCGCCGGCGTTGGGCAAAAATGACGTTAGGGCGTCTTAAAATGGGGCAAGTCAGGTTGAGGCAAAAGAATCGCCTCAACCCGATTTGCGCCATTTTTTTACGACGCCCAGACGCCATTTCATGACTCCTGTCTTAGTAAAGACAGGAGTCATGCCCCCTTGCCCAATGGCCATGCCCAGGGGACTTGTGTCCCCTGGGCATGGTCATTGGGCATAGTGGCATGTAGGGGGGCACAAATAAGGCCCCCCTATGCCACCCAAAAAAAATTAAAAAATATAAAAAATTATACTTACCTGAACTTACCTGAATGTCCCTGGGGTGGGTCCCTCCATCCTTGGGTGTCCTCCTGGGGTGGGCAGAGGTGGCAGGGGGGGTCCCTGGGGGCAGGGGAGGGCACCTGTGGGCTCATTTTGAGCCCACAGGCCCCTTAACGCCTACCCTGACCCAGGCGTTAAATAGTGGCGCAAATGCGGGGTTTTTTGACCCGCCAACTCCCGGGCGTGATTTTTGCCCGGGAGTATAAATACGACGCATTTGCGTCGCCGTCATTTTTTTAGACGGGAACGCCTTCCTTGCATCTCATTAACGCAAGGAAGGCGTTCACGCAAAAAAATGACGCTATTTGCCAATACTTTGGCGCTAGACACGTCTAACGCCAAAGTATAAATATGGCGTTAGTTTTGCGCCGAATTTGCGTCGAAAAAAACGACGCAAATTCGGCGCAAACGGAGTATAAATACGGGCCCATGTGCTTTTGGAAAGAATTGTTTATGTAGTTGCTGCCCCAGGCATGCCTTCTTATCTATTGTTTGGGAACATACCTGCATCAGAGGTCCTACAAGATCTGTGTAAATATATCTCACACAGACAGGATTATCAGAGGGATTCCTACCAGATGCCATCAATGCTATCTGTGCTACAAGTCTGATCTAGAAACCCCATTCCAAGGTAACAACGGTTGGGGGGCTCTTCTCATGGACATGCTACTGACAGATTAGGTTTATCACACCAAGCTCTCTTTAGGTTAAATATTAGGTTCATCATGTTAGGGTATTAGGGCCTATTTTGCATCTCATGATATTGCAAGATGGTGGGTGTCTTTGTATTTATGACTCTCGGTTCTACAATTTTGTTTCTTGCATTGTTCATTATCCTAATCATTGATGCCTATGCAATTAACAGTAGATTGGAGTCTTGTTAATAAAACCTATGGAAAACTTTACTGCATCTCTTTCATTGCCTGTGTGTGACTGAGACTTGTTGATCATGTGAGAAAAGGGTACTTTCCGTTTAACCAGGACTCCTCTGAGATACTGCACTCTTGAGTCCATGTGTAAAGACTACCACAATTCACTTTTTACTGTTTGAGTTTTTGCTGAGGTACTGCTTGCGAGATGGGAGGGTTGGGCCGACAGTTGTGGCTTGTTTTACGAATGGCCTAGTCAACTTCAAACAAATGTGCTGTCATCCCTAAACCAGCGTCTTGCCTAAAGCAAAGTCCAACTGCGACAGCAGCGGTGGCTGCCCCTTCTCCTACATCGCTACTAAGATCTGGAACTATCTTCCCCTCCAGCTCCGGAAAACCCCCTTGCTGGCAGACTTCAGAAAGAGGCTCAGACCTGGCTCTTCGGCAGTGACAAATCTCCCTGATACCCCTAGGGTGAATGTGTTGCTATTTACAAATTCTGACTGATTGATTAATTGATTGGAGTATGGAATTCTGGTAGATTCACTGTATTCCAACTCTTTAGGCCTTATAGATATGTTGTGGATAACTCTCCTGCCAATGGTATTTTTTCCTACAATCCTAAATATTTTCTTTCATCTTTCGTTAGAGAAATAAAAGAGCTGGTGTTTCAATTTTTTCACTGGAGAGAAGGTTTTATATAAATAAATAATCATAATAATTTTGAAACTGTACATAATAAAAAAAATATACATAAGTTCAGAAGGCTCTCCTCAAAGTTTGGCCATGTACTTTTTTCTATGTGTTGGTAAGCCACCTGGTAAAAGCAGATTTCCTAAGATAGTGGATAAACTGGGGATCTTGAAGCATTAGCAATTGTTTTCTATTCCCAGTTTCAGTAATTCACCTAGAATTTATTAAATTGAGGAGAAATCACCACATCTCTCTGCATTAAAAAATGAATTTGTTTAATGTTTTAAACATGTGGGAAAGATTTTGCAGTGTTCTGGTTAATACTGCTACAAATATATGTTCTGAACTACTGTCCATTATATCCTTCTATCAAAGCCCTATTACATAGAGTCCAAGTGTGTTCCTTTGGAGTGGGATGAGTTACTCACAGATTATTTTAGTTGCAGTGTATTCAGAACTGTGTAGCAGGCTTCTAGCAAGCATTTCTTGTTCTAGTTGCTAGTGAGGTTCACGTCTCCAAAGAATGTAGGGTGGATGGGTTAGACATGACAGTTATGATGTCAGACATTATGTTTGAGATTTCTACGAGTAATTGCTTGTTAAGTCTGAGTGATCTATAGATCAAGTGATGATAGGAGGGTGTTTTGATGGTTGTGAGAATTAAGTGGCAGAAGAAGAACACAAAACACTTAGGGGCATATTTATACTCTGTATACGCCGAATGTGCGTCCAACAATTTGACACACATTCAGCGCAAACCTTGCTCCATATTTAAACTTTGAGGCCCGAGCCGCGGACGTCAAAATCCCGCCGTGTGCATCATTTTTTGGATGCGGGAAACCGCCTTGTGTTAATCATATGCAAGGTAGGCGTTCCCGTCCAAAAAATGACTTCAACGGCTGTGCGTCGTATTTATGCTTTCGGGCAAAAATGCCGCACGGCCGGGAGGCGAAGCCGGAAAATGACGCACAGCCCGATTTGCATCAAAAAAGAATGCCTGGGTCAGGGCAGGCATTAAAATGGGGCAAACACACCTGTATTTAATCAGAACACACAAAAGCAACAGCAGAGCAGCAAAAGGGAGACATGGAGGTGCTTCTCATCCAGCGTGCACGCAGACGCAGAGCCCAACAACAGCAGCTACCACAACATCAGCAGGGACCCCAATGGCAGCGCAGATGGCGGGAGAGGATATTCCGCACCAGAACAACCCTTCATGGCCTCAGGGAACATGACATCATCCAGAGGTACAGGTTGAACTGGCAGGCCATTCAGCAGCTGCTGCGAACATTGAGCCACAGTCGGCACCCACCTTGCTGACACCCCGCACCATCCCAACAGAAACCAAGCTGCTAGCTGTACTTCACATGCTGGCAAGTGGCTCTTTTTCAAACAACTGGTGCCCTGGTTGCCGTAATATCACAGCCATCATTTTCTGCCTTTTTGCCCAAAATACTGGATGCCATCACTGGACTCACACCCGCCACATCCGCTTCCCTAACACACTGCAGAAGCAGCAGGAAACTAAACAGGGATTTTACCTCATTAGTGGCTTCCCACACGTCCTTGGTGCAATCGACTGCACACATGTACGCCTTGTACCACCTGCTGCAACTGAACACTCTACCGCAACGGAAGCACACACATTCCATCAATGTGCAGGCCATTGACGATCACCAAGGATTGATCACCAACATCGTGGCAAAATATCCTGGGAGTGTCCATGACTCATTCATCTTCCGTCACTGTACCATCAATCAACACTTCCAGGATGGACGTATGGCAATGGATTACTTAACAACACTGTCAAAATGAATCTGTGTATGGAACTATCATCTCACCCCCACTGAAGACACAGGGACAACTGTATCACAAGTCACAATGCTAGGGAGTGCACACTGTACTGCAAATCCCAAAACATACTGCTGACAACTGGTCAGCAGCCAAACACTCGTTCAGCCAAGGAAACAACACAATGCAGATGGAACATCCTAGAAGCTTAGGAATCAACACAGTAACACAAAAGAGTCACAGACAACACAAGACAACTACTGCCATGCAAGGTGATATTAATGGGGCAAGCTACATCAACATGATCCCAATAATTTTCTCTTGCAGCTGATCAGGGGTATGGGATCCAGCCATGGATAATGACACCATTTGGCAACCCAAGCACTGCAGCAGAGAGTGCCTACAATGACGCACATAGGAGGACACGCAGCATAGTCGAGAGGACCTTCGGCATCCTCCAGTCGAGATTCAGGTGCCTCGACATCACTGATGGTAGCCTCCTATATTCCCCTGAAATGGTCTGTAAGATCATTCTAACATGTGCCATCCTGCACAACATTTGCATAAGAAGGAACATTCCCCTCTTGGAACCAGATCCACACATGCCTGAAGAGGAGGAAGAGGAGGATGGCGGCCTGCAACATGAGGGGGAACAACAAAACACGGCTGCTGGAGTGCGTAGGCGCCAACATATTGTGAACAATTTCTTTTAAAAATAATCACCATCACCACTGTATTAACTAATGTAAATAAACATCGATAATAATCACCATATCATGGTCTGGCTAATCATTTTTGCTCACCTTTATCGCTAACTATCAGAATAAGAGTGTAGCCTCATGGAGCATAGCTGATATACCGATCATGACACAGAAAATCCCAGAGCAATTGTGATGCATATCATACAACAGTCACATACACAAACACTGTAAATGACAGATATCCTGTACATTTCTCCTTTGAAGGGCAATAGCAGAGGACCACACCTATTTTACACATACATGTTGGAAACATGGTTCATCGCAGCATATGGCACACAACTAAGACACCATCACTCAATAAGGGGAAAACAAGCCTCATACATGAGGCAGTTGATGTGCTATTGCATTAGTAACAGGAATGTATGACCAGACCCTTGACATCAGTAGGTCCAACAGCATCCAATCTTTGCAAGGACTATCTGTGACTAGAGTTCCATATAAGCAGAACATAGACAGCACAAGTGCCACACATATGACAAGCATTGCGCACATGACAATCCATGTACATGTCAGCCCATTTCCTAACTCCTGACACACCCATGCTCCTGGTCACAACCCACCTGTCTGAAGAGGTCCCTGGAATAGTAATATGTGTACCCCGATATTCCCTCCTCTACACACACAGACAAACAATAGTAATCCTGTGTGCTACACCCTTTCCTATGTTATGCCATTGTCATAGTACATCTGACTGCATGGACATCATGTCAATTAATACACTTGCTTGTAGTTTCTAAGCCCTGTTATCACCTGTAGATTGCTTCCCATGTGAAAGATACTGTTGGCCATTTGAATTCAATACTCACATACAGCACTTGTGAGAAACAGATGCAACACACACCTGTGATCACCTCCATGCACACCACCCATTTGAACATGCACTGCCCCTGCTGATGCCTGGAACAGCATAGAAGTTGCCATTTTGTCAAATACACTGTATTGCATTGCTAGTAATTAAGCCGTGTAACACAGCCCTTGAGTTCATGTGTCACCTTCAGAAACACAGGACATACACAGTTTTCCATGTCAACTGTCTTGTTCTTCCTCCGACCAGTCTTAGTCAGACTACTGATTATGTAATTTGTGAAATTGCTGGATCCAGATATACCCTGCATCCTGTCAGCCTGACTGGCACCTGTCTGTGCGTTACCCTAAAGGTTCCTGGTGGCTACATATGTATCACACTTGCTTTACCAAAAATTACATTCCTCAGAGGGTATTTTGTCATGTGCTTCATCAATGCATACCAAATACATTGTATAGCATCATCTGCCTTTTTAGTTGTACCATATTTGTTAAATTGTCTTTGAATACCAAAAGCATGGCCCATCCCTTGTCTGGGTCTCATGTATGCATGAACGACAAAGTGTGACAGTGTACCAGGGCCGTATGCAGGGACTGGGTACGGTGCCTCCAGCAGAACCAGCTACCTCTGATAATGTGCATGAAAAGACCACACATGTTAGGACCCTGACAGTTCACATGCTGAATCACATTGCTCACAACATATTGATGGGCCGCGCATGGTGAATAGCTGCTAGGATGTTCCCAGATGCAGTGGGAACTTTACAGGCCAACCTATGTACAAAAGCTGTAATGACACCTGCCGGAACATGACACCTGAGACATTATCTCACTCAGCACACCAAGGTTGCTCTGTTGACAGTCTCATAACATGTCTTCAGTGACAGGGTGGGACCATCCCCATGTAGGTTCTCATGTCCTCATCGACTTTACTCACATTGATCTCTGAAGGATACTCAGTAGATACAGGAATAGCTGCCACTGACTCATGATGAGACCTGGACGTAACTGTGACAACACACACCCCTAAAAATATACAGGATCAACATTGGACCACACACATGAACCTCTGTGCAATTGATCACTGGAAATATGTGGACACGTGCTGCCTCGTCTGCTGGTCCACCACTGCCACTGGAGAGTTGTGGCTCCGTCATATGACCACAACTGTGGTGTCATATTACATTTGTGGTTCACCTTTGGCTGTATGGGCCAATGACATGGTGCCCACTTAGTCTATGCATGTACCTGACTCTTTGTATGTTCACCAACAAGTGCCGAGGAAGCAGTTACCAACAATCTAGGACATGGGATGGGCAACTTGTGGACCATTGACATGAACAAGCGTCTGCCATCTATCGGGTGCATGGTTTGTCATTTGTGGTGTCTACATTACCCAAAATCTTGGAAGTGCACACAACAGATGTTGCTACATGTATGATTAGCACATGTCCTCTCTCATTTCCACAATGACTTGCATCTAAGGTTTGGACACATTGACTTCACATTCATACAAGCATATTTGTAATAATGCAATGCACATACACTGGGCAGACTAATACATTAGTAGACACTGCACACACATTGAGCCATAGGCATTGAGGTATTGTGCTCATGTGAGTCACCTTGCTATCCTTTCCTGATGCCAAACATGCCCAAATTGTGTAATACATATATGTAGGCCACACACATGGCCATATAGTGTGTCAGCCAAGCGTCAAAATCCTGTTAAGGAAGTAGTGGGTCATGGTCCGCTGCAGTATGATGTCTCACATGTGAAATACAACACCAAAGTGGGAGCAATCAGTCTATCTCAGTTGTGTCCCAAATGTAACATTACATTACAATAGAAAAAATACCCAAAACCAGTTAATGCCCTGAAATTTTGACGTTTTTATCATTATGCGTCATATTTTTTCACGCTTACAGTATGTGTGTCATATTTTTCGATGCACAGGAGTGAAAATTAGGCCGCATTCAAATTATTGTAAAGACTATTTACAATTGTTTGGAGGTGGCCTAATTTTCACTCGTGTGCGTTGAAAAATATGACGTACAATCTGTATGCGTGAAAAAATATGACGCATAACGATGAAAACGTCGGCCATTTTATGCAGGAAGTGATGTTATAGGATATCCTGTTTACAGAATATGCACAGTGGGTGTACTTTCACTTTCACTTTGCAGTCTGTGATTCTTCTAGACTGTGTGGTTGTGTTCAGAGTGTTGTCCAGTGATTTTGTGCTTTTGTGTCCTGTGTGCTACATTACTTGTTACTTTGTGAAATAAATATTGTTGTTGTATAATGTCTGAGTGTGTTTTGTTTACAATTGTACGGTATTGTATTGTATTTGTTGTTTGTGGGAGTCTGTTGTGGGTAGTTCTAGTCTGGGGATAGTTGGGCTCTTTTAGTTGTTAAATTTACTTATTTTTTGTACTTCTACTTTCCCCCTTTTCTCCTTTCTTTCTCTTTATCCCCTGTTCCCCTTTTCGGTGCTGAGATGTTGGGTAGGCCACGTCTTGGCAGGATGGGTGAGGAGGAGCTTGGGGCGTTTATATGGCTGGTGTGCCATTTCCTCCCACTGATGATCGAGGCAGGGTGATACAGGGGTGTCACACTGAGGCGCGACGCATCTGGTGGGGAAAGGTGCTGCATTACTTGCAGCATGTGTATGGGAGCCAGAGGAATGACCACCAGCTGAAGCACCGCTGGGCTGACCTCATCACGAGGGAGCAAGATCTGCTGGACCACCTGGGAATAGTGATTGGTGGCCCTGTTGGTGAGTACAAATTATGTAAATCTGCACAATTAAAAGCTCTGTAGTGACATCAGATGATTTGTACATTATCTGCCGGCTAAGTTGCTGACTGTGTGGAATGCTTCAGAAACATACAGGGTCATTGATGGACTATGTGAAGGACCACAATTGCTAGCTGTCAGGAAGCACGTGCTCTGCAAACTTACAGAATACTTTTGCTTAATGTAATTTGGTGCCACCTTTGTGTCAGATAGCGACACAAAATAGGAGCCAATCATGTCTACATAGGTCACATTTGCCAGTGAAGTATAGATTTACTAAAATATTGGCAACCTTTATTGACGCAATAGCTAGACTGACTTTAGAAACACTACTTGATGCAGAAAATGAGTGCTGGCTTCACGTCAATTGATGATAGCAATGTGGGCCAGACATATGTCTTATGTGTGGCTAGTGAGTGTGTAAGGAAAGCGTTTTTGGAAGTTCTATGAATGTTAGGGATTATTGTGGTCCTTCATCATTTTGGATACATATCAGATCTGGATTCGAAAACATCGGGAAAAGGTGTAAGGTGCCCTCAGCTAACATCTTACACTGGTATTTGGAGTTTGTAGTGCCACATTCCAATTAGGGATGGCAGTCCAAAGCTATGCACATGGGTTCATATCTCTATGTTTGATGCAAATCACCATAGCTGGGCCACATCAAATGAAGAAACTGTAACAACATGAGGGCTTACAAAAGTCCCTGGACCTCTGTACATAGTACCTATGTGTCATAAATGTGTCATGGCCACATAGGCTGTTTGACTGTTGTCTCTCTTGGATGCACATGATGAGACGATTACACTCCATTATTATTTCTGCTCACTAATGAAGGAGCATGTTTGACACCACATGATAGTTAGGGGCACTGCATGTGTGCAGATATGTATGTAATTGTCACAGGAGACCCATGCTATGTACATGTTAGCCGTGCTATATCGGATGCAGTATCATCATGTCTGAATGGCTTTATTTACTTATGTCATCTTACACATCATTTTTGTCTTTGGAATTGTTGGTCAGTGCACAGATTTTGAGCACATTTCTTCCTTCCATGCCTTACAGATGGACCGGCACCCTAAACTGTGGGAGAGGTGGCTTCATTTGAGGACCCCGACAACTCCAGTAAGTGTTGAAATGTCTGTTATGTGTTGTGTTTGCTAGTGATGTGTGATGGACTCCTGTGTGTTGACCACATAGCAAGGTATGAAGCGCTGGCCCATCATTTGTCTTGTTCCATGAGTGGGATTTCATTTTCTCACCATTTTTGAGTTGGCCAATGCTTATCCTATTGTATTATCTAGGGATTGTAGGTCATTCGTGTAGGCCCCGCAATGAGAATTGGGGTGAGTCGTGTGGATAACACTTGTATCAACAAGAGTCGCACTGGAACTCATCTCAGATTTAGTCTGCCTGTCAGACCCACATTCTCCCAGATTGGGACTGCAAAATGCTTACGCACAGAATTCTGCTTCCCTATTCACCAAAGTACTTATTAAACTGTAGGTTGAACTTCCTAGCAGCATGTAGCTCTACATGTAGTGCTACAAGTATGTGGCACTTGAGTGCAATGGCCTAGGTGTGCATGCAAATCATGGGTGTTCTTGCAACTCTGTGTCTGTTGTAAGTCATGCCTTACTGGAAGTATATGATGTGGACAAAGTTCTGCATTTCCTTACATGTGTGGCGCTAGGATTGGTCAAGGGTTTGCTGTCTCCTATTTGTTGATAGACCTTACCTGTGGTGTGTGTGTAGAGCCAAACACATGTCCAGCTTTCAATAGACTCCTGGGTGTCCATGTTGTTTGGAATTGTTAGCTGTTTCTCCACCCCCCACCCTCAAACACAGGCATGGGTTTGTAAATAGTGTACCTAGGACGGATGCTACCAGTATGTTACACAGACATGTAAATCAGTGAATGTTTGGTCGGAACCTAGTATACACACTCAGGTATAGCACATGAGTACTATACTAGCAAGTCCATTTACAACTTGCAGATCATGTGGCTTTAGATTTCCATCCCGTACACTGACATTTGTAGTCCTGGCATTAGCGGAGGATGTGCAGCATGATTGTTAGCTGACAACTGGCAGAACTCTGATGCCAAATGAATGCCAGTTGTTTCCCATCTTGTAGGGTTTGGATGTGCTATGTGTGATATGACCTTTGTAGGCTGCCCTGCCATGTACTTCCTCAGGGACATTCAATGATCTGTATGATGATATGAGCTGTTACAAGTACAGTAGATGTACTGTCTTATTTACTTCTTGTGCCATTTCACACAATGCAGTTCCTGATGTAAATCGTTTGCCTTTGTCTTCACAGCTGCGAACATGACACCCATCCAGGTCTGTGAGTTCCAGAGGCGGGCTATGAGGTACCAGCATATCCTGCTGGTAGAGTCAGGGTTCAGACGGATGGCCCGAAGATACCGGAACGAACGGTCCTCCGGAGCATGGAGGGCTTTTCCACAGTGTGGCCCTACTTTGCCCACCACAGCCACCACCAGTCCAACCATCACTTCCACCCAAGTGGCACCACCCACAGCTGGGACTGTTGTCCCAACGTCTGCAGTTGCTCCAGGCCCTAGCAGTGGAACACCTTCAGGGCAGCCCAAAGGCATAGACTCTACATGCCCACACACATCCTCAGTTGGTACCCAGACTGCCCCAGCTGCTACAGTTGACCCTGCAGCTTTTCAGGCAATGAAAGAAAAATGGACCGTGTCCTACGGAAAATCCGTCACCTGCAGCGGGATGTTCACCATATGAACAGGCATGTGCGGTTCATAAAGCGTACCCTCCTGTGGGCCAACCTCTAGACTTTTAAAATGGACATGATTCCCTCCCCTCCCTCCGCTTTCCATGTTCTTATACTTAGTGGGCTTAGGGGGCTTAGTGTTAGGTTAGTATAGGCTGTTAGTTTAGTTAGTGTTAGTGGGTGGGGGTCCTGATTATTTCTATTTTTTTATTTTTGAGTGTGTGGTCTATGTTGGGGTTTTTGTGTGTTTACAAAAAAAAAAAAATACAAAAAAAAATATTTGTTTAGTATAGGATAGTATGTGTTTAGGTTAGTATCTGTTGTCCTCCATGTGTCCCGTCTCATAAGGGGGGTGGGGCGGTTGATGTTTAGAACATTTTGTTACATGTGATAAGTAAGTTTAGCTTAGGTTAGTTAGGGACAGATGTGGGTAATGAGTAGTTAAGGTAGATTGGGGTAGGTAAGACTTATCCCCGAGTTTCCTCTTGTGTTATAACCGTTTCATAAATATATAGTGAACCCTTTACTGTATGTTTTAAATGCTTGTAGATCAGGGCCTTGGCATTAGTGTACATGAATTTTGTTCTGTTACGTTTGTGTCCTATGCTACGAACAAATCCCAACTGAGCTCTAAGTTTGGCAGCTACCCCAGAGCTACCTTGCAAAGATTCCACCATTCATTGCAACCACCAATCACAGTTAATAAGGATCCCAACGTGTTTTTGTCAATAAGTATGTTTTCAAAGTCACAAACAGTGCTTCCAGATTTGGTATTGGGGAACTGTTTTAGGTCTGACTGCAGTGTGATGTTCAAGGACACCCTTATAAGGTAGGTGGTCGATACACTCTTGTAGTATCGTCATCATGACTCACAGACATCATTTGTGACACTGTTCAGCATGATAACTTATTTGGATGGAAACTCGGACACCTTCATTCATGCATTTTTTGGAGTGTTTGCTTAGATTTGTGGGCACTGTTATAGGTGTTAGTATTGCATGGTGACAACATTTAGCTGACACTATTTGATGACTTAGATATCCCTTGAGGAAGCATTATTCTGTCCAACACAGCATGATGGTGTATGTTTTCTTTCTTCATCAGATATTACCCTCAGGAAGGGCAGAGTATGATGCAATCCTGGCCACTGTGCAAAGTTATCTGACTACATAATTTCAGGACAGTTGTATTGATGAGCTACGTAATTTGACAGGAGTCACATTTCAGTTATCTACTGCACAGTTGATGTGTCTCATTACAAAAACACAAATTTGTTGTGTAAGTGCTATTTATTGAAAAGTGCTGTAGTGCTATATGCACATTGTCCATTATTGTGAGTCCATTATAGTGACATCTTCCATTGTGATCCTACCCAAGTGGTAAAGGAAAATGCTTTTGACATGCTGGGGTGATGTCTCAGACAGTGCAGAGGGACAGGATTTGCCAATGAGTAAGTGAGAGACAATCACTGGGCAGGATGACAAGATTAACAGTGGTTTGCAGAACAGTCATTGAGTACAGTTGTTGTAAGACTGGCATGTTACAAAGCGTTGGACCTTGGTAAAAGTTGGCCATGTGGCAGGGACTAGTGCTTCCGGGTACTTTTCCATGTGAAGGTGATCTGTTCCACGTCTTCTTCTTCTGAGATGTGTGTTGCCTCCTCTGTTCTTGGTGGTGGTGGTTGTGAAGGGGCAACACACACCTCAGTGTTAGAAGACGTGGAGTCAGACATCCCCGTCGCTGCTACCTGTGAAGCACTTAAGGGCAGTATTGCTGCAAGGAGGATCTGCTGATTCTTAAGAATAGCAGCCACATCACAATGGTAGGCAGCCAGGTCGGCCCTGAGGGGTTTAATGTTGCATTTGTGCACGCGTTGACAGGATTGCTGTTGTAGGCGTTGAGTCAACTGTATTACAGCTGTGCTGATTTCCTTCAGCCTTTTTTCTACTTCCTGCAAAATCGTTGTTCACCCTTGCATTGCTGCTGCCTGTTCTTCAGTTGACATCATGCACGAACGCACCCCCTCTGGGCTGGCTGCCATAGTTTGCATCCCCACCGCACCTCATTGGCCAGCTCCCGCTGTACTCCGACTACAGTTCTCTCAAAGCTGGTGCCCGTGTTGTCAGAGTCCTCAGCTGTATTGGAGCTGGCAGGTCTAACAATTGGGGTGGTGGGTGGATCCTCTGCGATGGCTGCTTGTTCTGTGCTCCTCCTTGTGACTGAAGTTGGGGTCTGGAGGGTTCCAAGGACATCTTGGATGGTCTGCTGGGGGATGTTTGTCAGATCGTCATCCATGTCATCAGGGTATTCCTGGACAGGCATATCTGCAGGAGATCCATCCTCTGCAGTGAAATAGGGTACAATTAGTGTGTTTGTGTTGTGGCATTTGTGATGTGACATGCCTTGTGATGAATTCACATTGTGATCTTGTTTCCTGTTCATTGCTCCAGTCTTTCAGATGGGCATTCTCCCAGGCCTATGGCCCATCTTCATGTCACATGAATTTTATTAAGTTATTAGATTTGTCAGCATCATCTCCTTTAGTGTTGTTTTAGGCCAAATAATGAATTGCCACCTTCTTGTCCTACTTAAGCCTCCGTCTACATCCATTTTCATGTTGAGACCTTTCACTGGCTGTGGGTGTTCTGATGGCACTAGCAGCACACTTAACAATCTGGACCTGCCCCAGTCTCTGATCTTTCACATCCACTTATATGTAATTGACATGTAGCATATCCTAGGCATAGCATTGTTATGGCACGATATGGATGTTAGCATTGGTAATGTGTACAGCTGATGTTGGGGAATGTGTGCTACATTGTATTGCCCTGATAGTTGTAGCAGTGTCCTATTTCCTCCTCTGACTCTGTAGGTTTATGTCAGTGACCAGTTACATGTGTCCTCCCCCTCAATGCTGTTGTCTGAGCAGTATGACATTTGGGATGTTGCATTGTGACCCATGCACAGGATGGACCCTGACATATGCAGCATGGGTGTGTCCTTAGTGCTTTGTAGCTCCTAATGTTGATGACATTGGCTGATATTAGCGGCAACTATGGGCATTCACAATTGACAGGAATGGAACATTTGTCTTGTTTCAGGGGATTGGTGAAGTTGTCATCCTCAAGCCTCTAATTTAGGTGTGTATGATCCATGGGGACGTTACTGCCATTGGCTACTTGAGCTGCACACAGAGCGGAGGTGGTAGTGGCAACTGTTGTCACTGTTACATTCCAGTTGTCGGTATGACTAGAGGTTGTTAATTGGGCCTCAATGATTGTAGGGGGTATAGTGGCTGACGTGTGCCGGGATGTCAGTTTGACGTTGTGCCCTTCCCTCCTGGCGTGGCTTTACCTTTGCTCCATCGTTGGCATGGCAGCATGCCCCCATGGGACTGTTGTTGGTGTAGTGTAATGGTGTGCCCCAGCTTCTCTCTGTGCAGGCCATGCCCCCATGCCATACCCCTTTACCCATGCCACTCCATGTATATGATGACTTCCATGCATTTTGTGGTCCGTATCCCCCCCGCTTACAGTTAATATTTGTGTATTGTAATTCCTCATGCGACTTACCCTGCATGTGCGTTTTCTCCTGGTAGTCTGCGCTGTCCTGTCCTTGAATCCCTGTGACAATCTCCTCAGGGATAACGGCTGCAACCATCTCCTCCATGTGGTCCAGGGCCTCCTGGTGTGCTGGACTCCCCCCTCCAGTCTGCAGTGCTGCCTTCCTGGCCATCTTTTCCTTGGTCCTGCGCTTGCAGTCATGCCAGCGTTTCTTGCACTTGATGATTGTTCTGCGTACTTCTGCCACACTGTTAATCTTGTCAACAATTTGTTGCCATATTGCCTCTCTCCTACTAACTGGCAACTTTGAGGTGACAAACAGTTGGTGCTGGTGTTCCGTCACCTCTTTAACCAGAATTTCCTGTTCCTCTGCACTGAAGCAACACTTTATTTTCTTCTTCAAACTGTCCTGGTTCTTGTGTGGGTCCTCCTGACTGGTTCCTGGTCTGTTGTCATCTTCCTGGGGTCAGTACAGGCATCTGGGATCCATTTTGGCTCTCCTCTGCTGAAATGGCTGTGTTCGTGGGGAATTTTGCCACTATTGTGTCAAAAAATGCCGCATATCCGGTGTGCGGTGTCGTAAATCGACCCACAGTCACTTCCGCCGAGTTAACATCATTTTGCTTTACGACTTGACGCTGCGGTGTGTAAAAAAAAATGACTTACACCTGTGGTTTGCACCGCTGTGTGTCACAGTATTAATTTGATGCCCGCATGGCGCACAGAAATGGTGTTAGCTAGCGGTAATATTTTTGGCGCAAAACCTCGCCGGCGCAGTTTTGCGTCAAAAAGTATAAATATGGTTCAACAGCATTGCAACGATCAGTATGCCCTGTGTAAATCCTCCTGCTGTTTTGAGTGTTCTAGCCATGTGTTGAATGGTATAACCGTCAGGGAAGAGGACATCCAGGATGTGTGTTGAGCATATGAACCAGGTTTCAATGATGAAGAGTGCATCTAGGTTGTATTAGGCGATGATGTTGGTAAAGTCTGGTGTGTGTATAACTGCAAAGAGTGCATTGATGATCATCAACTGAGCATCATGTGTTGTGTTAGAAGTGTGTGTTCTAGTGCATGGTGTGTGGATGAGGTCAGAGGCATTAGAGATTGGAATGTATTGAATGTATTTGTGTGGTCAGGGAATGAGAGTGAGAATGATGAAAAATGTAATGTTTGTGAGGCACATGGTGAATATGATTTTAAGGAGTATGGGTTTCGACATTTGGTTCATAAAGTTGTCGACAAGTCCAATCAAGCCTTGCCAGCCCTTTCCTCAGGATGCCATGAAGAGATTACTAACGTATGGGAGGAGGAAGGAAATGACAGATGGAAATTTTTTATGTCACTTTCTTCAAAAATGGATGCCAGGAAATCTGGAGACGGTTTCTTGTTGAGATGAAAGTTGGAAATGAGGTCTAACTGCCTAGCTTCTTCTTCTTTTAAAGATGATTTTGGAAGGAGACAAGTGATGTTACTTTCTGTAGCTATGGATGCTGGCAAATGCAATATCACTTCCTGTAGGGCTGGCAACTGGGAAATACAAAGATGGATTTCTGGTTTGAGATGGGTGCTGGAAAAGTCATATATAGCATTTTACTTGGTGTAACCTTGCCAGTTAACATTGCATAGGAATGTGTACCCAAAGGTTGTCAAAATAAGTTATTCATAATGGATGCTCTTCAACTGAATGAGCGCAATCCGGTTAGGTAATAGCATATTTCTAAATGGCTCATTGCTCAACCCCCGATACCAATTGCACAAAAAGCAGACAGTTCTCAGAAAAATATGTGTTAAGTTTAAGCACCACCAAATGACATTAAAGTCTAGAGCAAAAAACAATAACATTGCCAAACCAATTTAGGAAAATCAAGAACATTGTAATAGGCTAAAATTCATCAAAAGGATTAACGTTGAATAACGGGAAAGAGATGTGAATGTTTTAAAGTTTTATTTTTTTAAAGAGTGGTAACTCAAGTACGTTACAGGCTTACCTTGGAATTTAAAGGCTTTTTCTGTATCTCAAAGTCTTTGAGCGGGCAAAGGAAGCATGCTGAAGCCAGCAGGAGTCACCAAAGTCATATAAGTCACAAGCAAGCCCCCAGTGTAGCCTTACATTTGGTGACAAAAGCTCCAAATGGAACAATGAAGTATTTCACGATCGAAATATAGCAATGCTGGAGTGGAGTTTACTGTTTTACTCTGGTCCAAGGTTTTACCTTCAGATTAAGTCACTTTTCTCATTCTTGAATTTATGAAGAAGCTGCTAGTGACAGCTGGCAAGGCACTATGATACCATATGTATTCACTATAAGGTGTTACTGAAGTATGTTTCATTGTGGCAAAACTGCCCAAGTGGAACCCTGCCCTTTAGCAGTGAAAACGGATTACATTTTGATTTGTCTTTCTGCTCAAATGTTCCTCCTGATCAATCACTCCTGTACACTCAAAATCTATATCTGTAGGGCAGGCGTCTAGGCACCAGTTCTCTCTCAAGCCAGGGCTCCTGTAGATTCCCATTTTGAGAGGTTGGACGGACGTTCTTGGAGTCAACGTTTCTTTTACCTTTAGTGTCCATGTAGCAGCAACAGAAGCCACTTGGCCTTTGAAGAGCAGCTCCAGTCCTGGGGTGCCAGCAGGTATCAAAAGTCTTGGGTTATCTCTCTTCCAGTAGTCAGGCAGAGTCTCATTTTGTTTAGTTTGTTCCCTAAGTCAAGGTGTGTTCTGATGAGTCAGTGGCGAGGTGCCACTCCTATTCTCTGCACTAGCCAGTGCCTCAAGGATTTTCTACACCCAATCCTAACATGCCCTCACAATCTACACCTCCTTTGACAGCTCTTCACTTATTACTTTGCAATGTCCTGCATATAAATGATGAAATCAATATACTTGTCCTTCCTTCTAGACATTCATCTGGCGTAAATGAGACATTCTGCTCTCTGTCAGTGCTAAAACTGTTTTTTCTTGTGCCGAGTACATAGATAGAAAATTTAGGGTGGCAACATTTAGGCAAGATTTATTTTCAATCCTATGATACCACTTGGGATCTCCCTTCTGAGAGAGCGTAGTTTAAATATTACCTATTCTAGATGTGAAATGCTTATAATTAACCATGCTGCACTAATAATATTATTCACTGAAACGTATTTTAAACGTGGGACTTTTTCACATGCATAAACTAATGTCAACTGTAAGCAATAATTGTCTGTATTATGATTAATTGAATATGTTAACACGTACGAAGACTGCATTTATTAGAATCCATAAGCCTTAAGTTAGCGTGAGTCAAAAACTGGCTGTGTAGATCTCATATTAAAGCGTATTTTTCTGTTTCTCCAGTGTACTGATTTGCAAAAGGCCATGAACCAGCAATTGTTCTTTTCTTCACTTATTTGCAACAATGCTAAATTTTCTCATCCGCATGCTAGTAGCTTTAGTATAAAATTTATGGACTTCGCAACAAACATGGACACTTTCAAGGACATTAAATCGCGGAGAAGAGAACTCTTGACCCGAAGTGTGTGCCAGAAAATGAAGTAACCCCGGATATGCCACCTACGAAAAACGTCAATTATGAAGACCATTCAAAGCGTTATGAGATATCACAAAATGACAAATGCATTACTTAATGTATAATTTGATAGGTTACAGATAGTGGGGTGTAGTGACTGACCAATAAGATTTTGGGGGAATGTATTTCGAAAAAGGGATAAAAACTCATGACACGAGGAACAAGGGCATTATGTAGGGAATGATACCGATTGCGTCCAGAAACTCTGTCACTCTATTTGGTGATCTGAGACTTAGACAAAACTATCCTCGCCCATAGACTGCCCCATTACACTTTCTTCCTTATGAGGGAGGCGTCCCCTGCCCTTAGCTTAGATAGACTGACGGCGATTTGACTGATGTCCTGAAGACGAAGACTGACCCTGTATGCTGACCTATTCCGAGGAGGGTAATTATACCGTTGCTAATGGAAATTCATTTATTCTGCCTTTCCTTTCTAGGTACCAACTGCTGTTTGTTTTGATTAGAGACCTTAGTTAGACGTTTTCCAAATTGATGTTCTAAATTGTTTTGCATGAAGCCCAACATGCTGATGCTAATTGTGGTTAGATGAGGCAATTCATCTTGACTGACGTAACTGACGTGACTGACATGGTGCTATGCTGAACTAATACCTTTAGGAGGTTCTCTGTATTCTGATTTTTTATCTCCATATGATTATCTTGTATTTGTGATCTTTGCATTTATGAAAACTTACCATAGTTGCCGCTTTGTGATAATGTTCTTTGCTTCTTGGATTTGAGATTAATACCTTTGCTATTAGATTGTAACTAATAGGGAATAAAATTCACAAAATTTAAATAAGGTGTCTAAAGTGAAATATATTGTGGTGATATATGTTAACAATATTATTGACATATGGTTTGATGTATTGATCAGTTGTCCAGTCTTATGGTGTCTCACCACTGGGTCCAAAGATTCATCGACCTAAAACGAGTCCTGATGTGTATAAATTAACATAGACGGACGCGTTATCAATTCTGGTAGCAGAGCGACGGTTTGGCCCTTGGGGGCCCTAGGACGAAGTTTCATTGTTTAATTTGTATTTCTGTGATAATGCAATTTGGAGAGATGATGAGTTGCTAGGTTCGCCATGGTTTTCCCGGGATCTCGGAGCCTGCCTAAATGAGTTGGGAGTGTTCTCGGCGCCATAGTATGTGTGGTTAGGGTCTTTGCGCTTACCTAAGCTTATGCATCTTGCAGGTGGTTGTGAGAATTTGCGTGTATTTAGGCCAAATTAAGTGTTGTTTAGCAGGAGTGGGCGTACTCCACAGTATGAGAGTAGGGAAGTCGGCGTACTTCATGTGAATGTAGCGCTTATTGCTCAAAATTATCCACATGGTTGGTTGTTGTGTACGGACCTGTTGAGGTCTAAGACTCCGGAGTATGATGATAAATGTGGTTTATGTTGTGATCTGTGCGGTTTAATAGGTCAATCGGGCGTGGTTGACAAGTCGAGTTTGAGTTAAGATGTATGTGTGAAACCTTCGATGGAGATTTGACAAATTCTAAAGTGCACTAGAAGGAGTCATTGACAAGTCGAGAGTAGGATTTGCAGGTCGAATTCTGCTTGGGTATGCGGGAACTGAGAAGGAGAGAGTAGCGGCCGAGGCTTCAAGTGAAATCTCTGTAAAGTTCTGAAGCGAATGTGTTACCCTTCCTGTAGTAAACCGACAGATTTGTGTTGTCATTTTAGGGTGCTCGCAATAATTCACATTAGTTTGTATGAATTGAAAGGGATCAGTGAAGAGCGGACGAGCCGCAAGACTTTGTCAGCTGCAGTGTGTGTGAGTGTGACGTCAGTGGTGCCGTGCTGAGATAGGTCAGATTTCGAGAGGGGTCGCGCACGGATTGGTTGCGGTCCGTGAGAGGCAATAGGTTGAGAAAGGGCAGGTGAAGAGCATCCTGGGAACTAAGCAATTTTTTTGATTAAATACGAAATAAAGAATTGCAAAAAATGAATTTTGTCAAGGCATTCAAAAGCGCTTTAAAAGGAGATGTATATATTGTTGCAACCGATGGGGAACCTACACCACCTGAGGGTACTCCAGCTTATACAGTTATGGAAGAAAAGGTTGTTGCACCTTGTTTGTGGATGAAACAATGGCGCAAATTAACAGAGAAAGAGGGGTGTCTAGCGTTTCCAGAACATGGGACATTTAATCCAAAGGTGCTAGAAAATTTGAGGTGGATGTTAAGTACGCAGAAACCACTTCCGAGACCGGCACAATACGAGGCTTTGGCAATCTGGGACTTGATGGCTATTAAACATAGACAAGAAAGGTTTCAGAGAAGACTGAAAATGGCGGAAAAATCCTATGCAGAAGCTAGTTGGGACAATGAGAGCAAAATGTGGAGACAGGGAATTGTAGATGGGTTGAAGTTATTCCCAGCAATAACACAGGGAGAAGAGACCCAGGGAGGAAAGCCTCCTGCAAAACCGACAAAGATTCAGGCACAACTAAAGAAAATAAAAGGTCTTGGGAAGAGGAAGATGATTCAGATGATGAGGAATTTATGGATAGATTGTTACATGATCGTCCGCCACCGTATGCGGTGAGTGACAGTGTCCCAAGTACTAGCTTGGATCCTGGGAACCAGACGCAGGAGAAGGGAGTTACTGATACGGTACAGACTAGCGATACAACCTCGATACAGAATGGTGTCAGTGTACCCACAGCACCAGACTTGCCGATACAGTTGCAGCCTCCACCGCAGATAAAAATAACTTATCCTGATGTCCCAATGCTGGAGACTACTACGAACTTGGTAGTGCCGCCAGACCCGATATATACAAAGCCAAGGTTAATACAGATTGAGTCGACTCCGAATCTAGTGTCGCAACTGCCACAGCTGATACCTGGGTAAGCCCTGTAGCAGGACCACCGTTAGTACCTGTACCGGGTACACTGGAGCAGACCTATGGTGTTGCAGCTCCAAGAAGCTTAGGGTCAGGTCAGACAGCTGCCGCTATATCGCTACCTATTACTGTTGGTCCCCCGGTGCCGTTGTATGCACAGGATAAAACAGGGACATGTGAACAGGGAGTTATGACTCAGGAAGCGATAAGAGGAGGGCCTATGAGAACTCCACAGATAATGGCCCCGGGAGAACAAGTATATGAACAATCGAGACCCTTGATGGACCTTAGTCCAGTAGGAGCATCTCTCGAAGCAATGCGTCAAGCAGGGTTGGGAGTCCTGACTCCCCAGACTATGAGTACAAATACCTCACATTCTCCAATGATACATGCAGGAAACATTTCACTGCAGGGTTTTTCAGTACAACAGCTAAATGAGTGGTTAGAGAAAACTTGCACCTCACAGAAGACTACAGTGACCACAGTTGAACCTGAGAATGAAAAACAAAATGAGTACTTGAATTTTGTACGACTAGGGGCAGAAGCTGCCGAGTTAGTGGAAGGAACAATGGGAGTAAATAGGTTGGAATCATACACTGAGGCAGAATTGAGGTACTTGTGCCCCAAGATTACCAAAGAGGTGAGCAAAGTACATCAGAAATTAGCGAATTTGGCAGACAAATACAATATCGATATCGGAAACACTAAACATTTAAAAAGAAGCTACAGATTAGATTTTGATTCTAAAGATTTTGAACACATGAGATCTGCAGGCATGAAGGCACACCTGAAAGAGCTGTTGCAAAGTGCACAGATTTAGGGTGCATTAGAGAAATGGGAAGGCCGATGGGCAAAGAAAAGAGATAAGGGAAAAGGAGATAGCCCAGGGTCAAATAAAGTTGGGACCACACCTAATCTAGATACAGTGAAAATCTTACCTAGGAGAGAGACAGCTGGTGGTGTTTTAGTGCATGTGCCATGGACTAGAGGAGACATTTTATCCTTTACGAATGATTACCCTAGGTTAAGAGGAAAACCGATCGAGTGGTATCAACAGACAGATAGGTTTGTGAAGCTTGCAAAGTGTCTCTGGGAAGACTTGAATACTTTGTTTGAGATCATTGTTCCGCCAGATTTGTGGCTTGAGTGCAAAAGAGGGGTAGATTGGCCCACGAAGGAGCCGGCAAGAGATAAGGTGACTGGAGCACCTTCAGAAGAGGTGATGAAATATTATCATAAAGTAATTGAGTTTTTGAAACAAAAAGTGTCGCCGAAGGTGACCGATTGGCAGAAAATCGACCGGACCTCTCAAGAGGTTAAAGAGTCAATACATGCGTATTACGAGACATTGTTAAAAGCGTTCAAACATTACAGTGGTACTGAGACTATCGAACCGAAGGACATGAATCATCTTGTGTTTAGGTGCGTCGAAGGGCTGTGACCGGAGGTCAGCCAGATGATTAAGAATCATTTGATTTGTTGGCAAGCTAAACCGATTGATGAAGTATTACAGTATGCGAAATACTGTAGTGATGAGATTGAGTTGAAGCAGAAAAAGTTAAAGGAGAAAGTGATGGTGATGCAGATAAGGGCTGCACAAGCTGGAATACAGGGGAATGGAGTTCAGCAAATGATACAGCAACAACCGCAAATGAATGGTGTGTTTCAGGCACAGCCGAGAGGCAGAGGTCGAGGGCTTGTGAACCGTGGTTCGGACATGAATAATTTTATTATTCAAAATGACGGTCAGACAGTGAAAAAGATGTCACCATGTCATGCATGCGGGGGCATGGGGCATTGGAAACGGGATTGTCCGAATATGGTGCAGGATGGTGCAGTTCAGCAGAGCATTAATGTCGGTACATTACAAAATCCACGAGGTCCAAAAATGAGACATCAAAACCAGAATTTTCAGAATAATTTGGTACAAATGCCAGGGGTACAACCCATGCAGCAGATGCAAATGCCGCGTTTCCAGTCAGTATCAGTGCAACCAATGCAGCAGCAGATTCCAATGGTGCCTAGACAGCAAATGCAATCACCCATGGCTCCGATGGGACAGCAACAGGTGATGCTTCCTCAGCAGGTCACAGGTCAGGTAACCAACCAAAACAACACTGTACAACAATTCCCATTGCGAGGTGAAAGTGACATGAATGGAGATTGGTCAGATGACAGTTCAGATAGTGAAGAGTGCAGGCTTGCAGCATCTTTAGAGGTGGATCAGAGAGGCCCATATGTAGAGGGAAAAGTAATGGGCTATAGGGTTTCATTTTTGGTCGACACAGGAGCTACACGCTCTACAGTTCGAAGTGCAGAAGTACCGAGATTACCTCTACGAGTGGTTGGTGTGGCAAACCAATATCTGACTAATCCGATTACTGATCCAGTGCAGGTTGATATTGGTAGTTTCCAAGGCTTGCATAGATTCGTTGTATGCGATTCAAGCCCAGTATCCTTACTAGGAAGAGACTTAATATGTATGACAAAATGTTTGATTACCTGTTCCAATGATGGAATAGAGGTACAGACAAACAGTGACGATGAAGGAGATGAGAGTCAATTCATAGAGGAAGGAGGAGAGACAAATGAAGATTACCCTTTGATTACTTTATTCCCAATGCATACTTTGATCGACTTACCTGTCGATTTACAAAGAACTGTAACAGAGAAAGTGTGGGATTTGACTGGGAAAGAAGTAGGGTTAATCAAGGGAGTAGAACCAATCAAGGTACAGATAAAGCCGAATGCAGTGTTCCCACAAGTGCCACAATACCACATGACCCAAGATGTCCTCATTGAGGTATCACAAATAATTGCAGATTTTCTCAGACAGGGAGTCCTGAAAGAAGTTTTGAGCAGTCCGTGCAACTCTCCCATTATGGGTTTGAAGAAGCCCTGTGGAAAAGTTCGAATTGTGCAGGATTTGAGAAAAATAAACGAAATTGTGATAAAATGCTGCCCTGTGGTACCTAACCCAGCAGTAATAATGTTCCAGGTTCCATGTGATGCTGAATGGTTTACTGTAGTAGACCATTTCACAAGCATTCTTCTCGATACCTCTTCATGAAGACAGTCAATTTTTGTTCAGTTTAAAATTCCTGGATAAGGTGTACAGTTGGTGCAGAATTCCTCAGGGGTTTTCTGAGTCACCGTCCATCTTCAATCAGATATTAAAAAAGGATTTGGAACCTCTTGTGCTGCCTTTTAATTCGACTCTTGTGCAGTATATTGACGATTTGCTGATTGCATCCAAAACCAGAGACAGTTGTAAATATGATACCATTGCCTTGTTGAATCATCTGGGAAAAAATGGACACAAGGTGTCACCCAGAAAGTTGCAATACTGTCAAAAAGAAGTGAAATACTTGGGACATCTGATTGAGAAAGGGTCCTGAAGAATATCAAAGGAAAGAATAACAGCTGTTTTACAGATGAATCCCCCAACAACAAAAAGAGATGTCAGGATGTTTTTGGGAATGGTCGCCAGTGGATACCCAACTTCTCGATCATCTCAAAACCTTTAATAAAATTGACAGGAAAGGAAGTCAAGTACGAAGCATACACAATCACTTTGACAAAAGAGGAGCTTGAATCATTTCTAGAATTGAAGGAATGCATGTGCAGGGCTCCAGCATTAGGAATGCCTGATTATGAAAAACATTTTCTGTTGTTCTGTCATGAACGTGATGCTTGTTCTTTGTCTGTTTTAACACAGGTCCACGGAGATGCAAATCGCCCTGTAGCATATTTTTCAGCTACTTTGGACCCCGTCGCAGCAGCCTTACCGGGTTGTTTGCGAGCAGTTGCAGCAGTTGGTCAAAGCCTTTCACAATGTGAAGGCATAGTCATGGGATACCCCCTGACAGTAATGGTTCCACCTTCAGTTGAAATTCTGTTGACACGAACTAAGAAACAACACATGACAAATGCACGACTCACTAAATATGAGACGATTATACTGGGGTCACCAAATGTCACACTAAAGAGATGCACTGTGCTGAACCCGGCAACCTTACTTCCCAATGAAAATACAGAAATCAAAGATGGGGAAGAGTTTGAGCATGACTGTCTTGAGGTGACTGAGCTCTGTACCAAACCTCGCCCAGACATACAGGATACCCAGTTAAAAGAAAATGATTGCATTATGTTTGTTGATGGGTCCTGTCTAAGAGATTCAGCAGGAACATTGAGAGCCGGTTACGCAGTATGTACCATAACTGGCATTGTCGAAGCCTCCTGGCTCGAGAAAGTGTTTTCTGCACAGGTGGCAGAATTAATAGCTCTTACAAAAGCATGCCACGCAGCTGTAAATTTGAAAGTCACTATCTATACTGACAGCAGATATGGATTTGGAATCGTGCATGATTTTGGCCAACTCTGGTCACAGAGGGGTTTCATGACCTCCTCTGGTTCTCCTGTGAAAAATGGTGAACAAATAAGAGATTTGTTACATGCGATTCAGTTACCTCTTGAAATTGCTGTGGTAAAGTTCAGTGCTCACACCAGATCACAATACTTTGTGTCAATGGGAAATGGCTATGCAGATCAAGTTGCAAGATTTTGTGCATTAAACTGTATATCATTTAAGGAGCAGTGGGAATTATTACCACAACCTGAAAACGACACGAGTTTAAGTCTAGCATTACGAGTGGTTGATACCTTAGATGAACTAAAGACATTACAAATTCATGCTAGCAAAGAAGAAAAACTTTCCTGGCAGAAAATGCAGGGTGTACAAAGGGCAGATGATCTGTGGGTTTCAGAAGAGGGAAAACTGGTTTGCACGGTTATACCATGGGCAGGCCCATCTAGGAAGAGATGCCACGATCGGATCCTTTAAGATTGATTGTTTCAATCCAAAATTCAGACATGCCGCAGAAATCGCTTGCCACAGATGCGTCATCTGTCAACAGATGAATGCTGGAAAAGGAACTGTGGTAACTTTGAGCCACATTGGGAGAGCTGGAGGTCCATTCAACAAAATGCAAATGGATTTTATTGAAATGCCTGTTTGTGGGGGATTGAAGTACGTGTTGGTGATTGTGTGTGTTTTCAGTCATTGGATTGAGGCATATCCCACACGTAGGAATGACAGTCTTACTGTTGCAAAACTACTACTCAGAGAACTAATACCAAGGTTCGGGTTTCCGGTTTCTATAGAATCAGATAGGGGAAGACACTTCGACAATGAGGTGATTAAACTTCTGTGTGATGCACTCAACATTGAACAAAACCTGCATTGTAGCTATCGCCCTGAAGCATCAGGACTAGTTGAACAGATGAATGGTACCTTAAAATCAAGGATAGCAAAAATGTGTGCTGCAACAAACATGAAGTGGCCAGATGCTTTACTTCTAGTACTGATGTCTATGAGAAACACCCCAGATAAGAAAACAGGACTGTCCCCCCATGAAATCCTCATGGGCAGAGCAATGAGATTACCAGCGGTACCTGCAAATGCGCTAGTGAATATTACAGATGATATGGTGTTGGATTACTGCAAAGGTTTGGCTGACGTGATCCGCTCTTTCTCTCACCAGGTGGAAGCTAACACGTTGCCACCAATCGGCGAACCAGGACACTCTCTGCAAGCTGGAGATTGGGTGGTTGTCAAGAAGCACGTGAGAAAATCGTGTCTTGAGCCGCGCTGGAAGGGGCCGTATAAAGTAATATTGACGACCACCACTGCTGTGAAGTGTGCCGGGGTTCCCAACTGGATACATGCCAGTCACACGAAAAAGGTAACGAGTCCTGTTGAAGAGGAAATTGAAGTCTCTGATACACCAACTTCAGGAAGAGAACTCTCAGAGTCAGAGATCAGTCAAGAAGAAACTGAGACTACCAGAGAGCCCACTGAGAACAGCCTTGTCCCTCAAACTGTCAATGAGTTCGAGAGAGGTGACAGAGTGCCAATCTCAGTTGAGGCAGCAGGAGAACTAAGTCAAGGAGAGGTTCTCCCAGAAGTAGACGAATACGATTTAGAGCCCGAACTCAGCATAGAACAGGAAGACGAAAGAGACGGAGAAATTGTGGATACAAATCAAAACAAGTCAGAATCTCCTGAACCAGTTGCAGGTCCGTCAAGAGAAAACACCATATCACAAGAGGAGGGTGCTGTCCAACGTCCTGAAGGGAAACATCCAACCAAGACACACAGAGGCGATAATTGGTCAGACAAGTCACATCCTAAAATAAGAGAGGTATCAAATGAGACAATAACAGAAGAAAGTGATACTTCACAAGCAGATGATCTGAGTGAAGGAGAACAACAAGGTGAACGAAGGCTAAAAAGGAAGAGAATAGCAAACAGAAGATATACAGGTCCTGAATGGGCATATGCTACAACCTCTGAATGGCAACAAGAATTTTTAGCTTTCTGCTTTGATCGAGAAATACCAGGCCAATACTACGGTACCTGAAGATATTCAAAGGGAAAGTTCGGATAAAATTGAATCGTGAAAGCTGAAAAGAGAAAGATACCGGAAAGTGACACTAAAACCTGGATTTGACTTTAAAGAAACCTGATTGTGACAAGCTGCTAACCTGAATTGACGACAAGGTCCTGGAGTGAGTGAAGACGCTGTAATATACGCAAAAAGAGTTTGCTTCTCAGAGTTGATTGTTGATCTACTATTCTGATTCTATACAAACATGGCTTACAGTAGCAAAGGAAGTAAGGTGTGTGGTTGGTTAGGTCTTATAATAGGTGTTGTATGTGCAGTAGTGATTGTGGGAGTGATTGTGGGAATGCCATGGAGAGAGAGAGAAACTATTAATGCAACTTTGAAACCTGAAACTACCACTACTAAACTATCACCTTGGGAGAGATTTGAGCAAGACGCAAGACATATGCATGAGGGAACTAATGCAAAAGGGGAACTTTCTACTAACGTCTTCTATCGCTTGCTAAATGAGTATGTGGAAACTATGGATGCGAAAAATTGCTATGTATGTACTAAAATTCCTTCGTCTGTGCAGGAGGGAGTTACTTATCATAGCCTCCCTCTTACTTATGGAATTAGTTGCAGCTTGCTATTAACAAGATTCTATAATCAAGAGCATGTGCAATACTTTTATTCAAATTTGGATGTTGTGTTTTCTTTTGTGCCTGTGATTGAATTCCTAAATGAATTAGCTAAAGAGCATAATATTAAAATAGTTAGAGGATTCTTTGAGCCAACACTTACATTTGGAACTGCTTATGCACGTCGCAATAATTTGACTTGCTTATTGTCTCCTGTAGAAAAAAGCTTTTTAGATCACACAGATGATAGACGCAAAGCACTGAAAGAAAGGTTAGAAAAAGGCCTAGAAAAACGTACTTATGCAAATGATTATGCTTATACTGCAATTAAAACACAAGGCAAATTAGCTATAGATGCATTACACGTAGGTAGACTCTGTATATATAGACCAAAATCTGAACAGGATAATTTGTTTGTGGGAACGAGTGAATGCAGACATGTGTTTTTGTTTCAGAGTACATGGACCTTTATGTTAAATGGACAGGACCCAGCGATTCCTGGAATCTATTACATCTGTGGGTTAAATGCATATTACCGTCTTCCTAAGGGATGGTATGGGACATGTTATTTGGGAATAGTATTTCCAAAGATATACCAGATTGATGACTTAAAACAAATTCCTAAAACATCTGAATTACAACATTCCAGACAAAAACGAGAATCAGTGGCGGCTGTCATTGGTGATATATTTGGAGCCATAATCCAATCAGTAGGGGTTATATTGAATTCCATGAAAATTCAAAAGTTGTCTACTATTGTGGATAACATGCTGACAAATTTTACATTAGCTATACTCCTGATGGATACTGAACTTGCTGCAGAAAGAGCTATGACTCTTCAAAATCGGCTTGCTTTAGACATTCTTTTACGCAAAGAGTGGAGGTGTTTGTAAAATGCTTAATGAGCGTCATTGTTGTTCATTTATACCAGATAACAGTAAGAAAATTAGAAGCATGCTTACTAACCTTACCAGAGATAGTGCAGATTTGAAGGATCTCAAAGAACTTGGTGTTTGGGAAAAATTTGGAAAAGGAATTGCCTGAGTGGGAAGCTGGTTTACCAACATTTGGAATGGGGTACTTGCAAAAACTATGATGGGTCTATTAATTGTTTTAATTTGTTTATTGGGATTATGGGGAGCATGTAGCATCAATGACAAGGTAAAAAGAAATTGGACTAACAGAACCAAAAGAAATGAAGAAAGTGAAAGAGAGAAAATGTTCAATGAAATATGGGAAAGTTCACATAAAGGGCAAGATGTTGAAATGCGCAAGGTGAAAAATTAAGATCAAAAGATTGTGTGATGACGAGCATCATCAGAGGAGGGACTGAGAGAGCGTAGTTTAAATATTACCTATTCTAGATGTGAAATGCTTATAATTAACCATGCTGCACTAATAATATTATTCATTGAAACGTATTTTAAACGTGGGACTTTTTCACATGCATAAACTAATGTCGACTGTAAGCAATAATTGTCTGTATTATGATTAATTGAATATGTTAACACGTACGAAGACTGCATTTATTAGAATCCATAAGCCTTAAGTTAGCGTGAGTCGAAAACTGGCTGTGTAGATCTCATATTAAAGCATATTTTTCTGTTTCTCCAGTGTACTGATTTGCAAAAGGCCATGAAACAGCAATTGTTCTTTTCTTCACTTATTTGCAACAATGCTAAATTTTCTCATCCGCATGCTATTAGCTTTCGTATAAAATTTATGGACTTCGCAACAAACATGGACACTTTCAAGGACATTAAATCGCGGAGAAGAGAACTCTTGACCCGAAGTGTGTGCCAGAAAATGAAGTAACCCCGGATATGCCACCTATGAAAAACGTCAATTATGAAGACCAATCAAAGCGTTATGAGATATCACAAAATGACAAATGCATTACTTAATGTATAATTTGATAGGTTACAGATAGTGGGGTGTAGTGACTGACCAATAAGATTTTGGGGGAATGTATTTCGAAAAAGGGATAAAAACTCATGACACGAGGAACAAGGGCATTAGGTAGGGAATGATACCGATTGCATCCAGAAACTCTGTCACTCTATTTGGTGATCTGAGACTTAGACAAAACCATCCTCGCCCATAGACTGCCCCATTACACTTTCTTCCTTATGAGGGAGGTGTCCCCTGCCCTTAGCTTAGATAGACTGACGGCGATTTGACTGATGTCCTGAAGACGAAGACTGACCCTGTATGCTGACCTATTCCGAGGAGGGTAATTATACCGTTGCTAATGGAAATTCATTTATTCTGCCTTTCCTTTCTAGGTACCAACTGCTGTGTGTTTGATTAGAGACCTTAGTTAGACGTTTTCCAAATTGATTTTCTAAATTGTTTTGCATGAAGCCCAACATGCTGATGCTAATTGTGGTTAGATGAGGCAATTCATCTTGACTGACGTAACTGACGTGACTGACATGGTGCTATGCTGAACTAATACCCTTAGGAGGTTCTCTGTATTCTGATTTGTTATCTTCATATGATTATCTTGTATTTGTGATCTTTGCATTTATGAAAACTTACAATAGTTGCCGCTTTGTGATAATGTTCTTTGCTTCTTGGATTTGAGATTAATACCTTTGCTATTAGATTGTAACTAATAGGGAATAAAATTCACAAAACTTAAATAAGGTGTGATTATTCATGACTGAAAGGTCATGGTCGCGTCGAAGAATTATTAATGTCTAAAGTGAAATATATTGTGGTGATATATGTTAACAATATTATTGACATATGGTTTGATGTATTGATCAGTTGTCTCGTCTTATGGTGTCTCACCACTGGGTCCAAAGATTCATCGACCTAAAACGAGTCCTGATGTGTATAAATTAACATAGACGGACGCGTTATCAGTTCCAAAACCCAAACTGTGTAAGCTGCTCTTTGTGTTGCCAGCTGTTACTGTCCCACTCTCAAATGGCAATTTCCCTCTAACAGGCCACTGTTTCTGCTTCCAGAGGCTAATCTATTGCCTTCCAGGAAGAGGGTAGTTAACAGCTAGCCAGGGATGTTACTAGGCTTGGCTTGAAATTATAGCACTAAATGGTTTTGCATTATTTCACACAAGTTTGTCAAAATATCTACAATTTATTCAAAAGAAAATTAACCAGTTTTCACACACTTGGATGTGAGGCAAAACAGTTTGCTCTTAGTCAGCACAAATTAAACTTTTACAAAGTGATTTTTCCACTAAGGTTATAAAAATTCTACTAAATTAACTTTTTTAGTAGCAAATAGAAAGTAACTTTGAAAGGTTTTTAAAACTGAGGAAAACACACGTCTCCAGTCGTTGATTCAAGTAGTTTCTTTTATTCTCATGAGATACTAACAGTTACAGCCAACACGTGTTTTACGACTGTCGCTTCTTCGGGGCTATGGAACATAAACATATACTGTTTTAATTACAGCATTTTTATATAAGCCGTAATTAATTAAACATTTGTACATTATTATTAGAAATGTAATGTATATTCAACCCGCTAGTTGCGCATCATTTAGTGGTAGACTTCCTATCCAAATTAATATTCACATCATCTACTGAAACAAAACCTTCATATACTAAGATTTCAGAAAAAATAATGTGAACATATCAGTGATTAAACACACACCATTAAATCCTCAAGGATATCATACAAATAATCTTCCCACATTTGCAAAAAGCCAAACGTAAAAAATAATGTATTCCATAAACCACATGTGTGATTAAAGTAGAAACCTATGGATGTCCACCAAGAAGTAACATATTTATTAATAAACGGACATTATACCCATCCTGAGCAACCTTTAACAACTGACACTGGTTCTGTTTACCGATGCAACACTAATCGACAATTTTAACTATAAGATAAGAAAAAATAAATTACAAAAATAAAGTCATTTCTTATCTTAGATCTTATCCACAATTAAGCTATTCAACAAACAGTCCCCATCCATTATTCAAATACATTTTCTCTTATAATATCTAAAGCAATAAGATAGTAACGACAGAATGCATCTATCGTTAGTCTTAAACAACCTGACATATGTAATCCGCATCTGATCTGATGATTTTGGACATTTTTATATTGGTTTATATTTTCACTGATGTGGTACCAGTGATCTGAGACTAGCGCCAGGCACTATTCATGATACCTAACTAGTTTTGCATAGGTTTTTAAAACTGTTTGCACATGGGACATAGTTTTCCTTACCCAAGAAAATAAAGCAGAAAAGTGGAGGGACCACTACGGAAAATAATACAAGTAAGACCCCTCTTCCTGCTTTTTGCGTCTTAACCTAATACTTAGCATGGTACCAATATAGCTTTTTTTGGGTGAGCGCCACTGGTGTCATCATCTGAATGCAACTCTCGTAGATTTCATGCTGCACAATGTGTTCCTCATTCACACAAATCAGTGCTTCAGTTTTTTAAGCAGCAGCCTATTATATAAGCGATAGTGATAGTAGGGCCTACATTTTCAGATAGTTGTTCAGTTTCTACTTTGCTTTTGCATTGGAGAGCACAGTCATGCTTTAAAATCTTTGCCCATGCAACTAGTAGCAAGCGGGATCTACCTGAATGTTCTCAGTGTAATCAATCAGGCCTCTAGCTAATATGGACTTCTTTTATCCCGAAAGCAGATTTAGCAAAAGGTTTTGGACACACATCTGAAAATGGCATATGCCTAACTTCAGAGCCATTAAATCATATTCTGGGTGCCAAGAGTGGGACATCTGGTTTACAGTTTGTGGGAGAAATAGATCAAGGTCTTGATGCAAGCTGTGTTTTGGGTCACCTTTGGGAGTTTGTTGTGAGCAGTACGCCACTCCTCAGAAAAAGTATGCATGTAAAACAATCAAGCAGTCAACAGTATACTTAAGTAAAGAATTTAGAAGGTTAACCAAGTTGTTAAAAAAGACAAGCAGTAAATCAGCACACACATGGGTAAAACAGATAAGGTAATAGAATGGTATGAGAACAAGAATAAAAACCCAGTTACAAAACAAAGGCGCAGAACGAGTCCGATGTTTACTAATTGAGATAGGCAGAGGCCAGAAACAGATAAACAGCTGAATAGAATTATTAAGAGTGCTAGGTGCTCAAATTAGACAGGTTAAAAAAGTCCCTTGGTCGATTTATGAGAAGGATTGGGGCCGGTGGATTATTTTACTTTACAATTTTGAGGGAAATATAGCATCACTAAATAGCAACCGGTCGAAGCAGATGACCTAATGCACTGACCCAATACCAAGCCAAAATAGGGTGTCTCTAAGCCTTAGTGAACAAGATGTGCATGTCATTCCTGTAGGAAAGTCCTTTTTTTTTTTGCCTGATCACCCCCACTCTTTCTGGATAGGTACTGGTGGTTACTGACTCTTGGCTGTGCCCTGGGTACTGCTTACCAGTCCCAGGGTCAGTGCTCTGTGTAAAATGGATATGCAAATTAGGCTAATTATAATTGGCTAAGTTAACCTACCTATAAGTCCCTAGTATGTGGTAGGGCATGTAGGTTTAGGGACCACAGCATAGGTGGTGCACACCTAGGTGCACTGCTGAGGTGCCCAGTGTCATTTTAAAAGCAAGCCTGCCTTGCTGGCTGCTTTTAAATTAAAGTTATATGCAAATTCGACTTTGGAATTAAAGGTACTTCCAAAGTCTTAAACTACCTTATTTGTACATATAAGTCACCCCTAAGGTGTGCCCTATGTGCCCCTAGGGCTGGGTGCCATGTAACTATAAGCAGGGACTTTATAAAAATAGATTTATAAGCCCTGGTGAGGTAAAAACAGCCAAATTCGTTTTTCCCTCATTGAAGTAAATGGCCTTCATAGGCTAGAATGGGCAGACTTTATTTTAAATTTTAAAGTCTCCTTAAATGTTACATACCAAGAATTTGGTATCAAATTGATTGTTGTAATAAATCCCACAACTTCCAGTTGTTGGATTTAATATAACTTATCCAGGTAAAAAGTTTAGACTTTACCTAAAAAGTTGCCAATTTCAGCTCTGCATTGTTTTTGCTGCTGTGCTCTGATTGGCCAGCCTGCAGCAGCTTCTGCCAGGCTACTTTAATGAGGTGTGAAGTGGCCTGGCTTCACACAAAGGAATGTGCTTGGGGGAGAGAATCTCCCCTCAGCAAATGGTGAGGCAGGAAGGGGGAGGGCTGCCAAACTGGTCTTCAAAGGCAGAGAAGGACATCTGGAGCACCCAGCAACACCCCCACATCCTGCAACCCCAGACAGCTAGGTGCCCCCTTGATTAGATTAGGAGAGGGCGGGAGAGGGGTGTGTTTATGATTTTTAGCCACACCAGTGGGTGGGCTCAGCCAGATGTAACCTCCAAAAATCAGATTCATCCATGTTGGATTTTTAGAGACTGTTGCCTTCTGGGATGGATTTTTGCCACACTTCCCAGGAAGTGGTCATCACAGGGGGACGACCCTGTCCCTGATTGGAGAACCAGGGCCCCCCTGCTTTTCACCCAGGAGCAAGGATAAAACTGGCAGACCTGCCCCCACACCTCAGATCCCCACCAAATTTCAAGAAGAAGGAACTACAAGGAGAAGAAGGACTGCCCTGCTAGACCCCTGGCCTGCACCTGGACCCTGCACTCAGAAAGACTGCACCATCTGCACACTTGGGCTTCACCACAAGAAGGACTTTGCCTGGCTTCAACTGGTTCAAGGAGGGACTCCCTGTTTGCTACAGGTGAAAAATTGCTATCCAGAGTCCCCTGCACCAACTCCTGAAAAACTGACCAGCTGACCACTGTCCAGTGGCCAAAAAGGAGTTTGCGCCAGGTGCATTCTGGGAGTTGAAGTCCGCACTTCCCAAGGACCATCACAGAACTTCTGGACCCTTGGGGTGAGCTGTGGATCCCAAAAGAACCTTGAAAGAACATCTGGGTGAAGCCCCAGAAGTTTGGAAAAGATTGGAGAATTTTTGAAAAAAAGCTCCATAAAGTGACCGACCTGACGCGGAAATTCTAGCCGGCTTGCCTCAACCGCGACCCGGCCTGACTTCGTGGTTCGTCCTGGTAAAGAAAAACATCCAAAAAAGAGACTAAGTCCGAACGTAAAAAGTTGACCGGGACCTCCCAGCCATCGTATCCGAGAAGGGCTCCACGGACGTCGGATCAAGATCCAGGTTTACCCCGGTCGAAGGATTTTCATCTCGAAAAAACGACTAAGTCCGAAGGTAAAAATCACCACAGAGGAAACCGACTTTGCGTATCCGGACAAGGGCTCCAGGAGGTCGGATCCAACTGGCAGGTTCGTCCCGGGGAAGAAAAACATCAAAAAAGAGACTAAGTCAGAAGGTAACTTTTTAACCGAGGCCTCCCGCGACTTGTAGCCGAGCAGGGCTCCATCGCGGTCGGCGTGAAAGTTTGACTTTGCCCCGGTCCTGGTGCAACCAGATGACCCGATTGGCGCTTTTTGTTTCTAAGCGCTATTAAATAATAATACTTTAAAAATTCATATTTCCGGTTCCCCTGAACCGATTTTAATCGTTTTTGTGTCATTTTAAAGATAAAAATATAAGTTATTTTTATAAATTGGTTTTGGATTTTTAAACTGTTTCCTGTGTTTTATTTAATTACTGTTTTGTGATATTTGAATGCTTTACACTTTGTCTCCTAAGTTAAGCCTTGACGCTCGATGCCAAGCTACCAAGGGTAGAGCTGGGATTAATTTACTGAGACCTAACTGTACCTATGTGGAGGTTTGTGGCTTGTTGCTAGGTGTAGGTACCTACCTGCCCTACCAATAACCCATTTTCCAACATAATTGGAAGCAGCGGCGGGATGCTGTATTTGTGTTCAATATCACTTTACAGTTTTAGGTAAGACAAATTTAAAATCCTTTAAATTGTCCTAGTGCAAAAATTGTTTTTAATTTTTAATTTGATTTTTTTTTATTAATTTGGATTAATTTCAATTATTGAATTTTTGTAATTTTTCTAAATTCTTGTTACCAATTTTTGCAAAAAGTTTTTGTTGACACAAAACTAGGGAACCATGGAGCTTGATCTGGCTAGCCTACCCACACTGACAGTAGTCCAGCTTAGGGGGTTGTGTATTGAAAGAGGGTTGCCTGCAACCACTAATCTCAGGAAGGAAATCCTGATTAAATCCCTGACAGCATGGGCTGAGGCCCAAGAGGTAGAGACAGAGGAAGCTCCAGAGGAGGAAGAAAAAGGGGAAGATGCTAGCTCTAACCTTTCAGGGGAGGGAAGGCATCAGACCCCAAGTGAGGAAGAGGAGGAACGGTCCTCAGTGGATACAGTCACTAGGACCAGACCCAAAACTAGTGGTAGGAAGGGGGTCCTTTCAGGAAGAGAGAACCCATCCATCAGGGAAAGAGAGCTGGAAGCCCAGCTAGCCTACATAGCTTTGGAAGCAGATAAGCTTGCCCTAGAAAGGAAAAAGTGGGCAAGCAAAGAAAAAAAAGATGGAGGCAGCGAGAAAGAAACTGAGGTGTCCCTGGGTGGGGGTTTTGCCCCCAGATTACCCAAAGGGGTGGTTCCTGCCTATGTAGAGGGGGATGACATAGATAAGTGGCTGGGGGCCTTTGAGAGGGCCCTCCAGATGAGGAAAGTCAAGCCTCAGTACTGGGGTTCACTCCTTTGGGAGTTAGTTCCCAACTCTGGGAGGGATAGGCTCCTAACCATGAGTGGGGAGGATGCAGACTCATACCCCAGTATGAAGAGTTGCTTGACTAAAAAGTTTGGTCTAACCCCAGAGCAGTATAGGCTTAAGTTTAGGGACACCCAAAAGACAAGCACCCAGTCCTGGGTGGACTTTGTGGACATTTCAGTAAAAGCACTGGAGGGCTGGATACAGGGCAACAGGGTAAGTACCTTTGAGGGGCTGTACAATTTGATTATGAGGGAGCACCTTCTAACTAATTGTGTCCAAGAGAGGCTCCGCCAGTATCTAGTAGACTCTAGGTTGACTAACCCCAGAGAGCTGGGGGAGGCAGCAGATGACTGGTTAAGAACTAGGGTTAACCAGAAACCCCCAGGGGGTGATCAGAAAAAGGGAGGACATGGTTCTTCTCAGGGGAAGAACCAGGGGAAAGATGACAAAAAACCCAAAGAGTCCTCACAAGAGTCCCCAAAAACTTCTCAGGGAGGGGGAGCCCTGAGCCAATTCACTTTTAAAGGGAAAGGGTATCAGGGAAAGAATTATGATCCTGCTAAAGCAGGAAAGTTTCAGGAGCTTGCTAAGGCCGGCAAGTGTTTTGACTGTCATCAGCCAGGACATAAAAGAGGAGATGCTATCTGCTCCAAGAAGCCCCCCACTGGTGGGCAATCCCAGGGGATTGCTAGTGTAGGGTTGGGGGTGGAAGTTGGCCCAGGGGTGGAATCAGGGTACACTGAGGTCACCTTAGTATCCGTGGGTGGGGTGGAAATTGCAACTATGGCCACCTTACCTCCCATCATGGAGAGGTATAGGCAGAGGCCTAAAGTCAATGGGACTGAAGTGGAAGCTCTGAGAGATACAGGAGCCAGTGTGACAATGGTCGCAGAAAAGCTGGTTTCTCCAGAGCAGGTCTTACCTGGTGTCTTCCACCAGGTGACTTATGCAGATACCAGAACCAAACTCCATCCCATGGCTATGGTGAGTCTGGAATGGGGAGGTGTGACTGGCCCTAAAAAAGTAGCTGTAGCTCCTGCCCTCCCAGTAGAGTGTCTACTGGGGAATGATCTTGAAGCATCTGAGTGGTCAGAAGTGGAAAGAAGGGTCCATGCACAGATGCTGGACCTCCCTGAATGGGTGTGTGCTGTGACCAGGTCACAGGCGGCACAACAGGGGAATGCTGGACACTTCGACCCTGGAACAAAGGGCCAAGCCTCCAAGAAAAAGAGAAAAGGCACTGGGTCTGGCTTGCCAGCCCCAACAAGTACAGAGGGTCAGGAAGAATCCAACCCTGAGGGGGAGGATCTGAACTCTGAGGGAGGGACACCTTCCCTGCAAACTCTGCCTGACTTGGCAGAACTGCAAGGGGCAGGTGGGCCCACCAGAGAAGATTTGTGCCAGGGACAAAGAGAGTGTCCCACTCTTGAGGGCCTGAGGCAGACTGCTGCCAGGCAAGAACAAGGGGATACCAGTGGTACCCACAAGGTTTACTGGGAGGATGGAGTTCTCTACACTGAGGCAAGGGCCCTTAAAGAAGGGGCTACTAGGAGAGTAGTGGTCCCCCAAAAGTATAGAGAATTCCTCCTTACCTTAAGCCATGATATCCCCTTAGCTGGTCATTTGGGACAGACCAAGACCTGGAGCAGGCTGGTCAACCATTTTTATTGGCCCGAAATGTCAGAAAAAGTCAGGGAGTTTTGCAGCTCCTGTGTCACCTGTCAAGCCAGTGGCAAGACAGGGGGCAAGCCAAAGGCTCCCTTGATTCCACTGCCAGTGGTTGGGACTCCCTTTGAGAGGGTGGGGATTGACATTGTTGGTCCCCTAGACCCACCAACTGCTTCAGGTAACAGGTACATTGTGGTTGTAGTGGGCCATGCCACCAGGTACCCTGAGGCAATACCCCTCCGGACAGTCACTGCTCCCACAGTGGCTAGGGCCCTACTTGGTGTGTTCACCAGAGTGGGATTCCCAAAGGAGGTGGTCTCAGATAGGGGCACAAACTTTATGTCAGCCTATCTGAAAGCCATGTGGGAGGAGTGTGGTGTTACTTATAAGTTCAGCACACCCTACCATCCACAGACCAATGGTCTGGTGGAAAGATTCAATAAGACCCTGAAGGGCATGATCATGGGTTTGTCTGACAAACTCAGGAGGAGATGGGATGTCCTCCTCCCATGCCTGCTGTTTGCCTACAGGGAGGTGCCACAGAAGGGGGTTGGATTCAGCCCCTTTGAGTTACTGTTTGGGCACCCTGTAAGAGGCCCATTGTGCTTGGTGAGAGAGTCTTGGGAAAAGCCTCTCAAGGAATCCAAGGAGAATGTGCTGGATTATGTACTAGGCCTGCGGTCTCGCATGGCTGAGTATATGAAGAAGGCAAGCAGAAACCTGCAGGCCAGTCAGGAGCTCATGAAGCTCTGGCATGATCAAAAGGCTACCATGCCTGAGTATCACCCAGGACAGCTGGTGTGGGTTTTGGAGCCCATGGCTCCTAGGGCACTACAGGCCAAATGGACTGGGCCCTATCCAATCCTAGAGAAAAAAGGTGAGGTCACCTACTTGGTGGACCTTGGCACCCCCAGGAATCCTCACAGGATCCTACATGTAAACAGGATGAAACCCCACCAGGACAGGGCAGACATGACCATGCTGATGGTCACTGATGAAGGGAAGGAGGAGGAGGGTGAACCTCTGCCAGACCTCCTGTCCTCAAAGGCAAAAGATGGGTCAGTGGAGGGAGTGGTACTCTCCCCCAAATTAACAGATCAGCAACAACAAGACTGTAAGCAAGTCTTGGGACAGTTTGCTAGTCTGTTCTCCCTGACCCCTGGACTCACCAATTGGTGTGTCCATGATGTTGACACTGGTGACAGCTTGCTTGTCAAGAACAAGCTGTACAGGCTGTCTGACCAGGTCAAGGCCAACATCAAAGCTGAAGTGGCTAAGATGTTGGACCTGAAGGTAATTGAGCCCTCTGATAGTCCTTGGTCCAGTCCAGTGGTACTGGTGCCCAAAGCTAATCCCCAAGGTGGGAAGAAAGAATTAAGATTCTGTGTGGACTACAGAGGTCTAAATGCAGTCACTAGGACTGATGCTCACCCCATACCTAGAGCTGATGAGCTCATTGACAGGTTGGGGGCTGCCAAATTCCTGAGCACATTTGATCTGACCTCAGGATATTGGCAGATTGCCTTAAGTCCAAGAGCTAAGGAGAGGTCAGCATTTTCCACACCAGAGGGCCACTTTCAGTTCAAGGTGATGCCCTTTGGCGTGAAAAATGCTCCTGCCACCTTCCAACGGTTGGTGAACAGAGTCCTATCTGGGTTGGAATCTTTTAGTGCAGCTTATCTGGATGATATAGCTGTATTTAGTTCCACCTGGAGGGACCACCTGGTCCACCTGAAGGAAGTGCTTCAGGCCCTGCTTCAAGCAGGCCTGACTATCAAGGCAAGCAAGTGCCAGATAGGGCAAAGTTCTGTTGTGTACCTGGGCCACCTTGTTGGTGGAGGCCATGTACAACCTCTCCAGCCCAAGATCCAGACTATCCTGGATTGGGAGGCTCCAAAAACCCAGACTCAGGTCAGGGCCTTTCTTGGCCTGACTGGGTATTACAGGAGGTTTGTTCAAAATTTTGGGACCATAGTGGCCCCTCTAACTGAGCTTACCTCCAAGAAACAGCCCAAGAAGGTCATTTGGACCCCAGAGTGTCAAAAAGCTTTTGACACCCTAAAACAGGCTATGTGTTCAGCACCAGTGTTACTGGCCCCTGACTATAGCAAGGAATTTGTAGTGCAAACAGATGCTTCAGAGGAAGGGATTGGGGCAGTGTTAGCACAAGTTAATGAAGAGGGCCATGATCACCCAGTTGCCTTCATCAGCAGGCGACTACTCCCCAGAGAGAAAAAATGGAGTGCCATTGAGAGGGAGGCCTTTGCTGTGGTTTGGTCCCTGAAGAAGTTGAGGCCTTACTTGTTTGGCACTCACTTCCGTGTACAAACTGACCACAGACCTCTCAGATGGTTGATGCAGATGAGGGGGGAGAACCTAAAACTGTTAACGTGGTCCATTTCCCTACAGGGGATGGACTTCACAGTGGAGCACAGACCTGGGACTGCCCATGCCAATGCAGATGGCCTTTCCAGGTTTTTCCACTTAGCTGATGAGGACTACCAGGGTGTAGGTTAGTACCCATCACCTTTCATCTGGGGGGGGGCAGTGTAGGAAAGTCCTTTTTTTTTTGCCTGATCACCCCCACTCTTTCTGGATAGGTACTGGTGGTTACTGACTCTTGGCTGTGCCCTGGGTACTGCTTACCAGTCCCAGGGCCAGTGCTCTGTGTAAAATGGATATGCAAATTAGGCTAATTATAATTGGCTAAGTTAACCTACCTATAAGTCCCTAGTATATGGTAGGGCATGTAGGTTTAGGGACCACAGCATAGGTGGTGCACACCTAGGTGCACTGCTGAGGTGCCCAGTGTCATTTTAAAAGCAAGCCTGCCTTGCTGGCTGCTTTTAAATTAAAGTTATATGCAAATTCGACTTTGGAATTAAAGGTACTTCCAAAGTCTTAAACTACCTTATTTTTACATATAAGTCACCCCTAAGGTGTGCCCTATGTGACCCTAGGGCTGGGTGCCATGTAACTATAAGCAGGGACTTTATAAAAATAGATTTATAAGCCCTGGTGAGGTAAAAACAGCCAAATTCGTTTTTCCCTCATTGAAGTAAATGGCCTTCATAGGCTAGAATGGGCAGACTTTATTTTAAATTTTAAAGTCTCCTTAAATGTTACATTCCAAGAATTTGGTATCAAATTGATTGTTGTAATAAATCCCACAACTTCCAGTTGTTGGATTTAATATAACTTATCCAGGTAAAAAGTTTAGACTTTACCTAAAAAGTTGCCAATTTCAGCTCTGCATTGTTTTTGCTGCTGTGCTCTGATTGGCCAGCCTGCAGCAGCTTCTGCCAGGCTACTTTAATGAGGTGTGAAGTGGCCTGGCTTCACACAAAGGAATGTGCTTGGGGGAGAGAATCTCCCCTCAGCAGATGGTGAGGCAGGAAGGGGGAGGGCTGCCAAACTGGTCTTCAAAGGCAGAGAAGGACATCTGGAGCACCCAGCAACACCCCCACATCCTGCAACCCCAGACAGCTAGGTGCCCCCTTGATTAGATTAGGAGAGGGCAGGAGAGGGGTGTGTTTATGATTTTTAGCCACACCAGTGGGTGGGCTCAGCCAGATGTAACCTCCAAAAATCAGATTCATCCATGTTGGATTTTTAGAGACTGTTGCCTTCTGGGATGGATTTTTGCCACACTTCCCAGGAAGTGGTCATCACAGGGGGACGACCCTGTCCCTGATTGGAGAACCAGGGCCCCCCTGCTTTTCACCCAGGAGCAAGGATAAAACTGGCAGACCTGCCCCCACACCTCAGATCCCCACCAAATTTCAAGAAGAAGGAACTACAAGGAGAAGAAGGACTGCCCTGCTGGACCCCTGGCCTGCACCTGGACCCTGCACTCAGAAAGACTGCACCAGCTGCACACTTGGGCTTCACCACAAGAAGGACTTTGCCTGGCTTCAACTGGTTCAAGGAGGGACTCCCTGTTTGCTACAGGTGAAAAATTGCTATCGAGAGTCCCCTGCACCAACTCCTGAAAAAGTGACCAGCTGACCACTGTCCAGTGGCCAAAAAGGAGTTTGCGCCAGGTGCATTCTGGGAGTTGAAGTCCGCACTTCCCAAGGACCATCACAGAACTTCTGGACCCTTGGGGTGAGCTGTGGACCCCAAAAGAACCTTGAAAGAACATCTGGGTGAAGCCCCAGAAGTTTGGAAAAGATTGGAGAATTTTTTAAAAAAAGCTCCATAAAGTGACCGACCCGACGCGGAAATTCTAGCCGGCTTGCCTCAACCGCGACCCGGCCTGACTTCGTGGTTCGTCCCGGTAAAGAAAAACATCCAAAAAAGAGACTAAGTCCGAACGTAAAAAGTTGACCGGGACCTCCCAGCCATCGTATCCGAGAAGGGCTCCACGGACGTCGGATCAAGATCCAGGTTTACCCCGGTCGAAGGATTTTCATCTCGAAAAAACCGACTACGTCCGAAGGTAACAATCACCACCGAGGAAACCGACTTCGCGTATCCGGACAAGGGCTCCAGGAGGTCGGATCCAACTGGCAGGTTCGTCCCGGGGAAGAAAAACATCAAAAAAAGAGACTAAGTCAGAAGGTAACTTTTTAACCGAGGCCTCCCGCGACTTGTAGCCGAGCAGGGCTCCATCGCGGTCGGCCTGAAAGTTTGACTTTGCCCCGGTCCTGGTGCAACCAGATGACCCGATTGGCGCTTTTTGTTTCTAAGCGCTAGAAAATAATAATACTTTAAAAATTCATATCTCCGGTTCCCCTGAACCGATTTTAATCGTTTTTGTGTCATTTTAAAGATAAAAATATAAGTTATTTTTATAAATTGGTTTTGGATTTTTAAACTGTTTCCTGTGTTTTATTTAATTACTGTTTTGTGATATTTGAATGCTTTACACTTTGTCTCCTAAGTTAAGCCTTGACGCTCGATGCCAAGCTACCAAGGGTAGAGCTGGGATTAATTTACTGAGACCTAACTGTACCTATGTGGAGGTTTGTGGCTTGTTGCTAGGTGTAGGTACCTACCTGCCCTACCAATAACCCATTTTCCAACAATTCCTATTTCATGCCACTAGAAAACGGTCATCTTGTCTCATTTTCGATGTACTGTCCTCAGATGATGCTTGAGCTTTAATCTCAATCATAGCATTCCCCCAGAGATATGTCAAAGTGTCTGTTTGCTAGATTAGTATATTTAACCAGGATATGGTGGCTACTGAAAATGAACTTGAAAGTACTTGAATTGAATGGGGGATGCAGGGACTGTGCCAATGAGCACTTCCCACTGAGAGAAGATGCTTTTTGAAGGTGTGGCTCAATGCAGTTTTCCTGGATGTGATCCCAGATGTGTGCCTGCTCTTCTTTTGTAGAAAGTATTGCAGATTTGGCGGCTTGGCAAGTGTGCATGTATTAATTGAGTCTCAAGGTTGCACTGATGTAGTCAGAGTCCCCATGGAGTCCTAGAAAGCCTGTTGACTAGAGTACAGGCATCCAATAGGAAGGATAAGTGGAGCATGGAAGAGGCTGGCCAGAGTGATGCACTGTAAACATAGAGGGGATGGCTCAAAATGTATTTGCTTGTTTAAGAGGCTGGTCCTGTGAGCAGTTGACTAGTGGAGGAGCAAGAAATATCTGCTAATCTGTCGGCTATTGACAGATGGACATGTATAATACTGTTTAATATAGGGATTGTTATAACCCCTTTCAGATTCAAGCTGAAGAGCCTGTCCCTTTGTTAGAAATTGGGTCTTTGGTTGGCAGTCAGGTTACCCCCTCTCCAAGCAAGGAACCTCACTCTAGTCCGGGTAAAAGAGAATCACCCTCAGCAAACCCCTGCTTACCCCTTTGGTAGCTTGGCACGAGCAGTAGGCTTAATTTCAGAGTGATAGGTCAAAGTATTTGTACCAACACACACAGTAACTTAATGAAAACACAACAAAATGACACAACACAGGTTTAGGACAATAGAAAATATGTATCTAAACAAAACAAGACCAAAACAACAAAAATCCACAATACACAAGTCAAGATATCAATTAAAAACCAAAAAGAGTCTTCATGTAGTTTTAAACACACCGCTAATGCTGTTAGCGTGAAGTGTACCTTGGGTGTGTCAAAAATAACTCCGCATGGGCAAGTGTGCATCAAAAAGGGCTTGCAATGCGTTGATTTCACTCACGAGCGAGACCTTGCGTCATTTCTCCTTTAGTCAGGTTGCTGTGCGTCGTTTCTTCTCTAAGCGGGAGAGTGATGCTTCGATCCGGTCACCACTCTCGGGTCCAGGCAGGCCTTGCGTTATTTCTACATACCCAGCGGTGTTTGCGTCAGAAATTCAGCCGCACGATGATCCAAAAACCACGCAGCGTGGGTTGCGATCTCACCAGCGTCCGTCAGCGATGCTGTGCATCGTTTCTCCAGATGCAGGCATCGATCTCCCTTTTGTGTTGCAGGCAAGCATTGATTTTCAGCCACGAAGCCGGCGGCGCATCGATTTTCCAGCCACAGATCAGAGTTGCATCAATCTTTTCCCTGCACGGCGTTCTGTGCATGGATTTCTTCCTCTTGGGCTGCCAGCTTCTCTTTTCAGGGCCCCAGGAACTGGATGGGCACCACTTGGCAAGGTAGGAGTCTCTCCAGAGACTCCAGGTGCTGGCAGAGAGAAGTCTTTGCTGTCCCTGAGACCTCAAACAACATGAGGCAAGCTCTAAATCAAGCCCTTGGGGAGTTCCTCACAAGAAGGAAGGCAACACAAAGCCCAGTCTTTGTCCTCTAGCACAGGCAGAAGCAGCAACTGCAGGATAGCTCCACAAAGCACAGTCACAGGCAGGGCAACTCTTCTTCCTCAGCTCTTCAGCTCATCCCCAGGTAGAGGTTCCTCTTGGTTTCCAGAAGTGTTCTAAAGTCTGTGGTTTGGGTTGCTCTTATTCTACCCATTTTCTCCTTTGAAGTAGGCCTACTTCAAAGCAAAGTCTCTCTTGATTGTGAAATCCTGCCTTGCCCAGGCCAGGCCCCAGACACTCACCAGGGGGTTGGAGATTGCATAGTGTGAGGGCAGGAACAGCCATTTCAGGTGTAAATGACCACTCCTCCCCTCCCTCCTAGGACAGATGGCTCATCAGGAAATGCAGACTACACCCCAGCTCCCTTTGTGTCACTGTCTAGTCTGAGGTGCAACCAGCCCAACTGTCAAACTGACCCAGACAGGGAATCCACAAACAGGCATGTATTAATACATAAAACAGAAATGGTATAAGCAAGAAAATGCTCACTTTCTAAAAGTGGCATTTTCAAACACACAATCTTAAAATCAACTTCACTAAAAGATGTATTTTTAAATTGTGAGCTCAGAGACCCCAAACTCCACATGTCCATCTGCTCCCAAAGGGAATCTACACTTTAATCATATTTAAAGGTAGCCCCCGTGTTAACCTATGGGAGGGACAGGCCTTGCAACAGTGAAAAATGAATTGAGCAATATTTCACTGTTTGATCATATAAAACACATTACTATATGTCCTACCTTAACCATACACTGCCTCCTGCCCTTGGGGCTACCTAGGGCCTACCTTAGGGGTTTCTTACATGCAAGAAAAGGGAAGGATTAGGCCTGGCAAGTGGGTACACTTGCCAAGTCGAATTTACAGTTAAAACTGCACACACAGACACTGCAGTGGCAGGTCTGAGACATGATTACAGAGCTACTTATGTGGGTGGCACAACCAGTGCTCCAGGCCCACTAGTAGCATTTGATTTACAGGCCCTTGGCACCTCTAGTGCACTGTACTAGGGATTTAGTAATAAATCAAATGTGCCAATCATGGATAAGCCAATTACATACACATTTTGTAAAGGAGCACTTGCACTTTAGCACTGGTTAGCAGTGGTAACAAAAACAGCAAAATCAGAGTCCAGCACACATCAACAACCTGGGAAACAGAGGCAGAAAGTTAAGGGAGACCATGCCAAGGATGAAAAGTCTAACACATACACATGTTTTATAGGAGCACTTGCCCTTTAGCACTGGTTAGCAGGGGTAAAGTGACCAGAGTAACAAAAACAGCAAAAACAGAGTCCAGCACACATCAACAACCTGGGAAACAGAGGCAAAACGTTAAGGAAGACCACGCCAAGGATGAAAAGTCTAACACCCTTCAATGCTTATAGTCTTGAATATTTGTATAAACAAGGTGTGTTTGCATGAATTTACAGATTGAGGAGTATAGGGAGACAGGCAGAGTAGTCTAACTTAATCACAAATTTCAATATTTATATTGGCTAATTGTACAAACAAGTTTCAAGGGCTATTGAAGGAAGGATACTAGAAGTGGTCAATAGCAGGAAAAAATAAGCAGAAGTTTCCAGGAAAAAGGGCAAGAAAGCATAACAGGTCATAATATTCTAATTTCAATTGTGTAGACCAAATGCCCATTCAAGCTTATAAACCCAATAAATGTAAGATCCTCCCTCAACCCCATCATGGTTAGGAGTCAATAGCAAGTCATCCAAATCACCCCAAAGTAGATGGTATTTAATTTATCAGCGGTACTTTGCTCAAGAGCCTTCAGTGAGCAATGGATAATCATCATGCCTGCTGATGCCACTGACCTGTTGAATTCATCTACCCAGTTTAACATAGCCCTAGCAGCATTCAATCATGATACCATGACAAGTGTAGGAATGTGCCCTATTTGGATAGCCACCCACACACTTTTTGCTCTAAATGCTGTTGGTTAGAACTCTGAAAGTCAGTGCCAGTGCTCTCTCCCTAAATTGGTAATGGAGTCCCCAATTGGCAGTCACTTTGTACCCCCTTATAACTCCCGGGCATGGGTGTGAAAGGGGGTTCAACAGGGCCTGAAGCACTGTTTGTGTCACTCAGAGTGACGAAAGTAAACGTTTGACAGCGGGCCTGCCATTGCAGACTGAAGAAGCAGAGTAAACAGGTCGACCATGGCTGTGCCCACACCAAGTGTGGGATAGCCAGCACTATCTTTAATATGTGTCAGTCACCCCTAAGGACGGCGTCCGGAACCCCAAGATGCAGGGTGCATTATATTAAAGGTGTGGACATATAAGTACAAGCTTCTATGTCCCTTCAGTGGCCTTTTCTATTAAATTACACTATAAGTGAACAACGGTTAATAGAATAATAAGGGCTGGCACGCAGGCAAACCTGAGGATGCCATCCCCATTAAGGTACCACTGAAATCGGTTATGTTTGGTATCAAACAACATGCCTTCTAATCTCTGACATGAATATCGTTTGAAGGGTGATGTGACATGGACCCAGAGAGCAACGTTAGAGATTTCCCACCAAGTTGCCACAGTTTTCCTGTGTTCTGGCTGCCAACACACAGCTTCTGCTGCCAAGATAGGATTCTGATGCCCTGCGCAGAATTGTGAACACTATTATGAGTCAGGACAAAGACCTGGATGGGAAAGAGGTTGCAGATGGGAAAGGCTAGTGAAGTGGCATATCAAGGCAGTGAGCTTCAAAGGGCAATATGCAATCAGGCTTTCCCTCAGTGAAGGACAAAGCCATTCCCTGCCCCAGGCACATTTGCACATGGGCAGGTGGGAAAAAATTGTTAGTCAGGAGGTGTACACCCCAAAGGCTAACCACGCCTCTAGGTTGAGCCACCTTGCCTGTGCAACCGAGGAAGACTTTAGCCATCTTAAAAATTGGCAAAATAGAGTGTTCTGGGTAAAAAAGGTGCCGCAACCCAACGGATGTGGTCACCTCAAGGGCCTATTACCCACTGGGGCTAATAGTCCATTTGCTACTTGCACCCATACCCCTAATGCCCCTACATATAGGATTTATTGGGCACCCCTGGCACTAGAACCTCAGATCTGCACAACTTGTGGAGAAAGGACAAGAGAATACCTGCATCAATGATATCAGGATTCTGCACAAACCAAAGGTGTGATACCTTGAACCTGTTGCAACCTTCATGTAACTGCTCGACTGTGGTTCTTCGTAGGCCAAAAAACATTCCCCCAGCAAAAGGGAACCCTTTGTGAGCCAAGGGCAAGACTAGACTGCCTTGGACTAGTGGCACTAGTTATCTGCCCATTGCAAAAAAGCTCATACAGGAATCGAAGAAACCTTGGCCATGGGACCCTCCGTGGGAGTGCCCAAAAGTAGTTGTTGCAGTGCATTGTGAAGAAGTGTAATTCAGCTCTCCACCAAGAGACAGCTAGCTACTGTTTGCCCCACGACTCCCAGAAGGGGAGATATTGCCTCCTCCACCTCGCCAGGCAGTGGCCAAGGCCTGTTGATGGCCAGTCCGGTCACCACCACCTTTACTCCGTGCTGCAAGCAGAGGGCACACTTCAACACCTAAATCTGACATCATCAGAGGTTCTGAGTTTTTGCACCAAGGAGAATGCACCCCTCTACCTGAGAATCCCAACCTAGGTGGAGTTGTTCTGAATGGTGAACCCTGGTCTAGAGGACCATCCATGCTTTACTCACAGTGGTCTCCCATGAACTTGACCTGGCAGTGACCGAGTGTTACAAGTAGCATTTCTCATCACCTGCAGCTCCTGCGATCAGCACCAAGGACAGCCAGGACACCTATGCACCCAGACCGCACAAGCCAGGTAAAATTGGTCTGACTGTCGCAGCTTGTCCTGGGACCCACACAACCTTAACTATAAGTGGGTTCCTGTGATCCTACCCCACAAGTGACAGAGTGTCAATAGTGATTTTCCACATTGACTGCAATTTTAAAAGTTTGACAGCTTGAACTGTATTGAAATATTTTTCATTTAATAATCTATAACTCTGGTTATAAGTATCAGACTTACTTTGCTTTGGTGTGTAAATTAATATAAAAATCTGCTTTATTTTTATAAATTGGTGTCTGATTTCTTCTGAGTCGTGTCAATTACTTATCCTTCCTGCTGGTACTCTGAAATGCTTAACTCGTGTTCCTTCAGTAAAGCCTAACTTCTCCTTGCCACTCTACCAGTACTGAGCTAGTCATTTATTATTGTGAATCCAAGGACCATCTTTGGGGTATTATGAGAGTATTTTATAGTGAATCCTAACCAGCCTCACTGCAGAATACTCGGCTGTCCTAGAACAAGCTACAAAAATAACTTCCTATTTAAAAATCTCAGCTAACTACTGCCCATTTACTATTTACTTCTGCTAGGAAATATCCCAGAAATTTAAAATACACAGCAACTTCACCAGTTTGTGGAAACTCAATATATCATCAATGACAGGAAAACCGGTTCTGAACTAGATAGACTTACCACAACAAAACTACAATGACAGACATCATGGAACATCTCCTACCTTTGCTTGATGCTTATCAATTTTAAATGATAATTCTCTAGCATGAGTTGAAAACATTTTACATGAGTAACCATACTAAGCTGCTATAAAGACTGGAGATATGCAATAGTATCACTTGGACAGCACTTCTTTGGATCATATCCTTCCTGTCCAAGTGTAGACAACACATTAAAACAGATGGATCAATTTTATCCTATTAATCTGGCGCATGTTGTGTTCTCATAGGAGTGATCTCTACCACAATTGCTTTATATACTGCCTCTAGCTGACGGGATATATCAACATGGGCTATTACTTCGAACATAAGCAGATAACTTGCAGATTCACATTAATGCGAAATTTCGGACTAAGATTGTTTATGGTTTCAGACACATCTGTTATTGATGAAGGATGTTTGTGCCCCTGAACTGATCTACAACTGAAATCATGTTAATTGTTTACCATCACATCAAGGAAATCCCATTTAACTCCCTTTCTAATTTCAACACCCTTCTGATTTTCCCCATCATAGGTATATATTCTCAACAACCTGGTTTTCTCTTTCAACCAAGGCTATGTTTTCAATCCCAAGGTACCTACTTTAGTGAGGAACACCAATCTATACTTTATGAGATTTGGTATTCCCATAGGATGGAATTGACAAGAGCCTTAATTCTTCTCTGTCCATATTTGCTGCAATGTAATCGACCTCCATTATGCGCTGCAGAAGTGATGCCAGAAAAGTAATCAGCAAAACATATATTGTGTGCTTTAAGGTAGCTAATGCCAAGTGGTGCATCAAAGTCATAATATTCAAGGTGCACTAACAAGTAGAAAGGCAATATTCTCATCTGTGTATTTTCATAGAGACTTTAATTGGTTGAAATATAACACATTTATACATTTATATCCATGTATCTGGACTATGGTATTATAATTGAAAGATGTATAATCACAGTTATTCATAATTATGTTACATTTCTGATGAGAAATGGGGGTATAACTATACACCTTGAATTGCATTGAACCGTTTACTAAGTTAGCTCAAGTGAAGTCCTGAAATGTTATTTTTCCATGCGTAACCTTCAATGTGGAGTTATACTTGTGTTGTACTATTCTTTACTTGTAGGTGCATCTACTCAAGTCTTCAGTTCACCCCTTTGGTGTGGACGTCGGCCACTGGCCGACGTCCACACTACCTCCCTGGTGCAGGTCTCCCGAGGATTATTTTTTCCACTACCCAGGAGACACAGAAGCTTTTCTGTGTCTCCACTGCCCCCCACCCACCCCTTTGTGACGTCAGCGCGCTGCGAGGCGCGCTGACGTCACATTGTTGTTCCCCACGTTTGGGAAGGCCTCGTATGAAAGGGGAGATTCTCCCCTTTCATACGAGGCCTTCCTGAACGCGTTTCTTGGCCCTCGATCGCAGCACAGCTGCGATCAAGGGCCAGGAAATGCCATTAGACACCAGGGATTTCACTTGCTTGGGGGGGTCGGCCCCCTTGGAAAATGGGCCGCTCCCCCCCCCCGGGGCATACTTTTTTCATAATGAGGTAGGTGGCCCTTGGGGAGGTCGTGATCGAGTGCGATCGCACTTGATGGCGCCCCCCCACCGGGTTAATTTAAAAAAAAAAAAAAAAAAAAAAAAAAAAAATTGACAGGGGGCAGGGTGACCCCCCTGTGGGGGCAATACTTTTTTTAGTAGTTGTAGGGTTTCCCTGGAGGCCATTTTGGCCCCCAAGGAAACCATACAGGTACTAAAAAAATATAGATCTATATATATATAGATCTATACATATAGATGTATTTATCTATGTAGATAGATTTATCTATCTACATGGCTATATCTATAGATAGATCTAAATATATATATCTATATATCTATACATATATATAGATATATAGATATATATATATAGATAGATAAATCCATGTAGATAGATATATCTATCTACATAGATAGATATATCTATAGAGAGATAGCTCTATATATATATATATATATATATATATATATATATATATATATATATGTATATATAGATATATAGATATAGAGAGAGAGAGAGAGAGAGAGAGAAAGATCACTTTTGTCAATGCATGTGTGGTTACCTTGGGGGCTGCGATCGGCCCCCAGGAAAACCAGACCCACATATCAAAGTGATACATATATATATATATATATATATATATATATATATATATATATATATATATATATATATATATATTTGCCACCAGTTTTCTTGTAGTTGCAGCTTGCGTCTTCAAAGCAATGCACATACTTCATCTGACGCATTTCAACTGTAGCTTTTAGGCAGCAATAAAAAAAAGTCAAGTAAGTCTTGTGATTATGTTTCTGCTACAAAAGGATCCGACTTTTGTCTAGTGGTAGTTTTAGTGCCATAAAGAAGCGCTGAAGGTTTATATGCCTACTGCAAAGAGCAAATCTGTATTTTATGTAAGTAGCTGAGTACATTAGTAAAGTGAGCCACTTCCTACGCTATAATACTAATCAAATGTACTGTATGTGCTGGATGGGTGGTGTCTATGGAGAGATGAAAGGCACTTTTGCTGGATGATAATGAGGGAATACTAGGAGGAGGACATGGGAGTGGGAGCACCAATCATGATTGTTGTACTGGGCGCAAAAGGTGCTAAAGACTGTGATGAATGGTATGTGACAAGGTGTTTTTTGAGTGTTTTAAAAGAACGTGCTGATTGAGGGACGAAGCACAGGTAAGGTGGCCTCTACTGTTGCACGTATCACACACACACCAGCAATTTTGTGACTGTCTACATAGGCTAGTGTCTTAGAGCAACAGTTTTGCTAATACCAGAGATGGCATCTTGATGGATGACTGCTGCTGACTACGTCACTCGGGTTATAGAGGAAAGCTCTGACATAGGATCAGAGACTGAGACAGCAGTCAGCATCTGAGGGATAGGTCAATGGTACAGACTCTGGGAGTGATTTTTCAGTCGGAGAAGTCCCATTGGATAACTCCTCTTCCAGTAAATTATGAGGAAGGTGATGACGACAGTCCTGCTGTCCCTTCGCAAGCACAGTCTGTGCAACGGGGCAATAGTGGGTTAGCCCAACCCAGAGAGCATGCAAATGTGGCGGCAAGCACAGAGAGAGAGTGCTCTCTTGGGAGCTTCTCAATTTAGTTTTGCCCCAAACTCCACCGCCCAAATCGTATTATGGAGACATCAGAATTATCTATCACAAAACAAACTGGTTTTGTAAGGCAGGCACCTGTGTTTCTGGTCCTGGGTTCGGTGGCCATATAGGGAAACATACTAAACCCAAACATTTCTAGAAACTAGACATCCGGGGGGGTCCACAGAGGTGTGACTTGTGCGGATTCCCCAACATTTTTATACCCAGAATACCCTGCAAAGCTGAAATGATGAATAAAAACTCAATTTTCTTGCATTTCTGTCACACAAACTACAGGAATATGTTGGGATCCACAAAATTCCTACCACCCAGTGATTCCTCACCTGTCCTGATAAAAACACTACCCACTTGAGTGCCTATACCTACTGCCTGCGTCACAAATGGATCACCCCAGAGTCAACAGTTGCCTCATATAAGGACCAACATTGACAGTTGTGGGATCTATTCCTGTCGCGGGCTCTAGGCCTACCCACACAAGTGAGTTACCATTTGTATCGGGAGACTTGAGGGAATGCTGGGTGGAAGGAAATTTGTGGCTCCTCTCAGATTCCAGAACTTTCTGTCACTGAAATGTGACAAAAAAGTGTTTTTTTGGCCGCATTTTGAGGTTTGCAAAGGATTCTGGGTAACATAACCTGGTGAGAGCCCCACAAGTCAGCCCATCCTGGATTCCCCTAGGTGTCTAGTTTTCAAAAATGTGCAGGTTTGGTAGGTTTCCCTAGCTGCTGGCTAAGCTAGAGGCCAAAATCCACAGCTAGGCACTTTGTAAAAAACAGCTCTGTTTTTGTTTAGGAAAATGTGACGTGTCCACGTTGTATTTTGTGGCATTTCCTGTCGCAGGCGCTAGGCCCACCTACACAAGTGAGGTACCATTTACATTGGGAGACTTGGGGGAACACTGGGTGGAAGGAAATTTGTGGCTCCTCTCAGATTCCAGAACTTTCTGTCACCGAAATGTGAGGAAAAAGTGTTTTCTGGTAAGAGCCCCACAAGTCAGCCCATCCTGGATTACCCTAGGTGTCTAATTTAAAAAAATGTGCAGGTTTGGTAGGTTTCCCTAGCTGCTGGCTGAGCTAGAGGCCAAAATACACAGCTAGGCACTTTGTAAAAAACAGCTCTGTTTTTTTTAGGAAAATGTGATGTGTCCACGTTGTGTTTTGTGGCATTTACTGTCGCAGGCGCTAGGCCCACCTACACAAGTGAGGTACCATTTACATTGGGAGACTTGGGGGAACACTGGGTGGAAGGAAATTTGTGGCTCCTCTCAGATTCCAGAACTTTCTGTCACCGAAATGTGAGGAAAAAGTGTTTTCTGGTAAGAGCCCCACAAGTCAGCCCATCCTGGATTCCCCTAGGTGTCTACTTTTCAAAAATGTGCAGGTTTGGTAGGTTTCCCTAGCTGCTGGCTGAGCTAGAGGCCAAAATCCACAGCTAGGCACTTTGTAAAAAACAGCTCTGTTTTTTTTAGGAAAATGTGATGTGTCCACGTTGTGTTTTGTGGCATTTCTTGTCGCAGGCGGTAGGCCCACCTACACAAGTGAGGTACCATTTACATTGGGAGACTAGGGGGAACACTGGGTGGAAGGAGGTTTGTGGCTCCTCTCAGATTCCAGAACTTTCTGTCACCGAAATGTGAGGAAAAAGTTTTTTCTGGTAAGAGCCCCACAAATCACCCCATCCTGGATTCCCCTAGGTGTCTAGTTTTCAAAAATGCACAGGTTTGGTAGGTTTCCCTAGGTGCCGGCAGAGCTAGAATGCCAAAATTCACAGCTAGGCACTTTGCAGAAAACAGCTCTGTTTTCTTTAGGAAAATGTAATGTGTCCACGTTGTGTTTTGTGGCATTTCCTGTAGCAGGCGCTAGGCCTACCCACACAAGTGAGGTGCCATTTTTATCAGGAGACTTGGGGGAATGCTGGGTGGAAGGAACTTTGTAGCTCCTCTCAGATTCCAGAACTTTCTGTCACCGAAATGTAAGGAAAAATAGTTTTTTTGGCCACATTTTGAGGTTTGCAAAGGATTCTGGGTAACAGAACCTGGTGAGAGTCATCCCATCCTGGATTCCCCTAGGTGTCTAGTTTTCAAAAATGCACAGTGTTAGAAATGGGGTCTTTGGTTGCCAGTCAAGTTACCCCTGTCCAAGCAAGGACCCTCACTCTAGTCAGGGTAAGTCACACACAATCCAAATTATCCTGTGCCCAACCTCTGGTAGCTAGGCACTGAGCAGTCAGGCTTAACTTAGAAGGCAATGTGTAAAGTATCTGTGCAATAAATCATACAATAACACCATATAGTGCTACCAAAAACACACCACACAGTGTTTGTAAAAATACAGAATCTTTATCTGAATAATTTTAGGTCAAAAACGATTAGAATGCAATAAGTATACGTTGAAATATTACTGGAAAAGTAATATAAAATGTCTTTAGAATTGTAATTTTACTGCAAAAGCAATATAAAGTGTCTTAAAGTCTTCTTGAAACAACAAGTGTCTCTTGCAGGGCAAAGTACCTGGTTTACGTTGAAAAATCCTCGCAAGGGGCCGCAGAGGACGAGATGCATGGAAAACAGGTAGGTGTGTGTCGGATTCGCCCCTTCGCACACAGACTTGTACCGATATTTTCCACACGGGGAAGCCGTGCGTCGATTTCCGGCAAGCGGACTCGGATCCTCTTCGGGTTGCGGGGTTTTCTATTACCATTCTCGCCGTACTAAATTTGACATTCCTGCCCCTTTCAGATCAGCAGCTACCACTCAAACACTGTATGAGGGCAGCCCCAATGTTAGCCTACGAAGGGAGCAGGCCTCACAGTGGTGTAAAAACGAATTTCGGAGTTTTACACTACCAGGACATGTAAACTACACAGGTACATGTCCTGCCTTTTGCCTACACAGCACCCTGCCCTATGGGTTACCTAGGGCATACCTTAGGGGCGTCTTATATGTAGAAAAAGGGGAGTTTTACACTTGGCAAGTACTTTTAAATACCAAGTCGAATTGGCAGTGAAACTGCACACACAGGCCTAGCAATGGCAGGCCGGAGACAAGGTTAAGGGGCTACTTAAGTGGGTGGCACAATCAATGCTGCAGCCCACTAGTAGCATTTAATCTACAGGCCCTGGGCACCTATAGTGCACTTTACTAGGGACTTATAAGTAAATTAAATAGTCCAATTGGGTATGATCCCATGTCACCATGTTTAAAGGGAGAGACCATATGCACTTCAGCACTGGTTAGCAATGGTAAAGTGCGCAGAGTATAAAAACCAGCAAAAACAGTGTCTAAAAAGTGGAGGGAGGCAGGCAAAAAGTTAAGGGTGACCATCCTAAGGCTGTCCGGTCTAACACGCAGGTTTGGTAGGTTTCCCTAGGTGCCGGCTGAGCTAGAGGCCAAAATCTACAGATAGGCACTTTGCAAAAAAACACATCAGATTTCAGTGTAAAAATGTGATGTGTCCATATTGCCTTTCCTGTTGCGAGCATTAGGCCTAGATACGCAAGTGAGGTACAATTTTTATCGGGAGACTTGGGGGAACACAGAACAGCACAACAAGTATTCTTGTCACTTGTCTTTCTCTACATTTTTTCCTTCCAAATGTAAGACAGTGTGTAAAAAAGACATCTATTAGAGAAATGGCCTGTAATGCACCTGATAGTATGGGCACCCCCGGAATTCAGAGATGTGCAAATAACCACTGCTTCTCAACACCTTATCTTGTGGCCATTTTGGAAATACAAACATTTTCTTGATACCTATTTTTTTATTTATATTTCAGCAAATGAATTGCTGTATACCCGGAATAGAATAAAAACCCATTGCAAGGTGCAGCTCATTTATTGGCTCTGGGTACCTAGGGATCTTGATGAACCTACAAGCCCTATATATTCCTGCAACCATAAGAGTCCAGCACACGTAACGGTATATTGCTTTAAAAAATCTGACATTGCAGGAAAAAGTTACAGAGTAAAACGTGGAGAAAAATGGCAGTTTTTTTCAGCTCAATTTCAATAGTTATTATTTCAGCTGTTATTTTCTGTAGGAAAACCTTCTAGGATCTACACAAATGACCCCTTGCTGATTTCAGGATATTGTCTACTGTTCAGAAATGCTTCTCTTTCCAGGATCCAGTATTGGTTTCACACCCATTCCTGTCACTAACTGGAAAGAGGCTGAAAGCACCAACAATAGTAAAAATGAAGTATGTCCCAGTAAAATGCCAAAATTGTGTTGAAAAATGTGGTTTTATGATTCAACTCTGCTTGTTCCGGAAAGCTGGGAAGATGGTGATGTTAGCACCACAAACCCTTTGTTGGTGCCATTTTCAGGGACAAAAACACAAGCCTTCTTCGGCAGCTCTTTTTTCCCATTTTTAAAAAGAAATGAAATTTTAGGTGTATTTTGGCTAATTTCTTGGTCTCCTCCAGGGGAAACCAGAAACTCTGGATGTTGGAAAAAAAGGACGCAAATTTGGCGTGGATAGCTCATGTGGACAAAAAGTTATGAAGGCCTAAGCGTGAACTACACCAAATATGGCTCAGTAATGGGGGGGGAAGGCCCAGCAGCTAAGAAGTTAATGGAAAGCATGTTGTGTTCTTGAGATAGTGTGATACAGGAGGATGTGTTGGCAAGGACAAGGAGCACTAACTAACTGGGAAAAAAAAGACTCCCTTTGGGGCACAAGGATCTGAGAGAAGCCCAAGTTGTTTCAAAGTTTGGTTTGTGGGATGAAAGTCTGATAGGAGTTGCAAATTCCAATTGAGCACGGACGATGGAAAACTGCTGATGTTGAAGATGTGGTTTCTTGAAGGTTCTACAAGGTCTAAATTGGTATTTATTGAGTTAGATGAAAGCAGACCTTTTGCACCCGTTGACTTGGTATGATTCCCCTGAGACTTAGGGACAGATTTATGGAAAGTGGCGCTGTACCAAGTGTAGCACCACTTTCCCTATGCCCCTTAGCGCCCCCTCTTCAGCCCCCATGTATGCAATGTAATTAAAATATGGAGCACCATGGTGTAGGGTAGGGGGCAATAGCGTAATTTTTCATGACGCTACTGATGTACTCTGCAGGAGTAGTGCCATAATATTGGTGCTATTCCTGCAGAGTACACAGGGCTCGTTATAAATAATGGAAGTCCACCCCCTTTTAACGCCTGCACCGAGGAGGCATTAAAAGTGCCACACAAAATGACACAAGGAAATCTATTAGATTTCCTTCTGCCATTTTTTTGGACCCCCTAGCGGGGGAATGCCCCATTTGCATACATTATGCCTGGGGCAGGCATATTGCAGTGCAAAGAGTTACAAAGTGGCGCAATGCAAGCATTGCACCACTTTGTAAATAAGGGGCTAGGATTTTGGCCTCGCTGGGCCACAGTAGCATAAAAAAATGACACTAATGTGCACACATGGTGGCGTTAGGGGCTTATAAATATGCCCCTTAGAGAGGTAGAGGCCTCACTATTCTTATTCTGGTTGAGCGGTCTTATGCTATACACACCCATCTTTCAGAACTTCTACTGAGGATTCTGTTATGCTGGCACTTTCTAATGATTTCCGTTTCTTTCCCTATGTTTCCAGAGAAATAAGTATTCGTTTTCAAATGATTAGACAAGAGGATCATGACTTGTATACTGACCATCAGATTCTGTTTCTCATCTGTTGTACTGCTGCTACTAAGATTCATGCATGCCTTATGCTTGTACAATTTAATATGATTCCACACTTACATAGCATGTTCTTGAGACTCATTTACATAAGTCTAGCCCTAAATTTGTAATACAACTTTGAACTTAAATTTCCGATTTTGAGATTTAACGTGATAATAAATAGGTTATATTGTTAATTAATGAAAAGTGATGATGAGGAATCCCTTTACCTCTTGGAGCTCCTAGAAAGGTACATCGGAAGAAGAAAAATTAGAAAATAGGCCAAAATCGTTATCAAAAGATATCCAAAAACTTGAGGGAATTGAGAACCACAGTCATTCATCTTTTCTGAATTTGAAAACTCAGGAACACACTATCACAGCATTAAAACAACTTAATTGGTTTTCTGTTCAATAAAGAACCACATCTGAAGTACTCTGTACCAAACATGATTTAATATACAGAATTATAAATTTTTACTTTCAGAAACTGACTTCACACTATACAGCAGGATAGCCTGCTCATGCAGAAATTAAGGAAAAAAGCATATATGATAATTTGTGAGAGAAAGGGGCATTGCATCATGAAAAGCCTTAGACCCTCATCTTTGAATTATATTAACTGTACCATCTGTTAGAAAGCTGCTGAAAACAAAATGTTTGTAGGACTGTTTTGACTCTTAAGTATGTGTACCTGGGACTATACTTTCCTTCAGAATTGTTGTATGTCAGAATATCCTGTGGAAATAATGACCTGAAAAAAACATTGAGGCATAAATAATGAGGACGTAAATACTGAGAAGTTCAGCATTTACTATTCTATACTGCATATCTACATGCCTTGAAGAAATATATTTTATGAAGGCACATATATGTAAACTACAGTGTGATGTTTTGGCAGCGCTTCTCAGGAACTAGTTACACTCTAATTAGGGATTGCACTTTTTATGTTTATTCTCCTCTAGATATTTAAACAGAAATATCAGATGAAGATTAACGTTTGTTCTTTTTCTTCTCTCTTCTAAATTCCTAGGAGGAGGTCCGTTCACCGTTCTCTCAAGAGAAGCACAGTAAGTATTAATGAGTATTTGATTCTCCTTATTAGTTTGATACCATAAATGTAAACACCATGAATGACCACTGAAATCTCAAAGGGATGGAATGGGGGAAGGGAAAATGTTTCTTTCTCTTTTAGGTATGGAAGGAAAAAGAAGAACATAAAGAAACGCATATGTCGCCCCAATAAGGTAGCAGGGCTTATACTCAGCCCCTTCCCCGACATGCAAGACTGACACCCCATACCTCGTAATTTCTCTTTGTTAGATCTACTGTGGTGGTCAGATAGCCGTGAGCATCTTTCCCAGTCCCCACACCCGGCCACACACCTGACAGAGCCACGCTCCTCCTGAAGTGTGGTCGGAAATGCAGCTCTACGACAAACGGCCTCCTGAATTGTCTCCTGGTCTGCTTCCTGTTGCTTCCCTTCCGTCATCTCCTGCTCGGGGTCACAGCAAAGGGTTCCCTTCAACTCCAGTCAACCCTCAAAGACGTCAGAGTGTCTGTTCTTCTTCCAGTCGCTTGGCACTGTTCTCTCCTGACTCTGCCTCCGGTTGCCACTGCGAAGAGGCTGTCTCCAAGTCTGGCCCCTCTTTTCTTACTGAAGCCAGGGTCAGTACCCAGAAGTTATCCTCTAGCCAATCCTCCTCTTTGGATTGTAAACTTCCCTTAAAGAGATGGTATTTGTCCTGCAGGGGAGAAGAGGACCATATTGAGATTTTGTTCTCGATTCAATTGGGCAGTCACAGATATATAGCAAACTAGTACTTACCTGTTGTAAGAAAATGAATTATTAATTGGAATGGATGGAATGCCACCACAAGTAATAAGGTCACTCACCTGTTATGTCCTGTCAAGGGTTTCAGTACTTGACACCTAAGCTCAACCTCTGGTGAATATGGCACAGAGCAGAATTAGTTAAACTTAATGAAAATGTATAAAGCATTTAGAATAATCAAAACAGTTGTAAAAGTCAAAAACACAGGAAAATATTTTTTTTTAACAAATGTCATAAACAAAATGACACTAAAACAACAAAATCCACTAAGGATACCAACGTTATGAATTTTAGAAGATTGAAAGCAAAATAGAACCAGGAAGCACTATAGGCCTGAATTAGAACTCAGGGGATGGGTTACTCCGTCACAACAGTGACAGATATCCTGTCATAGAACTTTAAATCCCATGGGATAGAATGGGATTCATATTACAGTCAATGGGATATCCATCACAGTTCTGATGGAGTAACCCATCCATAAATCAGGCTCTAAGTACCAATATTAGTCTATGGTCAATGTAAATGAGGACCTAAGCATAATTTCAAGCTGACCACGATGAAGCACAGGTCAGGTACACCAACTGGGTTCCTCTCGTCGCATGGGCTCTCATTATCCTAATGAGGCTGCTAGTCTCGGGCGACAGCATCACCTGAAGTTTGGGCAACTAAGTCCAATCCCACACCATGTTGGCCTAATCCATTTCTGGCCAACTAGCAGCACCTCATCTCTGCCAAAGAGCTAGGATGACCTGTGGCAGCAGGGTGCATGAACTAATGACTTTTCATGGAAATACTAGTGTATCGCATCTCATCCTTTCCTCTCAGTTACATTAGTCTCACACAGAGAACGACAAACAAAGGGAGAAAATGGTTCAATAAGGTTTATAAAATTAGCTGCATCTTAGATAAAATGACATGAATAGTAATATTTAGAATGATGAAACAAGCTAGAAGCAAAATGGTGAGGAGAAAAGTGAAACACTGGAAAAGTCCCACAACACTGTCAGTTTTTGTGTAATATATGTGGTTCCTATCTAAGCTATGTTAGAGCACAGCAAGAGAAGACCTAATCTGCCCTTCAGGACTCATCCCCCATACCTGAGCAAGGAAGCCTATTGTCTACAGAGACACCATCCTCATGTAGGCCAAGGAACCGATAGTCTCAGCAAGCAGATGTGGCAAAGTCAATTATCATGGGGGTGTGGTCATCTGGCTGGAATGTCCCTCCAAAGTGCATGGGACAGAGAAGTGTTTTTATAATAAAACAGCTGATGTTATGGGGAAAATGTCCCAACATAAGGATGTCTGTTTTTATGTCTGTCTGTTTTTCTGTGAATGTTGGAGATGCAGTGTACCACTTTGCCGGCAACCATATCTCACTGCAGCCTTGAGGAAAGCACAGAGTGAACAGAATGTCTTGCTAAGAAACACAATGCTTTCCTAGGTGAAAGAACAACTAGATAAAGAAAATAAAACAGCACTGTGAATGTGGCTGATTCTAAAATAAAGCCAAATAAAATAAAACTGGCCAAAGGGCACAAGCGGCAGGCCTAGTTGCTAAACTAACATGCCTAGAAACATCATTAAAATGGCTATATACACATGGAGCTGAGTCCAATCGCACAGGGGTCCCCCGTAGCACCGTTGTAATGCACACTGTCTGCTAGGGAATAGACAATGTTTTAATGTTTTAGGTGTCAGAGCACATACACTGGGTGCCTGATGCCAGCTCTCCAGTGTGCAGAGTCTAAATACCAGCAGTAAAATTCAGAAAACAATTGGGTGGCCACCTAATTTTTCTAATTCTACTTGTTTATTTTTTGAACATTTGATATTTAGGCTGCAATTTTCTGGCATGTTGACATTTCACGCACTATTTTTAGGTACCTTACTTTTTCAACTGTGCTTCTTTGTCACTTCCTGTACTTACTGTTGTTTTCCGAATATTTACTTATTCCTCCCCTCTCCTTCCTTCCTCACTGTTCCATTTGCAACATGTAGACACAATAAATGTGCATAGATATTATCCACACATGTACTTCTTCACAGATGCCCCAGTCATATTATTGCTGCTTAACGAACTAATAATAACTTCAGCCTTTCCTTCAAAAGCAAAGCTAAGCTACATCCGGACAATTTATAAAGCAAGAGAAACGTAGAGACGTCTCGACATAAAAAAAGTACTGATTCGAATGCCGTGGACGGCTTTTTTTTAAACCGATGTGGTACTCGGTTTGTATCTGAACTAAAACAATGAATTCAGTTCTCTTATTCAGTGCAAGGATGCAAGCAAGTCCGCTTATGTAATTAAGGGATTTCATTGTGCAATTGTATGGCATTATATTCTTGCGACTGAAAAGGTTCAATGCACCATAACAGACTTTATTTAAAATGGTGATTGTCTAAGCCGGATCGTTCTCTTTGGTGCAGTTAATGGGGTTAATGTTTGGGTCTGGCCTTGTTACCATGCCTTCAGTCATATGCAGTCCTAATAGTCACTATCATTTGTTTCTAAACAGATGAAGAGCTATTTACCATCCTAGTGTTCTGCGCACAGCTGGGCATCTGGCAAGTGCCCAATATCTATTAACATTGAAGAAATTAGTCCCATAATGCATCCTTTCAATGGCTCGAGGAGTGTACCGAGGCACATGTTGGAAACCAATTAGACTTGCAACGCCATACGTCTGCTTGCATTCAGCTTCCCAGCAAATAAGGGCTAATTTAGTTTCCTGAAAGATGTGTCTAAATTCATACAATTACCTTACAGAAGGCAGAGAATTTAAAAAAAGTGGAGGAAAATGTAGTATAAAAGGCCTTGCCTCTTTCTGTTTAATGGAGGCAACAGGATGCTGGAACAATGTCCTCGCCTTCCAAGCCTTTGCCTGCACTGCAGCAAATCGCACAGTGTCTCTTTGAATGGTCAACCACTGCATGTTTCTTTTATTTAAGTCAAAACACAATTCCAAAGTACAAAAGTGTGGTCAGCAGTTTTTGAATGTTCAGTGTAAGCGTATCTTCTGTGCAGGTGAATGAAGTGATATTTTCCCTGATGACATTTGATGTAGTGTTAGTCTAGAACTGGACTGCAAGAAGAAATAGTACTCGTCGGATTGGGGCTTACTTGTAAAAATTCGCGCGCATACAAAATAAGAATGCTATCAACAAAAACAACAACAACAGTAATGACATTTGTAATACACATTTTACTAAACGAGAACACCAAAGTACTCAAGTCGTTCAACATGAAAAGCATCATTCACCATTTAGTCACTGTGAGCTTTGTTTAGGATGTTTTTTTTGGTTTTGCCTTGTTTGTATTTTTAGTCTCAAATTATCATAATTTTCGTACGCCAATTTGCCCAATGTCTTAGCTGCTCCAGGAAAAAGGGGGAGTATTGTGGGATTCGGATCAAACGAAGCATGAATCTAATATAGGTGGGATAGTCAGGCAATGTGATTACCATGCTCCGTACCATCTCCACCTTGCTGACAAGATTTTAAGCACTGGCAAACTCAAAATAAGGTAATCATACTTCTGATGACTTTCATCTCCACCACGTTTCCAGAATCGTTTAGTATATGCTCCACACAATGTTTAAATTGTGGAGCACCCACTTATGTCCAGTTAACATAACTGTGTACTCTAGCAAAACGACTAAGGTACAACACCAAGAACAAAGTTTCTTTCCTAGTGCCCTCAATCGGATGGGATATCAAAAACACCCACGTGATAGTTTACGTCCACCACTTTACCACAAAGATTGTTATTGGTTTCATTCACAGCACCGCAGAATGTACTCGTTGGTCTGGGCAACTGAAGAACATGTAGATGCCACTAGCAATGTTTTTTAAATTAGGCACACCTAATCAGAAGCTCTACATTGACCAAGGACCAACACAGATTATTCATTGCAAATATGTGTTTTTACTTTACATGGGCAAACTGCCATTCAAAATATACATCTTTGAACAGGGTAAAGCACATACTGAGCATTTTCTAACTGTTATTAGAACATTGGAATGTTGGCAGCTCCATCGAAAACAATGGAGTTCTCTGGGATTTTACTGGCCGGTAAAAGCCCGGAGCGCCAACATTCCAATCTTCTTTGTTCACCGCAACAGCTGTGAACAAAGCCTCAAAAGGAGTCTGAGGGGATTTTAATCCTCTCCGGTTCCGTGAAGCCTTTGTTTTATTTATGAGAACATTCTGCCCTCTAATGGCAGAATGTTCTAATAGCCTTAGCCATAGCGGGTTCTACCGGCTATTAAAGGCCCTCTCCCTCGGCTCAGGCCTTTAACGCTGGAGCGGGCCTTTAATAGCCGGTAGAGCCCGCTACGGCAGGTTCTAAGCTATAGAATTGGACTTCTGGTGGAGGGCAAACTACATCATTTGACATAATCTAGCCTTTTAAAAACGAACTTCCATAAAACGCAACAGTTCACTATTCGACAAATACTTCATGCCGCCAAATAAGTGAAGAAAATCTACGCACAATAGAAAAATACATCACTGTAACGTTGAAGTTAATAATGGTGGCTGGTGCCACATGTTGTGGCCTTGGAGAATAGTCTTTAACTGTTAAGCACAACTCCAGAGTATGAAGCACCTGTCCACTAAATTCAATGTTAGGATTATTTTACAGGCCACTAACTCTTCACCAGGTCCAGAAAATGTAGTATTATTCGTTTCGACTTCCGAAGCACAATCATCACTTCAAAACTGTGAACAGCGAGAACTAACCGAATAATAGCTTTATGTGAATACAATGTATCATATACAGAGAAAGCTAAACCATGAGAAATTATTTGTTTGACAAAGTTGACATTCTTTCTTGTATGATGTATATCTATTACTTCTCATTACTCATGACATATATAGCGGTTGACTTATATATCAAGTTTTATTCAATTGCTTAATGTTATTAATTATTTTATGCCTACAGATGAAGAATTAAAAAAGGAAAGAGTTACTGTGTGTCATATTGAATATTTTAACTACGGATAGATTTAATGCCAAGGGTATATGACATATAGAGAGTTCAGAGGTATTATTTCAATATTTGACCAGTTTGGAGGGTGGTGGGTCTGTCACTTATGTTACATATCTCTTTCTTGCTCCAAACAGGAGCCAGTTCTGCCTTACCCTTGATGGATCTCCTCATATTAAATGCTAGAGATATCATTACAAGTGGCCTTTTAAATTCTGTTATGTGCGTTATTTTCTGTTGCCACACATGGTGAAATTATACATTTTGCAGATAACACTCTCAAATATTAACTATAGTGGCAGGTGTCCCTGTGTGCTATGGCCAAGACACTCATTGGCCATCCCAGAAAAGGATATTTATTGTTGCCTGGGATGAGTGGTGGGACTAGCTCTGCAGTCAAACAGCCTTCAGTTTTGTCAGTCTGCAGTCTCACTTATTTGAGAATCACTACTTAATTCTGTCAACTATTGTTTAGGGATTTTTGTGGCCTTGACAAAGGCCTACTGACCCGAACAGGTGTATTTCTTGGCCACAACATGGAGACCAGTGATGCTAGAGATTCCGAGCATTCACCAAGTTACCTGATGTAGTGTAGGACCCTTGCAGATCTGGGCAGACTCAACAGAGGAATTTTGTATCTTGCTGGAAGGTATTAAGGTGTGGGTATTATCAGTTATGACGCAATCAGAAAGCTGTGTGATCGTAGGCTGAGGAATAAAGATGTCTGTGTTGCCTGGTCATTTGCATGCTTTCGGGATGGAAAGATTCTACCACTTGCAACTAATAGGGGATACGTGCCCAAAAGAAACAAGACTGCTCTCCCTGTAACTTTGCAATGATACAGCAAACTGCTTGTGCATGCCACATGTTCTCAAATCGATGAGAAGCAGTTCGAAGTTGGCGTGTGTGGAGTGAAAGCCTTGCTCCAGCCCATGTTCGGCCCTCAAAGAAGTTGAAGGCCAGTGGAGGAGTGCGTTCGAAAAGCCAACCAGAATCTGTTGGTAAGGCTGAAAGAAGAAATTGTGCATCACGCCATAACACAGAGCCATGATTCATGCAAAGCAAATGCTAAAGCCAGTGACAACCAGGGGTAATGCAAAAAGCTAAACACAACAATGATCAAGTGCAAGAAACTGAACCATTACCCACTGTCAAGAAAGAAAACTACTAGCTGCGACCTCAGATCAGGTGTGATGACCCAAGCGCAAGGCCAGTGCTTGTAGAAGTCACTGGACCAGGTGAAGTGCAGCATACATCTGAATATTATATTATTTCATCAGTAGTAGAAAAGAGCTTGAAGTGCAATGCAGCTGTGTTTCTGATACCACCACCAAGAAGTAAATTATTGGAGCCAGGTGAACCGAGATATTTGATGACTTCATAGATGCCCTCAAAGAAGTAAATGTTAAGAAATTAATTATTTAAGGATCTATGCCAGTGATGGAGTAAAAGAAGTGCTGAACAAAATATTGCAGTCTGATGCAATGTCGTACCATCAGATCAAAGAAGCATTCGGTACCAAGTTCAGTCTAATGCTGAATGTCAAATTTGAAAGGTATATTTGCAACCAAGTGAGACAGCAAGCTGGTGAAACAATGGATAAGTTGCATGAAAGACTTGATTTGCTTATCAAACACTATAAGTTTATTGAATTTAGTGATGAAGATGCCATATGCCTCAGAGTCATCGATGGCTGCCTTTCAGACTCTTTCAGAGGAAGCATGTTGGGAGAAACTCAGTTTAGAGAAACTACTAATGGCTGCAAGGGCCGATGAAAGAGCAGACTGATAAGCTGCTAATATGGAAGCTGGAACTGTGAAAAGTGAATCAGCATTGGTCATGGACAGCAAGAACAAGTACCAGGTAGATGCACCAGAGTCAACTTCTTCACAGAAGAAAAAGTTGTGTTTCCAATGTGGGTTTTCATTTCCCCATGAAGGTAAATGTCCAACCATAGGACAGACGAACAAAGGTTGCGGTAAAGAAAACCACTTCATTAACACATGGCAAAAGCGAAAGAGAAACCAAATGCGTCACAGTGAGAAAAGACAATGGATGCTAGAAGGTTCCAGAAGTATTCTCACCACACTCCAAGGCCAAAAAGCAGAAGTTACGACAAGTAGAAACCAGACAGTCAATCACAGTCAAGTTCATCCTACAAAGGCTCTTCAATGTAATTATCAAGCACCATTGAAGAAGATGGATGTGCGATGATGGTAATGACCAAGGATACGACATGCACATGTCAGTTTGGCTGATTGCAAAGAAGAACAAAAGACAAAGGCAAACCATACAATAAAACAACAGAATTCATTTGGTCACTGCCCCAAGATTACAATAAATGTCAATGGTTGGCCCATAACCTTTATTAAAGACAGTGGTGCGTCGATTACCATCATGCCAGTCGAGAAGTTGAGTAGCATGTCTTCTGTGCCACGCCCTAACCTCACAAACATGAAGGTATACATGTGGGGTGCTTTAAATCCATTGCAGAGTCAAGGGGCATTCACAGTGACTATGTGACATAAAGCAGTATCAGTGCAAATGCCAATTCACATTCTTCAAGGAGCTTCATCTAGTGCATGCCTGCTCAGTTTTGCCACTGCTGCTGACATGGGACTGATATGACTCAATTACAATCTCCACACTTAATCTAGAATTGTGAGTCAGTTCCCACCTTTGTTTCATGGCCTAGGAAGATTCAAGAAAATGAAAGTGCAACTTCACATTAATGAGGACATTCACCCTGTTGCCCAGCAGCACCGCAGTGTCGTTTTTCAGTTGCAAGAAGTTGTTGAGAAAGAACTAGAAATACTGTTAAAGCATGACATCATTGAGTGCTCCACCGATCCCACATCATAGGTTTTGCCTGTAGGGGTGGTGCCAAAAAAGGACAGTGGATGTGCAGTGTCCCTGTGTGGTGATATGCACCTGGCCAACAAAGTAAAAGATAGCTAAAGATATTCTGGTCCACACTTAGCATACAAGATCATGTAACTGAATAGTGCCAAAGTCTTCTCCAATCTTGATCTGAATAAGGGATACCATCAACTCAAGTTAAAAGAGAATGAAAGGTACATCACTACTTTTTCAACTCATGTTGGTTGGTTCAGATACAAAAGGTTGAGTTTTGGAGTGTCATCAGCTGCAGAACAATTTCAGGATGTCATTCATTAAATAATTCAACCAGTCACACATGCTTTTTAAGTACAGTGATTACATACTGGTATTTGGAGCACTGCAAAAGGAGCATGACATGCTCTTACACAAGTGTTCTGGGGCCAGATGTACGAAAAAACCAAATTGCGATTTGCAATTTGCGAGTCTCTGCGACTCGCAAATTGCAAGTCGCAATTTGGGATGCAGAAAGGTGTCTCAGACACCTTCTGCAAGTCGCTATGGGGTCGCAAAGACCCACCTCATTAATATTAATGAGGTGGGTCGCAAATTGCGGCCCCATAGCGACTATGGGCACTCGCTAACATGGAGGCCTGCTGACGTCAGCAGGCCTCCATGTTAGCGACCTGCTGCTCAATAAAGCAGGTTTTTTTTTTTTTAAATGTAGCCCGTTTTCCCTAAGGGAAAACGAGCTGCATTTTAAAAAAATCTGAAACCTTTTGTTTCGGTTTTTTCAGGGCAGGGAGTGGTCCCTTGGACCACTCCCTGCCCTGAAAAACTATTTTTGGGTGCAATCACAAACTGGAAGGGGTCCCATGGGGACCCCTTCCAATTTGCGATTGTGTTACCATCCACTTGAAGTGGATGGTAACTGCGATGCCATTTGCGACCGCATATGCGGTCGCAAATGGTATTGCATACCATTGCGAGTCGCAAATAGGAAGGGAACACCCCTTCCTATTTGCGAGTCGCACATGCATATTGTGAGTCGGTAACGACTCACAATATGCATTTGTGCATTGCAAACCCACGTTTGCGAGTCGCAAACGGCGATTTTCGCCGTTTGCGACTCGCAAAAGGGTTGCTACATCTGGCCCCTAGTTACTTGCTGATGTAGGTCCCACTCTGAATGCAGCAAAGTGTGCGTTACACAAGACCAACTTAAATTCTTTGGGCACATATTCTCTGATGGAGGGATAACTCATGACCCATATAAAGTGCAAGCATTGTCAGCTACTTACCCCCCACACAAAATGTCACCATGCTGTGATCCTTCTTTGACATGGCCAGTTCTTACTCAAGATATATTTGTGACATTGCTACAGTGAGTGCTGCATTGAGAGACTTGAGCAAATGAAATGTTCCTTTCCAGTAGTCTGCTGAATGTGACCAAAGCTTCAAAAGAATAAAACATGCAATTGAGAACGCAACCAAGATGGCCTATTTTGACACAAAGCTACATACTGAGATCACAGTACATGCGAGTCCGGTGGGGCTGGGGCCAATCCTTGCTCAACATAATGGTCATCCCGATGCTCAGAGACACATTGTGGCCTATGCCGGTCAAAGCCTGTCTGAAACAGAATGTGCCTATTCTCAGCCAGAGAAGGAGAGTCTTGTTGCAGTGTGGGTCTGCAAACATTTTCATTTTCACCAAGTGCTGATCACTATTTTTGGAAACACGACAGCCAAGAGACCCCCCTGCATTGACAGATTTCTCTGGGCCTTTAGGAAACTGACATCATCTCATAGTAGTCATTGAAGAGTATTAACACTTTCCTTCAGTAGAGGAGTTAACATCAACAACCCCTGACAAGGGCATTGTGCAGCTGGATTGCATCTTTGCATTCAAAAATCAGACAATGGTTCGTTGTTCAGGATCAAAGAACTCAAAGAGTTTCTAGTCAGACTAAATTTCAAGCATCAAAAGAGTAAACCTATGTGGCCCCTAGCCAATGGTGTTGTGGAACGATTCATGGGAACCCTCAAAAGGGTAATTGATAAAGGAGATTGAGTTAAACAAGGCCCTGCGTCAAGCCCTTCGTGCTTATCATTCAACTCCTCACTCCACAACTCGTGAGAGTCCTGCCTCTCCTATTTGGGAGAGCTATTAGAACCAAACTGCCACAGTGGACAGTGGATTGATCCTTGAATACACACACTTCACCTCAGAGAGCTCCCATAGCTGTCTGAACCCAAATTCTGCCAATTCAAACTCCTCATACATGCATTCAGGGCACTCCACAACATGGGACCAGCATACCTTAATAGAGGCCTTCACTTCCACCGAACCACCAGACTCCTGCGCTCAGCCTTACTCTCACTAGCACAAACCCCCATAACTGCAAAATCAGAGTGGGACGTCTAGTTTCTCACCTATTGCACCCAATATTGCATCTCTCGCTATACATTAGGGACTCTCACTTGCTTCTTAAATTTTGCAAGAAGCTGAATACCTGGCTCACTCTTAAACCAAATTCCTGTGGCTGCCTCACTCATCACTCCCGCAGAACCACAAATATACACCCACTCCAGCCCCTGAATACCCTACTAGATGATAAGCCGTGCTTTCCAAATCCATATAACATAACACAACAACAAGATCTCCTTGTGCAAGCACAATTTCAATCCTCTTCTCCACTTATTCATTTCTAAGAGATTTTATGGATATGTTAACTTTGCTCAGAGTGCAGGCATTGTTGCTAGTTCCAACGCTACTTGCTAGCACCTGAAACTTGTTTTTATAGAAAACATCAGGCATCAAGAGAGCATGATGAGATTGTGGTCCTTCCTTCCACGCTGTGCTAAGTCCGTTGTTGGATTTGTTTGCGTTAGTGTGTCTGTACTTTGTTCTAATCGGCTCCACATACTTTTGTCCCACTACGGTGTTAGATTTGGTGACAAAGGATTTTATGTCTCTTGTTTTAACGTTAGCACTCTGTCTCCTTTCCTTAGTGTTTAGCAGGCCTTCAACTTCCCAATAACACCATCTATCTCGCTCAATGTGCAATTTTCTGCGGTGTGCTTGGCCAATGTTTCTGCTTTACAAGCACGAGCTGGATTATCTGCTGCATTTCACTTATCTATCAGTAGCGTTAGTGAGACTGTCGCGTAGGCTCTCATTATCCTAATGAGACTACTGGATTTTGAGCGTCAAGATCGTTCACAGTGTGGGGGACTAAGTCTGACCCACGGTGAAGGACCCTTGTCACTCTAAATCCGGGTTTTGCTCCAGCTAACTAGCAGTGCCTCATCTCTCCCAAATGGAAAAGACAATTGGGCAGCTGAGCGCATGACATCTGAGCACTTCCCAGGGAAGTCGTGGTCACTCAGGTCACAACCAGTTCTCTCATACACAGTACGGTCTCATATATATATGACAAAAGCAGTTTAAGTTTGAAAGATTGGTTTAATAAAACAAAGGCATTTTAGATAGCAAAGCGTGAGCTGCAATAACCATAACTACACAACACAGTAAGATTAAAATTGTAACGAAGAGAGTGAAGCACAAGAATAAGGCTATCATAGTGCCACTAGATTATTTTCTCTCTAATTTAAATTTCAAGCACAGCATGTGAAGCTCTAAGCCTGCCTTTCAGGTTCCCCTGGGAGGACATCAACCCTCATACCTGAGAAAAGACCTGTAATCTGCATCAGCATCTGCAACTGTACATTCAGCATCTAGTTGTAAGTTCCTGGCCGGAATCTCCCTCTTGACCTATACTAGGACGAGGCAGTGTTTTTATAACTAACATGCAGATGTTCTAAGAAAATGTCCCTACGTAAGGATTGTGTATCTTCTACGAATACTGGAGACTAAACTTCTACCACGTTGACCGGCAATGTACCAGACCGTAGCCTTCACTGAAACACAGAGTGATCAAGAATGCATTATTTGAGACCACAGTGCTGAACTAAGCTAAACAGTGTGATAGAAGAATTTAAAACAAGACTGTAAAACTGGTTATTGTAAAATAACAGTGCGAAGCTGAATAAAATATATCTAGGGCAAAGTGCACTGTGGCCTAGTGTGTCAAACTAACGTGCATGAAGCTATAATAAAAATGGCTACACTACAAGACTACAAAGGTGATTGACTTGCAGCCAGAACCTGTCAGTCACAACAATATGGAGAATGCCCAACTGTCTGAGTAAGCAACAAAATTAATAGTATTCCAGTTATACCTAGCCTGTTGACAATACAGTCCAATACACGGCAATCACACAGGCTCACCATAAACATTTAAGGCCATATTTACACAATGCAGCAAGACATCTTGCAGCACTGCATGAAAGGGAGAGTGCAAGAATGCACTCTAGTGCAAAACTTACAGGCAATGTGTAAGGTGTTTCTGCAGAACATCAAACAATAATAAGGAGGCAATACACAATAATGTAAAAGGTAATAAATTATTTGAGACCAGAACAACAAAATCTAATCATTATAACCAGAGATATGCAATTTCAAAGATTTAGGGTAAGCATAGTGCTTAAAATCACAAAACACCTCTCACAGATGTCTGGTCGTACAAGACAAGGTGAAAGTCACAAGTTCAGGCTGATTGCGAAGGAGTGCAGACCAGATACAGGGACCAGGTTAGTCCCACTGAAAGAATTATATTCAAAAGTCCAGCGTGAAAAGTTCTGTGTGCAGTGGAGGGGGCTGTAAGTAGCAGAGGGACCATCATGGATGGTTCTCAATGTACCACGAAGAGCAGGCTAGGCATCGCATATGTTCGTCGCTGGAGTGCGTAGGTCCTGTTGGGTGTTATGCTCATTTTTGGAGCTATGGGTTGGCAATCACCACAGACTGTCAATGCTGTAGAGCCAAATGCAGATTTCATGTTGCCAGGCATCGCTGGGAGTCACTGTGTTGCTAAGAGTTGGTTTCACAGTAATTTTGCACTTGCAGGCAGCTCAGGCATCAAGATTTAGGCACAAACACACCAGGTTGAGGCTGAAAAGAGTTCACAACTTCAGGATTTCTACTTTCCTTTGGGAGGGAGCACTACTGATGCCACACCAAGGGTCCAGGACTTTGGGAATACCCCTGACGGACCAGTAACTCACTCCATTAGAGGCCAGCAGGACTCAGGCATTTTCAGTCTCAGGTCCTGGTAGGAAGTTAGCTAAGCAGATGCAGAGAGGCAACTAGCCCTTGTTATGTCCCAGTAGCTCGCGAAATCAGCCAACTAAAACCTTTGGCCACGTCAGGCGGATAAAGGGTACAGATACAGTCTTCCTTCCAAGCAAGCGGGCAGCGAAGTATCAGAGCAGCAGAGTGGCCTTCCCTCTTGCAGCAGTGCAGCACACCAGTCCTCCTTGTCTAGTATCCCCAAGTCCAGAGGACTATTGAAGAGTTGGGTCTGAGGGTTCAATATTTATACTTGGTGCCAGCTTTGAAGTAGGAGAAGATTCTGGAGGTTTCCACCACCATAGGTGTTTGGAATTTCCAGCCTCCATTCCGTAACCCCAGCCTGTCTGGGGACATAAAAGACTAGTGTCAAACTCTTTGTCAGTGTGCTAAGGTAGAGTCTTTGTGATGTGCAAGTGTTCAAGGTGAAAGCTCTGCACCCCCCTCCCCATCCTATCATAGATGGCCTGTCCAGCCAACAGCTATTTCCCCTTTGTCTCACTGCCTGGGAGAAATACACAAAGATCAACTACCAGATACACGTAGTCATGCGACCCTGGATACAGGCTGCAGGCCTAAAATGATTGGGACAAGAAAATGTGGCATTTTCAGAATTGTGACTTTAATTGCAACTTTACGTTTAAAGAGGGTTTTAAATTATAAATCTTTGAACACCAAATTTGACATCCCCACCCAATTGAAAGTTAACACTTATTGAATGCAATAAGGTAACCAAATGTTATCCTAGGGGGAAGGCAGGACTTGCAGTACTGAAAAATAGATTTTAAATGCCTAAAGCTTTGCAGATTGCAAGCTATTGAATTTATTTTCTACTCAATCATGATATCTCCTTGGGTGTTAAAAGCTGGTGTACACCCCACAAAGCCCAGTAATATCTGTGCAGAGAAGACTGAAACGGCAAGCCATTTCCATTGCAGAATGTAAAGGAAGTCATGGCATTTAAGAGGAGACTTTAACATTGAAAACTTTAATTTATGTTGTTTAATTGCCTCCGAAAATTCCAAAACCCGCAAAAGCAATGCCAAATGTATCTGAGTCAATAAGGTTATTTTCATCTTTGGTGTAATATAATAATAATTGAACCAAAGCTTGCATTTTACTCATTACCAATTTTTTTTATTTTTTATGATCCTTATTGAAAATGAGTGATAGAGTAATAGTATTTTGTGATGAAAATCTTTTAAAAAACGGTTCACAAATGAGTGGATTACTGATAAATGTGTTTCTGATTGTTAACATTTTTGTTAACTTGAATGCAGACAATCTACCTCATACAGAGGAATACCAATAATTCATGTAGTTGGCTGTCTCAGACTACCAAAATTGGGCCCGTATTTATACTTTTTGATGCTAAACTGCGCTAACGCAGTTTAGCGTCAAACATTTTTGCGCCGGCTAACGCCATTCTGAAGCGCCATGCGGGCGCCGTATTTATTGAATGGCGTTAGCCGGCGCAAGCAGACCGGCGCTGCCTGGTGTGCGTGGAAAAAAACCACGTACACCAGGCAGCGCCGGCGTAGGGAAAAATGGCGTTAGGGCGTCTTAAAAATGGCGCAAGTCAGGTTGACGCTAAAAAATCGTCTTAACCCGATTTGCGCCATTTTTAACGACGCCCAGACGCCATTTACATGACTCCTGTCTTAGTAAAGACAGGAGTCATGCCCCCTTGCCCAATGGCCATGCCCAGGGGACTTATGTCCCCTGGGCATGGTCATTGGGCATAGTGGCATGTAGGGGGGCACAAATAAGGCCCCCCTATGCCACCCAAAAAAAAAAACAAAAAAAAAATTATACTTACCTGAACTTACCTGAATGTCCCTGGGATGGGTCCCTCCATCCTTGGGTGTCCTCCTGGGGTGGGCAAGGGTGGCAGGGGGGTTCCCTGGGGGCATGGGAGGGCAGCTGTGGGCTCATTTTGAGCCCACAGGTCCCTTAACGCCTACCCTGACCCAGGCGTTAAAAAGTGGCGCAAATGCGGGGTTTTTTGACCCGACCACTCCCGGGCGTGATTTTTGCCCGGGAGTATAAATACGACGCATTTGCATCGCCGTCATTTTTTTAGACGGGAACCCCTTCTTGCATCTCATTAACGCAAGGAAGGCGTTCACGCAAAAAAATGACGCTATTTGCCCATACTTTGGCGCTAGACGCGTCTAACGCCAAAGTATAAATATGGCGTTAGTTTTGCGCCGAATTTGCGTCGAAAAAAACGACGCAAATTCGGCGCAAACGGAGTATAAATATGCCCCTTGATCTGTTGAACTCACCCTTTGCCCAGTAAATAATGCGCATGCACTAGGATTGCCCCAAAATATGTAGGTTTCCTTCTACTCCCAAAAAAATCTATAGGGCCAGAATTAGGAGGGCTCACAGACAACTTTGAAGTTTTCCAGATTGAGAACGAACCATAAAGAGGCTGAGTGTTTTTCTACTCTTTGTGTTTCTAAGTAGTTAAAACCGACTGTCAAATATAGGGTAACATTTTCAGAAAAACACCTGCTGATTATCTTAATATAAAGACACGTAATTTAGGTTTCGTAATGTCTAGCAAGTTAACATTACTCTTATTATTTCGCTGTGTTATGTATGTTCTATTTTCATCTAAAAATTATACAATTGCAAAAGCAAAAATTACTGCATTTTTGATTTATAGATATATACTGGGGGCCGAGAAGGGTGCAATTCGGCACCTGCAAATAGTACAGAATGCTGCAGCCAGGCTACTTTTTCGGATACAGAAGTATGCATACATTTCATATTTGTTTCTGGAACTTCACTGGCTGCCCATGGACAAGTGCATACAGTTTAAAGCTGTATGTTACATGTACCGGGCTATATCAGGTTCTGCACTGCAATACTTACAAGATCTGGTGACTCCGTACCAGCCCACCATCAGTGCTTAATTTGTGCTTATTGTTTCCGGTGCTTAGCACCGGCGCTTATTTTTGAGGGCCATCGCTTATTCTTCTGCCTCAAGCATTTACAGCGAGCAAAAGAAATATGGGAAAGACGAAGGAAGAGAAAAACGAAAAAGCGTCACAAAGGTAGAAAGCAGAAATCTGCAAGAGTAAGCTAAAGGGGCAGGGAGTGGCTTTAAATGGATTGAACAGGCCCGAGATGGCTTCACGATTACGCCTCCTCAGTATTCTATGCTCACGCATTTAAATGCAGCAGCCACGTGTTTAAGAGGAGGGCTTTGGGCACCGGCATGTATTGATTTACATATTAAGCACTGCCCACCAGCATAAGTCGATCAGCTTCGCAGTCCCTGTGCAAACTGTCAAGAATTTACCAAGCACATTTGGTTGGTTGGTTGGGAGTGGGCGTTCATTTGCCTATTCCCAAGTTGAGAAATGATCTCCCAGGGAACCTGTGGAATTGCCCTTCTTTGATGGCATTTTGCAAGGGCTTAAAGAATTGTTTTTTTAAGTTGGTTTAGTGAAGGGGTGCGTTTACTTTACAAGGTTTAGCGCTGGGAAACCCTCTGGGTAGCTGTGTGTTTTATAATACAAACACATAAATAAATTAAAATAAGTATCCTACATATTAGTGGTGTGCCTTTACATTTGTCTTCCAAAATGCGTAATAGTTCTTATTTAGAGTGTCATGCAATGTGTGCAAAGGCCCGATATCCACATAGGTATAACCCTTTGGACCTTATAATGGTTTAATGATGAATCCACTTCTATTTGCATGTGTGGAAAGGTAATGTTGCGACAGGGCAAACATAAAGCGATCACCTAATACCACCTGCAAATACTTGAGGTAAAAATGGTGTGGGAAAGCATGTAGTGATGGTGCTACCATGTGCTAAAGCACATTTTACCACCAACAATGTTAAATTGGAAGGGAAACTTCAAACAAAATGTTATTTTTGCTATCAGGTTTTACATCCACAGTCTAACATCATACTGTACATGTACACCATTGTGTGTTTATTAACTATGCAATGACAAATGTTCCATTCTGCCTCGTTGTTGGACTTTTTTGCTTATGCAGGGTCATCCCCAATCTTTTTGCCTCCTGCCTCATATTTTTTCTGACCTGTTGTGGTCGGCTTTTGAACTCTGAGCACTTTACCACTGCTAACCAGTGCTAAAGTACATATGCTCTCTGTGTAAATTGTATGTAATTGGTTTATCCATGTTTGGCATATTTGATTTACTAGTAAGTCCCTAGTAAAGTGCACTAGAGGTGCCAGGGCCTGTAAATCAAATGCTACTAGTGGGCCTGCAGCACTGGTTGTGCCACCCACATAAGTAGCTCTGTAATCATGACTTAGACCTGCCACTGCAGTGTCTGTGTGTGCAGTTTTAACTGTAAATTCGACTTGGCAAGTGTACCCATTTGCCAGACCTAAACCTTCCCTTTTCTTTCATGTAATACACCCCTAAGGTAGGCCCTAGGTAGCCTCAAGGGCAGGGTGCAGTGTATGGTTAAGGTAGGACATATAGTAATGTGTTTTATATGTCCTGACAGTGAAATATTGCTAAATTCGTTTTTCACTGTTGCAAGGTCTGTCCCTCTCATAGGTTAACGTGGGGGCTACCATTAAATCTGATTAAAGTGTAGATTCCCTTTGGGAGCAGATGGACATGTGGAATTTGGGGTCTCTGAGCTCACAATTAAAAAATACATCTTTTAGTAAAGTTGATTTTAAGATTGTGTGTTTGAAAATGCCACTTTTAGAAAGTGAGCATTTTCTTGCTTATACCATTTCTGTGACTCTGCCTGTTTGTGGATTCCCTGTCTGGGTCAGTTTGACAGTTGGGCTGATTGCACCTCACACTAGACAGTGACACAAAATGAGCTGGGGTGTAGTCTGCATTTCCTGATGAGCCATCTGTGCTAGGAGGGAGGGGAGGAGTGGTCACTTACAACTGAAAGGGCTGTGCCTGTCCTCACACAATGCAGTCTCCCACCCCCTGGTGAGTGTTTGGGGCCTGGCCTGGGCAAGGCAGGATTTCACATTCAAAAGAGACTTTACTTTGAAGTAGGCCTACTTCAAAGGAAAAATTGGGTATAAGAAGGGCACCCAAAACCACAGACTTTAGAACAATTCTGGAGACAAGAGGAACCTCTGCCTGGAGAAGAGCTGAGGAGAAGTGCTGCCCTGCCTTTGACTGTGCTTTGTGGAGCTATCCCGCAGTTGCTGCTTCTGCCAGAGTAAGAGGACAAAGACTGGACTTTGTGTGCCTTCCATCTTGTGAAGAAATCTCCATGGGCTTGATTTAGGGCTTGCCTCCTGTTGTTTGAAGTCTCAGGGACAGCAAAGACTTCTCTCTGCCAGCACCTGCCAGAGACTCCTGCTCTGACAAGTGGTGCCATATCCAGTCCCTGGGCCCTTAAAAGGAAAGCTGGTGGAAATCCAAGGAAATCAACTTAGGACGACTTCAGACCGACGCCGCTGCTAAATCTGGTGACGCCGCCTACACCCGACTCCGTAATCTTCGCTGGAACGTGACAACCTTCACAGGCCTGACGCAGCTGCAACCCCACTGAAGTCCGCGACTCCGTGGAAGTCGCTGCACCACAACATGACTGACGCCGCTCGAAGTGCGGTGATTCAATGTTCCGCATAAAAGCCATACATCGGCTGGTTTTCACTCTTCACCAAAGGTACTGTACTTGGTAGTCTACGTGACTCCGTGTCCGGCGCCGCTGGTGTCGGCTTGGTGGGAACGACTCCGTCACAACGCCATGTTAACACCACATCGAAGCATTATTGTGTTTCTAAGCACTATTTTTTAGTTTAATCTATAAAATTTACAACTTGACATGTGTATGTCAGATTTTTGTCATTTTCGTCTTGTTTTGTTTAGATAAATATTTCCTGTTTTTCTCAACTGGTGTTGTTTCATTCTGTAGTGTTTTCATTAACCCCTTCAATGCGGGCGACGGCCACTGGCCGACGCCCGCACTACCTCCCTGGTGCGGGTCACGACCAGTGGCCGACACCAGGGAGGGTATTAATAAATGCTTGGGTGCGTCGCACCCGAGGATTTATTATTTTTTTTTTTCTTTCCCCGGGAGACACGGACGCTTCCGTGTCTCCCCCCCACCCCCCATCCACCAGCGCGCTGACGTTGCAAAGTTGTTTTCCCCGTCGACGCCTTGCGGCCGCTTCCTGCTTCAATGGGGAAAACGGCAATCCCCACGTTCGGGAAGGCCTCGTAAGAAAGGGGAGAGTCTCCCCTTTCTTACGAGGCCTTCCTGAAAGTGTTTCCTGGCCCCCGATTGCAGTACAGCTGCGATCGGGGGCCAGGAAACAGTTTCAGAAGGCCTCGTAAGAAAGGGGAGACTCTCCCCTTTCTTACGAGGCCTTTTGAAAGTTTTCCTGGGGCCAGGAAACACCACTAGATGCCAGGGATTTCACTTGGGGGGGTCGGCCCCCTCAGAAAACGGGCCGCCCCACCCCGGGGGTATATATTTTTTTTTAACCCCTTCGCTGCCAGGCCTTTTCCCCCTCCTGTGCCAGGCCTTTTTTTGCCTATTTGGGGCAGTTCGCGCTTAGGCCCTCATAACTTTTTGTCCACATAAGCTAACCAAGCCAAATTTGCGTCCTTTTTTTCCAACATCCTAGGGATTCTAAAGGTACCCAGACTTTGTGGGTTCCCCTGAAGGAGGCCAAGAAATTGGCCAAAACACAGTGAAAATTTCGTTTTTTTAAAAAAAATTGGAAAAAGGGGCTGCAGAAGAAGGCTTGTGGTTTTTCCCCTGAAAATGGCATCAACAAAGGGTTTGCGGTGCTAAACTCAGCAGCTTCCCAGCTTTCAGGAACAGGCAGACTTGAATCCGAAAACCCAATTTTTCAACACAATTTTGGCATTTTACTGGGGCATACCCCATTTGTGCAATTTTTTGTGCTTTCAGCCTCCTTCCAGTCAGTGACCGGAATGGTCATGAAACCAATGCTGGATCCCAGAAACCAAAACATTTCTGAAAAGTAGACAAAATTCTGAATTCAGCAAGGGGTCATTTGTGTAGATCCTACAAGGGTTTCCTACAGAAAATAACAGCTGAAAAAGAAAAATATTGAAATTGAGGTGAACAAAACATCAATTTTTCTCTACTTTTTACTCTGTAACTTTTCCCTGCAATGTCAGATTATCGAAAGCAATATACTGTTACGTCTGCTGGACTCCTCTGGTTGCGGGGATATATAGGGTTTGTAGGTTCATCAAGAACCCGAGGAACCCAGAGCCAATAAATGAGCTGCACCCTGCAGTGCGTTTTCATTCTATACCGGGTATACAGTAATTCATTTGCTGAAATATAAGGAGTAAAAAATAGCTATCAAGAAAACCTTTGCATTTCCAAAAAGGGCACAAGATAAGGTGTTGAGGAGCAGTGGTTATTTGCACATCTCTGAATTCCGGGGTGACCATAGTAGCACGTGAATTACATGGAATTTCTCAAATAGATGTATTTTTTACACACACCCCTATATTTGGAAGGAATAAATGTAGAGAAAGACAAGGGGCAATAACACTTGTTTTGCTATTCTATGTTCCCCCAAGTCTCCCGATAAAAATGATACCTCACTTGTTTGGGTAGGCCTAGCGCCCGCGACAGGGTATGCCCCAAAACACAACGTGGACACATCACAGAAAACAGAGCTGTTTTTAGCAAAGTGACTACCTGTAGATTTTGGCCTCTAGCTCAGCCGCCACCTAGGGAAACCTACCAAACCTGTGCATTTCTGAAAACTAGAGACCTAGGGGAATCCAAGGAGGCGTGACTTGTGTGGCTCGGACCAGGTTCGGTTACCCAGAATCCTTTGCAAACCTCAAAATTTGGCTAAAAAAACACATGTTCCTCACATTTCTGTGGCAGAAAGTTCTGGAATCTGAGAGGAGCCACAAATTTCCTTCCACCTAGCGTTCCCCCACGTCTCCCGATAAAAATGATACCTCACTTGTGTGGGTAGGCCTAGCGCCCGCGACAGGATATGCCCCAAAACACAACGTGGACATATCACAGAAAACAGAGCTGTTTTTAGCAAAGTGACTACCTGTAGATTTTGGCCTCTAGCTCAGCCGCCACCTAGGGAAACCTACCAAACCTGTGCATTTCTGAAAACTAGAGACCTAGGGGGATCCAAGGAGGGGTGACTTGCGGGGCTCGGACCAGGTTCTGTTACCCAGAATCCTTTGCAAACCTCAAAATTTGGCTAAAAAAACACATGTTCCTCACATTTCTGTGGCAGAAAGTTCTGGAATCTGAGAGGAGCCACAAATTTCCTTCCACCCAGCGTTCCCCCACGTCTCCCGATAAAAATGATACCTCACTTGTGTGGGTAGGCCTAGCGCCCTCGACAGGATATGCCCCAAAACACAATGTGGACATATCACAGAAAACAGATCTGTTTTTAGCAAAGTGACTACCTGTAGATTTTGGCCTCTAGCTCAGCCGCCACCTAGGGAAACCTACCAAACCTATGCATTTCTGAAAACTAGAGACCTAGGGGAATCCAAGGAGGGGTGACTTGTGTGGCTCGGACCAGGTTATGTTACCCAGAATCCTTTGCAAACCTCAAAATTTGGCTAAAAAAACACATGTTCCTCACATTTCTGTGGCAGAAAGTTCTGGAATCTGAGAGGAGCCACAAATTTCCTTCCACCCAGCGTTCCCCCACGTCTCCCGATAAAAATGATACCTCACTTGTGTGGGTAGGCCTAGCGCCCGCGACAGGATATGCCCCAAAACACAACGTGGACATATCACAGAAAACAGAGCTGTTTTTAGCAAAGTGACTACCTGTAGATTTTGGCCTCTAGCTCAGCCGCCACCTAGGGAAACCTACCAAACCTGTGCATTTCTGAAAACTAAAGACCTAGGGGAATCCAAGGAGGGGTGACTTGTGTGGCTCGGACCAGCTTCTGTTACCCAGAATCCTTTGCAAACCTCAAAATTTGGCTAAAAAAACACATGTTCCTCACATTTCTGTGGCAGAAAGTTCTGGAATCTGAGAGGAGCCACAAATTTCCTTCCACCCAGCGTTCCCCCACGTCTCCCGATAAAAATGATACCTCACTTGTGTGGGTAGGCCTAGCGCCCTCGACAGGATATGCCCCAAAACACAACGTGGACATATCACAGAAAACAGAGCTGTTTTTAGCAAAGTGACTACCTGTAGATTTTGGCCTCTAGCTCAGCCGCCACCTAGGGAAACCTACCAAACCTATGCATTTCTGAAAACTAGAGACCTAGGGGAATCCAAGGAGGGGTGACTTGTGTGGCTCGGACCAGGTTATGTTACCCAGAATCCTTTGCAAACCTCAAAATTTGGCTAAAAAAACACATGTTCCTCACATTTCTGTGGCAGAAAGTTCTGGAATCTGAGAGGAGCCACAAATTTCCTTCCACCCAGCGTTCCCCCACGTCTCCCGATAAAAATGATACCTCACTTGTGTGGGTAGGCCTAGCGCCCGCGACAGGATATGCCCCAAAACACAACGTGGACATATCACAGAAAACAGAGCTGTTTTTAGCAAAGTGACTACCTGTAGATTTTGGCTTCTAGCTCAGCCGCCACCTAGGGAAACCTACCAAACCTGTGCATTTCTGAAAACTAGAGACCTAGGGGAATCCAAGGAGGGGTGACTTGCGGGGCTCGGACCAGGTTCTGTTACCCAGAATCCTTTGCAAACCTCAAAATTTGGCTAAAAAAACACATGTCCCTCACATTTCTGTGGCAGAAAGTTCTGGAATCTGAGAGGAGCTACAAATTTCCTTCCACCCAGCGTTCCCCCAAGTCTCCCAATAAAAATGATACCTCACTTGCGTGGGTAGGCCTAGCGCCGGCGACAGGATATGCCCCAAAGCGCAACGTGGACACATCCTAAATTTTGGAAAAAAACAGAGGTGTTTTTTGCGAAGTGCCTACCTGTAGATTTTGGCCTCTAGCTCAGCCAGCACCTAGGGAAACCTACCAAACCTGTGCATTTCTGAAAACTAGAGACCTAGGGGAATCCAAGGAGGGGTGACTTGTGGGGCTCGGACCAGTTTCTGTTACCCAGAATCCTTTGCAAACCTCAAAATTTGGCTAAAAAAACACATGTCCCTCACATTTCTGTGGCAGAAAGTTCTGGAATCTGAAAGGAGCTACAAATTTCCTTCCACCCAGCGTTCCCCCAAGTCTCCCGATAAAAATGATACCTCACTTGCGTGGGTAGGCCTAGCGCCGGCGACAGGAAACACCCCAAAGCGCAACGTGAACACATCCTAAATTTTTGAAAAAAACAGAGGTGTTTTTTGCGAAGTGCCTACCTGTAGATTTTGGCCTCTAGCTCAGCCGGCACCTAGGGAAACCTACCAATCCTGTGCATTTCTGAAAACTAGAGACCTAGGGGAATCCAAGGAGGGGTGACTTGCGGGGCTCGGACCAGGTTCTGTTACCCAGAATCCTTTGCAAACCTCAAAATTTGGCTAAAAAAACACATGTCCCTCACATTTCTGTGGCAGAAAGTTCTGGAATCTGAGAGGAGCTACAAATTTCCTTCCACCCAGCGTTCCCCCAAGTCTCCCAATAAAAATGATACCTCACTTGCGTGGGTAGGCCTAGCGCCGGCGACAGGATATGCCCCAAAGCGCAACGTGGACACATCCTAAATTTTGGAAAAAAACAGAGGTGTTTTTTGCGAAGTGCCTACCTGTAGATTTTGGCCTCTAGCTCAGCCGGCACCTAGGGAAACCTACCAAACCTGTGCATTTCTGAAAACTAGAGACCTAGGGGAATCCAAGGAGGGGTGACTTGTGGGGCTCGGACCAGTTTCTGTTACCCAGAATCCTTTGCAAACCTCAAAATTTGGCTAAAAAAACACATGTCCCTCACATTTCTGTGGCAGAAAGTTCTGGAATCTGAGAGGAGCTACAAATTTCCTTCCACCCAGCGTTCCCCCAAGTCTCCCGATAAAAATGATACCTCACTTGCGTGGGTAGGCCTAGCGCCGGCGACAGGAAACACCCCAAAGCACAACGTGAACACATCCTAAATTTTTGAAAAAAACAGAGGTGTTTTTTGCGAAGTGCCTACCTGTAGATTTTGGCCTCTAGCTCAGCCGGCACCTAGGGAAACCTACCAAACCTGTGCATTTCTGAAAACTAGAGATCTAGGGGAATCCAAGGAGGGGTGACTTGCGGGGCTCGGACCAGGTTCTGTTACCCAGAATCCTTTGCAAACCTCAAAATTTGGCTAAAAAAACACATGTCCCTCACATTTCTGTGGCAGAAAGTTCTGGAATCTGAGAGGAGCTACAAATTTCCTTCCACCCAGCGTTCCCCCAAGTCTCCCGATAAAAATGATACCTCACTTGCGTGGGTAGGCCTAGCGCCGGCGACAGGAAACACCCCAAAGCGCAACGTGGACACATCCTAAATTTTGGAAAAAAACAGAGGTGTTTTTTGCGAAGTGCCTACCTGTAGATTTTGGCCTCTAGCTCAGCCGGCACCTAGGGAAACCTACCAAACCTGTGCATTTCTGAAAACTAGAGACCTAGGGGAATCCAAGGAGGGGTGACTTGCGGGGCTCGGACCAGGTTCTGTTACCCAGAATCCTTTGCAAACCTCAAAATTTGGCTAAAAAAACACATGTCCCTCACATTTCTGTGGCAGAAAGTTCTGGAATCTGAGAGGAGCTACAAATTTCCTTCCACCCAGCGTTCCCCCAAGTCTCCCGATAAAAATTATACCTCACTTGCGTGGGTAGGCCTAGCGCCGGCGACAGGAAACACCCCAAAGCGCAACGTGGACACATCCTAAATTTTGGAAAAAAACAGAGGTGTTTTTTGCGAAGTGCCTACCTGTAGATTTTGGCCTCTAGCTCAGCCGGCACCTAGGGAAACCTACCAAACCTGTGCATTTCTGAAAACTAGAGACCTAGGGGAATCCAAGGAGGGGTGACTTGCGGGGCTCGGACCTGGTTCTGTTACCCAGAATCCTTTGTAAACCTCAAAATTTGGCTAAAAATACACATGTTACTCACATTTCTGTGGCAGAAAGTTCTGGAATCTGAGAGGAGCCACAAATTTCCTTCTACCCAGCGTTCCCCCAAGTCTCCCGATAAAAATGATACCTCACTTGTGTGGGTAGGACTAGCGCCCACGAAAGGAAAGGGCCCAAAACACAACGTGGACACATCACATTTTTTTATAAAAAGCAGTGCCTACCTGTGGATTTTGGCCTGTAGCTCAGCCGACACCTGAGGAAACCTAGCAAACCAGTGCATTTTTGAAAACTAGAAACCCAGGGGAATCCAAGATGGGGTGACTTGCGGGGCTCTGACCAGGTTATGTTACCCAGAATCCTTTGCAAACATCAAAATTTGGCACAAAAAACACTTTTTCCTCTCATTTCGGTGACAGAAAGTTCTGGAATCTGAGAGGAGCCACAAATTTCCTTCCACCCAGCGTTCCCCTAAGTCTCTCGATAAAAATGGTACATCACTTCTGTGGGTAGGCCTAGCGCCCACAAAAGGAAATGGCCCAAAACACAACGTGGACACAACATATTTTTTCACAGAAAACAGAGGTGTTTTTTGCAAGGTGCCTACCTGTGGTGTTTGGCCTGTAGCTCAGCCGGCCCCAGGGGGGGGGGCAGAAATGCCCTAAAATAAATTTGCCCCCCCAACCCCCACCCTCCCCCGCCGGGAGCGACCCTTGCCTACGGGGTCGCTCCCCCTGCGTGACATTGGCACCAAAAAACAAATCCCCGGTGCCTAGTGGTTTCTGCCCCCTTGGGGGCAGATTGACCTAAAATTGGCCAATCTGCCCCCAGGGGGGCAGAAATGGTCTAAATACAATTTGCCCACCCAGGGGAGCGACCCTTGCCTGATGGGTCGCTCCCCATCTCTAAAAAAAGAAACAACAAAAAATAAAAACACAAAAAAAAAATTGCCCTGGCGCCTAGAGTGTTCTGCCCCCCCCCCGGGGGCAGTTCGGCCTAATAATAGGCGGATCTGTCCCCCGGGGGGGCAGAAATGGCCTAAAATAAATTGCCCTCCCCCCCAGGGAGCGACCCTTGCCTAAGGGGTCTCTCCCTTTGCGTGAAATTCACGCAAAGAAAAAACTCCCTGGTGTCTAGTGGTTTCTACCCCCCTTGGGGGCAGATTGGCCTCATCAAAATAGGCCAATCTGCCCCCAAGGGGGGCAGAAATGGCCAAAATATAATTTTCCCCCAAGGGGAGCGACCCTTGCCTAAGGGGTCGCTCCCCACCTCAATAAAAAAAAATGAAAAAAAAAAAAACAAAACAAAAAAAATGGTTCCTGGTGCCTAGAGGTTTCTGCCCCCCCTGGGGGCAGAAAAGGCCTTTTCAAAAAAATGCCCCCCCTGGGAGCGACCCTTGCCCAAGGGGTCGCTCCCTTTTGTCAATTTCAATTTCAAAAAAAAAAATCCCTGGTGTCTAGTGGGGTTTCAAAAGCCGGATTGCAAGCAATCCGGCTTTTGAAACCCTCGGAGGGACTTCAAAGGGAAGGAAATACTTTTCCTTCCCTTTGAAGCCCCTCCGGGCCTCCCAAGTGATTGAAAAAGAAATGCTTTTGCATTTCTTTTTCAATCGCGCTGGAAGCAGAGCTTCCAGCGCGACGAGGGAGGCCCCTGTGACACATCAGCGCGCGCGCGCTGACGTCACAGGGGGGGGTGGAAGGTGAAGGTCTTCCCCTTCCATCCCCGACTTGGGGGGGGAAGTGGGGTGCACGGGGGGCGCGCTAGCGCGCCCCCAAGTTCCCCTGTGCCATGGACGAGATGATCTCGTCCAAGGCACAGGGGAACTGTAGCCTTGGACGAGATCATCTCGTCCAAGGCACAGAAGCGGTTAAAAAGGTAGGTTCCCCCTGGGGAGGGCGCGATCGCGCCCCCCCCAGGGGAATTTTCTTTAAAAAAAAAAAAAAAAACAGGGGGTCGCCCGTGGGCAGGGCGAACCCCTGTGGGGGCAATATTTTTTTTAGATGTTGTAGGGTTTCACTGGGGGCCATTTTGGCCCCCAAGGAAACCATACAACAACTAAAAAAAATAGATCTATATAGAGATCTATATATATAGATATATCTATGTACATGGATATATCTATAGATATATCTATGTAGATAGATATATATATATAGATAGATCTATATATATCAATCAATCAAAGAGATTTATAAAGCGCGCTACTCACCCGTGAGGGTCTCAAGGCGCTGGGGGGGCACTGGGGGAGGAAAAAGGGCTGGGAGGTTCACTGTTCGAAAAGCCAGGTTTTGAGGCCCTTCCTGAAAAGAAATAAGTTTTGGGTCTTGCGAAGGTGGGTTGGGAGGGCGTTCCAGGTTTTGGGTGCAAGGTAGGAGAAGTATCTGCCCCCGGTGGTGGTGTGTTTGATGCGGGGGACAGAGGCGAGAGAGATGTCAGCTGAGCAGAGGTTTCGTGTGGGGGTGTGGAAGGTGACTCTTGTTGAGGTAGGCAGGGCCTGTGTTGTGGAGTGATTTGTGTGCGAGGATGAGGATCTTGAAGGTGATCCTTTTGTCAATGGGGAGCCAGTGGAGGGATTTGAGGTGTGGATAGATGTGTTTGTGTCCGGGGAGGTCGAGGATGAGTTGTGCTGCTGAGTTCTGGATGTGTGTAGTTTGCGCTTGAGTTTTAGAGTGGTGCTGGCGTAGAGGGCATTTCCGTAATCAAGTCTGTTGCTGATGAGTGCGTGAGTGACAGTTTTTCTGGTCTCTGTGGGCATCCATTTGAATGGTTTTTTTAGTATACGGAGTGTGTTGAAGCATGAGGAGGTGAGAGCGTTGATTTGTTGGGTCATCGAGAGGGAGGAGTCTAAGATGATGCCGAGGTTGCGTGCGTGGTTGGCAGGGGTGGGTGCAGGGCCTAGTGTGGTGGGCCACCATGAGGGGTCCCAGGTATTTTTGTGTGGGCCAAAGAGGATTATTTTGGTTTTGTTTGAGTTGAGTTTCAGGTGGTTGGCTGTCATATATATATATCACTTTTGTCAATATGTGTGTGGTTTCCCTGGGGGGAAAGGGTCAGACTTGTCTAGTGGCAGTTTTAGTGCCATAAAGAAGCGCAGAAGGTTTATATGCCTACTGCAAAGAGCAAATCTGTATTTTATATAAATAGCTGAGTACATTAGTAAAGTCAGCCATTACCTGCGCTATAATACCAATGAAATGTGTGTGTGGGGTGGAGGACGGCTATGGAGAGATGAAGGGCACTTTTGCTGGGTGGTAATGAGGGAATCCGAGGAGGAGGGAGTGGGAGCACCAATAATGATTGTTGGACTGGGCGCAGGAGGTGCTAAAGACTATGACAAATGGTATGTGACAAGGTGTTTTTTGAGTGTCTTGAAAGAACGTGCTGATTGAGGGAAGAAGCGCAGGTAAGGTGGCCTCTACTGTTGCACGTATCTCACACACACCATCGATTTTGTGACTGTCTACATAGGCTAGTGTTTTAGAGCAACAGTTTAGCCAGTAGCAGAGATGGCATCATGATGGATGACTGCTGCCTGCACTCGGGTTATAGAGGACCGCTCTGACATAGGATCAGAGACTGAGACATCAGATACTGAGACAGCATCTATGGGATAGGACAATGGCGCAGACTCTGGGAGTGATTTTTCAGTCGGAGGAGTCCCATTCGATAACTCCTCTTCCAGTACATTATGAGGGAGGTGATGAGGACAGTCCTGCTGTCCCTTCACAAGCTGTTTGTGCAACTGGGTAATAGTGGGTTAGTCCAACCCAGAGAGCAGGTGAATGTGGCGGCAAGCAGAGAGAGAGAGTGCTCTCTTGGGAGCTCCCCAATTTAGTTCAGCCCCAAATTCCACCCCCCAAATCGTATTGTGGAGACATAAAAATTATCTATGGCAAAACAAACTGGTTTTGTAAGGCAGGCACCTGTGTTTTTGGTCCTGGATTCGGCGGCCATATAGAGAAACACACTAAACCCAAACATTTCTGGAAACTAGACATTCGGGGGAGTCCACAGAGGTGTGACTTGTGTGGATTCCCCAAAGTTTTCTTACCAAGAATACCCTGCAAAGCTGAAATGTTGAATAAAAACTCTAGTTTTCTCGCATTTCTGTCACACAAACTACAGGAATATGCTGGGATCCACAAAATTCCTACCACCCAGTGACTCCTCACCTGTCCTGCTAAAAACACTCCCCCACTTGAGTGCCTACACCTAGTGCCTGCGTCAGGAATGGATCGCCCCAGGGTCAACAGCTGCCTCACGTAAGGACCAACATTGACCGTTGTGTGATCTATTCCTGTCACGGGCACCAGGCCTCCCACACAAGTGAGGTATCATATTTATCGGGAGACTTGGGGGAACGCTGGGTGGAAGGAAATTTGTGTCTCTTCTCAGATTCCAGAACTTTCTGTCACCGAAATGTGAGGAAAACGTGTTATTTTAGCCACATTTTGAGGTTTGCAAAGGATTCTGGGTAACAGAACCTGGTCAGAGCCCCACAAGTCACCTCATCTTGGATTCCCCTGGGTTTCTAGTTTTAAAAAATGCACTGGTTTGCTAGGTTTCCCCTGGTGCCGGCTGAGCTAGAGGCCAAAATCCACAGGTAGGCTCTGTTGTCTATGAAAAAATGTGATGTGTCCACGTTGTGTTTTGGGGCATTTCCTGTCACGGGCGCTAGGCCTACCCACACAAGTGAGGTATCATTTTTATCGGGAGACTTGGGGGAACTCTGGGTGGAAGGAAAGTTGTGGCTCCTCTCAGATTCCAGAACTTTCTGTCACCATAATGTGAGGAAAACGTGTTTCTTTAGCCAAATCTTGAGGTTTGCAAAGGATTCTGGGTAACAGAACCTGGTCAGAGCCCCACAAGTCACCCCATCTTGGATTTCCCTAGGTCTCTAGTTTTCAAAAATGCACTGGTTTGGTAGGTTTCCCTATGTGCCGGCTGAGCTAGAGGCCAAAATCTACAGGTAGGCACTTTTGAAAAAACAGCTGTATTTTCTGCCAAAAAATGGGATGTGTCCACGTTGTGTTTTGGGGCATTTCCTGGCGCGGGCGCTAGGTCTACCCACACAAGTGAGGTATCATTTTTATCGGGAGACTTGGGGGAACGCTGGTTGGAAGGAAATTTGTGGCTCCTCTCAGATTCCAGAACTTTCTGTCACCGAAATGTGAGGAAAACTTGTTTTTTTAGCCACTTTTTGAGGTTTGCAAAGGATTCTGGGTAACAGAACCTGGTCAGAGCCCCACAAGTCACCCCATCTTGGATTCCCCTAGGTCTCTAGTTTTAAAAAATGCATAGGGTTGGTAGGTTTCCCTAGGTGCCGGCTGAGCTAGAGGCCAAAATCCACAGCTAGGCACTTTGCAAAAAACAGCTCTGTTTTCTGTCAAAAAAATGGGATGTGTCCACGTTGTGTTTTGGGGCATTTCCTGTCGCGAGCGCTAGGCCTACCCACACAAGTGAGGTATCATTTTTATCGGGAGACTTGGGGGAACATAGAATAGCAAAACAAGTGTTATTGCACCTTATCTTTCTCTACATTTTTCCCTTCCAAATGTAAGAGAGTGTGTAAAAAAGACGTCTATTTGAGAAATGCCCTGCAATTCACATGCTAGTATGGGCACCCCGGAATTCAGAGATGTGCAAATAACCACTGCTCCTCAAAACCTTATCTTCAGCCCATTTTGGAAATGCAAAGGTTTTCTTGATACCTATTTTTCACTCTTCATATTTCAGCAAATGAATTGCTGTATACCCAGTATAGAATGAAAACCAACTGCAGGGTGCAGCTCATTTATTGGCTCTGGGTACCTAGGGTTCTTGATGAACCTACAAGCTCTTTATATCCCCGCAACCAGAAGAGTCCAGCAGACAAAACAGTATATTGCTTTCAGAAATCTGACATCGCAGGAAAAAGTTACAGAGTAAAACATGAAGAAAAATGTCTGTTGTTTTCAGCTCAATTTGAATATTGTTTTATTTCAGCTGTTATTTTCTGTAGGAAAACCTTGTAGGATCTACACAAATGACCCCTTGCTGAATTCAGAATGTTGTCTAGTTTTCAGAAATGTTTAGCTTTCCGGGATCCAGCATTGGTTTCACACCCATTCCTGTCACTAACTGGAAGGAGGCTGAAAGCTCCAAAAATAGTAAAAATGGGGTATGTCCCAGTAAAATGCCAAATTTGTGTTGAAAAATGTGGTTTTCTGATTCAAGTCTGTCCGTTCCTGAAACGTGGGAAGATAGTAATTTCAGCACCAGAAACCCTTTGTTGATGGCATTTTCAGGGAAAAAACCACAAGCCTTCTTCGGCAGCCCTTTTTTCCCATTTTATTTGAAAAAACGAAATTTTCACTGTACTTTGGCTATTTTCTTGGTCTCCTCCAGGGGAAACCACAAACTCTGGGTACCACTAGAATCCCTATGATGTTGGAAAAAAAGGACGCAAATTTGGCGTGGATAGCTTATGTGGACAAAAAGTTATGAAGGCCTAAGCGCGAACTACCCCAAATAGCCAAAAAAGGGCTCAGCACTGGGGGGGAAAAGGCCCAGCAGCTAAGAGGTTAAGTTACTGTGTGTGTTGGTACAAATACTTTACACCTAGTGCTCTGAAGTTAAGCCTACTGCTCTGCCAAGCTACCAAGGGGGTAAGCAGGGGTGAGCTGAGGGTGATTCTCTTTTACCCTGACTAGAGTGAGGGTCCTTGCTTGAACAGGGGGTAACCTGACTGTCAACCGAAGACCCCATGTCTAACACTCATAATATCATGTCATCATTTGGGCTATGGTATTTGTCTTTTACAGTCTGCAGAGGAGTTGCTTGAACCCATTGAAAAACTGTAATCTTCACATTGCTCAGACCTGCCACTGCAGTGTCTGTATGTGCAGTCTTGCACTGCCAATTCAGCCTGGCAAGTGTACCCACTTGCCAGGCCTAAACCTTCCCTTTTTCTACTTGTGAGGCACCCATAAGGTAGGCCCTAGGTAGCCCCAGGGGCAGAGTGCAGTGTATGTTAAAAGTTGGAGATGTACTGATGTGTTTTACTTGTCATAACAGTGAAATACTGTCAAATTCAGGAGTCACTGTTGCAAGGCCCATCTCTCTCACAGGTTAACATGGGGGGCTCCCTTTAGATATTCTTTAAGTGCAGTTTCCCTTTGAGAGCAGATACAAATATGGAGTTGCTGCTTCTGCCTTAAAAGAGAGCAAAGTGTGAACTTTGCTGTGTATCCTGCTTGAGAGAGTTCTCCAAGGTCTTGGAGTAGTGCTTGCCTCCTGATGGAAGTCTCAGGGACAACAAAGACTTTGGTTTCATCTGCCTACAGCACTGGCAACTGTGTGTTTTGTGCTGTTTAGGAAGAAAAACCACAGCGATGCCGCCAACAATGTCGCTGGCCTGCACTGTGACCTGCCGATGCCCACGGAGCCACAATGCCCACTTCACACCACAAACCTGGTCTCACCGATGCTGTCATCTGATGCTGCCACTGAGCCGCTTCTTGCACCATTACCTATGGGCCCTGTACCTTGGCATTGCCTTGCTCACACCGCAACCTAGGAATCTGCAACGACGACGCTCCTGCTGACACCCGCACCGCTGCCTGCACCCTGGCCTGTAGATACCACTTGTGCGGTACACAAAGCACTGTCCTGTCCTGCACCACAGCCCTGGTCTATCGACTCCAGGCGTCCCTGTTTTCACTGCAACCTGTGGATTCCACACAGAGCCCGTCCCACGCTGCACCACTGACTTGGGCCTACTGATGACATCGCTTCAGCAACGATGCTGCCGCTGCCTGCACCATGACCTGGTGACACCGCACATTGCACCACCCCACTTTACACCGCAGCCCTGCTCTCACCGATGCCACTGGACACTGTCACTAATCCGTTGCCTGCACCGTGACCTGTGGGCACTGCACGTCACATCATCCTGCTTCGCATCGCAGCCCCGACTCCATCCACGCCATCGCTCCTGACTTCAACAGTCCAGAGTTCGATCTGCAACATGTGTGACTTCAGTGGCCTATGACCCCCACACTGACCTCCGGAAACCGATGCCTGTGACGGCAGCGACGCCAGCGATGCCGCTCTTCAGATCTTATTGCGAGGATCACAATGCTCTACAACTCCAAGGTACTATTTGCAGGTCTTCCCAACACAGTAGCTGGCCTGCGACGCCGCAGCCGGCCTGAACTGTTGGTTTTGTTGATCATGATGCCGTATTAGCCCCAGGTGGGGCTATTGACTTAAAGAAACTGTCTTTTTAAGTACGTTTTGCAGAAATCATATATTTATGACTTCATGTTGGATTTTTATCATATTTGGTCGTGCTTTATTTAGATAAATATTGGCTATTTTTCTAAAATGGGTGTGGTGTCCTTTTGTGGTGTTGTGATGTTGCAGCATCATTTTTGTCTGCCCGCTTCTGTGGGCAGATGCGCACTGGATGGCTGGCCTTCCGCACCCCCTTGACATGGGTGCAGATAGCGGGAAGTGCCAGCCAAGTCTCACTTGCCACATGTGCTTTGGGGAAGTCTCAGCTCCACCCCTTGCTGACATCACTGCCAGAGGCTTCTCCAGCTAATCTTCAAAGGGGCCCCCTCCTGGTTTGACTCCAAAGGTCTGGACTCCCTCTTTTGTTTAGTGGATTGCGCAGGCCCTCTTCTAAGCACATGGTGACAGCAAGCCGATTGATGCAGAGCAGTCTGTCCCACCCCTTTCCTGCTGAACATCTGCCTTGAGCACTGTCCATTGCATCTTTTTGTGGTGGGGAGGGCCTTTGTTCCTGCAGCTGGGGAGAAAAGTAACTAACCCAGCCCAGAAGGGTGGCAAAAGGCCTTGGTTCTGATTCTGGGAGTCAGAGAAATACGACATTCCTGGATGACCCATGTGCTGTACAGATTTGTCTTTGGACTTTACAGAATTGTTCTTTTCAGACAGGTTACGCTGTACATTGGTACAACTCTGAAGTCTGTAAACCGAAGGAGAGAGGAGCTGTACCCTGAGGTAGCCTTCCCCGTAAGTGTATCATGGAGTGTCACTGCAGACTGGACAGTAAACAAAAAAGACTTTTCCTACGCGTGTACCCCCACATTGTGAGGCCAACCCAGGTCCAAACTCAATCCTCCTTAGACCCTTCTGTGCCACACAACCTGTATGCATTTCCTGGGCTGTACCCAATAGGAGTCTCCCACGCATAGCCCTGACATGTGTGAACACGCATGTTCATGTGTTCACATGTAACCAGCCAACTGTTTCTTACCCTTTGCTGCATCGTGGCAGCTTTATCTTAGAAGGCGGACATTGGTGGTAGACCCACGCAGTCCCTTTGCCATAAGTTTACTGTGAGTGAGTCCCAGATTATTAGGCTTCACCACAGTTAAAGGTCTAAAATAAGTTGATAGAAAGTCAAAACATTTATGTGGATTTGATGAGAGAACCACCTTCTCACAGCACAAAATGTTTATATTGAGGATACAAATATTTTTATCACTATAGAGGAATAACACATAGAGGGCATTGTTGACGTTTTTAATAATTCATTGAAGTTGCCATCAATTCTACAATTTTCCAACTTCGGAAAGGTTTGAGTTTACAAACCTTGATAGTGAGAGTTGAGTTCCAGTGCTCCTCTCTCAAAAGAATTATATACATCTCTTTCCACAATGCTTGAACCAATAGCAAGCACTTTCTTCTTTTTCTTCTTTGATGCAGCTTCTTTTATTCAAAGAATGAAAAATCTAAGGATTTGAGAGAGAAAGAATGAGACAGAGAGAGGAGAAAGAGAGAGAAAGAGGAAGCAAGACAGACAGGAGAAAGATAGGAACTTCTGTCAGATGCAGTAATCCCTAGCTTTTCCTTTGAAATATGTATTTTCTGAATGTTCCAAACTGGTTAGGAGGGGTTTGCAAAAATAATAATAATCAAACAGACAAAGCATACCAACCAGTAATACAACTAATTGAATCAATCCCATTCTACATACTTATATGGACCAGTCACTGGTAAAGCTTGGGACCCATCTTATGCACTTAGAGATGGAAGGTTTATAACACAGTGCTTACTCATTATGAGGCAACGCAGCCATTAAGCTTTGTCTGTAGAAAAGAAATTTAACCATTTGAAAGCCATTAAGACTTTGCTTTTTCTCAGACAAAATTCAGTTGGTGGTCCAGAGGGAAATTTAAGCTACACACAGAGGTAATTTTAAAGCTGTCTGTAAATTGTAATACCCTAGACACTATGGGCCTGATTACAAGTGAAAGTTTTATTTGATGCCCCTGATAAATAAAGTTGCCATGGGGTATTATATTTATCGAGTGTGATTAACTACAACTATTAAGAATTCATGGGGATTAACATGCAGATTTTGGTGTTTAACGCACCAAAAGCCACATGATATGGTAAATACCATGGCCCATATTTATACTTTTTGACGTAAAACTGCGCCGTCGCAGTTTTGCGTCAAAAATATTACCGCCGCCTATTTATACTTTGACGCTCGGCGGTGCAAACAACAGGTGGGAGTCATTATTTTTGCCGCACACCGCGGCGTCAAGTCGTAAAGCAAAACAACGTTAACGCGGCAGAAATGACTGTGGGTCGATTTACGACACCGCAAAATGGATATGCGCTGTTTTTTTGACGCAATAGTGTAAAAAAAAACAGCAAACACAGCCATTTCACCAGAGGAGAGCCAAAATGGATCACAGATGCCACTACAGACCTCAGGAAGATGACAGCAGACCAGGAACTAGCCAGGAGGACCCACACAAGAACCAGGACACATTTAAGAAGAAAAGAAAGTGTCGCTTTGGTGCAGAGGAGCAGGAAATTCTGGTTAAAGAGGTGACGGAACACTAGCACCAACTGTTTGTCACGTCAAAGTTGCCAATCAGTAGGAGAGAGGCCATATGGCAACAAATTGTCGACAAGATTAACAGTGTGGCTGAAGTACGCAGAACAGTCATCGAGTGCGAGAAACGCTGGCATGACTGCAAGCGCAGAACCAAGGAAAAGATGGCCAGGAACAGGAAGGCAGCACTGCAGACTGGAGGTGGGAGTCCAGCACACCAGGAGGCACTGGACCACATGGAGGAGATGGTTGCAGCCGTCATCCCTGAGGAGATCGTCACAGGGATTCAAGCGCAGACTACCACGAGACAACGCACATGCAGGGTAAGTCGCATGGGGATTTGAAATGCAATAATGTCATCTACAACCGGGGGGGGGATACCGACCACTAAATGCATGGAAGTCATGGAAGTCATCTAATACATGGAGTGGCATGGGTAAAGGGGCATGGCAGGGGGGCATGGCCCGTGCTGAGAAGACCTGGGGAACACCATTAGACAACACCAACAACAGTCCCATTGGGGCATGCTGTCATGCCAACGATGGAGCAAAGGGAAAGCCACGACAGGAGGGAAGGCCACTACGTCAAGCTGACATCCTGGCACACGTCAGCCAACATACCCCCTACATTAACTATGTCCCTATTAGCAATCCTCTAGCCATACCGACAACTGCAATGTAACTGCGACAACAGTTGCCACTACCAACTCTGCTCTGTGTGCAGCTCAAGTAGCCAATGGCAGTAACCTCCCCATGGATCATACACCTAAATTAGGGGGTGAGGATGACAACTGCAACAATCCACAGAAACAAGACAAAGGCCCCAGTACTCTCAAATGTCAATGCCCACAGTTGTCGCAAACATCAGCCAATGTAAACAACAATAGGAGCTACACAGCACTAAGGACACACCCATGCTGCATATGTCAGGGTCCTTCCTGTGCCTGGGTAACAAGGCAACATCCCAAATGTCATACTGCTCAGACAACAGCATTGAGGAGGGGACACATGTAACTGGTCACTGAAATACACCTGCACAGTCAGAGGAGGAAATAGGACACTGATGCGACTATCAGGGCAATCCAATGTAACACACATTCCCCAACATCAGCAGGACCCATTAACAATGTCAACATCCATATCGGATCATAACATTGCCATGCATAGGATATGCCACATGTCAATGACATTTAAGTGGATGTGAAAGATCAGAGATTGGGACAGGTCCAGATTGTTAAGTGTGCTGCCAGGGCCATCAGTACACCGCAAAAACAACAAGTGATGGACGGAATGTTGAACATTGTCAAACATTCACCCCCAGTACAGTGATCTGGGCCTAAATCCATCGTTTTTTTGCTGCCCATGCCATTCCAGTTTGGACCCAGCCATATGCAAATCAGTCTTGACCCTGTTCCCCATGGGAACAGTCCAGCCCGAACTGCTAGGCCAGGTCTTCCCTGGACTGGAAACAAGCATCCTGGGACCGGTTTCGGGGTTTCACCCCTCATCAGCCAGGCTAGCTTGAATCCAGTGGCATGGGAAGCACGGGACCCACGTCTGGGCATACCCTTCCCACTTAGGGCGACAAAGCAAAAACAACAAGTGATGGACGGAATGTTGAACATTGTCAAACATTCACCCCCAGTACAGTGATCTGGGCCTAAATCCATCGTTTTTTTGCTGCCCATGCCATTCCAGTTTGGACCCAGCCATATGCAAATCAGTCTTGACCCTGTTCCCCATGGGAACAGTCCAGCCCGAACTGCTAGGCCAGGTCTTCCCTGGACTGGAAACAAGCATCCTGGGACCGGTTTCGGGGTTTCACCCCTCATCAGCCAGGCTAGCTTGAATCCAGTGGCATGGGAAGCACGGGACCCACGTCTGGGCATACCCTTCCCACTTAGGGCGACAAAGCAAAAACAACAAGTGATGGACGGAATGTTGAACATTGTCAAACATTCACCCCCAGTACAGTGATCTGGGCCTAAATCCATCGTTTTTTTGCTGCCCATGCCATTCCAGTTTGGACCCAGCCATATGCAAATCAGTCTTGACCCTGTTCCCCATGGGAACAGTCCAGCCCGAACTGCTAGGCCAGGTCTTCCCTGGACTGGAAACAAGCATCCTGGGACCGGTTTCGGGGTTTCACCCCTCATCAGCCAGGCTAGCTTGAATCCAGTGGCATGGGAAGCACGGGACCCACGTCTGGGCATACCCTTCCCACTTAGGGCGACAAAGCAAAAACAACAAGTGATGGACAGAATGTTGAACATTGTCAAACATTCACCCCCAGTACAGTGATCTGGGCCTAAATCCATCGTTTTTTTGCTGCCCATGCCATTCCAGTTTGGACCCAGCCATGTGCAAATCAGTCTTGACCCTGTTCCCCATGGGAACAGTCCAGCCCGAACTGCTAGGCCAGGTCTTCCCTGGACTGGAAACAAGCATCCTGGGACCGGTTTCGGGGTTTCACCCCTCATCAGCCAGGCTAGCTTGAATCCAGTGGCATGGGAAGCACGGGACCCACGTCTGGGCATACCCTTCCCACTTAGGGCGACAAAGCAAAAACAACAAGTGATGGACGGAATGTTGAACATTGTCAAACATTCACCCCCCGTACAGTGATCTGGGCCTAAATCCATCGTTTTTTTGCTGCCCATGCCATTCCAGTTTGGACCCAGCCATATGCAAATCAGTCTTGACCCTGTTCCCCATGGGAACAGTCCAGCCCGAACTGCTAGGCCAGGTCTTCCCGGGACTGGAAACAAGCATCCTGGGACCGGTTTTGGGGTTTCACCCCTCATCAGCCAGGCTAGCTTGAATCCAGTGGCATGGAAAGCACGGGACCCACGTTTGGGCATACCCTTCCCACTTAGGGCGACAAAGCAAAAACAACAAGTGATGGACGGAATGTTGAACATTGTCAAACATTCACCCCCAGTACAGTGATCTGGGCCTAAATCCATCGTTTTTTTGCTGCCCATGCCATTCCAGTTTGGACCCAGCCATATGCAAATCAGTCTTGACCCTGTTCCCCATGGGAACAGTCCATCCCGAACTGCTAGGCCAGGTCTTCCCTGGACTGGAAACAAGCATCCTGGGACCGGTTTCGGGGTTTCACCCCTCATCAGCCAGGCTAGCTTGAATCCAGTGGCATGGGAAGCACGGGACCCACGTCTGGGCATACCCTTCCCACTTAGGGCGACAAAGCAAAAACAACAAGTGATGGACGGAATGTTGAACATTGTCAAACATTCACCCCCAGTACAGTGATCTGGGCCTAAATCCATCGTTTTTTTGCTGCCCATGCCATTCCAGTTTGGACCCAGCCATATGCAAATCAGTCTTGACCCTGTTCCCCATGGGAACAGTCCAGCCCGAACTGCTAGGCCAGGTCTTCCCTGGACTGGAAACAAGCATCCTGGGACCGGTTTCGGGGTTTCACCCCTCATCAGCCAGGCTAGCTTGAATCCAGTGGCATGGGAAGCACGGGACCCACGTCTGGGCATACCCTTCCCACTTAGGGCGACAAAGCAAAAACAACAAGTGATGGACGGAATGTTGAACATTGTCAAACATTCACCCCCAGTACAGTGATCTGGGCCTAAATCCATCGTTTTTTTGCTGCCCATGCCATTCCAGTTTGGACCCAGCCATATGCAAATCAGTCTTGACCCTGTTCCCCATGGGAACAGTCCAGCCCGAACTGCTAGGCCAGGTCTTCCCTGGACTGGAAACAAGCATCCTGGGACCGGTTTCGGGGTTTTACCCCTCATCAGCCTGGCTAGCTTGAATCCAGTGGCATGGGAAGCACGGGACCCACGTCTGGGCATACCCTTCCCACTTAGGGCGACAAAGCAAAAACAACAAGTGATGGACGGAATGTTGAACATTGTCAAACATTCACCCCCAGTACAGTGATCTGGGCCTAAATCCATCGTTTTTTTGCTGCCCATGCCATTCCAGTTTGGACCCAGCCATATGCAAATCAGTCTTGACCCTGTTCCCCATGGGAACAGTCCAGCCCGAACTGCTAGGCCAGGTCTTCCCTGGACTGGAAACAAGCATCCTGGGACCGGAAAGTGCCAGTGAAAGGTCTCACCATGAGAATGGATGTACACGGAGGGTCGAGTAGGAAAAGCAGGTGGCAATTCTCTATTTGGCATAAATCAACACCTAGAGGCGATGAGGCTGACAAGTCTGATAACTCAATAACATACATGTGACACACAGGTGGGCCATAGGCCTGGAAGAATGCCCATCTGAAGGACTGGAGAACTGAACACAAAACAAGATCACAAAGTGAATTCATCAAAAGGCAGGCACGTCACATCAAAATTGCCACAACACAGACACACTAATTGTACCCTGTTTCATTGCAGAGGAAGATGGATCTCCTGCCGATATGCCTGTCCCAGATTTCCCTGATGACATGGATGACGAGCCGTTAAACATTCCCCAGGAGACTATCCAAATGGTCCTTGAAACCCTCGAGACCCCACCTTCAGTCACAAGGAGGAGCACAGAACAAGCAGCCATCGCAGAGGATCCGCTCACCACCCCAATTGTAAGACCTGCCAGCTCCAATACAGCTAAGGACTCAGACGACACTGGCACCAGCTTTGAGAGAACTGTAGTTGGAGTACAGCGGGAGCTGGCCAAGGAGGTGCGGGTGGGGATGCAAAATATGGCAGCCAGCCTTGAGGGGATGCGTTTGTGCATGATGTCATTTGCAGATCAGGCAGCAATTATGAAAGCCCTAACATCTATCTTGCAGGAACTGCAGAAAACCCAGAAGGAAATCAGCACAGCTGTAATACAGTTGACCCAACACCTACAACAGCAATCCTGTCAACGCGTGCACAAATGCAACATTGAACCCCTCAGAGCCGACCTGGCTGCCTACCATTGTGATGTGGCTGCTATTCTCAAGAACCAGTAGATCCTCCTTGCTGCAGTACTGCCCTTAAGACCTTCACAGGTAGCAGCGACCGGGATGTCTGACTCCACGTCTTCTAACACTGAGGTGTGTGTTGCCCCTTCACAACCAACAACAACAAGGACAAAGCAGGCAACACACACATCAGAAGAAGAAGACATGGAACAGATCACATTCACAAGGAAAATGACCTGGAAGCACTAGTCCCTGCCACATGGCCAACTATTACAAAGGCCCTGCGCTTTGTAACTTGCCAGTCTTCGAACAACTGTACTCAAGCACTGTTCTGCAAACCACTGTAGATCTTGCAACCCAGCCCAGTGATTGTCTCTCTCCTACTCATTGGCTAAGTCTGTACCTCTGCACTTTCTGAAACAGCAACCCCAGCATGTCAAAAGCATTTTGGTAAACCCTTGTGTTGGATCACAATGTAAGATGTCACTGTAATGGACTCACAATCATGGACAATGTACAGATAGCACTACAGCACTTTTCAATAAATAGCACTTACACAACAAATCTGTCTCTGGGTAATGTGACATATCAACTGTGCAGTCGATAACTGAAATGTGCCTACTGTCAAATTACATAGGGGGTGATTCTAACCCCGGCGGTCTTAGACCGCCGGGGCCAGGGTCGGCGGGAGCACCGCCGACAGACCGGCGGTGCCCCGCAGGGCATTCTGACCGCGGCGCTTTGGCCGCGGTCAGTGCAGGAAAACCGGCGGTCTCCCGCCGGTTTTCCGCTGCCCCTTGGAATCCTCCAAGGCGGCGCAGCTTGCTGCGCCGCCGAGGGGATTCCGACCCCCCCTACCGCCATCCAGTTCCCGGCGGTCCGCCCGCCGGGAACCGGATGGCGGTAGGGGGGTTCGCGGGGCCCCTGGGGGCCCCTGCAGTGCCCATACCACTGGCATGGGCACTGCAGGGGCCCCCGTAAGAGGACCCCTAAATGTATTTCAGTGAACTGAACCCGTCGCACAGCTTCCACTCCGCCGGCTCGATTCCGAGCCGGCTTCATCGTGGAAGCCTCTTTCCCGCTGGGCTGGCGGGCGGCCTGAAGGCGGCCGCCCGCCAGCCCAGCGGGAATGTCAGAATTACCGCCGCGGTCTTTCGACCGCGGAACGGTAACCTGACGGCGGGACTTTGGCGGGCGGCCTCCGCCGCCCGCCAAGGTCAGGATGAGGGCCATAGTGTCCTGATAATATGTAGTCAGAGAAATCTGCACAGTGCCCATGATTGCATCATACCCTGCCCATCCTGAGGGACAAATCTCATGAAGTGAGAAACAATACACCATCATGCTGTGTTAGACAGAAGAATGCTTCCTCAGGTGAAAACTAAGTCATCAAATAGTGGCCGCAAAATGTTGTCAACATGCACAAATAACACAATAAACATGCCACACTAATCTAAGTAAACACTAAAAAAACTGCATAAATGAAGGCGTCTGAGTTAACATACAAATAGGTAATCATGCCGAACTGTGTCACAAATGATGTATGAGGGTCATGAAGACAAGAATACAAGATTGCCAATGAGAACTCATCTTATAAGGGTGTCCATGATCATCACACCGCAGTCAGACCTAAAACTGTTTCCCCAATACCAAGTCTGGAAGCACTGTTTGTGACTTTGAAAACACACTTATCAACAGAAACACATTGTCATCCATATTAACTGTGATTGGTGGTTGCAACGAAGGGTCAACACTTTGCAAGTTAGCTCTGGGCTAGCTGCCAATCGTACAGCTCAGTTGGGATTTGTTTGTAGCATAGGACACAGATGTTATAGTACCAAATTGATGTACACTGAATCCAAACCCACAATCAAGATCAAGTACCATTCAACACATACTATTAAGGGGTAACCAAATATTTATTAAATGCTAACTATAGATGAGGAAACTGAAGGAAAAATCTTACCTACCCTAATCTAGCCTGACTACTCATTACCCACAACTGTCCCTAACTAACCTAAGCTATACTTACTTATCACATGTAACGAAATGTTTTAAACATCTACCCCCCGCCCCCCTTATGAGACAGGGCACATGGAGGACAACACATACTAACCTAAACACATACTATACTATCCTAAACAAATATATATTTTTTTGTATTTTTTTTATTTAAATTTTTTTGTTTTTTTGGTATTTTTTTTTTAACACACAAGAACGCCAACATAGCCCCCCACCCACCCACACATGTAATAAGTAAAAAAAGAAACAAGTAGGCCCCCCACCCCACACCCACTAACACTAACTAAACTAACAACCTATATTAACCTAACACTAACCCCCTAAACCCACTAACTATAAGAACAAGAAAAGAGGAGGGAGGGGAGGGAATCATGTCCATCAAAAAAAGTGTCTAGAGGTTGGCCCTCCGGAGGGTCCTCTTAATGTCCTTGACCCGCTGTTTAATGTGCCGCACGTCCCGGCTCAGGTGGCTCAACTTGCGCAGCACTTTGTCCATCTTATGTTCCATTCTGTTGAAGGCTGCAGGGTCAACAGATGGAGCAGTGGCAGTCTGGGTACCGGTGGAGGAGGTCTGTGAGGGCTGTCCTGCACCGGTGGCAATGCCGGGGCCAGGAAGTCCAGCAGATGTTGGACCAACAGTGGCAGCTGTGGGTGGGGCCACCTGGCTCTGATTGGTGGTTGTGCTGGTGGTGGCTGTGGTGGGCAAAGTAGGCCCACCCTGTGGGAAGGCTCGCCATGCCCCGGAGGCCCGTTCATGGCGATATCGCCGGGCCATCTTCCGGAACCCCGACTCCACCAGCAGGATGTGCTGGTATCGCATGGCCCGGCGCTGAAATTCACGGACCTGGTCTGGAGTCATGTTAGCAGCTGTGAAGACAAATGCAGATATGCTACATTAGTAACTGCATTGTGTGAAACGGCACAGCAAGTTAATCAGACATTACATCTACTGTACTTGTAACAGCTCATATCACAATACAGAGCATTGAATTTCCCTGAGGAACTATATGGCAGGCCAGACTACAAAGGTCACATCACACAAAGCACATCCATAACCTACAAGATGAGTAATAACTGGCTTTGACTTGCAATATGAGTTCTGACAGTTATCATCTAAGAATCATGCTGCATATCCTCCGCCAAGAGCTGAGCTACAAATGTCAGTGTACGGAAAGCAAAACTAAAGCCACATGGTCTGCAAGTTGTAACTGGACTTGCCAGTATAGACAAAAGGACTTTACAGATAGCACACAGGACAAAAACATCACAAAATCTCTGGACAACACTCTCTACACAGCCACACAGTCTAGAAGGATCATAGACTGCAAAGTGAAAGTGAAAGTACACCCACTGTACATGATCTGTAAACAGGATATCCTATTACATCACTTCCTGTATGAAAAGTCCACCTTTTTCGCGTTATGCGTCATTTTTCGTTTCCCAAAATAGTATTTGCGTCATTTTTTTTGAGGCACAGACGTGAATATTAACCTGCATCCACATAATGGTACAAATATCTGGATGCGAGCTAAATTTCACTCCTGTGCATCAAAAAAAATGACGCAAATACAGTTTTGGTAAACAAAAAATGACACACACCGCTAGGGATGTCAAAATTACAGTGCATTAACTGGTTTGGGGCATTTTTTACTTGTTTTTTGGTTATTTTACATTTGGAACACATCAGAGATTGGTTAATTGAAGACAGTATGGTATTGATGGTGTATGTTCACATGTGTGACATCATACTGCAGCGGAACATCATCCACTACACCCTTCACAGTATTTTTACAGTTGGCTGACGCAATAGATGGTCATAAGTGTGACCTACATATATGTGTTGCACAAATTGTGCATGTTTGGCATAACGAGAGGATAGCAATGTGACACACATATGTACAATACCTAAATGCCTTTGGCTCAAAGTGTGTGCTTTGACAACTAATGTGTTGGTTGACCAAGTGTGTGTGTATCACATGAAGCATAATTGTACATATGATTGTACGAATGTGACATCCATGTGTCCAATCCTTAGATGCAAGTCAAATTGAAAATGAGCAAGGGCATGTGTTAGTCATACATGTAACAACACCCGCAAAGTGTACTTCCAAGTTTTAGGGTCACGTAGACACCACATGTGACATAGCATGCACCAGATGGATGGCAGATGCTTGTTCATGTAAATGGTCTACATTTTCTACATCCTATGTCCTAGAGTATTGGTAAGAGCTTCCTAGGCACTAGTTGGTGATTCCCGCAGTGAGTCATACACATGCATTGAGGAAGTGGATACCATGTTGTTTGCACAGACAGACAAGGGTGAATCTCATATGTATGATGACACAACAGTTGAGGCCATAGAAATGAGCCCCAACTATCAAGTGGCTGTGGTGGACCAGCATACAAGACAGCACGTGTCCACATATTTCCAGTGATCAATTGCACATAGGTGTCTTGTTCATGTGTGTGGTCCAATGATGATCCTGTAGATTGTTTGGGGTGTTATTTGTCACACATTCCTGTAACTACTGAGTATCCTTGGTTGATCAATGTGAGTAAAGTAGATGTGGACATGTGAACCAACATGTGGATGGTCCCACCCTGTCACTAAAGACGTGTAATGAGACAGCCAACAGGGCAACCTTGGTGCGCTGAGTGAGATAATGTCTCAGGTGTCATGTTCCGGCAGGTGTCATTACAACATTTGTACACAGGTTGGCCTCTGCACTTCCCACTGCATCTGGGAACATCATAGCCTCTGTGCTGACTATTCTCGCAGCTATTCACCACACACGGCCCATCACTATGTTGTGCGCACTGTGATGCTGTGTATGAACTGTCATGGTCCTGACATTTGTGTATTATTCATGGACATTATCATAGGTTACTGGTTGTGCTGAAAGCCCCGTACCCAATCCCTTCCTACGGCCCTGGGACACTGTCACACTTTGTCATTCATGCATAAATGCAACCCAGACAAGGGATGGGCCATGAATTTTGCTTTTCCAAGAGGATGTAAACAAATGGTACAGTTAAAAGGCAGGTGATGCTATACAATGTATTTGGGTATGCATGGAAGAAGCCCATGCCGAATGCCCCCTGATGAATGGCAGGTTTGCTAACGCAAGTATGGTACATCTGTAGACACAGGGATACTTTAGTGTGACGCACAGACAGTTGCCAGTCAGGCTGACAGAATGCAAGGTGATTCAGGATCCAGTTACTTGACAAGTTACGTAATCAGTGGTCTGACTGAGACTGTTTTGAGGACAAAGTAGACAGTTGACATGTCAAACTGTGTACGTCCTGTATTTTTGAAGGTGACAAATGAACCCAGTGGCCGTGTTACACGGCTTAATTAGTATCAATGGTTGACGGTGTATTTGACATAATGGCAACTCCTATGCTGTTCCAGACATCATCAGGGGCAGTGCTTTTTTAAATGTGTGGTGTGCATGGAGGTGATCATAGGTGTGGGCTGCATCTGTTTCTCACCAGTCCTGTAGGTGAGACTTGCATTCTAAGGGCCAACAGGTATTTTCACAAGGGGAAGCAATCTACATGTGCTAACAGGGCTTTGAAACTAGAAGACAGTGTATAAATTGACCTGACGTCCTTGCAGTCAGATGTTCTATGACAATGGCATACCATAGGAAAGGGTGTAGCACACTGGTTTGCTAATGTTGGTCTGTGTGTGTAGAGGAGGGAATATCAGGGTACACATCTTAGTATTCCAGGGACGTCTTCCAACAGGTGGGTCGTGACCAGGTGCATGGGTGTGTAATGAGTTAGGAAATGGCCTGACATGTACATGGAATGTCATGTGCGCAATGCATGTCATATGTGTGGCACTTGTGCTGTCTATGTTCTGCTTCTATGGAACTCTAGTCACAGATAGTCCTTGCAAATATTGGATGCAGTTGGACTAACTGCTGTCAAGGGTCTGGTCAGGCATTCCTGTTACTGATGCCAAAGCACATTGACTGCCTCATGTATGAGGCTTGTTTTCCCCTTATTGAGTGATGGTGTCATAGTTGTGTGCCATATGCTGCGTTGGACCTTGCTTTCAACATGTATGTGTGAAATAGTTGTGGTCCTCTGCCATTGGCCTTCAAAGGAGATATGTACATGATATATGTCATTAAGGGTGTGTGTGTATGTGACCATTGTATGTTAGGCATCACATTAGCTCTGGGATGTTCTGTGTCCTACTCAGTATCTCAGCAATGCTCCATGAGGCAACACTCTTATTCTGATGAGTAGAGATGAAGGTGTGCAAAAAGGAACAGCCAGACCATGATATGGTAATTAGAATAGGTGTTTATTTAAATTAGTTAAAGTGGTGAAGGTGATCATATTCAGAAGAAATTATTTACAATCTGTTGCCGCCTGCGTATACCAGCGGCCGTGTTCTGTAGTTCCCCCTCCTGTTGCAGGCCAGCATCCTACTCTTCCTCCTTTTCAGGCATGTGTGACTCTGGTTCCAGGAGGGGAATGTTTCTTTTGATACAAATGTTGTACAATATTGCACATGTGAGGATGATCCTACAGACCATCTCAGGGGAATGTAGGAGGCTACCACCAGTGATGTCGAGGCAGCGGAACCTTGACTTGAGGATGCCGAAGGTCCGCTCGACAATGCTGCGTGTCCTCCTATGGGCGTCGTTGTATGCACGCTCTGGAGCAGTACTTGGGTTTCCAAATGGTGTCATAATCCATGGCTGGATGCCATACTCCTGATCAGCAGCAAGAGAAAATGAATGGGATCATGTTGATGTAGCTGGCCCCTATTGAAATGCCCTTTCATGGCAGTAGTTGTCTTGTGTTGTCTGTGACTCTTTTGTGTACTAATGTGGCATCCTATGCTTGTAGGATGTACCATCTGCATTGTGTTGTTTCCTTGGCTGAACGAGTGTTTGTCTGCTAACCGTTTGTCAGCAGTATGTTTTGGGATTTGCAGTACAGTGTGCCCTCCCTAGCATTGTGATTTGTGATACAGGTGTCCGTGTGTCTTCACTGGGGGTGAGATGATAGTTCCATGCACAGTTAAAATTGAAAGTGTTGTTAACACGTCCATATCAAAGTACCCTGGACATCCCATACCTTGAAATTTATGGAATGTATTAATGTAAAGGTCATTAGGACACTTACAATTTGCAAGGTGACATTTAGGCAACCACACTCATTAACGTCTTAACACTAGGCTGTACAGTAATTTCCGATGTGTGACAGGTTCAATGGTGACTTAAGAAACATGGCTAGTGATGTCACGCCCTCAGTGTGTTCCTGTTGACATGTTGCTGTTGTGGTGTATGTGTTGTGTGTCCTAGAGGGTTGCTGTCCAGTGTGTATATAATAGGTTTTTGTACTTACCAAGAAGTAGTCCATTGCCATACCGTCCATCCTGGAAGTGTTCATTGATGGTGCAGTGACGGAAGATGTATGAGTCATGTACACTCCCAGGATATTTAGCCACGATGTTGGTGATCAATCCCTGGTGATCGGCTATGGCCTGCACGTTGATGGAATGTGTGTGCTTCCTGTTACGGTAGAGGTATTTAGTTGCAGCAGGTGGCACAAGGCGTACATGTGTGCAGTCGATTGCACCAAGGACGTGTGGGAAGCCACTGACGAGGTAGAACCCCTGTTTTGTTTCCTGCTGCTTCTGCAGTGTGTTAGGGAAGCAGATGTGGCAGGGTGTCAGTCCAATGATGGCATCCAGTACTTTGGTCAAAAAGGTAGAGAATGATGGTTGTGATATTCCGCCAACCAGGGCTCCAGTTGTTTGGAAAGAGCCACTTGGCAGCATATGAAGTACGGCAAGCAGTTTTGTTTCTGTTGGGATGGTGCGGGGTGTCACCAAAGTGGGGGCCAACTGCTGTTCAATGTTGCGCAGCAGCTGCTGAATGGCCTACCAGTTCAACCGGTACCTCTGTATGATGTTGTGTTCCCTGAGGCCCTGCAGGGTGGTTCTTGGGCGGAATATCCTCTCCTGCCTTCTGCGCTGCCTTTGGGGTCCCTGCTGGTGTTGTTGTAGCTGCTGTTGTTGCTGCTGGGCTCTGCGTCTGCATGCACGCTGGATTAGTATCACCTCCATGGCTCCCTGTTGCTGCTCTGCTGCTCTGCTGTTTGTTCTGTGTGTTCTGATTAAATACAGGTGTGTTTGCCCCATTTTAACGCCTGCCCTGACCCAGGCGTTAATTTTTGACGCAAATTGGGCTGTGCGTCATTTTCTGGCTCCGCCTCCCGGACGTGCGTCATTTTTGCCCGAAAGCATAAATATGATGCAAGCCCGTTTAAGCCATTTTTTGGACGGGAATGCCTACCTTGCATATAATTAACGCAAGGCGGGTTACCGCATCAAAAAAATGACGCACATGGCGCAATTTTGTCGTGCGCGGGCTCGGACGTCAAAGTTCAAATACGGGGCAACGTTTGTGCTGATTGTGCGTCAATTTTTTTTACGCACAATCGGCACAGACGGAGTATACATATGCCCCCATATGTTTTCCCCTGTTAAGTTTCAGCAGATTTGACCTGCCAAAAATTAAGAAAATGTTAATTATTTAACACATTGAATAATTATCAGATTCATTAATTACCTTCAAACCTGTAATTATTACACAGAGGTTTACGCATGGGTCAGAGTATTTCAAGGGACAAGTAATTGGGCCCTTTGTGTTCAGTATGCATTTGTTAAAATGTGGTCCAAAATGCAAACATGACCCACCATTGTCTTCTTAACTCTACCACAAAACTAGTTTAGACTATTTGTTATTTTGCTTATGAGAAAGTATTTGGCTTTTTCAGGCTCCCAATGCCTTTAGTGAGGCAATGCTGATTTCCAGCATGCCAGCTCAGGAAATTGCTCCAGCACCACTAACTAAAATGTATTTATTGCCACAACAAGTGATAATGGTGTGATACATCTTTTAAAATGAATGTTGAGGCATTGTGATTGAATTGATGACTGCTGAACATCTTGTAGATGGCAATGGTGCTATACTAAGCAAAGGAGGTACAACTGAGAGTGGCAAAATAAGTAGTCTACTGCAGTGCTGTTTTTGTCTTGTATCTTATTGAGGTGTAACATTAACATGCTGCTAATTATTTGATATTACTCGAAGTTGAATGGTCACTGATAGTAAAGGTATTTATCTTTGAGTAGGCATGTTGCTAACATGAAGCATTTGTTGTCACGCCGCAGTGGCCGGGGCGCGGCATTTGATGAATACCGCGGCCTGCATGCAAGCCGCGTGGGAAGCCGCAGCTTGCAGGCAGGCCGCAGGAAAAGCCGCGAGTCTGGCCAGGGGGCCCTTCTTTTGTTTCTGCTGCAAGGGCAGACGCGGCAGGAGTTGAGACCCCGAGCGGGTCTCAGACCTGCCGAGCATAGCGCATTTAGGGGGTCATTCTGACCCTGGCGGTCATTGACCGCCAGGGTCAACGACCACGAAAGCACCGCCAACAGGCTGGCGGTGCTCTCAAGGGCATTCTGACCGCAGCGGTTTGGCCGCGGTCAGAAAGGGAAAACCGGCGGTCTCCCGACGGTTTTCCGCTGCCCTCAGGAATCCTCCATGGCCGCGCAGCTTGCTGCGCGGCCATGGGGATTCCGACACCCCATACCGCCATCCTGTTCCTGGCGGTTCGCCTGCCAGGAACAGGATGGCGGTATGGGGTGTCGTTGGGCCCCTGGGGGCCCCTGCAGTGCCCATGCCAGTGGCATGGGCACTGCAGGGGCCCCCGTAAGAAGGCCCCACAAAGAATTTCAGTGTCTGTTTAACAGACACTGAAATTCGCGACGGGTGCAACTGCATCCGTCGCACCTTCCCACTCCGCCGGCTCCATTCGGAGCCGGCTTCCTCGTGGGAAGGGATTTCCCGCTGGGCTGGCAGGCGGCCTTCTGGCGGTCGCCCGCCAGCCCAGCGGGAAAGCCAGAATGGCCTCCGCGGTCTTTCGACCGCGGAGCGGCCATATGGCGGTTCCCGCCAGGCAGAATGAGGCCCTTAGTGCGCTTTACATTCAGACAATTTATATAACCTTCTGCTTCACCACTTACCAGTATTAACAGGCAAAAGCCGAATACCTGCACATTTTGGTGTTTTTATGCATGCCTTTTCCCTTTCCCAGCATGCTGCCCACTTCCTCTCTTCCCAGCATGCATTGTTTCTCTCTGTTTGGACGCATGTTCTTTATTCACTGTTATACTCTTTTCCCCAATCCAAGATGGTGGTGTTTCTACTTCCTGTTTCCTACTTCCTGTATAGGGGTATATAAGGGGAATTCAGCTGCTTACTCATTGCGTTGCAACACTCCTTTGGTGGTAGTCACGCTCCGGCTGGTTTCCTCTTGTGGATCCAGTATTTCCTGACCTGTCTTCGTATCCAGTTTTTTTCCTGTACTCTCGGATCTTCCGTTCTAACGCCCTTGTGTCCTCCTTCTGTTTCAGGGAGTTCCTGTTGGAGGTTTTTTACCCTTTTGGGGTTTTTCCTCTGGGACTCCTTCTGGAGGGCACGGACTGTAGTGGCTTGCTATTGTCAAACAGCACCGTGGCTACCGGAAGGGGTCGCCCCTACCTCGGCCAGAGCAGAACCTGCCGGAATCAGGGTCGTTCCCCAACCCTCATCAACCTCGACGGTAAGCCCAGTGAAAACCGTGACATTTGTAGACACAACTTGTTGTTTAAGTGTCATTGACACTCATACTACCTGGTAATTTTGCATTCCACCTTCTGAAGTAACTGATACTTCCAGTAACAGTAACTCTGGTGTGGAGTTACGAGGCCAAACATATTGGATTGTCAATAAGTCTCTGCTGCCATTAGAGGAAAATGTCATGAGTCCTCCTAGACAACACCAACGTACAGAAGATTTTGTGCCTCAACAGCACCAATATACATACGTTTTACTAGATATCTAAAACATAATCTTTGTTAAAGACATTGAAGCATATTTACTAATCTTTCATGTAACACAGGGCAGCAAGTTTAGTTGCTGACCTGTGTTGTGTGAAAGGGAGAGAGCAGAAATGCTGCATATTTATGAAGATATGGAGCATTTCTGCTCTCTCCTTGTGCTGGTACACTGTGTGCAGCTTAGCACCAATGCACTCATCCTTACACCATAGTGCATGAATGCCTGAATTGACACCTTTGTGCACAAAAACAATCCTTAAAGGCATTTTCCTCTTTCTATGTGTGCTGTAGGAATGCAGCACATGTTGAAAACGGAAATAACAAGGAGAAATAAAGATATTTCTCCTTGTTACTCCTCAAGGGGGAAGGCGTAACATTTTGATGCATTTTGAGGTTTACTTGCCTTAATAAATTTGTGAATTTGCTGAAATCCATGGGTGGATGCATTGGAACAGGGTTGGTTTCAGCGCTGGTGGTGTCTGGGGCAACAATCTTTTTTTGGTGCCTGTTAGAAATTGGTGGCCATATTTACAAAGCCCCTGCGGCACACTAATGCTGCTAGAGTATCACTTTTGTGAAGCTCCACTGGAGCAGTGTGTCAGCACATATTTACAAGGCCACATAAAGCCACATTGGGTAGCTTTTCATGGCCTTGTAAATATAGTTCCCTTTCAGGCATAACTCTAGATGAAAGAGGCGTTCCATGGGTGATGAGTGGGTGTTCCCAAACAAAACCCATGGAATCTGATGCCCTTTGAGATCTACAAGGCTGGGAATGCGTCCAATTCATACGCCACCCAAGAGGTGGTGTAAAAGTGCAACAACGAGGAGAAATAACTTTATTTCACCTCATTTTTTGCTATTTATATGTTTGCTGCATTTTACAGCACACATATGAGGAAACACCATCCATGATTGTTTATGTGCAGGAAGGTGTCCACAGAGCAAAGTACAGGGTTGTGTTGTATGCTGTAAATACAACGCATCCCTGCACATTCCTAATGGTGCAGCGCGGCGCAGCAAGCTGGATTGAAGCACCATGCTTTGTCAATTTATTATAAATATGGGCCTTGGTCTCTAGATGGCAGAGGTATGCACCCTGTCCAAGTAGGAACTACAATCCTAGTCACGGGAAGTCAGACACACACTCCAAATTAACCTACGCTCACTCTCTGGTGGCTTGGCACAGAGAAGTCAGGCTTAACTTAAGAGACAATGTGTAAATTATGTGTAAATGTGCCATTTTCAGACTTACAATTTTAAATCCAATCCGACTTCACCATAAATTGTTATTTTAAATTGTGAGACCAGGGACACCAAACACCATATCCTTAGATTTTCCCTATTTGAAATTTCACTTGGATGTTTTAAGGTAATCCCAGTGTTATACTATTGGAGAGAAAGGCCCCTCAATAGTGAAAAACAAATGTAAGAGTTTTTTACTATCTGGACATGTTAAAATTAAATGTACATGTCTAATTTTTTTAATACACTGCACCCTGCCCTTGGAGCTAACTAACGCATACCTTAGGGGTGACTTCAATGTACTAAAAAGGAAGGTTTTGGCATGGCAAGTGGGTACATTTGCCATGTCGAAAAGGCAGTTTAGAACTGCACACACAGGCTCTGCAGTGTCAGGCCTGAGTCATGTTTGAAAGGCTACTATAGTGGGTGGCTGCAGGCCCACTAGTAGCATTTAATTTACAGGCCCTGGGCAAATATAGTTCACTTTACTAGGGACTTACAAGTAAATTAAAAATGCCAAACAGGTGTAAACCAATTATACCATGTTTAGAGGAAAGCATGCATGCACCCTAGCACTGTTTAGCAGTGGTAAAGTTCCCAGAGTCCTAAAACCAACAAAAACATTGTTAGACCTGACAGCCTTAGGGTGGTCACCCCTAACTTTTTGCCTGCCTCCCTCCACTTTTTGGACACTGTTTTTGCTGGCTTTTAGACTCTGCACACTTTACCACTGCTAACCAGTGCTAAAGTACATATGCTCTCTCCCCTAAAACATGGTAACCTTGAATCATACCTGATTGGACTATTTAATTTACTTATAAGTCCCTAGTAATGTGCACTCTCTGTGCCTAGGGCCTGTAGATTAAATGCTACTAGTGGGCCTGCAGCACTGGTTGTGCCAACCACTTAAGTAGCCCCTTTTCCTTGTCTCAGGCCTGCCACTGCAAGGCCTGTGTGTGCAGTTTCACTGTCACCTCGACTTGGCATTTAAAAGTACTTGCCAAGCCTAAACCTCCTCTTTCTCCACATATAAGTCACCTCTAATGTGTGCCCTAGGTAACCCCTAGAGCAGGGTGCTGTGTGGGTGAAAGGCAGGACATGTACCTGTGTAGTTTACATGTCCTGGTAGTGTAAAACTCCTAAATTCGTTTTTGCACTACTGTGAGGCCTGCTCCCTTCATAGGCTGACATTGGGGCTGCCCTCATACAGTATTGAATTGGTAGCTGCTGATCTGAAAGGAGTAGGAAGGTCATATTTAGTATGGCCAGAATGGTAATATAAAATCCTGCTGACTGGTGAAGTTGGATTTAATATTACTATTGTAGAAATGCCACTTTTAGAAAGTGAGCATTTCTTTGCACTTAAATCTTTCTGTGCCTTACAATCCACGTCTGGCTGGGCTTAGTTGACAGCTCCTTGTGCATTCACTCAGACACACCCCAAACACAGGGTACTCAGCCTCACTTGCATACATCTGCATTTTGAATGGGTCTTCCTGGGCTGGGAGGGTGGAGGGCCTGCTCTCACACAAAGGACTGCCACACCCCCTATGGGACCCTGGCAGACAGGATTGAACTGAAAGGGGACCTGGTGCACTTCTTAGCCACTCTTTGAAGTCTCCCCCACTTCAAAGGCACATTTGGGTATAAAACAGGGCCTCTGCTCTACCTCATCAGACACTTGCTGGAGAAGAAACCTGAACCAGAAACTACATCCAAGAAGAACTGCCTGGCTGCTCAAAGGACTCACCTGTCTGCTTTCTACAAAGGACTGCTGCCTTGCTGTTGGCCTGCTGCCTTGCTGAACTCTTGTCTGGCTGTGAAAGTGCTCTCCAAGGGCTTGGATAGAGCTTGCCTCCTGTTCCCTGAAGTCTCAGGACCAAAAAGACTTCTCTTTTTCACTTGGACGCTCCGTGCGCCGAAATTTTCGACGCACAGCTTGTTCCGCGGCGAGAAAAACGCCACACACCGACGCTGATCGACGCGACGCCTTCGGGACGACCGGAACTTCAACGCACGGCTTCGCAAGGACAACGCCGCCCGACCTCCAGAGGACAAATCGACGCCACGCCTGCCGTGAGATCGAAATTTCGATGCGCAGCCCCGCAGAACGACGCGCAGCCGGAAAACAAGGAGAAAAATCCACGCACAGACCCGGGACATCTGGTAATCCCTGCGATCCACAGAAAGAGACTGTCCGCAAGCCGGAAAACGACGCACAACTTCCCCGCGTGAAAAATAACGACGCAAGTCCGTGTGTGCTGGGGAGAAATCGACGCACACACCCTTTTTCCACGTATCTCTTCTTCTGTGGCCCTTTGAGGAGATTTTCCACTCCAAACCAGGTACTTTGTGCTTTAAAGAGACTTTGTTTGCTTTTTAAAGACTTAAGATACTTTATATCACTTTTCAGTGATATCTCTACAAATTCACATTGCAACTTTATTCGTTTTGACCTACAATTATCCTGATAAATATTATATATTTTTCTAAACACTGTGTGGTGTATTTTTGGGGTGCTATATGGTGGTATTGTATGATTTATTGCACAAATACTTTACATATTGCCTTCTAAATTAAGTCTGACTGCTCGTGCCAAGCTACCAGAGGGTGGGCACAGGATAATCTTGGATTGTGTGTGACTTACCCTGACTAGAGTGAGGGCTTTTGCTTGGACAGGGGGTAACCTGACTGCCAACCAAAAACCCCATTTCTAACAAACATGGTCTGAAAAAAGAGAAGGATGAAGGCAACAAGGTTGAGGATGACTCTGCAGAAAGGGCCATTTTCAACAGTGCCCCCCACATGACCGTCTCTTCGAATTCCCAGCAAAAGTGCCCCTTATCTCTCCATATCCCTTCTATGGCATACATTTTATTTGTTTTAAATCGCTGGTAAAGACTGAGTTTACTAATCCACCCAGCTAGACACATAAAATACAGACATGTTCTTTGCAGTAGGGTTATTAAGCCTCTGTGGGAGTCAAAAGTGCCACTAGACAAAACTCTGATCGCTGTGTCTAGCACCGAAATTAGGGCCATATGTACGAACACTTTTTCCCATAGACACAGAATGGGTAAAAACCTTTGCTACATCTGGCCCTTTATCCAAAGCGTTATCTTGACATTTTAATTGCTGGCTGGAAGCTGGACACACAAGGAACCCTGCAGCAGTTGCTTTTAAATGTAAGTTATTGCTAAACACGGTACCCTCTCCCTTGAAGTTAGTGCCACTCCTCTAAGTCAACATTCACTGCAACAGCAGAGGCAGTACTGCCCAAAAGCTGGCCCTGCGTGTGAATGCCCATGGTCCACCCATGAACGCCGTCCAACTTGAAATGTAATGCAGCGAAAACAGATTACATTTCTTTACAAAGGTGGTGCAAATCTCATAGGTGGCTTTGTAAACATTAATACACAGGGACAATGCAAAGGTTTTCAAAATCTGTGCAATAACTTTGCACAAACTTCATATATGTGACAATGTTCCTACAGTTCTGGAGTGTATGCGACTATTGAGTACATGGCAATTTTCGATCTCCTGAATATGCGCAGTAGCGCTTGTGACTGGGTACCTTTAAACCTTGAGGCAGGGAAGCTAATTTGCATTTCTAATGTTGTTTTCTCTCACTCAGCTGGAGCACAGAGTTTGGAGCAATATTCAAAGGCGCTGTTCTAAGACTGGTTCTCCCTTCGGCCGTCTGCACGAACGCCTGCTGGTGTCTTTGGATCACAAAGCGTGATCGCGAGGGGAAGTCAGCAGTGAAATATCTTTACCGTGGATTTTTTAAGCAGACATAATGTGGAGGCATATGTGCTTTAAAATATGCATGATTTAAAATGTTTTAACAAAGGGACGTAGAAATTATACTCTCTGCTCCTGGCACCTTAAAACGCAAACCTCAATAAATTAGAAGCTGTGCATTGGCAACCTCGAAGATTGTCAAACATACACCATAGAATGAAACTAGTCAATTTTAATGCGAAATTAGTCAATTTATGATATATGGCACTGAAAATATGTTTCAGCATCTGGTGTAAGCTCCAGCGATGGAGTTTAAAATACAACATCTGCAGCTAGTACTATTCGGTATTTTATTTAATTTTCGTTATGTTTCATTTAAAAATACAATATTTTCGAAAAACATACATACACAGATACCTTGATACAAATAAAAGGCTGTAACATAAAAAAGAGTTTAAAACACAACAACCGTAAAATATGAAGTGCAAGTGCATGTTCCACCCAAAAATGTACTTAACAATATTAAGTCAGGAATACATTAGAATACCTCTTTGACAATCCTTAACAATGGAGAAATGCTAAAACCAAACGACTTATTTCTATATGCCCAGGCTCCAAACATACAATTTTAATTTCCAAAGAGGACATTGGGAATTTGGTCCTTCCAAGGAAATCAGTTAGCTCCTTGCTTGTTCGCCTTGTATTTTATCAAAAACTGTTTAATCCAATATTTCCTCTCGTCCCCAGAACGACGGTTCCATATACACCAACGAGAATTATTCATGGACCATCTGAGCTTAGAATGCACTGCCTGGTCAGAATTTCAAGTATAGGTGTCTCATTGCAGGGGAACTTATCTAGTGGAGGTACTTCTACTTGCCAATTACTATTTAATAACACATTACAGGACCCAAACTAGTAGCACACATGCTGTTCATGCCAATTCCTCAGAATCCAACTCTAAAATCGAACAACTTAAAATGTCTATGTGAATCAGCCCCACAGTCATAAAGTGGGACAGCTTTATTAAGATTTATCAAGGTGACACAAGGCAGCACAGTTCCTTAATTCAGATTTACAAATCCACACAAGTGGATATTTGTGTTGCCTTGCTTGGCTTTGCAAAGAAATGCACCTAAACGTGTCTGAATGCTCTGCGTTACATTACATTTCGAGTTAGGAGGCATTCCAAGTGTGGGATATGGGTGTTTCTGTGCTTCCACCAATGGATTTGACAAAATGACAGATTTACAAGTTTGTAAACCTGGAATTGCATCAAATCGGTGTGCATCACAGATGATGGTGTAAGAAAGAGACACATCTTTTTTTCAAATGCCTTTTTGGATTGTTTTTGTGCAAGAAGGTACGCCTTCCTGCACAAAGCAATTATGCCTGTAGTGTAGCACCCTTGCACTATAGTGTAAAGGTGCCTGCATTTGCGGTAGGCAGCACACAGTGAGTAGAAATGCTACAGATCTTTGTAAATAGTAAACTTTTCTGCTCTGTTTCTTACATGCAACACAGCACAGTCAGTTCCCTTGGTGTGCCACTTTGTGTGAAATAATTGTAAATGTAACCCATAGTATCTGCTCCTTGCAAGAAGTGACGGTAAAGCCTCATTACACATACAGAAAACTTGTTGAAAAGTAGGGGTTTTGTCTCACTAAGAGGCCTGTGAATGCCATCTAGTTTGGCTACATGCATGTTTGTGAATGAAGAATCTTCAGTGACTTTTCTGTGCCACTGTGTGTCTTCGGTCCCCTGAATGTCCAGAAGCTAAATCACAATAAGCTAGGAGAAAGAGTAGAAATACCTGACATCAACCATGCTGTATTACTGCCTGATCAGGTAAGAGCTCCAGCACCCATCTCATCGCACGTCTTACCTCCTGGTGCTATTGCAGGAGTGGGGAAACACGATGGGCTTGTCACCACACAGTGAGTTTATCTTTATAGGCTTACATTTTTATCTTCTCTTTATTTTGGTTCTGCATTTGATTACTGAAGGGGGAGGGGGCTCCTGATCTTTTTCTATGATGATCTACTCATCTTATCTACCATTTTGAATAACCATTTTTATCCGTGCATGGTTCCCCTACAATTATGGCTATTTGGTGCATAATGCCAAGTATATAATTTAATCCAACACCAAAGTCATTAGGCTCATAGTGAGATGACATTGTCCACAGGGGCCTGGAGAAGCGCCAGAGAGGACCACTGTGAAGAAACATTTTAGAAAATAGAAAATGACTTTTGTTAGTGACTAGTGGTATGAAGAAGGCCACTTTAGTACCCATATCCAGAAAATGTATAGGTAGGGTGTCTTTAGGATTTAGTGAACTGTGCCTGCCAATTCTTAGAAAGTCAGTTAAATTTAATACTTTGCTAGATACATGGCGGATAAGTGAAGAAAAGGTATCCCTAGCATTGTCTTGCCCACTCCCTTGTCCACCAATTCTCTTACACCCTCCCACTTATGCTGCTTCACCTGAAACAGGGTCTAGCCGAATTCCTCATTTAGACAAACAGTATTCTATCGATGAGCCTAAAAACTATATCTAAACAAACATCCCCACCTTTGAGAAAGCAATGGGACTGATACGTGAGGATGGGCAAGAGTAAAAAGGCTTTGAACATGAAAAAAAGCAATAGTCAGAAGCAGAAAGAAAACAGGATGAAAACAAACCGTTACAAATGTTGGGGACAATGACTGCCAAATGATCCATTACTATCATACTCATGACTCCGGATATACCTTAAATGGAAATGTATTTTGGGCTGAAAGATTTATCCTAGGGAAGTCCGTAGGGCAAATAGTCAAGTCATACATTTTAGGCTCACATGAACAAAAATGTCAAAGAAATCTGGTGTCGCGTATGCTCTCATTATTCTAATGAGACTACTGGATTTGGAGCAGGAAGATCACCCACGGTGTGGGAGACTGAGTCTGACCCAGTGCGGGTGACACCTGTTGCTCTAAAACCGGGTTTTGCTCCAGCTAAATAGCAGTGCCTCATCTCCACCAAGAGATAGAGATGAATGGGCAGCTGAGCGCATGACATATTATACTTCTCAGGGAAGTCGTGGTCACTCAGGTCGCATCCGGTTCTCTCATTCACAATTCAGTCTCATATATAAATGACAATAAGAAGCAGTATGAGTTTTAAAGACTGGTTTAATAAAACAACTGCATTTTAGATAGCAAAGCGTGAGCTGCAATAACCAGGACGACACAACATGGCAATATTAAAATGGTGACGAGGAGAGTGAAGCATAAGAATAACGCTGTCATATTTTCACTAGAATCTATGGACTATTTCTTATCTAAGTCACAATCTGAGCACAGCAGGTTAAGGTCTAATTCTGCCTTTCAGGTTCCCTGACTACATCTCCCTCTTAACATGTAATGGGACTAAGAAGTGTTTTTATAATAACACAGCTGATGTTCTAAGAAAATGTCCCTACGTAAGGATGTGTATTTTCTATGAATGTTGGAGACTAAACTTCTACCACGTTTACCGGCAATGTACCAAACTGTAGCCTTGACTGAAGCACAAAGTGATCAAGAATGTCTTGTTTGAGAACACAGTGCTGGGCTAAGCAAAACAGTTAGATGAAAATAAAACAAGAAAGTAAAACTGGTTATTGTAAAAAGAACAATGCAAAGCTGAATAAAATATATCTAGGTCAAAGTGCACAGCAGCCTAGTGTGTTAAGCTAACGTTCATGGAGCTATAAAGAATTGCTACACAACACTGGAAGGCTGTTAAACATAGTTATTGAGAAAAGACTTCACAAGCAGACAACGTTGACATGAACTCCCAGGTACAACATGGGCATGTTTCCATCTAACTCAAATGGAGATGATGATTCAAGGGCTCACCCACATAAGGACTCGCTGACAGCCAGCGGCAAGACACGTTGTCATGGCTGGGTAAATTTGCAGGGATTATGTAGTGGGATGGAACAGAATACGACCCGTTGGATGATGCTAGCTAGATCTCTGTCCTCAGTAAAGAATCAGGGACTGTCAAGGCTGCAGTTCTTCAAATCAATGCCCCAGCTCCTGCTGCTCTTAGTGAATGGTAATGCTGCATGCTTGATCAAGCAATCAAACCGTCTCTGAAAAAGCTCTGTTAAAATCTCAAAAATGTGTGTGATCTATATCACACATTTTTGTTTCTAAATTAAACAATTAACACATATTTTCCGCAGAAATTTCTAGAAAAGAAAAGAAAATCAAAACTTGTAATGGTAAGAAATCAAAAATTCACTGCACATTTTGAAAGCTCATTATAATGTACAACTTGTTTTCAATAGGTTCTGGACAAGATGTCTTTGTTCACCTTTCGCTCCTTTTGTGATGTTGTTTGTGGGGCCATGCACCTCAAAAGTTATGCTCATAGATACTGGCCTGCGAGTCCTCCCATCTCTCTATTTCTGTTTCTATGATTTGCACTGTACCTTTCGTAATTCGGCAATTTCATTTTTCAAAGAGACACGACGAATTAGGACCACTCATGGCAGTTAAAAAGCCTTTTCACTTACCACTAGTACTGACAGTGCTAGAAAACGTGCTTCTATGATCACCGAAATTGAAACAAGCAAGTAGCAACACTGTGGATACCATTTTCACACCCAACTCTATTACAAAAAATGTTAATAGGACACATTAAGAAGGTTAGTTATCCCTAATAAAAATACTTTTTTGTACCTAGTTATTATGGCTTGTGGCTTGAGTAGCCCCACAACTGTGCTACATACACTGCTCCTGATCCCACTATAGTTCTTTTTAAAAGTGGATATAGAACAAGAAAATATTTGGATAAGACAGATAAACATTTAGCAACTTGTGCAGCCTGGGTTTCATGTCTACAGAACCAGAAGTTTAGATTATTTTTGGAATTTTGGAGAAAGCCGCCATTTATACTTTTAGAAAACACCAGCACTTCCCGAATCAAGAAACAGGAGGTGGATTTACTAACATTTCATGCAACACAGCGCAGTAGGGCAACTTGCAGTGTTGTGTTGCATGAAAGAGAGATAAAATCTGCCAAATCTACTAAGATGTAGCTCACTTTTGCCCTCTCCTATCGCTGGCGCAGTTTATGCTGCCTAGTGCCAATGAAGGCTCCAAGTTGCAAGGGTGTCTCTGTGTTACAGACAGAATTGTTTTTACGCAAGAAGGAATAGCTTCCTTCACAAAAACAATCCCAAAAAATATATTCCCTTTTTATGTGTACTGCAGAATGCAACCAATATGGAAATTCCTCTACTGGTTAGATGTACCATTTTTGTGCAAACCCAGGTTTACAAGTGTTTGTAAATCTGGGTTTGCATCAAAATGGATGGGTGAATGCATGTGTACTCCCATGCTCCACCCTTGTAATGCTACCAAATGCCAAGTAACCCAAGGTAGTGATAAGTGCTGCATTGTGTTATTTTGTATCTACTAAACCTTGCAAAGTCAAGCAAATCGACTTTGCATAGCTTAGTAAATGACAAAATTGGTTTTGTTTTGGAGTTGTGCAATAAAAGTGATGCAACACCAAAACAAAATCTTATTAAATTTGAGCCCTAGTGTTTAAGTTTCCATTCCTGTGCTGCTGTTGTAGATCAGCTAGTGCTAAGTGCCTCCAAATCAACAGCTGGATTTGTCTACAAGTCGTTTCTTGGCTTAAAGTGCTTGCACCACACAGTGTATGACTGCAAAGGAGGTGTACTTCAAGGTTGCAATGAAGGTGGAATGATTCTTCAGGGAGATACTTTTTGCTGATTATGAGGATGTTACATTTCTCAGCAATGCTACTAGGAGCCTAGGTACCATATCCTTGCCATTGCCCTAGAACTGCATCATCTAAATAGAGGAGATAGGGAACTTGGTCACCATCATAAACGCTGCAATCACATTTAGACATTCTGAAGGTTTGGTCTATTTAATTAAAAACACATTAAACCAGGGTTAACAAAGATACCTGCTTAATCCCCTGCTTCACTGCATTTTTTCAACACCTGGACCTTCCAGGCAGATTAGTATTGTCCCAATCGACAGAGGAAATTGTCTTGAAAGTCCTTTATTGGCATCCTGTGCTGGGAGTGTTTACTTAAAGAGAACACAGTCTACACTGCCAATTGCTGCTATTAGGTTGATGAGGGCTTGTTGGCAATGGCCTTTTTTGTAGGGTGACCCCTAAACCGTTTGCCTTTTCGCTCCTCTTTTTGCTGAATTATTTTTGTTGGCCTTATGATTCTGTGCACTATACCACTTCTAACCAGTGCTAAAGTGATTGTACTCTCTCCCTAAAACATGGATTGATTGGCATGTACCCAATTGGTTTATTTAAGTTACTTATACGTCCCTAGTACCTAGTAAAGTTCACTACATCTACCCAGGCCTGTAAATTAAATGCTACCAGTGGGCCTGTGGCACTGGTTGTGTCCCGTCCTTAATTAGATCTTTAAAGATGACTCAGGCCTGCCACAACAGAGCCCACATGTGCTCTTTTGAACTGCCATATAAACTTGGCAAAATACCCCTTTTGCCAGGCCCAGACCTTCCTTTTATTACAGATAAGGCACCCCTAAGATAAGCCCTAGGTAGACCCAAAGGCAGAGGATAGTGTTTTTAAAAAGTCAGACATGTAGTCTTAGGTTTCACATGTCCTGGTAATGAGAAACTCTAAATTATTTTTTCACTACTGCTAGACCTATCTCTCCCATAGGTTTACATTGGTATTTTCATATTACATCAGTGTAATTCACAAACTGGAAGAGATATGATTTTCGAGGTTGGTGTCTCTGGAATCACAATTTAAAATCACAACTTATGGTTTAGTCAAATTTTAAATTGTAATTCTGAAAATGCCACTTTTAGAAAGTTGGCATTTTCTTACTTTAGCCATTTGGTGCCTGCTGCCTGTCTTGTGTATTGCCCCTTGATAGCCACACACAATGGGAACTTGGGTATGACTTAATGGACCTTGATGGGTCATCCTAACAGGATGCGCATTAGGAGCTGACCACAGCCTCATACTTACACCTGAACAGGCTGTGTCCTGTCCGCACACAAAGGTCTGCATACCCCAATGTAGTGAGTCTGGAGCCAGGATAGGAAGGGTGAACCTCTGTGCACTTCAAGGGCCAGCCGAATGGTCTCCTCATTGAAGTCACAGGGCCATAAAAGTCTTCCAACCAACCCAACTAGACTATGCAAGCTGCCAAGTGGTGCCACCCCAGTCCTGTACCCTTGGAGGTAGATCTTCAGTTGCTGCTCCAGCAGATCCACTGCATCCTCGCTGTTGTGTGTACAGAACCAGCGCATCCCTACTGTTGCATGAATAAAACCGGAGCATAATTTTCAGAACCAGCACTGTGGCACTTCCTTCAGCGCAAGGCTGCTGCTTCCCCGTTGAGGACAGCCTCGATAACAGTCCCAAACTCCATATCACAGCCACTGTCTTCATAGGAATCACCTTGACGTCGATGCAGCAGGCTCCTACACCCAAACTCCATCGAATATTGACTCCAATGCATCGCTACCAATGTGGGGAGGACTTAAACACCTCTCCTCAACTGCATCATGAAAATTAACATCTCCTCAACAGTGTGATTTGCAACCACCCCAAAGCTGCCGCAATAGGATTTTAAGGTACTTTGGTCCAGCAAATCCAGCTGGGTGGCTGTAGCCGGCCCACACTCCATTGTGGTCAGCCTGAACTTTTGAATTTGTACCTGTCCAGCACAAACAGATACATGCAGTTAACACTTTTTGGTTCTTAACACTTTCTTCAGTTTATTTAAATAAATAATATCTGAAGTTGTATTTATTGGATTTTTATCGTTTGGTCATGTTTTATTTAATTACATTAAACTCTATTTTTCTAACCAGTTGTGGTATCTTTTTGTGTAGTGTTTTCACTGTTTTACTGTTTGAGATGTTGCACAAATACTTTACACATTGCCTCCTAAGTAAAACCTGACTGCTAGTGGTCCTGCAGCACTGGTTGTGCCACCCACATTGGTAGTCCTGTAAACATGGCTCAGACCTGCCACTGCAGTGTCTGTGTGTGCAGTCTTGCACTCTGCCAATTCGACCTGGCAAGTGTACCCACTTGCCAGGCCCAAACCTTCCATTTTTATACATGTAAGGCACACCTTAGATAGGCCCTAGGTACCCCCATGTGCAGGATGCAGTCTATGCTAAAAGTGGGACTTGTACTGTTGTGTGTTACATGACCTAACAGTAAAATACTGAAAATTGCAGTCTCCACTGTTGCAAGGCCTATTTCCCTCATAGGTTAACATGGGGGCTGCCTTTAAATATTATTAATGTGTAGATTCCATTTGAAAGTAGATATAAATGTGGAGTTTGGTGTCTCTGAACTCACAATTTCAAAATACATCTATAAGTGAAGTTGGTTTTAAATTGTTAGTTTGAAAATGCCACTTTTAGAAAGTAGGCATTTTCTTGCTTAAACCATTCTGTGATTGCCTGTTTGTGGATTTCCTGGGTCAGTTTGACAGTTGGGTTGTTTGTGAATCCCCCCTAGACAGTGAGACAAAGGAAGCTGGGGTATAGCCTGCATATCCTGATGAGCAGTCTGTGCTAGAGTGGAGAGAGGAGTGGTCACTTACAGCTAAATGGACTGTGTCTGCCCTCACACAATGCATTCTCCCACTCCCTGGTGTGTGTCTGGGGCCAGGATCTTAAGAACAACAAAGACTTTCCTTTGAAGTTTGCCTACTTCAAAGGCAGGAAGAGGTATAAGTAGTGGACCCAAAACCCCATACTTTAGATTTCTTCAAGATCACTTCTGGAACCAAGAGGAACTATGCCATGGAGAAAAGCTGAACTGCTGAGGAGAAGTGCTGCCCCCGCCTGTGACTGTGCTTTGTTGGGCTATCCTGCAGTTGCTGCTTCTGCCTGTGAAAGGGGACAAAGACTGGACTTTGTGGTATATTCCTGAATGTGAAGAATCTCAAAGGGCTTGAACTGAGCTTGCCTCCTGTTTTGGAGTCTCAGGGCCATCAAAGACCTCCTCTGCCAGCACCTGGACTCTCTGCTGAGACTCCTGCCCTGGCAAGTGGTGCCCTATCTAGTCCCTGGGGCCTCGAAAGGTGAAGTTGGCAGAACAAGAGGTGAAAATCAATGCATAGAACGCTGTGTTGGGAATGTTTTGATGCACCATTTGCAACGCAGCTGATAAACGACGCGCCACCGGCTTTACGGCTGAAATCGATGCTCCACCTGCATCGCGGCTGGGAGATCTAGCCATCGCAGCTGGAGAAATGGCGTGCAACACCTGCTTGTGGCTGCTGATAAGGAAGCAAACCCAAAGCAGCGTGGTTTTCTAACACCGTGCAACCGGATATTCCGCGCATTGTCCTTGGCTGCCAAAGTCAACCCAACTCTCGCGGATCTGAGGTGCCCCGTCTGGAAATCGATGCATCGCTCTCTTGCGACGGAGAAAAATTATGCATCACTGACCCAACCGGAGAAGAAACAATGCATGGCCTCCTTTGCGAAGAAGAAATTGACGCATCGCTGACTTTTCTGACAGATGATCACCCGTGCTGCTTTATTTTTTATGCAAACCAGGTACTTCATGCCAAATCATCATTTCCATTGTTTTCTATCGAGTAAGACTCTTATTCTTTTGAAAATTCGTATTTTAACTTGTGTATGTTGCATTTTGTCGTTTTGGTCTTGTTTGATTTAGATAAATATTACCTATTTTTCTAAACTGGTGTGGTGTCCATTTTGTAGTGTTTTCACTATATTACTGTGTGTGTTGGTACAAATACTTTACACACTGCTTCTGAGTTAAGCCTGCCTGCTCGTGCCAAGCTACCAAGGGGGTGAGTAGTGGTTAACCAGGTTTGTTTCTCCTTTACCCTGACTAGAGTGCGGGTCCTTGCTTGGACAGGGGGTAAACTGACTGCCAATCGAAGACCCCATTTCTAACAGTACTCAAAATAGTCTTCTAGTCACCATAAATTAAAGGAAAATGTTTGAACTAAGCATCTAACAAAATATGACAGTCCAAATTTATGTTTCTTTCAGTTAGGTGGGTGGGGATTAAGTGGCACAAACCTCCTCAGTGTTTCTCCATAACTAAATTCTTAAAATTAATTCATTGTAGCAATGAAAAACCATTTTATCTCATGGCCAATTTTTTGTGTGAATCTCTATTGCCTGTCAACTGTGGGCTTCTAGACAATATACATTCATCAAAGGCCTGAAGTAAATCTGTTACTTATTTATAGTTTAACAAACAACAAACATGGCACATTCCACTTACTCAGTGGCCATTTTGTATCATTCACTGCCATTATTGTTTGTAAATAGATACAATCAAACAGGATATGAGAGGTATGCTGTGCTGCAAGACCATAGTCAAATGATGTCCTGAGCAGAACCATTACCAGCAGTTTTCTGACACATCTGTTCTTTGATTCTTCTCTCATACTTGGTGGTAGTGTTTTCTGGACCCAGGATGAACCAGAAAAGTCACTATATTAACCTGTGTGTTACCCTGGGTAACTTGGAACATAGCAGTCTGGATTGGCTTAGAGGCAATGTGTAAAGTATTAATGCAGAAATCAAACAGAATAAAGTTAAAACACAACAGAAGAAAAAGCCCCAAACCAATTTAGAAAAATAGAGTCAATTTTAATAAGTTAAAGGACACTAAAGCAAACGCAGCCTGATAAGTAAAACAGGAGATGTGTTTTTCAAGTTTTATGTAAAAAAAAAGTATCAAATGTCACAACACAACAACTGTGGGTATCTGACCCAGTTGGTCCAGGCTAAAGCTCCAAGTTCGAGCCAACTGCAATGGAGCACATGCTGGGTGCAGGTCCGAGTTTGGCCTTTGAGTAGTAGTATCTTATGTCCTTGTTATGATGCCTGCATGTTATTGCTTTGCGAGGCCTCACATTACTCGGCATCAGATCTCGTGAAGCTTTCAGCTGCATGGTGACGCTTTGAAGGGCTTTGCTTTTCTCAGCATCAGATCCAATGAAGATTTCAGCTGTGTAGGGCGGCTTTGCAGAGCTTCACATCACTCAGCATTGGGTCCAAAGAAGTCCTCAGATTGGCAGTGTGGGGTGCGGCATTGCTCTATGTTGGACGGAGTGCAGCTCTCAGGCATAATCAGTATGGAGTGGCTCTGTGATGTCTTTATTTGCTTTGTTCGGAGTTGTGCAGCTTTGAGGGCCCTGCATTGCTCCACAGTGAAGCTGATGGAACCTTCAGTTAGACTGGGAGGAATACACTCCAATCTGATGCCAGGTGTTAGAAACTGAGTTTCTAGTTGGAAGAGGTATGCACCTTGTCCAAGCAGGAAACCACAATCCTAGTCAGGGTAAGTCAGATACACACTAAAAGTTAACCTGTGTTCACCCTCTCGTAGCTTGGCACAGAGCAGTCAGGCTTAACTTAAGAGGCAATGTGTAATGTATTTATGCAACACTTCAAACAGTAACACAGTGAGAACACCACACAAAAACTTCACACCAGTTTAGAAAAATAGATTATATTTTTATGAGCAAAACAAGACCAAAACATCATAAAGCCAATTAATAGAGGTCGAGAAATTAACTTTTAAAGAATAAATGTGCATATAGCCCCCATAAGCAATAGGCAGCTTTTGCGATATCTGATTGCATTGGACCAAGACAAAGTCAAGGGTTCAGGCCACCCGTGATGGAGCAAAGGCCAGCTACAAAACCAACGCAGGACCCACTGAGAAACAGTACCTTAACTCTTGTTGCCGCACAAGATGCATTGATAATGCAGCTGGGGTATTGTGCCGGCTTTCTCCCTGCAACTGTGGTGAAGCATTGGTTCTGAGTGCAACACGCTGGTTCCAAGTGTGGCAGTTCTAAATGTGATGCGCTGAGTTAATCCACGCTGGACGGAAGATGCATTTATCTTCTCCACATAGTGGCTGCGATGCGTTGGTCCCAAAGCTATGGTCCTGGAGGTGATGTGGTAATTTCAAGGGTGATGCACCGGTCCCTGCAGCAGCGGTGATATGCAGGGGTGGTTCCTGCTTTAGGCTAGAAGGGCATTGACCTTCCACCTGATGAGCCACCACAAACTACAATACAATGTTTTTTTTTACTTACAGTTTGCCACGATGCTCAGTTTAATCGCAGGTCAGATAATTTATTACTTGAGGATGGAGTGGGGATTGATTGGCAGCAGGGAGTTTTGCGGTAAGTGATAGAAGTGTGCATGTCAGACTGGACTTGTGTCTTACTGCAGCCAATCTGATGCGCACTTGAGGTTTTTATAACCTGTGCAATGTTAGGGAGCCGGAGGATTACAGCCACAGTCCCCCGTTCTTTTTTGGAGAGCTTGTTCCATCTGCTCGAATCAATGCTGGTGCTGCTTTCATGTTGTTTACAAGCATAAACACCATAAAATCAGTGTATGGATTGGGTTTGGGTGCCAGGTGTCTAGTCCATCAATAGTGTGAGGGTGGTACTTTCACATAATAGGGTCATTCACTATGTGGCTTTATTTTGAACCCATACAGTCATTGATCATGTTCTGTGTCTTGTGCTGTGACAGGATGTTCTTCAATCAATTTATGTGCTTTTCACCATTCTCACCGGTGTACTGCCTGCAGCCTATATCACAAATGCTGCATGACATGCTACAGTTTCCCCTCTTCCCCTTGTTTGCTCGGGTGGCCTAGAGTGAACACTGGCCTCCTCATCTAACCTCCCACCAGAGCCTGGGTTCCAGCAGGATGTGTGTGATGCTCCACCTCTAGCTGAAAATTCAGATCAGATGATGGCTACAGGGACATTGGAAAAAAACATGGATTCAAAAGTTACACTGTGGAGTGGTGGAGTTGTAATGTATCAGAAGGTAGGCCACTGAATAATTATGGAACGGCAACACCTATGACAAGATATAGTTAAGAGGGAGCCAGGGGATTGCCTCAGAATGGTAGATGAGAACCAGAGGAGAAGGCCTAGGAGGGACCAAGCCCGGGTCTCAGAGTGGCTGCCACTGGGCACTACTGTAGCAGAGGATAAAACCAAACACATCGAGGGATTGTAACTGAGCTGCGCGATGAGTGTGTGTGCGCGCGCAGAAATGTGTGTTCTTTTCAGCACACTTTATAACACATGCTTGCTGACCACACAGAAAAATAGATGCTTTTTGTAGCTTTTAAAGAAGTTTGTCACTGTTCTGCTGAATGAATTTGAAGATCTGGTGCAACTATATGGTATGATGATTAGGGCTGCTGTTATTTAGAGCCTGCGGTTCAGAGAATAAGTTAATGTCCAAGCAGGTACAGGTGTGTAGTCCTTAAGAAAACTGAAAAGAAAACTGCTGTCAGAGTCACTGAGTTAAATCATCTCAGTGATTAAAAATCAGTTATTTTGCAAGTCACAGAAAGGGCATGCCCGCATTGACATAAACTTGTTTGCCTGATCATCCATTCTAACATGATTATTTTTCTAGTGTGTCAACCATGCTCAGGCTGATTTTTTTTTTTTGCTTCGCTCACTAAGTTCAACACGAGTTAGCCAGAATCGCCCCCTCACCATTTTCAGAGTTCTCTAGCCACCACTGCTGACATGTCAATCTTGATCTCGCAATAGGTGATGAGTCAGTTCTGATTAGCATAATGGCATTGATGCTCAGATTCTGTCAGATGTAGCACATTATATTCACTTTCAAGGGCCCTGAAGTGGGTTAGCAGCACTTTGTAGAGCAAGACTTGCAGCCAGCAAAGTCCAAATGCTGTTTGTAGATGGAAGGTAAGTATTTGATATCCCTGATACTTCAAAACAGGAGGCAAGCCAGCAAGCCTTTGCTGTCACTTTGGGTCTGGGATAGAGAGATGCAGGTCCAGTTTTCTTATGCCCAGGCAAGAGGCAGAAGGCAGCAGGTCAGCTCAGCAAAGCATGAGTCCAGCAGAGTAGCAGCTTAGAAGAGTGGCAGTCCTTGCAGCAGCACCACAGTCTTTCTTCTTGACAGAGAATCCACTAGTCCAGAAGTGTGCTGAGTTTGTGTTGTCAGAGGTCCAATACTTATATCGATGTGTGCTTTGAATTGGGAAAGACTTCAAAGAAGAGTCTTTGAAGTGTATCGAGTCCCCCCTCCTTCCCTGGCTCCAGAATCACTATGAAGGAGGTTTACAGCAGCTCTTTGTGTGTGGCAGGACACTGCCCTTTCTAGTGTGTCAGCCCCTCCCATCCATCATGCCCAGGTTGGCCCATCAGGATATAACTGGCTTATCAGTCACACCTGAGCTCCCTTTGTGTGTGGTTGTCTAGGTGGAATGACAAGCTAGCTGTCATCCTACCACAGATGTGTGTAGGGGACAGGAAATAGGCACCAAATGACTAAAGTAACAAAATGAAAACTGAGTTCAATGTGCACAGTAGAAATGAAAAATTCACATTTTTAACGAGACATCAGTTTATAATCACAAACCAAAAGTATAGTCATATCAACACAATGCCTGAGAGATTTACACAGATACACTTGAGTGTGTACAAATGCTGTTTCATCAACAGTACAAAATGCAATGTGCTTGAACGTCCAATGATGGAAATTTCTCCAAAAGAGGAGCATTCATGATGTACGATGTTACCCAATGCATTTTGGGACAGAATGTCCCTTCTTCAAGGGTAATGCTACACAACTTATGGACAAAAAGAAAAACAAACAAAAGAGAAAGCAACAAGAAGAAAAAGGCAAAAGAGGAACAAAAAAAAAAAGAAACAGCACAAGGAGAACTGTTAATCACAATCTAATCTATCCAACTGAGAGACCTCACCTAAACCACTCATAATCCAAATGCATGCATGGCAAAAACCATTATCATATTTGTGCCAAACCATAAAATGACTACCATTAATGCTCAAGAGTCAGCAATACCACAATGAACTGTGAGTGCCCTGCAGGTGAAGCCCCACATACAACTACATAATTGAAAAAAGTATATAGGTGCTCAGACTAACATGCTGTGCGTGACAAAGGCAAAACTAACATGCTAAGAAACCAAACTTAATCCATCTCAAAAAATGCCGGCATGCACAAAGTAGTTTACTTGCTTACTATGGATGAGTAATTGCGCAACAGCATCAGAAACCATCCAAAATGTTTACCAGCCAATCTGGCAAAAAACTAAATAGTACAGAAATAACAATAAAGCTCAGTGAGTGATGACATTAGATTGAAGCAGGCTTCTGTCTCGATTTGTCAGCTAGTTCATGTACCTGATAGATAGCTGATCCAAATATAAGCCGCAGCTGCAAGTGAACTGACTTTTAATCAGTGGCAGCTCCTCCGCTTAGGCTGAGGAGTGTCGCCCCCCCCACCACCAGCAGCAACCGCTCCAAATCCTTAAACAAGGAAAGGATAATAAACTCTGTTTATTATCCTTTCCTTGTTCAAGGGCGGGGCATTTGGGGTGATGAGTAGTGAGGGGAGTGCACTATGCACGCCCCTCACTGCGCATGTATGTTTGGACAGATGGCTCGGCCTGGCCAAACACACATGCGCACAGGGCTCTCTCCAGCCCGGCAATAAAGTTGCCGGGCTGGAGGAGCCTGCACAGGCTCCCACTCTGCCTTGGAGCGCCCAACCAGGGTGCTCCCAGCCAATCCTGATGCTGCTCTGAGCAGCATCAGGATTGGCCACAGGGCAGGCCTGGAGCATGTGCCTGCAGCAGTAATGGACATGGAGGAGAGGAGCGGGCGCAGACCAAGGTAATTGTTTTTGTAATTTATTGTTTTCTAATATTTTTAATGTCCCCCCTCCCCGCGCATCGCCCCAACCCCTGTGAAGCGCACGAGACATAACTGCTAATAATGCAGTAAAAGCTAAACAACAAAACGCCAAAATGAAGTGTACATTAAACAAGCTGCCTTGCGAGTACCAACAAAATATGAATCGAGCTGTACATTTCCAAACTTACTTAGAGCAGACGCTTGTTCCTTCCTACAGTCCCAATCTCACAAACAACAACCAGCCACTTTCCTGAATTGTGCTTGTAGCTCAGCATTTAAAGACGTCTCATTGACATTACCACGGTGGGCTACAGTGCACACAAGCATAGTAGACAGAATTCCAGTGCCTGTTAACAACTAGACCGTATCTCCTATATCCTGGAAAGCCTCCCCGGCTCTTGAAGAAAGTGTGCACAGACTTAGACCCAAGGCCATGACGGGAACAGTGGTGACCCGTATCCTAAGCATCACTTTAAGGCATGCCTTAAAGTGATGCTTATCACTTTGATAATGTGACTACAAAGACTAAAATGATTAAAATATAATACTGAGTTTTATCACATTACATGCTCGAAGACAGGTTCTTTATAACTGCAAAAGCCTAAAATGTTTTGAATATTACTGAAAAAAAACACATGAACACCAAAAAAAGTAGTATCTGTTTTGTAGTAATGCATTGTATACTGAATCAACGTAGAAGCATGTAGTCTTTGACTAAGTTCCCTTCGCAACAAATATTCCAGTTGTTTAAGTTGTTGACTGATTGATTCTATGTCAGCACCGTAGGCTTCAGATTATGCTTCTCTTTCTTTACTGAAGCACAGCAGCCAATTACAATACAATAAAACTTTGAACTACATATCCCAAGAGCCCCAGACCTTAACTGTCCAAACACTGCCCTATATATTCCTGAATCAACAAAGTCCTTCCTCTTTCATTGCTGCTGCAGCCGAGATAAGTACAACATCACCTATTTACTGTTTAGCCGGTTAACACGCTGCACAGCTTATTGTTATTATTATTATTTGAAATAATATTGATATATTATTGTTATTCTAGTATTGCTATGTTAAACAGACTGATCTTTATTTGCTCAGCATATTAGCGAAATGCTTTGTGAAGTGTGAGCGGGGCTGAGAGACCGTTTTCTCCCTACAGGACGTAGTCCTCTTTCTATCTTGCCGCTTGCGTATGTGTGCTGTAGCTGGATCGGAAAATCCTTATCTTTCTGATTGGCTACACACACGCTCATGTGCACAGGCTATTTTCTGGTCCCAGAACACCACGACGGAGCGCAAAAATGTCAGAGGCCTAGCCCAGGGTTATGCAGGTGCTCCCTCCACTTCTGATATTGCAAAATTGGTAATTTTGTGTGTTTTGGACCTTCCTAACACACTTAGGGGAATATTTATACTCTGATTGCACTGAATGTGCGTCAAAAATTTTGACGCACATTTGGCGGAAACTGTGCACCATATTTAAACTTTGACGCCCGAGCCCGCGGACTTCAAAATTCCTCCGTGTGCATCATTTGTTGGATGCGGGAAACTGCCTTGCGTTAATGATTTGCAAGGTAGGCGTTCCCGCCCAAAAAATGACTTTAAGGCCTGTGCGCCTTATTTATACTCCAGCGTCATTTTGACGCACAGGAGGGGGAGGGCCCTGAAAGACGGCGCACAGCCTGATGTGCGCTGTTTTTTAACCCATGGGTCAGGGCAGGCGTTAAGGGACCTGTGGGCTCACTTCCAGGGTCTATGACCATGGAAGTGTCCAGTGGTGCCCTTCCCTGCCCCAGGGACACCCCCTGCACCCTCGCCCACCCCTGGAGGACACCCATGGATGGGGGGACCCATCCCAGGTAAGTACAGGTAAGTTGAGGTAAGTATTTTTTTAACAAATTTTTAAAGTGGCATGGGGGGCCTAATTTAGGCCTCCCTACATGCCACTGTGCTCAATGACCATGCCCAGGGGACAGAAGTCCCCTGGGCATGGCCATTGGGCAAGGGGGCATGATTCCTGTCTTTGCTAAGACAGGAGTCATTTCAAAGGGGGTTGTGCATCAAAAAAGGTGCAAGTCCGGTTTGAGGCATGATTTTTGCCTCAAACCTGACTTGCACCATTTTTTGACGCACAACCCCCATTTTCCCCTACGCCGGCACTGCCTGGTTTGAGTCATTTTTTTTTTACTCTGACCAGTCCGCAGCGGCAGCTAACGTCATTCCTTAAATAAGGTGCCTGCATGGTGCGTAGGAATGGCGTTAGCCGGCGGTAAAACTTTTGACGCAAACCAGCGCCGGCGCTGGTTTCAATCAATCAATCAATTACAATATTTATAAAGCGCGCTACGTACCCGTAAGGGTTTCAAGGTGCTGGGGGGGGGTGGAATGCTGCTATTGGTCGAAGAGCCAGGTCTTGAGGAGTCTCCTGAAGGTGAGATGGTCCTGGGTCTGTCGTAGGGGGGTCGGGAGGGAGTTCCAGGTTTTGGCGGCGAGGTAGGAGAAGGATGTGCCGCATGATGTCTTGCGTTGGAAGCGGGGAACGATGGCGATGGAGAGGCTGGCAGAGCGGAGGTGGCGGGCGGGGAGTTAGAAGTTGAGTCTGTTGTTCAGGTAGGTGGGACCGGCGTTGTAGAGTGCCTTGTGAGCATGGGTGAGGAGCTTGAAGGTGATCCTCTTGTCTACGGGGAGCCAGTGGAGGTCCTTCAGGTGGTGGGAGATGTGGCATCGGTGGGGTACATCGAGGACCAGTCGGGCGGAGGCGTTTAGGATGCGTTGGAGTCGTTGGATGTCTTTTACTGGGATGCCTGTGTAGAGTGCGTTGCCGTAGTCAAGTCTGCTACAGACGAGGGCCTGAGTCACCGTTTTTCTGGTTTCCGTTGGGATCCATTTGTAGATTCTACGGAGCATGCAGAGGGTGTTGTAGCAGGAGGAGGAAACTGCGTTGACCTGTTTGGACATGGTGAGGGCGGAGTCGAGGACGAAACCGAGGTTGCGTACATGGTTGGTTGGTGTTGGAGGGGGTACCAGCGCAGTGGGCCACCAGGAGTCGTCCCAGGCCGAGGGGGTGCATCCGAGGATGAGGACCTCCGTCTTGTCGGAGTTCAATTTCAGGCGGCTGTTTCTCATCCCCTCGGCGATGGACTTCAATCCCTCGTGGAGGTTGGCTTTGGTGGTGTGTGGGTCTTTAGTGAGGGAGAGGATGAGCTGGGTGTCGTCGGCGTAGGAGAGAATGGTGAGGTTGTGCTGACGGGCCAGTTGTGCAAGGGGGGCCATGTAGACGTTGAACAGTGTTGGGCTCAGAGAGGAGCCGTGGGGTATGCCGCAGATGATGTTGGTGGCTTGGGAGCAGAAGGGTGAGAGTCGGACTCTCTGGGTTCTGCCGGAGAGGAATGAGGAGATCCATTTGAGGGCTTTTTCTTGTATTCCGGCTTCGTGAAGGCGTGTTAGTAGGGTGCGGTGGCAGACCATGTCAAAGGCGGCGGAAAGATCCAGGAGGATGAGGGCAGAGGTTTCGCCGTTGTCTATTTGTAGTCTGATGTCATCTGTGGCGGCGAGGAGCGCAGTCTCGGTGCTATGGTTGCGTCTGAAACCGGACTGGGAGAGGTCCAGGATGGAGTTGTCCTCGATGTGGTGGGTGAGCTGAGCATTGACGATCTTCTCGATGACCTTCGCCGGGAAGGGGAGGAGGGAGATCGGGCGGAAGTTTTTGAGGTCGTTGGGGTCAGCCTTGGGTTTCTTGAGGAGGGCGTGGATTTCGGCGTGCTTCCAGCTGTCCGGGAAAGTTGCGGTTTCGAAGGATAAGTTGATGACCTTTCGAAGTTGGGGGGTGATGGTAGAGTCGGCTTTGTTGTAGATTTGGTGTGGGCAGGGGTCTGAAGGGGATCCTGAGTGGATGGAGTTCATGGTCTTGCGGGTTTTGGCGTCGTCTACGTGGGTCCAGGCTGTAAGGCGGTTGGCGTAGGCGGAGATATCGGGGGTGGGGTCAGGCGAAGGCGTGGTGTTAAAGCTGTCGTGGATGTCGGCGATCTTCTGGAAGAAGAAAGTGGACAGGACGTCGCAGAGTTCTTGGGATGTGGGATGTCGTTGACGTTGGCGCTGGGGTTGGAGAGCTCTTTCACGATGCAGAAGAGTTCTTTGCTGTTGTGTGCGTTGTTGTTTAGGCGTTCTGCGAAGTGGGAACGTTTGGCGAGTCGGATTAGTTGGTGGTGCTTGCGGGTGGCTTCCTTGTGGGTTGCCAGGCTGTCCTGTGTGCATTCGAGGAGCCATTTCTTCTTTAGTTTCTGGCAGGTGCGTTTGGAGGTGATGAGTTCGTCGGTGAACCAGGCTGCTTTTTTCTTTTCTTGGTTGGCGGTGGGCTTTTTGAGTGGTGCGAGGGTGTTAGCGCAGTCGAGGATCCACCGTTGTAGGTTGATGGCGGCAGTGTCCGGGTCAGTAGGGTCGGCAGGCGGGTCCTGGACGAGGGTGCTGGTCAGTTGGTCTTCGGTGACTTTGCTCCAGCGGCGGTGAGGAGGTAGTAGGGTGCGGTGGTGTTCGGTGTGTTTCTTGAATGTGAAGTGGACGTAGTGGTGGTCGGTCCAGTAGAGTTCGGTGGTGTGGCTGAAGGAGACGTGGTTGCTAGCAGAGAAGATGGGATCGAGCGTGTTGCCGGCGATGTGGGTGGGTGAGTTGACCAGTTGTCTGAGTCCGAGGTTGGCGGTCAGCGATGTGGTGTTGGCGTCGTTGTTGTTCTCCAGGTGGAAATTGAGGTCTCCAAGGAGGATGTAGTCCGTAGAGGCGAGGGCGTGGGTGCTCGTGAGGTCGGCAATGGTGTCGCTGAAGGGGGCTCGTGGTCCTGGTGGTCGGTAGATGAGTGTTCCCCTGAGGGTGGTGTTGGGGTCCGTGTGGATCCGGAAGTGTAGGTGTTCAGCTGTCTTGAGGGTGTCGTCCGTGTGGGTGTGGATTTTGAGGGTGGATTTGTGGGCGATGGCTATTCCTCCTCTGATTCCGTTGATGCGATCTCTTCTGGTGATCTTGTAGCCGTCAGGGATGGCTATGGCGATGTCGGGGGCTGAGGAGTCGTTCCACCAGGTTTCGGTCAGGAAGGCTACGTCTGGGGCGGTGGAGTCGAGTAGGTCCCAGAGCTCGATGGCGTGCTTTCGTGCGGAGCGTGTGTTGAGGAGTATGCAGTGGGGGTGGTTGGTGTTGGTTCTTGCAGGGTTCCTTGTTCTGTGCAGGTGAAGTTGCAGGCGCGGCAGGAGAAGGGACCTTTGGTGAACTTCGGGGTGGCCTGGAAGCAGGCTGTGGAGGGGCCGGGTTTGAGGGCGAGAAGTTCGCTGGCCGAGTAGCGACGTCTGGAGGTGTGGGGGGGAGGCGGACCAGGGGGGGTGGCGCTGGGCGCAGTCCAGGCGCGGACGGGCGCAGACGGGCTTGCATCTGGCGCGCCTCCAGCACGCCAGCGGCAGCCCGCTGCGCGAGTCCGCTGCCCGCTGCATGCGTCCGCTGTGTGGGCACGCAGCACCAGCCATTAAGAAGGGAGGGGGGAGGGAGGAGCAGCTGGGAGACGGGAGGCGGGAGGGAGCGGCGAATGGGGGCGGGCCGCAGGGAGGCAGCGGCAGGGGAAAGCGGCAAGGGGGAGCGCCCAAGGGGCAAAAAACAGGCGGAAAAAAGCTACAAAAGTGAAAAAAGCACAAGCCAGAGAAGGCAATCACAAAATATGGAATACAGTCACAAATACAGTAAACGGCACAAAGCACAAGCGGAATACACCAATTCAGAAAGGGGCACAAATGGGGGCAAGAGCGCAAGGAGGCAAGGCGCTGAAAAGCAAAAACACTTACAGATACGGCGAAAGCGGCACAGTGCACACGGGTCTAGCGATGCTTACCAGAAGCCCACTAGACACCAGGGATGAGGCGCAGGAGGATGCCTGCGGGTGGAGGAGGGCCTCGAATACGCTAGCAGCAGCGTGGGTGGGGGTCAGGGACACGAGACAGCAAGGTGGTGCTGCGGACGTGGGGGGCGAGCTCTTGACCAAAAACAGGTCAGAGGTCGCTCACCCTCGACGCGCAGCGCCAGCCATTAAGAAGGGAGGGGAGAGGGAGGAGCAGCTGGGAGGCGGGAGGCGGGAGGGAGCGGCGAATGGGGGCACGAGGGGGGTGGGGCCGCAGGAAGACAGCGGCAGGGGAAAGCGGTAAGGGGGAGCGCCCAAGGGGCAAAAAACTGGCAGACAAAAGGTACAAAAGTGAAAAAAGCACAAGGCAGAGAAGGCAATCACAAAATATGGAATACAGTCACAAATACGGTAAACGGCACAAAACACAAGCGGAATACAGCAATTCAGAAAGGGGCACAAATGGGGGCAAGAGCGCTGGAGGCAAGGCGCTGAAAAGCAAAAACACTTACAGATACGGCGAAAGCGGCACAGTGCACACGGGTCTAGCGATGCTTACCAGAAGCCCACTAGACACCAGGGATGAGGAGCAGGAGGATGCCTGCGGGTGGAGGAGGGCCTCGAACACGCTAGCAGCAGCGTGGACTGGGGTCAGGGACACGAGACAGCAAAGTGGTGCTGCGGACGTGGGGGGCGAGCTCTTGACCAAAAACAGGTCACAGGTCGCTCACCCTCGACGCGCAGCGCCAGCCATTAAGAAGGGAGGGGGAGGGAGGAGCAGCTGGGAGGCGGGAGGGAGTGGCGAATGGGGGCGCGAGGGGGGCGGGGCCGCAGGGAGGCAGCGGCAGGGGAAATCGGCAAGTGGGAGCGCCCAAGGGGCGAAAAACAGGCAGAAAAAAGGTACAAAAGTGAAAAAAGCACAGGGCAGAGAAGGCAATCACAAAATATAGAATACAGTCACAAATACGGTAAACGGCACAAAGCACAAGCGGAATACAGCAATTCAGAAAGGGGCACAAATGGGGGCAAGAGCGCAAGGAGGCAAGGCGCTGAAAAGCAAAAACACTTACAGATACGGCGAAAGCGGCACAGTGCACACAGGTCTAGCGATGCTTACCAGAAGCCCACTAGACACCAGGGATGAGGCGCAGGAGGATGCCTGCGGGTGGAGGAGGGCCTCGAACACGCTAGCAGCAGCGTGGGCGGAGGTCAGGGACACGAGACAGCAAGGTGGTGCTGCGGACGTGGGGGGCGAGCTCTTGACCAAAAACAGGTCAGAGGTCGCTCACCCTCGACGCCCAGCGCCAGTCATTAAGAAGGGAGGCGGGAGGGAGGATCAGCTGGGAGGCGAAAGGCGGGAGGGAGCGGCGAATGGGGGCACGAGGGGGCGGGCCCGCAGGGAGGCAGCGGCAGGGGAAAGCGGCAAGGGGGATCGCCCAAGGGGCGAAAAACAGGAGGAAAAAAGGTACAAAAGTGAAAAAAGCACAAGGCAGAGAAGGCAATCACAAAATATGGAATACAGTCACAAATACGGTAAACGGCACAAAGCACAAGCGGAATACAGCAATTCAGAAAGGGGCACAAATGGGGGCAAGAGCGCAAGGAGGCAAGGCGCTGAAAAGCAAAAACACTTACAGATATGGCGAAAGCGGCACAGTGCACACGGGTCTAGCGATGCTTACCAGAAGCCCACTAGACACCAGGGATGAGGCGCAGGAGGATGCCTGCGGGTGGAGGAGGGCCTCGAACACGCTAGCAGCAGCGTGGGCGGGGTCAGGGACACGAGACAGCAAGGTGGTGCTGCGGACGTGGGGGGCGAGCTCTTGACCAAAAACAGGTCAGAGGTCGCTCACCCTCGACGCGCAGCACCAGTCATTAAGAAGGGGGGGGGGAGGGAGGAGCAGCTGTGAGGCGGGAGGTGGGAGGGAGCAGCGAATGGGGACGCGAGGGGGGCGGGGCCGCAGGGAGGAAGCGGCAGGGGAAAGCAGCAAGGGGGAACGCCCAAAGGGCGAAAAACAGGCGGAAGAAAGGTACAAAAGGGAAAAAAGCACAGGGCAGAGAAGGCAATCACAAAATATGGAATACAGTCACAAATACGGTAAACGGCACAAAGCACAAGCGGAATACAGCAATTCAGAAAGGGGCACAAATGGGGGCAAGAGCGCAAGGAGGCAAGGTGCTGAAAAGCAAAAACACTTACAGATGCGGCGAAAGCGGCACAGTGCACACGGGTCTAGCGATGCTTACCAGAAGCCCACTAGACACCAGGGATGAGGCGCAGGAGGATGCCTGCGGGTGGAGGAGGGCCTCGAACACGCTAGCAGCAGCGTGGGCGGGGGTCAGGGACACGAGACAGCAAGGTGATGCTGCGGACTTGGGGGACGAGCTCTTGACCAAAAACAGGTCAAAAAGTATAAATATGGGCCTTAAAATATACTACCTGCTTGGGGCTACACCGCCTAAGGCCCTTTTTCTCCTCATTAAACAGCATATTATGGTGTACTACGCCGATGAGGAGGATCCTTAGCTGGATCTGCATGAAAATCAAGATGAGTACCAAATGGAAAGGCATCTTGTCGAAGCACTGAGTTATAATGGGCAAGATTCCATGAAATGGGCATTAATCAAGGCCCTTAAACCCTTTACTCAATCGTTGGTGAGATTTGACAATAGAGAGCTGCTAAGAAGCTCCAGCCAGAATGTTTCCCAGTTACCGCTCCCAGAATTAGAGTCGCACATGAGACCCTCAGCTAGGGTTCTTCTTCTGCTGCTATCTTGGCGAAGATGGAGGCCTCAGTACTCAGAGACCATGAATATCAAGGCGTTTAACTAGAAGTCTCTTTGGGGATTAAATCTGTTCCTGGTTCAGGTGATACTTCCTTCGACACTTCCGTTCACGCCACAGATTCTGATAAATCTGATGATGAACCTCACAAAAAGAAACACAAATCGCACCATTCCTCTACAGAGGTCCCAGAACCTGCAGGGTGCAACTTGCTTTTTAAGCCAGAAAAAAATCATTCATCCTAGGTCTACTGAGTGAGTTCCTTGTGCAGATATAGCCCATTATGTCCAAGAGAAATTGAGCAAGAGCTTTGAACGCAATGTTCGCAGCACCCTGCATTTAGAGTGTCCTCATCCATCTCTTCTTCGTAGAGTGGCAGACACACCAGAATTGGACCCTAATATGGCAACTTTCCTGCAAAAAAATGCTTAAGATCCTAGGAAAGGTTTCAACCACACCTGGCGTGGGTGTCAGGACATTATTAGATTTATCAGGTCCTCTGACAAAAATATTGAAACTTGCTGTCCAGGCAAAGGAAAGTAACTCACCCTTAGATCTGGAAGACATCTTGGAACGCACTCAACTCTCCATTTCTATGCTTGGAAATGCCAACTGTGCCACGTTTGCTGAACAGCGTAAATCTTTCCACATGAGGATCGATCCCAAATTGTCTGATTTAGCATTTAAAGACGATGGTTCCTTGGTTAACGGCCTTTTTTTGGAGATAATTTTGTTAAAGCACTTGGGAAGTATGTCGCCACTTTTTCAGCCTTGGACAAGTCCCAGATGTTGATTAAAAAGGTAATCAGCATCGCCTTTTTTCTCGGGCCGGGCGTTATAGAGGTCAAATGCCAGGCTGAGGTTTCCAACAAACCTCTAGAGGATCTTGCAGAGCCAGGAGTTCTTATTCTTCAAACTTCTATCCCACAGGGTACAGAGGGGGATGAGGCAGGTCCCACAGAGGAGACTATCAAGGAGGATCCAATGCAAATGATGCCAATTTTACAGGTAAATTTGATTCCCGATTCTGAAGTCTCATTGGGGAGAAGCATTCAGTTATTTGTGGACAAAAGGGCTCTCATTACACAAGACCCTTGGGTACTGCAGACACTTTGTGGCTTTCATCTACAGTTTTATTAATCTCCGAAGCAGTCCCTTCCTCCAAATCCACTTATTTTTCCCTAAGCAAGAGCAAATTCATAACCAATGAAGTTGAAGCTCTGGTTCTAAAAGGGGCCATATTAGAAACCATCCCTCAACCCCAGAGTTTCATCAGCACAGTGTTCATGCTACAGAAAAAAGGTGGAGGTTCTCGCCTTTTATTGAACCTAAAAAATGTATATTGTTGGATAGTTTACCACCATTTCAAGATGAAGGGTATCCATTTACTCAGAGATCTGTTACAAGAGAAAGATTGGATGGTGCATCTCGATCTAAAAGATGCTACCTATCAGTTCCAATTTTTGCCCCACTGACGATTCCTTCAGCTTCACTGGAGTCAGACGTATTATGAGTTCACAGCCCTTACTTTTGGTCTGTCTTCGGCTTCTTGGTATTTCACGAAGTTATTACATCCCGTCATCCAGTATCTCAGGGAATGCAGGGTGAGACTGATTATTTGTCTTGACAATATTCTAATCTTAGGACCGAAGTTCTTTCAGGATTTAGGCTTCATCATCAAGCACAAAAAGTCATGCCTATCCCCTTCTCAGACAATCAAGTTCTTAGGCTTTCAGATAGATCTGATCAATGCTCAATTGAATCTTCCCTTCACAAGCGGAATTCTATCACAAAGGAGTTGAGGAGAACCCTTGCCTCTCAGAGTATATCACTGAAGATTTTAGCACTTCTAGTAGGTCTCTTAGCTTTGTATATTCAGGTCATATATCCAGGACCCCTTCATTATTGGGCACTTTACATCTTCGGAATGGCTTAGCCTCCTTGGAACAGATCACGCTACCAACAGATGCCAGTACAGAAATTTCCTGGTGACTGGATCATATGGCTGCCTGGAACAGCAAAGCCATATTTGTATCGCAGCCAAAGGTGATCATAGAATCAGATGCCAGCCGTTGGGGCTCGGTGTTGTCTGGTGGAGTTGTGGGGGCCATTGGTCTCCAGAAGAGCTTCATTATCACATCAATTATCTAGAATTGTTACCAGGAGCATTTGTGATCAAGTCTCTGTCTCCCGATTCGGTGAAATGTTGCATTCTCCTGAAAATGGACAATATCTCAATCCGTTACATAAATTGCCTGGGGGACGGAGATAGCCAAGGATCTTTGGCATTATTGTCTGGACCGCCAAACTTCAGTATACATTCCAGGAAAATCCATTGTGAGAGTGGACTGGAACTCCAGATTTCTTCAGGACTCCAGTGATTGGAGGTTGCATCCCAGGATTTTTTGGTCCATCAATCTACGATGGGGTCCGTCTCTGATAGATCGTTTTGCTTCCAGCCTGAATGCACGACTCCCGACATTCTTTTGTTGAAGGCCAAATCCTCTGGCGACAAATTTAGACGCATTTCTAAAATCTTGGTTGTTGGGGATCCAATGTGTGTTCCCTCCATTTTACATGATACAGAGAGTAGTGGTTCAGCTCAGATGTCAAAAAGCAGAAGTGATCTTGTTATCTCCCTGTTGGAAGGCCCAACCCTGGTTCCCGGAGGCGATGATGAGGTCATGCGACCTTTCGACCTTCCAGCTTCTGTCTGTTCCTTCCGGAATCTATTGATGGACCAAGTGGATCGTCCTCATCCGATGGTGGTGCAGGGCCGTCTGTCTCTCATGGTATGCAGACTTTCAGGAGAGGTTGGCAAATGCCTGGAGTTTCGGAGGAAGCAATGTTCTTCCTCACACAATCTTGGGCTCCCTCGACCCACAGAAGATATGAATCAGCCTGGCGCCGCTGGGTTAGTTGGTGCTGTGAACAGGATGTGGCTCCCTTGGGGGCTAGAATTCAAGTTGTTTTTGTCAGAGTTAGCTAGTCAGGGTTTAGCCTACAGGATGGTGAACAATTATAGATGGGCCATCTCAGCAGGCAATCCTCATATTGAAGTCAAACCAGTTGGTGAGCTGCTGATTGCATGTAGACTCTTACGAGGTATTAGATTAATTCGTCCTCCTCAACATAAGCATTCAGTGTTATGGGAAGTTAACGTAATTTTGACTTTTTTGAGAAATTGGCCTTCTAGTGACGTCCTTTCCCATAAGCAGTTATCTGCAAAATTAACCACTCTGTTATGCTTGATATCTTGCAGACGAGTATCGGATGCAAAGGCACTGAATTTTGCAGGTAGAGTATTTACACCTTATTTCACTATTTCTAAATGTACCAAAACTGCATCCCGTTGTGTTTCTTATGCTGCTTTTCCTCACATACATAAATTGTGTGTAGTTAAATATTTAAAAGCATAAGAAGATGGTACTCGTGAATTTAGACGAGATTCAGCAGGTCTACTATTTTTTGTAGAAACCTTTCCGCCTGGTCTCCTCTATAACTTTGGCTCGTTGAGTTAAATGGTTTTTGACAGAAGGTGGCATAGATACCAGACTTTTTGGGGCTCACTCTGTTCGAGGAGCTATGGAATCCAATACTTTTTCAGTAGGTACTCGATTGGAAGATATTATGGCCGTGGCAGGTTGGTCTTCTGACTCTACTTTTAAAGTATTCTAACACAAACCAATTGTGGATGTTGAAACAAGGTTAGTAGAACAACTTTAAGCTAGCATAATCCGAAGCCTCTGGTTCTGACATAGAATTACACTTTTTCTAGCTATCGCATTCAGAATTTTAGATTTTATTAAGGACACAGCGGTGAGTATTATCCCACCCAGGGTTATTTATGTGTATTTCATAATTGAGTATCTATGGTATTACATCTAAGCGTATATTTTCAGTTTAATACTCACCCTGTTGATTTCGGTTGGTGGTTTTTCATATGTTCTGTTCCTTAGGCAATGATGACAAAGCTGCTTGAACTCTGCGGTCGTTGTGGTTCCTGACTGTTGGACTTTGTTATCGCAAGCTCCGTTATGGTCAAAGAAAGAGGAAGACTTTGTTGATTCAGCAATATATAGGGTAGTGTCACCTTGTGATTGAACAGTTAAGGGCTGTGCTAGTTGGGATATGTAGTTTAAAGATTTATTTTAATGTAATTGGCTGCTGTGCTTTACGTCAGTAAAAAAAGAGAAGCATAATCCTTGCCTCCGTGTCCTTAGCTTTTGTTTGATGAAGGGATCTCCCAGCCCGCAAGACTTCAGTGACATAAGAAATGGCAGGGAGCAACTGAGCTGACATGACTTTGAGAAGGTGGGACAAATTAGGACTATCCAATTTTTTCTTGAACAATTTACAACTATACGTTAATAAATGGACTTTTGCCTGGATTGCAAGCAACTGTTGAGGTTCAAGGTGAACTCCTAGATATTTATATAACTGCACCACCTCCACTTTTTTCCACCCAAAAGAACAAGCAAAGGATTTGTGTTTGACCCCCAACCAGCTGCATCAGTTTTGTTTTAGCCAGATGTATTTCTAGGCCTTGCTGATCCAGAAAGCTTCTTAGGTCTGTCATGCTCTGCTGCAGGTCCAATGGTGTATGACTCAACAGCAAAATGTCATCGATGTATTGTAGGCACCCGCCTTTCCATGGACCTAGAGCCGAAGGATGGGTATTCACTTATGCAAGCACACCAGCTAGATCTGCCAAATATAAATTAAACAGGCTTGGGGCCGAGACACAGCCATGTTTTAGACTGTTCTTTAGGGATATTCTTTTTGTTAATTTAGTGCCATCTCATTTTTTACCAGAACCCAGGTGTTAGTATATAGATCTATGATTGCCCTCATCAGATTATTCAGGATTCCTCGTTTGGCCAGTTTAGCCCAAAGCCTTTCCATGGGGACCCGAACGAAGGCGGACTTGAGTTCAATGAAGCAAGCATAGAGGCTTGTTTTCCTGTGAATAGCCTTTTCAACAATGAGGGAGAGGGCTATTAGGTTTGTTGATGTTACCGTGCCAGCCCTAAACCCTGTTTGAAATCTCAGCATTAGGTTGTTTTGGTCTGCCCAAGTTTGAAGGTGCTGTAACAAACAGGATGCATCCAATTTTGCCTCCATGTCAATTAAGGCAATTAGCCTATAATTTGAAGACAGAGCTGGATTTCTGCTTTTGTAAATTGTGTGCACTATGTAGCCTCTCCATGATTCTGGAATCCATTTGGCGCGAGTGATGGTATTAAAGAATGGTGTGAAGTAATGCCCCAAATACTCTGGATTTCCTTTGAAGATGGCATTTGGGAGGCCCTTTGGACAAGCAGCCCCTTCAGAATTCAATTACTTAATCAGTCCCGCTATTTGTTCAGGCACCTAGACTTTGTCGCTGTCTGCTCTCTCCAAGGTGGCCATAAGCTTCACGTCTCGTTGATGCCGTGATGTAGTCTCTATTTCTGGGCACATCTGGTCCCTGAGCAACTGGGCTGTAGCTTGATTTGACATCTTTGAACCTTCAGCTGGTCCATACAAATTGCAAATATGGCTCTTGCAGGAGCTTGAATCAATTCCAATATTCACATCTGCCTTTGTCAAGAGCCAGCTCGTTTACCAGTTTCCAGAAGGTCTTGCTGTTTCGTTTTTTATTTACCCAGAGTAATTTGGACCATATAATTTCTTGAAATCTTTTTTTGTTCCCATACATTTCTCCGGGCCATCCCCCTGGATGGCCACTTTTACCAGGTTCCTGGATTGTCAAACTATTTATGATTTCTGAATTTGCAGGGCTTTCCTAAACCGGACCAGTCATTCTCGACTCCTCTTTTTATTGAAAACATCAGGCTGAATTATTGACTTTGTAGTAACCGGGAATTTTGCTAACAAAAAAAGAATTAAATCAGCCCATTTCTAGTTCCAGTCACTTTTGCGAGCAAGGTTCTTTTCTTGCATGATCACTAGGCTTGCTCTCGTCTCCAGAGACCCTGCTGCGCAATACACCTCGTCCATCACGACTGCTATTCCTTGCAGACGCCATTTTATTCTTTTAAGATTAAGCATAAATGGGGATGCGATTAATCCACTATAAATTTGCAGCTGCCCAGATCTGCACTCTAATTCCATTGTTTGAGGAAAGTGGTCACTCTCAGCTCTACACTTGATTTGGAAGTTATGCACTAGGGGCATTACAGAATTATTTATCAGTGTGTAATCGGTGATTGAGCAAATTTTGCCACTCGTGAATGTTTTAAAGGCTGGATTGTCATCCTTACTGTTCCCATTTAACATTGTTAGGCCTACAGTTTCCAAGTATTTCCTGTATTTACTTGAGGTTTGGTTCTTTGCATTTCCCCCTCTCAGATTCACCAGGTTAAGATTGAAATCGCCAGAGACTATAAATATGGTCTTGTTAAGCTGGCTTTGTAAAGTCTTCATTAATTTGCCTAACGTTTCCACTTTGCCCCTTTCATGCTTTTTTGGGATGGATATAAACATTTATGAGCATTAAATCTTTTTGACTGCTTCTGTTCCCACAGAGTGTGACCTTGGTTGCCTAGATCCAGTTTAGCCCTGTGTTAACGGTGTCTTTGTTCCCTTTGAGTGCTGAGGACACTAAGGATGCCAGGCTCCCTTTTAGGGGTCTGTATTTGAAGGATCTTTTTGCTGGAATGTGTGAGTCTACATAACTGGGCACCAATACCAGCCCTGGACTCAAAGTTTCCAAAAGCTGGATGATATTGTATTCCTGGTGGAAGGACCATTCATTTGCATCTTGCAGTAATGACTCTATTCCATGAACAGATTTTAACAGAATGCCTCTCTAAATTCTGGTCCCTGGGCATTTTGAAGTTGTCAGGAGCGATTTTTATCTGTTACCCCCCGCAAACCCTTGATGTTTTTGTGCTCTTGGGGTCTGGTGCTCTTTATAATCCCAATAATAAATTTGGCCTGGGCCAGTCTCTCCTGTGTACATCACGATCTTTAGATTTTCTCTTTCCACTAGATTTGTGTCAGCTCCTAATGCCCCTCTTAGCACTGATTTTTGAATGGTCGTGTCAGCCCTCAACAGTCCCGGGTAACAGGAATTGTTCTGTCTTTCGTAGCTCAATGCCCCAGAATGAACAAATAGTTATTAAACTAAGCCTGACATGGCCCACATAGTTATTGTAACTTCTTGGTCTTTCCTTAGGGGGTGAGGTTTACATTTTACAGAGAGTAGATCTGCTGATGACATGTGGGATAGTTCTCCTATTTCCGCTATCAATATTAAGTTATTACATCTGTTGAGAATATCGAAGCCTCCCTCTGACTTGTAATGTAAAATGAAGAGAAGCTTGTGTGCCTCTAAAGGCATGGCTGCCGGCAAGTCCTCCATTTTCTTTCCTTTCATTGACACTGTGGTAAATCCTCATGGCCTGCTTCCTGCCCATTTTGAAGCGATTGATTTGACCTCAGATTAGTGATGGATGTGCTTCTCTCCTTACCTATTTGATGCCGGTCCGTGGTTGCCTTCCTGGACTCCATGTCATTAAGAGTATTGTTTCTTATAAATTTGCAGGACTGATTACTTGCTGAAATGCGCACTGGCACATTTTCCACTTGGGCTGATTTTGCATTTCCTGACTTACTTGCCAAGTTAACCTCTTTACTTTTCTCCTCATTGGGTTGTCCAGAGGTGGTTCTTTGTTCCTCATTTCTCTGTACCCCCCCAACAGGGGTTGAGATTGAACTTTGAGGGCTCAGGTTTTGACTAGTCTGGGTGGGAAAGGGCCTTTTCTCTGCTATTGACTCCTGCTTAACACCTAATGAGACTAGTGACTTCTCAATTTCTTTACTAGTTTTTGGTGAGGCTGGATGTTTGCGCTGTGCAAAGTATTGCCATATATTTTTCTGCTGGGTATTTCTATTTTTTTCTGTGCTTTTCTTTGCTTCTTTTTTCTCTTTTTGTTTTTGGAGTCTCAGGACAACGTGGATCACCCAGTGATCGTGCTTGTACTCTTGAATTTTTCCCCTATTTTGAGATCTCCTAGCTACGGGAGATTTAGGGGGTTATTACAACTTTGGAGGAGGTTTTAATCCGTCCCAAAAGTGGCGGTAAAGTGACGGATATACCACCAGCCGTATTACGAGTTCATTATATCCTATGGAACTCGTAATACGGCTGGTGGTATATCCGTCACATTTGGGACGGATTAACACCTCCTCCAAAGTTGTAATAACCCCCTTAATGTGCTTCTGGGCTCTGGATGCATTTGCTAACGCGTCCCTTTCTAGATAATTTATTCACTCTGGGACTCGTTTTAGGCCAATAAATCTTTTGACCCTGATTGAAGACACCTTAGGACGAGATAACTGATCAACATGTCAATCAATATGTCAATAACGTCATCAATAAGACTCAGGAACCACCATGACCTTGCAGTCATGAATAACCACACCAGTTTAGTATGATTATATGAAGTTTTATTCCCTACTGATTACAATTCTACTAGCAAGTTTATTTGTCTCAAAACCATGAAACACATTAGCATTGTCCTAATATGGCAACTCGAATAAGATTTCATCAAAGCAAAAATCACAAACATTAGTGCATAACACAACGTCAACATAGGTTAACCTTAGCAGAGTATCATTAGCCCATCATTCAACAAAGCATTGGACCAGTCATTTGTCTAATTGCGTCTGTTTTAGTGAACCCCTTAACTAACCTCGAATTAGCATTGCCATGTTGTGCTTCATGCAAAACAATTTAGTATCTCGAATTTGGAAAACATCTAACTATGGTCTCTGTCAAAAGAAGCAGTTGGTACCTAGAAGGAAAAGGCAATCAGACAATTACAGTTTCATCATCATATAGTTACCCTCCATATTGGGTCAGCATACAGATTCAGTCTTCGTCCTCAGGACATCAGTTGATTCGCCATCAGCCAGCTAATTCAGCAAGAACGGGTAAGAAGGGACACTTCCCTCATAAGGAGGAAAAGTATAAGTCGGGCAAGGTAAGGGCAAGGATGGTTTGAAGAACCAAACAACAAAGTCTCTATGCAGAGTGACAAAGTGTCTGGGTCATGGCAAAGTTCGCAATGGCATCTCCTAATGGCTCCTCGTGTCAAAGTTTTTTTTATACCTTTTCTGTTGTACAGTCTTGATTGGTTGGGGTTGGCACCCCACTATCTCCATCCAATAGGTTTTCAATGATTTCATCAAAATTGTCACCCCATAACAGTTCTCACGTAGTTTATTGGTTCTTATGATTGACGTCTCCAGCGGGCAGAATGTCCGATATGATTTCATACTCTTGTGGTCCTCTCGCATCTTCAGTCAGTAGGTCCATTGTCTGTACCGGTTCAGGCGACCTTGTACCTGTTACTAGCCTACAGTGTTGCATTCAGCAAAAATGTCTCTTCTAGCAAGTCGAATTTCATGAGAACGGATCTACTACGGTTACATTCATCCTTTAGCTTTGGAAAAATACGAGTACATGTCCTTCAGCAAGTCAGCACACTGCACGTTAGAAAAACACATTTAATATGAAAAACCGGGCAGCGAGGCCTCGACTCATGCTAACTAAGCCCAATGATTTATTAGTAAAACCTTAACGTATAACTCTTAATATTAGTGTAAAATTATAACCCCTTCTTGTACTGACAAAGGAATCTTTGTGCACACATAGCAATTCTTCGCATCCATTGTGTCAACATACTCATCCAGCAAGTGATAGAAGACATTAGTAGATAGTACCCCTTTTGAATTAGTTCCCTCATGCAAGTACTTTGTATCCTGCCCAAACCTTTCCCATGGTGTTAGTGTAGTAGTAGTTTCAGGAGTTGGAGCATTGTTAGTCGCATTCTTATCCACCAATGGCATTCCCACAATCACACCTATAATTATTATTGCACATACAATACCCAAAATAACACTCAACCAACCAAGCATCCTACCCTTATCATTATTTCTAAGGTTACTCATGATCTATAAAGAATCAGAGAGTACAATAGGATAAAGCAAAACAATCAACTTTGAGATAGACTAAAAGCTTTTTTTTTCTTTTTCTTCTGTGCAAAGTCTCTTTCTCTTAGCAAGTATTTACAGTGTTTCACTCACTCCCAGAACCCTTTGTCAAATCAGGTTAGCAGCTTGTCATAATCGGTTTTTCAGAGTCAATTCAGGTTATCAGTGTCACATCTGGTAATTTATCAGTCTCTTTTCTCAGGTTCTTTTCTTTTCTTTAATTTCAACTTTTACCAGTCTCTTTCTATGGTTCAATTCAGGTGCTGTAGTATTGACCTGGAATTTCTCGATCAAAACAAAATGCCAAGAATTCTTGTTGCCATTCAGCTTATGTTGCATACGCCCATTCCGGACCTGCGTATCTTCTGTTTGCAGCTCTCTTTCTTTTCAGTTTGCGATCACCCAGTAACTCTCCTTCACTGAGATTTTCTTTCCTGGTTGTGTCAACTTCTTCTTCTATTGTTTCATTAGAGATCACTCTCTCCTTTGCAGCTTGTGGCTTCGGCCAGTTATCTCCTTTAAGTGTTTTCTTTCCACTGGGCCTTTCAGGATGTTGAACAGTGCCCTCCTCTTGTACTATGGTGTTTTCTCTTGATGGACCTGCAAGTGGCTCAGGATGAGTCTGAACACTCTGACCTCATTCTGCCTCACCTCCTTCGCCTTCAGGGTCAGTTATGTGCTCAACTTCAAACCTGTATCCGTCTGCTTCTGGGAGAACTTTTCTTTGTGCCGGTTCCCCTGTTACCTCAGCTGGGATAGGCTCACTGTGACTCCTCTGGATCTCGTTTACTGTTTGAGTGATGAAGCCGTCCTCAGCGAGCTCTCCTTCAGTCTCAGTTCCCCTTTGATTACTCTCCGGCCCTGAGACTTCCTTCTCTGCAGCTGTTGTTTTGGACACTTCAAGTTCCTCATCAGTTGGACACGTCACCTTCTTTGTGTGACTGGCATGTATCCAATTTGGAAGACCTGCACATTTCACAGCAGTAGTAGTTGTCAGTATTACTTGATACGACCCCTTCCAACGCGGCTCCAAACACGACTTCCTTACGTGTTTCTTGACAACAACCCAGTCACCGGCTTTCAGGGTGTGACCTGGATCACTTATTGGTGGCAATGTGGTAGCCTCCACCTGGTGAGAGAAAGAGCGGACCACGTCAGCCAGACCCTTGCAGTAGTCCAACACCATATCATCCATGATATTCACAAGAACATTTGCAGGCACTGCGGACAATCTCATAGCTCGGCCCATAAGAATTTTATGAGGAGACAGTCCTGTTTTCCTGTCGGGTGTGTTTCTCATTGACATCAGCACTAAGGGCAATGCATCTGGCCATTTCAAATTGGTGGCTGTGCACATTTTTGCCATTCTCGACTTTAAGGTACCATTCATCTGCTCCACTAGTCCAGATTGCTTCAGGGAGATAGCTACAGTGCAACTTCTGTTCAATGTTCAATGCAGCACACAAGAGCTTAATCACCTCATTGTCGAAGTGTCTTCCCTATCTGATTCTAAAGAGATCGGAAACCCGAAACGTGGTATTAACTCCCTAAGCAGCAGCTTCGCTATTGTGAGACTGTCATTCCTACGTGTAGGGTAAGCTTCAATCCAATGACTGAAAATGCACACAATCACCAACACGTACCTCAGACCTCCACACACAGGCATCTCAATAAAATCCATCTGCATTCTGCTAAATGGACCTCCTGCTCTCCTAACGTGGCTCAAATTCACCACAGTCCCTTTCCCAGCATTCATCTGCTGACAGATGATGCACCTGTGACAAATGACTTCTGCAGCTTGTCTGAATTTTGGATTGAACCAATCGATTTTGAATAACCTGATCATTGCATCTCTCCCAACATGTGCTTGACCATGGTAAAACCTCGCAAACTGTGACAAAAGAATATTTGGCAAAACCATTTTCCCCTCCTCTGAAACCCATAAGTCATCAGATCTCTGTACACATTGCATTCTCTGCCAGGAACGTTTCTCCTCTTTACTGGCACGTCCCTGCAATGATTTTAACTCATCCAGTGTGTCAACCACCCTTAAGTCATAATTGGAGCATGTTTCATTTTCAGTTTCAGGTAACAATTCCCATTGGTCTTGAAACGATATACAGTTCAATGCACAAAGCCTTGCGACTTGATCTGCATATCCATTTCCCATTGACACAAAATCTTGTGACTTAACATGAGCACTGCATTTCACCACAGCAATTTCAAGAGGTAACTGAATCGCATGCAACATGCCTTTAATTTTCTCACTATTTTTCACTGGTGAACCAGAAGAGGTCAGGAAACCTCTCTGTGGCCACAACTGACCAAAATCATGTACAATTCTGAATCCATATCTGCTGTCAGTATAAATAGTAACTTTCAGGTTTTCAGCTGCGTGGCATGCTCTAGTAGAAGCAATTAATTCAGCCACTTGAGCAGAGTATACTCTTTCGAGCCAGGAAGCTTCTAAGATACCAGTGATTGTACACACGGCATATCCAGCCCTCAGTACTCCTACTGCGTCTCTCAGGCATGAACCATCAACAAAGAGAATGTAATCATTTTCTTCCAGTTGGGTATCTTTAATATCAGGTCTTGGTTTGGTGCACAGATCTGCTACCTCAAGACAATCATGTTCTACCTCTTCAGCATCATCAATGTCTGCATTTTCAATAGGAAGTAAAGTTGCTGGGTTCAACACAGTACATCTTTTTAGTGACACATTGGGTGACCCCAGTATATTTGTTTCGTACTTTGTTAATCTCGCATTTGTCATATGCTGCGTCTTTGTTCGGGTCAACAGGATTTCAACTGAATGTGGGACCATTACTGTTAAAGGATGTCCCATCACTATACCTTCACACTGAGTGAGGCTTTGACCAACTGCTGCAACTGCACGCAAACAACCCAGTAAGGCTGCTGTGACTGGGTCCAAAGTAGCTGAAAAATATGCTGCTGGGCGGTTTACACCTCCATGGACCTGTGTCAGGACAGACAAAGAACAAGCATCACGCTCATGACAAAACAGTACAAAAGGCTTTGTGTAATCAGGCATACCTAAAGCTGGTGCCCTGCACATGCTTTCCCTCAGTTCCATGAATGCCTTCATCTCTTTCTCGGATATGGTTATGGCACCCGGGCCATCCTGAATTTCCTTAACAGTCAATCTCCCCAAAGGCTTAGAGATAATCGAGAATTTGGGAATCCACTGGCGACAGTAGCCCACCATTCCTAAAAAACATCCTGATATCTCTTTTATTTGTCAGAGGATTCATCTGCAATATGGCTGTTACCCTTTCTTTGGATATTTTTCTCGACCCTTTCTCAATCAGGTGATCTAAGTACTTCACCTCTTTCTGACAGTATTGCAGCTTCTTTGGGGACACTTTATATCAATTCTTTCCCAAATGGTTCAGTAAGGCAATTGTGTCATACCTGCAATCATCTTTTGTTCTGGACACAATTAACAAATCATCAATATACTGTACTAAAGTCAAACTCAAAGGCATTTCTAAAGACTCCAAGTCCTTCTTCAGTATCTGATTGAAGATGGAAGGTGATTCAGAAAACCCTTGAGGAATTCAACACCAACTGTAAACCTTGTCCAGGAATTTGAAACTAAAAAGAAATTGGCTATCCTCATGAAAAGGTACCAAAAAGAATGCTTGAGACAGGCCCTCAACTGTGAACCACTCTGCATCACACGAAACCTGAAACATGATCACGGCTGGATTTGGCACTATGGGGCAACATTTTACGACAATCTTATTTATTTTCCTCAAGTCTTGAACAATTCGAACTTTCCCACAAGGCTTTTTCAGACCCACTATTGGTGAATTACACAGGCTTTATAAAGTCTGCAATTATCTGCGTCACCTGTATAAGGACATATTGTGCCATGTGGTACTGCGGTACCTGGGGAAACACTGCATTTGGCTTTACCTCTACTTTAACCGGTTCTACTCCTTTTTGTTAGTCCCACTTCTTTTCCTGTCAAGTCTCACACGTTTTCTGTCACTGTTCCCTGTAATTCGCCTGGTAAGTCAGTCACTGTGAACATCGGGAATAGGGTTTTCAAAGGGTATTCTTCATTTGCGGTCTCCGTCTTTAATTCTGAGAACTGACCATCATCCCTTTCATCATCACTGTTTGTCTGCACCTCAATCCCTTCACTGGAACAGGTAATCAACACCTTGTTTTACACAGTAAGGCCCATATTTATACTTTTTGACGCACAACTGCGCCAACGCAGTTGTGCGTCAAAAATTTTACCGCCGTCTAACACCATTCCAACTCGCCATGCGGGCGCCTTATTTATGGAATGACGTTAGCCGGCGCTGCGGACTGGTGTGCGTAAAAAAAAATGACTCACACCAGGCAGCGCCGGTGTATGGGAAAATGGGGGTTGTGCGTCAAAAAATGGGGCAAGTCAGGTCTGAGGCAAAATTCAGGCCTCAAACCGGATTTGTGCCATTTTGTTTTACGCCCAACCTCCATTGACATGACTCCTGTCTTAGCAAAGACAGGAGTCATGCCCCCTTGCCCAATGGCCATGCCCAGGGGACTTATGTCCCCTGGGCATGGTCATTGGGCATAGTGGCATGTAGGGGTGCCCAAATCTGGCCCCCCTATGACACTTAAAAAAAACGAAAAATAATACTTACCCCAACTTACCTCAACTTCCCTTGGATGGGTCCCTCCATCCTTGGGTGTCCTCCTGGGGTGGGCAAGGGTGGCAGGGGGTGTCCTTGGTGGCAGGGGAGGGCACCTCTGGGCTCCTTCCGAGCCCACAGGTCCCTTAACGCCTGCCCTGACCCAGGTGTTAAAAAACAGCGCCCATCAGGCTGTGAGCCATTTTTTAAGGCCCAACCCCTCCAGTGCGTCAAAATGACATCAGAGTATAAATATGGGGCACATGCCTTAAAGTCATTTTTTGGAAGGGAACGCCTACCTTGTATATAAGTAACGCAAGGCTGGTTTCCCCTTCCAAAAAATGACGCACGTGGTGGAATTTTGACGCCCGCGGGGTCGGACGTCAAAGTATAAATATGGGGCAGGGTTTGTGCCGATTGTGCGTCAAAATTTTTGGCGCACATTCGGCGCAAACAGAGTATAAATATGCCCCTAAATCTCTTCCCAGTAGGGATACGGGACTTGAGTCACAGACTACAAATCTATGTAATCCCTGGAAAGTACCAATCTCGACTTTGACTGGATCTGTAATCGGATTTGTCACGAACTGATTTGCTACTCCTACCACCCTTATGGTACGCCCCAAAAGTGGCAATTTCGGAACCTCTGCATTTCTGACTGTAGAGCGTGTAGCACCCGTATCAACTAGGAATGAAACCTTATGACCCATCACCTTTCCTTCTACATAAGGTCCCCTCTGATCTACTTCTAGGGACGCTGCAAGCCTGCACTCCTCACTATCTGAACAATCATCCGACCATTCATCGTTTATTCCATCCTCATCACGCAATGGGAACTGCTGTACTGTTTTATTTTGACTCATTGCTTGACCTGTGACCTATTGAGGAAGCATCACCTGTTGCTGTCCCATTGGAGCTTATGGTATCTGCATTTGCTGTCTAGGTACCATGGGAATCTGCTGTTGTGCCTGCTGCATTTGTGCTGGTTGAACACGTGGCATTTGCATATGTTGCATGGGTTGGAGACCCTGCATCTTCACCATGTTATTCTGGAAATTTGGATTTTGGCCTCTCACTTTTGGACCCCTCACATTTTGAAATGTACCGATATCATTGCTTTGTTAAACACCACCATCCTGCACCATCATTGGGCACTCCCGCTTCCAGTGCCCCACGCCCCCGCATGCCCCCCACACCCTTGCACGCGTGACATGGTGACATCTTTTTCATCCCCTGCACATCATTTTGAACCCCAACAGAATTCATATCTAGTCCACGGTTTACAAAACCTCCTCGACCTCGACCTCTCGGTCGTTCCTGAAATACTCCAGTTCCCTGCGGTTGCTGTTGTACGATCTGCTGTATTCCATTCCCCTGCATGCCTGCTTGCGCTGCCTTAATTTGCATCACCATCACCTTCTCCTTCAACTTTCTCTGTTTCAATTCAATCTAGTCACTACGGTATTTCGCATACTGCAACACCTCATCAATCGGCTTCGCTTGCCAACAGATCAAATGATTCTCAATCATCTGGCTAATCTCTGGTCTCAGCCATTCAACAAATCTGAACACAAGGTGATTCAGAACTTTCGGTTCTATGACCTCAGTGCCACTGTAGTGTTTGAATGCCTTCAACAACCTCTCATAGTATGCATGTATCGACTCTTTGCCCTCCTGTGACGCTCAATCAATTTTCTGCCAATCAGTCACTTTCGGCGACACTTTCTGCTTCAAAAACTCAATCACTTTGTGATAATACCTCATCACTTCAGAAGACAGTGCTCCAGTAACCTTGTCCCTTGCTGGTTCCTCTGTTGGCCAATCCAAACCCTTCTTACACTCAAGCCATAAGTAGGCGGGAACTATGATCTCAAACAGGGTATTCAAGTCTTCCCAGAGACATTTCGCAAGCTTCACAAACCTGTCCGTCTGCTGATACCATTCTATCGGCTTCTCCCTCAACCTTGGATAATCATTTGTGAATGACAGGATGTCACCCCTAGACCACGGTACATGGACTAGAACCCCTCGAGCTGTCTCTCTCATTGGTAACATCTTTATGTCCCCGTGTCTGGTGCGGCTTTCGCCTGCTTTGGTTCCAAACCATCTCCTTTCTCTTTATCTCTCTTCTTTGCCCATCTGCCTTCCCATTTCTCGAATGCTCCCCAAATTTGAACACTCTGCAGTATCGCTTTGAGATGTGCTTTCATTCCAGTAGATCTCATATTATCAAAGTCCTTAGGCTCAAAGTCTAACCTATAGCTCATCTTCAAATGTTTAGTACTTTCTATGTCTATGCCATATTTGTCCGCCAGGTTTGCCAACCTCTGATGCACCTTGTTCACTTCCTTGGTTATTTTGGGGCACAGATACCTCAATTCTGCTTCTGTGTATGATTCTAATCTGTTCACCTCCATTGTTCCTTCCACTAGTTCTGTGGCTTCTACACCCAGTCTCACAAAGTTCAGGTATTCTTCCCTTTCCGACCTCTCTGCGGTCGCTGAAGTAGGCTGCGGAGTGTTGAGCTTATCTAACCACTGGTTCAATTGTTGCGCTGTTAAGCCTTGCAACAAGACATTTCCAGACTGCATCATTGGTGTCTGTGTCGTATTTGTACTCATTACCTGTGGGGATAGTGTTCCCAACCCTGCTTGCCTGATCATCTCCAAAGGAACCCCAATCGGACTAAAGTCCAACAAAGATCTAGACCTTTCAGTTGTCTGTCCTCCCTGAGTCATTCCTTGCAAGTTTCCGGTAGACCCTCCTCTTATTGCCTCTTGGGTCAATACTCCCTGATCACATACGCCAGGCTTAGCTTGCACATACAGCGGTACTGGTGGACCAACAGTAATTGGCAATGATATAGCAGCTGGTGATTGTCCAATTCCCAAACCCTGTGGAGCATTAACTCCCATAGCTTGATTCATCATGGGTGCTGTAGCTACTGAATGCGGTCCTGCAACAGAAGTATAACTCAGAACCACCTGTTGCTGTGGCTGGGGCAGCAATTGCGGAGTTGGCTCAATCTGCACTAACTTTGATTTTGTGTATACTGGATCAGGCGGCACCATCAGACTCGTAGATGTCTCTAATACGGGAATATCAGGATAGAGACTCTGAATCAGTGGTGGCTGTAACTGTATCTGTGTGTCTGGCGCAATGGGTACACTGACACCATTCTGTATCAAAACTGCATCACTTGTCTGCACTGTACTTGTGATTCCTTTATTTTGTGCCGGGTCTTTAGAACCCAAACTAGTGCTCTGTACATTATCATTTATGGCATGTGGTGGCGGGCGATCATGTAATAACTGATTGAGAAACTCCTCATCGTCTGAATCATCTACCCAAGACCTCTGAGTCTCCTATGGCTTACTAGAGCCCTTGTCTGTCTTACAAGTGGCTTTCTTCCCGTGTGTCTCATCTTCTTGGGTTATTGCCGGAAACATTTGAATTCCGTCAACTATTCCCCTTCTCCACATCTTGGTCTCATTATCCCATTTAGCTTCCACTAAAGTCTTTTCTGCTCTTTTCATTCTCCTCATAAATTACTGCTGCCTCTGTTGTATGGCCAGTAAACCCCAGACGGATAATGCCTTATAATGAGCTGGTCTTGGAGGCGGTTTTTGCACACTTAACATCAACCGCAAGTTTTCCAAAATTCTTATATTAAATGTTCCGTGTTCCAGAAACGCCAAACATCCCTCCTTCTCTGTCAATATGCACCACTGTTTTAACCAAAGACATGGCGTGACTCCCTTCTCCTCCATTACGATATAAGCTGGAGTACCCTCAGGCGATGTAGGCTCCCCCACACTCGCAGTAATGTATGTATCTCCCCTCAAAGCACATTTTAGAGCCCTGAAAAACTTCATTTTTGCGTCTTTTATTTTGTTTAGAATCTAATCAGGAGTGACTTTAATTCCCAGAACACTCTTTGCCTACCTTCTCAACCAATTGCCTCTCACGGACGGCTGCCAATCCGTGTGCGACCCCTCTCAGCAACTGACCTATCCCAGCACGGCTTAAATGACGTCACACTCACACACACTGTGGCTGACAATGTCTTGCGGCTCGTCCTCCTCACTCAAAACTAATGCAATATATTGCGAGCACCTTTAACAACAAAACCCAAACTTGCCGGTTTTACTACAGGAAGGGTAACACAATTGCTTCAGAACTTTACAGAGATTTCACTTGAAGCCTCGGCCGCTACTCCCTCCTTCTCAGCTTCTGCACTCGCAAGCAGAATTCAACCTGCAAATCCTACTCTTGACTTGTCAATGGTTTGTTCTAGTGCACTTTAGAACTTGCAAGTCATTTGTCTAATTGTGTCTGTGAACCCCTTAACTAACCTCGAATTAGCATTGGCATGTTGTGCTTCATGCAAAACAATTTAGTATCACGAATTTGGAAAAACATCTAACTATGGTCTCTGTCAAAAGAAGCAGTTGGTACCTAAAAAGAAAAGGCAATCAGACAATTACAGTTTCATCATCATATAGTTACCCTCCGTATTGGGTCAGCATACAGATTCAGTCTTCGTCCTCAGGACATCAGTTGCTTCGCCATCATCCAGGGAATTCAGCAAGAACGGGTAAGAAGGGACACTTCCCTCATAAGGAGGAAGAGTATAAGTCAGGCAAGGTAAGGGCAAGGATGGATTGAAGAACCAAACAACAAAGTCTCTATGCAGAGTGACAAAGTGTCTGGGTCATGGCAAAGTTCGCAATGGCATCTCCTAATGGCTCCTCGTGTCAAAGTTTTTTTTATACCTTTTCTGTTGTACAGTCTTGATTGGTTGGGGTTGGCACCCCACTATCTCCATCCAATAGGTTTTCAATGATTTCATCAAAATTGTCACCCCATAACAGTTCTCACCTAGTTTATTGGTTCTTATGATTGACGTCTCCAGCGGGCAGAATGTCCGGTATGATTTCATACTCTCGTGGTCCTCTCGCATCTTCAGTCAGTAGGTCCATTGTCTGTACCGGTTCAGGTGACCTTGTACCTGTTACTAGTCTACAGTGTTGCATTCAGCAAAAATGTTTCTTTTAGCAAGTCGAATTTCATGAGAACGGATCTACTACGGTTACATTCATCCTTTAGCTTTGGAAAAATACGAGTACATGTCCTTCAGCAAGTCAGCACACTGCACGTTAGAAAAACACATTTAATATGAAAAAGCGGGCAGCTATGCATTGACTCATGCTAACTAAGCCTAATGATTTATTAGCAAAACCTTAACGTATAACTCTTAATATTATGTGTTTTTAGCAATAACACATTAACACATTTTCTATGCGGCATTAGTATGCATTAGTTCATTAACATTTCATGTTAATATTGAGTATAAGTGCTAAGCTCTCTCACATTCTTTTTCATTGTGATGTTGATCCAGTGGTCCCCTTGAAGGAGTTTCTGTGATCACTGTGTCATGATTTAAGTCAGCATTCGGTGGAGCTTTTTCTTTCAGTTCTAGGACCTGATGCCTTTTCCTTGCGTTCACGGTTTGGGCCCTAACTTCCAGAAGTATCTCATTAAGTATGGAGGAAATGACCTGGGGTTTTTCCCCTGAATTGGCACAGTCGCATGCAACTTGCTGGACATAATTATGCTTTTGGACTTGATGAATCAGGTCGTTAAGAGCTCATAACTTCAAGTCTATGCCCACAATCTGTTTGGCCATGATGTTGAGTAAATCCACTTTGATGTCTTGTTTGTCAGCCTGATGCTTTATTGCCACTGACATGACATCTAGCATTGATAAAAGTACGCCCTACGTGTTGGCTGGTACCTGCATTTCTGAAAGAATGTTTTGCATACATTCCTGAAAAGGGCTCAAAGTGATTGTAATATTGGTCATTTTCTCCCCATCCCTTCAGTCATTTCCAAAGAGAGCAGCTAAGATATTCTTATCCTGTGCAGTGCCAATGGCATCAGCAATATAGTCTGTATTTTGGAGCTCTAGTGAAGGCTGGGCCTTGGTGGAAACAAGATCTTACTGCCTTGAATCGTTGCTTGGTCATGGGCTTGAAGATAGATCCTCCCAATTGCTAAAGTTCTAAGAAAAAATAGACTCCAAAAGGTGTCAACGCTATCAGTTTCCTCCTTGCTGCTCCCTAGTGTGAGAGGTAATTTTAATTTGTGCCAGGGGTCTAATTGCTCTGCTGAATTTTGCACCTCTAGCAGTTTGCTGTTTTGGGGCCAGGGGGATACTTTCCCAGGGAAAGCTTTTTTGGGTGTTTCTCTTCAAGACGCAGCCTTTTCTTCCTGCGGACTTTGATGTTGAGGCACTAAAAATTCTATTATTTTATACCCTCTTTTTTTGCAGGTGGCGTTTTGATGTTGTTTTTCAGCTGCTGTACAAAATGTTTTTCTTTGTTGATCGAGACATCTAGGTGTGCCACAGATGAGTTTGTGAGGGAGCTTTGCCTGGTTCTTTTAGGCAGCCTTTTCCTTCCCCCATACAGGGACCCTCTGGGCTTAGTGGATCGCTTGGTTCTTGCCTGCTGGTTCAATAAGTGGGGGGTTGGCGGGAAAGGTTGATGCCTGGGAAGCCAATATATCCTGCTGCTTTTGGCATCCCACTTCCTGGATATCCTGATTGCACTAAGTGATATTTAGTAGTGTTTAATGCTGAGCCCCGTGGTGCCTGAGGCTGTCTGGTGTGGCATGACGCAGCCTGAAACCGGGATCCAAATGCTTATTCGTAGTTGCAGGTGAAAAAATATGCCGAGCTACTCGATGGGTTCTGCCGATGATGATTGATTGGGAGGTGCTATTAGTGATGGTAACACGGAAAAGGAGGGATGTTCTGAGGGCCCCATGTGAATTGCGAGCAAGTCTCACTGGTAATTCCACAAAGCGCACCAAGACCTAGCTTGCCAGCTTCTGTGTGTACTCTAGGGCTCACACTCTGCAGGGGCTGATTACAGCAACTGCGCTCATCAGACCCACCTGGTGCTTCTCATAGGATCTACCAAGCAACCCACCCTAGCTTTGCACTGGACTGGCTGTACGGTCCCACTGCTGACTCAGCTCTGTTCTAGGTGCACCAGCTGTCCCTGGGAGTCCCCTTCCAGCGGCACTTGTGCTGCTACTGGAGTTTTTGGTGCTTCTTTGTCATGGGGGGGAGCAGACATGGTTGGAAAGCCCCCTAGAGATTCTGCAGCTCCTATGCTACTCCTGCACCTTCTGGGCCACCCCTCGTAACCTGATCTGCAACTCCACGCCCGCCTTTTATACTGACTCCGAGTCATGGGGTATAGATTGTGCTTCCATGAGCTAATACTGCTGTCAGGGGGAGAAAATGGGGAGGCAGGGGGTGGCGAGGTGGGCACGTGGGGGATGCACGGGATGTGCAGCTCCTGCTGCTCCTACCAGTCTTTCACCATGTGGCTCCCGGAAGGTGAGCAGGTTCCAAGCACTTCTGTACTATTCCTAGCAATTCTGGGGTACAAAATCTTGGTCTGTGCCGGGCTGTACTGTACTGTACTGGGCTGGGCTGGGCTGAGCTGAGGTGGTCCAGACAAGAATTACTGGGATCGGGGATGGAGTCAACTCACTGAGCCGTACCCACGCAGCTGCAGACAGCAGCAGGCTGTCCAATGTAGTCAGCACTCGGTTCTATGGCTCTCTGTGATCCCCTCTTGAATAACTGCAATTGGAAATATCACTTCACCATAAGTTGTAATTTTTAATTGTGAGATCAGAGATACCAGCAGGCTGTCCAATGTAGTCAGCACTCGGTTCTATGGCTCTCTGTGATCCCCTCTTGCATAACTGCAATTTGAAATATCACTTTACCATAAGTTGTAATTTTTTATTGTGAGATCAGAGATACCAACCTTTACCTTTTCTCTTCAATATTGTGAATTACACTTATAAAATGTAACAAGGTAATACCAATGTTACCTGATAGGAGAGATAAGTCTTATTGTGGTGAAAAATGAATTTGAGAGTTTTTCACTAGAATGGCATGTAAAATGTAAAAGTACATGTCCTGCCTTGTCAACACATTGACCCTACCCTGTGGGTCACATATTGCCTATCTTAGGGGTTACTCATAATTATAAAAAGGAAAGGTTTAGGCCTGGCAAGAGGTTTGAGTTACCGGGTCGACATGACAGTTTGAAATTGTACACAGAGGCTCCGCAATGGGAGGTTTGAGGCATGGTTAGGGGACTGCTTAGGTCGATAGCAAAATCTATGCTGCAGACTCACTAGTAGCATTTCATTTACAGGCCCTGGGCACATGTAATGCACTTTACTATGGACTTATAAGTAAATTAAATATGCCAACTGGGTATGAGCCAATGTTACCATGTTTTAGGGGAGTGAGCAAAAGCACTTTAGTACTGGCTAGCAGAGGTAAAGTGTGCATAATCATAAAGCCTGCTAAAACTAGGTCAGAAAATGTAGGGAGACAGTCAAAAGGTTGGGGGGAGACCATCCTAAGGCTCTCAAGGCTAACACCAGACCAGTGTCCAGGACCTGCTTCGGGATTGGGCCTCACTCTAGCCAGTGTCAACAGCAGGGCTCAGGCAGGTCCAGGCAGGTCTAGTTGGTGTCGGTCAGCTGGGTAGTTGCAGGATGGGCCTTGTCCCTGTAGGCCAAACCGAAGGTCAGTCAACTGACCTTTGGAGTCATCCTAGGTATTATTATAGGTTAAAGGCAAGCAGGTCCGATACTTTCTTTAGTTAGCAGGACAGTCCTTCTTCTGAATATTCAACAGACCAAGGAGTGTCATGATGAAAGGTTTTGAAGGTCCTGTTTTTATACCTGTTGACAGTCTTGGGGGGGCATTTACTAAATTCTCACATAGCCACTGCAGCAGACAAAAATGCTGTGCTGCATTGCATAAGAAGGAGAGAGCAGGACAGTGTCAGATCTACAGAGATATTGCACTCTCCTCCCCTCTTGCTATTTCAGACACTCATTCAGACATACACACCTTTTCACCATAGTGCAAGGATGTCTGTGTGAGCCTAGCATATGTTTTGTACCTGACCGCCTCCCAAAACTGGTTCTGGTCAGTCCTTCCCCTTCCCCTGCCTCCAAACTGTCTAGAGTGAAAGTGAGAAAAGACCTCTTTTTGACATGGTTAGCCCCCACTTTTTGCTTGATGTTTGATGTAGTCCAGAAGTTGTAGTGCCCAGCCCAGGGCCCCAGCTAACCAGGTTCCCTAGGCTAAAGCTCTTTGCTAAAACTGTTATGATGCATTGGGACAGTTGGATACACCCTTAACTACCACTATAAGACCCTAGTAAATGGGTACTTAGGTTCCCAGGATATGGTGTAATCTGTGTAGGCCCCCGAGGGCAGCAGCACTGATTCTATCACCCTGTAGGGCCATGCATCCAGAAGCATCCAGCAGTGCCATTGCAAGCTGAGTGTCCTGGTGCAAACCTAAAACACAAACTCGACATGGCACACTGCCTGTGTGCTCTGTCTACCATATACTGCATTTACTGTGGGTAAGGCACCCCTTACAGTCCTATGGGAGGGTGCTCCATATTACGTGTGAGGGCATAGCTGCATGAGCAATATGCCCCTACTGTGTCCTTGGCAAACCTGGGACATAGTGAGTGCACAGGGCAGCCATTTTAATACATGTGCTGGACACTGGTCAACACAAATTTCCCAGCTACATGATGGCCACTCTGAACACTGGGTTGTTTGGTATCAAACAACTCAGAATGATATATACAAACTGGTACCAGTAATGGATTTATCCCTACCAGGGGTCACATTAGAGGTGCATAAAAAAAAGGTGCCAAACCCTGACTACTGCACCCAGGACCCAACTATCGCTGATGCAGAGATGCTGGACACTGGACAGATCTCAAGAAATCCAGAGGACCTCCAGGCTGCACTAATCACCCAAGAACTCCCTCCAGAGTAGAGGTACCACTCTGCAACAACCCAGGAACCAGCATCCCAGTAAGGGTCACTTCACTGACTTGCCAATATTTCCCAAACCAAAAGTTGCAGCCAGACTGGACAAAACACCAATGACCACGAGGACACACCCTGTAAGTGTGCCACGTTTGGTGTTATTGTGCCCTCCAGTGGCCATATCTTACCAATACCATACTGGTCAGCTGATGTCAAACATCAGGAAAATCAGCTCAACTTGAAGCTGAAAAAGGACCAGGAGTAAGCCCTCGTTGAGGGACTTCAGGAAAACTCTGGACCTCCAGACAGAGTGCCCTCGTTGTCCTGTAAAGGACCTTCAAATAGACTTACCTCTAGATTCAAAGGGCTCCTTTGCGCACAGCCTCTCGCTCACCGATTCGCTCTACACCCGGCCACCCTGCGCCTTGCAGTAAAGAACCAGCTGTGGCCCCCGGGTCTCTCACCCCTTGCAACCTCAACACACCAAGTGGTTCCCAAGGCACCTTTAAATCTTCTAGAAAATACCTTTTCCAAGTGGTCCCCCTGAGTTGCCCTGCACTAGCTCCAAGAGACTTTTCACTGCTGCTCCCGGCGGAACCGGGAACTGCCCAAAATTCTCCAGCTGGCACAGCATGCCCACTGACGACCACAACCAACCTGCAAAAGCAGAACTTGGTAAAGCAACTGGATGATTTAATCTGTATGTAGATGCGCTTACCGGAATCGAAGGAGACTACATATCCCACACTGCCTAGAGGCCCCAGGAGGTGGCCATCTTTGCATCACCTGCTTCCACCATCATTCCAACTAGTGCTATAAATCGCAGGTGGCCAAACCGCGGCGCGGGACGCGCTTACCGGAATCAAAGGGGACTACATATCCCAGACTGCCTAGAGGCCCCAGGAGGCGGCCATCTTTGCATCACCTGCTTCCACCATCATTCCAACTAGTGCTATAAATCGCAGGTGGCCAAACCGCGGCGCGGGACGCGCTTACCGGAATCGAAGGGGACTACATATCCCAGACTGCCTAGAGGCCCCAGGAGGCGGCCATCTTTGCATCACCTGCTTTCACTATCATTCCAACGCGCGCTATAAAGCGCAGGCGGCCAAACCGCAGCGCGGGCCGCGCTTGCCGGAATCTAAGGGGACTACATATCCCAGACTACCTAGAGGCCCCAGGAGGCGGCCATCTTTGCATCACCTGCTTCCACTATCATTCCAACAAGCGCTATAAAGCGCAGGGGGCCAAACCGCAGCGCGGGACGCGCTTACCGGAATCGAAGGGGACTACATATCCGAGACTGCCTAGAGGCCCCAGGAGGCGGCCATCATTGCATCACCTGCTTCCACTATCATTCCAACGAGTATGGATATTTTTTTTAAAGCTAGCCTACCTTTGCACCGGCTTGTACCATTCCATTGTGCGCCATTTTTTAGCGCCTGGATCTGTGGGCTCCGAAGGAGTCCAGAGGTGCCCTCCCCTGCCCCCAGGGACACCCCCTGCCACCCTCGCCCACCCCTGGAGGACACCATCCCAAATAAGTAAAGGTAAGTTCAGGTAAGTTTTTTTGTGTATTTTTTTAAAGTGGCATAGGGGGGCCTAATTTGGACCCCCCTACATGCCACTATGCCCAATGACCATGCCCAGGGGACAGGAGCACCCTGGGCATGGCCATTGGGCAAGGGGGCATGACTCCTGTCTTTGCTAAGACAGGAGTCATGTCAGTGGAGATTGTGCGTCAAAATAAATAGCACAAGTCCGGTTTGAGGCCTGATTTGTGCCTCAGACCTGACTTGCACCATTTTTTGAAGCTCACCCCCCATTTTCCCCTACGCCGGCGCTGCCTGGTGTGCGTCATTTTTTTTTTACTCAGACCAGTCCGCAGCGCCGCCTAACGTCATTCCTTAAATAAGGCGCCCGCATGGTGCGTTGGAATGACGTTAGCCGGCTGTAAAAAAATTTACGCACAACTGCGTTGCCGCAGTTGTGCGTCAAAAAGTATAAATATGGCCCTCAGTTCCAAAGCCATTCATACCTAAAATTGCTTGTTTCTTTACTAGAACATGAATACAAAATAAAATCTTATGTTAGAGTCTTGACGCTAGAGGGTCAACAATAAGAATATAACAGCAGTCGAGGACTGCTTTGTGAATAGACTTTTCTCGAAGTCTACAAAAGGTGTGTGATCTTCCATGTCGCTTAAAATTAGCAGAAGAGAGTTTGAGGATAAGACAACTGGAATATTTCTGTCACGTAGGTAATTATTCCTTGTGGATGTAGAAGAAGATTTAATGTTGGGGTCATTGAATACAATGAAAGATATATTGATCAGTTATAGCGGATTAATATTTGGCCCAGTCAGTAGATGGCACAATCCGTATTAAAATGAGTTTCAAAAGCAACTTATTTCATTGACCAGAAGCCAATGAAAAGATATTAAAGTGTTGAGGGCGAACGTAAACTTCTGCTTCTTCAAATATTTGAGGAACTGCATAGATGCAACTCAGAATTTACTATCCATATGACTGGTCTTTTGGAAAACATGAGGAGGAAGGATGTTACATGTGAAAGGCTCTTCTTTATGAACTCTCTACACAAGAAAGGCTTGGCTTTATGAACACCTCTACACAAATTCAAGGCTGAAAAAGTATTTCTTTTTATTCAGGAGGTCACTAAATGCCCGCTTGTTCAAACAAATATATGGCTTACCTATTCTCTCATTTTAAACTTACTGGTTGCTGTTTGACCCACGTCTGCTCGTGAGATGCCTAAAACATGCAATCATTTTGTATCCTTGAGCATTAAGTGCTCGATTTAGACTTCATAAGGTAGTGTGAGGGTTCAGATGAGCTCTTGAAATGTATCCATTTGTCTCAGAAAGTCGTCATGATCCTCTCCTCAAGATATTGTTATATGAGGATAAGTAGATCCACACCAAAAAGTGTGTACATTTCTGTTTATGTACATTTGCTTTGAAGGAATGGTTTGTGAGTATGCTGTTTTCCAATGCCTGCACAGCCTGAAGGTACAGACATGTGTCTAGAAATTGCACATTCAAATAAATGATATTACTTTGCTCCTCTTCGGGTATCAACAGTATATGTTAATACCCCGCAAGCCTTGAGGTTGTTCCACTACGCTAATAATACACCATACTTTTTGGACTGAAATTAGGCCCATATTTATACTTTTTTATCGCCGCATTTGCACCGTGTTTTGACGCAAAAACGGCGCAAACTACAAATATACAATTGTATTTTGTAAGTTTGCGCCGTTTTGTGTCAAAAAGCGGCGCAAATGTGGTGCTAAAAAGTATAAATATGGGCCTTAGTCTTTTGTAATATGTCTTGCCTCTACTCTGATACTCTGGTAGGTGTAATCATACTTTCTTTTCCTCTCCTATTTTTTCACTCAGTCACTGTTATAGGTGTATTGGCTTCTTTGACTTTTCTCCAATTCCTGTTCTTTTTTCTCCCAGGATCCCTAAGGATGGCAGACATTGTATCCCCATTAGATTCTGGTGAAAAGAGCACTGTACATATTTGAGTTGTTCTGCAGTCCCAATTTGTGCTCTTTCTTTTCATTTTCAGCCTGAAGAAGCGGACAGGGCCTGCAAAGAACACTGTTGGCATCTTCGGGTGTTGAGATTTACAATTGTGCATAGTGGACAATTATGCATTGTTAATAATTTTGGTGTTTGTAAATTATCACATTTCATGGTGCTAAAATTGCTTGCAAATACTGTTTTAGATCCAATGAATGGTGATTTCATCAATGTGAGATGTATATGTATACATATTGAGCTAGTAAAATGTTTGAATACATATTTTGTAGAATTGTTTATTTTATATATATTTGTGGTCGTTTGACTTTCCAACAGTCTATGTTATAATCTGGAATACAATTTTGGCACAATATAACCTCCTTGGTGGAGCAAGACTTTTTCAAAGGTGTTAAGGTTGCTGGAATTTGCTAAATGGGACCGCGTATGTATTTTCTTTTTGGTGAACGTTTGATTCATAGCGAAATGTTCCCCTTCTATAACCCAGACATGCTTTGACTTTATATATCCCCCCAGGCACAGTGACTCTGGAGGCTCTGTCGGAGGCATTGTAGAAAATGTGTCCACAAGATGAAGATCAATAACTCACTTGTTGAGCTTAAGACAAGGTGGGCTGTAGACGTGGGGCTTAAAGATGATTCCATTTGGGCACAGACCCAAGGTTATCCAGGGTTTAATTTAGGATGAAACAACAAGTGATGGACGGAATGCTGAACATTGTCAAACACTCACCCCCAGTCATAGATCTGGGTTTAATCCATCGTTTTTTTGCTCACCATGCCACCCCAGTTTGGACCCAGCCATATGCAAATCAGTCTTGACCCTGTTCCTCATGGGAACAGTCCAGACCGAACTGCCAAGCCAGGTCCTCACTGGACCGGAAACAAGCATCCTGGGACCGGTTTCGGGGTTTCACCCCTCATCAGCCAGGCTAGCTTGAATCCAGTGGCATGGGAAGCACGGGACCCACGTCTGGGCATACCCTTCCCACTTAGGGCGACAAAGCAAAAAACAACAAGTTATGGACGGAATGCTGAACATTGTCAAACACTCACCCCCAGTCATAGATCTGGGTTTAATCCATCGTTTTTTTGCTCACCATGCCACCCCAGTTTGGACCCAGCCATATGCAAATCAGTCTTGACCCTGTTCCTCATAGGAACAGTCCAGACCGAACTGCCAAGCCAGGTCCTCACTGGACCGGAAACAAGCATCCTGGGACCGGTTTCGGGGTTTCACCCCTCATCAGCCAGGCTAGCTTGAATCCAGTGGCATGGGAAGCACGGGACCCACGTCTGGGCATACCCTTCCCACTTAGGGCGACAAAGCAAAAAACAACAAGTGATGGACGGAATGCTGAACATTGTCAAACACTCACCCCCAGTCATAGATCTGGGTTTAATCCATCGTTTTTTTGCTCACCATGCCACCCCAGTTTGGACCCAGCCATATGCAAATCAGTCTTGACCCTGTTCCTCATGGGAACAGTCCAGACCGAACTGCCAAGCCAGGTCCTCACTGGACCGGAAACAAGCATCCTGGGACCGGTTTCGGCTGGGTCCAAACTGGGGTGGCATGGTGAGCAAAAGAACGATGGATTAAACCCAGATCTATGACTGGGGGTGAGTGTTTGACAATGTTCAGCATTCCGTCCATCACTTGTTGTTTTTGCTTTGTCGCCCTCAGTGGGAAGGGTATGCCCAGACGTGGGTCCCGTGCTTCCCATGCCACTGGATTCAAGCTAGCCTGGCTGATGAGGGGTGAAACCCCGAAACCGGTCCCAGGATGCTTGTTTCCGGTCCAGTGAGGACCTGGCTTGGCAGTTCGCTCTGGACTGTTCCCATGAGGAACAGGGTCAAGACTGATTTGCATATGGCTGGGTCCAAACTGGGGTGGCATGGTGAGCAAAAGAACGATGGATTAAACCCAGATCTATGACTGGGGGTGAGTGTTTGACAATGTTCAGCATTCCGTCCATCACTTGTTGTTTTTGCTTTGTCACCCTCAGTGGGAAGGGTATGCCCAGACGTGGGTCCCGTGCTTCCCATGCCACTGGATTCAAGCTAGCCTGGCTGATGAGGGGTGAAACCCCGAAACCGGTCCCAGGATGCTTGTTTCCGGTCCAGTGAGGACCTGGCTTGGCAGTTCGCTCTGGACTGTTCCCATGAGGAACAGGGTCAAGACTGATTTGCATATGGCTGGGTCCAAACTGGGGTGGCATGGTGAGCAAAAGAACGATGGATTAAACCCAGATCTATGACTGGGGGTGAGTGTTTGACAATGTTCAGCATTCCGTCCATCACTTGTTGTTTTTGCTTTAATTTAGGATGAACTAGAATAAGATTTCACATAGAATATTTTATATGGGATTCAAATGTTAAAATTTGGCAGCTCTGCTATGCTATCTATTCGAAGGTGCAGACAGGTGACAGACTACTTCCATATTTCCATATTATTTGGTTATGTTCAAAATTGTGATGCTTTTGCGAAGTCATTGAGCTTCTCTTTTCTGGGTTGCAATATTCCATGTTTAGGAAGTAACTTACACTATTAGGTATCTCAGATGATAGCATTCAGCCAAAACAGATTAAATATATGTGAGTTGGGCCTGATAAATGCTAAACGGGATATTGCACAGGGATGGAGAACTGTTAACCCCTCCACATTGAAGAATGGAAATCTGACATAAGCTGGAGTATGGCTGCAGATTAATAGCCATATGAAGTTAGGGGTTGGCGAAAATAATTGAGTTATACGGGAAATTAGATAAGCCTGCCTTGATTCCAGTCCTATCTGATGTGTATACATCTTTAATTGTAAACCATTTTTTGAGATGCTGCACTTGCTCTATGTCTAAGATTCTGCTTTCTGAAATCTATTGAGTACTAAATACAGTGCTACAAAAACATTGCAGCAAAACTATTGACAACCAAAATATCAACATAGGTACATACATATATGTATCCTATTTTTAGCCTCAAGGTATGTAGAAGTGGAATTAAGAATTGTGAAACTATACTTAACCATATGTACTTACCTTATTGGTATTTTAGGCATTGATGTGATATTTTTGGTATAATATTTTGTAGCGCAATATTCTTGCTGTCAATAGCCATTTTCTTAGGATCTGCCAATTTCTAATGTTCGGTGCTGTCAGTGACACTACACTGCATTTATTTGATGTTTGGAAAAAAATGATTAAACTGGTTTTTTTTTCCAGAAAAAAATGTTTGTAAGACATACCGGCAGGAGGGTAGAAAACAAGTAACAAAGCGGGCAAACTATATTACATTTTTACAAATTGCAATGCTTTCTTCTGAAAGATGCATGGGCAGTCAGTGCTGCTCAAAGACTTGAATCTGTGAATCTTGGAGCTGTTTTCTACATGCATGTGGTTTTATGAAGGACACTCTCATACTATGCCAGATTTATGAAAAGCTTGTTAAAGTCTATCAGTCAGCCATCAGCAATTCTTTAGAAGGTTTTTGTGGGCCTGTGTAAAAAACTATGGCCCATATTTATACTTTTTGACACAAACCAGCACCAGCACTGGTTTGCGTCAAAACATTTACTGCCGGCTAGCGCCATTCCAACACACCAGGCGGGCTCCTTATTTATGGATTGACGTTAGCTGGTGCTGCGGGCTGGTTAGAGTAAAAAAAATGACTCTAACCAGGCAGCTCAGGCGTAGGGGAGAATGGGGGTTGTGCGTCAAAAAACGGTGCAAGTCAGGTTAGAGTAAAAAAGCATGGCTCTAACCGGACTTACGCCATTTTTTGACACACAACCCCCATTTAAATGTCTCCTGTCTTAGGAAAGACAGGAGTCATGCCCCCCTGCCCAATGGCCATGCCCAGGGGACTTCTGTCCCCTGGGCATGGTCATTGGGCACAGTGGCATGTAGGGGGGCCCAAGTCAGGCCCCCCTATGGCATGGGGTGTCTCTGGGGGCAGGGAAGGGCACCTGTGGACTGCTTCCATGGTCAGAGGCCCACACCCAGGCGTAAAAAAACTGCGCAAATCAGACTGTGTGCCATTTTTTAAGTCCCACCACCTCCTGTGCGTCAAAATGACGCGGGAGTATAAATAAGGCGCACATGCCTTAAAGTAATTTTTGGTACTGGAACGCCTACCTTGCATGTCATTCCTGCATCCAGAAAATGACTCACACTGCTGAATTTTGACATTTGCGGGGTTGGGCGTCAAAGTAAAAAACTGGTGTTAGGTTTGGCGCAAATTCAGCGCAAACAGAGTATAAATATGCCCCTCTGTCTGGGGCAATAGCTCCATTTCTCCCAGTAACCACGTCCTACGAATATGCATGGCTATTGCACATTTTGAAGCACACGGACCGGTAACATTAGCCAAAACATGTTATGACTAAAAAGACACAAAATGTAGCACCTTCCGTTGTCACACCTGCTAAAGAAACGTTGGGGGAAGTAGATGCCAAATTGTGCCTTTTAAATTGTGCCAGTCTAATTACATCTGTTGAAAATTGGTTTAAAGAAAACTATCTGTGTGTCCTTCAGTGGTACAATCCCTCAAGGAATATTAGAGAACATAAATGACAAATGGAACACATTAAAACACACTTGACAGTAACAATGGCCAAAATGTAACACGAGTCAAACACCATTTCGCTGAATATCTTGCTGAGGGGAAGGGAAATATGGCGGAAAGGGAAATAGGCTCCTTAACTCCTTCAAGGAATAGTAAGACAACTGATGCCCAATGATGCATTTCAAAGGCACCGTGTAAAAAACTCTAATAACAACTTTAGAAGCTTCGAAGACAATCATGATTTTGGTTTCATATTAGCAGGTAAACGTTAATGATGCACATCAGTGTTCGCTTCCCCCAGTCGGCCGCCTAATTATTGTTAGTTAGTAAGTGATGCGGGCAACCATTTGTTTATGTCATCTAGAAGTGTGCCACGGGCTCGCCTCTTCGTCCTATCGGGCAGAGGAATAGGCTGTGAGTTTTAAGTAGATGCGCGGCAATGGAGAAGTATGGAAGAAAATAATTTTGATCTAGGCAACACGTCTCAAAATAACGAATTTCCCCAGCAATCCTGTTCTATTATTCGGTAGTGATGGGGCATTCACGTCAGTTATGCTTTAGCTGCGACAGCCTGTGCCCTATTGGCCACATCCACCAGTCAAAAAATCAACCGTCTCAGGGATCTCTCCATTTTCCTATAAGACAACCACTGCTTGCTGCAATAAGTGAATATGTTAGTGAGGCATGTGTTGCATGTCATGATTAATGTGTATGACACTAACAATTGTTAAATTAAACTGGCATTTTAGACTCAGTATTTGCATAATTATGCAAACAATAAGGGGCTTATTTACAAGCCCTCACAACGTTTTGGCACAGGGCAGCGCCCCAAGCCTTCTTGCTGGGCTGCCCTGCATCTAAACAAAAAGTCAGGTGCTGAATCTACACCATGCAGAAAATTGCTGTCCTTTACCCCTGCGCTGGCGCACAAATTGCTGCCATGCGCAGAGGAAAAGGACACCTTCCTGCACAAAAAAATCATGAGAGACGTTTTCCTCTGTGTGTGCTGCAAAAAGCAGTACACATACAAAGAGGAAAAACAGGGAGAAATACTTTGAAGTTAATGGAAAGCTAGAGGCGTCCAAAATGTTTACATCAGTGCTCTAATGTGATGGCTTAACAAAGGGATTGTTCCTCTTGCACCGGCTTGCACCATTTTTTAGCACCAGCTGGGCACCATATTTATGGAATGGTGCAAGCTGGTGCAAAGGGTAGGCTAGCGTAAAAAAAAAATATATGTTTGGCAGGTTAGAGTAAAAATAAATGACTCTAATCAGATTGGCATAATTTTTTGATGCTAAGGGGCATATTTATACTCTGTTTAGTGAATTAGTGTCACTTTTCTTTTACTCTAATTCGGTGCAAAACTAACTCTATATTTATACTTTGGGGCTAGACCCGTTTAGCGCCAAATTTATGGAGTTAAAGTAATTTTTTGGAAGTGGAAGCCTACCTTGCCTTAATGAGATGCAAGGTAGGCGTTCCCGTGCAAAAAATGACTCCACGGCCTTAACTCCATATTTATACTCCCATGCAAAAATGGTGCAAGGGAGGAGGGGTCAAAAAATGGGGCAAAGCTTGCTTTGCCCCATTTTTTAAAGCCTGGGTCAGGGCAGGTCTTAAGGGACCTGTGGGCCTATTACCATGGTGGAACACCATGGAATAAGCCCACAGGTGCCCTCCCCAGTCCCCAGGGGCAGCCCCACCCACACCAGAGGGACTGCGGAGGATGGGGGACCCCATCCCAGGTAAGTACAGGTAAGATTGTATTTTATTTTTGAAAGTGCCATATGGGGCCCTGAAATGGGCCCCATACATGGCACAGGGTGCAATGGCCATGCCTAAGGGACCCTTGTCCTCTGTGCTGGCCATTGGGGTGGTGGGCGTGACTCCTGCCTTTTCTAAAGCAGGAGTCATTTGGCATGGTAGGTTTAGCACCATAAAATGACTCTAATCTGATTAGAGTCATTTTTTTTTCTCTAACCTGCCTAAAGTAATTTTTTGGTGCTAAACCCTCTTCTTCTATACTGCCAGCCCCACCCGAAAAAAATCATTTTTTTTACTCTAGCCTACACCGGCTTGCACCATTCCATAAATATGGTGTCCGGCTGGTGCACTGAAATGGTGCAAGCCGGTGCTAAACTTTTTGGTGCAAAACTGAGTTAGTGCATTTTTGCAGCAAAAAGTATAAATAAGGGCCAATATTTGTAAGTTTGCGCCACTTTTGGATAAAAAAATTACATTAATGTGGCGCAAAAAAAGTATAAATCAGGGCCTTGGTGCTAGACGGGTCTAGCACCAAAGTATAAATATGGAGTTAGTTTTGCACCGAATTAGAGTAAAAAAAAATGACACTAATTTGGTGCAAACAGAGCATAAATATGCCGCAGAGTATAAATATGCCCCTAAATATGGCGTTAATGCCATAGAGTCATTTTTTGCACGGGAACACCTACCTTGCATCTCTTTAAGGCAAGGTAGGTCTACACTTCCAGAAAATGACTTTAACTCCATAAATTTGGCACTAGAAGGGTCTAGCACCAAAGTATAAATATGGAGTTAGTTTTGCACCGAATTAGAATAAAAAAGAATGACGCTAATTCAGAGCAAACAGAGTATAAATATGCCCCTTATACTTTTTTAGCGCAGGAATTGCGTCATTTTTTGACGCAAAAGCGGCGCAAACTTACAAAATACAATTGTATTTTGTACGTTTGCGCCGCTTTTGCGTCAAAAAGCGGCGCAAATGCGGCGCTAAAAAAGTATAAATATGGGCCTTAATTTTTATAACCGATACAATAATAGAGAGAGAATCAAAAAGAGAGAGAGAGAATCAAAGAAAGAGAGAGAAGGAGAGACGAAGAGAGAGAGAACAAGCAAACGAAACCTGTGCAGCCATTAGGTCTCCCAGCAATATTACTGCTCCAAACACATTGGCAATTCAGCTGCCATAGGTTGTGTACATTGGCCAGGAACTGATTGTTAGCTTATGTGAGATTTAGTCGGTTTTTAATCTGTTAGGTGTCGTAGCCTCTTGCTCCTTGGCAATGACAGCATTTGGTACGAATTTGCTTCTGCCTAATAGAATTCACTTTGCTTCATAAAACATTAAAGATCAATTCTCTTTGCAGTTTGCGCTCTGGACACAATTTTGTTTCCCATTTCTCTTCACCGTGGCTCTCCCCACTTTAAACCTAGGAGCACCCAACACATACATAGGTACATGTTTTACTGCGAATCCTATGTGAATTGTTAAACGGTTTAATCATTTGCAAACACAAAGCAAACTCCAAAGACTTTCATTTGTCATATGTCTGTCAGCCACTCCCCCTGAAACTCTGTTCCCAACCGATCATAATATCACTTTTTAGTGAAATGAAGGTAAGCGCTTAGAAATTTTCTTCCCTTTCTGTAAGGCACAGGTTTTGTACTGGAATAGGACCCTTTCAGTATAAAACTATCATTCAATTTTCCTTCTCTGTATGCGTGCTGTGCAATGCAGCACACATTCAAAGATGGAAAAAATAAAGTAAAACACATTTCTTGTTGTTATGCCTGCCCCGGAAGAGGCGTAAGGTTTTGGCACAAAATGCTGGGTACAACAGTTAGTAAATATGAATCTGCCTTAAAACCCATGGGTGGTTGCATTGGAATGCCTATGGATTGTCGATGGAATGTCCCCTTGATGCTGAGTTGTGCAAAATAGTGCATAGAGCAACTTTTCATTTCATTGTGATTCTTTCCAACACAAATCCTAGTTTGCTTTGGATAATACATCTCACCTCACATTTTGAGTCAGGTTTGTATTACAAAACTGATTCAAACCTGGTGCAAAGCATTTGAAAATCAGGACCTTAGTGCTTACATAAAAAAAAAGAAATGCCTATTTCCTGAGCACCAAATCCACCTTTCTCATTTGAAAATTATAACAATATACTTTGCTTCTAATCTTATTTTAAGCTACTTTACAAAACATAAATGGCAAAAGCTGTGAAAAATAGATTGCAACTTATTTGGATGTAATACGACTTCAGTCCAGTAAACAATTGGAAGACTGTGAGTAGTTCTTTCATACTGCTTTTTGCATTTAAGTGTTCAACAGCATTTTCACAACCAACATTTTGAAAATGTCTACTTCTGGTTCGTAAACTGGCTTCATTACCTTGGTATAGCTTTTCCCTATGTGAACACCGATTTAAACATTGTTTGACTCTTATCCGACCTTTCAGTTTAAGCAGGCATTTTTCTCTTCTAAGATTACATGCTTTGGCCTGCTTCCCACTCTGCCCACACTTTCACCTAAACTGTGACCACTCAATGAATATGATTTCCACTTCCCAGCTAGTGTCCTCTCTAGTGAGATTTCTGGTTCTCTTGCTACAGATCAACTAAAATTTACAGGCTGGAATTTTGTCAGAACCTACCTATAGATTCTGTAGAACAACTCTCCCAGTTCAAAAGATTTATAACATGTAGGGGCATATTTATACTCCGTTTGCGCCGAATTTGTGTTGTTTTTTTCGACGCAAATTCGACGCAAAACTAACTCCATATTTATACTTTGGCGTTAGACGCGTCTAGCGACAAAGTTCATGGAGTTGGCGTAATTTTTTTGCGTGAACACCTTCCTTGCGTTAATGATATGCAAGGTAGGCGTTCCAGTCTTAAAAAGTGACTGTGATGCATATGCGTCGTATTTATACTCCCGGGCAAAAATGACGCCCGGGAGTGGGCGGGACTAAAAAACCCGCATTTGCGCCGGATTTTAGCACCTGGGTCAGGGCAGGCGTTAAGGGACCTGTGAGCTCAGAATGAGCCCAGAGGTGCCCTCCCCTGCCCCCAGGGACACCCCCTGCCGCCCTTGCCCACCCCAGGAGGACACCCAAGGATGGAGGGACCCACCCCAGGGACATTAAGGTAAGTCCAGGTAAGTAATTATTTTTTTTTGTGGCATAGGGGGGCCTGCTTTGTGCCCCCCTACATGCCACTATGCCCAATGACCATTCCCAGGGGACAGAAGTCCCCTGGGCATGACCATTGGGCAAGGGGGCATGACTCCTGTCTTTGCTAAGACAGGAGTCATTTCAATGGGGTATGGGCGTCGCAAATCTGGTTGTGGTGATTTTTTTGCCTCAGCCTGACTTGCACCATTTCTGGACGCCCATACGCCATTTTCCCCCTACGCCGGCGCTGCCTGGTGTACGTCGTTTTTTTTAACGCACACCAGACAGCGCCGGCAGCTAACGCCGGCTAACGTCATTCAATAAATACGGCGCCCGCATGGCGCTTCAGAATGGCGTTAGCCGGCGCTAATTTTTTTTACGCAAAACTGCGTTGGCGCAGTTTTGCGTCAAAAAGTATAAATATGGGCCTATGTGTGCATTGTTAGGTGTGAAACTTTGGTGTGGTATTCCTAGAATTGTTGGATTCACTACTCTATTTTTGCTGAACTGGTTTTTACTCCTGCTAACCAATGCTAAAATGCTTGTGCTCTCTCTTCTAAACATGACCAAATTGGTATACACCTGATTGAGCCATTTAATTTACTTATACATCCTAGTATATGATACTACGTGTATGTGGGGCCTGGTGATTCTCGTTGTGCATGGAAAGTTTTGGGGTGATCTGTCAAGCAGGGGCCGAGAAAAAGAGGGGGACAATAAAGTTGCATTTCCCATGTTAATTCCCATTGGACCTTTAGACCCCCTAGAGCCCGAACTGCTGGAGGGAATTACACCAAATTTGGCAGAAAGGTAGGTTTCAATGCACAGATTGTGCTTTTGCAGGTTTGGTGTAAATCAGTTAAGTAGTGTTTGGTGAAATTAAATGGAAAATAAATTTAGATATCTCCTTGTCCGAGGAACGTTTACGGTTATTTGCAAATTTTCACGAATGCGCATGCAAAAAGAAGTGCTGCAATTGGCTCACCGCAACTTAACTAAAAAGTTGCGGCCAACATTTTATTTCACTGGACATGGTCCCCAGGGGTGAAAGTCCTAATGGAAAGTGGCATAAAGGATCAGGGTGAAGGTACACTGTCTCCAGGGGTGTGATATAGGTGTGTTTTAGGGGCAAATTATGAGTTTAAAATAATTTTGCGTCACCATGTGTGATATTCATGAAATTTGTGAATTTTCATTAATTTTCACAAATTATGTGCAAAATATTTGCGAATATGAAAAATTTTGAAAGAAAAACCACAGACTCATTCATACCCTAATTCAGTCACTTATACATGCACTTAGAGACTTGTGTGCCCACTCACATCCCCACTCAGACACTCATGCACCCACACAGACCCACTCAGACACTCATGCACCCACTCACAGATCCACGGAGAGGGACAGGCCCTGTGGCTAATCTGTGCTGTACACGGCCAAAGATCGTGCATGGTGTGGGGTTGGGTGGTTATAAGGGCTTGGTTGAAAAACTGGAATAGTGTATAGTAATTTTATTGCAAATGTTGCAGTGATAGTACCAAAGGTGCCATGCAAGATCTCATCAATGATATAATATGTGGAGTAATAAGCTGTGCACAGCGAAGGCTCGAGTTATAGTTACCTTAGGGCGTGAATTTTATGCTTTTGTGCAAGTAAATTCAGAACCTAACTATAACTATAACACCCCTGTAACCTTTGCTTTTTTCAGTGAATACATAAATATATATTTATGTATGTATATGTATGTATGTATATATATATGTAAATCTGTTTAAAATGCTGGAATGACGTTGTATGGATCAGTTTGTATTTTTGTATATGTATATTATATATATATGCTCTCGCATACATTGAACTGAGATGTAATCATATTAAACAACCATGTAGGCATGTGTGTGGCAAGGAGTAATGTCAATTTGTTTTCTGTGGTGCCTCTTGGCCCATTGAATGCTTGTGATGATGGGGCCCAAGCGGGGGAGTGGAAAACAAATGGAGTTTGGCCACAGTACCATCTGGCTCAACCTCTACCAACTTCGGCTGACAAGGATAAACAGTCAGGTTCACTTCTGTTTCTATGCTTTTTTATTTAATGTGCGTAGTTTCAAGTAGGAACAAAGGAAGTGAAAAAACTGAAACAATCTTTGCAGCGATTTTGCATGATTCCTTTTGATCATGCTTGAAATTCTATCGGCAAAAAAATATGTCATCTCTATAAGACTTCATGGTGATTTATCACTGTAAAGAAATACATAGAAAATCTTGTTTGATTAAGACACTATCCCAGTTATTTCAGATTTGCAAAACCCAACACCTAAGATTTTAAGATAATTAAACAAAAAAGGGGACGTGACTTGGCAGTTTGCGATTGACTGTGCTTATTGGAGGAGGACCAAGCATGATTTGCATATGGTACTCCCTGCCTGGCACAGTGAGGAGAAAACGAATGGACTGGAATTGAGCCCAGAGTAATTATGTGGCTAAAAATATTTCAAGCATTCTATTCATTACTTTTTCGTTCATATCAACATGGCACTCGAACTATGACATGTAACAACCCAAGCTCCCTGTTGAGGCCAAAAAAAGCAGAAACTTTCTGGTAAAAAAAAAAAGGTGGGTTTGCATTTTGAGTTGAACTGTTCCTATTGGGGCAAGACAAGGAATGGTTAGTATAATCATGTTCTATGTCAGGAGAAGTTCAGGGAGCAAACAAAATGTACTAGAAGGTGGCTCATAATAGTTACCAATGGATATGATTAGGTCAATGCTGGGAATTGTCATGTGTGACAACAGCAGCTGGCTCTGAATTTTTAGCAAGAAACACAGGGAGTGTTTGATATTTTGAGCCCATAGTTGTAATGCCTAAGGAGAAAAAAAGGTGATGCTGACTAAAAAGTTCTAAATAACTGAAAGTTTTAAATGCATAAGGTCACACAGCCTCTGTGTGCATATAAAAAAAACAAAAAAGAAAGATAATGCTTCAAATGTGTTCTACTCTAAGATTATGTATACTTGTAAATTTTTAATTGGTAAGTACACTCCAGACTGAAAATATGTCCTGCAAATAAGAATTCTTCAAAACCCTTCTGGTTAGAGAAAGCAGGTAACTCTGTCACAAAGGAAGAAACTGCAAACCGGAACAGTGCAATAAAGGGGTAGGGAGTGTCTGGCAGTGGATTAAAGTGCATGAGATGAATTCAAGAATAGCAGCCTTAGTATTCAGTGCACTGACATTTAAAAGCACTGGCCTCAAAACTTTATCCCATGTCAGCAATGCAATGGTTTCACAATCTAATTCTTACTCTTTTCTTCTGAGGCAACAATCTGTATCCAGAAGTTAAATGGAACATAAATTGCTTTTCCTGCTCCCGGTTAGGTATACAATGAAGGAACATAAATTGCCTTTCCTACTCTCTGTTAAGTATACAATGACTTTGCTGTGTCTTTTTACCAGTCAAAAGTTGGCAATGCATGGCCCTTTGGATCCCACCAGACCTGCGATGGGACTAGCACTGGAACCACAGCAAGTCAAGCTGGTTAAGAGTTTGCTTCTAACCCAAAGTTCTGCAACTTTCCTGCCTCCTTCTAATGAATTGTGCAGCTTTCCATTTTTCTCAATTTAGAGGGGGTGAAGGAAGGTGGAGGGTGGTGGTAGGTCAGCTACAGTTCTCACTACCTTGTGGCTGCAGCTCCCTGGCCATGGAAAAGCACAGGAACGCCCTCCACTGGTGTGGGGTGAAAATATTAAAGATTTGCAGAACCACAGTTTCTCAGATGAAACACTCTAAAAATATCATTAGGGGTGGCACATAGTGCTCCGTTTATAGACAACTGCATACCCTACACTGGCAGCACCAATAGGATCCTGTACTGAACTCTGCTAATTTTCACCTCTATGCCTCCAGCAGCAAAGGCACTAAACTATGAAGTGAGATCTAAACTGATCATACCGATGAAATTATATAAACACTTCCTGCTACTTCCCACAATTCCAAAGAGCTCCCAAGGCTTCCAGGGAAGCTAGGTCCTGCAGAAGACCAAAAGTGAGTAAGGAGAAATAATTATATATAACATCCCAAAACCCTCTCCCTCACCTCATTCTATGTCACTGGTGACACAACAGTTAGACTTGTCAAATAAGAGACATAGGCCCAGATTTAAGAAAAGTTAGCACCACCTTTGCGACATTTTTTTTAAACCAAAAGGGGTGCTAACTCCAAAGCATATTTATATTTTGTCACTAGAGCAGTCTAACATCAAAATTTGTGACAGCGTAATTTTTTGGGAGCGCCACCGCACCTTGTGTTGTTTCAGGACAATGATATGCAAGGTAGGCGTTCCCTCCTAAAAAGTGAGGCTAGGCCGCTAGCGCCAAGTTCAGAACCCCATGGAAAAATGACGCACACAAAGGACTGGGTCCAAAAAAACGCACTAAGTCTGATTAGAGTCCAAATTTTAACACCTGGTCAGACCAAGCGTTGAAATGAGGCCCAAACACTACTATATAAGGGAAGCACACAGAAGGAGCACTGGAAAGCAACTGGACAACATGGACCTGTCATTCCTGTATGTCAGCACCGGTACAAGATCACAGCAACAATGCCAAATGCCACCATAACCACCACAGCAACCGCAAACACCACCTCAGCAGCAACAAATGCACTGTATTAGGTGGAAGAGGATATTTTGTTAGCTTGCAACCATGCTGGCCCTCAGGGAAGAAGAGGTGATCAGACTCTACCTCTGAGGTGGGAGTCCATTGTACTTCTGCTCCACTACATTGCACCAAACATCAAACAAGAATGCAGAGTCACACAGCATTTGCACCCATGACCAAACTCCTGGCTGTCCTCCACTTGCTGGCATCAGGTTCATTCCAGATGACTGCGGCACAGGTGGGTGGGATCTTCCAAACATCCCCCTCTGCCTTTCTTACGAAGGTCCTGGATGCCATCATCAGACTCACACTCCACCATATCTGGTTCCCCAACATCCAGGAACTGCAGCAGGTGACCAAGCAGGGTTTCTATCAAATTTCTGGCTTCCCGCATGTGCTGGGTGCAATGGGCTGCACCTGCAGCAATCAAACACCTCTGCATGAACCACAAACATACCCACTCCATCAATGTGTAGGCCATCGTGGAATACCCCGGATCCCGGAAGTGTTCATGACTGTGACATCTTCAGGCACTCCACTTTAAACCAACAGTTCCAGGATGAACATATGGCTATGGCTTACTTGTAGGTAAGATACCATACAAATAATAACACACACAACACAACAAACTTGTAGTACAGACAATATAAACACCACACTGAATACACATGGACAGGGAAACACAGATTTATAGACCACAACACATATGTCACATGCTACACTACACTGCATGCAATGAACATCACCCTCACATACACCCATATCTACAGGTACTTGACACCACCTAAGTCACACATAGGTGGAGGAATGTCCCCTATGAATACAAAAGCTGAACTCAAACAACTACGTGTCCACAGGTTGACAACAAAACACAGATCCTTTACACACAACACTTATCAAGGATGTGCTCTGCTATGTGAATTGCATTGGCCATTCAAACATCAAACCACTCACATATTGGTACTGCCCACATTTACTATGCTGTAAAAATCTCAGGTAGCACTGATACAAATTGCCACCCGAGTGGTCCCTTCAACATCTTGATATCAAAAAAACATAACAGATACCTTTTGGAAATCCTACAATGGATGCAGAGCGGCCATACAATGAAGGCCACAGAAGGACCAGAAATGTAGTGGAGAGGACATTTGGCCTCCTTAAATCAAGGTTCAGTTGCCAACATCTTACAGGAGGAGGACAGTTATATGCACCACCCCTTGCCTGCAAAATGATCCTTGTGTGTGCCATATTGCATAACATTTGTCTACGCACAAAATGTCCTCAGGAATGAACAAGTAGATGTCCCCAATGAGGAGGATGACAACAATGGTGTACAACTGGAGGAGGGGGAACAACAAAGCGCTGCTGCTGGAGTACGCAGAAGACAACTAATTGTGCAAAACCTTTTCACATAGAACTGTACTCCAAGAATAACCATATCAATAATTCAATAAAATCACGTAAACTCTGAATGCTTATGGGGTAGTCATTTACACCATCACATACCATTTGTAAGTTGCCCTTATCTCAGACAGCATTACTACACCACAACAGTTGTAAACAACATTGGAACATAGGCCCAGATTTAAGAGGGCCTAGTACGTCCTTGTGCAACAATAGCGTCATACATTTTACCCCAATGTGTCCCAACGATGCAAAAATCAAAACATCAGAAATTCATAGTGGTGCAATGCATTGCACCACTTTGTAACACCTTGTGCCACAATATGCCTGCGACAGGCATTAAGTATGCAAGGGTGTGTGCAGTCGGTGGGGGGGGGGGTGCCAAAATGGTGCCGTGGAATATAAGAAAATCTACTGTGTCACATTGTGATGCTACTTTTAACACCTGTTCTGAGCAGCTGTTTAAAGGGGGCACAACATTGGTATCAATGGGCCCCTAAGTACTGTTCTGGGTTAGGGCCAAAATGTTAGCTCTAGCCCTGAACAGTACATCAATTACGTCAAATACTTTGATGTAATTTCCCCTTACCCTGTGCCATGGTGCTCAATCTTTAAAATATGGCGTACACATGATAGCGATAGGTGGGCCAAAATAACAGTGGCTTTGCACTGGTTGCAGCACCACTTTTCTTGAATCTGCCCCATAGTCAGGAACAAAAAACTATTTGAAAGAATTTACCTCCACATGTGTGGGTGGAATGTAGGCTTTGTCTGTTGCAAATACGTTTTACATTGTCACAGAAGTGTGTTAGCTTGATATATGCCTGTAGCAATCGTGAAAATATATGTGAAGACTGCTGTACAGATGTAGGAAAAGGCTAGCAATTACCTACAATGGCAGGTTTGTGTCTGCTATGTAACCTAGCAAAGTCTGAATGGCAATATCACATGTGAGTACTGAGAATATACTTCTCAATGCCACTCCCATGTTTTAGCAAGAGAGTGACACACAGGGGCCAATAGCCATAAATGTTTAGGTGTATCATGCCCATTCATCTATGAATATTGCATGCAAGTCAAACAATGTACAAACAAGTCACAGACCCTTGGTAAATTGTATGTGTGAAGAATGACTCAAAAGGTTCATTGTGTCATTCCCTCTACTAGTAGCTGACATAAGAAATCCTAGTACCAAAATACACTTATTGTGAATGTGACATAGGTTGTGCAATGCAAATGTGAGTATGTGGCCATGTATAACAAAGGATGTGAAGCTATAGTAGAACAGTTGAGAGAGTATTTGGAAGTCTTGGCGTGCTGTTCATTTTAAAATACTATGGGCCATATGTACGAACACTTTTTCCCATAGACACAGAATGGGTAAAAACCTTTGCTACATCTGGCCCTATATGGATACTAGTGGTACCTTTATATACCAAGGGTCCAGCCATGGACCTGTTTGTGGAGGATCTCATCCTGAACCAACTGCAAACACGTGGACTTTCCAGACTCTTTTAGGTGGAGCACCCCACTGTATCCCAGGTGAACCGTCAAAGCCTGGAGCACACCCTCGTCCCATCATTGCAAGACTGATCAACTTCTGATACCGGGATGTGATTCTCCAAGCAGCTCACTGTACCCCTCCATTGCATATATATAACTCTTGGGTTAACTTCTTCCCCAATTTCAGTCTTTGGGTCCAGAGGCTGCGCAGCAATTTCCTCTAGGTGAAGAAGGCTCTGAGGGAACGGGACCACAAGTATTCAATGATTAATCCAGCACAGCTTTGATTAGTCGCAGAGTGAAAAACTCACTTTTTATCAAGCTCAGAAGCTGGCCGGGATTGGATGGATGGATGTCAGGTGACAGGAGTGTTAAGACACTCCGACCACACTAAGAGGGGCTGGGATGGCAGCACCGCAAAGGTGATTTGTGATACACTGGAAGTGGAGGTGCGGGTAAAAAAACAAACACCTAGCCTGGGGAATCATCGTGATTAACCGAACGGATCTTAAGACCCATCGGGAGATTGTAAATGTGGCACTGGAGATGCACTTCAAGTGTCTTGTGGGTGGGCCGAGAGCAGCCCGTGATGGTCCGAAATAGTGATTGGGGGCAAGATTGAGACTGAGGGTATGAGACACCAACTTGGTATAGACATTAGAGTAAGGGGCTGGGTTTGGCCAGAAGGTGTTAGAGATGCTTCCTAGTTAGCAGCATATTTTTTGGGGCAACAGGTGCTATGGGCAGTTGGGGAGGTGGGCAGTTGGGATTCTGCAGGACAGTGTAGCAGGGAGGTGGATTCATGTTTGAAGATGGCTTATTGGATAACAGTTGTTGTTACTATTCCTGCAAGATGCATACGGCCAGTCAACATCACTGAGGCACGCAGGATATTCAGTCTCACAGTCTGAACCCCATCCAGCTTTGTTCCGGCACCCACCAGGTATGGTCTATTAACCATACAGTGTGATGTCCAAAGTTAGTATGTCAACCCTAAGGATACTAACCTGGAATGTGGAGTGGTGTTCCAGTACATCAAACCAGACTCCCCTGATATAGTTCCCCTACAAGAGACTCACCTCATAGGTAATAGGTGTCATGCCCTTGACCACTGGGGAAATAAAAAGGCTGCTAATGTGGGTCATACCACCTTCTCTAGAGGATTAGTAATCATGGTGAGGTATACACTGGTCCCTTGTCCCTGGTCATTTGGTAAATATGGCATGCTATGCTGGGTCTCTGTGTGGTGCTCTATGCGACCTGGGGGGGGCATCTTAAACATACTTTCATAAATATCACTATATGACTTCACAACTCAGTACTACCAGCCCTGGCCACTCTACTACACAGTCTTCCAAATGGGATCTTGATCATGCGAGGGAACTTTAACACAATGCTGAGTGATAGCATTCAATGACACACACCCAGGCCCCTGGACTCAGTTAGACATCCATTTGCAGACTTCCACACTGGCCATGGACTGGCAGATGCATGGTGTATCCTTAACCCAGAAACCCAGCACTCTATCCTTTTAATTGGGGAACATGCTAGTCGCACCTGAATTGATCACTTTCTCATGCCGAATACCAAGCTGTTAACAGTCATTGAGGCCACTAATTTAACCAGGGGAATTTCTGACTATTCTCCCCTGTGGCTGGTGTTGGTCAGGGCGAGAGGCCAAACACTAGTCACATCATTTTGAGCCCTTGGTACTTTAAAGTACCAAAAAATAGAGAAGGGATGTTATCTGCAAAATACCATTATTTTCAGCTGAACTGCACTTCCGTTGAATCTCCACGCACGTTGTAGGCGGCCTATGAGACAGTAGTCAAGAGAGTGGGGTTTGTCCATGATGGGGCAAGAGAAATAACTAAAAAGGGCCAATTTGGAGGCTCTTGAACGTGAGTTTTTGTCCCTTGAGGCCGCATTACCAGGAGGAATCAGAGGGAGCCCACATCCTAGCCCTTAAGCAAAAAGAATACTGAGATGTGGTCCATGAAACTGCTAAAACCCACCAAAGGGCAACACAGCACCACATCAATGTAATGGGGGACAAGACAGGAAAAATATTGGCCTGGATGGCCAGGTAGGAGGCAGTGGATAGATGGGTTACTGGGATCTAGAAGGAGTAAGGGGATCTTGCTAGTAGTGTGCAAACCATGGCCCAAACATTTGCCCACTATTATGGGAAAATCAATTATGCAAGGTCTTTTGCCACAAAAAAACAAAGCAGGTGAGCTCCTGGGTGACATTCCCCTCGGAAGCCTCACTACAATGAATAGGGAAGCCTTAGAAAATACACTTTCCCCGGAGGAAATTGTACAAGCCTTCAGGGATGTGAAGCCTGGCAAAACATCAGGGGCCAACTGGGTACCAATAGAACCCTGTAAGCTGACAGCCACTAGGCTGGCTTCACATCTGAAGCAGATGTATGAAGAGAGCTGGAAGGGGGGGGCGTGCTCCTGTTAGACCAGCACCAGGCTTCCATAGTGGTCATCCCAAGAAGGGAAGCCCAGGGAGGAAAGTATCTCTACCCTGGATCTACAGACAAGACCCAGTTCCACAACCTATTTATGAACTAACCAAGCATCCTAGGAAGAACCTCACCTATTTATGACAAATCACGTAAAACCATGGTCATTGATAAGACATGTCCTACGTAAACAAGCTGCCAATCCCCAGTGTATGATAGGGCAAACCTAACATCAAGAATCTCAAAGGTAACAAAATATATTTGGCCATGGGATCACAAATCTGCAGTGAACTGTGCATTGCAGTGCTGATGATCGAACATGAGGATGGTTGATCACCACCCAAAGCTCTCCCAAACCCCTGAGGGGACTACTTTGGCCCTTGACACAGTCAGGGGCCTGCTGATTGTGCACAGTGAACTGAACTGAGGTAACCACAGTCAACCAGTGTTGATAAATGCAACAATGGCCCTGTGTGCCCATACAAAGTGCCACAGAAGCATTGATGACTAGGGTGCGATCACTGCATGAGAGCACCCCTGCCATACAGATTGTATTCAGTTTTATCAATCTGCCAACAACAATAACGTTTGAGTCATTGAACATTGAAAATGTATGTTGTTAACACATAATACCTAAATGTTTCCACACATGTCCCAGCAAGGTGGACCAGGCTTGGTCCATTTGCAGATGGACGAATGAGAACAATTTACATGATAAAATGTGTATGAGTCACATGATAACTTACAACTTGCGCGTGACCACTACAATTTTCCCCATTGAGAAACCTATTTTACACAGATATAATTAAACAGCTTTGAGACAATGGCCTACATATAATAGAGATTTGGTATGTGTCTAATCCCTAAACACAGCACTGTATCATGCAGCACGTATCAGATATAATACATATATTTTCATACAAAAACATGTCACATATATACCTACAATGACACATGTCAGCACACCACCTCCAACATTTTGTATGCCTGGGGACCATGCATTACATGTATTGCTTTGCATTGTTAAGTCTGCTCCCTACAATACACCAGAGTGTGCACATATGTGCACTCATATTAAAATGACTTACAGGATCTTATCCCATCCTTAGTCAACAGCATCCTTTGCTAAAGAATTGTTAAGGGTATCATATGCCTGAACATGTATTGCACATGGCCCTTCCTATCTTATATTTTGTATTGTAACATACATTCAGAATTCTGACATGACAATGTAGTAGACCCACAGCATGAGTAGCATCACTTATGTACACTCAGTTCACATGTGTAAACATGTATGTGGCAGAGTCTTCATACACAGGCACATTTGCAAACAGTATCAGTCCTCGCATGAATCACACACATACAAACATATGGTAACAAATTCCTATGCTACCATTATACAATGAAATGCACATGCACACACATGTAGCCATACCATACAAACTACATAGATGCATAGCCCCTGTAACACAGAATGTGAATGTGGGTGCACTGTCAGCCTTTTCACCAAAATACACGCATGGCCGTTATGCATTAAAAAAATTGACTCATACGGTACTTCGCCATACATTGCAAATCAATAAAATGACACCTGGCATCATGCGCATCTGACCTGTCTTGCCGTCTCAGCCTTCCCTCCAAAATCCATGCATGCCCGGTATGCATCAAAACTTTTGATGCATACCATTGTCCTACAAACATCGCACATGCCAAAAATGACACGTGGCTCATGCACAGCAATTGCAAATCGACAGGCTTTAGCCTTCATGAAAAAAATCCATGCATGGCTGTCATGTGTCAAAAAAAACAACACATATCAGAAAACAGACACATATGCCCAGGAAGTGATGTTACAAGACTTCCTTCCTGCACACATGGTAAAGTGAATTTACTTTCACTTTTATTTTACAGTTTTTTAGTCTGTGGTTGTGAGAGGTTGTGAAGAGGTGGTGATGGTTTAGTTGTGGTGTTTTTTGAGAGTTTTGAGCTGTGTCCTGTTGCTGTTTGTAAGTTTTGTGTAGTGTTTTTGTCCTGTTATTGTATTTGTCAGGTGTTTGTCTTGGGGTAGTGTAGTTTGTTGGGGTATTTGGGCTTAGGTGGGGTAATTATTTTTACAGTGGAGGGAAACTGCAAAAAGTTAGGGAAGGGGAGAGCCCATCAAATGAGTGGAGATAAACTGGGGGGGATGGGGTCATCTGATTGGTATGCCACTACCTCCCTAACATGGTGGCTATAGGTGGCTGGGTCATCCAGGGCTACCCAACGAAGGCAGGGAAGATGCGGTGGGGCAAGGTGCTGTGCCAGCTATGAAGGATCTTTGCTGTGGAGAGGATGGACCACCAGCTCCAACCCCAGTGAGCAGACCTCTTTGCCAGGGAAGGAGCTCTCTTGGATCACCTGGTGATTCGAGTTGGCGGACCTGTTGGTACGTTCCCCTTTTGCATTGCAACATCCTCATTTGCATGTGCATGACAATAGGACATCATGTTATGAAAAGGGTCAGGACAGGAAGTTTTGTATCTCAAACAACCGGCATTTATGAAAGCTCAGCAATGCACCAATTGCAGACAAATTGCACATTCCTCTCTGTGTACCATGTGTTTTACATATACATAATAAAGAGCCAAATATTGGACACATGTGCAATGGTGCAAAGGTACATGTTTCACAGGCACAAATGTACGTGTCCAACATGGTCTTTACAACTGTGTAAATGTGCTAAGTAATGTTTAAGTGATGAGAAACATGATGCAGAAGTATTGTTAGACATGGATGTGTGTGCCCTGAGTCATGCGTGTGCAGAGTGACATGACAAGAACACAAACGTAAGAAGGAGTGATTGCCGAATAATGCAATATCTTTATCTAAGTTTTTGAAGGTAGTGTTGCTAATGGAGGCAACTACAACCTAGCCATATGTCAAAATGTGGCCTGTTCAAGCATTGTGGCAGTTTGAAAGCCTGGTGCCACACGATGGCAGTGCCAGGAATGATAAATGCAAGGTGTGTATTCCTGCTGTTGGTGGCATATGTAAAAATAGCCTTCAAATCAACTTGGTTACAATGTGCCTTTTTTGGAGTCAACTTGTATTTGTGCCTAAGCCAGGGTGGTTACATGACTATTCTATTGTCATTAAAATGCCAATTGTCACTTTGCAAGTATAGCACCTGTATGTATGTTGCTAAACATGCAAAGAGCAACAATAATGACAGTTTCCAATGTCAGTGTACTGATATCTGCCAACGTGTGCAGTATGTTACATATGGCAAACACATGATGGAGTTATGTGGTGGTGCTATGGGTTTGAAAACAGTCAAGCATCTTAGTGGTTGTTGCTTTTTCACATAGATAAACTGCAAGATTCAAAGCTTCTGCCAATGGACACTATCCTTTCCCCCACAAATGTGAAACCTATGTATCTGAAACATGTGCATATGTCTGCCACCCAAATCTGTACATGTTATTGTTGGCTAACTATGGGCTAGATATGAGAGAAACAGGTGCAGCGTGGTGCTGTGTCAACATCAGCAGCACCGCGCGGCACTGGTATTTAAAAACCAGGCAGCGCCGTATTTCCAAGAGTGCGTCTGCACCTGCACGGCACATAATTCAGCTGCCAGCACCAATGCAGGCATACTTGGACCATAGTGCAAGTGTCACTGTGTAACCGGGTCATCACGTCACCAACTACACTCCAAACCCCTGGAATGCATTGGCAGTGCCCGGGGGTATATTTCATCGCAACAACCACCCAGAAGTGGATCCGAACCCGGATATCCAGGTTGGATTAGCATCGGCAAGAGAAGAAAAAGAGAAGACGGAGGCAGGAGAGGCGCGCCATTTAAGGGAGCCGGAGGAGAAGAGGAGCGCGAACCAGAAAGAGCAAAAAGAAGAAGAAAACGATCTCGGCGAGGAACGGGGAAAAGGCTTTATTGGAGAAATGCCGATCCAACCGAGACCGCTGGACGAACGGACCCGCCACGTCTCTGGAGGGGTGTGGCTCTCTCAGGTACGATCGTGCCTTTGATTTAGTTATTTCCCGCTGTGGGCCCGGGACGGGAGTGAGAGGGGCATAGCAGGGGAGGGACCAGGGGAAAGGACCCAGAAAAGTGAGTGATACGAGTGCATGGAACACTAATAGCACCCCGGATAGGGCCTGTGCTATAAAACAGCCCTATAACCGAGCCTTTAGGACGGTCACGTATTTCTTTGTTGCAATTAGAGCACTTGTGGATTTTGGTTTCAATTTACCAGCCCTGACCCGGTCACCTCCCACCACCTGCACTGTCAAAACCACCCCTTTGTTCACACTCCCCAATACTAACACAAACCTTAGAAGAAATCCCAGAACCCCACACTTACCTCTTTCTCTGTTTCTCTTGGGGTCAACCACCAACGACTGGAGCGGAGCCATCCCTGTCATCCCTGCTGCAACACACCCCTTACTCAGACGTCCTGGGTAGAGGAACCTATAAGAAAAGAAGAAGAACCATTTATATTCTGGAAACCAACCAAGGAGAAGGCCCTGGGGATAAACAAAGGAACTGGAGGGAAAGAAAGAGTGATTAAGAAAACATTCAAAAGGATAAATAAAGAGCACTTGAGCAAGATACCTTGTCAAGTGGATCCTTAACTTATCGCCCCTAACAGAGCCATACGCTGAACCCACCACAGACTGCTTTCAGGGAGTGTTTGTTGGAAGAGATACCTTCCTGCACATAAACAACCTACAATGGTGATTTGCCACTTCTATGCGTGCTGCAGAATGCAGCACACATAGTAGTGCCAAACCATTGTTTAGAATTGATTGTTAATGTGCAGGAAGTGACGCCTTCCTGCACATAAGCAATTATCCATGGCATATTTCTTATTTTGTGAATGCCACCAAATGGCGCACACATGCCTTCATCGTTTTGCCATGCTAATGCCACCCCTGGGGTGGTGTTAGTTTTTGGCGCTGCCATTAATAAACAAATATTTCGTAAGTATGGGGCAGCATCAAAAGCTATGAGTGTTACGATGGGACGCCCACTGCAAAACCCATTGCATGCCCCTCTGATACAGAAAACTGCATTATACTGGCCCATATGTACTTGAGGCGTTACTCTACAAAGTGCCATTTAAACTCCTTGTACATATGGTGTAGTGAAAAGCGCCACCGAAGTGTCACTGTAAGTGAGGTTCAGGTATGCTAGGGCCTTTTAAATCTGGGCCTTTGTCTTACTGACTGTTGGCAGTTGTTCTTTCCTAACAATGAGTTGACTAGCTTACTCAGCTTAACAAGCTAACTGTGTAACAGTTATCCATGGTTTTATTTGTTCAACAATCCCAAAGCTATGTTTTCCTGTCATGTCTTGCAGGTGGACCTTCACCCCACACTGTTGGAGAGATTTCCCAGTTTGAAGACTCCAATGCAGCCGGTAAGTGTCACCTTGTGTGTCACATGTGTAGATTCAGGGTTCTGAGTGAGAGGGTATGGTGTGTGCAATGCCATGTTAAAATGGCATGTGTTACAAATGAGATACCATGATCTAATCCTGGGTATCAACATCATGTCTGATGTAATTTTAAGGAGGTGGAATGAGTTGATTGATACAGAGGTACCAAAGTGCGCTGCAATGGAAATGTGGGTCATAGAAAGAGGTAATAATGCCCACAAACACAGTGATGTCAGTCAAGATATGTGTCAGCAGTGCTGGCTTTTAGATTTGCATGGCTGTTGCCAACATATTTGTCACAGCACATGTTGCTGTACTGTGTGCCACATGTTGCATTATTTACTCTGGACATGGTACAAATTATGTGCATGTGTTGAGGTCTCTAGTGGGCTTATCAACTCACTACTCTTCTCAAATGATGTGAGGCAGCGGCTGTGCAAGGAGCTTTTTATGAATGGCACCAGTCAGTTCAGTACACATTGAGATTTCAGTTCTTCTCCAGATGGATGTGGGACATGTCTACGGATTGTAGCAAACAAGATGTGTGCAGATTACCCTACATAATTTAACCATCTTGATAATTGTGAATGAGTATGGTCACATCACATGTGTATGAGATGTGTGTGGTGAGTGTTTACCTGTTACCTAGGAGATGTAATAAGCCATGTGCACAGATAGTTTATTATTAATGAAAACTGACACTGCACCCAGTGCATCGCCACTTTTCCTGTGCCCCTTAGCGCACTCCTACTGCCACCATGTGTGCGCCACATTTGAAATTCGGCACACCAAGCCACAGGGTAGGGGACAATAGTGTTAAATTTGTAGACTATATTAATGTACTGTTCAGGCTTAGCACAAAATATATTGGCACTAACCCTGAACTGTACATAGGGGCCCACTGTAAGCAATGGTGTGCCCCCTTGTAACACCTGCTCTGAACAGGTGTTAAAAGAAGAAAAAATACATGACGCTGTGGAATTTCTTAGAATCCCTAGCACCATTTTTCCAGCCCCCCATACTGGGTGAACCCCACCTTGCATACATGATGCCTGGCCAAGGCATAATGTAGAACAAGGGGTGACAAAGTGGTGCAAAGCATTAATTTAGGCCACTTTGTGACTACGGCACAGGGATTTAGCCTTGTTGGACCACATCAGCCTCATAAGAATGTTGATGCTAATGTGGTGCAAGGAGACACTAGTCCAATTTAAATCTTGGCCCTAACTTGCAACATTAGATTGCCGTTATCTCCGTGAAATGAACATGATACCGGAGATGCCTGCTAGGCAGTTTAGTCTTGGTTTGGATCTTGACATTGTTGTAATATGTCTGGTGGACATTGGTCATCTGAAGGTGCTGTATACATTGCATGGTTGGTCTAACTCTACCCAATGTCGTTTTTTGATATCATGTTCTCCTCATGTTTTAACTGCCACAATGACCCCAGCACAGAAGCGTGCTTTTGAAAAGAGGGCAGAGCATTTCTGCCATGTTTTGGAAGTGCATGCAGGTTACCAGAAGATGGTCAAGAGATATTGTAAGGAAAAGTCATCCAGGTCTTGGCAGACAGTCTCACATGGGGAATTACTTAAAAAGGGCCCCAACCACCCAAAAAAATCTAGCTCCACGGCAACGGTCAACAAACTTCAACACCAGACCATCAACAGACACCACCAGCTGCCATAGTCTGCAGCTTTGAGGCGGACATGAGGATGGACCTGGCTGATGTAAAGGCCAGGTTGGTCACACTGCATCAAGACAATGCTCAAAATTACAAACTATTGAAGTACTGTAAGAAAAAGCTCAAAAAGCTATGAATTACAAAATGCAATGCTTCCCAGTTCATTCCCTTCCCTCATTTTATATTGTAAATAGTTGAAGTGGGTTGTAGGTAGGTAGTTCTACATTAGGTAGCATAGAATAGGTTAGTTGTAGCATATATTTATTATAGTTGGGGGTTTAGTTTTAGTTTTGGGGGTATTTGGTGGGGGTTATGTATGGGGCTCTAGGTAAAAAAAATATATATATATACAATTAAAAAATACAAATAATGTATATTTGTTTAGACTATAGGTTAGGTTTGTCTTTGTGTAGCTTTACTTCAAGTTGTCCTACTCATATATTGTCTCTTAAAGGTGGTGGAGGGGGGCAATGTTTATTGTGTGGTGTTACATGTATAAGATAAGTTTAGATTACAATAGATAGCTTCTGGGGTAAGTTGAGATATGTTTGTATAGGTTAGCTTGGTGTAGGTTAGTGTTCAGTTTAGGTTTATATTAGCCTGTGTTTTTAAGTGCCAATAAAGCTGTCTGATTGGTTGTGGTATGACATCAGCTTCTCAAGACAGTGTCCAGTGCAGTTCCTGACACTCATATTGTGTGTGGATACAAATTCTTTGACAGGTAATAATCTTGAAAAGTTTAGCACATTAAACTCCACCTTATTTGGGAAATGGATACTGGCACACTAACAGCTGCCCGTCGCAGTTTTAAATATGCCTCTTATGTTTTTCACATATTTCTTGTATTGGTACAATCATCAGTGAAGTTTCCAGACACTTGAGTTCTGGACCATACATGCCAGTTGACAACCTGCATGGATATTTGTTCAATACATGCTGATAAGGCTCAGAAAGGTGGTTGTAGTCCACAATACTATTGGTCACTTTATTATGCTTGAGTCCCAGTGTGTGCCTTTGTGTTTGACAATAAGCCACACATGTGATTTTGTTCTGTACTCATTGACATAGCTTCACACAATACATTTGGAGAAGTTGATTGAACACTGAAAAAAGAACATGATACATGTGAATAATGTGATTTATTTAGGTGTGCAAGTTTTAATTCCAGTGCTGTACAATGTACTGTTCCTTGACTCCATGAGAGATCCAGAGCCATGTAATGTTTAGTCAGAGTCCAAGCATGAGGGGCATGTCATGAGACATTTATAGGAGAAGTGTACTTTAGTGAGAAGATGTCCAAATTAACAATAGGTACGAATTTAGACAATGACAGTCCGTACAAGATAAGTCAACAGTGGTACTCTGAAGAGGGCACATTGTCAGCTGTCACTACACAGATGTGATCTTAAGCACAGAACTAAAGAAATACTGTCCATGTAGCACAGACTGTAGCTACCGGGTGGTTTTTCGTGTGTTAATGTTGTTCCTTCCACATTTTCATCCTCTGATGTGTCTGGTGTCTCCTGTGCCATAGTTGGTGCTGTTGTTGAAGTTGAGATGGGTACACACACATCAGGGGACAGAGATGTGGAATCAAAGGTACTGGCAGCTGTCATTTGTGGGAATACATCAGGCATTACTGCAGCAAGGAGGAATTAATGATTTCTCAACATCGAAGCATCATGGTGGGAGGGAGCCATGTTTTTCCTCCGGGAGGCCATTTCCCAGTGTATGGATTCCAGGGCATTTTCTATAGCCCCCAGCCTGTTATCAATCATGCTGTTGCCACTTTGGGAGGGAAATTGGTTAAGCCTCTGCCTCATGACAACATGCACTCCCTCTAGGCTGACTGCCATGGTCTCTATCCCCACCCACAGCTGCTGTGCAAACTTCCACTGGACTCCTACCGCTGTCCTCTGAAAGGTAATGTCTGGGTCCTCAGAGTCCAGTGCTGTGGCAGGAGGAGAATGGAAACATTTCTCCTTGTTGCGTCATTGAAAAACCACTCCTGGCTGGGGCGGTGTTGGATTTGGTCACAGCCTCAGGTTTGCAAAAGTCTTAAATCTGGGGAAACAGCAATATGCAATGGGTGTTGTGGCAGGGCCACAGCAATACCGATTGTACGCCCCTTCCAGCCAAAGTGCTGCGTGTGAAGGGGCCATATTTACAAGGTGGTGTTAAGCCACAAAAAGTGGCTTAATGCAATGTTGTGAATATGGCGGAGTGCATAGCGTCCCAGAGCTTCACTAAAAGTGATGCTCCAGTGGCGATAGAGCCTTTTGAATCTAACATTATGAGTTTGGGCCTCATTATGAGTTTGGCGGGCAGTGGAGACAGCCTGTCAAAGTCGTTCCTCCATCAGGCCACCTGTGCGGCCTGAACACCGCCGGCCCTATTAAGAGTTCACCGCAGGGCCGGTGAGTGGAAACAGCATTTCTGCCTGCCGGCCCTGCAGTGAACAGGGCCTTAACATTGACACCGGCACCAATTTGGCGGTGCAGCGGGACAGCAACACCCATCGCGCATTCCACTGCCCGTAATTTGGGCAGTGGAATACGCAACAGGGCTGTGCATTGGGGCCCCTGCACTGCCCTGGAGACTGAAGACCGCCAGACTCATAATGAGGCCCTATGTGTCCAGATGCAACCCTTTTTGCATGCACTCAGTGTGTCCTATGTGCCTCTCCCTTTTGTCAGTTGTAAATTTTCAGATAGTCCCCTACTGCAACTTTCTGTGCATTTGTGGTAGCTCCTGGTAGTCTGCGCTGTCCTGTCCTGCAATTCCGATGATCAGCTTCTCTAGGATGACTGCTGCCACCATCCCCTCCAGGTCATCCAGGTCCTCCTGGGGTGCAGAACTTCCACCTCCAGTCTGCAGTGCTGCCTTTCCGTTTCTATTTAGTTCTGCGCTGGCAACCGCTTCTTACAATCGGTGACAGTCCTCTTCGCCTCTGCCACACTGTTGACTTTATCTAATATTGCCTGCCATATAGCATCTCTCCTACCTATTGGCAATATGAAAGTGACAAAGCACTGGTGTTGGTGCTCTGTCACCTCTCTGACCAAGATGTCCTTCTCCTCCTCACTAAAACAACACTTCTGTTTCCCTTTCTCTTTATCCGGGGGCTTTGCAGGTCCATCCTGGCTCATACTGGGTTGATTGGGATCTCACAGGGGTCTCTCCTTGTCTGCAAATCCCAATCTTGATGACCTATATATTTTTTTTTTCCTTGCACGCCTTTTTTGGACACTAGTGCTGCTAAAAATGGCGCTAACATGATTTGTGTAAAAAAACATGCCGCAAAACGTTCTAACTTCACTTTTGCTGCATTAGCATAACTTTTCTTTCTGTCATGTAGCAATGGTAAGCGTCTTATTTTTAAACTAGCTTGTCCTTTGTGCCGTGGTGCATTGTTTTTTAAATACAGTGCGCAGATGGCGCAAAGGAATGTTGGTAGGCAGCGTTATTTTTTTGACGTATAATTGCACTAGCGCAGTTGTGCATAATTTTTTCTAAATCAGGGCCATAGTTTACTAGAAAGTTGGATAGGCACAACAGTGACTTTGCCTCATGACATATGACTACCGTTGTGTGAATGTAGGATATTGGTAAGGGTTGCAGAATCATGCAGATTATTTCAAGATGCTGCATGGTAGACACTTAGGGAATACTTGATATTGATACGGCCAGTCATTTATGATGGGATATCTTTTGGACTCATTGCACATTCAGAAAATTTAGAAAAGGCAAGATACAACCCTCTGTGTCAGGTACTCTGCCCTGGCTTAGAAGGAGACCAGCTAAAGAAAAGGTACATCAGCAGCATTACCTGGTCCAGTCTACTGTGAGGTGGATAAACGTTTAAATTTAGAAAAAGCATTTCCAGATAGTTTTCTGGTCTTCAAGTGCACCTGGGGAAATAACTGAGACATAATTGAAACTTCTCACTTTGTAGCAACATCAGCTTGAACCTGTGCTTCTGCACTGACTAGTGATCTTAGTGTGGTCTAGTGATTACTACTGTACCTGAGGGTGCTGGCAGGGCTGCTGCTGCCACTGGCTCTACTCTGTAAACAGGTAGATGACAACACGTATTCTCCTTTGTGTTTCTAACCCTACAAGTTCGACTTTTAAGAGTAGATTCAAAATGGTCTTACAGGTGGACTATTCAGAGGCCAGTATCAGTTTCCTGGCCAGAGGCTTAGGGCCTGATTCACAAAAGTAAACTTAGACCAAAAGTCTAAGCGGCATATTTATACTCTGTTTGCGCCAAAATGTGAGTCAAAAATGTTGACGCACATTCAGCACAAACCTTGCCCCATATTTATACTTTGACACCCGACCCCGCGGACGCCAAAAATCCTCTGTGTGCGTCATTTTTGGGATGCGGGGAACCACCTTGCGTTAATGACATGCAAGGTAGGAGTTCCCGTCCCAAAAATTACTTTAAGGCCTGTGCACCTTATTTATACTCCTGCGTCATTTTGACGCGCAGGAGGGGGCGGGCCTTAAAAAACGCCTGGGTGAGGGCAGCCGTTAAGGGACCTGTGGGCTCACTTCCATGGTCTCTGACCATGGAAGCAGTCCAGCGGTGCCCTTCCCTGCCCCCAGGGACACCCCATGCCAGCCTCACCCACCCCTGGAGGACACCCATGGATGGGGGGACCCATCCCAGGTAGGTACAGGTAAGTTGGGGTTTGTATCATTTTTTTAATTTTTTTAATGTGGCCAATTTTTTCACTGTGCCCAATGGCCATACACAGGGGACAGAAGTCCCCTGGCATGGCCATTGGGCAAGGGGGCATGACTCCTGTCTTTATTAAGACAGGAGTCATTTCCATGGGAGTTGTGCATCAAAAAATGGCGCAAGTACGGTTTGACCCATGATTTTTTACTCAAACCTGACTTGCACCATTTTTTGACGCTGACCCCCCATTTTCCCCTACGCCGGCACTGCCTGGTTTGAGTCTTTTTGTTTTACTCTGACCAGCCCGCAGCGCTGGCTAATGTCAATCTTTAAAGAAGGGGCCCACCTGGCGCGTAGGAATGGCATTAGCCGGCAGTAAAAAATTTTATGCCAACCAGCCCCGGCGCTGATTTGCATCAAAAAGTGTAAATATGGGCCTAAGTTTACACCAAGATGTATCATGTTTAGTCTTAAAGTCTAACTTTACTTGTAGTAAAGTTAGATGTTAGGTCTAAGTTTAGACTTTTGGTCTAAAGATACACCAATAGTCTAAACTTACATGAAAAGTCTAACTTTTCTTATAGTAAAGTTAGACTTTCGGCCTAAGTTTAGAATTCTGGTCTAAACTTACACCAAAAGTCTAAATTTAGACAAAAAGTCTAACTTTTTATGAGTAAAGTTAGACTTTGAGTCTAAACTTAGACTTTTGGTCTAAGTTTACCTTTGTGAATCGGGCCCTTAGTTTCTTAATCCTCCTGAGTCTCTCAATGCTATTAACACTGACGGCAAGCAGTTGTGCAGCACAAGAACTACAGTGTGTCTAAAGGGATTGTGGCAGTCACTTTGCTCACAGCCTCAGTAGCATATTCCAAAGAAATGAGTGCCCTTTATAAATATTGTCCTGCATTACACCATCACTGATGCCTTCATATTATTTTAATAAGCATTCAGAACACATTAGGTTGCAGCCTTCAATACTCAGGAGAAAACAATTAGGATCATATGTATCATGATTAGTAATTGTGAATTGTTTTACTGAATTGAAATTTGGAAATCTCAATCATTGACATATCATAGTCAGACTCCTTGATTTTGTGATTCCTTAGGATTCTTATTCACATAATCATAATTTGGTATTGCAAATGTATGACTGTTGCTTTCTGGAGCAGCACTATGACATCACAATGAGGAAGTGGGTCTTCCCATGCTGTTTCCAGAATCCAGCTTCACAGATTAAGGCAGGTTGTGTCAGCAGAGCAAACGTGACCTTGTTTGGAGACTTTTTCTCTACAGTCTTGTCACCATGTCCTCCCACGTCAATGCTAAGGACACAGGAGAGGAAATTCAGGACATTCATTCAGATATGCAGAATCATAACATTCCAACTCCTACACACACAACACATGTACCACACAGAAGCAGAGCAACAGTGTCCCAACTCTTGCACTTTGACGAAAAAATCAAATCAAATCAAATCAAAAACTTTTATAAAGCGCGCTACTCACCCGTGAGGGTCTCAAGGCGCTAGGGGGAGGGGGTTACTGCTGCTCGAAGAGCCAGGTCTTGAGCTGCCTCCGGAATGCGAGGTGGTCCTGGGTGGTCCTGAGGTTGGTGGGGAGGGAATTCCATGTCTTGGCCGCCAGGTAGGAGAAGGATTTCCCACCTGCCGTGGTGTGGCGGATGCGAGGGACGGCAGTGAGTGCGAGGTTGGCGGAGCGAAGTTGACGGGTGGGCGTGTAGAAACTGAGGCGACGGTTGAAGTATTCGGGTCCCTTGTTGTGGAGGGCTTTGTGTGCGTGGGTGAGGAGCCGGAAGGTGATCCTTTTGTTGACGGGAAGCCAGTGCAGGTGTCTCAGGTGGGCGGAGATGTGGCTGTTGCGGGGTATGTCGAGGACGAGGCGGGCGGAGGCGTTTTGTATTCGCTGCAGACGTTTCTGGAGTTTAGTGGTGATTCCTGCGTATAGGGTGTTTCCGTAGTCCAGGCGGCTCGTGACGAGGGCGTGGGTCACAGTCTTTCTGGTGTTGCCGGGGATCCAACGGAAGATCTTTCGGAGCATGCGGAGGGTGAGGAAGCAGGAAGATGATACGGCGTTGACTTGTTTGGTCATGGTGAGAAGCGGGTCCAGGATGAATCCGAGGTTGCGTGCGTGGTCTGAGGGGGTTGGTGCAGTGCCTAGGGACGTGGGCCACCAGGAGTCGTCCCAGGCGGACAGGGTGTTTCCGAGGATGAGGACTTCCGTTTTTTCTGAGTTCAGTTTCAGACGGCTGAGTTTCATCCATTCTGCGACGTCTTTCATTCCATCTTGCAGGTTAGTCTTGGCGCCAGTGGGGTCCTTGGTGAGGGAAAGTATCAGCTGAGTGTCGTCGGCATAGGAGGTGATGTTGATGTTGTGTTTGCGTACGATGTCGGCGAGGGGGCTCATGTAGACATTGAAGAGAGACGGGCTGAGCGAGGAGCCTTGTGGGACGCCGCAGATGATCTCGGTGGGGTCTGAGCGGAACGGAGGGAGGTAGACTCTTTGGGAGCGGTTAGAGAGGTAAGAGGAGATCCAGTCCAGGGCCAGTCCTTGGATGCCGGTGGAGCGCAGGCGAGATGTTAGGGTTCAGTGGCAGACAGTGTCGAAGGCAGCCGATAGGTCGAGGAGGATGAGGGCGACTGTTTCTCCGTTGTCCATCATAGTTCTGATGTCATCTGGGACTGAGATGAGGGAGGTTTCTGTGCTGTGATTGGCTCGGAATCCGGACTGAGAGGGGTCGAGTAGGTTGTTGTCTTCAAGGAAGTTAGTAAGTTGCTTGTTGACAGTCTTCTCTATGACTTTGGCAGGGAAGGGGAGGAGCGAGATGGAGCTGAAGTTCTTCAGGTCGCTGGGGTCCGCCGTAGGTTTCTTCAGTAGGGCGTTGACTTCTGTGTGTTTCCATCTCTCGGGGAAGGTGGCAGAAGCAAACAAGCTGTTGATGATGGTCTGGAGATGCGGGGCGATGATGTTGTCGGCTTTGTTGAAGATGAAGTGTGGGCAGGGGTCCGAGGGGGCACCGGAGTGGATGGAGTTCATGGTAGCTTTGGTCTCCTCCGTGCTGATGTGAGTCCAGGCGTTGAGGGTGATTGCTTGGGTTGTAGGTTCTGTGGTGGTTGGCTGGGTCTGGTGTCCGAAGCTGTCATGTAGGTCGGTGATCTTACGATGGAAGAAGGTGGTGAGGGAGTTGCAGAGGTATTGTGAGGGCGTGATGGCGTTGGAGTTGGCGTTAGGATTGGAGAGCTCTTTGACAATGTTGAAGAGTTCTTTGCTGTTGTGAGTGTTCTTGTCCAGTCTGTCTGTGAAGAAAGTTCTTTTGGTGGCGCGGATCAGTTGGTGGTGTTCACAGATGGCGTTTTTGAGGGCAGACATGTTTTCTGCGGTGTGGTCCTTGCGCCAGGCTTTCTCGAGGGTACGGCAGTTTTTTTTGGATTCCTTGAGGGTGTCTGTGAACCATTGAGGTTTCCTGGTGTTGGTCTGTCTTGGGAGGCGTCTGAGGGGTACGAGGTTCTCCGCGCAGTTGGTGATCCAATGCGTGAGGCTGAGTCGTTGGGGTCGGTGGAGAAGGTGGGTTGGTTGTCGCTGAGAGTGGAGAGAAGCTGTTCCGTGGGGATTTTGTTCCAATGTCTGCGTGGGATGGGTTGTGTGCGGAGGTGGAGAGTCTCGCGTCTGAAGGTGAAGTGGACACATCTGTGGTCGGTCCAGTGTATTACGGAGGAGTGGCTGAAGGATACGTGGTTGCTGGCGGAGAAGATGGGGTCGAGCGTGTGTCCGGCGATGTGGGTGGGGGTGTTCACCAGTTGCTTGAGACCGAGGTTGGCGAGGTTGTCGAGCAGGGCGGTGGTGTTGGGGTCGTTGTTCTGTTCCAGGTGGAAGTTGAGGTCACAGAGGAGGATGTAGTCCGGCGAGGCAAGGGCGTGCGGGGAGATTAAGTCAGCGATAGATGTGCTGAAGAGGGCGCGCGGTCCAGGGGGTCTGTAGATGAGAGTTCCTCTGAGGGTGGTCCTGGGGTCGGTGTGGATCTGGAAGTGCAGGTTTTCGGCGGTGAGGGGGGTGTCTTCGGTGGAGGTGGTGACGTTGATGGAGTCCTTGAAGACGATGGCGATTCCTCCCCAGACTTGGTTGGTGCGGTCTCTCCTGGTGATCTTGTAGCCGTCGGGGATGGCTATGGCGATGTCAGGGGCCGGAGAGGCGTTCATCCAGGTCTCAGTGATGAAGGCGACGTCCAGTGCGGTGGTGTCCAGGAGGTCCCATAGTTCAATGGCGTGCTTGTGGACGGAGCGTGCGCTGATCAGGATGCATTTGAGGTGGTTGTTGGCGCGCGGGCTGGCGGGCGGGGTGGAGTCGTGGTGGAAGGTGATTTTGCAGGTGAGGCATGCGAAGGGTTCATGGGTACGTTTAGGGTTGGCTTGGAAGCAGGTTCTGGAGCGCCCCGGGTTGAGGGCGTGGAGGGAGTTGGGGTCGTAGCGGTGCTGTGGGGTTTGGGAGTGCTGGGGGCCAGGGGTCGTGGTGCTGGGCGCGGTCCAGGCGTGGACGGGCGCAGATGGGCTTGCCTTTGGCGCGCCAGCGGTGCGCCAGTGGCGCAGCCGCGCAGCGGCCACCATAAGAGGGAGAAGGTGGGAGGAGGGGTCAGCTGGGGGCGGGAGGCGGGAGGGGGGCAAAGCAGGAAGAGAACGCGGTGAGGAAGAGGAACACAGATGAAGAAAGAACACGCAGGACGGGGTGCAGAGGAGAAAAGAGGAACACAGATGAAGAGCAAAGCAGGAAGAGAACGCGGTGAGGAAGAGGAGAAAGGAAGAAGAACACAGATGAAGAAAGAACACGCAGGACGGGGTGCAGAGGAGAAAAGAAGAACACAGATGAAGAGCAAAGCAGGAAGAGAACGCGGTGAGGAAGAGGAGCGAGGCACAGAGGAAGAGCAGAACACGCAGCAAGTGGGCTGCAGAAGAGGAGCAGAGAGCGGAGGAAGATGGCTACCAGAAGAAGGAGCAGAAAGTGAAGGGAAATGGACAGCAGAGGTGCGGAGAAAGGTTGGAGGAGAGAGCGGAAGGCAGAAGACAGAAGTTTAGGGAAAGAGAGGTGAGTAGCGCAGGGCAGGGCGAGGGGCTGGGCAGGGGGAGTACTTACGGTTTTAGCAGGTCTTGCTGGGAGGAGTCAGGAGCCTGGGCTGGTGGAGCTGCAGCGGCAGGGGGAGCGACCTACCCCAGGGTCAAGGGTCGCTGACTCTGCCGCGCAGCGGCCGCCTTAAGAGGGAGGAGGGGTCAGCTGGGGGTGGGAGGCGGGAGGGGGGGCAACGAATGGGAGCAGGGGGGGCGGGGCTGAGCAGGAGGTGGCGGCGGGAAAGCGGAGGGTGGGGGGGTCAGGTAGAGGGGAAGGGAGAAAAGATAGGGAAGGGGGGATTACAGAGGAGGAGAGGAGTCAGGAAGAACAGAAGAGGAGGAGAGAGAAGAGTCAAGAGAGAAGAGAGAAGAGTCAAGAAGAAGAGTCAAGAAGAAGAGGAGAGAAGAGTCAAGCAGAAGAGGAGAGACGAGTCAAGGAGAAGAGGAGAGAAGAGTCAAGAAGAAGAGTCAAGCAGAAGAGGAGAGACCAGAGAAGCAGAGGAGGGAAGCATCCAGAAGATGAGGAGAAGGCCACAGAGGAAGAAAAGGAACACGCAGAGAAAAAGTACAGAAGAAGAGAAGAACACGCAGGTCGGGGTGCAGAGGAGAAAAGAAGAAGAACACAGATGAAGAAAGAACACGCAGGACGGGTGCAGAGGATAAAAAGAAGAACACAGATGAAGAGCAAAGCAGGAAGAGAACGCGCTGAGGAAGAGGAGAAAAGAAGAAGAACACAGATGAAGAAAGAACACGCAGGACGGGGTGCAGAGGAGAAAAGAACAACACAGATGAAAAGCAAAGCAGGAAGAGAACGCGGTGAGGAAGAGGAGAAAAGAAGAAGAACACAGATGAAGAAAGAACACGCAGGACAGGGTGCACAGGAGAAAAGAAGAACACAGATGAAGAGCAAAGCAGGAAGAGAACGAGGTGAGGACTAGGAGAAAAGAAGAAGAACACAGATGAAGAAAGAACACGCAGGACGGGGTGCAGAGGAGAAAAGAATAACACAGATGAAGAAAGAACACGCAGGGCGGGGTGCAGAGGAGAAAAGAAGAACACAGATGGAGAGCAAAGCAGGAAGAGAACGCGGTGAAGAAGAGGAGAAAAGAAGAAGAACACAGATGAAGAAAGAACACGCAGGACGGGGTGCAGAGGAGAAAAGAAGAACACAGATGAAGAGCAAAGCAGGAAGAGAACGTGGTGAGGAAGAGGAGAAAAGAAGAAGAACACAGATGAAGAAAGAACACGCAGGACGGGGTGCAGAGGAGAAAAGAAGAACACAGATGAAGAGCAAAGCAGGAAGAGAACGCATTGAGGAAGAGGAGAAAAGAAGACGAACACAGATGAAGAAAGAACACGCAGGACGGTGTGCAGAGGAGAAAAGAAGAACACAGATGAAGAGCAAAGCAGGAAGAGAACGCGGTGAGGAAGAAGAGCGGGGCACAGAGGAAGAGCAGAACACGCAGCAAGTGGGCTGCAGAAGAGGAGCAGAGAGCGGAGGAAGATGGCTACCAGAAGAAGGAGCAGAAAGTGAAGGAAAATGGACAGCAGAGGTGCGGAGAAAGGTTGGGGGAGAGAGCGGAAGGCAGAAGACAGAAGTTCAGGGAAAGAGAGGTGAGTAGCGCGGGGCTGGGCGAGGGGCTGGGCGGGGGGAGTACTTACGGTTTTAGCAGGTCTTGCTGGGAGGTGTCAGGAGCCTGGGCTGGTGGAGGTGCAGCGGTAGGGGGAGCGACCTACCCTACCTGTGTTGAGAGCCTAACATGTGACATGCCTAAAACTCAAGGTACCAAAAGATATACACAAAGGCAGGCATAATTTTCTTTCTTCCAAACTGACACAGTGCCCTCAGATTGCATGGAATTTGTGCTTTTGTGGCTTTTGAGGGAATAGACAATACTGCATTGTTTGGTGATTTAGCAGTGTCTATGTTATCAGTTCAGTGACTGCAAAGTAAAAAGATAAAGGCCCGTATTTATACTTTTTTCGCGCCGAATTTGCGTCGTTTTTTGACGCAAAAACGGCGCAAACTTGCAAAATACCATTGTATTTTGTAGGTTTGCGCCGTTTTGCATCAAAAAGCAGCGCAAATGCGGCGCTAAAAAAAGTATAAATACGGGCCAAAGTCAGTAAAGGCACAGTTAGTGTCAATGAATAAAAACATTTGATGAATTAAGGATGGCATAAAGCAGTGAACTATTCTCTTGAGGATTATTCTGTTGAAAATTATAAGGAGCTGAGAAATGCCATTAAAGAATTGATGCACCAAGATTAACACACCGGTGTTGCTATCATCAACTCATATGCAAATTGCATGGTATCACAAGGTCTGTGCATCAGAAGACAGATGCTACAGCAACCTTATCTCAACATTGCAGTTGAGAATGCACATTGCAGCGGAGATGTAGTATGTGGTTTAGTACAAGTTACCAGTGCAATTACAAACAGACAAGCAGCAAACATCTCAGCACCCAGTGACTTAGGTGGAAGGTAAAGTGGGGAGTTATCCATCCAAGGTAGCATTTCTGCCCCAAAATAATAAATCTGTGTTTTAGTGGCAGACAAAATGCATCTACAGAGGGCTTCCAACGTCAAGCTGTAGTCCACATAGAAAGACATAGTGGAGTGAGAGGAACAAAGAAGTGAAGTAGTTTTAACAGAGTTTTGTGTTTAAAATGTATATTTGCCAAAGTATAATAAACATTTGTAATGTCAAAAATGACAGTTTTGCTTAGACACAGAATGTGATTTTTATATTGTTTGTTGAACATTTTTAAATATTGTCTGAATTAAACGTAATAAACACATTATAATTCACAAGATTATCTGTCATTATTTTTTAACTTACTTTAAAGTTCTGCATTTTGTTGTCTGCCTTCTCCTGCCCTTGATCTATATATAGGGTGATGTGTTGGGATTGGCTGTTCCCCTTCATCTGAATCTGAATCAAAAAGGATAGGCATATTCACCCAGATGTGACAATGCTGTGGTGCATAGCACATGTTGCTGCAATTTTGCAGCAGGCTTCTGGTTTGGTTTGAAGTCCTCAGCCACCCTTGTGAAGACATCTAAAGCAACTTTTCAGCAGTCCAAAAAGCCTCTCTATCACATTTCTCCTTTATTTATGTGTAGCATGGTAGCAGTGCTCACTTGAGGAAGCAGGGTTCATATAAGGTGTCAGAATAAAGTAATGCATAGCATACACACTGTCTCCTACAATGGCAAATGTACAATTATTGTAGTGACACATTAGAAATACATCTCCAGGGGGGAGCGCTTGCGAGCCGCCGACCAAGATGGCCACCTGATTACGGAGCTACACACATCGTCGGGTGAGTTTCTACCGCCGGAGCCGTTTTTTTCTTCCTTTTAATGTCGTTTCACTAAGAACAACTATGGGATGTTTTGGTGAGCATTTTCATAGTTTTTTGGGCTGCCTAGCTTATTTCCTGACTCTTTAATTATGTTTTCTTACTTCTCCTCATGAGTGCGGCCATTTTGACTAACTTTGCTCACCATTACATTATACTTTTTTGAATATTTGACTTTCTTTTTTGCGCAAGCCTGGTTATTTATTTTTGCTGTTTCGTTAACATATTTTTGGAGTTCCTGTGTCACTTGCTTCCTTATTGAAGGCTTTTTATTTTTATATGAGCAAACTAAAGAAAATAAAATCTCTGTTGCATCAGTCCTCCTCAGCTGACAAACTTTCACACTTTTTACAATTGGACACTTCTGCTGCAGCATCTTCTTCTTCCATATCAAAGATGTCTTCCTCATCTTCTTCTTCGCCTAAAGTTCCTCAGAATATTTCTACAACCACTCATAAGAGGGTCAAACAGGACCCACCTTCACCAGTAAAATCTCCCTCGCCGATCTCTCTTGAACTTGTGCTTGGCAAAATACGCGCATTGCATCCTTTTATCGAAGAAACAAATTCTCGGATACAAAATCATGATTCTAAGTGGTCTCAAATGGAAGTGACAGTCTCTGCTTCAGAACAAAGACTCAGCGACGTGCAGGATGAAACACATAAAATTATTAGTTTGGAGAAGGAAGTGGCAACCATGAAGACTCTTACGGAGGATTTGGAAAACAGAAATAGACGCAATAATCTTCGCCTTTATGGATTACCGGAGGGTCTTGAAGGGAGTGACCCAATTTCATTTTTTACCTCATTCTTTCCACAGTTGGTGGGTCTAACATCTTCTACAGTATTGAACATCCAAAGAGCGCACTGCATTGGTCATCGTTCTCTTCATTCCTCCACATCTAAACCAAGAGGCGTGATTATTTTCTTTCTTGAATTTACTGACTTATTGAGAATTCTTAACGGTGCGAAAGCCAAAAAACAAATTTCTTGGCAGGGAAGTAAAATCTTCATCTCACAGGATGTGTCCAAAGCTACAGCAGACAGGAGGAAAGAGTTTTTGGATCTTCGTCCACAGCTTTGTGACTTGGGAGCTCGTTTTGGATTATTCCATCCGTGTTTGTTCAAAGTGACATATCAAAACAAGACCACTTCATTTACCTTTCCTGCAGTTCTTTGTGATTTTCTAAGACTACACTCTACAAATTCTATGGAAACAGCTGGTCCTTCTACACATTGACTATATACGTTTCTTAATTTATTATGCCCTTTCATTATTACTGCGATATAATTGATGGTCCTTCATATGCAGTTTATACAGTAAACTATATTGACGTGACTACAGACCCTTTTTTGTTAATGTACTGTTTTCTTTTCACAGGTTCCTGGTGTTCTATAATAATTATTTTTGCTCGTAACCTTTGTCCGTTGATGCGTCCCGTTCCCTTGCTGTGCCGTCTTCTGTCTGTGCTGTCACCACCCCTCCCCTATTGTTCATTTACCTCAGGTATGTTTTTTGCAGTCGTCTTTATTTGACATGTACTGTGTACTGTCTCTTCTTTTTTTCTTGATTATTTTCCATCCTTTTTCCTGCTGTTTTCCCTTTACTCTTCTCTCCTTTTGTTTTTTCTGTTTTCTTTTCCCTTATACGTATTTTCAATTATTTATGGTACAAGGCCTTTCGTGTATATATGTGGTTATGTGACGTAAATTCAGAGTTGTTTCTTGGAATGTCAAAGGTTTTATTAATCCAATCAAAATGCAGAGAATTTTATCCCACTCATCTAAATATAATCCAGACTTGGTTCTTCTACAGGAGACCCATTTGACGGACTCTGAAGCTCTGAAACTAAAAAAAGGCTGAGTGGGCAATGTTTTTACTTCACCTTCATCTACAAAGAAAAATGGTGTAATTGTGCTTTGCCATAAAAAATTATCAGTTAATGTTATTTTGCAAGACTCAGATTCTGATGGTAGATAGCTCTTTGTGAGGCTCAGTATTAGTGGAATTACAATGACTATTGGTAATAGTTATGGTCCAAATAATTCAGATGATCTTTTCTGGCCCAATATTACTAAACAATGTTTGCATTATAATGATTATTTTCTTCTTATTGGAGGGGATTGCAATAAAATTCTTGATCCCTTTATAGATAGGCAATTTGTAATTAAATTTTCTCCCCATAAAATGCATAAACAATTTAAAGCATTTTTCTCACAATTTAATTTAATTGACTCATGGAGAACTTGTAATCCTGATAACAGGTATTTTTCGTTTTATTCTCCACCACATGGCTCCTTATCTAGACTTGACCATATTTTTGTTTCTAAATTATTATCCCAAAATCTTATTAACTCCTCCATTGAACCTATGGTAATATCTGATCATGCCCCAGTCATGAAGATTTTGACTTGCTCCCAGTGCATCCCAAGTCCCAATAGGTGGCGATTTAATAATTCTTTATTACTTGATTCTAAATTTTCCACTTCCTTTGTTGCCTTTGCGGACTACTTTTTTCGATTTAATGAAGATTCTCACGTTTCTCCACAATTGTTATGGGATTCGGGCTGCGGCTCTTGGTCATATAATAAATTTTGCCTCCAATAAAAAGAAAACTTTCAATGCCCAGCATCAAGCACTGCTTCTCAAAATTAAACGCTTAGAACATCAGTATTATTCTTCCTCCTCCAATTTTAATATACAAGAACTTATTCAGGTAAAACTGCAACTTAACAAAATCTCTACGGATAATGCTTCCTCTTTTCTTCTCCGTAGTAGTGCCTGTTATTATGGAGGTCGAAATAGAGCAGGGAAGCTTCTGGCTAATTATTTAAAATTTCGAAAGCAACGCCATTATGTGAAGTCTATAGTTTCAGATACTCGTGAGTCTCTTTTTAAGGATGAAGATATTTTAGCTGAATTTGTTAATTATTACCAGACACTTTATACTCCTGAGTCAGTCCCGACCAGATTGATGATTATTTAAAAAATATTCCAAACCCTAATAAGACACTGATTGATGCTACTTCACTGGAAGCAGATATTACTTCGTTAGAAATTTTTAAAGCCCTTCACTCTCTAAAAAGAGGTAAAACTCCTGGTCCAGATGGATTTACAGTGGAATTCTTTTTACATTTTTCTGACATGTTACTTCCCAAACTTTTTCAGCTTTTCCAATTCTTCATGGGTTCTGGTTCTACAGGGGGCACTTTTCAGGAAGTTTGGATTTGCCTAATTCCAAAGGATGGTAAAGATCATACTTTCTGTAAATATTTTAGACCAATCTCGCTTCTCAATACAGATTATAAAATCTTTGCTAAATTATTAGCCCTATGTCTTGATACCCTTCTACCTGCGCTGATAAGTAAGGAACAAACGGGTTTTGTCAAAGGTAGACTTGCTTCTGACAATTCTAGAACATTCTTTAATGTACTCGGCAAAGCTCCCGCTCTGTCGTATTCTGTAGCAGCAATTTCCATAGATGCTGAGAAAGCGTTTGACCAGTTAGACTGGTCTTTTCTATTAAAAGCTTTAGCCTGGCATGGTTTAGGGCCTCATTTAATTTAATTTATCTCTTTCCTTTATCAATCTCCAATGGCATCGATATTGGTAAATGGGAAATTGTCTAGATATTTTGTATTACGCCAAGGTGGACGTCAAGGGTGTCCGCTCTCTCCACTCCTATTTATTCTAGCTCTTGAGCCCTTTCTATCCAGTATTAGAAATAACATTAAAATTGAAAGTTTCCAGTATGGCGATAAACATTTAAAATTAACGGTGTATGCAGATGATATACTTTTATATATCTCAAACCCTGAGCTCTCGATTTCGTCTCTACTTTGGAAAATTGAGGATTTTTCCTTGATTTCAGGTTATAAGATAAATTTGGATAAATCTGAAATCCTCCCTCTAACAAAATGTTGTTTTAAAGCATCGTTTGATATCACTGGTTTTCACTGGAATTATTCCAAGATTAAATATTTAGGTATTTGGTTCACTTCATCCATTAAAAAGTCCATTGAAGTAAATCTTTCAGAGGCTTTAGAGAAAGTTGATAGATCGATTCTGGCTTGGAATCCCTTATTTTTATCTTGGTGGGGTCGTCTTGACTCCAATAAAATGACGATTTCTCCTAACATTTTATATATCCTATCCATGATTCAGCTTCCTTTACCTGGTACCTTTTTTACACAATTGGATTCCAGATTGTCTAAATTCCTCTGGAACAATAAGAAATCTAGAATTTCTCTTAGTCATCTTCGCCATTCTAAACAGGAGGGAGGAGTCAATTTTCCTGATTTTAGATTGTATCACAAATCCTTTTGTTTGCGTCAAGCTTCTAGGTGGGTCTCCCTGTCAGACTCTAGGTTTACTCCATTATGGTTGGATATTGAGTATTCTTTTCTTTCGCCTTTTTCCTCTAGTGAGGTGGTATCCTTTTCCAATAATATTTCACTTATCTCCTCTCTGCTTCTTAAACATACTTGTTCTCTTCTGCGTTCTCACTATTTACCTCCATCTGTTTCTCATCCCTCTTTTCTGAATTCCCCTATTTGGCATAATTGTCTCATCACTATTAATAAAAAACCCTTATTTTGGAAATCCTGGCGACAAAGAAATATAGTTTGGATCAAGGATTTATTCTCCAATAATACTCCACTTTCTTTTTCACAATTCCAACTTCTATTTTATTGTCCCAATTCATTTATGCCTAAATATCTTCCTCTTATTAATATTCTTCTTGATGTACTTTTTTCCTTGCCTTCTCCTTCTTCTTCTTCGGAATTACCCTTTTCTTTGTGCTCCTTTCTTATCTCATATCCTAAGGCATCAAATACCTATAAACTTTTTTCAGTCTCCTGTTTTGACGAGTCCTAAATCTAAAATTGAATCTCAATGGGAATTGGATTTGGGATGTACCTGGACTGTTTCCTTTTGGAATAAGGTGTGGCATCGATCTTATAATATCCAGCTTCTACCACACAGTCACTTTTCTTTCTTTATCACAGACTTTATTTTACCCCTTCTACTATAGCAACATTTTTTGTATCCTCCACTTCAAGTTGCTGGTCCTGCGATAGCCCAAAGGGAGATCTTATGCATATCTTTTTTTAATGTCCTCCTACTGTCTCTTTTTGGAGAAAAGTTTGGTGTCAGCTTACCTGCATTTTTCATTTGCAATCCCAATTATCTCTGCTGGTGCTTTTTTTTTAGGTAGTCTGTCTGCTGACATTGTTTCAGATGATGATAATTTTAAATTGTTGGATCTCATGTTAGCTTTGGCCTTTCAACAAATTACTCTCAATTGGAAAAAATCATCCAATATTTCCTATAAAGCTTGGTGGAATAATGTTTGTCACTACCATAGACTAGATATTGCTTTTACCTCTTTATGCTGCCCTTCCATAAATAGAGATTTGTACTGGTTACCTTTGACTGATTATCTTAATGCTGTTGCTTGTACTTCTACTAATTATACATTATCTGAGAATTTTAAGCCACCATGAATTCTTTATTTTCTCTGTTCTTGAGTGAATTTTAATTTAGCTTACATTTATGCTTTTTGAATATTACTTTTTTTTCTTTTATTTAACTGTTGAAGATCCAATGCATCTTTCGCATTGTAAATGGTCTTGTTCCGTTTTCATTGTTTCTTCCCCTTTTTATACTTTTAAAATGTTAAACAGCTTTTACAATTCCTTTTAAAATTATATCATTATCATTATGACAGATATCTTGTATTGTTAGTATGTAACCCATATTTATTTTGATTTTAATAAAGATGATTTACCTTAAAAAAAGAAATACATCTCCACTATATACTAAGATCAATCATTAAATAATTACCAAGCAATTATCCTTCATCAAATTCTCTTCTAAGAAGGCATCCATAAGCCCCTCTATGGCAAAATATGAAAGAATCATGTGTGCTTCCTGGGAATTTGGCACTATATCAGTAATCATATAAGAGTTATTGCACACTACGTAATTGTTCAATGAATGAGTATTCTCACAGTTCCCAAAGACATACTCAGTCTCTGGTGGAGGACATACTTGTATGATTCCTGACATGTTTCTCGTCAATGTAGTTTATGACATGTGGGAATTGAGCTATCTGATAAAACTGTAATTTGTAAGCTGCACTTCCTGTGCTGTAGTGGGAAATTTAGCATAATCATTAATTTTACTAACCATTGCATCTAGAAATGCCTGAAAAATTGAGAAAGCACATCACACCCTTGTAGCCCCCTAAGGCCAAGAAGTGGGGATAACATAATTCCTGCCCATGGGAGGGAATAGAATTTGGCCTGCAAGTGTTTCACTCTGGCTGAGGATTCATTTCAGCAGTATTTAGCACATAACACTACTTCATGTGTATGTCTCAAAGATTTCCTCCTCTGTCTGATCAAACATAGTAATTGGAATTTTAAATATTTTAGAAATGTGGTCCTAACTCCTCCTCTTCTCTGCAATCCTGCCAGTATCCTCTTCCTCCTCACCAAGATTTAGAGAGCAGCACTGTGGCAAATACAGATGCATTCTGGGGTTGTTTATATAGGTTGCAAATGATTACCACCTGTTTCGGCTTGATGGTAAATTACAAGTGCAAATTGAGTATTTTGCAACAATTCACAAGTTGTGATTTCTAATTTGGACTTGAAATTTTAGAGATTGGTTAAAAGTGTGAATCCTTACAATTGCAAAGCAAATGGCTTTCAAGCATAACAGAAGCCTTAATCAGCCAAATTTAGCGATTCACACAATTTGACAATGCAAATAAACCTGATACATCTGGCCCCTAGTTCTTTACAAGTGTCATGGCAAAAGCCTTTATTTCTTAAGTATCAGGGGGATGGTTAAACTAATATGAAATTGGGTGCTGTGGAGGGCTAGTACTCCTGCATTACAGTGGTCAACCTGTTTCTATCCCATGGTCCCACACAGGTTTGCAGCATTCATCAGGCCCTGGATCCTTAATATGTGCAGACACTGCCCACACATATGTACTTTCCGTACAATCAACATGTTGTACTTGCTGAAAAAACATCCATGAATAGCTTTTAGGTTGCTGTGGAAACCTAATTCAGGGAATGTACAGCCACATGGATAAAGCACTGGAGATTCCACTTTAGTCTCACAATTGTCAAAGGGTGATCCCTTCTTTGCATCTACTCGTGAACTCATCCTCTGGACACATGGAGATTTTTAAACCGCACCCTGTGGATCCTCCATTCATCGCACTAAGCATGAACAAATAAATACTTCATCATATTCAGGAAGCCTTTTCACCATTATAATCATTCTTGGTAAACGAAGAAGCCCTAAGATGAAGCACTACACCTGTGTGTGTGTGTGTGTTTGTGAAGGTGGTCCCAAGATTTTTTTGATCGGTTCAGTTCCCTGGACATACACACAGGATACGTTGACTGTTCCCATTATTTGGCTATTTTCTGACTAACTTGCAGCGTTGATCAATTTGGGTTTGCTTTTTTTTTATTGCGCTACATTGACCATTATTGCTTTGCACAAAGGGCCATTGGATAGTCCTGAAAATAGTCATTATAACTTGTGAAAGGAACCTTTATACTGAGGGGGGTAAGGGTAATGTCATTGTTGAATGTGTGGATGTGCATGGCACCCTTATCAGTGGGAGAGACCAAATGGCTAACCAGTAATCACAGAAACAAATGCAGTTGTGATATCACTTAGCCATGTTGCAGCTACTGCCAGGCTTTGTATTGTGTACTAATTTATGAAAAAGCACATGGTGTGTCCCCTTCTGTGCCATCTTTTCCTTTGCTAGTTATATGTGCCAAAGAAATAGAAGAGCCAGAAGTCACACTGCTTAGTCATTCTCGATTTGCCACACTGTTGTATTTATTGCTTCATGCGTCTCCTTCTTTTTGCCCCTTTGCTAAAATGCAAGCCAAAATTGCTAGGAAGAACTGGTTTGTTATAGAAGGAGCTGATCTAAATGTGCTCATTATGTTAATTAAGATTTATAATTTCTTAAAGTAGCAAAAAGGGCTAGACAAGATTTTTATGAAATTGGGCACTTCACAAGTGGGCTGGAGTCCTTTCATGCCTTTCTCAATGCCCAGGGCTGCTGCCCTTGCTTTTGTCACTCTGAAGTCACCAACTGGGTGGTTGGTAGTGCTGAGCAAAAACCCTAAGTTAAATAAACACTTCCTTCCATTTCAACACTTGGGGTATATTTACTAAGCTTTTATGGCGTGTATGCATCATAAAAGTGACGCAAATTCATACAAAATATTTTCTACGTATTTACTTTCAAGAGAAAAACTTTTTTTGTGCTGCAAAGTATCCTAAAATTAACACAAAACAGCACAGAGCACTGGTCTGTATTACTTAGTGACAAGGGGGTGTTACATGGGTGATACAGGGTGTTCCCATGCAACTGCTAATGTCTTTTGACACAAAACCCTATCTAGAAACAGTAGTAGAAACAGATTTGCACCTAAAGGTAAGGCCATGTGAAAGCAGGCATTAAAAGGAGAAATGTTTTAATTTCTTCTTCCTTTTCTGACCTTGCATGTGTGCTGCTCTGTACAGCACACATGCAAGGTGAGAAAAGTGTCTAGGTTGTTCTAAGCATAGTAATTTGTACTGGATGAGTATCTTTCCAGTACAAAACGTATGCTAGACTTTCTCACACAGCCTTGAAGTATGGAGCAAAGGTGTGTGCATGGCGCATGGCAGCAGATTTCTGCAGCGGCTCTAGGGAGAGGGGAGGAGAGGGCCATATTTCTCATGCAGCACAATTTTTTTGGCTGATGCTCTGTGCTGCATGAGAATCTAGTAAATCTGGGACCTCGAACAGCAAACTTAACTTCTGCAGGCACAGCCGTCCCTCCTTGTTGTGCTTCTTTCAGTACTTTTCCTGGGACTCTGATATCACCAAGGTTTACCTTCACCATGCCAGTACCATATAGAAGGGACCTTTTCCTATTAACGGATATTTACCTTGGGTTCAACACTGTCTTTGTTGCTTCTGGGGCTGAATATACCACGCATACCACTACACATTTTATTGCTCCTAAGTAATTCAAAGCCAGTGTTTCCAACCCGTGCTAAAAAGGTGATTGTTTAGGAAAAGGCACATTTCTTAGGAGCCCTGTTTCTTATAAATAAAAAAAATAAAAAATGTTCATTCTAGGGAAAGCAAACTTCAGTCTTTCTTCTATCTCAACCCAGTGGAGCAAAAATGAAATACAGAGTAGATAACAAAATACATTTCTAAATGGACTTCTCCTGCTGGATTATTTTCTTCCTTCACATGAATCAATGAACCACAAAGTCAGTGGCTCTTTGGACCCTGCAGAAGGGTGTGGTAGAACAAACAACACTTTTTCAATCCAAACCACTTACATTACATAATTTGGCCAATGTGGCCATTCAAGGAAAACTCCAGTCAGGAATAAAGTTAAGGGGTTTTATTACAACCTTTAGCTCAAAGTCAAATAAAACATGTATCGTCAGAAATTCAATATAATTTATTTGCAGACTATTAGTTTTGACTATAAAATAAAGCAAATTGACAAATGAATTAACCAAACATGTAATTTGATCTCAATACCACCGTTTCAGTGATTAGTCTATGACAAATGCACACTAATGACTTTTTAGTGCATCACTTCACAATCAAACTATTAGAACTTTGATTAACATAATACAAAAACCGTTATTTCTAGATGATCATTGTGGCATTAGGGACAGTACTAACATTTCTGCTACATCAGTTCCCCCTCTGATGGAGAATCTAGTTATCACAAAATACTCCACCTCTCATTTTAAATGAGACAGCTCACAATTTCAGAGGTGGATCCAGGTAAGGTATTTTGGACTTGTCTAACTGTTTGATGTTACTCTGGTATGTGCTCTTCCTAGTCTGCATCTCAATCTCCTCTTTTTTCTGTTCACTCTTGGCTCTTTTCTCTTGCAGCTTCTTGAACAATTGGTAAAACCCAACTGCATCTAGAGCACACAAAGCCATAATCAATAGAGGTCTCAAATGGTTCCAACAATTCCTTTCCATAGATTTTCAAACCACCTTCGAACTGCTGAAAAACCTTACCTATTGCTTCCCAGGCACCTGTCCACTGTTAAATCTTTTGGGTCCTATCTCAAGTTTGTCATATTTGCAATGTACTTCCTTATCTTCTTATTATAATAAGTAATATAGGTGAGCTTGCAAAATTTTGCAGAGTGTGCCCTCCTTTGCGAGAAGAATGTCTAACACAAGGTAATTTTGTAAAACCATTAATCTTACAGCAACAATTTCTGTGTCCATTAATTAATCAGCAATAATAATCACTTCCAAAATGTAACGTCTTTGTCCTACAATTAGCAATGATATTTCAAAGAGCAGCTCCACCGTATTTTGAAACTCAAGAATATTGAAATGTATTTGAATTGTTAAAGCAAAGGGTTGCAAATTCTTTCTCCCAGTCATTAGCAGCGAAATGTGTCCATTCAGGTGCTGAGTATTTTTGGCTTGGTACTCTCTTTCTCTTTGATCTCCAATTTACTCAATCCTTGGCATCACTGTCACTTTGACTCGAGCCTTCAGTCTCCTCAACAATAGTCGGAGGGACTTCTACAGCTGGAACACCTTCGGTTGGGATCCGTGTACCCTCTCTAACTGAATTAAATACATCTCTTTTAATGCACTTTTTAAAGTTTTAAAGACTTAGGGCATATTTAAGAGCCTCTAGCGCCATATTTACAAGGTGGCGTTAAGCCAATTTTTGTGGCTTAACGCCTTCTAGTAAAAATGCCTCTTCACATACAGCACTTTGCGTGGAAGGGGGGTGCAATGGGTGTTGCTGTGGCAACACCCATTACATTTTGATGCTCCTCAAATTAATGAATTTTTGTAAACCCGAGGCAGAGCCAAACTCTAACTCCACCCCCTGGGTGGCATTAGAGTGGCACAATGAGGAGTAATGCTTTCATTTCTCCTTGGTTTTTGCACTTTCTATGTGTGCTGCATTTTGCAGCACACATAGAAAGAGCAAATCACCATTTAAGATTATTTTTGTGCAGGAAGGTGTTCTTTCCTGCACAAAAACAATCTCCCCCTCAATGCAGTCATCTTTGCACTACAGTGCAAGGGTGACTGTGTTAGTGCATGGCAGCAAATTTAGCGCTGGCACAGGGGGAAACACTGGGGTGCACCATATTATAGTAATTACGGCGCATCCCTGTATTTTTAAAATTACAGCGCACAACACTGCCAAATTTTGATTAAATATAGCCCTTCATTTTTTAACAAATGCAATCGATCACAATATCTTTTCTATTGAACCAGAAAGTAACTTCAATCCAACAATATTCTCTACCAATAACAATGCAGCACTGTCCAACTACCAGCACACATTTGTCTCTCGCAGGAACAACACTAGAACCTAATCAATCTTAAGAACAGACCATGGGACAGAAATCAGAGTGGGCAAAATTTGAACTGGGCAATTGTATGGGACCAATCCTAACTCCCTAGTTCTATACTTATATGGTACTTCACCCCTTATGGGACAAACAATGCATCTGCTACTAGATCAGCAGGAGCATTTTCCTCCTTCGCAGGAATGAATACCCGATGAGGTCATCCGATTTGTGGATCCTGCATAAGGATGTGGTAGAACCAAACAACAATTTTTCAGCAAACACCAATTACATTACACAGTATGGCCAGTATGAAAAACTCCAGTCAGGAATAAAGTTAAGGGGTTTTATTAAAAACTTAAGCTCAAAGTCATATAGACAATGCTCAAGTCAAAGGTATAGAGATACAGTATCACCAAGGACTGACCAATGCTACGAAATAAGTTCAGGCAAACTAACATTAAGATCTAGGCATTCAATAAAGACAACACAGAACATCAGTATAATGATCTGGTGTACAGAAAACAGGCATTGCTCGGTTTTAACAAGCATTAAGGCAAACCAAATCAAATCATCAAGGTTGAGCCAGATTGGCCAAGGGAAAACCTTGCAGATTAACCAGTCAGGGAATAACATGTGGGGCATAACACATGCAGGCAATTTGGAAAAAGTAATCGTGGGCAACAGGTTACTAGGTAAGAGTGACAAATGGTATGTAAAAAAAAATCTTCATTAGCATTCATGTTACAGTAACTTTAAAACAAAACAACTTTGTCAATACATTTCCATTAGTGTAGCACAGAACTGCCTTTCTCTATTTTTGCATACAAATGTGAAACATTTATTATCAGAAATTCAATATTGTTTCAATGCAGACTATTGGAAAATGGGTTATAGGTAAGGGCAGGTAGGTACCTACACTTAGCAATAGGCCACTAACCTCCACTTAGGTCCAGTTAGGTCTCAGTAAATTAAACCCAGCTCAACCCTTGGTAGCTTGGCAACAAGCGTCAAGGCTTAACTTAGGAGACAGAGTGTAAAGCATACAAATATCAAAAAACAGTAATTAAATAAAATGCAGGAAACAGTTTAAAAATCCAAAACCAATTTATAAAAATAGTTTATATTTTTATCTTTAAAATGACACAAAAACGAATAAAATCGGATAAGGGGAACCGGAGATATGAATTTTTAAAGAATTTTGTTTTTTTAGCACCTAGAAACAAAAATTGCCAATCTGGTCATCTGGTCGCACCTCGACTGGGGCAAAGTCAAAGTTTAAGGCCGACTGCGAAGGAGCCCGGCTCAGCTACAGCCCGTGGGAGGCCTCGGTCAAAAGTTTACCTTCACACTTAGTCATTTTTCTGAAGGTTTTCTTCAGCGGGACGAACCTGCCAGTCCAATCTGACCACCTGGAACTCTTCTCCGGATACGCGTCGCGGGTGCCCTCGGTGGAGATTTTTACCTTCGGACTTAGTTGTTTTTTCGAGGTGAAAATCCTTTGACAGGGGTAAACCTGGATCTTGATCCGACGTCCTTGGAGCCCTCCTCGGATACGCTGGCTGGGAGGTCCCGGTCAACTTTCTACGTTCGGACTAAGGGCATATTTATACTCTGTTTGCGCCAAATGTGTGTAAAAATATTTTATGCACATTCGGCGCAAACACTGCCCCATATTTAAACTTTGACGCCCGACCCCGCGGACGTCAAAATTCCACCATGTGCGTAATTTTTTGGAAGTGGGAAACTGCCTTGCGTTAATGATAGGCAAGGTAGGCGTTCCCTTCCAAAAAATGACTTTAAGGCCTGTGCGACGCACAGGAGGAGGTGGGCCGTAAAAAACAGCACACAGCCTGTTGTGCGACGTTTTTTAACACCTGGGTCAAGGCAGGCGTTAAGGGATCTGTGGGCTTGGAAGGAGCGTTGGCGCAGTTGTGCGTCAAAAAGTCAAAAAGTATAAATATGGCCCTAAGTCTCTTTTTTGGAGATTTTCTTCACCGGGACGAACCTGCAAATCAGGCAAGGTCGCGGCTGAGGCAAGCTGGCTAGAGTTGCCGTGGCGGGTCGGTCCCTCTATGGAGCTTTTTTCCAAAGGTTCTCCAAACTTCTCCAAACTTCTGGATCTTCTCCCAGATGTTCCTTTAAGGTTCTTTTGGGGTCCAAAGCTCGCCCCTAGGTTCCAGAAGCTCTGAGATGATCCTTGGGGGTGTGGACTACAACCCCTAGAATGCACCTGGCGCAAACTCCTTTTTGGCCACTGGACAGTGGTCAGCTGATTGATTTCTTCAGGAGTTGGTGCAGGAGACATTGGTTAGCAATTTTTCACCTGTAGCAAATAGGGAGTCCCTCCTTGAACCAGTTGAAGTCAGGCAAAGTCCTTCTTGTGTTGAAGCCCAAGTGTGCAGCTGGTGGAGTCCTTCAGAGTGCAGGTTTCAGGTGCAAGCCAGGGGTCCAGCAGTGCAGTCCTTCTTCTCCTTTGGTTTTTCCTTGTTGGGATCTGATGGGGATCTGAGGTGTGGGTGAGGGCTGCCAGTTTTATCCTTGCTCCTGGGTGAAAAACAGGGGGGTCCTGATTCTCCAGTCAGGTGCAGGGTCCTTCCCCCTGTGATGACCACTTTCCAGCAGTACCCAGGGCACCATCAGAGTCAGGAAAACACCAGCAAAAAGTGGAAAAGGGGGGCAAAAAAGTTAGGGCGCCTCTGCAATCAGCCCTGTTCTCTCACACAGACTATTAGTTTAAACTCTTAAATATAACATAATGACAGATTAATTAATCAAATATGTAATTTGATCTCAGTACCACCTATGTTGCAGTGATTAGTCTATGGTGAATGCACACTAGTATGACTTCTCTGTGCATCACTTTACAATCAAACTATTAGTGCTTTGATTAACATAATGCATAACCTGTCATGTCTAGATGATCCCTGTGACATGCGGGACAGTACTAACAATTCTGCTACATCAGTCCCTAGGAACTGGGCTGACCTTTCTCCATATCAATGACCCTGATATTCAACCAGAAAAACATTACTCATCCAGGGGCGGCTACTCCGTTAGGGCGGAAGAGCGTCATCACACCCAGCCAGCAGCAGCAGCTGCAAAACCTTGAAAAGAAAGCAATAATAAACCTAGTTTGTCATAATTTTCTTCAAAAGGGGTGGGGCCACGGGGGTGATGAGCAGTGAGGAGGAGTGCACAGCACTCCCCCTCCCAATACATGTGTGTTTGGCCCGTTTGGCCGGCCTTCTCGGGCAGGCTAAACACACATGCGCAATAGGCTCTCTACCGCCCAGCAACACAGTTGCTCCCAGTCAATCCTGATGCTGCTTTGAGCAGCGTCAGGATTAGCCGCAGGGCAGGCTGGGAGCCTGTGCCTGCAGCCAGCTGATGCTGAGGAGACAGAGGGGCGTCGCGGTCTGCATGCAGGTAAGTTAATTTTTTTAATTTTATTAGTATTCCCCCCATAGCGACCCCCCATGTTCCCCCACCCTGCGCTCAACACCGCCCCATGTAACAGCCGCGACTGGACTCATCTATGATAATGGCCACATGCACTAGCTGTCTATCCTTTCTAACTCAACTCACTCAACCCATGCCCAGCCAGTGGTGTACTAGCAATAGATGCTCTATGGAAATTTTGAAGACAGTAACTATGTTGTTATATTGATTTTGCAACCTTAATTACCCACTCAGGGATCAAGTGGATCTGGTAAATAAATGGGTGCGTTCTTTCTGGAATACTTGAGAATGTCCCAAAATGTAAAAATACTGTGAAAACAATCAACCCCTGAGGCAGCATCTCACTTCTCAATCCCCTACTCTCTCCTACGTAATGGGCAGCACTTTATAACATTTTGGATGAACTAAATAAAAAACGATGAAAATAAATAGTGAGTAAAATTACCAAGAAAAAGAATAAAAAGAATGTGATGGGTGCCCATAAAGCTGCAATAGTCCCTGCATGCTTCCTGCTTTGTCAGCAACTTGAGAAAATGAACCATGACACAACTCCTTTGTTCTTCTTCGTTCTTCTGAAATTGTGAGGCAAATGAGGCTTTGCATAGCACATTGTAACATATGAGAACACATAGGGCCGTATTTATACTTTTTGGCGCACAACTGCGCCAACGCAGTTGTGCGTCAAAAAATTTAACGCCATTCCAAAGCGCCATGCGGGCACCTTATTTATGGAATGACGTTAGCCGGCGGAGCTGACTGGTGTGCGTCAAAAGAAATGACCCACACCAGGCAGCGCCGGCGTAGGGGAAAATGGAGCTTGGGCGTCAAAGAATGGGGCAAGTCGGTCTGAGGCAAAAAATCTGCCTCAACCCGATTTGCGCCATTTTGTTTTACTCCCACCCTCCATTGACATGACTCCTGTCTTAGCAAAGACAGGAGTCATGCCCCCTTGCCCAATGGCCATGCCCAGGGGACTTCTGTCCCCTGGGCATGGTCATTGGGCATAGTGGCATGTAGGGGGGCACAAATCAGGCCCCCCTATGCCACAAAAAAAAAAAATACTTACCTGAACTTACCTTAAGTTCCCTGGGATGGGTCCCTCCATCCTTGGGCGTCCTCCTGGGGTGGGCAAGGGTGGCAGGGGGTGTCCCTTGGGGCATGCGAGAGCACCTCTGGGCTCCTTCCGAGCCCACAGGTCCCTTAACGCCTGCCCTGACCAGGCGCTAAAAAATTACGCTAAAGCGGCTGGACGTCATTTTTTTTGACCCGGGCGTCATTTTTGCCCGGGAGTATAAATACGGCGCACATGCCTCGGAGTCATTTTATTTTAGACGGGAACGCCTACCTTGCATTTCATTAACGCAAGGAAGGTGTCCATGCTAAAAAATGACGCAAACTCCAAAATCTTTGGCGCTAGACGGGTCTAACGCCAAAGTATAAATATGGAGTTAGTTTTGCGTCGGATTTGCGTAAAAAAAACACGACGCTAATCCGGCGCAAACAGAGTATAAATATGCCCCATAATGACTTCAAGCTGCAGCGTGACAGAGCTATATGCATGCAGCACCAGAGCCCTCTCTTCCACATCCATGTCACTGGTTACCTGTCACAACATCAGAAAATAAGCCAGTCAATTAAAGAAATATTGACTACCCTACCACCCGAAACAGGCACACCGACTCACCTCTTGTTATCAGATGCACGAGATGAGCCAAACTCTGAAAATATATCTTGGGTATCCCCCTCCCCGCCACAGGCACCTGATTGTTCCCCGCTTTATGGCACCAAATGAAGAAAGTGAACCAAAAGATGAATGAAAGAAATAAGGGCTTGCATTACTTTACATCAATCCACATGTCTCCCTCCCATTTTTCCTAAAATGCTAATAGAAGTTTCAGCTTCTAATTCTAATTGGCTGGTTTTCACCTTGATAATTTCCAGAGATTTTCACTGGATTCAGAACCATTGCTTGGAGTACGTTTCACATGTTTAGCGTGGTGCCTGCCTTGCTGCCTTTTCTTACTCCAGTCTGCCCGTGCCCCTCTTAACAAACATACGTTCTCTTTGGTAGTCACAGCTGAGTTAGGCTTCACAAGCAAATACCAAAAATAAATAAAACAATACAATTGCAAAAAAGGGAAGAAAGTGGAGAAAGGCTCGCCTGTGCTTACAGAAAAGTTTCATAACCATCCCTGGCTTGGTCGACAAGTATACGTCGTCATCGCTTCTATTGTCCCTACCTAATGTCTTCACGTGTAGAAAATAACAAAACAAGAAAATGCTTGCTTCATACCTGCTGCAAACCCACCACTCTTGTTTCACCAACTCTAGAAAATGAGTCAAAACACCATGTCGACCATTACCAACCAACTGCAGAACTTAGTTATGGTCCTTCCATATGCTACAACCTTGTCTTCAACTTCTTTATGACACTAAACGGACCTTTAAAAGAATATTGGGTTCTCACCATACCACAACCTATCACACCACCTGTTTCTTGCCCCAGCCACTACATGAAAATAATTCACGATCTTCAAAAGAAAGAAACACGTGCTCGCACACTGCCCCATTCTTTAATCCATATGCTTCATGCTGCCAAATGCAGATAATAAGCCCCAACTCAAATTAAATCATGGACCTCATTTGCTCTGGCCCACCCACATTTGAACCTGCTTAATGTTACCATAGGAAAACAAATACCCAAATAAAAAGATTTTGAGTACTCCACGAATTTCCCTTGCCTTTCCGAAATCTCCCACAGCTATAGGGGAAGGGAAAGTGACGCTAGGCCCAGCATAAGCACACAATTTTGTGAAACACAATGTTGATTCCTGCCCTCACCAAACCTCAGCCTATATCCATATAGCTTAAGAGCCTACTCTGGCCTCGACACACATCCCAAGCTTCAAATACTGCAAATAATAGTGCAACTCCAAACACAAATATTGCAATCTTCCTGCATCGCCAAAATCACCCCACACTGATCCTACTTCATTTGACAAACTAAAGATAATGACCCAGAAAAATTAGAATAAAATTTAGGGGCACATATAGGTAGGTTTTTTATTGTCGCAAACAGCCCGATTTGCAGAATTGGACTGTTTGTGACAAGAAAAAAGCATTTTGATATGTACAAATCCTATTTTGCGATTCAGTAATCTATTCCCTTCTGTTCCCTTCCTAATTGGGAGTCGCAGTGCGATGTATGATTGTTTTGTGACAGTGAATGTGATCACAAAACAATCGCAGTTTGCACCAATTTCAAATTAGGGCTAACTCATTCGCAAACGGGAAGGGGTCCCCTTTGTGAATGGTAGCAAAAATATTTTCCCACGGACCACTGCCTGCTCTGAAAAAATGAAAAGAAAACTTTTTATTTTTGTTTTTGAAATGCACCCCATTTTCCTACAATGGAAATTGGCTGCATTTAAAAAAAAATGCTTCATTTAAAAGCAGTCACAGACATGGTGGTCTGCTGCCCCAGCCGGCTACCATCCCTTTGAGTGCACCCATTCCCAATGGGGTCGCAAATTGTGACCTACCTCATGACTATTAATGAGGTAGGTCATTTGTGACTCCGTTGGGAATCGCAAACAGTGTGAAGTACACTGTTGTACATATGGTTTTGCAACTCACAATTTGCGACTGGGAAATGAGTCGCAAATTGCAAGTCGCAAAACTCTGGGTCGTACATCTGGCCCTTTGGTTCCACCTTATATGTCACTTCGTCCCCGCTCAAGGTTCTCTATTTGAAAAATGGAAGTAAATGAAAACAAAATATAACAGATATGTGTCAAATGACTTGTTCTACATGCTCCACATAACCAAAAGCAGAAATTGAGCGAGAAATCTAAAACAAATTTTGAATATCCACCATTATGCCACACTTCCTTCTCTAAGGCCTTGGGTACCTGCAGCAAATGTATGTTTTTGTCTTGTTTTGCATCCTATACTCTGGGAACCTGGAGCCAGATTTATCATGACACAGCACATTGCAGCAAGACAACATGCTGCACTGCATTAAATGGAGAGGGCAGGAATGCACCATATTTACTTACATGTGCTGGTGGACTTGTGGCTGCCAAGGGCTAAACAAGCACCCTTGCACCACTGTGCACATGTCAATGCGATACACCCAGGATTTTTTTTGTGCAGAAAGGTGTCCCTTACAGCATAAAAACAACCCCTAGAGACATTTACTTCTTTCTAAGTGTGCGACAGAATGCAGAACAAGGAGAAATAAAGATATTAAGCCTCATTTGGGAAGATGTACAATTTTGATGCATTCCCATTTTTGCTTGTCTTGGTAAATTTGTGAATGTGCTATTAAGCATGGGTAGACACATGAAAACACCCATGCTCCACGCATGTAACACCTTCCTGGAGCAGAATAGCACAAGGCAGTGAATTGTGCTGCCTCTCATTACTCCAGATTTACCAAGCTAAGCAGGACCAAGCAAAGTGGCTTTGCGTGGCTTGGTAAATCTGACTTAGGGATTGGGTTACCCTTTCATCATCCTGCGTGACTCAGGGGCAACGCAATCCTTTGATAAATCTAGGCCCTGGTATTTTGATCACTGGTGCAGCAGTGCCCTGCTGACTAGTCTCAAAATAAATGTGCTGAGAGCTGTTTGTGTGCAAATTGGCATATTTGATACTTAGGTGAGTTAGTTTTTAGATGTGTGCAGTATCGTGGTGCTGCTTCAAATTATTTATATATTTAGGCCCAAAGGCAAAAATGGCAATGCATAAAACGGCCATGTGGAGCCTGTGAAAATGGTGAACAGCCTCCATAATGGTGTGATGAAGTATTCATGCACAAACAGAACCATGCATTGAAAGTTGTGTATTTATGTTGGTGAGATATGTAGACTCCTAATTTGTTTTGGCAAACAAAGCGTTGGCCATAGATAATCAATCAATTATAAAGTGCATTGTACCATCAAAAAAGGTCCATCTCTATTTAAAAGATATCCTAACAAAGACAGAAAAATCAATGCCCATACTGTGAAGGAAACACAAATAAAAATGTTTTAAAAAAAAGGAAAAACATTTATGGTGTTCTCATGAAATCATTGATACGTCTGTCACCCTACAAAATTCTGCTCAACATAAAGAGGCGAATTTCAATTTTGAAATAGAATATTGCAATTTAAACATCAAATTGAGGGTGCCATATCTGAAACACTATGTACATGAGGGATTAGGAATAGCAAGTACCATCTTGAAACGGCACAACAATCCATTAATTTCTCCACTCACAAGGATAAAAAGTGCCCAAAGTTTAATAAGGCATTGTGAGTAATTGGGTTACTGTTTGACTAGGGCATGAGCCCTGCTCAAGAGGAAACCACAATCCATGTCAGGGTAAGGCACAAACAAACCCCAAATTAACCTGAGCTCAACCCTTTGGAAGCTTGGCACAGAGCAGTTAGGCTTAACGTAGAACTAACACAGTGAAAAGATACCACAAACGTTTCTCACACCAGGTTTATAAAAATAGATTATACCAAAATGACAAAAACCCAATCAGTAGAACTGGATTTGTGGATTTGATTAAAGTTTAAAATAGCACACAAAGCAAAAGTGCCAACCGCGGGTATCTGGTTGCACTGGACAAAAGTCAAAATCAAAAGTTCAAGCCGATTGCAACGAACTTCAGGTCAGATACAGTGCCACATTAGTCCAGCTGAGGTTTTACCTTCTTGAGTTTTGTGCCAAGAGTCCTGTTTGTGTTGGAGAGGGTCGTGAGGAGCAAGGCGAGTGTCTCAGGAGGCTGTTGGAGTGGCACGAAGTCTGGACATCACAGACAGGCAGGTGGGCTGGAGCTTTGCATTGGCAGTCCCCTATCGGCGGTTGATGCTGCAGTGTGAAGAAACAGGATGACAGTGCTTTGTGCTGATTTGCAATGTGAGTGGCATGGTTTAAGTTTGAAAGGGCCCGTTGATGGTCATGAAGAGCCTAAAAACTTGGTTTCAACACCTGTGAGCCTCAGCAAGGGCCCAGGGCCTGAGAGGCACCACGTGGGAGCCAGGAACTTGCACAGCTGGGTTCAGGAGCTGTTTGGGTAACCTTTTATTTCCCTGAGGCTCAGATCAGGAGGCCAGCAGACTAGCCTTTGGAGTCACTCTGAGGTCCTGGGTTCAAAATGAAGATGCAGGTTCAGTCCTTCTTCCCCATTTAAACACACAAAACTGTAGAAATTCACCTGTTGTAGTTAAAGTAATCTCAAGTAACTCTAACTCGTGCCCTAAATAACTATAACTCGTGCCCCTGCGAGGCCCTAAGACCAATCCCTTATACGCACCAAACCTTGCACTGTACACAGTCTTTGCCCATGCGCAGCAGGGGTTTCCTGCAAGGCTTGGCCTGCAGCCAGTTCCTGTAACCAACACCCCTAATCACCCAACCCTGTGCACGTGACCCTTTGGCTGTGTGTGATGGGAGTTGGCTGCAGCCTATCCCACTGGGTGTGAGAATAGGTGGAAGAGAGTGTATCTGGGAGTGAGAGTGGCTGTGAAAGTCTCTATCTGGGTGTGAGATTGCATGCATCGGTGTCATAGTGGGTGCATCAGTGTCTGTGCAGGTCTGTGAGTGGGTGCATGAGGGTGTCAGTGGGTCTGTGAGTGGGTGTATGAGAGTCTGCGTGGGTCTTTAAGTGGGTGCATGAGTGTCTGAGTGGGTGTGTGGGTGTCTGACTGGGGCTGTAACTGGGTGTGTGACGGTCTGCGTGGGTCTGTGAGTGGGTGTGTGAGTTTCTGAGTAGGTATGTGAGTTGGTGTGTAAGGGTCTGAGTGGTTGTGTGAGTGGGAGAAAGAGATTAAGAGAGAGCGAGAAAGGGAGTGATATAAAGTTTTATTTAAACTTTTATAGATGATATACTTAGAGTGAGATATTTATGCACAAATTGAAAAGAAATATGTACTTGTCAATTAAAAGGGTAGAATCACTTTTCAGTATGAGCCTTAAACATTTGCAGTTGAAAAGAAATTAAAGAAGGGAAATGAATACGAACACACATGGATTCAAACCCTCAAATCTCAGTGTGAAGGTCTGTGACTTCCCCCATATGCTACATATTTATTTAAAAAAAAATTCTTGCCCTTTGCAGGCTATCTGGAACCGCGGAGGAGCCTCAAGGCCTCCCCCGCAGTCCCAGCCGGCTCCCGCCTCCTGCGTGAGCCAGCATTGCTCCAGCAAGCAAGGAGCTGCTTTTAATAGCATCTCTCAGCTTGGTGGGCCAATGTTTTCATCTTTCTTCCCTGAACGCATATCTACGTGCAGAGGAGACAAATGAAAACTCTGCTTTCTGACAGTGGGACCTGCTTAACAGGTCCGCTGTCAGAGCAGAGTTATGTTTGCTGTGACTTGGCTGTAGCTGTAAAAGCTGCAGCCAAGCCACTGCAAACAGCTATGTGTCAGGGGTGGGCACCCTGGGACATAGAAGGAGTCAGCCCTAGGGGGGGTTGGTCCCCAGCACCATTAGTGGCTCCTCGAGAGGAGCTACATGGCCCAACTCCAAAGTGCACAGCCCCGGGAGGCAGTGATCCTCTAAAGTACCTATATCTCGCACCTTTGCCATGCACTGCTAATTATCCCGGATATTACAGCGCTCAGGATAACTTTTATAGCATCATTAAAAATATCAATGGAACATTAGCAGTCAAATTATTGGAGAAAAAACTGTGCATCACAGGGGTGCGAGTTATAGTTACCTTAGGGCGCACATTATAGTTACTTGAAATAACTCTATAACTATAACTGCTAAATTTCTACGGTTTTGTGCAAGTAAATTCAGATCCTAACTATAACATCCCTGTAACCTTCGGGTTTATATGTGAATTTCTATGGTTTTTTAAATTATATTTATTTACTATACTGTCCCTGGGCCTGATTCATAAAGGTAAATTTACACTTTTGGTGTAAGTTTAAACCAAAAGGGTAAGTTAATGATTATCAGGTATTTACAAAGGTGAGATACAAGTAGTATCTTTATGTCCACACTCGGGTGGATCATCCAAATCTGACCCAGAATCAGTGTAATTGCATGCACCTGCACATCAGCAATCCTACCTGCAAACCAGCTCCAAAAACCAGATACAAGCAGCACACAAGCAAGGGTCTGCTTTCTCCACAACCACACTGTGCCTGTCTGCTCTGCACATCCTGAAGCCATGATGCCCACTAGGAGGAGACAACAATGATACTGAAATTTATTGTGAGGATCTACAAGAGACTGCAGGATCTCCCACCCTACAGTAGCATTTCCTCACACAAGGCAGCCTTATGGCAGCAGTTGGCCACATCGGTCACTGCATTGGCAGAGGGCATACGGACCATGAATTACATCAAGAAAAAGTGGCAGGATGAGAAGAGGAGGGTGAAGGAGCAGTACACAAGGATAGAGGTGGCCAGAGCTCTCCCAGGCATACAAACGGGAGCCTACCTCTGATTCACCCCACTTAAATGGATGTGCTCTCTACCATAGACCCACACCTGCTCCGTGGGCTACCTGTGGGCGATGACCTCAATTTGTTGCCAGGTAATATGCAATCATACTAACAATGACACCAAATGAGTAATGTGTGTGATACTCACAAAATGTGACCATGAATGTTGTCCCAATTAAATGTAATCTGCATTGTGACTCAGACCCTCATGTGCCTCAGCTTTTACATAACACCACAAGTACAAGAATCCTTTGTGATGGCAATTGAAAATTACAATTCCTGAGTCCCCACCAGTGGCCCATCACTGGTGCCTCTTCAACTTAACACTGGTGCATGGCAATTGATAATGTCCCTCATTCATTTACTACTGTTGTCTTGTAGATGCAAATGTGCAGTTATGTGGCAGGTTGCACATAATCCAGTTTCTTAGTCATATCTGATCTTTCCATTTTGTTGCCACATAGAGCCAGAGAACAGTCACACACTGGAACACAGGTCTCTGCACCATCAGGGAGGCAGCATCACAGAGCACAGCAACCCATACCATCAGCACCAACCGGAATGTAAATATGGCCAAGGGAGGACCTTCTTTGATACATTCCTATGAACTAACTCATAGATATATCACATAGAATTCATAAACTGTGCCTAACCTGGGAAATGAGGTAGGTAATGTTGTGTATCACATGTTTCAACTAGTATGTGAACTGAACACACACATATCATTGTAGGCCCTGTGACATTGTCCAGAAAGACTTAGCCTGCTGTGACCTTTGCAACATGTATGGTTGTGACATCTTTTCAGGCACCACACTGGGCGGATGTCAGACGTTGGTAAGGATACATAAAAATGACCTTACTAAATGCTTCTGCTCCTAAACTGTGGTGTAAATGTCAGCAGTATGTGGTGTGTATGTAATGCCAATGTTGTCACTCATCCCCATATGCTCATACATGGCTCATAACCGTCTACCACATCCTGATATGTTGGCTAATGATAGGTCAACTAAAAATGTATGTGTACAGTCCCTACCTAAGTGTTCATATTGGCCCTCATGTAGGTGGACTTTGTGTAGGTCAGTGCAGCAGTTCTATATGTTACAAGTCATTATGCCTCAACTCAGGAGGTATAATGTGTTTGTTCCTCCCCAGGTGTACATGGTCTTGTCATTCTGGGGAAGTGTTACAAGTGTCCCCAATGTTCATGCAATGTCACTTAAGTGAAGAGTGGGGCAACACAGTGATTTGCTCAACCTTGAAACACTCCAGCAGGCCATTTCAAACCATGCAAATTGGCTTGCCGTGGCCACATAGACATGATGTGCTTGTGTGTGCAGCTGGATCTGCACAAAGAGTAAAGCCCCAGTGCCTTGAGGGGCTTATAAAAGGGGTTCATAAATCTGTCCCCATGTCCATCATGGAAAGGAGGAGTCACAATCTGTCCCTAAGTTCATGACATGGATACTGCTGACAAAATGCCAGGAAACAACAGCTAAAGTAATGATATGGATGAGGGGTGCACTGATGCCAGCAGGCTTGCATTTTGGGAGTGTGGTAGTGGCTGGCAAGGTGGGTGTAGAGGAGGGGAAGCTTAGACATCTAATGGTTGAACTGCACAATGTGAAAACAGAAAAGGTGGGGATCAGCCCAGTATTCAACTTGATCGAATGATGAGATCATAGGGCAATGTTCATTTCACTTTGCAAATGAGTGAACTACTGAATAGTGGACTACAGGATGTGTGCTGTACTTAACCGTATCTAGTTTCAGATAAAACAGACCATGATATTGTACACATACAATGGAAACACAGGTCAAAGGAAAAGTGCACAGCAGAAATGGCTGACCTCACAGTCCAAAATTAGCAATGTTGCCATGTGGGGATGGGGTGCGTGCTTGAATAAATGTTACCCATACCTTGGTTGATAATTGTGTATATAAAACAAGTTCTTGTCAAGATACTGACAAAATCTGATGTGTAAAGATGAAACAGTTCTGCATGTTCTGGAAGACTCCTTCACAAATTAGCAGATATCACATCATACGTAGGGTGCATGGGGCCAATAAAAATGCAAGTATGTCCATAGGTAGCCAGTGCAGGCCACCCTAGCTATTTCCATCCTATAGCTCTCAGTAACCTCAAAATACATGAGTGTGATACCTGGTTGATATGAGGACAAGCTGTAACTTGTAGATTACTGGCCCGTTCCTCTGACATCTACATGTAGAATCATCACAATCATCCTTTCCACTTAGTAATGGATATATATGTCACATTACAGCTGCTGCCAGGACTACTTCAGTGATACGCATGATGACATCCAGGGGTTTAGGAGAAATCCTGGTTGCAGCAGTCAAACCTACTGCCATCCGTCTGTCAGGTAAGTGTTCATATAGTGTTGTAGTCTATTGATATGAGGCCTGGGCAGAGTTCTCAGAGTTCCGCCATGCAGAACTTCGCAAAGTGGCAAAAAAACTCAGCCGGGTTACGTGGAGTTCCACGAGCAGCGGAGTTTGGGTAAGTTGCACTATTCATGCTGATTTTCAGTGTCAGGGGTTTCTCCAGCACTGTAATTTCAACGCGAATGGCATCACGTGGAGAGGCAGAGGGTGCTAACTTTTTTCTGATGCTCGAGTAGATTTTCTACTTGAGTGTCAGCTTCCTCAACACAAGCGGCAGCATTCTCTATGCAAGTTGTTTTGACCTTCCGTGACCGCCAGCTTTTAAAAATCGCACTCGCCAACTTAGCGATTTCTCTTACTTGCGCTAGTCAACTTAATGTTGGTGATACGCTCGAGTACAAAATCTTCGCTCTGCATCACTTTGCTGAGTTTTTTCGGAACTCCATGCGGAGGGCAGAGCACAGAATGAAGGAAAATCAGCGAAGTCTGCTGGCAGAGTAGAATTCTTCACCCACCTCTAACTGATACCCTACCCATGAACATAACCAGAGCCATGTTGAACGGGATGAGCAGATATTGCCATTTTAGCATTATATCTGAAGTTGGTGTGTAAAATGTACCCAACTAGATCACTGATGTGTGCGTCAGATGTGCATATTCACATTTGATTCATGCAGAACATTAACCATGGTATCACTTCTTTCCAAAGCTGCTGGTTCAGAGACCAGTTCTTCTGCTACACAGTTAAGGAGCCCGATCCTGCATCTGACATCTAGGGGGATCTCAATACCAAACAGACATGTGGTTGCAACTGGGAGTTTGCTTTGGCATTTTACATCTGCATTGAGTACCTCAATACCACAGTGTCAACTGCCATGTGTAGGTGTACACAAACCAGGTCACATATGTAACATCCAATTATGTAAAAGAGAACTCAATCTTTATGTTACACCACATGATATTGTAGGGCAAATACTTAGCCTGTTACAACCTCTGTCTTACAGGTGGTGAGGAGGATAAATCCCGTCTGGATGAAAGACCATCCACCAGTGGCGTGCGACAAGCATTCCAAGGGGAGAACCCCTTCCTCTTCCAAGCTGTCTTATCATCTGCCTGAAATGCACAGGAGGAGGAGGAAAAAGTGGGGGAAGAGGAAGACCATGGGGCGATTTCAAGAGATTAAGGCCCATATTTATACTTTTTTAGCGCTGCATTTGCGTCATTTTTTTACGCAAAAGCGGCGCAAACTTACAAAATACCATTGTATTTTGTAAGTTTGCGCCGCTTTTGCGTCAAAAAGCGGCGCAAACGCGGCACTAAAAAAGTATAAATATGGGCCTTAGAGGCCAATCCCCTGACCACTCTTGTTGGCCCATGCAGCTTACAACCCAAATCTGCTGTGGTTGGCATGGTGCCTCCTCCTACAGCCCAAAGAATTGCCAATCCCAACACACCCGACCCAAAACTCACCTCTTCACAGCTCTACTGTAGGTTAGACATGTTGCCCTCCCTATACACTCCTACTCTGACATTTTCTCCCAAGCCTTCTCTCTGTCATCTTAGGACATGCCAGCCCTGGTGAGGGATAGGTAGGCCCTAGGCATAAATCTCTTCCTCACATCCTCCCACCTGCCACCCTGCCCCCTGCTGGTGGACCTGCTGGTCACATCCAAGGCCATCCCAGATGGAGAGGGCTGGAAGATTTTCATGTTGGAGAGTGGGAGGAAGATTTTTTCCAGCAGCAGGCAGTTGTGAGGCAGGACATTTGTGTCATAGGGTCTACACTGTCTGACATGTCTACCTCAAGAGGACATGTGTCAACTCCCACATTTGGTGCACATAATGACCCAGGTGTCAGAGAAGATGGATACATCCTGGAAAGACATGGGTAAGAGGCTGAATGACATCATGCCATACAGAGGGAAGAGAGTGCAAGACTCTATGCATTGCCTATGAAGATGATGGAGGGGATACTCAAAATGATACCATATCCTTCACAGTTAATGCATGGAGGGGAGCCAACACATCTACCTGTACCACCACATCCAAAAACCCCTAGTTAGGAATCCTGCAAAGGGACCCCAATAATCCACAACAGGAACACACCCCTTGCACATGCCCTCCACTGCACAGTGATGTCCTCTCCCTGTAGAGGTTCTGACACCACCTGTCCAGGTAGATCCCCACCCAATACAGGGATCACCACCCCATATCCAGGCAGACCCCCACCCTGTACCCGAACCATACCCACCACCAACTAAGAACCCCAGGAAATTCAGCACATTGCAACAATCCTCACCACCAAAACTGAGAAGACGCAAGTGGGATCATCCATGAGCACTGTAACACACGTTTGCACAGCACTATGTAAATAAAAGACATATTCCATATTTAAATTGAGTTGAGCATTAGTTGATGATGGTCAAATGCTTAATGTGGCTGTAGGCCATATATGTGCCAACAACATAGGTAAGATATGTTCATCACTAGAACCATCTTTGTACAGCTGTGTCATGTGGAAGCCACAGCTAACCAACTCTAGACATGTACTCCATACTTTGGTTCCAGCACATACAATGAACTACATGACACTGCTTTTTGTTTTATTTATTTTTATATAAATATGATAGAAACTTAAACAAAAACTGTCCATTGGGAAGGGAGAAAATAAATCAAATAATGCTCTTCATGGGAAACATCAGAGAAATCAGTCTATGTACAGGGGCAAAAACAAATGTCCAATCAAATTGTAGTGTCCAGTCAAATGTTATCCTGGTCATCCTCCTTCTATGCAACAATCAGATCATCTGCAGTGGTGGCTGCGTCCTGGCTGGCTGGCTGGTGGAGGACCGGGCACCCCAGAGGACTGGGACACACTGGGGGTATGAGGGATATGGGGTAAACAGAGTGTGAGGGCATATAGGGAGAGACATGGAGAGTGGTATGTGAGGGACACTGAGACAGGGCTGCAATGATGGTTGCACCTAAGGAAGTGAGTGTGGCATTGATTGCATCCAAGGAATAGATCATCTCATCTTGGGACCTACACTGTTCCTTAATCAACAGCTGCAGGAGCTGAGAGAGGATGCCCTGCTCCTTCTCAGATGCCACCATCCCATCTTGGGATGCAGCCATAGGGGTCACAACACAGGGAGGGGTTTGGGTGGAACAAGAGGAATGTGTGTTGGGGACATGGAGGCTCCTCAGGGGACTGAGGCAGGCACTTGGAGGGGGACTGGTGCAAGGGGTGGCAGCTGGGTGTCCCAATGGAATAGGGGCTCCATGTGGTGGGGGGGTGAGAGGCAGGCCCAGGTGTGGATGATTCCCACTCTGGGGACACCTCCAGCAAGACAAGTTTGTCAATGTCCGGGGGAGAGGTGAAATCCTCCCCCCCAGCCAGAGGTGTCCAGTTCAAGCCCCCCCTACAGTTTCCACAGCCTCCACCCGGTCATTGTCTGCTGTTGTGTCCATCTGGGTGGGTGCACTTCCCCTGCCTATAGATGTTCCTCGTCCTCCTCTTCCTCCTTCTCCGTGGATGAAAGAGGCTGTACCCACTGACGTGTCCAGGAAGCTCTCCTCAATCTCTATTCCTCTCCCTGGTCTTCCTGGCCCACCGGGGCCCCTGAAATAGAAGTGAGAATTTTATGTAGTTGTTGTCCAATTCAGGGCATGGTACATCAGTATAAGAAGCAAGTGCTGACTGTGTTGTCCTTTGATCTCATTAACCAATTCCAAGTGACTTAGATCCCAAATGTATGTGTACTATCACTATGATGTCCAGACATAACTCACAACTTAACATCTGTCACAATTGTGGGGAGTAAACCCTTCTGTAGTGACAAAGCCTAGCCTTAAGCAATATTGCAATATCTAGGCCAGATTCACAAAGGCCATAAAAGCTGTATGTGTGAAAGATTGAACAAAAGACTATGGCCCATATTTATACCTTTTTTGTGCCGCATTTGCGTCATTTTTTTAAGTAAAAGCGGTGCAAACTTAAAAAATACAATTATATCTTGTAAGTTTGCTCTGCTTTTGCATCAAAAAATGACTCAAATGCGGCACAAAAAAAGTATAAATATGGGCCAAAGTTTAACTAAGTTAATTGTGCCAAGGGTTTCCAGTCCTTGCTACCTAGTCATCTTCTCAAGTCAGTCTACAAGTGGAGTTGGTACACAGCCTGAATGTCCATGATCACCCTATCAAGTGCAGACTTGATAGTCTCAAACTATTGCATTTGATCTGAAATGTAGCATGGTGTGATTCCACTTAAATTCTTGAATGGGTGTACATTTAAAAACCAGGCCTAGGTTCTGACCTTTGTAAGCAGTGAGTCTATGTATTGGAAGGTCCCTGAAAATAGCCAATCTACATGGCATGTGCCATATTTCGCATGTCAAGACTGCCAGTTCGTGCTGTACACCTCTAGGCAGGTGTGCAAAGTTGGCTCAGCTAGCTAGATGTTACATCGGACATATGAGCCACTGTTGTGAAAACATGTGCATTTGATTACTTTGGAAATGTGGGTACCATTCTGTGTGTGGCAAGTATTTCAAAGTCAGCCTTTAGTCCTAGATACATGAAATGATACTTTACATTGATGAAACACACACAGAAAGCATGCATGATACGGCATCAAACACCAAAAATAAATGTCTTGACCCAACAATGGACAGTGTCTGGACCATCCCTTTGCCATTGCACCCAGCAGTGATAAGGATCTTGGTTCTCAAGTCATGGTGTTGGCATTCCATTTTTCCACATAATTGCAAGAGTGATGGCTATTTGCCCTATAATGATCAGTACACTACAAGTCCCAGGATGCACTCTGATTAGTGTTTCCAATGGTCTCCATGGAGCATAGGCCTTATCACTGCTGAAGCAATTACTGTGAGTATGTGAAAAGAGACATGAAGGACACACAAAAAGCAACACCAAAATATAAGTGTCTTGACCCTACACTGGACTGTGCCTGGCCCACCTTTTGCCATTGCACCCAGCAATCATAAGGCCCTTGGTTCACCCGTCAAGGTGTTGGCATTGCATTTTTCCATATAATTGCAAGAGTGATGCCTATTTGCCCTGTACAGGTCAGTACACTACAAGTCCCAGGATGCACACTGATTAGTGCTTCCAATATGCTCCAGTGGGGCACTGGCCTTATGACTACTAAAGAAATTGCTCAGAATGTGTTCATGGTGACGTGATACATGTTGGTACAGCTCAGTCACCACTAACATCATACTACCAGGCACAGTATGGAGCCCATGCACTTACAAGGTCTATGCTGCTCTAACTCCTCCAGCTGAGCATGGAGGGGTGGCCAGGCTGTCCTCAGCAGCCTCCTCCTGTACAGTGCCGTGAGGTGGGGCCTGAGCATATGGTGATGGGAGGACTGGCCCAATAGATCTTGGGCTGTCAGTGGGGACCAACGTTTCGGGTCCTCTCAGTGCTTGCGGCATGTCCTGCCCCACAGTGGTAGATGCCCACAGCACTGCAGCGCTGCACATTCTCTACCAGAGTCAGGCATGCGTAATTGTCCAGCTCCCCTCCCCAGCTAAAATGTCCAATTCACATTTGCTGAAAGGGGCACCCTTGCATCAACTCCGTCAGCCATGTTGGGTGACAGTTAGGGTAAAAAGAGCAGGATGGCAGACGATGTTATCTATGGATGAGGATGACTCACAATGACAACAAAATGGCTGCCTGCAACTTCCTGCCATAAACTTCCTGACTTGCATTTTCTGTTTGTCATTTCCTGGACAAATACATTGGGTTCGGCCCGTCTCTGAATTCTACGCCCGAGTGGGGACCATCTGCACCCAGAGCGTATACTACACATTTGGAGCATAGGATCCACATCGGGACGCAGCATCTGCATGTGGGGTGTAGGATCCACAATCAGAGCAGAATAAAAACAAATGACAAGTGTGACATCCTCAAACATGTGTATGAAGTGCAGGTATACTAAGGGAGAATGGAAAGGTTTTGTAGATATACTCTGCACTACAGCATTTCCTAGCACAGTTTAGCCCTTTGCATTGCATTATGGTACATGTGGTCAACATATTTTGCTTACATCTACGCAGACTCTACTGTATCACCAAAGTAGGCCCAGGTAGTAATGTCAAACCTTGGACACATAGGCCCTCATTATGGCATTGGCGGCAAAAAACGAATACCACCGTGATGACAGCTGCCAACAGACCACCATGGGCCACATTATGACATATACATCCAAAACCAACAGAAAACAGCGGCAATCACATATCTGCCAGACCCACTGAATGTTAAAAACTGTCGGTACTACCACCCATACCGTTACGCCACCAACACTACGCCCCCCAAATAATGACCCACCAATCACCACAGTGGACATTCACTGATGGTAAACCATTGGCGGTGAACAACCCTGCGGCAGATAAGGCCACCCAAAGACAAGACAAAACAAGACAATATTGGCCAGAACAAAAAACCCACACCGGACACAAATACACACACCACACACACCCATCAACAGCACTATAAAACATATACCCACATCACCCACAATCCTTTGCTAACACAAGACCGCAATAGCTAGCCACGCAAATTACAGAGACAACTTCACACACCACAACCACCCATTAATCCATCATGCAACACACCCCCCACACCCCACCACATTACTTTACACCCTCTGCACAGCACACGCACCACACAACACCCATGTCCCCATAAAGGCACCCCCGTTTCAATGATGAGGAGTTGAGGGTCATGGTTGAGGAAATAGTCAGGTAGACCCACAGCTGTTTGGAGCACAGACCCAGCAGATCTCCATTGTCAGGAAGATGGAGCTATGGTGGAGGATTGTGGACCGGGTGAACGCTGAGAGACAGCATCCCCAAACAAGGGACAACATCAGGAAGAGGTGGAACAACCTACAGGGGAAAGTACATTCAGTAGCAGCAAGACACCAGCTTGCCATCCAGAGGACTGGCGGTGGACCCTCACCTCCAAACCCCACAGCTGACAGTATGGGAGGAGCAAGTCTTGGCAATCCTGCATCCTTAGGGACTCACTGGAGACTGGTGAGTCAATTATACTACTTATCTCCCCCAATACCTGCATGTCACCACCACCCCTCACCCTGAAACACATCACTGTACTCCATCCCGCACAGTGCACCACCACAATTAACTAACCCAAATGCCAAGCTCTGCATGCCATACCCACTGCATCCACAGCCCTTCAAGCCCTGCATATACATCCAGTTCCAATGCATGCACAGCATGGAGAACTAACAATCCCACAATACATCACCTTACACAAACAAAGGTGGCAGGGTTACAGTCATGATATAGGGGAATCTAGGGATGCAGAATATGTCAGACATGTAGCATAATACACCACTTACATCCCCATAGGTGCCTCAGCCACTGCCAGTGGCGAGGAGGTGCCACGGCTACCCAGTCATCCACCAGAAGATGCCCCCAGTGATGAAAGCAACTTTAGAATTCTGGATCTGGATAAACTCTCTGGCCCATCAGGAACCACTGGTCAGTCGGATACCCCAGCCCACACCCACTCCACCACAGAGCCTCCCCACTCAGAATCCAACACCACAGCAGCCACCCAAAGTCCCCAGACCTCTGTCCCCAGGACACGTCATTCAGCAGTGTGCCCATCTGTACAGGGACCCCAGTCCACACCTCACAGGCAAGACAATGAGGGTCCTGGGGTCAGTGGCAGTGGACAACCATTCAGGAGACACAGGCACACGGGGCCAGGGACACTCGGAGGACAGCTGTGTGCCAGGGGGAGGACAGGCCTAGGGAACCGATTGTCCAGGAGGCACTCACCAATGTCATGGGGCCTTACCAACAATCCCTGGACAAGATGGATCAGGTGATAGACATCATGCAGGAGAACCAGCATCTCTAGGAGGAACACCACAAGGAGATCAGGAAAGAATTGCAGGTCCTCAACACCACCATGGTCACCATAGCAGGGGTGCTGGGTGATATGGCCAACATCATGAGGGACTACACATCACACCAGCGGGTCCCTTCCACTAGCAATACAACTGACCAGCCCTCCACATCTGCTGCAGCTAGTGGACAGGAGGCCCTGCCACAGGACCCACAGGCGACCAGCACCCCTCCCTCTGCAGGAGGTGAACCACCCTGCAAAAGTTCCCTGCAACCCAGACAGACACCAGAGACAGTTGCCAAGACCAAGACCACTGCCAGGAAATGAGACCCTCCTGAATGCCCCCTTGTGTTCCACTGTGTCGCCTTGTCTACTTTAAACTGCCATTGCTCCCTTTCCTATGGCCCCTCTAAAAACAGACTGGACCAATTCCCTGGACTATTTCCAACCATCACCCCACTCTAATGCACTTCCCATTGTAGAACTATTTTCAATAAACACCCTTGGACACAATGTGTGTAATAATGTTTTATCTACAGGTAACGTACAATGCAACAACGTGTAATGAACTGCATGATCCTGTGTAAATGTCCAGTAACATGTTGACCCATACAACAAATGTGTCTCACCAGTTGGTACACATCATAGCAGTACGCTGTTGGAACAACACCAACATCTGCAATAAGGGAAGATATAGGTGACTGTCAGGTGGGATGCAAAGGGGATGACTGGCATCATGATGCAGTCACAAGGTACAACACTAAAATGTAGTCTTGCTTAGTTCAACAGTTTTACCTGAGTGTCATTGGAAGTACTGCTGGATCAAATGTGACCTGTTGTCCACATCCTCCTCGTCTTCCTCCTCCTCACTGTTCTCAGTGTCCACTGCTGCCACAGCTGCATTGTCACCCCCTCCTCCTGCAGATAGGGTACATGCCGTCTGAGGGCCAGATTGTTTAACATGCAGTACACAACAACGATTCTGCAGACCTTCTCAGGGGAGTAGCATAGGGATCCACCTGTCAGATGGAGGCACCTGAGCCTAGCCTTCAGAAGACCAAAGGTCCTTTTGACAATCCTCCTGGTATGCCCACGGGCATCATTATACCTATTTTCAGCCACTGTTCTCTGATTACTAAAAGGGGTCATGAGCCAGGACAGGTTTGGGTATCCGGAATCACTTGCAAGAAGTGAGGGACACACATTAGCCTTGCACATTGGCAGGGGGTATGACTCCTGAAGGTAAACACTGACATACATTGGGTGGGGACTCAAGCTTACATGTAAGCCACACTCTGTGCCTCTGTAGTTGTGCCATCAGCTATGGGACACTGCTATTCCTCAGGACAAAGGCATCATGCACCGAACCTGGATACTTGGCAGTGATGTGGGAGATGTACTGGTCAGCCAGGAACACCATCTGGACATTGAGTGAGTGGAAACTCTTCTGATTCCTGTACACTTGTTCATTGGCCCTGGAAGGGACTAAGGCACTATGGGTCCTGGTGATGGCCCAAATTACATGTGGTATATGTCTCATTGTATAGAATGCAGCCTTCACAGTGGGTAAGTCATCTATCTGGGGGAATGTGATGTAGCTGCACATATGTTTGAGCAAGGCAGACAAAACCCTTGCAAGCACAAAACAGAACATTGGCTGTGATATCCATGCAGCCAAGCCCACTGTTACATGGAAGGAGCCTGTTGTCATGAAATGGAGCACTGAGAGTACCTGCACAAGAGGGGGGATTGCTGTGGTGCTACAGATACCAGACAGCAGATCAAGCTCCAATTGTGCACACAGCTCTGTGATTGTGGCCCTGTCCAGACGATAGGTGAGTATGATGTGCCGGTCCTCCAGTGTAGCCAAGTCCACAAGGGCTCTGTACACGGGTGTTTGCCTCCTCCTATTCCTCCGCAGTGGTTGGTACCTAAAGGACCCTAATGTAGAAAAAGAGTGTCAACAGGAGCCATGAACATGATACAGCAGTGTACACAGAGCATGTTTGTATGTTGGACACTGGAACTGTGTAGGTGAGTACATTCGACTACAATTACGCACTTATTAATCTGTACATGTGTACCAGCATTAGAAAATGCCACCCGCCTGTCCTGTATTCAGGGACAGGTGGAAGTGGCCTCACACTTCTGTGCGGTCCGCACCACCTTGCAATTCCACATTGGATAACGTGGCCCTTCATGGAGTATGGGAACCAATGATAAACAATTCCAGCGGTGACGGTGTTCACCGCCACGGACATGACCGCCATTTCCATTTTAACACTTCACTTGATTTGTGACTTTCCACAGAACGACATCTCCACAGCGTGTGCTGCTGTGACCGGTGCCTGGAACCTGCCAGGGCTCCTGCTCCAAGGGAAAGGGCCCCAGCCTTCACTCCGGAGGAGATGGAGTGCCTCGTAGACATGGTCCTACCCCAGTATGGCCAGTTGTATGGGCCTCCAGACCAACAGGTGAGTACATCATGGGTACGTTGCATGCAACATGACTGTATGGAGATGTGTGTGCAGGGATTATGTTGTGCTGGCAGCGTCAATGCAGGGGTACGGGTCATGTGTGTGCCTGAAGAGGGGAAGCGCTTTTTGTGGGCCATATGTGTGACAGGCTGGAATGTCAGGTTCATGGTGTCCTGCCTTCTGCGGTTCCTCTGCAGGTCAGTGCCCATCAGAAGATTGTGGAATGCCATCGCCAAGGACGTGCGGACCCTGGGGGTCTATAGAAGGTGGAGCACCCACTCTATGAAACAGTGGGATGACCTGAGACGCTAGGCCCAGAATACTGTGGAGGCCCAGCTCGGAATGGCCTCCCAATGAGGGAGGGGTACCCAGCGGAACCTGACCCCCCTGATTGCTTGCATACTGGTATTGGCCTACCCAGAACTGGATGGGCGCTTGAGGGCATCACAGCAGCCACGAGTGGGTGATTACAGTGTGTATGACAACCATCTCTGTTGCCTGGCATGGGATGTGAGTGCAGGGTACTAGTCAGTGGATGCCCCTATATGCCAGTTCAGATATTGCTGCGTGGTCCAGCTCAGGATAATAGAGTTGAAAGCTTGTATTACATAGCTAGGTAGGTGATGTCCCATGTCAGGCAGGGCTTAGCTGGTCCCAGTTGGTGTGTGGCTGGCAGTGTTTGGCTCCTTGAAAAAATAGAGGGGACTGGGAGATTATATGGTCCAGTACTATTAATGGTATAATAGATATTCTTTTAACCACCCATCTTTAAGAGTAAAGGATCATTGTTTCCCTTAACTCCCTTTTGTTTTTAACCTTGACCAGCGCTCCTTGACACAAATAAAAGAGTTTTTCAAAGGAGTGTTATAGTCAATTTTAACATACTTTTTTCTATCTCTCCTTCTGTTTTTTCACCCTACATCTAATGTATAGAATTTGTCTAAGTGGACCCGTTAGAGTCCCGTCAGGCATTGCAGTACTAGTCTGATGTGGAACAACTCCAATGATGATGCATGAGGGCCTTTGCTTCTGAAGTAGGACATACCTCAAGAGAGCCGGAGATTTTCTAGGGTTGTCATATTAATTTTTGGAACAGTGTACCTTTTTGATTGATACAGTGTTTGGCTCCTACCTGCTGTGGTACTTAGCCAATTATATGCCAGTGGGGTGAGAACCATCCATTCTCAATCTCAGTGTGTGACAGTGATGTGTCTGTCATCTGTGCTGTTGGTGCTGAGATTGACCCTGTGCTCCCTTTCTCTCTCCCACCTCTCTCCTTTTCTTATCCTGTCCATATGTGCATTAGCATCATCTGGCAAAGGAGCAGGGGCACTGATGAGTGAGGGAGCTGCAGCCCACAGGGCCCAGGAGGCAGAGTCCACTAACGCCGAGGGGATCACTGGGACAGAGGGCGAGGGGAGCACCATGGCAGGGACAAGAGGTGACACCACAGACTCTGAATTGTCCTCTGATGGGAGGTCCCTCGTGGTGGTAGACCCTCGGGGACCACCCTAGCTACAGGTTTTACTGCCATCCCCATACCAGCACCGTCCTCCTAGTAGCCTCCCACTGAATTGCCCGTGCCTGCTCACCCAGGAGGGTGGGTATCTCCTTCGCCCCAGGCACCTCAGGCCCTGCCCCAGTCATCCCTGCTGCCCTCAGTGAGGAGGCTATTGCCCTCCTGAGATCCATCTCTGTAGGGCAGTCAACCATTGTGAATGCCATCCAGGGGCTGGCATCCCAGATGCAGCAATGCCTTCCTGGAGGGCATCCACGATAGGCTGGTGGCCCTACAGAGATCATTTCAGGCTCTGGCCTCTTCACTGATGGCAGCCAGTGTCCCTGTTTTATCCATTCCCTTGTCCCCGCTCCTACTACCACTACCCAGTCCCAGTCTCCTTACCCCAACCCATCACACATACACATTCTGACAAGCATGCACCCACACATGACTCGTACAGACAAACACAGACAGCACACTTCAGTCCACAAGCGCTCACACAGCCAACACCCACATGTATACACATCATCCACTGCTTCCACTGTCTCCCTCTCCTCCTCTTCCCTCACAGTCACATCCTCACTCACACCTGCATGCACTGCATCAACATTCCCAGATCCTGCCACCTGTACAGCCTTGTCCACAGTCACCGCAACAGCAGACCGTCAGACCAACAGACATGCACCCCACACACCACATGTGCAGTCACCACCACATGCAGCACACCCGCCCCACTTGCAGACTCCACTATAACATCCATCCATACATCATGTTCGTCCTCCCCCACCCTGTCTGCCCCCTCTGGTAACACACACATGCTTGCACTCAGACCCCAAACAGCCTCCACCTCACACTGTCCTTGCACCTGCACCCAAGTCCAGCACACCTCCTCCTACAACCACTCCCTCTACCTCCTCTACCTCCTCTCCCATCCCTCCTCCCAAATCCCGCTCCATTGTCCCTAAGAAGCTTTTCTTTTCTGGCCTTGGCCTCTTCCCTTTCCCTCCCCCTGTCCTGCCCATAAAAGGAAGGTCCAACCATCCCAGGCCAGTACCTCAAGCACCCAGTCCAACACAGCTCCACCCCAAAGTCTCCAGCTGGCACTGTGGGGCACATGAATGTTAGGCTGGACCCATGCAACATGGACACTCCCCCCCCAAACGGAGGGCTAAGGTGCCGCCCCCTTCCAAACAGACTGGCAAGACCATGGGACCACCTACAAATTCCAGGGCCAAAGAGACCCCAATGAAGTCCCTGCCCAAGGAGGCCCCCAGAAATCAATGGGCAAGGAGGACCCCAGACATCCAAGGCCAAGGAGGCCTCACAGAAAGCAAAGGCCAAGGAGGCCACCTAGACATCCAAGGTCAAGGTGGAGCCCAAGAAATCAAAGGCCAAGGAGGCCCCCTAGATATCCAAGGCCAAGGAGGAGCCCCAGAAATCTGTGGAGAAGGAGGCTCACAGGAATCCCTGGACAATGAAGAGCCCCTGAAATCCCTGGAGAAGGAGGCCCCACAGATATCCCTGGACAAGGAGGAGCCCAGGAATCCGTGGACAAGTAGGCCCCACAGATATCCCTGGACCAGGAGGCCCACAATATAGTGGACATGGAGTTGCATCTGGAACCAGGGGCCAAGGAGCACCATCAGTAACCAGTGGGCTGCCAACCCCCTCCTTATCCTGAGGGCAGCCAACCTCCTCTTCATCCTGTGGGCAGCCAGTCCCCTCCTCATCCTGTGGGCAGGAAGCCCCCTCCAGAAACAGTGGACAGCTAGCCCCCTCCTCATCCTGTAGGCAGGAAGCCCCCTCCAGAACCAGTGGGCAGCCAGCCCCATCCTCATCCTGTCAGCAGCCAGCCCCCTTCTCATCCTGTGGGCAGGAAGCCCCCTCCAGAACCAGTGGGCAGCCAACCTCCTCCTCATACTGTGGGCAGGAAGCCCACTCCAGAACCAGTGGGCAGCCAGCCCCCTCATCCTGTGGGCAGCCAGCCTCCTCCTCAACCTGTGGGCAGGAAGCCCTCTCCAGAACCAGTGGGCAGCCAGCCCCCTCCTCATCCTGTGGGCAGCCAGCCCCTTCCTCATCCTGTGGGAAGGAATCTGTCAGAGTCACCAGATCCTCTGGGTCTGTGCACGTTCCCAACACGTCCACCACTGAACAGCTCCAAGACTCTGATAGATAAATCACAGAGACTGAGAGAGTTCAAGAGGGGAAGAGGGGATTAGGAAGGGAACAGCTGGGAAGGAGACCTGTAGTAAGAAAAAGGTTAGAACACACAATATGAAAATTACATCTCCTGAAATCAATACTAGACTATGATTCTAAGCCTAGTCACTCGGAAAACATGAACAATCTAAGAGTTAAGTTTAAAATGACTAAGTTTCTAGATGGCCGGATACCTGTAGGGGAATCAAGATGAATTAAATGAAAACTTTCTTATTCGAGTACTTTTCTTTACATGAGAATCAGAAAAACATTCTGACTACATTTTAAACCAGTCATATAAATCCTGTTTTGAGAATGTATACTAGGACCATACAATATTGCATCTAGAAACTCTGGCCTTCTGTGTACTCTTAAAATGTTTCAACACAAATTGCGCATATTGCAGACATATATATATATATACATTTATATATATATATATATATATATATAGATAGTGAACACCATAAAAGGATTGTGCACCATGAATAACACAATATGGATTCAGGAAACAAATCACATAACTTGTCAACTCGAATATTACATAATAAATATCTTAGAATAGTGGCATACAATAAACAACATGAAATAAACTCAAGGAGAGAAACGTGCGTCTTGCCGATTCGAGTGTTACCATGTAAAATACCAAGAAATGGTAGCACACAATGAATATCAAAGTCAAATCATCATTAATCGAATCGCATGTCTTGCCTATTCGTAAAACATCATGTAAATGTCAAGAAATAGTAGCACGCAATGGACAACAATGTTTAAACACCATAAAACGAATTGCGCGTCTTGCCGATTCTTAAGCCACCATGCCAATGTCAAGAATTGGTAGCATGCAATGAATAACAAAGTCAAACCTTTATGAAACAAATCGCGCGTCTTGCCTATTTGTAAACTACCATATAAATGTCAAGAAATGGTAGCACGCAAGTAATCTGTTACTCATTTAAGAATTAAACCAAGAATATGAAAATTCTCAATAACGGTGCCGGGACAGTCCAACCACCGTCTTACCGCCTGGAACAATGATCATCAATGAAGGATGAAGGGCAGAAGACTGGAAGATCCAAATAGGCCGCCGGGACAGGAGCTCAGGAAGAAGCTGCTGCTCTGCACCGGGACCTCTGAATAGTAAGCACTGGGAGTTGGGCTGGCTCTCTTTTATAGAGTATTGGCCCAGCCCAGAACCACACCCAGGCATGTTGCAGGGAAAGTCTCTGGAATGCCCTGGAAAGGGGCCACACCCTAACACACTCTGAAAACCTGCAGCAATTCATTGCAAAGGAACAGTATTTGTAAACAGTATTTGTAAGCATATTAAAAATACGTTTTCAGGATTGAACTCTCCAATGCAAAAGGTTAAACCACAACAGATCAGCACAATGCATAAATTACTTTGCTTTGATAGTGCTGGGTTTTTGCATTTTTGTCGCCAATAGAGCGCGTACTGCTCTGGTGTTGACAGTACTCCCCTCTCCCAGACGCGCTCTAGGGCCTGGTTTGCTTGGATTAAGATGATGAAAGCGTCTCACAAGTACTGGAGCATGAACATCAGATGCGGAAACCCATGAGTTACTTTCAGGACCATAACCTTTCCATGAGATTAAGTACCATAGATCATGCCCTCTCAGTTTAGAATCCAACACTTTCTTGACTTTGTATTCTTCTTCCCCTTGTACTAGAACATAAGCTGGATGAGGGTGGGCCTTTTGGACTGCCTTTTTCAAGAGGGAAGTGTGGAACACTGGATGAATCTGTAAGGATCTGGGCAATTGTAGTTTATAGGTCACCGGATTGATTTGCTGAAGGACAGTATAAGGACCTATGAATTTGGGGTTAAACATGTGCTTCTTCTTGAAGTCTATGTGTTTTGTGGAAAGCCACACTTTGTCACCTGGTTGATATTTCGGTCCCTCACAATGTTTCTTGTCATAATGCCTTTTATATTTTTGTTTGGCTTTTTCTAAATGCTGTTGAATCAGTTTCTGGGTTTGATGTAAATGCTGAATGGTTTCTGACACAGCTGGAGTAAGAGAACTTTCTTGAGGAATTGTGATGGGCAAGGTGTCAGGATGATAGCCAAATAAACCAAAAAAGGGTGTAACGCCAATAGAAGTGTGGAATGAGTTATTGTAAGCTAACTCAGCTAACCAGAGCATAGATGTCCAAGAATGAAGTGCCTTTTCAGCGTAGGCACGTAGGTATTGTTTCAAAGTCTGATTTAGTCTCTCCGTTTGACCATCTGTTTGAGGATGGTGACTAGTAGATAGCGTAGATGTCACTTGGAGTGTTTTACACCATGTCTTCCAGAAACTGGAGGAAAATTGTGACCCCCGATCGGAGAGGATAACCTTTGGCAGTCCATGATAACGAACCACTCTGTTCAGTAAAATAGTTGCCAATTCACTAGAAGTGGGCAATTTTTTACAGGCGCTGAAATGTCCATATTTTGTGAGACTATCTACGACCACCAGAATTACTGAATGCTGTTGAACCACTGGCAGACCGGTAATAAAGTCTAAAGAAATGTGCTCCCATGGACGACTTGGGGTTGGAAGTAGATGTAACAACCCTTTTGGTTTTGAATGACTTGTGCGAGCACAAACTTCACAGTTGTTTACCATTGCTTTTACATCTTTTGTTAGGGTAGGCCACCAAAAATAGCGTTGGATCAGTTCAAGAGTTTTAGGAGTACCTGGGTGACCTGCCGTAGGTATAACATGCAACCAATGAAACACTATCTTGCGAAGTTTGGTAGTGGGTACGAACAAACGAACGTAATAAAAGGGTAAACCTTGCTTGATTGACCTTTTGGGATCTGCTTAGGCCCAGGTTTGCCATTTTTCAACAGTGAAAGAGTTGCGAATTTCTTCAAAGAAGTCTTCAGTTTTTATGACACATAGAACCTTGTCAGGAGCAATGATAGCTCTGGAGGCGTGAAATGCAGGCAACGTGGTAGACTCTTGACGGGACAAGGCGTCAGCTTTGCGATTATCTTTTCCAGGCCGGAAGGTTACTACAAAATCAAATTCTGCAAAAAAAAGCATCCAGCGTAATTGCCGAGGGGTCAAAAGTCTGGCGGAACTCATGAATTGAAGATTACGATGATCAGTATATACTGTGACAGTGTATTTGGCACCCAACAAATGATGTCTCCATTCTTTAAAGGTGTCACAAATCGCCAGAAGCTCTTTTTCAGCAATAACATAGTTCTGTTCGGCTTCGTTCAACTTCTGAGACATATAAGCTACAGGATGAAGTTGACCAGTGTCTTTATTTTGTTGTGATAAGACAGCTCCTATTGCTACATCTGAAGCATCAGCTTACACTATGAAAGGTTGATTCGCATCAGGATGAGTCAAGACTGGGGCAGTGGAGAAAGCTTCCTTCAAAGTCGAGAAGGCTTGATCAGCTTCTGGGGACCATACAAATGTTTCTTTCTTTCTTAGTAGCTTAGTGATTGGAACCACTCTCTGGGAGAAATGATTTATGAACCTCCGGTAAAAATTTGCAAACCCCAGGAAACATTGTACATCACGAACAGTCTTTGGGGTGGGCCAATCAGGTACGGCTTTTACTTTCTTTTCTGCCATCACCATACCTTCAGGGGTAAGAATAACCCCTAAAAACTCAACTGTGGTAACATGAAACTCACACTTGGTTAGTTTGCAATATAAATTGTGTTTTCGAAGGGCTGCAAGAATTTTCTTGACATGTTAGACATGTTCGTTTTCATTGTCTGAGTAGATCAAAATGTCATAGATGTAGACTATGGCAAATATGTCGAGGTACTCTCTAAGAACGTCATTCAAGAAAAATTGAAATGCTGCTGGAGCATTACACACACCAAAAGGCATGACGGTGTATTCAAAAAGGCCATATCTTGTCTTGAACGCTGTTTTCCATTCGTCACCCTCTCTCATTCTGACCAAATGATAAGCACCTCAAAGGTCAAGCTTCGTGTAGATTTTTGCTCTCTTTACTTGTTCCAATAAGACCGGAATTAGGGGTAAAGGATATTTATTCTTGATGGTGACTTTGTGCAAACCCCTATAGTCGATGCAAGTTCGAAGTTCTCCATTAGCTTTTGAAACAAAAAACAAAGGCGAAGCTGCAGGAGACTTAGAGGGGCGAATGAAGCCATTCTCCAAAAATTGATATAGGTATTTTCGTAAATGTTGATTTTCATGTTCTGACAGGACATATACACGACAGTTGGGAAGTATCGCACCTGGGGCTAGATCAATTTGACAGTCATAAGATCTATGAGGAGGTAGAGTCTCTGCTCCTTTCTCATCAAATACATCTTTGTAAGATGAATACTGTTTGGGCAGCTGAAATTCTTTCTCCGCGGCAGTAGCTATGTAAGAGTTGCAAACTTTTGGTACTTTAATCTTTTGGAGACATTGTTCGTTACATAGCGCAGATGAGAACACGATTTTTCGTTCTGCCCAATTGATCTCCGGATTGTGATGAGTTAACCATGGCAAGCCGAGGATAATCCCATATTGTGGAGCATGGATCACGTCAAGGGTGATTTTCTCTTTATGTTTCTTTCTTTGATTCTTATCTTCACAAATCATCGGCAAGGGGATAGTCTGAAGAGTTACCGGACCTCCAGTCAAGAGTTTTCCATCGACTGCCTGGATGATTTCTGGGGTCTTCTTTTAAATACATGTGATTCCCCATGCACAAACCAATTGGACATCAACAAAGTTCCCAGTAGCCCCAGAATCAACTAGTGCTTTTTATTAAATAGATCTTTTTCTTGACCTGAACTCTTATTTCCAGTTTAAGATGTCTAGATTGTGAAGGGTCCACGGTGACACCCAAGAGCAACCCTTCTCTGCATCTTGGGTGTTTTAGTTTTCCAACTCGACTGGTGCTTTGGCTGCGACCTTCTGAACTGGACCTTGCTTGTTCTTTGGTTTGATTGGACAATCTTTGGCAAAATTACCTTTTCGCCCACAATAAAGACATTGTCCATTTTTTCTGCGTAGGTCCTTTTCATCTTTGGTCAAAGGTCTTCTGATGGTTCCAATTTCCATCGGTTCCGGCGTTCTTTCTTTCGGAGTTCTTGAGTCTCTTATCATGAACGCGCCATGAAAATTTTTCAATCTTTTTGCGTGTTCCTTTACGTTCTGCTAAACGATGATCAAGTCTCAAGACAAGATTTATTAATTCTTGACAGTCTGTAGGTTGCGGGTCGATTTGCGCTAAGATATCTTTTAGTTCCTCTTTGAGTCCCTTGTAAAACAAGACCGCTTGTTTTTCTTCAGGCCAGGATGTCTCTGCAACCAGCGGGTTAAAGTTGGCTAAATATGACACTAAGGGGATCATTCTGACTTTCCGCCAAAGTCCCGCTGTCAGAATACCGCTGTGCGGTCAAAAGTCCGCCGCAGTAATTCTGAGTTTCCCGCTGGGCTGGACACTGAAAATCTTGGTGGGGCCCTGTTAGGGGGCCCCTGCAGTGCCCATGCCATTGGCACTGCAGGGGCCCCCAGGGGCCCCACGACACCCGTTACCACCAGCCAGGTTCTGGCGGTCAAAACCGCCAGAACCAGGCTGGCGGTAAGGGGGTCGGAATCCCCATGGCGGCGCTGCCTGCAGCGCCGCCATGGAGGATTCCCTAGGGCAGCGGGAAACCGGCGGGACACCGCCGGTTTCCCGTTTCTGACCGCAGCTGTACCGCCGCGGTCAGAATGCCCATGGATGCACTGCCAGCCTGTTGGCGGTGCATCCGCGGTCCCCGGCCCTGGCGGTAGTCAACCGCCAGGGTCGGAATGACCCACTAGGTCTTGATTCCCTTGGCGTAAATCTAATGATTCACGATCTGCTGACTGTGTTACAGTTCTACGATCAAAAACTCTCTCAAATTCACGAACAAAATTTCTCCAGTTGTACATCAAGGGACTATTTTTACGCACAAGAGGAATTGCCCAAGTAGCTGCATCCCCAGACAGATATGATAACAAGAAAGCTACTTTGGACTGGGCATCCGGGAAAGTATTTGGTCTGCAGGTGAAGTGTAGTTCCACTTGAACCAGGAAAGATTGCGCTTTCAAAGGATCACCTGAGAAATGTTCTGGGGGAGCTAAAGGAATTGCAGAAGGAACATTTAGGGAAATCGGATTACTTCCAGATGCCTGAGAAGAAGTACCTGGCCAAGACACACGTGTGGGACTTTGTTCCTTCTTCTCTACCTTATCTTGCAACTGACTCACTCTCTCTGCTAAGCTAGTTGTCAATTCTTTGGATGATACCACCTCTGCTTGGAGCTGGGTGATAGCCTTGACTAACTTGTCTAGCGTGGCCATGCTGAGAACATACACAAGCCAGGAGGATAATAATTCATGGGCTCACTATTCTGTCAGAGTCACCAGATCCTCGGGGTCTGTGCACATTCCCAACACGTCCACCACTGAACAGCTCCAAGACTCTGATAGATAAATCACAGAGACTGAGAGAGTTCAAGAGGGGAAGAGGGGATTAGGAAGGGAACAGCTGGGAAGGAGACCTGTAGTAAGAAAAAGGTTAGAACACACAATATGAATATTGTATCTCCTAAAATCAATACTAGACTATGATTCTAAGCCTAGTCACTCGGAAAACATGAACAATCTAAGAGTTAAGTTTAAAATGACTACGTTTCAAGATGGCAGGATACCTGTAGGGGAATCAAGATGAATTAAATGAAAACTTTCTTATTCAAGTACTTTTCTTTACATGAGAATCATAAAAACATTCTGACTAAATTTTAAACCAGTCATATAAATCCTGTTTTGAGAATGTATACTAAGACCATACAATATTGCATCTAGAAACTCTGGCCTTCTGTGTACTCTTAAAATGTTTCAACACAAATTGCGCATATTGCAGATAGATATATATATATGTATATATTAAACACCATAAAAGGATTGTGCACCATGAATAACTCAATATGGATTCAGGAAACAAATCACATAACTTGTCAACTCAAATATTTATATTAAATATCTTAGAATAGTGGCATACAATAAACAAAATGAAATAAACTCAAGGAGAGAATCGTGCGTCTTTCCGATTCAAGTGTTACCATGTAAAATACCAAGAAATGGTAGCACGCAATGAATATCAAAGTCAAATCATCATTAATCGAATCGCGTGTCTTGCCGATTCGTAAAACACAATGTAAATGTCAAGAAATAACAGCTCACAATAAATAACAAGATCAAAGTACAATGAAACGAATGGCGCTTCTTTTGCTGATTCTTAAGCCACCAGGTGAATGTCAAGAAATGGTAGCGCGCAATGAACAACAAAGTTAAATCCTCATGAAACGAGTTGCGCGTCTTGCCAATTCGTAAAACATCATGTAAATGTCAAGAAATAGTAGCGCGCAATGGACAACAATGTTTAAACACCATAAAACGAATTGCGCGCCTTGCCGATTCTTAAGCCACCATGCCAATGTCAAAAAATGGTAGCACGCAATGAATAACAAAGTCAAACATTTATGAAACAAATCACGCGTCTTGCCTATTTGTAAACTACCATATAAATGTCAAGAAATGGTAACGCGCAAGTAATCTGTTACTCATTTAAGAATTAAACCAAGAATATGAAAATTCTCAATAACGGTGTTGGGACTGTCCAACCACCGTCTTACCGCCTGGAACAATGATCATCAATGAAGGATGAAGGGCAGAAGACTGGAAGATCCAAATAGGCCGCTGGGATAGGAGCTCAGGAAGAAGCTGCTGCTCTGCACCGGTACCTCTGAATAGTGAGCACTGGGAGTTGGGCTGGCTCTCTTTTATAGAGTCTTGGCCCAGCCCAGAACCACACCCAGGCATGTTGCAGGGAAAGTCTCTGGAAGGCCCTGGAAAGGGGCCACACCCTAACACACTCTGAAAACCTGCAGCAATACATTGCAAAGGAACAGTATTTGTAAACAGTATTTGTAAGCATATTTAAAATACGTTTTCAGGATTGAACTCTGCAATGTAAAAGGTTAAACCACAACAGATCAGCACAATGCATAAATTACTTTGTTTTGAGAGTGCTGGGTTTTTGCATTTTTGTCGCCAATAGAGCGCGTACTGCTCTGGTGTGGACAGAATCCCCCTCCAGAACCAATGGGAAGCCAGATCCTTCCTCATCCAGTGGGCAGCAAGCCCCTACTCATCCTGTGGACAGAAAGCCCCCTCCAGAAGCAGTGAGCAGCCAGCCCCCTCCTCACCCTGTGGGCAGGAAGCCCCCTCCTCACGCTGTGGGTAGGAAACCCCCTTCAGAACTAGTGGGCAGCCAGACCCCTCCTCATCCTGTTGGCGGCTAGCCCCCTCCTCATGCTGTGGGCAAGTAGCCACCTCCACAACCAGTGGGCAGCCAGCCTGCTCCTCATCCTATGGGCAGCCAGCCCCCTTCGCATGCTATGGGCAGGAAGCCCCCTCCACAACCAGCCCCCTCCTCCTACTGTGGGCAGCTAGCCCCCTCTTCATCCTGTGGGCAGGAAGCCCCCTCCAGAACCAGTGGGCAGCCAGCCCCTTCCTCATCCTGTGGGCAGGAAGTCCCCTCCAGAACCAGTGGGCAGCCAGCCCCCTCCTCATCCTGTGGGCAGCCAGCCCCCTCCTCATCCTGTGAGCAGGAATCCCCCTCTAGAACCAGTAGGCAGCCAGCCCCCTCCTAATCCTGTGGGCAGGAAGTCCCCTCCAGAACCATTGGGCAGCCAGCCCCCTCCTCATCCAGTGGGCTGCCAGCCTCATCCTCAACCTGTGGGTAGGAAGCCGCCTCCAGAACCAGTGGGTAGCCAGCACCCCCATTAACCTGGGGGCAGCCCCCCCCCTCCTTATCCTGTGGGCAGGAAGCCCTCTCCAGAACCAGTGGGCAGCCAGCCCCCTCCTCATCCTGTGGGCAGGAATCCCCCTCCAGAACCAGTGGACAGCCAGCCCCCTTCTCATCCTCTGGGCAGCCAGCCCCCTCCTCATCCTGTGGGCAGGAAGCCCCCTCCAGAACCAGTGGGCAGCCTCCTCATACTGTTGGCAGGAAGTCGCCTCCGGAACCAGTGGGCAGCCAGACCCCTCCTTACCCTGTGGGCAGGAAGCCCCATCCAGAACCAGTAGGCAGCCAGCCCTCTCCTCATCCTGTGGGCAGCCAGCACCCTCCTCATCCTGTGGGCAGGAAGCCCCCCCCCAGAACCAGTGGGCAGCCAGATCCCTCCTCATCCTGTGGGCAGGAAGCCACCTCCAGAACCAGTGGGCAGCCAGCCCCCTCCTCATCCTGCGGCCAGACAGCCCCCTCCTCATCCTGTGGGCAGGTAGCCCCCTCCTGATCCTGTGGGAAGGAAGCCCCCTCCACAACCAGTGGGCAGCCAGCCCCCTCCTCATCCTGTGGGTAGGAAGCCCTCTCCAGAACCAGTGGGCAGCTAGACCCCTCCTCATCCTCTGGGCAGCCAGCCCCCTCCTCATCCTGTGGGCAGCCAGCCCCCTCTTCATCCTGTTGGCAGAAAGCCCCCTTCAGAACCAGTGGGAAGCCAGCCCCCCCATCCTGTGGGCAGGAAGCCCCCTCCAGAACCAGTGGGCTAGGAGCCCCCTCACAATGAGTTGCAATCGCCACCCACCCCACTCTTCACCTCCTGAGGTGCTTGCCCATTTCCAACATGATGCCCCTGAACAGTGGAGTCCCGATGTTGTCAGGAGTCAAGTTGAGGCTTGGACTTTGCCCTCTGGGCATTAGTGACTTTTGACAGCCTTTGGGCCTGCATTTCTTTATTTCTGCAGTTGTGCATGTTTTTGGGTGTTACATATTCATACAAAAGGAATACAGTGGTTGGAACTGTTTATGTATCATGCTCTTATTTACTCCAGGGTTCTGTTGCTGTTTATTTTTGGGCATGTGTTACTGGGTGTGTGGTGTGTGTATGGGGTGTGTTGTGCGTGTGTGTGTCACTCCCCCCCAAACTTATGTGCTAGGCCGCTATACTCACTGTCATCGTCTTCTTCAGCCTTGGTACTCCAGGACAGCCATGGCGTGGCACAGCATCGGGAATACTTGCAGATCAGGTTCCATTGCGGACGCGGACTCCTGTGTGTCCCTGGAGGTGAGTGTTTCCTTTTCAGTGATATGTTTCCGCCAGGCTTTTGGTGTCATTGCTTCTGCCCCAGAAATCGTGGCGGTGTGCTACATCATAATATGGTGGGCGGATCCTTGTCTTCTGCCTGCCTGTAGGTGGCCACCACCGTGTTTATTGTTCATACCGCGCTGGCGCTTGGTGTGGCTGTCTATGGGCGTGATTACCGCCATGGTCATAATTTGGTGTTCATTACCGCCAGCCTGTTGGGTATGATACCGCCACGTTAACCCTGGCGGTCATCATAATGACCACCATAGTGCCAAGTACACCAAGGGCCAGTGGTACTGAGCATGACTGGGAATCCATAGCCGCAAAGGCAAGTTTTCATACCAGCCCAAACAAGGAGACAGTAAATACAAGTGTGTGGAGCATGCAGGATTGCTGCTTTGTAACTGGGGTCGCATACTGCAGCTGTAATGCTAAACTGAAACACAGTAATGAGACTTAGCCTCCCTAGCAAACACACAATGACCCCCATGGCCTGTCAGGCCATGCCCACATCCTACTCACTAGTTCAAAGACCCCGCAGTCACTGCCATTGGGGTGCAGTCTCCACAATGAGACATCCAAGTGCAGGGGCCCATTGTGGCTCAGATCTTTGTTTTGGAATTTCATCCACCATCATTAGTTAACAGCACTTCTAATCCCCTTAAATACATGAGGTGTTGACATCCATTTCATGTTCATTCACAGTCAGCCTCACCTCCAAGCAGTATCCCCTGCCACTGTGATGCCCTGTTGAACCAATCTCACTCAACATTGTTGAAGGATCTGTGGACGAGGCACCCACAAAGTCAGTGATACTGATATGGACATACACACTGAGAGGATGTTTGCTAGGCAGTCTCAGTATTATGTGGGCCCTAGAAAATAGATGCATGCTGCTGTCCACATTACTGAATGAAGCATGAGTGTAGATGGGCCACACTTTCTCTGTCTGCACCACAATGGTGCTAAAAAAAGGTGCAGTGTGGGAAAGTGAACACCATAACAGTGAATGCAGTGCCCCCAGGGCAGCTACAAACTCACACTGCCCTGAGTGCAGCCCAATCATGATGACAAATGATCTGTCATAAAGTAGCTGCTCCATGTAGTACTGTGCAGATGTCAACATGCATGCACATTTGAGGAGTATTTGGAGAAGCCCTTGCAGGCAGGTGCAGTGGGTGACTAGACCCAGCTGCAAAGAAATGTCTGTGGTGTCTGTCCAACCACCTGTCTCCCCTACAGGGGGCTCCCATCAGGGTATGTACTGACAGTGGGACACCTTTTATTTGGCACACTGAGCACCTCCTAACAGCTTCTTTGTCTCTGCATCCGCATCTAATCTGTGCAGTGGCTTCAGTGACACAGTTTTCCCATCATCAGCATAGGGCTAGGCCCCTTTTTCAATGAGTGTACATCCACTGGTGCTAGTGCAGGCACCATACCTCCACAAGTACCATCCGTTTTGCACAATGACTTGAACAAGCATCTGCTGGCATTTCTGCACTAGAGATGTGCCCTGGGGTTGCACTGAGTGGGTGCACATTCACAGTGCATACCCGGGATACTCAGTAGAAGACTGCCAATGGAGTTTATTCACTGCATGATGCAGGGTTGTGTGTCTTGTTACCTACAATTGTCCAAGATGTACTTTTGGAGCAGGGTATGCGTTAGACTAACATTACCTGCATAGATAGTGGCAGCCACTCCACGTCATATGTTTCGCAAGGTGTTTGTTGTTTTGACAGGAGACAGTGACATGTCACCATTTGGTAACATGAGACCTACATGTGTGACACACTCTCCATTACACACAATACACAATAGTTACACATTTAGAACTTGACCAGTAGGTGTTAGCCTGTTTCATGAGGAAGACTATTTGTGATCATAAAGCACTGCTAAATTTACCTGGTCCAATCATGACATGCTGATCTGGGTCAGATGATCATAATGTATTCAGGGTCTTGTACTCTCAGTCATTCCATGGAGAAACAGGAATAAAATGCCCAATCTCCACTATAAATCACCACAGGCCTGGAGTGGGACATCCCATGTGCAGCTGCCAAACATGTCAACTATGAGCATGGACTATCGATACATAAGTACGGGCCCACTTGTTTCATCGTGTAGATATGTCAGACATATGGCCATTGTTAGAAATTGGGTCTTTGGTTGGCAGTCAGGTTACCTCCCGTCCAAGCAAGGACCCTCACTCTAGTCAGGGTGAGTCACACACACTCCAAATTATCCAGTGCCCACTCTCTGGTAGCTTGGCACTGAGCAGGCAGGCTTAACTTAGAATGCAATGTGTAAAGTATTTGTGCAATAAATCATACAATAAAACCATATAGCACCACAAAAATACACCACTCAGTGTTTAGAAAAATACATAATATTCATCTGGTAAAATGCAGGTCAAAATGATTAAAATGCATTAAGTATATGTTCAGATATCATTGTAAAAGTGATATACGGTGTCTTAAATCTTTTAAAAGCAATCAAAGGCGATCAACAACCGCCGTGTTCATGCTGGTGGTCAATTCACTGACCGCCAGTGTCCCCGAATCCCCGCCGGCCACATAAAGAACCGTCCATTGGGCCGGCGGGCCCCCACAGGAAGGCCTGGCCGGGACATTGACGGCGGCTGCACATGGAGCTGCTGCCAATGCCTCTCTGCGCCCGGTGCAGCTGCCCCTGTCGTGCAGATCACTGCCCAAAAATCTGCCCCAGTGCACCCCTTCCGCCAGCCTTTTCCTGGTGGGGAAACCAGCCAGGGAAAGGCTGGAGGCTGATGAAACATTATCCGAAGGGTAGCACCGCTGCCCTGTTGGATAATGTTTCCGCCCGCCGCCAGGCTGCCTGATGGAGGAAGCCTGGCGGAGAGTGAGGGCTGCTGATGGCGGCCCTCACCGGGTTCATTATGTGGCGGTTTGGCCCGCCATGCCGGCTGGTCGTTTCACCCACCTACGCCGGCATGGTGGGCCAAACCGCCATGTTCATAATGACCGCCAAAGTCTCTTTCAAGCACAAAGTACCTGGGTCATGTGAAACATTTCTGAAAAGAACCACAGAGTAGGAGATGTGTGGAAACAAAGGGGGGTGTGTCGATTTCTCGGGCCGCACACTGCAATGCGTTGTTTAGTTTTCACGAAGGGACGGATGTGCGTCAATTTCCAGTGCTCAGTCATGGATACTCTTCAGGTTGCTGGGTTTTCGGATTCCCCGAGACGATGCATGGATTTCTTGCACTGGCAGGACGAAGTCACAGGAGCTGCGTCGATTCAGTGAGCGTCTAATTTTCAACCGGATGGCAAGCGCTGTGTCACTTCCTCTCTGAAAGTCGGGCTGCATCATTCTGGCTCGGCTGTGTGTCGATCCGGTGGGCCATGTGTTGAATTTCCAGTCACTACGCTGGTGCTGCATCGATCTTTTTGATGCGAAGTCGGACTGCATCGTTCCGGTTCGGCGTGCAGTGAAATTTTCACTGTGGTGCAGGCTGTGCATCGTTTCTGGCAGGCTGTGCGTGGAATTTCGCCACACAAGGAGTCCTTCTTGTAGAGATGAAGTCTTTTTGGTCCTGAGACTTCAGGGAACAGGAGGTAAGCTCTATCCAAGCCCTTGGAGAGCGCTTCTTCACCACAGCCAGAGAGCAGCAAGGCAGCAGGGCAACAGCAAGGAAGCAGTCCTTCACAGAAAGCAGACAGGTGAGTCCTTTGAGCAGCCAGGTCTTCTTGGCAGGATGCAGGCTCTGGTTCAGGTTCTCTTCTCCAGGAAGTGTCTGTGAGGTAGAATGTCTACCTCAAGAAGTATCTAAAGTCTGAGGTTTTGGGTGCTCTTCTTATACCCATTTTGGCCTTTGAAGTAGGCTTACTTCAAAGGAGAGTCTCACTTGTTTGTGAAATCCTGTCTTGCCCAGACAAGGCCTCAGACACACACCAGGGGGGTTTGAGACTGCATTGTGAGGGCGGGCACAGCCCTTTCAGGTGTGAGTGACCACTCCTCCCCCCTCTCCTAGCACAGATGGCTCATCAGAATATGCAGGCTACATCCCAGCTCCCTTTGTGTCACTGTCAGGAGAGAGGTGCAACCAGCCCAACTGTCAAACTAATCCAGACAGGGAATCCACAAACAGGCAGAGTCACAAAAATGGGTTAAGCAAGAAAAATGCCCACTTTCTGAAAGTGGCATTTTCAAACCCACAATCTTAAAACCAACTTTACAAAAGGAAGTATTTTTAAATTGTGAGTTCAGAGATCCCAAACTTCACGTCTATCTGCTCCCAAAGGGAATCAATGCTTTAATCATGTTTAAAGGCAGCCCACAGGTAAACCTATGAGAGAGATAGGCCTTGCAACAGAGAAAACTGAATTTGGCAGTATTTCACTGTCAGGACATTTAAAACATATTAGTATATGTCCTACCTTAACCATACACTGCACCCTGCCCATGGGGCTACCTAGGGCCTACCTTAGGGGTGTCTTACATGTAGGAAAAGGGAAGGGTTAGGCCTGGCAAGTGGGTACATTTGCCAAGTCGAATTTACAGTTTAAAACTGCACCCAGAGACACTGCAGTGGCAGGTATGAGACATGATTACAGGGCTACATATGTGGGTGGAACAACCAGTGCTACAGGGTCACTAGTAGAATTTGATTTACAGGCCTTGGGCACCTCTAGTGCACTTTACTAGGGACTTACTAGTAAATCAAATATGCCAATCATGGATAAAACAATCAACAGTACAATTTACACAGAGAGCATATGCACTTTAGCACTGGTTAGCAGTGGTAAAGTGCTCAGAGTGCTAATGCTAACAAAAACAGGTCAGGAAAAATAGGAGGAAGGAGGCAAAAAGTTTGGTGATGACCCTACAAAAAAGGCCAGGTCCAACAGCCACGCTGCCAAATGATTTGCCACACACATACACAAGGGGGTGGGTCGCAAGGGGCCTCTGCCCCTGGGGCAGAGGCCACACAGTTGCAGGTGATTCACCACACTTAGAGCAGGATGGCTACACTGTGAAATCTCATAGCAGGATTTTCCCCTTGATAACAGGTACTCACCCTGTGATGTGGCACCTTCACTCCAAACAGGCGAGACCCTTTGTGAAGCAGACCCTTTTTGTGACACTGTTCAGGGAGAACACACACATGCAGACAATTGATCCCTAGGGTCAATGAACCCCTAAGAGACATTTTCCATGCTGATCCCTGATATGTGCACATGACATAATGCATGGCCAGTCTTTTGACTCCTGGAAATGGCTTTTGTATACAGACGTCATGTATGGCTTACAAAGTAGGCTCAGGAAGTCATAGGTGGACAGAATGTTAATAGTCCACAAACCATCATTGACACCAGACTGCACCACATGAAGGCCATGACGCAACATGTTGTTCAAGTGAAAAAAGTGTCAACCAGCTGGTCATGCACCTGCATACCCTGTTCTCCATTTTGCACTATAGCCCAGTTGCCCGGATTCTGACCTAGCTGAGGGTCCAGGGGTATGTGTAAGCCATGTTTTAATGCTATGTTGTGCAAAACACAACAGGCTACTATGATCTTGCACACACCTTGAGGTGAGTACAGCAGCACCCCCTGTACAGTAGAGACGCTTAATGATGGATTGTGTACATCTGTGTGCCCTATTGTACCTCTGCTGAGGTGCAGTGGTTGCACATCTGTATGGTGTGAGGAGATGAGGGGAGAACACATATGCAGCATCATCTGAGGAAGGAAACTGAGGAATATTTGTAAATGTCTCTCATGCATCTGTACAGTACATTCTGTATGAAATGGTACATACTGTGTCTGTTGGGGGCATGAATGTGTTATGAGGATTAATGTTGTCTAATGGTTGTGCACATGTACAAACACAATTATACATATCATATTTGTGTGGTGCTTGATACTTTCCCAGTAGGCACATGTTGCCATATTCTCCCACTGCCATCCGCCGGGCGAGAGGTAACCTGTGGAATACATAGCTGTCATGGGTACTGCCTGGGAACACTGCATGCACATCAATGAGGCTACCACCCTGCACAGACACCCTGCACGTTGAAAGAGTGCCAACAGTGTATGTTGTAGAAGATGTGTGCATTGTGGAGAGGCGGCTGTAGATCCACATGAGTGCAATCAATTACACCCATCACATGTGGGAAGCGGGAAATGAGGTAGAAATCCCTAGCTACCCTTTGCCTTCTGGCCAGTGTATGGGACATTCCTATTTGGTGAAGGGCTCTCCTATTGATGCAGCTCTCTACCTGATGCAGGCATTAGGACTGGAATGTCTGGGAGAATCCCACAAGGTCATCAGAGACCTCGTGGAATGACCCTGTAGCAAAGAAATGGAGAGCTGCTAGGATCTTGAGATAGGCTGGGATGGCGTGGGAGTGGCAGGTCACAGAGTCAAGATCCTGTTCCCACTCACAAACCATTTCCAAGATGGTGTGGGGGGGAAAACGATATCTGGCCATGACATCTTGGCTGGATATCCCAAAGAGGTTGATCCTTTGTCTGAAGATCCTCTCTCCTCTCCTCCTCAAAAAATCCTGTTGCATAGCAAGGGACAACCCGACCAACACATTCAGTGAGTTTCAGCTGGGTAGGGGGATGGTTGTCCCTTACACAGGTGTGTCAGTATGCATGTTTTGCCTCATTCCCCGAGTGCGGATGATCTGGCCCAAGTGCAAATGATCATGCCCAAGTGTGGATCATCCACTCCGAGTGTGGATGGTCTGGCCCAAGTGCGGATGATCTGCCCGAGTGCAGAGATAAAGACGCTACTCGTAACTTACCTTTGTGAATACATGAAAATCGTAAACTTACATTTTTGGTCTAAACTTAGACCAATAGTGTATCTTTACCTTTCTTGATGAGGCTGCTGTTACCTGTCTTCTTCAGTGAATATATATATATATTATATATATATATACACACATATATATAACCTACTGGCGATAGCCAGTAAGTAATTATAGTTAGGACCATTTTTTTCCATTGACAGTGCATTTTTTGTTTCGCCAAAAACTTTGATGCTGTTTCACGAATCTTCACAGAATTTTCTAAACTAATCTGACACTCACTTTAGCTGGTGTCTCAGAAGTTTCGGGGTGATCCCTCTATTGTGTAGCCATTTTAGTTATGGCTCCATGCATGTTATTTTAGTGCACTAGGCCTGCAGCTGTGCGCTTTACCCTAGATATATTTTATTCAGCTTCATTTATTGTTATAGCAATAGCTACATTTGCGGTTTTGTTTATTTCTCTCTATCTAGCTGTTCTTTGCCTAGGCCAGCACTACGTTCTTAAACAAGACATTCTTGTTCACTCTGTGCTTCTCTCAAAGCTGCAGTAAGATAGCTTGCTGGTAAAATGTGGTAATGCTTTGTCTCTGGTATTCATAGAAACATACACATCCTTACGTAGGGGCATTTTCTCAGAACATCAGCTGTTTTATTATAAAAACACTTCCCTGTCCCACAGATGTTAGATGGAGATTCCAGTTAGATGACTACGACTGTATGCTGATGGCTTCATGCTTCGCTGCTTGTGCAGACTTCAGGCCTTTGCTCAGGTATGGGGGATGATGTCTTCCCAAGGGAACCTGAAGGGCAGAACCTGAGCTTAACATGCTGTGCTTTAATATAGCCTAGGTAGGAATTAGTCTATTGACTCTAGTGACAATATGGTAGCGTTATTTCTATGCTTTACTCTCCTTGTCACAATTTTAATCCTGTCAAGCTTTATCGCCCTGGTTATTACAGTACACGCTTTATTGTCTAAGATGCAATTGCTTCATTAAAACCTTATTGAAACATATACTGCCTCTGTTTGTCCTTGTATATATGAGACAAATGTAACTGAGAGAAATGAAAGAGATCTGAGTGACCACGATTTCCCTGAGGAGTCAATTGTGTCATGCACTCAGCTGTCCAATCATCCCTGCTCTTGGGTAGAGATGAGGCACTGCTAGTTAGCCGGAGCAAAACCCAGATTGGGGCGACAGGTGTCACCTGTAGTGGGTTAAGACTCAGTCTCCCACACCACAAGCACTTCTGCCACTCAAATCCAGTAGTCTCATTAGAATAATGAGAGCCTAAGCAACACCTCAAGCTGGGGGCTGAGAAAAAGGGGGGGTGGCAACACAATTTTCCCCCATTTTATGTCAATGAGATTTTTCATCTTTTAAACACAAGCCTGAACAGCTGGAACAAATTTCACCAAACTAGGCAAAAATGTAGCTCTTGGTCCAGAAAGCATGCTTTTTGCGATTTGGTGAATATCTATTCAGTAGTTTCTGAGATATTAAAGGACAAACAAATGTGTATATTTGAGCAGAGCCTAAGCACAGATCTCATGGTGAGATCTGATTGGCTGTGTAAATGATGAGAAAACCACGGCACATCACATGATCATAGTATGAGACATTCTATTATTTAATAGTGTTTCAGGAAGAACAAAATATCCCGATTCAATGAAATACATTCATGAGGTTGCTTGTAGATAGATTCCAGAATGATAAGAAAACAGCCGACACGTGTTTCGTCATTCTTGACTTTTTCAAGGCTGTGAAAGATGTAATATAACAGTCTTGAATCTAGTTGGTATTAGTGGGATGTATTTTGGTGTGAAATGTGAATACAACAAAGATGTGCGAGCCTGATAGCAAAAAGGAGAAAGAAAGAGAAAGCCCCGTGTGGTGGATGTGGAACGATTGAAGATATAGAGCAAGAATATTATATCAACTTAATAGTGTAGTGATTAGAGAATTATTTACCGGTGAAAAAGTGGATACTAATATGACACCGCAATTGAAAAACCATGTAAGAAGGTAAAAAGCCAAATGCCACAATCAAATGCTGAATTGGCTAAGAGTAGCAGCATAACTCCAAGTGTGATTATAAGGATATGACAGTGTGTGTCCAAGCAAGAATTATACAGCAATACCTCATTTATGTTTTGAAAGGTAAAGTTGCGTAAAAGGAGTTCCATATTCCAAGCCGGTTCGACAAATTCGATCAGTATGTCAGAAAGATGAACGGAATTGCGGGACCATGATAAGTCTATACAGGAATAAGGGAAGCATCTACTTAGATGTCCATTTAGAGAGAAAATAGATCAAGAACCCTCAGTTGTTTGTTCAAGATCGAGAAAATTGTAAAGATTAGTATGTTACTTGGAATTAACGATATTTATGTTTAAAACGATGCTAAATTTCAAAGAATCAACTATTTTATGGGAGATCATAAAGGAGATTTATAGTGCTAACGAAAAAGGAGCGTGGAAATCAACAGTCCTTTTAAATCTGAAATTTAAGTGGAAGGGCATTCAAACGCCGTAGTATGTAGAAATACGGCTAGGTTCTGGTCTAGTCGGAGTAGGTATAGATTATATTTAGCGATTTACACATTAATGTAGGTGGAACAAATGACTAAAATGATTAGCTAGAAGCCATACAATAGCACGCGTTGTCTGTTCAAAGGCAAAAGCCAAATAGTTGATGCAACAGGAGAAGGTGATTGGCGTAGCGCCCTTATATATTTAGCGATTTACACATTAATGTAGGTGAAGAAAAAAACTGACTAAACTGACAAGCTAGAAGCCATAAAATAGGACGCGTTATATGAGCAGAGGCAAAAACCAAATAGTTGGTGCAACAGGAGAAAGTGATTGGCATAACGCCCTTACCTGTTGCCGGTCCGTAAGTTGTTTCGTTCGAGTGCCGTGTCTAAGGCAAACGTCGGCAACGCGTTTTTGAAGAAGGGCCAGATGATGGAAATAGAAAGCGGACTCATAAAACAAAAATGGGGTCAGCCATCTTAGAATGGTGCTAGGACACACAGTATCAATGATAGTAGAAGGGAAAAGTAAAGTTATGTGCAATGTAAAAGAGGATGAATGAGGAAGTATGGGACCTCACTCCTATTCATGTTATTTGAGTATTGGTGTGTGTACAAATGTACTGATAATTGTGTGGGTGTTCGTAGAGTATGATATAACATTGCAATAGTACATTTCTATATTGCAATGTTGCCAATATTTTGAAAAACATATCTGAGCAGATAAAAGGGCACATATCACGTTTTTGAATGGTATCATCAATTATATGCAGTTTATGCAGATACATTTGGAAAAAGGATTACCAAAGATGTAAATGAGAGAGGAATGGATAGTGAGCTAATCATATTGTTGGTGACATGTTAAATTAGTAGTACAGAAAATACACAAGTAGAGTACATATATGCAACAATACATAGAAAGTACAGCAATGTATTATAAACAGGTTACAGAAAAACATGTAGATCCTTGTCCGAGTTTAACCCTTCTTCCACTGTACGAAGTCTGATTATCCACCTACTCTCCAGTTGTCTCAGCATGAGAGTTTTGTTGCCACCCCTGTTGGCCCTTCCTAGGGTGGCGATACCATGTGTTTGTATATTTAACCTTTCTTGAGTTGGATGTTCTAAGTTGTAGTGGACTGCAAATGGGTAGTCGTTGTTGTTGTTTTTAATAGCCCGTATGTGCTCTTGCAGTCTTTCTTTAAGTGGTCTGATGGTCCTGCCTACATATATTTTCTTGCATAGGCATATAATGCAATAGACAACAAATTTGGTATTGCAGTTTATGAATTGTTTTATCGTGTGTATCATTTTGGTATTATAGCAGAACTTTTTTGTCTTGTCTAGAGTGTATTCACATACGTTACATTGGCCACATTTGTAAAAACCCGGTGGCGGGGACGGTAGCCAGCTCTCATTGGCTAACTTAGGTAAGAAGCTATGACATAGCTTGTCTCTTAAAGTGCGTCCTCTACGATGAATTATGAACGGTTTGTCCTTGAGATTTTTCTTGAGGGTCTCATCGGAAAGTAGGATCTGCCAATTGTTCCTAAAAATTTTAAAGACCTCTGTGCTGGCACAGGTGTATGTTGTGACAAAGGCCGGAGTTTTTTTCCTGTCGACCTGTTTAATCCATTTACGACAAATTTCTAAAAGAATTAATATGAACAGCAAATGCTCCTGCTGAACTGACAATTTCTGATAATTTGTATCCTGATCCCACACCCCAAACACCACCAATGCTGGATTTACAACTAAGTTTACATTAAAAATTACTTTAAAAATACTCTCTATGTCCCCCCAATAATTCAACAACTTAGTGCAATGCCAAAACATATGGATATCATCCGCCTTATCATCCCCGCACCTTGGACAATTTTTCTGAGATTTCCCAATAGCTGTTAATTTGGCCGGAGTCCAGTAAACCCTATGGAGTGTGAACAAATGATTTTTCTTCAGCCCTGCAGGACTAGTAGTAAGCCACAGTATTGAACAAGACTTTTGCCACAGTGTTTTAACATCTGAAGTTGGAAAAGTTGCTCCCCACTTCGACAAGGGGAGGGAAGCGCTATCATCTGATGATTCTAACAGAGCGTGGTACCACAATGCAACCTCTTTGTTGATAGCTCTCTGATTTAGCTTACCTTCCCATATACTCCTCCCTATTTCTCCAATTCGACGGGACTTTACCCAACTAGATATTTGAAGATACTTAAATCTAGAAACTGTCCCACCAGTACCTTCCTGGAATGCGCCCCAGCTTAACACTTCATCTCCTTCCATCAACTGGCCCCATCTTTCCACCCCACTTGTTCTCAAAGGAGTTGATAGTTTGTCTATGAGGCATTCCGGAGTGCCAGGCGAATCCCAAATGGGAGCTGAGCTACAAAAATAAGGTATCTCTAACGCCCTCCGAAAATGCATCCAAACATTACATGCATGTCTGGGGAGTTTCAAGCGAACTTTCTTGAAGTAACTGGGGTGTCCAAATTTATATAAAAAGTGATCTGCTCCTTCTTCAAGGTGAGCCGTTAATGCTCCCCAGACTGAATCGTGCTCAGTCCTTTTATTCAATAAAACTCTAATATTTTTTAAGTGAAAAGCCAAATAGTACTTAAAAAGGTCTGGAGACGCAATACCTCCCCATTCCCTTTTTCTACTCAACTTCTTCCAAGCAATCCTAACTCCTTTGGAAGCCCATACAAATGAGGATAGCTCCCCTTGTAGTTTTTTAAACCAACTCTTCTCAAACTCTAATGGGATAGTGTTGAACAAAAAAGTAAATTTTGGAAGGATACACATCTTCAAGATATTAGATCTCCCAATTATCGTAAGAGGAAGAGCAGCCCACGCTTTTAACAGTTTTTTGGTTTCCCTATATACTATATCGAAGTTCAATTTAGCTACCTCGTTAAGAGCAGCTGTTAACCGAATACCCAAATATCTGATCTCTTGTTTAACTAAAGGGGAAGCATACATCAAATTCCAACACATTATTTCTGTCTTTTCTGCGTTTATGCTGTACCCAGAAAGTCTTCCAAATTGTACCATCAAAGCAATGACCTTAGGTAGAGTAGAGCTAACATCACTCGTATATATCATCAAATCATCTGCGTATAAAGCTAGTTTTTTTTCCCATCCCCCAGTTCGAAATGGGATAATCTCTTTAGAAGACCGGAGTAAAGTTGCCAAGGGTTCAATGTATAAATTAAAAAGCAAAGGAGATAGGGGGCATCCCTGTCTCGTACCTCGCCAAATCCTAAATTCTTGTGTTAAATGGCCATTGACCAGAATTCTCGCTAGAGGACATCTATACAGTTCTCCTATTGCCCTGATAAAAGGGATTCCCAAGCCCGCTTTTTCCAGAACCGCCTTTAGAAACAACCAATTAACACGGTCAAAGGCCTTGGCCGCATCAAAAGACAAGATCGCCAGAGGCGCCTTCTCGTGAACCGCCAAATCAATTGCAGCAAATAACTCGTGAGATATCTTGTGAAGCTGCCTCCCCTTCATAAAGCCCTTTTGGTCCGAATGGATTAGATTGCCAACAACTCTCCCCAGTCTCTTGGCTAAAAGTCCTGAGTAAAGTTTATAGTCTACGTTCAGCAAAGAGATGGGCCTATAGGAGGAACAAGACGTGGAATCCTTACCCGGCTTTAGCAATAAGCAAATTGTCGCCTCTCTCCAGGAATTGGGAATTTGGGTCCCTTCTATCAACATAGAGTTGAATAACTCTAATAAAAAAGGGGTAAGTTCCTCCCCCAAAGCCCTATATAATTCGTTAGGGAGACTATCTGGCCCCGCTGCCTTACCTTTTTTTAGTGCCTTTAGACCTTCCACCAACTCAGCCTCATTTAACTTATCATTCAGTAGGAGCATCTTCGACTCCTCTAAAACTGGGAGATCTACATTATCTAAGAATTCTCTTACCGGCTCTTCTAAGTTAACCGAACTTTCTGAATATATCTCCTGAAAGAAAGATACGAATGCCCCCTCAATCTCCTCTTGCTCCGTACAGACCTGATTCGTAGGCTCTGATTTGACTGATAAAATGTGCCTTTTGGAAAGGTCCGACTTAACCTTCCACGCTAACAGTTTACTGCAGCCTTCTCCATAATCAAAATGAGCATATTGACTACTTTCCCATTTTAACCTACAGCGGTTTTCCAAAAAAGCATCTAGATTAGACCGGACCTTTTCCTCTTGACAAGACAGCTCCATTACTAAATCCGTTTTCCCTTCTAACTGCGCATTATACCTTGCAACCTGCAAGGTTTTCAATGACAACTCCATGTTTCCCAACTTTTCCCTCTCTTCACGATACTTATAAGCTGCAAGGTTAACTAGCCTCCCTCTTATAAAAGCCTTGAACGCATCCCAAACACACCCCAAACTTGCTGTTCCTTGATTCAACTGAAAAAATTCTCTAGTATCTTTTTTTAACACTTCTACTGATGCGTCGTCTAAAAATAGAGCACGATTGATTGTGCTCCTAGTTGTCCTGTTACTAACCCTAATATCTAAATGTAGTATTACTGCAGAATGGTCTGACATGTGTGCTGTGTTGTGAGCTACCCTTCTTACCTCCGGGCATAAACTTTTATGAATTAAAAAAAAATCTATTCTAGATCTATGCCCATATTTTTTATTGTGGAATGTATATCTATCTCCTTCACCCCTTCTCCAGTGCCAGACATCTACCAAGCCTAAATCCTGCATTGCTTGCTTCACTACTGCCCTTGTTTTAGGTGAATTAACCGTACCCCGGGGGGTTGACTTATCCTGTACAGGGTCTAGCAGTATATTAAAATCCCCACCCAACACCACTGGGTACCTAGCTGAGAGTAGAATATTAAATAAGTCTTGAAATGGCGATGGGTCGTCAATATTCGGCCCGTAGTAACCCGACACTGTAATCCAATGACCACCTACACACAGCTCTACCACTACCCACCTCCCTCTAGGATCAGCATGTACTATTCCTACCCTGAACCTCATGGATTTCTTAATCAAAACTGCCACACCTTTTATTGTACTAGTTTGAGAAGAGCATACGCTAAACGCACCCCAATTCAGCTGTTTAAGCCAGGTCTCCCATTCAGTTTGGTGAAGATGGGTTTCCTGCAATATAATAATCTCCTCCTCAACCAAACGTAAGTACTCAAAGATCTTCCTCCTCCTACCAGACACCCTTAACCCATTCACATTCCATGAGATAAATCTCAACTTTTCAATACCCTGCATGCTCATTCATAGCGAGAAGGAAAACAAAGGGAGAACAGCAACCCCGACCTATATTAGCAACATATGAGGACTTTCTTATTTTATCCCTTTCAACCCACCAAACCCAAAACAAACCCCGACTCCCCGTGTCACCCACCCCTACACCCACCACCACCAACGTGCCCCCCAAGCCCCATTCCCTCCCCCAGAGGAACCCTCCCTTTTTCTACTGGGATAACCATCCTGTTATCCTATCTTCGAACCCCACGCCGGACGGGGGCTTTCCACTAGATCTTATTGAGACGCCTTAATCTGCTCTATAAATATACTGACCTCCCCAGGGTCTCTCATATTGTACATTTTATTCTTCCACATTATACGGAGAGCTGCCAGGAACCTTAGTTGGACCGTCGCCCCTAGCTCACGGAGCTCCCGCATAAAACTTCCCAGCTCCCACTGCCTATCTAACGTTGCCTTAGACACATCAGATCTTATCCTAAGAGACCATTCCCCTTTGGGAAAAGCCCCAACCTTGAGAGCTTCGGACAAGATTCTTTCCTTAATAGAGTATGTGTTAAAATTTATCAAAATCCTCCTGGGGTTTTTCCTTCCTGGATTTTTCTTGAAAGGATCACGATGGACTCTCTGAATGTCATCCTCCAGATTGATCCCTACCATACTGGGGAGGACTTCCCTAATCAGCGAGATCACATAGCTCTTAATATTTTCCCCTTCCAAGCCCTCTGGAACTCCCAAGAGCCTTATATTGTTTCTCCTCATATTATTTTCCAACATTTCCAATCTATCCTGCAACATCTTTTCTCCCCGTTTCAATTGTGAAATGTCCTTAGCTTGAGCTAACACTCGTTCCTCGTGGGCCTCCACCACATCCTCTAGTTTCCCCAGCCGGTCTGATAACAGGTTGAATTTACTTTCCAAGACCTCACAGGCTTCCCGAATCCTAGTTTGATTAGTTTCTGAAATTTCGAATTTCCCCCTAATTTCTTTAGTGAGAGAAATTAGCAGAGCCTGTACATCCAAGTCATGCGTTATTGATCCACTGGAAAAATTACCATCGACTTCCGGCAAGGGTAGTATCTTAAAAGGGCCCTCTCTCACTGTAGCTGGTTCCATATCTAACAATTCTTGTGCTGGGCCGACAACTGAACCACCTTCAACTAGCTTAGAAGCCCCTAACTTGTCTAAGGCCGGTTTAACGTTTGCCATATCCTGTGGTGGAGGAATTGCGGTCTGAAAGTACCTTGTGATCAACGAATCACTCCTCCCCTGGATCTCAATTTGACTCTCTTCCCGGAGGGGTAAAGGATGATCCACTAATAGTGTTTGTGGGGTGGCCCTTCACCATAGATTTTAGGATCTAAGTCCGCTATAACTGTTGTTATAGTTCCAGACACCTGAGTCCGAAGATTAGCACTTGTACCACGGGTACCGGGCTTACTTTTCCTGGCCACAATCACATCGTTGACTTCTGCCCGGGCACCCCTGGGGCGTCGCTTGATTAATGACATGCACTGCGGGGTTCCAACACTCTCACACTCCTTTCTTGCCCCCGTCCCACTTAAGTTGGATCTGGTGTGGCACCCCGGGGACTCCGGGAGGCTCCTACGGAGAGAGCAGCGGGAGGTATAAGATCTCCCACGTCGCACACCCTTTACCGCTTCTGCCCAAATACTGGAGTTTAGAGCCTGCTTCCAAGGCACCCCGCCACCCTTCCCCGTAGTTAATGACCCCCCCTTCTTGTTCGCCATTTTTCCTCCCTAGTTTTCCCGACAAAAGTCCTCTGCAGAATCTTTCCATTTCTAATAAAAAAGAGGATTTGTTGTGTGTGATGCCTCTTTGTTCATCTAAAGAGCTGCTAGCCTCACCACTTGTAATGCTGGAACAGCTAGAAAGATCAGTGTCACTAGTAGCAATGTTTTTTGGGACATTATAGGCTACTGATGGCATTCTATTCGTACTAATGTCAGAATTCGAAATATCAAATTTGCGTGCAAAGGTGAAAATCCTGCCTGTATCATAGTCATTAGCGTCGCGTCTGAGCTTGCGTGTTTTCTTTTCCTTAATGTATTCCTGATGTTGTTGGAGTACATTTTTGAGAATGTTGTAATTTTTTTCCTATTACTTCTTTGAGGTTTGTGTCTCGTATTTCCTTTTCCAAAACGTCTATCTCCACAAGTATTCGTTCTCTCTTTTCTTTGGCGTCACGAATGAGTATATCCATGATGCCAAAAGAAGAATTAAACAATACTAATTTGTCGAACCGGCTTGGAATATGGAACTCCTTTTAGGCAACTTTACCTTTCAAAACATAAATGAGGTATGGCCGCATAATTCTTGCTTGGACACACACTGTCATATCCTTATAATCACACTTGGAGTTATGCTGCTACTCTTAGCCAATTCAGCATTTGATTGTGGCATTTGGCTTTTTACCTTCTTACATGGTTTTTCAATTACGGTGTCATATTAGTATCCACTTTTTCACCGGTATATAATTCTCTAATCACTACACTATTAAGTTGATATAATATTCTTGCTCTATATCTTCAATCGTTCCACATCCACCACACGGGGCTTTCTCTTTCTTTCTCCTTTTTGCTATCAGGCTCGCACATCTTTGTTGTATTCACATTTCACACCAAAATACATCCCATTAATACCAACTAGATTCAAGACTGTTATATTACATCTTTCACAGCCTTGAAAAAGTCAAGAATGACGAAACACGTGTCGGCTGTTTTCTTACCATTCTGGAATCTATCTACAAGCAACCTCATGAATGTATTTCATTGAATCGGGATATTTTGTTCTTCCTGAAACACTATTAAATAATAGAATGCCTCATACTATGATCATGTGATGTGCCGTGGTTTTCTCATCATTTACATGGACTGGAACCCACATGGGCAACAGCTTTTCACACCCTGTGGCTGGGTGTTTAACCACTTGAGCACTCCTTTTCTCCACGAAGAGACTTTGCTGTCATGAACTTTGTATTCTATTAAACAAAAGCCTTTGGAAGTGTGCACCTTCCACACACAGCCACGCTCCTCATTGTTTGAGATCTGATTGGCTGTCAGCACTACAACCAGAAAGTGCTAGCAGTCATCTTGGTAACAACATATACATGATAGCAACCCACTGAAATTAATTTAGTGAATGGCAGGTTTAGAGGGTCTCAAAAAAGAGAACATATAAAAGGTGATAACAGACTTTAGTTGTAATAGAAATCATTTGTTGATTGTACCATACTAATTTTAGGAACTGTGGTGTGTGTGTGTGATTTTACCCTGTGAAAAAGCCTTCTGCTGTGATTTCATGAATGATGCTTGAGAGAAAACAGTTTTTTCATGATTTCTCAATAGAGGTTATAGAAAGTGCTCCAGAAGCTAAAATGAGAACACATTTTCTGTAAATTCCCACTATATTACTCAGTCTTATGAGAATATAGTTTGACATTCTCAGTGAAACATGTACTTTTCACAGGAGCGGCCTGTCAGTTGATTCCCCTGTGTTCTCCCAGAGTGTTCTAAAGAACAACTAGAGCACTAACAGCCTGACAAATGTGTGGCACACCTGAAGCTATCTTAATTGAAACAAACTGTTAAAACTTGAAACATTTAGGGCCTGATTTAAGAAAAGTGCTGCTGCATCGACTGCTGCGCAATTTTTCTTGCACTCCTTAGCCCCCTCCTAATGCAACATTTTTGTGCCGTATTTAATATCCAGCGCACCATGCAGTAGTTAGGGAACTAGCACCAACATTTTTTATGCTAGTTTGGTGCTTTGCAGGATTTGCGTAAAAAATGTTGACGGTAAACCTGAAAAGCACATTGTGGCCTACTATAAATAATGGTGTGCCTCTTTTTAACGCCTGCTCTGTGCAGGTGTGAAAAATTCTGCAAAAAGTGATGCAAAGAAATATTTTAGATTTCATTGCACCATTTTTACAGCCCCTCTAATGTGGGAATGCCCCCGTTGCATACATTATGCCTGGTACAGGCATAATGTGGTGCAAGAGGTTACGTGGAGGAACAATGTATGCATCGACCCACTTTGTAAATATGACGCTGCGATTTTGGCCTCATTGGACCACATTAGCAGAAAAAAATCACACTAATATGGGGCAAGGAGGCGCTAGGCCCTCTTAAATCTGGGCCTTAATTTCGAAAGGAACAAAAAGGGGGGGGGGTCATTTTGTCACAGAAATTATGGTCAGTGTTGTAAAAAGAAAAATTAGGTTACATTTTAAGTGAGTTCTCAAATATCTTTCTGTTGTACTTAGAGCAGTAGCAGCTTGTCCTTTGATTCCCTCGTGTTCTACTGCAGCCCCCCACAGTGTTCTAAAGAACAACTAGAGCACTAATAGTCTTACTTATGAATAAAGTGTGGCACACCTAAAGCCATCATGACTGAATCAAACTGGTAAAACTTTTAAGAATTCATTTTAGAAAGGAACAAAATAAGGGAGTTCATTTTATCAAAGAAATGATTGTTAGTGCTATAGAAAAGAAATTAGGACACGTTTTAAGTGAGTTCTCAAACATCTTCCTCTTCTTTTTCATTAAAACATTCTGGCATGCAGACTGAAACATGCACTTTCAACACAAGCAACACTCTGTCAGTTAGCTTCCTGGCTATCAGCAGCTTTACTATATTTTTGTAATGAGCAACCAGAGTGCTATCATTCTGAATTCATGACACAAGTGTGGCACATCTGAAGGCCATCTTGATGGAATCGAAGTGGAAACCTAAAAGCATTTTCTCATGAGGATACTGAAGTAAATAAGTAAATAAGGGAGCTTCATAACAGATAAGTCTCCCAAGATGGCCACCAGAGAAAAAAAGAGTCCAGAGAAAAAAGAGTCCAGAGAAAAAAACATCACCCAAATGCAGCCCAAGTGAGGCCCAATGACAGAAATGTGCAGAACACTTAGGGCCTTGTTTAGAGTAATATGGCAGACGCAGTATCTGTCACATTTGTGACGGAGTAACAATCTACGCCAAACTCTAAATCAGGCCCTTAAATTTCTTAACTCCAGGTCAGAGGCATGTAGGAAAGGGCCTCTTTTGACATTGTAGCCCCCCACTTTTTGCGTGGAAAATTATGTGGTTTCAAACTGTAAGTGCCCTGGGCCCCTGCTAAACAGGTTCCCAGGGCCAGATCTCTTGCCCTAAAACTGTACTATGTATTGGCACTTCAGCCACCCTTGTAAGTCCCTAGGAAATGATACTTAGGGCATGGAAACTGAAGAAGTCCTCCCAGAGCTGCAGCACCAATTGTGCCACTCTGAGAGGCCCCGCACCGGCATTATGCAGACTGCCATTACAATTCCATGGCAATGTGTATTTAAAAGTTGCAAACTTGACATGGCACTCACCAAGGGTTCCCTGTCCACTAACAAAGTATGCACTGTAGGTAAGTCAACCTCTGGCGGGCCTTAAAGCCCTAAGGCACGGTGCACTATAATGCATGTGAGGTCATATGTTTGCATGAGCAAATATGCCCCTACTGTGTCTTAAAAAAGCCTCAAGACATAGTATGTGTACAGCGGAGCCATAGCAAATACATGTGCTGGACACTGGTCATTATGAGTTCCCCAGCTACGTGATGGCCTCTCTGAATACTAGGTTGTTTGGTATCAAACAACTCAGAATAATAAACCCACACTGATGTCAGTGTTGGATTTATTATAACATGTACCCAGAGGGCACTATAGAGGTGACCACTGCAAAACCTACTAGACCTGGCATGGTTGCTGACTGGTTTATACCAGCCTGCTACCACCAGACACCGACCTGGACTACTGGGGTGAGAGCTTTTGCTCTCAGGAGCCAGAACACAAAGCTTTTCCTTGGTGGAGGTGTTAAACCACCTTCCCCAGGCAGGCACCCAGGCCCAGCAGGTATCTTCAAAGGCGTTACCACCTTTGAAATCTGACCTTTGACTCTGCTTCTAGCAGCGGATGCCACACAATGGTTTTCCCCCCACTTTGAGTCGGAAGACTATCAGGAAAACTTAGTCAGAGTGGGAGGATTGGCCCCCCTCAGCCTGCGCTACCCCCCCTCCCCAGGTGTGCCTGGAAAGGTGACCACTCCATTTTATTTTCCTCCATCATGAATGGCAGGAAAATAGCCTAACAGGGTTAGGGATGTGACCCCTTCCCAAGGGAAGTGGTCGCATAGTAGGTGTTGCCACCCTAAGGAAGGTGGCCATTGGCCACTACCAGGTACTACTCTAAACATCCACTAAATGTAGAATTTAATGGGCATCCCTAAACCTGCAGATCATATTTGATGGACACAAGAAGACCAGTGACAAAGAAGACCCAAAGAAGACCCAAGGCTCAAGAACAGAAGTCCTGCTGCAAGAAGAAAAAGGTGCTAAACCCTGCCTTCTGCGCACAGGATTCGACAATCACCACTGAGGGGTCGACTGGACATTGGACAGACTCTAAGAAACCCCAAAGGACTTCCAACCATCTAAAAATCACCAAAGACATCCTTCTGATTGAAAGCATCATTCCATGCACTCTGCAGGCAAGAAACCAATGGGGTTCAGTTCACTGACTGGCCACTGACCAATGAACTGGACATAGCAGCCAGCCCAAATTACTCCCATGTGACTCAGAGGACAAACCCTGCCAGTGTGCCATGTTTGGGGGCACTGCAGCCTCAGAGGCTGAGACATGCCATAGCCTGGGGTACTGAACCCCTCAACATCGGACAGCCAGAAGAAAAGTTCATTCTGGACTCTCTGGGGACTAGAAGCAAGCACCAGTCAAGGGAATTCAGGACACCTATGAACCATCACAAAGAGTGGCTGATTTGCAAACCACCCTCAAAGTGACCCGTACCTGGGCCCAAAGACTCCTTGATGCACGACACTTGGCTGAACTATCTGCACTGAACCTGGTCTCCCTGGCCCCTGCATCGGAAAATGAGCTGTGCTCTGGCGTTCTCTAACTCCTGGCAACCTCTACACTCCAAGGGGATCCACCGGACATACCTTTAAGTCCACCTGTTGTGATCCCCTTCTCCGTTCTGCACCAGCTCCAAGACTTTCAGCCGCTGCTCCCGCTTGTACCGGGATCCTTCCAAACTTCTCCTGCTGGCCCACAGGGAATCTCGATGACCTCGACCTAAAAATAGAAGCCGACACATTGCCTGATTTTCTATGCATTTTTAAAGTTTTTCCTATTGATTCCTATGGTGCATAACACTGCCCAAAAAGACTGTTTTTGCTAAATTTTGAAAAATCATAACTTAAAAAGTACTTACCTGATTTTGACGATCTTGGTCTTAAAAATTTTATAGAAATCTGAAGTAGTATTGTAAATTGCTCTTGAGTTTTTCTTTTGCGAGCATGTCCACGTTTATTGATACTGTGAGTACAACAAATGCTTAGCACATCTCCAAGATAAGCCTGACTGCTCGCCCACACTACTACAAACGGAGAACATTATTGCCCTCATCACAACTTCGGCGGTCTTTGAAAAAGACCGCCGAAACCGTGGGAGCCAACATACCGCCAGTGCTGGCGGTATGGCTGGCCCCCTATTATGACTTTTCCGCTTGCCCCTGGGAAATGTCACATCAACATTGAAGCCGGCTCATAATAGAGACGGCGGCAATGTGGGTGTGCAGCGGATGCTGCTTCACCCGTCGCGCATTTCACTACTCGAAATTCTGGCAGTGAAATGCGGGATGGGGCTGTGCCTGGGGGCCCCAGCACTGCCCATTCCAGATTCATGGGCAGTGTAGGGGCCCCCAGCGCCACCTCGAGTCCCCCTTACTGCCAGCCTTTCCATGGCTGTGTTTACTGCCATGGGCAGGCTGGTGGTTGGGGACTCATAATCCCCAGGGCAGCGCTGCCCTGGGGATTATGACCACCAGGCGGAAGCCTGACGGTATAGTGGAGGGGCCGGCAGTATGGCAGTGGCTAATGCGCCACGGTCATAATACACTGGCGGGACACTGCCAGCCTGTTGGTGGTATTACTGCCAGTGTTCCGCCAGCCACCAGGGTCGTAATGAGGCCTTATGTGTCTGCTTTTTCTCTCTGGATACCAAGGTAGGATTGTTTTGATTATCTACATGTGCACATCAGTTTTATACTCTACATAGAGAGACAGCCTCCTACATGGCAGTACATCGGACAATGCAGGGCAGGAGGGAGGGGGCTGGTGCCTGGACTCAGACCACAGAAGGTAGGGAGAAGGTGGCTGGGGCAGCAAGCTAACTGTTCAGGACAGGTGGGAAGGGCAGTGGTAGAACATCAGCCACACAGGGCTGTAATGAGTGATCAGTAGAAGGAAAGGAGGAGGGGGGAAGGAGCAACAAACTTTGGTGGGGCAGCACAATGCCAGACCAACCCCCCTCCCACACCATTCATTGTCCTGGGCATCTTACTTAATGCTGGAAAAAAAAGGAAATTCACTGAAAAAAACAGAGGTTAAAGGGATGTTATATTTAGGAAATAGAATTTAAAAAAACCTTACAAATTCACAAAGAAACCAAAGGCTACAGGAACATTATAGTTAGGTTCAGATTTTACACGCACAAAACCATAGAAATTCAGGGACTCCTTCTTACAGAAAAACAATCACAAGAGGCATTTTCCTCTTTCTATGTGTGCTGCAGAATGCAACATGCATAGAAAAAGGAACAATAAGGGGAAATAAAGGTATTTCTCCTTGTGGCTCCTCCCTTACACCTTCCCTCGGGAGGCGTGGGCTTTTGACACATTCCAAGCCTTATGAAATCTCATAAATCAAGGAATGTGTCAAACGCCATGGGTGTTACATGGGAACACCTACTGTAATGCCCATGGCACGCCTCACTGTCACAGGGTGAGGCAACGCAGCAATTTGCACTGCATTGTCACAGTCCACATTTACATGGCCATGAAAAGCCAAGCAGGAAGAAGTCTGAATTTATGTGCCCTTTTAAACATGGCCTTGCATTGTGCATGCCAGACTGTCACTAAAGGTTATTTCAAATATCTATAACTCATTCCCTAAGGTAACTATAACTCACACCCTCGTCATTACCCCAGATATTACATCACTCATGGCAGCTTCTATGACATCATTGTAAATATCACTGTAACATTTGCAGTAAAATTATTGATAAGAAAACTGTATGGTGAGGGTGGGAGTTATAGTTACCTTAGGACACGAGTTATAGTTATTTGAAATGACTTTACCTATAACAACTGAATTTCTATGGCTTTGTGTGTGTAAAATCTGAACCTAATATAATGTTGCTGTAACTTTCCTTTTGTGATATAAATAAATATATATATATATATATATATATATATACATATATATATATATATATAATATATACACATATGTACATATATACATACATATATTTATATATATATATATATATATCAGTGTGACTGGTACTTGAAATATGTAAAGGCTAGAGTTAAAACCAAAATGATGTGATAACCTACAAGTTCTAATTTTGCATTGACTGAGCATGTCACATTTTGCCTTAATGAGGCTTGTACCCAATGGTAGGGAATGAAAAAAAGGAACCCACACAGCCTGTCGCACATCACAGTACAATAATTGGATCAAGCTCTGGCAGTTTTGGTCCATAATGACAGCTGCGGGTACAAATGAAAGGGCTGTCACCGGCAAATTGTTTGCAACATTTCAGTTTCCTTGATGTACCTTTCTTGAGAAGGTCTGTATATCATAAAAAAGGGAAGTTGAGCATGACACACCCCGTCTAGTCTTCATTTCTTTAAATGTTACTCTGACAGAATGCTGAGGTTCATATTTAACCGCAGACACGTAAGGCAGAGTCGGCAGATCCTAAAAGTCTTGTATATATTTAAAGGTTTTGTCACTCACAACATATTAATTTATCAAGTGAAGCACGAAGTAGGTTGTTTTTTTGCTAATATTTACTATGGAATTTGTGCCATAGCGTCTACAACATTCAAGTGCTTCTTTCTTTGCTCCTTGCAGCAGAAGTCATTTGAAATACAATTTCCTATCACTTCTTACATTGCTACTCTTTTGCCCTTGCCACAGATTCCACCCACGAAGCTGGGCCAGCCCCCGAGTTTGAAGACCACTGATTAAAGTTACATTTTAAAAAATTCAAGAATTCATGAAATTAATAAAGTCAGTGGCACAGTTTTGCCAAGCAAGTCCACTCAAGGCAACACACACATGTAAGTGCCATTTTGAAAGCCTTGCAAATCAGTATTAGGATGGTCTTGTGTCACTTTTCATCTGCAAAGTAAGGTAAGGTAGTGCTTTGCGGAATCTTGCAGTACTTTACGTTACCCTGCGTCTTGGGGGACTTACATGAGTGAAACATGGGAGTTAACGTGCATCTACCTGTGTATTTTGATGTAAACCCAGATTTAAGCTATGCAGATATAGATTTGCGTGGTTTTGTAAATGTCACTTAAGCACTTAGATAGATGCAAGGAACATGCAGTGTTTAGTAAGCCATGGTCAGTAAGCTTTAGTGTGCAAAAATGGTGCACCAACCTGAGAGTGAGGTAACAAGGAGAAATATCTTTGATTCTCTTCATTATTTCTTATTTGCATGTGTGCCGCATCCTGCAATACACATATAAAGAGGAATAAGCCTCTAACAATTGTTTTTGTACAGGAAGGCGTACCTTCCGGCACTAAATCAGTAATTCCTACATGGCAGTCATCTTTGCACCACATGGTGCAAGGTTGCCTGCATTGGCACTGGGAATCCACAAGTGCATCAGCATAGGGAAAGAGCGAACTGTGCCATATCTTTATAATTTTGGAGCGGTTCAGCTCTATTCCCTCAATGCAAGGCAGCAGATCAACTTGCCTTGCTGCACTGCTTTGTGTGCATTGTTAGTAAATCCGGGCCTATGTGAGAATTCTTTTTATGTGTGGCAGTAGCAAAGGAGCATCCATTTTTGTATTGGTGTCCTCTACCATTAACTTTTTTGCAGCGAGTCAATTATGCTAATTTGTATGCAGATTTATATAATGCTTGCCCTAATCGCCTTACTCTTATGAAGCGATAATAAAAAAGGCTAATAAGTAGAATGCTGCTGTGGTGGGTGAGTGACAAGTGCTGGGGCTCAAAGTTGCCAAATACCGAGCCAGTTTAGATTTAATTTTACCTCATAACTCTTTCATCCACCCCATACACTCTTAGCACCTTTATCACACTGTTACATATTCTTCTCCATTCCGGCTTTCCTTCCATTACTGTTTTAACATCCTTTTCTTCATCATTTCTTCCCCTTTTTTGCCTTTCTCTCTCTATTTGTGGATCAAAGTTTGGTGCTCAAAAATTTAGCCACAAACAGTTTTCCCAGTTTCAGCACAAAATCAGAAATGCACTTTGTGTAGTTGGGCCCATATTTATATTTTTTCATGCAAAACTGCGCCAATACAGTTTTGCATGAAAAAGTATACCACCGGCTGGCGCTATCCCAAGATGCCGGCCACGCATCATATTTATGGTATGTAGGAGGCTGGCCTGGCTTGTAGTGGGTACCAAGGGGTACTTACACTCTGTACCAGGTTCAGTTATCCCTTATTAGTGTAGAGAAGGTAGCTATAGCAGAGCAGCTTAGGCTGAACTAGGAGACATGCAAAGCTCCTACTATACCACTGGTGTCATATGCACAGTATCATAAGAAAACACAATACACAGATATACTAAAAATAAAGGTACTTTATTTTTATGACAATATCCCAAAAGTATCTCAGTGAGTACCCTCAGTATGAGGATGCCAAATATACACAAGATATATGTACACAATACCAAAAATATGTAGTAATAGCAAAAGGAAGTAATGAAAGCAATGTAAAGTTACAGTAGATTGCAATAGGAGCACATAGGTATAGGGGCAACACAAACCATATACTCCAAAAGTGGAATGCGAACCACGAATAGACCCCAAACCTATGTGAGCTTGTAGAGGGTCACTGGGACTGTAAGAAAACAGTGAGGGTTAGAAAAATAGCCCACCCCAAGACTCTGAAAAGTAGGTGTAGAGAGCACCTATACTCCCCAGAGAGCACAGAAGTCGTGATAGGGGAATTCTGCAAGGAAGACCAACACCAACAATGCAAACAAAGTGGATTTCCGGACGAGAGTACCTGTGGAACAAGGGGACCAAGTCCAAGAGTCGCGACAAAGTCGAGAGTGGGCAGATGCCCAGGAAATGCCAGCTGAGGGTGCAAAGAAGCTGCCACTGGATGGTAGAAGCTGTGGATTCTGCAAGAACGAAGAGGGCTAGAAACTTCCCCTTTGGAGGATGGATGTCCCACGTCGTGAAGAAGCTTGCAGAGGTGTTCCTACGCAGAAAGACTGCAAACAAGCCTTGATAGCTACAAGGGTCACGGTTCGGGTTTTTGGATGCTGCTGTGGCCCAGGAGGGACTAGGATGTCGCCACTTGGATGAGAAGACAGAGGGGGCGCCCAGCAAGTCAGGGAGCCCTCACAGAAGCAGGCAGCACCCGCAGAAGTACCAGAACAGGCACTTGGAAGAGGAGTGAACTTGAGCTCACCCGAAGACACAAAAGGGAGTCCCACGACGCCGAAGGACAACTCAGGAGGTTGTGCACTGCAGGTTAGAGTGTCGGGGACTCAGGCTTGGCTGTGCACGAAGGAAATCCTGGAAGAGTGCACAGGAGCCGGAGCAGCTGCAAATCATGCGGTACCCAGCAATGCAGTCTAGCGTGGGGAGGCAAGGACTTACCTCCACCTAACTTGGACTGAAGAGTCACTGGACTGTGGGAGTCACTTGGACAGAGTTGCTGAGTTCCAGGGACCATGCTCGTCGTGCTGAGAGGAGACCCAGAGGACCGGTGATGCAGTCTTTTGTTGTCTGCGGTTGCAGGGTGAGGATTCCGTCATCCCATGGGAGATTTCTTCAGAGCTCCTGGTGCAAGAAGGAGGCAGGCTACCCCCAGAGCATGCACCACCAGGAAACAGGCGAGAAAGCGGCAGGATCATCAATACACGGTTGCAGTAGTCATCTTTGCTATTTTGTTACGGTTTTGCAGGCGTCCTGAGCAGTCAGCGGTCGAACCTTTGGCAGAAGGTGAAGAGAGAGATGCAGAGGAACTCTGATGAGCTCTTGCATTTGTTATCTAAAGAATTCCCCAAAGCAGATACCCTAAATAGCCAGAAAAGGAGGTTTGGCTACCTAGGAAGGTGGATAGGCTAGCAACACAGGTAAGAGCCTATCGGAAGGAGTCTCTGACGTCACTTGCTGGCACTGGCCACTCAGAGCAGTCCAGTGTGCCAGCAGCACCTCTGTTTCCAAGATGGCAGAGGTCTGGAGCACACTGGGGGAGCTCTGGGCACCCACCTCTGTTTCCAAGATGGCAGAGGTCTGGAGCACACTGGAGGAGCTCTGGGCACCTCCCCTGGGAGGTGCAGGTCAGGGGAGTGGTCACTACCCTTTCCTTTGCCCAGTTTCACACCAGAGCAGGGCTGGGGAATCCCTGAACCAGTGTAGACTGGCTTATGCAGAGATGAGCACCATCTGTGCCCATCAAAGCATTTCCAGAGGCTGGGGGAGGCTACTCCTCCCCAGCCCTGACACCTTTATCCAAAGGGAGAGGGTGTAACACACTCTCTCTGAGGAAGTCCTTTGTTCTGCCTTCCTGGGCCAGGCCTGGCTGGACCCCAGGAGGGCAGAAACCTGTCTGATGGGTTGGCAGCAGCAGCAGCTGCAGTGAAACCCCGGGAAAGGTAGTTTGGCAGTATCCGGGTCTGTGCTAGAGACTCGGGGGATCATGGAATCGTCTCCCCAATGCCAGAATGGCATTGGGGTGACAATTCCATGATCTTAAACATGTTACATGGCGATGTTCGGAGTTACCATTGTGACGCTGTACATAGGTAGTGACCTATGTACAGTGCACCTGTGTAATGGTGTCCCCGCACTCACAAAGTCCGGGGAATTTGCCCTGAACGATGTGGGGGCACCTTCGCTAGTGCCAGGGTGCTCAACACTAAGTAACTTAGCACCCAACCTTTGCCAGGTAATGGTTAGACATATAGTTGACTTATAAGTTACTTAAGTGCATTGGTAAATGGCTGTGAAATAACGTGGACGTTATTTCACTCAGGCTGCAGTGGCAGGCCTGTGTAAGAATTGTCAGAGCTCCCTATGGGTAGCAAAATAAATGCTGCAGCCCATAGGGATCTCCTGGAACCCTAATACCCTGGGTACCTCAGTACCATATACTAGGGAATTATAAGGGTGTTCCAGTGTGCCAATGTGATTTGGTGAAATTGGTCACTAGCCTGTTAGTGACAATTTAGAAAGCAGAGAGAGCATAACCACTGAGGTTCTGGTTAGCAGAGCCTCAGTGAGACAGTTAGGCATCACACAGGGAACACATACATATAGGTCACAAACTTATGAGCACTGAGGTCCTGGCTAGCAGGGTCCGAGTGGCACATAACAAACATACTGAAAACATAGGGTTCTCACTATGAGCACTGGGCCCTGGCTAGCAGGATCCCAGTGAGACAGTGAAAACACCCTGACATATACTCACAAACAGGCCAAAAGTGGGGGTAACAAGGCTAGAAAGAGGCTACTTTCTCACAATGACGGTAGCCGACGGTAAGGACCACCTAGCGTCATGAAAAAGGATGCTAGCCGGGTGGGGGAGGCGTAGGGGGAACAGGAGGGTTTGCATCAAAGGATGACGGTAGTACGGACAGAGGCATAAAAAAAGTCTCTAACCAGACTAGCGTCATCCTTTGATGCACAACCCCCATGGACATGCCTCCTGCCTTAGCAAAAAATAAAACAAAATACTTACCTCTACTGACTATACTTACATGGAATGGGGTCCCCTATCCTCCGCTGTCCCTCTGGTGTGGGTGGGGGTGTCCCTGGGGCCAAGGAAGGGCACCTGTGGGCTCTTTCGATGGTCTCTGCCATGGAAATAGACCCACAGGTCCCCTAATGCCTGCCCTAGCAAGCTTAACACCATTATTTAAGGCCCCCTTCCCCCGAGCTTGATTTTAGCACGGGGATAAATATGACGCTAAGGCGGTATCGCTATTTTTTGCCCAGGAACGCCTACCTTGCATCTCATTGATGCAAGGTAGTTTTCTGTAGGCAAAAAATAACTTTAAGCCCAAAACTTTGGCGCCAGACAGGTATAGTACCAAAGTATAAATATGGAGTTCGGTTTGTGTTGAATTAGCATAAAAAAAATGACCCTAATTTGGTGCAAACTGAGTATAAATATACCCCTTACTTCTCTAAGGATGGTAAGCTTGCTTCGAAAACGCCTCACCATTTGACCAAGTGTCATCATCCTACTCTGACATAAGTAATTAATCTATTAATGGCAGGGCTCAATCTCAATTGGTTTTGACTAAATGAAATAGAATTACTGAAGTGAATGAATTCCTCTCAATTCAGGTAAGGGGCTTGCATTGTCAAGTAATTTCCATCTCAGCTAGACTTCTTGACTGACTTCTGTCTGAACAGCACAAACTTGTACTAATTTGTATCTGATTTTGTACAGAAAAAAATTGCAACGTAAAATGGTTCATAATCCACCAGCTGAGGCTAAGCTAATGGTAAGGGTATTGAAAAGGAAAAGAGACTTCACATATTGTGAAGACACCATAATCTTATCTTATCTGTCAACTTTTCTTTACATGGTTTTTTCTGGCTCTGATCCTACTTAAATTTCCTGGTTATGTTTATCTATTACTTTTGACGGTCGTACTTTTCATTTACATATCCTCGTAGTTTAAAGATGTATGTAAGTTTGCTCTTTCATAATCGTTACTGTACAGTGGTTTCATAATTTCCATAATTGTAATCAAAGTCTGGCAGTTTTACAAATCGTGTAGCTATTACTATGGTTTCATGCCAAACTATCAAAAATATTGAGACACAAATACCTTGTCAAAAATATCGTTAAAATGTAATATTGTCTTCCTATACTTATAATAGGAATGACAAAAATATTATCTCAAAAATAACGTGGAGGGGAATACTGTCAAAACAAGCTAAGAATGATGATTCTAAACATAATTCAGTGTAAACTATATAGTTTTAATATCGCATACACACACACACACACATATATATGTATATATATGCATATATATATATACATATATATAATAATAATAATAAAAGGATATTCAATTCAAAATTAAAAAAAATATTATAACCAAAACAATCATTAATTACAAATATTGACAAAAACATATAAAATATTTTCATGTTAAAACTTTACCTAATATATACAAAAACAAACCTAAATATAAAATATGCCCTAAAAATAATTATACTAGGGATGTGCTGGGAGTTCGGCTCCGCTGGCAAAGCTAACAGAGTTTTTGGCACTCCACACTCCGCTTGGAGCGTGGAGTTTGTCCAAAATCTCCACTAGCCCAGCCAGAGGAGCAGAGCTCACCTGATGCGCACTGCAGCACAGTTAGGCTGCACTTGCGCTGTGTAGCCCACAACTGGGCTGCAGTGTGCACTGGATCCCAGGAGCAGGGGGCAGAGGAAGGCAGAGAGCTAGGTCACTGCGGATGGTGACAAGGAGAGGAGGACCCCCTGGAAGACCCAGGTAAGTCCTCATCTCTTCTTTTCTTTTTCCTTGTTTGTGCACACTGATTCACAAACTGAATTCAGGGCTGTAGGCAGTAAAAGCGGTGGTATCACGCCTCGTGTGCACCGGCCTGTCCTGTGTGCAGTGCACATGGGACAGGCTGGTGCAAAAGAGGCCTGAAATGGCACCTTTCACTGCCTACGGCCCTAACCTGAATTCAGGCCAGGGCCATAGCCAGTGAAAGAAAGCTGCTGTAACAGGCCTCTTGTGCACCTGCCTGCCCAGTGTGCAGTGTACATGGGACAGGCCGGTGCCAAAGAGGCCTGAAATGGCACCTTTCACTGCCTACGGCCCTCCCCGAATGTGCCGGACCCTCAGCGCTTCCGAGATTGGCTCATTCAGGACTTGTCGGGTCACGGGTCTTGTACTCCATAGAATTCCACCTAGTTTTTAATGACCTCTGTCAAATTCCACGGAGTGGAACTCCGTGAACTCCACCCAGGCCTAAATTATACAACTATAAATATAATATATTAAATATCAGTAAAAAATATATAATAACAGGTTAGTAAACATTACACAAAATCTTTAATTTACAAAGAATTATTTTACTATTCTCATTCCAGCCCATAAAAATGTGGGGAAAGTATTGTACCCCACAGATTTAGATTTACTATCCCATTTTCCAGTCTAAACAACAGTGGGAAAAGTGTTGGACTCCAGAGAGGTTAAATTTATCTTCTCAATCCAGCCTAGACAACAGTAGAAAAAGTGTTGGACTCCAGAGGGATTCAATGTACCATTCCCATCCCAATCTAAGCAACAGTAGGGAAAGTGTTTGACTCTGTAGAGTTTAGATTAACTGTTTCCACTCCAATTCACATACCTGTATGGAAAATGTTGGACTCCCGGACAGGTTAGGTTAATTATTCACACTTCAGTGTAACCAATAGTACAGAAAATGAAGGATTTAGAGGGACTACAAATAGCAACGCACCTGCTAATCATTTTTTATAAAGTAGATAAAAACCTAAAAAAATTAGAGTCAAATTCTAAATAAATATACATACTATATAGTACAAAAAAATACACAATAAAATAAAACAATAAATGTAAATAAAATGTACTTCGCTACCACACAAAAAACAATAAACACCAAAAAACACTACTTTGCATTTTTTAACTATATATTTAACAAAACAAATATGAAAAATAGGGGCAGATTTAAGAGCCCCTAGTGCCTCCTTGTGCCACATTAGTGTAACTTTTTTTTTTTTACACTAATGTGGCCCAACAATGCCAAAATCACTGTGTCAAATTTACAAATTGGCGCAATGCATGCATTGTGCCACTTTGTAACCCTTTGTGCCACATTATGCCTACACCAGGCATAATGAATGCAAAGTGGCTTTCCCCCATTAGGCGGGTCCAAAAAATATTTCTTTGTGTAATTGTTTCGCCATTTTCAACACCTGCTCAGAGCAGGCATTAGAAGGAGGCACACCATTGTTTTCAATGGGCCACAATGGACTTTGCAGGAATTGCATCAACGTTTTACACTAATCCTGCAAAGCTCTGAACTAGCATCAAATATTTTGACGCTAGTACCCAAACTACCGCCATGGTGTGCCATATCTTAGGTGCTAAGGGGTGCAAGAAAAGTGGTGCTGCACTGGGTGTGGCGCCACTTTTCTAAAATCTGGCCCATATACTGTAGTTTAAAAACATTATTAAATAAATCAATGAATGTATGTAATATTTCCAACATTAAAAACAATACATAAACAATGATCAATTAAATATTATCATCAATTAATACAAACAATATTATACATGTAATACCTTTCCATGCATTTACCCTACAAAATCAACTACTTGCTACTAAAACATATCTTAATGACAAAAATGCAAACATTTAAATATACTGTAAATTTTGAAAAATAAAAAATGAATCCAATACTTACAAAATAAAAATATTTACATAATCAGCAATTACATAATAATGAACAAGCGAAAGTTAATTGGCAATTGAATTAAAAGTATCCCGCCCTATTCCACAACAAAACAAACATCCCACTACTAACAGAAATTATCACCTTGTAGTTCTGCAGCACCAGCCATGACTGGTGCAAGTCTTGGTGCAGTCCTGTAATTTATGAAAAACAAGACCAAAAATATTGCGCCAGATACTGGCACTATAACTAGATACTGTTTATTCGGTCCCTCAGACATAAAGCATTTCAGTTATAGCAGCGTTTGTAGACAAAACACGTCATGTTACTTTCCAGCAACTTTCATTTTGTGGAAATATAAATGGTTGTAATGTATGTCTTATAAAACCAAACATAATATGGTGAAAAAATATGCATTTGTGACACATTTTGTTGTATTATCAATTATGTGGGTAGTTAAGAAAGATACATTGGTATTACTAATGTTTGGCTTTTGAAAGCATATTTTTGTCAGATTCATGTGGTTCAACCCAAAAACGGAATGCAAGTCTCAAACAGAAGTACACAAATGCAAATAAAGTGCAATTGTACTCTTCTGTGCTCCTTTTCTTCACCTTCATCTGTATTTCTCTGTCTTCTGCGCTCCTCTTCTTCTTTATCTTCTTCTGTAGTCTTCAGTCTTCTGCTCTTCGTCTCCTGTACCTTCTTCTGTGGTCTTCTGTCTTCTGTTCTTCGTCTTCTGTCTTCTGTCTTCTCTTCTTCATCTTCTGCTCTTCAACTTCTGTCTTCTGTTCTTCTGCTTCTTCGTCCTCCGTCTTCTGCTCTCCCCGCGCCTTCCCTCCTGCTCCTGTCTCATCTCTCTCCCTCACTCGCCTCCCCCTCTGTATCACCCCTATCTACCCTGTTCGCTATCTGCCTCCCTCACTCCTCCTATCTACCAATCTACCTATCTCTCTATCTCACTATCTATCTCCCTCACTCACCACCTCCTCCTATCTACCTATTTCTCTATCTTTCCCCCCCACTCGCCACCCCTCCGTTACCACCCCTATCTTCCTATCCTTTCTCTCTACCTCTCACCCTCACCCACCTCTACAACCCCCCCTCCCCTATCTTCCCAACCTTACTCCTATCTCTCCCCCTAAACTCCTAAACTTCCTAAAACTCACCCCCCACCATCCTTAAACCCCCCTCCCCCAGCTCTTCTCCCTCTACCTGTCCCCTCTCCCTTCCGCTTTCCCGCCGCCACCTCCTGCACGCCCCCGCCCCCCAGCTCCCATTCGTCCCCAGCTGACCCCTCCCCAATCCCTCCTCCCTCTTATGGCAGCCGCTGCGCGACGGAGGCGCGCCAGAGACAAGCCCGTCTGCGCCCGTCCGCGCCTGGCCCGCGCCCAGCGCCACGACCCCTGGTCCCCAGCTCTCCCAAACCCCGCTGCTCTGCTACGACCCCACCACCCTCTACGCCCTCAACCCAGGGCGCTCCAACACCTGCTTCAAAGCGCACCCCAAACGCACCCATGGACCCTTCACCTGCCACTCTTGCAAATGCATCTTCCATCACGCAACTACCACGACCACCAGCCCACGTGCCATCAACCACCTCAAGTGCATCCTGGTCAACGCTCGATCCATCCACAAGCACGCCGTTGAACTCTGGGACCTCCTGGACTCCACAGCACCGGACGTCGCCTTCATCACGGAGACCTGGATGAACGCCTCCTCGGCCCCTGACATCGCCACTGCCATCCCCGAAGGCTACAAGATTTCCAGGAAAGACCGCACCAACCAAGTAGGAGGAGGAATCGCCATCGTCTTCAAAGACTCCATCAGCGTCACCACCTCCACCGAAGACACCCCCCTCGCCGCTGAACACCTGCATTTCCAGATTCGCACTGACCCCAGGACCACCCTCAAAGGATCCCTCGTCTACCGTCCCCCCGGACCGCGCGCCCCTTTCAGCGACTCCTTCGCCGACTTCGTCTCCCCGCACGCCCTCGCCTCGCCAGACTACATCCTCCTAGGCGACCTCAACTTCCATCTGGAACAGAACAACGACCCCAGCACCACCGCTCTGCTCGACAACCTCGCCAACCTCGGCCTCAAGCAACTGGTGAACACCGCCACCCACATCGCCGGACACACGCTTGACCCCAACTTCTCCGCCAGCAAATACGTCTCCTTCAGCCACGCCTCCGCTCTACACTGGACCGACCATAGCTGTGTCCATTTCACTTTCCGACGCGAGACCCGCCACCTCCGCACTCAACCCATCCCTCGTCGACAGTGGAACAAAATCCCCGAAGAACAACTCTTCTCTGCGCTCACCATCAACCAACCCACCCTCACCACCGACGACCCCAACGACGCAGCCCTCAGCCTCACGAACTGGATCACCAACTGCGCAGACAACCTTGCACCCCTCAGACGCACACATCGACAGGCCAACACCAAAAAACCTCTCTGGTTCTCTGACACCCTTAAGGAATCGAAGAAAACCTGTCGCGCCCTTGAGAGAACCTGGCGCAAGGACCACACCGCTGACAACATGACCGCCCTCAAGAACGCGACCCGCGAACACCACCGCCTGATCCGCGCAGCCAAAAGGAATTTCTTCACCGACAGACTGGACAAAAACAGCCACACCAGCAGAGAACTTTTCAGCATCGTTAAAGAGTTCTCCACCCCCAACGCCAATGCCGTCACGCCCTCACAAGACCTGTGCAACTCCCTCGCCACCTTCTTCCATCGCAAGATCACCGACCTCCACGACAGCTTCGGACACCAGACCCAACCAAGCATCACCGAACCCACACCCCCGGCCATCACCCTCAACGCCTGGACCCACATCAACTCTGAAGAAACCAAAACCACCATGAACTCTATTCACTCCGGCGCCCCATCGGACCCCTGCCCTCACTTCATCTTCAATAAAGCCGACGACATCATCGCCCCGCACCTCCAGGCCATCATCAACTCTTCATTTTCTTCTGCTACCTTCCCCGAAAGCTGGAAACACGCCGAAGTCAACGCCCTACTAAAGAAACCTACGGCTAACCCAAGCGACCTGAAAAACTTCCGCCCCATCTCGCTCCTCCCCTTCCCTGCCAAGATAATAGAGAAGACCGTCAACAAACAGCTTACCAACTTCCTGGAAGACAACAACCTTCTCGACCCTTCACAAACCGGATTCCAAACCAACCATAGCACTGAAACCGCCCTCATCTCAGTCACAGACAACATCAGAACCCTGATGGACAACGGTGAAACAGTCGCCCTCATCCTCCTCGACCTCTCGGCTGCCTTCGACACCGTCTGTCACCGCACCCTAATAACCCGCCTCTGCTCCACCGGGATCCAAGGCCAGGCCCTGGACTGGATCGCCTCCTTCCTCTCAAACCGCTCTCAAAGAGTTTACCTCCCACCTTTTCGCTCAGACCCCACCGAGATCATCTGCGGCGTACCTCAAGGCTCCTCGCTCAGCCCGACACTCTTCACTGTCTACATGAGCCCCCTCGCCAACATCGTACGCAAGCACAACATCATCATCACCTCATACGCCGACGACACCCAACTTATACTCTCCCTCACCAAGGACCCCGCCAGCGCTAAGACCAACCTACAAGACGACATGAAGGACGTTGCAGATTGGATGAGGCTCAGCCGCCTAAAGCTGAACTCGGACAAAACGGAAGTCCTCATCCTCGGCAACACCCCGACCGCATGGGACGATTCCTGGTGGCCCACGGCCCTTGGCACCGCACCGACCCCCTCAGACCACGCCCGCAACCTCGGCTTCATCTTGGACCCTCTTCTCACCATGACCAAACAAGTCAACGCCGTGTCCTCCGCCTGCTTCCTCACCCTCCGCATGCTCCGCAAGATCTTCCGCTGGATCCCCGCCGTCACCAGAAAAACCGTGACCCACGCCCTCGTCACGAGCCGCCTGGACTACGGCAACACCCTCTATGCTGGGACCACCGCTAAACTCCAAAAACGCCTGCAACGTATCCAAAACGCCTCGGCCCGCCTCATCCTCGACGTACCCCGCAACAGCCACATCTCCGCACACCTGAGACACCTGCATTGGCTCCCAGTCAGCAAAAGGATCACCTTCCGACTTCTCACCCACGCACACAAAGCCCTCCACAACAAGGGACCGGAATACCTCAACCGCCGCCTCAGCTTCTACGCCCCCACCCGTCTCCTCAGTTCCTCTGGCCTTGCGCTCGCTGCCGTCCCTCCCATCCGCCGCTCCACGGCGGGTGGGAGGTCCTTCTCCTACCTGGCAGCCAAGACCTGGAACACCCTCCCCACCAGCCTCAGGACCACCCAGGACCACTCCGCATTCCGGAGACTCCTCAAGACCTGGCTTTTCGAGCAGCAGTAACCCCCCCTCGCCCCTAGCGCCTTGAGACCCGCACAGGTGAGTAGCGCGCTTTATAAATGTTAATGATTTGAATAAAACACCTGTCTTAGACACAGGGGATTTGTAAAATATAGAGCAATTTTTCCACAAGAAATAGAAAAAAATAATTGGGTGGGGCACATATAGAGTTCAGTGGGCCTTGCCTCTCTAAACCAAAACCTGCTTGATTTAGAGATTCCCACCTCCATGGTGGTATCATTTTTCCTCAAAGGAATTCTCAGGTGCAGCTATCATGTTGTTTTCCGCCACTTTGCATTTGTTTTCTCATTTTACATACAGAAACCCCCAAAACTGTTTCTCTGTGCTAAACAGAAATGAACCTTACACAGGGGTAAAAATGCAAATGGAAGTCACTTTGAGCCTAATTAAGAGTTTGACGGAAGGGAAAGCCCGTCCGCCAAACTCCCAACATGGTGACCGTTGCCTTTGTGGTGACCACAGCACCGGAGTTATTAAGAGTTTCCTGCTAGGTCACTGGGTGGAAACCTCAGTTTACGCCCTCTGACTTTGCTGGAAACAGGCTACAGCATTCTCTCTGGCTCGTAATTGAGGAGGTGGCAATGCTGTATCCTGCAGGGTGCACCATCATTTGGCAATGTTTACTGTCTGCAAAGCAGACAGTGAACATTGTGACAGTGCTGGGCAGGGGGGCTGGTGCACTGCCCATGCCAAGTGCCTTCCTGTGGTCCTCTGCACCTTTTCTCTGACAGCCTTTTCATGGCGGTGTTACAGCCATGAAAAGGCTGGTGGAGAACAAGGTTGTAATCCGCAGGGCAATGCTGCATGCAGCTCTGTCCTGGCGGATTACGAGTTCCGCCACTGCCAGGCCTCCAGGATCCTGGATCCAGGTGGTGCTGGCAGAACCCTGGTGGTCTGACCACCAGGGTTTTAATGTGGTGGTCTCCTTTTGGCACTCTGATATTCCCTAGGTTCCCTGAATATTTTGAATCATAATCTAGAGGAGGCAGTACTAGGTGGATAACGGTAGATTGTTCCCTTTGGTGAAAACATTTATGAAGGAAAGCTTGACTCGGGCAGTGTTAAACCTAAATCAACAAGTAAAAGACACACTTGCCTGAGAGCTTTATCATGCTGCCTCTGTGTAGCCCTGACAACTAAGATGTTATTGCTATAGATTAAAGCATTCATGAAAAGCTGTCTGATACATCTAATGACATCCTGAAAAATCTCTGCAGCTAATTAAACACCAAAACTTAGGGCCTGATTGAGACAGCAATGTTTTCAGGCAGTTGTAATGTGTGCTACAGGTTATAATTTTTTTCTTTGTGGGTAGGGTATCCAGAGGAGGCCATGAATCTTCTCTGGGACCACAACTGTCCAAAATCATTAACAATACCAAAACCATATTGACTATATTACTTTCTGCTGTTCAGAAACACAGCATGCTTTAGTAAGAGCAACCGATTTGGATACTTTGGAAGAGAAGAGTCCTCAAAGCCAAGAAGCTTCAATCACACCTGAGACTGTGCAAACTGCAAAACCAGCTCTCAGTCTACCATCTTTATCTCTTAAACAGGAGAAAACAATGAACATGACATAAGGCGTGATTTAGATCTTGGTAAAGGGGATACTCTGTCACAACGATGATGGATACCCCGTCTGCAAAATATAAATCCCATTGTGTCCTATGGGATTTATGTTTCAGAGGATCGGATATCCGTCACTGTTGTGATGGAGTTAGCCCTCTACCACACTCTAAATCAGGCCCTTATTCTTGGTTTTATAACAGAACCGCTTATGGCAGAACCATGCACGGCTTAACAACGTGGTCAGAACCATGATTGCATCTAAACCATGCATGCCTTTACCACGTATACCTTTACAACTAATTTTGTTGTAAAAGCCTCCATAGTACAGGTATGTTTGGTAACGTCATGCATGGTTGTGTGATACAAACCCCCTGACCCCCTCATCCCTGCCCTAAACCCTACCCTGTCAACCTGCTCCATCCCTAAACCCTATCCAGTCCTAAAAACTCGCCCACCTTTCCTTAAAACTACTGCAACCCCACTCCAAACCCTAAAACCTACCCCACCCTGTCCTTAAAACTACCCCAATCCCCACCCTGCTCTGTCCTAAAAACTACCTCACCCGGTCCTGAAAACTAAACCCACCCCCCACCTTAAACCCTAAAACCTACCCTGCCCTGTCCCAAAAACTACCCTGACACCCCGTCACCCTAAACTCTAAAATCTACCTCCACCCCAAAAGCTTTTCCACCCTGTCCTAAAAATCATCCCGACCCCCCACCCTGAATGCTAAAACCTACCCCACCCTGTTCCAAAAACTACCCCAACCCACTGCCCAGCCCTGAACCCTAAAACCTACCCCACCCTGTCCTAAAACCTACCCTGAGCCCCTCACCCCCACCTTGAAATCTACAAACTACCCCACCCTGTCCTTAAAAATACCACCACCTGTTCCTCCTGTGTGCCTGAACCATGCAAATGCATGGCGCCTTAACCACGCATTTGCGTGGTTCAAGCATATGCATGGTTCAGGACAAGCATGGTAGCGCTTGCATGCTTACGGCCTGTGTGGCTCCGGCAACGTTGTAAAGGCAGCTTCTCCTAATACTTTTGTATCGAAACAGACCAATAGGTGTAGAAAAGGTTATAATGTAAAGGGAATTTTCCTCAAATTCCAACTGATGATATCCTTTATTTAAATCAAGATGAGAGAAAACCTTTGCACCATTAAATTGTGTTATCAGATCAGCAATGTGTGGACCTGGATGCCTTTCAATTGTCACGTTTGCTTGACACATATCAACACAGATGTGTTCCAAGACGCTACCACTATGGAAGAAACCTATGGCATCAGATCAGTAGAACACTCAATGATATCACGTTTCAGTAATGATTCAAGTTCTCAACAGCTTCTTGTCAATGAAATGCAATTCTTTAGTGTCTTTGAGCAACAGAGCAGATGTCCTCAATAATATATAATTATACTCTCGTAGTTTTAAGATTTCCTAACCCATGAAACAATGAAGGGAACTGACAATTTTTTGTGATGAGTATTCATGTAGTTCACTGAGATCAGTCCCATATCATCAGCTGTGGTGAAACTGAGTACAAATTAGCAACACAAAAAGATGATGGACGGAGTGCTGAACAAAGCAAAGACTCACCATTAAGCCATCGTTCTTTTGCTCATCATCTCCCTCGCCCTCGCCACCGTCCCACGTATCCGCAGAACCACTGCAGGAGGAAGATCATTCACCTACCTGGCAGCCAAAGCATGGAACTCCCTCCCCGCACACCAAGAACTACCCAGGACCATCTCGCCTTCAGGAAGCGCCTCAAGACATTTCGTTTCGAGCAGCAGTCCAGCCCAAAGTGCCAGGCCAGGTCCACCCTGGACCAGAAACAAGCATCCTAGGACCTGTTTCAGGGCATCACCCTTCATCAGCCAGGCTAGCTTGAATCCAATGGCACAGTGAGCACGGGACCCACGTCTGGACATACCCTTCCCACTTAGGGCAACTTTAGCAACATAAATGGATGATGGACGGAGTGCTGAACAATGCAAACACTCCCCCCCAGTCACAGATCTGGGTTTAATCCATTGTTCTTTTGCTCACCATGCCACCCTAGTTTGGACCCAGCCACATGCAAATCAGTCTTGACCCTGTTCATCATGGGAACAGTCCAGCCCGAACTACCAGGCCATGGCATTGCAAGCAAAAAAAAAATGATGGTTTAAAAACAGATCTGTGACTGGGGGTGAATGTTTAATTTGCTCTGTATTCCCTCCATCATCTGTTGCTTTTGAAACTGAGTAAATAGGCACATTATACCATACCTCAAACATGTGATTGGGTGTTTGCACTTTTGTTTTCTTGTGTTCCATCTTTGCTATGAATGAGCCTTTATTTTTCAAGGGTGTTGATGCAGCCAATGTGTACACTTCAGTTGTCCATGGCATCAATTGTGGCAATGGAGAGAGTTCTTTGCATTTCACCTCAGGCATAAGATTTATTGACGAGGCGATTATGAAAGGTATTGATGAGCCGTTTATTTTTAGTGTAATCGTACAATGCGTGAACAACTTTGGTTCTTTTTCATGCCGACTTTTCTCTGGCTGGCATTTTTCTTCACATGCAGCCAGTCCAACATGTGCACATTGTTATGAAGTCAACATTGACATTGCACAATCATCTTTTTTACTTTCACTTGATGTTGATACTCGCAAAGTTTTGACAATAATTTAGGTGATGATCAATTTTGTTTGGTGTTGATTCATCTCAACTGTTTTATTGGCCTTGTGGGCATACGTTGAATGTCACTTCTAAAACGTTTGTTCGGCCATTTTGTCTTCTAGTTGTGATGCACTTACTTTTTCCTTTGCCTTGCAAACTGTTACAAAATGGTACTTCTTGCCACAGCCTTTGAATATCTGTTGAATGTCGGGACATTTACCTTTGTGTGGAAATGACAATCCACATCTGAAACACAACTTCTTTTTCCTTTGATACATCATCTCATGTCCTTCAGCCTGTGTTTCTGCTTGTTTTTCATATTCATGACTGACTTACTTTGGGCACCTCCAACCTCCATGCCAGAAGCTTGTCGGTTGACAAACTTCAGCTCTGGCAGCCATGAGAACTCGCTCTATACTAAGAGTGTCTATCAGCATTCATCATCTGAATGAATCTGACAGGTATCTGTCAATAAATCGGAGACATATTTGCTTCATCATCATTAAATTCATTGAACTTACAGTGTTTGATGAGTCTATCCAGTCAGTCAACAAATTAGTCTGTGGTTTCACCACCCCTTTGTCGTTCTTGACTGAAAATGTAGCTTTCGTAATCTCCATTGGGCATTGGATTGAACTTGCGATTCAAGGCTTCTTTAATTTGACAGTGCATAACTTCAGGAGCTTGCAGCATTTTCTTTATGACTTCTTTTACACCATCACCAGCACAATTCTTCAGTTATTCAATATTCTTTTTGTTATTAGTTTTATTTAGCACATTAATGAAATCATTAAATGTCTCTATTTAGGCAGTCCATCTAGCACCAATATCTTGCTTTTTGGGGGTATTAAATGGTGGTGGTGGCTTCTCGATGGTGGCGGCAGTATAACTGATCATTGGATTGGTTGACATTGTGGCTGGAGTTCTCTCTGACTCTGCTTGACAGCCTTGGTGAATTTGTTCATGCACACCATCTCTGAGACTTTGTGATGTGCTGGTCTCACCTTGGTGTAATCTTGGACAGGCTGTGGGACAGTGACCTCTTTCTTGGTCTCCAGTGAAGCCTTTCACGTTTTGGAGACTTCTGGAGTTGTGCTGAGCCATCACTAGGCAACTTTGGTGGCATGCTGCTTCAGGTATTGGACAGCTCAGTAAGCACACCCCTTGTGCTTCTTTTTGGGTCTCTTCTCCAACCACTAAGGTCATACTACTCTTCTGCTCGAGGCTCTGGCAAGTGTAACATCTTTATTCTTTGTTATGAACTGTTCTGTCAACTAGCACTCTTTTCTGTATCCATTTTTTGCCACCCTACTCACTGTATCCCTTAATATTGTGCAGAAACACGGTAACTGTCTGTATGGCCTTGCTAGTAGGTTCTTGGCCAATGATGAGTAGACTTCGCAGTGAAGCCTTCTTTATTTTCAAATGCTTCTAACTGGCTGGAGTTGTGCTTTGACTCCACATATGACAAACGTCGGTTCTACACTTCAACGAAGGCACACTTGGCACGCCCAAGTAGTTTGCTTGGACTACGGAAAACTCTCTGGAAGAGCACTGTCGATCTTCGGGTTACGTATCTACTATCTTGTCGCCAGTTGTAGAGTCCTCCTCACCCTGGGTGCCCACCCCATACACAGAGTCTTTATTCTTCTGCATGTAACCACAAACATTAACATTCTAAACCTTTATTCACTTCACCACGTTCTAACACTCACGTCACAGCTCTATGGAGTTCTTCAGGAGTCAAGAGTCCCATTATTCGCAATTACACAGCACTACAAAGTACAGGGCTCACTCCAACATCAAGATACATTTTGTCTGACACAGTGGCCTTGCTCACATGACAGTCTGCAAATATGGTGGTGAATTTACAAAGAATAAAGTAAACACAAATATCATATGTGTCATCTTGTCACGTATTCAAAGTCAATGTAACTAACAGAATACGATCAGCATCACAGAGATATTTATAAATGAAGTTGTACAGTCAGTGCCTCTGATGCCCAAACAAAAATTGGACAGAGTGAAAAGATGCACGGAAAACAGTTGGTATAAGGAAACTTAGCCCTGGAAGCTCCAAAAAATGTGAACAAAGATAACATAAGTGCATTACAATGCATGTGCCTATATTAATATTAATAATATAGTAGATGTAATTATAAAACAGGAAAGCCAAAAATATATTATGCGTCAGCGTGTATATGAGACAATGGCCCTCATTACAACCCTGGCGGTTGGTGATAAAGCGGCGGTAATACCGCCAACAGGCCGCGGTCATCAATATGAAATTCTGACCACAGCAGAAACTGCTCACACAGACTGCCACTTTAACACACTGACCGCCAGGACGAAACCAACAGGCACCACGGCGGTAACCGCCTACAGCCAGGCGGAAGACAATGTTCTGCCCACTGTATTATGACACACCAATCCACCACCTTTTCTGTGGTGGTACCAACGACATCAATAGCCTGGCGGAAACAGATTTCAGAAGTCAAAGGACTCACCTGTGGAGACTCAGGGAACAGCCACGCCGCCATGGAGTCCGAGTTGCATGTGTTCCCCATGATCTTCTACTTTCTGCTCCATTACGAACACCAGCACCGGCGAAGACGACCATGGTGAGTACTGCCGCCGAGCACACAGGGGAGGGGTGGAGGAAAAAGAGAGTGACAACCCCACGCAACACCCCCAACATCATACCCATAACCAGATACAGTAACATTATATATACACTCTGTACCACTCAGGAATAATGCAAGGACAAAAGGAATTGATTAAATTCAGTGTAATAAGTTAAAATAGTATAAATATGTGCATCAAAATCAAAAAGTATATACATATTTACAAATCATATCACATAGTCCAAGGCCCCACCTTACTCCTTCAACAACACGGAGAGAACACTGCAGGGGCATCAGGTCGAAAATAGACAGGCACCTCAGGGGGACAGGGAATGGGGGGGCACCTCAGCTGGAAGATGGTACAACGCCACTGGTCCTAGAGGGGGCAACATGCCCTATGCTTGGTCCTGGGGAGTGCAAGGCCACAGTCTTTTAAGTGGGTGATTTGCCCACTGCTTGGTCCTGGGGAGTGCAAGGCCACAGTCTCTCAAGTGGATGATTTGCCCACTGCTTGGTTCTGGGGAGTGCAAGGCCACAGTCTTTCAAGTGTGTGATTTGCCTACTGCTTGGTCCTGGGGAGTGTAGGGCCAAAGTCTCTCAAGTGGGTGATTTTCCCACTGCTTGGTCCTGTGGAGTGCAAGGCCACAGTCTCTCAAGTGGGTGATTTGCCCACTGCTTGGTCCTCGGGAGTGCAAGGCCACAGCCTCTAAAGTGGGTGACTTCTTCCATTGGTTCTGGAGGGGGCACTGTGCCCAGTGAGCTTCATCCTGTGGAGGACGGGGAGAGTGGATGGCTTCTTCCACTGGCTCTGAAGGGGGCATTGTGCCCAGTAAGCTTCATCCTGTGCAGGACGGGTGAGTGTATGGCTTCTTCAACTGGTTCTGGAGGGGGCATTGTGCCCAGTGAGCTTCATCCTGTGGAGGACGGGGAGAGTGGATGGCTTCTTCCACTGGTTTGGAGGGGGCATTGTGCCCAGTGAGCGTCATCATGTGGAGGATAGGGTGAGTGGATGGCTTCTTGGAGGGGAATTGTGCCCTGTGATGCAGATCTTGGGGAGTGCAAGGTCACAGTCTCTCACCTGGGTGTCAGACCCACAGGATTTGCTGGGGCCAGGTTGCACAGCAGCCCATGGAGGCAGGACTACGCACTGTCCACTGGCAGTGATGGCTGCTCAGTGGTGGTAGAGGTGGTGCTGGTGGCGGTGCTTGCAGTGGTGTGGGGAGGCTCCAGACCTTCCCCTACAGCCTCGGACGGCTGCCCACTGTGGTTGCTGCTGCTGGCAGTGGTGCTGGGGGCGGTGCTGGTGGCAGTGCAGGTGGCGGGGCTGGTGGCGGTGCTGGCAGTGGTGGGAGGGCTCCAGCCCTTCCCCTGCAGCCTTTGATGGCTGAACCACCATGGGTGCTGGTGGGAGCTCTGACTGAGTCCCAGCACCAGGCCTCTTGCCCTTTCTGCCTGCTGGTGCAGGCCCCTTGCCCTTCCTTTTAGCAGCCGGGGATTGTTCCTTGCCCTTTCTTTTAGCAGCTGGGTTGCCTCCTTGCCCTTCCTTTTAGCAGCTTGGGGTGCCTCCTTGCCCTTCCTTGCAGCACAGGGTACAGGCACCCTTTCAGTGTGGCTGGCTGGTGCCCGGGATCCTCTCACACCTGGAGTAGCTGTGGACACTACTGTGCCCGTGGACTGGGTGTCTGAGGTGCTTGCCTGGGTATGATCACCCTGGCCTGATGTGAGGGACAGAGGAGGGGGAGGTAAGAGGTCAATGGTGGAGAAGAAAAGCTTCTTAGGGACATTGGACATTGGGGCGGGAAGAGGGAGAAGGTTTGGGAGTGGAGGAAGAGGGAGTGGTTGTAGGAGGTGTCAGTCTGCTGTGTTTGGGTGCAGGTGCATTGGCTGGATGCTGTTGTGAGGTGAATAGCTGTTGGGTGTCTGAGTGCTTGCGTTTGTGTACTTTTGGAGGAGGGGGCACAGACACAGCGGGAGAGGACACATGGGACGTGTGCATGGATGTGGGGGTAGTGACTGCAAGTGAGGGGCATGTACTGTTAGGTGTGCTGGTGATGGTGGCAGTGGATGAAGATGTAGTGCATGCAGGTGTGAGTGGAGACGCAACTGGAAGGGAGGTGGACGAGGAGGAGGGGGCCACAGTGGAGGCAGTGGATGTTTGTATGTCTGCTTCTGGATGGTGTTTGTGTGAGTGCCTGTGGGATGAAGTGTGGTGCTTGTGTTTGCCATGTCCACTCTTGTGTGTTGTCCTGGGTGCATGCTCGTCTGACTGTATGCTTGGGATAGGTTGGGGTTGAGGGGAATGGGATTAGGTAGAGGAAGTTGGAGGGGGGCTAGAAACAGGGACAATGGCTGCCATCAGAGAGGAGGCCAGAGCCTGGATTGTTCTCTGTTGGGCAGCCACGCAAGTGTGAATGCCCTCCAGGAATGCATTTGTCTGTTGCATTTGGGCTGCCAGCCCCTGGATGTCAGTCACAATGGTTGACTGTCCAACAGAGATGGATCGCAGGAGGTCAATAGCCTCCTCACTCAGGGCAGCAGGGCTAAATGGGGCAGGGCCAGAGGTGCCTGAGGTGAAGGAGATGCCCACCCTCCTGGGTGAGTGGTCACAGGAAACTCCCTGAGGGGCTGCTGGGAGGGTGGTGCTGGTACGGGGGTGGTGGTTGTACCTGTAGCTGGGGTTAGTACAGAGGTGTCCGCCATCACCAGGGAGCTTCCATCGGAGGAGCAATCCGTGTCCAAACTGTCTCCTCTAGTCTCTGTCGTGGTGCTCCCCTCGCCCTCTAGGAAGGGATACTGACATGCACATAGACATTCGCCTCAAAACAGACACACTTGCTCTGTGGTCCAAGGATGCCTCTGATGGTACAGGTTTCTGAGAAGTGTGCTAGTGCTGGTGCACATGCACGCCTGCCCCATACTGTCTGTAAGACTCAGCAGGCCTGTGGTATAAATTCAGCATATGTGTGTGGGGTAATAGACACATTTTGGGGTATGTGATACACAATGTACAGGAAGAGGAAAGTGCTAGTAGTCAGGACCCAGTGAATAGACAGGCTCCCTTAAATGGCGTTGGCCAATGACATAAAGAGGCAGATTTGAGGAAAATGGTGCTGCACCAAGTGCATCACTACAGTCCTTGTGGCCCTTAGTGCACCCCTTTCCACCGCCATGTGTTCACTTTATGAAACATATGGCGCAGCATGGTGCAGGTAAGGGCCAATGCGTCAATTTCTATGGATGCAAATGATGTACTCAGCTGGAGTAACAAAAAAAGATTAGCACTATTTCTGCTAAGTTTATAGGGGCCCATCATATACCATGATATGCCCCCTTTTAACACCTGCTTTGAGCAGCCATTCAACATACAGGAAATATGGCAATAGGAAATTTATCATGTTTCTCAGACCCATGTACTTGAGTTCCTCATACTGGGGTAAGGCCTCCCTCTCATATTTGATGCCTGGCGCAGGCCTCATGTTGTGCTGATTTAAACTGAGAGGCACTATGCTTGCATCACACCACTTTGTTATTATGGTGCATGGAAGATGCCACTTCTGCCCTGGCTCTGCTTCTTTAATGTAAATCACAATGGCAGCCCTAAGGTGGCGCTGGGGCTCTTAATACAAGCCCAATACAACCTGTCCAGATCCCTTGACAAAACATGCTGTACTCAACATTATCTCTGCCTGTCATGCACATGCAAATAATGGTATTGCTATGCAAATAGGATACTTACCAACTGCTCCACCAATCTTAATCCCCAGGTGATTCAGTAGCGGTTGCTCCCTTGAGATCAGGTTAACCCAATGGTGTTTAAGCTGGTGGTCATTGTGTCCGGCTCCAAGAATTCTTGTTAGGTGGCGGAGCACCTTGGCCCATCGCAGCTTCCAGGCCTCTGTGGGGGAGCGCTAGATAATGTGGTCACCCAAAACCAGCATCATTGGTAGGTATTACTGCACTAGTTACATAAAACCCCCAGTTAATCAGCCATCATGTTTGACAGCCTCCCTTTCCCAAGCATAATGCAGTAATAGCACAAAAAAGTAAATATAAAACTGCCCGCCTACCCCAAATGCTCAGCAAACTATACAACCCCTAGACAAACACCCCACAATACAGTGACATATACAGTACAAAAACACTGCAAAAGACTGATGAAAAGACAAATATGACACAACAGCAACAGGACACAGCACAAAAACACTCCAAAAACTCCAATCCACCAACAACGCCATATACACACACCCTCATACAGTTACAGACAATAAGACTGTGAAGTGAAAGTAAATTCACTGTACCGTGTATGCAGGCAGGACATCCTGTTTCCTCATTTCTTGGGCCTGTGCATCATGTTTTGTTTTTTTAGACACATGATGGTCATGCGTCAAATTTTTTCCCCCCATTGTGTCTGACAGGGCCTGTGGACTTGTGATTCATGCTGAGGGGCCAGGAGTAATTTTTGTGCATAGGAAAGTATGAAGTTTTGGCCTTTCCATCTAAATTTTGGATGCATGACGGTCATGTGTAGTATTCCTTCCCATACAGCATGACAAGGCCTGTGGCTGTGCGATTGATGCTCCGGGGCCAGGTGTAATTTTTCTGGGCTTGCGGAGTATGGAATTTAACTGTTTGCATCAAAATATTTTGACGCGAGACAGGAATGTGTGGAAAAGATTTAGAAAGGCTTACAGTGCACTCAGTTTTATATACCATGCCACAGGGGCTATGCAATTATGTTGTCAGTATGGTATGGCTACATGTATGTGCATGTCCATTCATATATTGATTGTGACATCAGTGTGTTTTACCTATATGTTTGTATATGTGTGTGATGCATGTGCTGACTGATACAATGTGCATATGTAGCTAGACTGTGTCCACGTACATGTTAGCACATGTGTACTATGAGTGTACATGTGTGTTCTAGCACATCTTTGTGGGTGTACTACATTGTAATGTCTGATACACAAATGTACTTATACCAACAACACAATAGATAGGATGAGCTTTATCCAATACATGGTAAAGCATGTGGCAGCTATGACAAATTGAACTCAGATGATGCAGTGGGCTACGGCTGGTTTGAAATCAAGTTACCCCTGGCAATGTGTGCATGTGTGTCCACTCTATGGTGTGTTGTGAGGTTCAGACGTATGGTTCCCCATGCACCTTAGTTGCAGGAGATGGTATACACACATGTGTCAATCAAGGTTGGTATGTGCCGTTTGGTGGAAAGATGTGTAGTGTCATGTCAGTAACATATAACCACAGCGGTGTGTTCATGGGATATGAAACCTCACATATCTATCTTCTTGCATGGGCACACGTTGGACTTTGACAAATGCCTGTGTTGTCATATCAGTGCTACCTGTGTTTCTGTATGACTCCAATACACATTACCAGGCCTGTGGCATTTAAGTAGTATATGTGTGCAGAGATATCTGGCATATGTGTGCTTGCCACCAACTTGGTACTCACAATCAACCCCATCATGTTTGTTATGACAGTCACATACAATGGAATACCACTGTGTAGCAGTGTTGCAGTCTGGCAAAAATGTCTGGCAAAGATGTCAGCCTACTTATGATCACTACTGTGGGAGTTTTTATGCTCACACAGACCCAGGGTTAGATGTTGAGGCACAGGTTTACGGAGCTCCACACTACTCAGTCCACTGTGCACATGCATCAGGCACCTGACAATGTCAATAGTCTATGTAGCCTGAGCGGTGGTGTTAGGGTTTTTTGGGCAGGGATGTAGCCTCTTCATGATTGCTCTTCAGCAGAGCAATGCACTGTCCCCTGCAGACAAACACATGCACCATTGTGATCAGAAGGACTGGGATATCATTTTTCCTCTGGGGTACTTGATGTCAGCCTTCTCCTATCATGTACTGAGGACTGGCTATTTGCACGTGTAGGACATGTCTCATCATTTGGCATGGCCTGACAGACATGATTTTATGTCCTTAGTAATTTCCATGAGCAGCTTGGTTAGGGGTTGTATCTTTGTTGTGACTTCTAGTGTAGGAACGTGCCAAGGGACAGACAGAGTTATCTGTCACTGCCTCCTGTCATGTTGGTATGCGATAGGCAACTAACAGGTTATTGTAGTAGCAAACATGACTGGGTTATGTACTGACCTAGCCATCTTCTCTGTACAAATGTTGGGTGATCAAATGTTGACATTCATGTGTTGTGCATTCAGTATTCGTCGATGTGTGTTCCTTCTCCACCTTTTACCACATAACGTGCTAGGAATAATTTGTCTCCTACAATGCTGCCAATCTTTAGGTGGCTTACTCTTTGTACACATCTTTTACAGCAACATTGTCCCGTCATACATGGACAGGATGCAACATGTGACTTGTGTAAATTGTAGATGTACACATCTTCTACTACTTGCTACATGATAGTTGCCGTCTCATTGCCTGGCTTTGTGAGATTACATGACCTCCACATACACATGACATTACACCTGCCATCCTGGGTTTTGTGGGATGCAGCTCCCTCCGTTGCCTCTGCTCCTCCGCCAGATGATGCTAATGCACATAAGGACTAGGTGACAAAACAAAAAGGGGGTGGGAGACACAAAGGATACACTTGGTCAATGACGGTAACAACACCACCGTTGGCGTTCATGACACACTCATACACAGGGAACAGCCCTACACACTAGGCAATGCACTACCAGTCACAATGCTAGTCACCAGGCTATGGATAGGGACACCTAACGCCAATTGCAGCATAACTGAGACCCACAGACTCCTTCCCAGTAGTGGATGCCTACTAGCTTGGTTGGAGTACTTTCACATCAGATCCCTGCCCAACATGGGACCAACCCTGCAATACCAGGCCTGGCCTAGGGACACCCATAGGGCCCATACCCCATCACCGGGATCCCACCCCAACAGGTGCACATTGTATATTGAGGCACTGTACCCACCCCCTTGTGGCTGCTGTGATGCCCCCAAGTGCCCATTGAGGTCCGGATAGGCCACCGCCAGCATGCGGGCCATCGGGGGGGGGCGGGTTCAACGGGCACCCTTTCTCGTTGGGAGGCCATCCCCAGCTGGGCCTCTGCTGTCTTCCGTGCCCAGCGTCTCAGGTCCTCCCACAATTTCCGACAGTGGGTGCTCTGCCTGCCGTAGACCCCCAGGGTCCGCACATCCTTGGCGATAGCTCACCATATACCCTTTTTTTGATGGGCACTGACCTGCAGGGAAATGGACACAGGGAAAGGTATTAGTCAGACCGTCCTGCCTGTTACCCTCATGGCCCACCATGCCCCTTCCCAGCCCCATTAGCACAGACATGGCCCACCATACATGCTGCACACTGCCCAGGGCCCATCCACCACACACCCCCTACATGAGGCCTTCACACACAGTGTACTCACCTGTTGGTCTGGAGGCCCATACACATTCAGTAATGGGGTAGGACCCCATTGACCAGTATCTCCAACTCTGCTGAGGTGATGGCAGGGGCCCTTTCCCCAGTCACACGAGCCATGGTCAGTTACAGACACAGGTCACAGCAGCACATGCAGTGTAGGTCCTCTCCTGTTGAAGGTCAGGTAGCAAGTGAGTAAACAGAAAATGACGGTGACGTCTGCAGCGGTGCATACCATCACCGCCGGTGTACATCACCATTGGCCACTGTACCAATAGGGCCCATTGTTATCCAATGAGGAGTTGCACAGCGGTTTTCTACCGCCTCCCCATGGCCCACAATGTCAGCGGAATTACCTCATTTCCACCTGTCCCTCCATACAGGACTGGCGGATGCCATTTCGGGGGGGAGGCAGACTATGGATCCTAACTGCATCACAGTACACAAATGCACCATTTGGACATCTCCAACAAAATAGCGTTACAGTCACAACATGCATTGAACTGTAGTGTTTGGAATTAAGAGATAATGACCAGCTGCTCACCATTTTGCCCCATAGATTGCAACTGCTGCAGATGAATAGGAGATAGAGACTTGTACAGGCCCCTGGTAGACTTGGCAACAATGAAGGACAGGCAGATTATCCTCACCTATAGACTGGACAGGGCCACAAACACAGAGCTGTGTGTCCAATTGAAGCCTGACCTATTCTCTGCTATCCGTCACCCCAAAGGGATCCCCCCTCTTATGCAAGTGCCATCTGTGCTCCATTTCCTGGCAACTGGCTGCTTCCAAGTGACAGTGAGCTTGGCAGCTGGAATGTCTCAGCCAATGTTCTCAATAGTGCTGACCAGAGTGTTGTCTGCTCTGATTAAACACATGTGCAGCTACATGGTTACCCCCCAGGTAGAGGATTTGGCCACAGTGAAAGCTGATGTCTATGCAATGGGACATATCCATAACATTATTGGGGCAAGTGATAGAACAAGAATAATTATAGAGAGGACCTTTGGCCTCCTGAAGGCCAGGTTTCGTTGCCTCCATCTAACAGGTGGATTCCCTGTGCTACTCACCCAAGAAGGTCTGCCAGATCATCGTGGCATGCTGTATGTTGCACAACCTTGCCTTGCATCACCAGGCTCCTTTTCTGCAGGAGAAGGAGGCTGGAGATGGCCGTGTGGCAGCAGCAGACCCTGTGGACAGTGAAGATGAGGCGGCAGAGGATGAGGACAACAGAAGTGCAATAATTCATCAATACTTCCAATGACACACAGGTAAGACAGTGTAAATTCAAACTTAATTGACAGTTTTGTGTTTGACATTGTTACTGGCAGGCTGTTTTCCCACTTCTATGGCCACTCACTGTACCCTTTGGCATCTCTATTTGTACATATTTGTGCCCCACTTTCGCTCCTGGTGTGTTGACTGCAGCCAACTACAGGTCTTGCCTATGGATATATTACTGTACAGTTGAATTACAATGTTTAAACCTGGAAAAACGAAAACATACTTAATTCATTTGACATACTCCATACCTGTATTTTTTCAAAGGGTGTTTATTTAAGTGCTAAAAAGTAGAGGGAGTAGTGGAATGGGCTGGGTTGATGATGGAGGAGGTCCAGAATAGAGTCCAGTCTATTTATATCACAGGTGCATTGTCCAAAGGGGCATAGGAAGGGGAGCAATGGCAGTTCAAGGTGGACAGGGTGACAGAGTGGGACACAAGGGTGACAATCAGGAGAGTCTTATTTTCTGGTGGGGGTCTTGGCAATACTTTCTAGCTTCTGCCTGGATCGCAGGGAACATTTGCGAGGTGGTTTTCCTTCTGCAGGGAGAGGAGAGCTGGTGGCCGGTTGTTCCTGTGGCGGGACCTCCTGTCCACTAGCGGCAGTGGAGGTGGAGGGCTGTTCATTGGTTTAGCTAGTATCAGGGGCCTGTTGTTGTGCCACTGCCTCCCTCATAGTGTTGGCCATGTCTCCAGCACCCCTGCAATGGAGACCAGGGTGGTGTTGATGTCCTTCAAGTCCTCCCTGATCCCCAAGTACTGTCCCTCCTGGAGCTGCATGTTCTCCTGCAACTGGCTCAGCATATCCTGGGAATGTTGGTATGCTCCCAGGATCGTGGTGAGTGCCTCCTGGAGAGTCGGTTCCCTGGGCCTGTCCTCCTCCTGTCGCACAGCAGTCCTCCCAGCTTCCCTGTTGTCCTGTGCCTCGGTCCCCTGAACCATGTGCCCACTACCACTGACCCCAGGACCCTGATCGTCCTGTATTTCAGGGGTGGCCTGGGGTCCCTGTAGTGGTGGACACACTGCTGATTGACGTGTCCTAGGGACAGAGGTATGGGCCCACTGGTGGGTGCTGTGGTGGTGTTTCCTGAGGGAGGAGGCTCTGTGGTGGTGTGTGACTGTGCCTGGGTAACCGACTGTCCGGAGATCCCTGATGGGCCATGTTGGTCATCCAGATCCAGGCGAGCAGAGCTGCTGTCTTCACTGTGGGCCTCTTCTGGATGTTGCTGGCACCTCTTCTCCGGTGAGACTGGCTGGGGTACCTGTGTGGATGTGAAGGCAGTGTTATTGTTTCTGCATGTGACATATTGTGCATGGTTGTGTTGCACTCTATGGTTGTTGTTGCCCTGGCAGATTTGCCTTTGTGTGAGTTTCTATTTGTTGGGCTAGGTGATTCTCTCCAGTGTGCATGCAATGCTGATAGGTGTCCATCCAGGTCTGTGAGGGGTGTCCATGCATTGGTGTTGCATGCAGGGCTTGGTATTGGGATGAGTGAGTTGTGATGGAGGGGCATGTGGGAGGTGGTAAAGTGATGGGAGTGAGGATAAGGGTGGGGGTTTGTAATGGCATGCAGGTGGGGGGGTGATATTAATAGAGATTTGACCTACCAGAGTCCAGTCCTCCTGTTACTCCTGCCAGGCCCTCAGGATACATGATTGCCAAGACTTGCTCCTCCCATGTTGTTAGTTGTGGGGGAGGATGTGGGGGTCCACCGCCAGTCCTCTGTACCGATAGTTGGTGTTTTGCTGTCACGGAACACACCTTCCCCCATAGGTCATTCCACCTCTTCCTGATGTCATCAATTGTTCTGGGGTGTTGTCCCACAGAGTTGACCCTGTCCACGATCCTCCACCATAGCTCCATCTTCCTAGCAATGGATGTCTGCTGCACCTGTGATCCAAATAGCTGTGGCTCTATCTGGATGCTTTCCTCCACCATGACCCTTAGCTCCTCCACTGAGAACCTGCGGTGTTGTTGTGGTGCCATGGGTGTAGTGTCAGTGGTGTGGGTGAGGGTGTGTGGGGTGATGTGTTGGGGTGTGTGATGTAAGGTGCATGGATGGTGTATAGATGATGTTGTTATGTGGCTCTGGTTGTGTGGGTGCTCTTGCTGTATCTCTCTTGTGGCAATTATTTCTAGTCGTGAAGGGATGAGGGTATTGTGGGTGGGTGGGTGTTTTATAGTGGTGTGGGTGTGTGGGTGTGTGGGTGTGGTGTGCGTATGGATGTCAGGTGTGTGTAGTTTGAATTATCCAATGTGGTGTAGTTTGGTTTGAGTGGGTGTATTTTGAGCGCAGCGGTATCCCGCCAATGGTTTACCACCATTGAATGTCCGCTGCGGTGATTAGGGGGTCATAATGTTATGGGCTTAGTTCTGTTGGCATAAAGGTATGGGTTTGGATACCGCCAGTTTATCACTGACTTGTGTGTGTGGCTGTATAGTAACGGATTGGTATGTGTGTGCCATAATATGGTTGGCGGTTATCCGCCGTGGTGCTGTTATGTTGGCGGCAGTCGGCATGGCGGTAAGTGGGATTTATCACCAATGTCATAATGAGGGCCAATATCACTTGTATTCCTGGCTTTTGCCTGTAGGCTGTGAGTCAGAGTACCATCATGAAATATGAACAATACCAAGCTGTGCACATGACAGATAAATGCAAAGTTTAGCTAAACAGATTCCTGCATTGAAGAGATCTTGCTCATGCAGGTGTACTGAAAATGCACAATTACATCCCTGGAAAAGTGGTCAAGATCCTGCATATACATGTAACAATAGAGGATGAAATAAACGTCACATTGGAAAACTCAATCCTGCCCCAGTGGACAAGTGTGTAGGACAACTAAGGGGCTGTAACCAATAATGCTGTAAAAAAAACAGGAAATTATCAACATCAGATCAAAACATGGAGGGAATGCTTAATAGTGCCTCAGTGGGCTAATAGCGTCACGTCGTAAAGGAAAACAACGTTAAGGTGGCGGAAAAGACTGTGAGCCGATTTACGACACCGCAAACCGGATATGCGGCGTTTTTTGAAGCAATAGCGTCAAAACTCGCCACAAACAGCCATTTGTGCAGAGGAGAGCCAAAATGGATCCCAGGTGCTTGTACAGACCCCAGGAAGATGCCAACAGACCAGGAACCAGCCAGGAGCACCCACACAAGACCCAGGACAGGGAGAAGAAGAAAAGAAAGTGTCGCTTCTGTGCAGAGGAGCAGGAAATCCTGGTTAAAGAGGTGACGAAACACCAGCACCAACTGTTTGTCACCTCAAAGTTGCCAATCAGTAGGAGAGAGACAATATGGCAACAAATTGTTGACAAGATTAACAGTGTGGCAGAAGTACGCAGAACAGTCATCCAGTGCAAGAAACGCTGGCATGACTGCAAGCGCAGGACCAAGGAAAAGATGGCCAGGAACAGGAAGGCAGCACTGCAGACTGGAGGGGGGAGCCCAGCACACCAGGAGGCACTGGAACACATGGAGGAGATGGTCGCAGCCATCATCCCTGAGGAGATCGTCACAGGGATCCAAGGACAGGACAGCGCACACTATCAGGAGACAATGCACATGCAGGGTAAGTTGCATGGGGAATTAAAATGCACTAATGTTAACTGCCAGCGGGGGGGATACCTACTACACAATGCATGTAAGTCATCATATACATGGAGTGGCATGGGTAAATGGGCATGGCATCGGGTCATGGCACATTCAGAGGAAACCTGGGGCACACCACTACACCACACCAACAACCTTTCCTTGGGGATATGCTGCCATGCCAACGATGTTGCAAAGATAAAGCCACGCCAGGAGGGAAGGGCACAACATCAAACTGACATCCTGTCACACGTCAGCCACTATACTCCCTACATTAACTAGGGCCTAATTAACAACCTCTAGCCATACCGACAACTGGAATGTAACATTGACAACAGCTGCCACTACCACCTCTGATGTGTGTGCTGGTCAAGTAGCTAATGGCAGTAACGTCCCCATGGATCATACACACCCAAATTAGAGGGTTTGGGATGACAACGTTAACGATGCCCTGAAACAAGACAAATGTTCCAGTCCTGTCAAATGTGAATGTCTATAGTTGCCTCAAACATCAGCCAATGTCATCCACATTAGGAGGTACACAGCAGTAATGTCACACCCATGCTGCATATGTCAGGGTCCATCCTGTGCCTGGGTCACAATGCAACATCACAAATGTCACACTGCTCAGACAACAGCATTGAGGGGGAGGACACATGTAACTGGTCACTGAAATACACCTGCACAGTCAGAGGAGGAAATAGGACACTGCTACGACTATCAGGGCAATCCAATGTACCACACATTCCCCAACATCAGCAGTACACATTACCAATGCTGACATCCATATTGTGCCATAACAATGCTATACATAGTATACGCTACATTCCAACTACATATTGGTGGATGTGAAAGATCAGAGACTGGGGCAGGTCCAGATTGTTAAGTGTGGTGCTTGTGCCATCAGAACACCCACATCCAATGAAAGGCCTCACCATGAGAATGGAAGTAGGGGGAGAGTTGAGTAGGACAAGAAGGTGGCAATTCACTATTTGACCAGAACCAACACCTAGAGGAGAAGATGCTGACAAGTCCACAAACTGACCACAATACATGTGACATGCAGGTGGGGCATAGGCCTGGGAGAATGCCCATCTGAAAGACTGGATCAATGAACAGGAACCAAGATCACAATGTGAAAATCATCACAGGGCAGGCATGTCACATCACAAATGCCACAACACAGACACATTAATTGTACAGTATTTCATTGCATAGGACGATGGATCTCCTGCGGATATGCCTGTCCACGACTACCCTGATGACATGGATGACGAGCTGACAAACATCAGCCACCAGACCCTCCAAGAGGTCCTTGGAACCCTACAGACCCCACCTTCAGTCACAAGGAGGAGCACAGATACAGAAGCCATCGCAGAGGATCCAACCACCACCCCAATTGTATGACCTGCCAGCTCCAATACAGCTGAGGACTCTGACAACACTGGCACCAGCTTTGAGAGAACTGTAGTCGGAGTACAGTGGGAGCTGACCAAGGAGGTGCGGGTGGGGATGCAAACTATGGCAGCCAGCCTAGAGGGGGTGCGTTTGTGCATGATGTCAACTGGAGAACAGGCAGCAGCTATGCAAGGTTGAACAACTATCTTGCAGGAAGTAGAAAAAAGGCTTAAGGAAATCAGCACAGCTGTAATACAGTTGACCCAACACCTACAACAGCAATCCTGTCAACGCATGCACAAATGCAACATTGAACCCCTCAGGGCCGACCTGGCTGCCTACCATTGTGATGTGGCTGCTATTATTAAGAACCAGCAGATCCTCCTTGCAGCAGTACGGCCCTTAAGACCCCCACAGGTACTAGCTACCGGGATGTCTGACTCCACGTCTACACACATTGAGGTGTGTTGCCCCTTCACAACCACCACCAACAAGGGCAGAGGAGGCAACACACACATCAGAAGATGAAGACCAGGAACAGATCACCTTTGCACGTAAAAGTACGCAGTAGCACTAGTCCCTGCCACATGGCCACCTATTACCAAGGTCCTGTGCTTTGTAACATGCCAGTCTTGCAACAACTGTACTCAAGCACTGTTTTGCAAACCACTGTTTATCTTGTCAGCCTGCCCAGTGATTGTCTCTCACTAACTCATTGGCAAGTCCTGTCCCTCTGCACTGTCTGACACTTCACCCGAGCATGTCCAATGACATGTCCTTTTGCACTTGTGTAGGATCACAATGGAAGATGTCACTATAATGGACTCACAATCATGGACAATGTACATATAGCATTACAGCACTTTTCAATAATATCACTTACACCAGCACTTTGTCTCTGTATAATGTGACACATCAACCGTGCAGTAGATCAGTGAATTTTGCCTCCTGTCAATTATCATAGATTGTCAATACAACTGTCCTGAAATAATGTGGGCTGATAACTATGCACAGTGGCCTGGATTCTACCATACTCTGCCCTTCCTGAGGGTAATTTCTGAGGAAAAGAGAAACTATACACCATAATGCTGTGTTGGACAGATTAACGCTTCCTCAAGGGATGTCAAAACCAGAAAATAGTGCCTTCAAAATGTTTCTTCAATGCAAAACTAACGTATGTAACATTGACCACAAATATAAGCTAACACACACCAAACTGCATGAATGGAGGTGTATGAGTTTACATCCAAATAAGTAATCATGCTGAATAGTGTAACAAATGATCTATGTGAGTTATGTACACTATACTACAAGAAAGCTTACTACCACTCACCTTATAAGGGTTTCCTTGGACATGAGCCTGCAGTCAGACATAACACAGTGTCCCCAATACTAAATCTGGAAGCACAGTATTTGACATTGAAAACATACATCACGCAAAAAAACACACTCTGGTATCCATAGTAACTGTGATTGGTGGTTCCAATGAATGGCCGAATCTTAGCTAAGTAGCTTTGGGGTAGCTGCCAATGTTACAGCTCAGTTGGGATTTGTTTGCAGCATAGGACACAACATGTAATATAAAAGAGACACTGTACACTCATGCCAAGGCCCTGATCTACAAACATGTGACACATACTGTAAAGGGTTACCAACATATTTATGAAACAGTAAAAACAGAAGTGTAAACTCGGGGAAAAGCCTCACCTACCCTAATCTACTCTAACTACTTATTACCCACAACTGTCCCTAACTAACCTAAGCTAAACTTACTTATCACATTTAACGAAACGTTCTAGACATCAACCTTCCACCCCCCTTATGAGACAGGACACATGATGGACGACAGATACTAACCTAAACACATACTATCCTATACTAAACAAATGTATATATATATTTTTTTTTTTTAATTGATTTGTTTTGTGTAAAAACACAAGAACCTCAACATTGCCCTACACACATAAACCCACACACATAAAAATAAACAGTAGAAATATTCAGGAACCCCCACCCACTAACACTAACTAAACTAACAGCCTATACTAACCTAACACTAAGCCCCCTAAACCCACAAAGTATAAGAACCAGGAAAGATGAGGGAGGGGAGGGAATCATGTCCTTCTCATTGTCTACAGGTTGGCCCTCCAGAGGGCCCTCTTGATGGAACGCACCTGCCAGTTGACCTGCGCACCTCCTGCCACAGTCTGCTCATCTTCCTAAGGACATGGTCCAATTTCCATTGCATTTGTGCAAAAGCAGCAGGGTCAATGGCTGCAGCAGGGGTGGTCTGGGTGCCAGCCGATGAAGTATGGGCCCGTGTTGTATCCATGGCTGTGGGCTGCCCTGCAGGTGGTGCTGTGCTTGGGCCAGGAGTAGTTGCTATGGATGGTCCTGCAACAGTCCCAGCTGCTGGTGGTGCCACCTGGGAGGTAGTGGTGGTGGTGCTGGTGGTGGTTGTGGTAGGCAAAGAACGTCCATCTTGTGCAAATGCGCTCCAGGCTCCGGAGGCTCGTTCATGGCGATATGTGCGGGCCATTTTTCGGTACCCAGACTTGACATCAAGGATGTGGTGGTATCTCATTGCCCGCTGTTGAAACTCCCTGACCTGGATGGGAGTCATATTTGCAGCTGTTAAGACGAATAGAAAATCTGTCATTAGGTACTGCATTGTGTGAAATGGCACAAGAAGTAAATCAGACAATACAGCTATTGTACTTGTAACAGCTCATATCATCATACAGATCATTGATTGTCCCTGAGGAAGTACAAGGCAAGCCAGCCTACAAAGGTCCTATCACACATAGCACATCCAAACCCTACAAGATGGGTAACAACAGGCATGATTTTGGCATCATAGTTCTGCTAGTTGTCAGCTAACAATCATGCTGCACATCCTCCACCACTGCCAGGGCTACAAATGTCATTGTATGGGACGGTAATCTAGGGCCACATGATCTGCAAGTTGTAAATGGACTTGCCAGTATAGTAAGCATATGCTAAACATGAGTGTGTATACTAGGTTCAGACAAGTGATTCACTGATTTACATGTCTGTGTACCAAACCTGTATCATCAGTCCTAGGTACACTATTCACAAACCTATGCCTGTGTCTGAGGGGGGCGGGTGGACTATCAACTAATAATATCTAACAACAAGGACACCCAGGAAGCTTAGGAAAGCTGTACATGTGTTTGGCCCAGCACACACACCACAGGTAATGAGGATCTCCAAATAGGAGACAGCTAACCCTTGACCAATCCCATCAATACTCATGTTTGGAAATGCAGACCTTTGTCCACATCATTTACTACCAGTAAGCCATGACTTACAACAAACACAGAGATGCAAGAACACCTCTGGCCATGAGTTGCATGCACACCTAGGCCATTGCACTCAAGTGCCACATACTCGTAGCACTACATGTGGAGCTACATGCTGCTAGGAAGTTTAACCTACAGTTCAATAAGTACATTAGTGAATAGGGAAGCAGAAGCCTGTGGGTAAGTATTTGGCGCCCCCATTCTGGGAGAATTCGGGTCTGACTGGCTGACTAATTCACTAATATGGTCCAGTGCAACTTTTTCTGAATTAGGTTTTATCCACATGACTCATCCCTATTCACATTGCTGTGCCTACGGGACTGACCTAGCATACCAAAATATGACAATAGGATAAGGATTGGCCAACTCAAAGATGGTGATAAAATGATATTCCACTCATGGAACAAAACAAATGATTGGCCAGCGCATCACGCCTTGCTATGTGTCCAACACACAGGAGTCCATCACACATCACCAGCAAACACAACACATAACAGACATATCAACACTTACTGGAGTTGTCTGGGTCCTCGAGTTGAGCCACCTCGCCAACAGTGTAGGGTGCCGGTCCACCTGTAAGGCATGGAAGGGAGAAATGTGCTCAATGTCTGTGCACTGTACAACAATTCCAAAGACAAATACTATGTGTAAGATTACATCAGAAAGTAAAGCCTCTCAGACATGATGATACTGCATCCTACATAGCACGGCTAACATGTATATACCCTGGGTCTCCAGTAAGTGATACGCACATATCTGCACACATGCAGTGGCCCTAACTATCATGTTGTGGCAAACATGCTCTTTCATTAGTGAGCAGACATAATCATGGAGTGTAGTCGCCTGATCATGTGAATCCATGAAAGACATCCAAAGCCACTTTCCGTGAGGACTGCATTACCAGTCAACCATCCATTGTGACCATGACAAATTTATGACACACAGGTACAATGTACAGAGGGCCTGGGACAGTGGTTAGCCCTCATTTTGTTACAGTTTCTTCATTTGATGTGGCACAGCTATGATGAGTTGCACCAACCATAGAGATATGAACCCATGTGCATACCTTTGCCAGCCATCCCTAATCGAAATGTGGCACTATAAACTCCAAATACCAATCTAAGATGTTAGCTGAGCACAGCTAGAAATTGTTTCCTATGTGTCCAAATCCAGATCAGACATGTATCCGAAATGAAGGAGGGGCACAATAATCCCTAAGATTTTTGGACTTTCCATGATCGGTTACCTTACACACTCACCAGACACACATGAGACATATGTTCCAGCCACATTGCTATCATCAATTGACGTGAAGCCTGCACTCATTCTCAGCCTCATGTTGTGTTTAGAAAGTCAGTCTAGCTGTTGCGTCAACAAATTATGGTAATGAGTTGGAAATTTCTATACCTCACAGGCAACTGTTGCCTATGTCTATACATAATTGGCTCTTGATTTGTGTTGCTGTTTAACACAAAGGCAGCACTAACTTACATAATGCAAATGTATTCAGTACGTTTGCGGAGCTCTTGCTACCTAACAGCTAGCCATTGTGGTCCTTAACAAAGTAGAAATATGACCCTGTATGTTTCAGTAGCATTCCACACACTCAACAACATTGCCGGCAGATATTGTAAAAATCAGCTGATGTCACTACAGAGCAATTAATTGTGCACATTAACATGATGTGTACTCACCAACAGGGACATCAATCACAATCCCCAGGTGGTCCAGCAGATCTTGCTCCCTGGAGACAAGGTCAGCCCAGCGGTGCTTCAGCTGGTGCTCATTTCTGGGTGTCTTATAAATCCTTTGCAGATGATGCAATAGCTTTGCCCAGTAGAGCCTCCATGCCTCAGTGTAATACCCCTGTCTCACACGCCCACCTGCCTCAATCATTAGGGGTAGGAAATGGCACACCAGCCAAATGAATCCACACAGCTCCTCCTCTCCCATCCTGCCAAGACGAGGCCTACCAAACATATTTGTACCAAAAGAGAAATAGGGGATGAAGGGGAACAAAGGAGAATAGGGGGAAAGTAGGACAGGAAAAATTAAAAAAATCTACTAACACAGCCCAACTATACCCAAACTAACACTACCCACTAAGACTCCCAACGAAACAAAGACAATACTTTACAACACAAATGAGCACAAAAAAACACTCAGACAGGATACTACAACAAGTTTTTAATCACAAAAAGACAATAAAAAGACCACACAGGAGACAAATTCACTAAATATGCAGAGACAAATTGAGACACAGCCACACAGTCAGGAAATATCACAGACTGCAAAGTGAGAGAGAAAGTACACCCACTGTACCTATTCTGTAAACAGGATATCCTATTACATCACTTCCTCCCTAAAATGACGGGCGTTTTCATCGTCATGCGTCAAAATATTTTGATGCATACAGTCTGCGCGTCATTTTTTTTGACGCACAGGAGTAGATTTGAGCCCGCATCCATATGTTTCTAAATAGTTTTAAATGTAACCAATTTTCGGAGGTACAGTGTGGAAGATACCGCTCAGGGCCAATGGTTCTTTCAGGGCATTATGCGTAGTTTTTCGGGCATAAGCGTAATTTTTAGATGCATGTGCGTCATTTTTTTACGCGTATGCGGCAAAATCTCAGGCATTAACTGGGTTTGGCTCATTTTACCATTTTAATGTAATATTACAGTTGTGACAATACTGAGATAGGGTGATGTGACACATCATACTACTGCGGACCATGATCCGCTACTTCATGTACAGGATTTTCACTCTTGACTGATGCAATAGCTGGCCAAACGGGTGGCCTACATATCTGTATTGCACAAATTGGGCATGTTTGGCATCAGGAGAGGAGAGCAAGGTGACGCACATAAGTACAATACCTCAATGCCTTTGGCTCAATGTGTATGCATTGCCTACTAATACTGTGTGAGCATCACAAGATGCATTATTGCAAATATGCTTGTATGCATGTGGAGTCAATGTGTCCAACCCTCAGATGCAAGTCAGTGTGGAAATGAGAGAGGACATGTGTTAGTCATCCATGTAGCAACAACTGCTGTGTGCACTTTCTAGTTTTTGGGTAACATAAACACCACAAATGACAAAGCATGCACCTCATAGATAGCAGACGGTTGTTCATGTCAATGGTCCAAAACTTGGCCATCACATGTCCTGGAATTTTGGATACTGCTTCCTAGGCACTTGTTGGTGAACCCACCATGAGTCAGGCACATGTACATACTAAGTGGGTAACGTGTTATTGACATGGAGAGCCAAAGATGAACCACATTTGTAATGTCATGCCACAGTTAAGGTCATATGACAGAGCCACAACTCTCCTGTGGCAGTGGCGGACCAGCAGACCAAGCAGCACTTGGCCACATATTTCCAGTGATCAATTGCACAGAGGTGTCTGGTTCATGTGTGTGGGCCAATGTTAATCCTGTATATTTTATGGGGTCTATGTTGTCACAGTTACGTCCAGGTCTAGTCATGAGTCAGTGGCGGCTATTCCTGTATCTACTGAGTATCCTTCGGAGATCAATGGAAGTAAAGCCAATGAGGATTAGAGAACCCACATGGGGATGGTCCTACCCTGTCACTGCAGACGTGTTATGAGACTGTCAACAGGGCAACCTTGGTGTGCTGAGTAAGATCATATCTCAGGATTCTTGTACCAGCAGGTATCATTATAACATTTGTACACAGGTTGGCCTCTAAAGTTCCCACTGCATCTGGGAACATCATAACCTCTGTGCTGATTAATCTCGCAGCTATTCACTACGCACGGCCCATCAATATGTTGTGAGCAATGTGAATCAGCGTGTGAACTGGCAGGGTCTTAACATGTGCGGACTTTTAATGCACATCATCTGACGTTGCTGGTTCTGCTAGAGGCACCATACCCAATCCTTGCATACGGCCATGGTACACTGTCACACTTTGTCGCTCATGCATACATGAGATAGGCCGTGATTTGGGTATTTGGAGACAAGTTCCCAATTATGGTACAATAAATAAGCAGATTATGCTATACAATGTATTTGAGTATGCATTGAAGAACCACCTGACAAAATACCCCCGGAGGAATGTGAGGGTTGGGAAAGCAACTATGATACATATGTAGCCACAAAGAACCTTTAGGGTAAGGCACAGACAGGTGCCAGTCAGGCTAACAGGATGCAGGGTAAATCAGGATCCAGCAATTTCACAAAGTACATACTCAGTGGTCTGACTGAGAATGGTCGTAGGAAGAATAAGATAGTTGACATGGAAAACTGTGTTTGTCCTGTGTTATGGAAGGTGACACATAAACCCAAAGGCTGTGTTACACAGCTTATTTTTCTGACAATGCATAACAGTGTAATCAATAAAATGGCAGCTTTTATGCTGTTCCAAGCATCTGCAAGGGCAGTGCATATTCAAATGGCTGGTCTGCATGGAGGTGCTCACAGGTGTGTACAGCATTAGTCTCTCACAAGTCCTGTAGGTGAGATTCGAGTTCAAATGGCCAACAGTACCTTTCACATGGGAAGCAATCTACAGGTGAAAACAGGGCTTAGAGACTACAAGCCAGTGCATTATTTAACCTGACGTCCATGCAGACAGAAGTACAATGACTATGGCATACCATACTAAAGGGTGAAGCACACTGGATTAATATTGTTAGTCTGTGTGTGTGTAGAGGAGGGAATATCTGGGTACACATAATACCATTCCAGGGACCTCTTAAGACGGGTGGGGTGAGACCGGGAACATGGGTGCGTCAGGACTTAGGACATGGGCTGACATGTACATGGAATGTCATGTGCGCAATACTTGTCATAGGTATGGCGCTTGTGCTCTCTCTGTTCTGCTTATATGGAATTCTAGTCACACATGATCCTTGCAAAGATAGGTGATGTAACAGTTACTGCTGTCAAGGGTGTGGCCATACATTAATGTTACTGTTGCAATTGCAAATCCACTGCCTCATGTATGATGCATTTTGTTCCATCATTGACTGATGGTGTCTTAGATGTGTGCCATATGCTGCAAAGAATCATGTTGCCAACATGTATGTGTGAAATAGGTGTGGTCCTCTGCTATTGTCCTTCAAAGGTGAAATGTACAGGATATATGCCATTTACAGTGTGTGTGAATGTGACTGTTGAATAACACTCATCACAATTGCTTTGGAAATGTCTGTGTCCTGATCGGTATATCAGCAATGCTCCATGAGGCTGCACTCTTATTCTGATAGTTAGAGATAAAGGTGAGCAAAAATGATTACCCATACCATAATATGGTGATTATTATAGGTGTTTATTTACATATGTTAATACAGTGGTGATGGTGAGTTGATTCAAAAGAAATTGTTGACAATATGTTGGCGCCTACGCAATCCTGCAGCTCTGTTTGGTTGGTCCCCTCATGTTGATGGCCAGCATCCTCCTCTTCCTCCTCTTCAAGCATTTGTGGCTCAGGTTCTAATAGGGGAATGTTCCTTCGTACACAAATGTTGTGCAGGATGGCACAGGTTAAAATGATCTTGCAGACCATTTCTGGTGAGTACAGGATGCTCCCACCAGTGATGTCGAGGCACCTGAATCTCGACTTCAGGATGCCAAAGGTCCTCTCGACTATGGTGCGTGCCCTCCTATGTGTCTCATTGTAGGCACGCTCTGCTGCAGTGCTTGGGTTGCCAAATGGGGTCATAATCCATGGTTGGATCCCATACCCCTGATCTGCTGAAAGAGAAAATGATTGAGATCATATTGATGTAGCTTGCCCCATTAATATCACCTTGCATGGCAGAAGTTCTCTTGTGTTGTCTGTGACTCATTTGTGTTTGTGTTATTGTGTTGATTCCTAGGCTTCTAGGATGTAACATCAGCATTGGGTTGTTTCCTTGGCTGAACGAGTGTTTGGCTGCTGACTGGTTGTCAGCAGTATATTTTGGGAGTTGCAGTACAGTGTGTACTTCCTAGCATTGTGACTTGTGATGCAGACGTCCCTGTGTCTTAACTGGGGGTGAGATGACAGTTGCATAAACAGAATCAATTTGACAGTGGTGGTAAAACGTTTGCATCTATGTACCCTGGACATCCCATACCTTTTGACATATGCAATGGATTAATTTAAACATCAGTGAGACGCTTACATTTTGCAAGGTCACAATTAGCCAAACTTCTCCATACATTGTGATCATTGACGTCTTAACATTTGACTGTACACTAATTTCACATGTGTGACAAGTTCACTGCAGACCTATTTCTCTGCCCTTGGCAAGTTGACTCAGGTTGTAACGTCTACCTAGACTATTGCCCATGATCTAGTTCAACTGGCTAACTTGGTTGTGAGGTTGTCGGTTTGAGTTTCAGAAGGTCCGTATGGCAGTACATCTGTTGTGTGTGTGTTAATTTGTCACACTCCGTATGTGTAGGAATGTGCACGATCCATATAGTACCATCAAGATGTGTTCTTCGCACAGTCCACTTGCCTATTGGTAGTGGGCAATGTGAGAGCAGGAGTAATGTGAGATATTGGAATGTCCGCAATGATTGCATGTGACCTTTATTGTAGTCATCATAATGCTATGTGAGTCACGGTGTTTGACCTGCAGCAAATTACATTCCACACCCCTTACACAGTACGTATTGGCTGGAAGGGTGTTTGTTTGGGTGTTATTGATGTGTTATTGGAGTTTTATCTTCACAGATGTCATGCCAGTTGGCACCATGTGTTTGTCATTGTGTTGTTTTACATTTTCCCCTTATGTCTGTGGAGTGGCATCAGTTTTTATTTGGAACAGTACTTTGTCCCTAGGTGTGTCTCCCATTGGGTGAGGATATCAAACATGCCTAGCGGTGTCACAACCTCAGTGTGCTCCTGTTCACATGTCGCTGTTGTGGTGTATGTGTTATTTGTCCTAGAGGGTTGCTTTGCAGTGTGTGTATAAGTAGGTTTCTGTTCTTACCAACAAGTAGTCCATTTCCATATCGTCCATCCTGGAAGTGTTGATTGATGGTACAGTGACGGAAGATGAATGAATCATGTACACTCCCAGGATACTTTGCCACTATGTTGGTGATCAATCCCTGGCGATCGACAATGGCCTGCACACTGATGGAGTGTGTGTGCTTCCTATTGCGGAATAGATGTTCAGTTGCAGCAGGTGGCACAAGGCATACATGTGAGCAGTCAATGGCACCAAGGACGTGTGGAAATCCATTAATGAGGTAAAACCCCTGTTTGGTCTCCTGCTGCTTCTGCTGTTTGTTTGCGAAGCAGATGTGGCGGGGTGTGAGTGTGATGATGGCATCCAGTACATTGGGCAGGAAGGCAGAGAATGATGGCTGTGAGATCCCAGCAACCACGGCGCCAGTGGTTTGAAAGGAGCCACTTGCCAACATGTGTAGTACAGCTAGCAGCTTGGTTTCTGGTGGGATGGTGCAGGGTGTCTGCAAGCTGGGTGCCAACTATGGGTCAATGTTGCACAGCAGCTACTGAATGGCTTGCCAGTTCAACCTGTACCTCTGGATGATGTCATGTTCCCTGAGGCCATAAAGGGTTGTCCTGGTGCGGAAAATCCTCTTCTGCCTTCTGCGTTGCCTTTGGGGTCCCTGCTGGTGTTGTGGAAGCTGCTGTTGTTGTTTCTGTGCTCTGCGTCTGCATGCATGCTGGATGAGAAGCACCTCCATGTCTTCCTTCTGAAGCTATGCTGTTGCTTCTGTGTGGTTTCATTAAATACAGGAGTGTTTGCCCCATTTTAACGCCTGCCCTGACCCAGTTAAATTTCCGCTTCCCGGCCGTGCAGGATTTTTGCGCAGTAGCATAAATAAGGTGTACGGGTGTTTGTGTCAGTTTTTGGACGGGAACGCCTACCTTGCATATCATTAACGCAAGGCGGTTTTCTGCATCCAGAAAATGACGCACACAGCGGGATTTTGACATCTGCGGGCTCGGTCGTCAAAGTTTAAATATGGTGCACGGTTTGCGCTGAATGTGCCGCAAAAATGTTGATGCACGTTCGGGGCGGACGGAGTATAAATATGCCCCTCAGTTCTCTGGTTTGGTCTTTGAGGGTAATGATGCTGTGAAAAAGCATATCTCTCAGGGAGTGCACTTTGTGATATATTACAGACAGGAACCTCTGTGTTTTTGGTGGCAAAGGTATCTTTGACCCTCCCCATGCGCAGTTAATTACGCCAGATATTGCATAACTCATGACACCTTTTATAACATCATTGATAATATTAATGTAACATTTGCAGTAAAGTTATTGATGAGATAACTGTGCATGGTGGAGGGCTGAGTTACCTTAGGGCATGAGTTATAGTTACTTGCGATAACAATAACAATAACTGCTGAATTTCTATGGTTTTGTGAGAGTAACATGTGAATCTAAATATTATGTCCCTGTAACCTTTGGGTTTTTTATTGAAATTCTATGTTTTTTAATGTTAAGTAATATTTATTCCAACCACCTACAAAACAAAATTCAATATAATAAAAATATATATATAGAACACACTCAAACAATAAACAAAAATAATTATTACTAAACATGCACATCTAAAATCAAGTTTATTAAAATAAATAAAGTAATTATGCAAGTTCAATGACCATATCATTTTTATTAAGTAATTAATAATTTGGAAAAATATAAAATATATATTATTAAACTTTCCACCCTATTTCTTTACAGACCTCACAATAATAAATAAAATAAAATAAAGACAAATAAAATAGCACCATTTTAATATATTATCAAATGAAAAAATAATAAAGTCAGCTATAAAATCATTACAAATACCTGCACATAAAATAATAACTTAGAAAGCTAAAAATGACAAAAACAAAAACCCAAAACTAAATATTTTATTTTACAATGTAAAATATGACATAAATACTTTGATAATTTTACTAAAGAGAATTGCTATTAATGTACGACAATATGCCTGCCAAAATGTTAAGGGAAAAACTTACAGCCTTAGCTAGTACTAATTCAGCCTGGGTGAAATTTAAATCACACCAGAGTAATTTGCGTGATTTCAGGAACTTCGTTTTATACTTTTTACATTAAGTCCTTGAATTTAAGCCATTGTGTCAGTCCAGTTAGTTATGAATAAATTTAAGTTTGTGAATAGATTCCATTAAATCCCTTGTTATGTTCTGATCTATGTCAGTAGCACAAGAGAACATTTGAATGAGGTTCTGTGGTTTTTGGATCAATATCAGGCTATGATTGTTGGCAAAGGTGTAAATGTCCACAAGTATTCAGCAGTTCGGATGTTTTAATATGATGTCAGAGACAAATTGCCTAATTTAATTCTAGCAGGAAGGCTAATCCATCACAATGGTGATGGAGTATCCTCACCCCCAAGAATGTGGTTCACCTGCCGCAAGTAGTTAGGGGCGGACCTTCAGGTTAATCATGGTGGAGACTATTCTGTCTCAGCTGTGATTAGGCCCCTTTGATGGCCCTGATGAGCAAGGACCTTTGGAGAAATAACTACATGTCTGCCCACCCAATTAAGTGTAGAAGAGCATTGGTTGAGCAGAGATTCTCATTCTGGAGAAGATTTGTTTAAAATAGATTTTGCATGTACAATTTCTTTTGAATAACAGCTACCTCCCATATTCCTCATGGTGTGATTTCTCATTAGAATTGTGTTGCAGGTTGAGTGTAGTGTGAGAGAACGGATGATTCATGTTAATGTGAATCTTGGTCAATTTCCTTGCATTAATGAGACCATGGGCAAGTCCATGTTTGGACTTGGATGGGAAGAGGATCTTTGTAGTAGTTAAGCTGATTGCGTGGATATGGGAATAGAAGTGGTGCCCCCCACCAATTTGAGAGGAACAGGGCTAAGAGAGACATTACAATTTGGGGGGGAAGTGGAATCAGTGAGGAAAAAGAGTGGAAAGAGGAGTTACTTTGGAAGGTGATGAAGAAGGATTGAGGACATTCCTTTTCATAACTTGTCTCAGAACTTGCAGAGTGCAGAGGGAAGGAGAGATGAGTTACAGGACGGAACGGTTGTGGAAAATAAATTAGAAGTTGTTAGAATGATCTGAGAGAAAAGATGTGATGGGAGAAAAGCGGCCAGCTGATGTGTGGGTTACAGATTGAGGGGTAGGAGAATGTGAATTGTAGAGCAGAAGCAAAAATATAGCAGTATCAATACAGATGACTGGGATGTGAGCGTGAGGGAGTGAAATGATGGATATAGAAGTAGGAAATGAGAGCAGGAAGTAAACAGAAGAGCAGAACATAGGTGTAAGCAGAGTTTGGGCTGTGGAGGAGAAGAGAAAAGGTAAGCAGTAGGGGATAAAGAAGATGAAAATGCAATGGTAGGAGAAGAGGGAGATAGTTGAGAGACTGGAATTGAGAGGAGATTTTGGGAAAGAAGAGTTAGCATTAGGGATACCATCTTGGCTTCTGGAGTAAGGATGTAATGATAAAGAACAAGAGAAAATAAAGGTATGAAGATTTTCCTTACTGGAATTGTGTAGTATGGAAAGGCGCGCCAATATTCAAAAATATTTTATGTGGATGTTGTCATGATTAAAGGTGTACTCTTCCTTGTTGCAACGTCAATTATCCTGACTCCAAGTGTTATTTATTTTGCCTGTGTTCAAGATCGATCAATTTGGTACTATGGTGAGTAATTGTTCTTTCCTCTATAAGGATTATGACTTTTGTTGTGGGCTGATTTCAATGATATCTCATCAAGTCAGTTTTTGAGCCTAGAGCAGCAGAAGCCAATCCATCCAAACTACTTTGAAATTTATTTGGCATGATTACAATTGATTTTATTTCAAGGCTAGTTTTTAGATTTGGTAGATCAGTCCACACTTAATTGGACCTCTGGAATTTTACTTGGGTTCGAATCACATGGAGTTTTTGGAAGAGAGGAAGATTACCAATCAGGTATCACTTGTGAGATGGTTATTAATTTCATCCTTAGTTTATCAGTAGTTAAGCATGTTGTTTTGATTTGGTTCTCAGTAGTTGATGTTAGTGTACTTTATAAAGATTGCAGCCAGGAAAACTCAGATTTAAAGACAATTGATGCTATGTAGCTGAACATTTGTTGGGCAGTCCAATTTGAGTGTGGGAAATAGGTCTGGAGAAACAGCTGCCCAGCTATAAAAGCGTCAGGGAAAATTCTGAATTGTAAGTAGTGAGGTGGTGCATAGAGTTGGATCAGATGCTAAGCTACCAAGACCATATGTATATGTTGTTTGGAGCCATTCAAAAAGGCAAGTAGTTCTAGCTCTAGAGCACTAACTAATCAGAAACTAGAACAGGTCAGAACTGGTCCCACTTGAACCTCCTGTAGTGGGTCTCTAGTATCCTCCCAGAATCATCTACTGCAGAACTGTAGTCAGTAGGCACTATAGTAATAGACCTCTGTGATCTGTCCAGAGGCCTCTGGGGCACAGTCTTAGGAATGTGAAAAAGATATCATAGGGGAGAGTCTATGGTGTTAATACAACCGCAACAAAGGACCAACCCTAAAATTGTTAAATAAAATTATAATAATGAGTGCATGTGGTCAGCCCAAAAGTGGGTGAAGTGAAACCTACTAGCATTAAGAAGAAACCTTTTTATAGTTGGTCTCTGGTCAATCCAGAAGTAGTTGCAGTCCTAGAGAGTCCTAGAAATGGTCTGTAAACCACCCAGTGATAATTTAATGGAGTCTACTGTTAAATGCCTAGGGGGCAGTTCTAGAAATATTATTATGACACCTTAGCATCTGCCCAATGTTGAAAAAAATCATCCCTTCACTCAGTGAGGGCACAGACATGTAAGGATGGAATGTATTTAAATAAAACTGGATTATTTAGTGTGGAACTGGGTTGGGGTAGGGATTTATACATGCAGAGCTGAAGGGCTTAGTTAACAAATTACATTGTAACACAGGAGTTAACTTGGTATAGTTGATGAAAGTAGGATAAATTGCAGGTGTTGTATTTCCCCAGGGTAGTGAGCAAAGGTCTATCAATATTTCCCAGAAGGGGACAGGGCCGTTTGACCCAACATTGATGTGCACATTTCAATATGAATAGAAGTCCTTACCATGTTGTTGTTATGTTATTAAGGTGAGAAGGCCCTGATGTGGTGAGGGAGGTTGCTCCATGTCTTAGGTGTGATGTAGGAAAACAAACAACTTTTCTGTTCTGCTTTCGTGAATGCAAAGGATGTGAGCAAAAGAGTGAGGCAGAACATAGGTGTCCGTTTGGATGGTGGAAGTGTATGCGACTGTTCAGTTACACTGGTTCAATGGTGTGTAAGGCTTTATAAGTGTGCTTGAGGGTTTGAATTTGCTGTGCTTGTGAATGCGGTGCTCCTTGAGGTGCTGTGCAATGTGTTTGTGGTGTGGGAGGTCCAGTATGATTCTTGTGGTGGTGTTCTGGATGGTCTGAAGTCTTTTTAGAAATTGTTTGGAGATTCTGGCATAAAGTGTGTTTCCATAGCTGAGCCCGCTTGTCATGAGTGCTTGCATAACAGTCTGTCTGGTGTTGTGTGGCAATCAAGTGAAGATATTTCATAACATGCATAGGATGTGAAAGCAGGAGGTGCTCACTGCACTGACTTGTGCCATCAAAGTGAATTTGTTGTCTAAGATGATCCCCAGATTTATTGCGTGGTCAGTGGGTGTTGTTGTTGGTTCTAGATCTGACAGGTACTGGGTGGTGTCCCATGGGGATGTCTTGTTTCTCAAGACCAGTACTTTGTTCCTATTTGAACTGAGCTTCAAGCAGATGGTTCTCATCCATTCTGCTACCATGATCATGCAGTTGGTGAAGTTGGTTCTGGTGTTACTTATCTTGTTCATCAGGATGAGTTGGGTGTCACCGGTGCATGAGATGATAGTGATATCTTGGGTTGAATGATGTTGGCTAATGGAGTCATATAGACATTGAACAGGATGGGGCTGAGGGACCATCCTCGGAGGATTCTGCAGATCTGATTGTGGACAATGGCGCTCTGACCTTTTAGTTTCTCCCCACAAGGAAAGAGCAGATCCAGATGAATGTGATCCTTGGCTGACTATGTTGTGGAGTCTTTTGAAGAGAATGTTATGGGAGACAGTGTTGAATCCTGAAGACAGTTCAATCAGAATGACTGACACTGTTTCTTCTTGGCCCATGATAGTCTTGATGTGGTTTGTGGCTGTGATGAGTGCTGTTTCGGTTCTGTGGTTATTTCTGAATCCAGATTAGGTGTTGTACAGCAGATGGTGAAGCCTTGGTGCTGGCCTTCTTAATTACTTTGACTAGTTAGGAGGTTAGGAGCAAATGTTTTGATCCATACTCTGGTATGATAGATAAGGGAGTGGCATCTGGTTTAGACATACATGGATATCAGAAATCTGATTCAAACTGTCAAACAGCCAGATCACTGAAGTTTGAAGTCAACTAGATAGATCATGTCAAAGTCAATACATTGAGTCAATGAGAATGATTGTCAACTTATTTGGAATAAGAGACTGTGACTCGCCATCTCATAGACTTTGAACATAGGATAGAATGCATCTCTGTATTGGCACAGAGATGTTCATGCTTCTTCTTCTGGCTGTGTATGTGTCTCCATTTTCTACATGTTTGTTCCATTTGTTCACATTTAAAAGACAAAGGGGGTCATTCCTACCCTGGTGGTCCGAGACCGCCAGGGTAGGGGACGGAGGAAGCACCGCCAACAGGCTGGCGGTGCTTCTGGGGCTATTGTGACCGTGGCGGTAAAGCCGCGGTCAGAAAAGGGAAGCCGGCGGTTTCCCGCCGGCTTCCCGCTGCCCCTGTGAATCCTCCACGGCGGATTCCGACCCCCTTCCCGCCAGCCTGGTTCTGGCAGTTTTCACCGCCAGAACCTGGCTGGCGGGAACGGGTGTCGTGGGGCCCCTGGGGGCCCCTGCAGTGCCCATGCCACTGGCCACTGGCATGGGCACTGCAGGGGCCCCCTAAAAGGGCCCCACATTGATTTACAGTGTCTGCTTGGCAGACACTGAAAATCGCGACGGGTGCAACTGCACCCGTCGCACACCAGCAACTCCGCCGGCTTCCTCGTTGCTGGAGCTTTCCCGCCAGGCGGGCGGCAACCGCCGCCCGCCAAGGTAGGAATGACCGCCATAGAGTCTGATTTACCAGGCAGAGGGAAATCAACCGTCACAAAGGTGATGGATATCCCGTCCTTCATATTACTATCCCGTTTTATCCTATGGAGATCGCAATACGGTGGACAGTATATCTGTCAAATTTGTGATTCTGAATCTAAGTCAGGACCAAAGTTTGGAGTGGTGATGAAGTTGAAAATGGGAAGACATCAAAGGAAGACACCCCTAACTTTTTCACCTTTATATGCATATCTGTCTGTTGACAGTACAAGTAGAGGATAAGTTAGATAGAAGATTGTGGTCACATGGCCCTATAAAGGTCTAACAACAAGAGGGTAGAGGGAATTAGTTGTTATGAAAGGGAGCGGGTCTGGTAAGGAAAACAATCCACTTACACCATGAACCCACAACAATGCCCAAAGCAATTTGAAAAAATGAGACTTGCCTCAGAAAATAAACTTAGGGGCTTATACACAAGCTCCAGTGCACCACTGAAATGTCACTTTTAGTGACGGTCTGGTGGCACACACTGTAGGGCCATATTTACAAGGCCCCCCAAAACCTCCCAGCATGGCCTTTCATTGCCTTGTAAATAAGGAATGTGACAAAGAAGCACAAGTCTCGGCATTGCTTCACCCTTCGTCAGGAAGGCATGCCATGGGTGTTACGGTGGGTGTTCCCACATAACACCAATAGCAATTGACATATTCCCAGATTTACAAGGTTTTGTAAACCGGGGAATGTGGTGAAATCCTGGGCCTCCTCAGGGGAGGCGTAAGGGAGATGCAACAAGGAGAAATACCTTTATTTCTCACAGTTTTGTCCTTGTTCTGTGTGTGCTGCATTGTGCAGCACAACCAACAAAAGGAAAATGCCTCTTGTGATTTTTTTGGTGCAGGAAGGTATCATTTACTGCACAAAAACAATCGTCCCTGCAATACAGACACTCTTGCACCAGAGTGCTCGTATTGGCGCATGGAAGCCCATTGTGCACCAGCACAGGGGAAAAAACAGGAATGCACTGTACCTTATAGATATGGCACATTCCTGTCCTTTTCTTTCGATGTAGGGCAGTGCTGCAAGAAGACTTGGCCCCAATCAGCAACCACAAGGTAAAATTAAGCACTGATCAAAAGATTGTAAATATGCCCCTGGTTCTGGCAGTGGCACACAATTCCTCACTACAGACTTCAATGTCCTGCTTCTCACAAACTTTACAATGTTCCCCAGTGACCCCATCCACACAGATATGAAGATGGGAGAGGGATTTTGAGTGGCAAGAGAAGCTTCTCTACTATATACTGCCTCTCCCAACTGAAGGAGAAAGGAAGCAGGCTAGCTGTGAGAGAAGCGATGAGCTACAAAAACTGGCATCAAACTTCTAACCAATCTGAGAGAGTTGACAGGTACATTGTAGAAACATTGTCTATGTTCAGCTTACTGTGCTCTAGCTACCCTCATGATAATTGCAGGCAAAACTTGTGTGGGTGGTAGTTACTAGTCTTTTTTGTGAGACAAACAATTTGAGAAAACTGTTGTTTTGCTGGATGACGTGCGTTGCAGTCTCCTTGTTGCACATTATTTTTTTTTAGTCAATTATTCTTACTTGCCCCAAAAACGTGCTTTGTTTCTTTTTATATGCTTTCACTTTCAAAACACTTCCTTCGATGGAAACTAACAGGAATTACCAAAGTATGTCATATTTTTCAAGGAGTTAAAAAAACTGTGCATGGATTTGAAAAATATATTTCTGGTTCTTTGAAATTACTATCTGTTGATAAATTGCTCAAGTAACGAAATATGTTGTACTGTACAGAACATGTCAATGCCCGCACACTGTCACTGAGCATGCAAGCATTACCTACTAATAGGTCCTGCTCTTGTTGGCTCTGATGTAGTTAGAAGAATCTGGGGTCTTGTACAAAACTATTTTGCAATATGTATGTGCCCTACATTTTTTTCTCTCTGACAGCTGCTTTCATGCAGGTCCACAGAATGAATTCCACTTGTCACATTGCATTGATGAAAAATCCCTAGCTGATACCTAATGTTACCACAATGCGAGGAGAGTTCACATCAACTTCAACTCATCAGGCATATTTTCTTTGTTTTGATCAAAGGCTATCTTCACCATATCAGGTTGATGTTAGAAGATGCCTTTGATGGAGATCATCTCTGAATTCTTTTTTCAGAGTTCAGATGAAGATTGAACGGCATCTGAATTTATGATTCTGATATGATATTCTTTGTTGCTATCCCCCTTCGTGATGATACTGTGGGTTAAGTGTGGCAAGGCATGAGAAAGAACCCCGAAGTGAGCTGCTTGATTAATTGTGTGCACCTCCATTTGGCTGTTTGTAGATTTAAGGGGCTTGTGTTATTGTGACTGTGCTAATGGTTTCATTAAATCTTGAGCTTGTACTTTCTTCGTTCAATTATGTGACTCCACGCTTAACTTACATGTGTTATTTGATAGTGCTACACATTTACATTTCATGTTTCACGTGTGCCTTCAAATCAGTACCTAATATGTAAAAAAATGAGGGCCTTATTTATACTTTTTGACGCAAAACTGCGCTAACGCAGTTTTGCGGCCAAAAAATTAGCGCCGGCTAACGCCATTCTGAAGCTCCATGCGGGCGCCGTATTTATTGAATGGCATTAGCCGGCGTTAGCCGACCGGCGCTGCCTGGTGTGCGTGAAAAAAAACCACATACACCAGGCAGCGCCGGCGTAGGGAAAAATGGCGTTTGGGCGTCCAAAAATGGGGCAAGTCAGGCTGAGGCAAAAAAATTGTCTTAACCCGATTTGCGCCATTTCTTTTTGGCGCCCAGACGCCATTAACATGACTCCTGTCTTACCAAAGACAGGAGTCATGCCCCCTTGCCCAATGGCCATGCCCAGGGGACTTCTGTCCCCTGGGCATGGTCATTGGGCATAGTGGCATAGTGGCATGTAGGGGGGCACAAATCAGGCCCCCCATGCCACAAAAAAAAATTAAACAAAATACTTACCACAACTTATCTTTTCTTCCCTGGGATGGGTCCCTCCATCCTTGGGTGTCCTCCTGGGGTGAGCAAGGGTGGCAGGGGGTGTCCCTGTGGGCAGGGGAGGGCACCTCTGGGCTCATTCTGAGCCCACAGGTCCCTTAACACCTGCCCTGACCCAGGCGTTAAAAAGAGGCGTAAATGCGGGGTTTTTTGCCCCGCCCACTCCCGGGCGTCATTTTTACCCGGGAGTATAAATACCACGCACATGCCTGGGAGTCATTTTTTAAGACGGGAACGCCTACCTTGCATCTCATTAACGCAAGGAAGGTGTACACGCCAAAAAATGACGCTAACTCCATGAACTTTGGCGCTAGATGCGTCTAACGCCAAAGTATAAATATGGAGTTAGTTTTGCGTTGAAAAAAACAACGCAAATTTGGCGCAAACGGAGTATAAATATGCCCCTGAATGTCTGTTCCCCAGCGCTCTACGAGAAGACCGAGATCAGTGTAAGTAAATATTGGTGTCCCCGTTACCAAGGCTGTTAGTCTTGAATTCACCTAAATGCGTCTCCAGTCCACTACCAGACAATCCGTGCCCATTTATCTCTCTCTTGCAGGTCCCTGCTTGCTCCTTTTGATGACAGGTTTTCCGTCTTTCTAATCCTCCGCCTTTCCACTTTGATTTTCCCTCTTTTGCTCTCGGTAAATGTCTGATGTAGAAAAATAAGGGGCAGTCCCCAAAAATTAGTGGCGGTTATCCCCACCAGCTAAAAAAAACACACTGCTTCACATACTTTACATCTGCTGTTGTGTGTTTTTGAGATTGGTTGTCGATTATTTAATGAATCCACAAGTACAGCACTTGTGCATATTTTTAAAAGTTTTTACAGGTACTTCCTGCCATTTTGCCTCCAAGGTGAGCATCTGCATTCAGTAAAAAGAAACACAGTTTTATTTAACTTTTAGGAAAATAGAATAAAAGCAATAGTATCAGAAATAATAAAATAAATCAAAGCAAACTGTTAGAAATGGGGTCTTTGGTTGACAGTCAGGTTACCCCCTGTTCAAGCAAGGACCCTCACTCTAGTCAGGGTAAAAGAGAATCACCCTCAGATAACCCCTGCTTACCACGTGGTAGCTTGGCAGAGCAGTAGGCTTAACTTCAGAGCGTTAGGTGTAAAGTATTTGTACCAACACACACAGTAACTTATTGAAAACACTACAAAATGACACAACACCAGTTTAGAAAAATAGGAAATATTTATCTAAACAAAACAAGACTAAAACAACAAAAATCTGACATACACAAGTCAAGTTATGAATTTTTTAAGATTAAACTCAAAAATAGCTCTTAGAAACACAAAATGCTTCGATGAGGTGTTAACACGGCGTTGTGACGGAGTCGTTCCCAACAAGCCGACACCAGCAGTGCCGGACACAGAGTCGCGTAGACCCCCAAGTACAGTACCTTTGGTGAAGAGTGAAAACAAGTTGATGTGCGAAGTCGGGGATCGCGGCGTCTGTGCGAAACGTTGAATCCACACACTTCGAGCGGCGTCGGTCACGACTTGGTGCGGCGACTTCCACTGAGTAGCGGACTTCAGTGGGGCTGCAGCGGCATCGGGCCTGCGAAGGTCATCGCGTTCCAGCAAAGATCGCGGAGTTGGTTGCAGGCGGCGTCACTGGATTCAGCAGGGGCGTCGGTCCAAAGTCGTCCGAATTTGATTTCCTTGGATTTCCACCAGGTTTCCTTTCAAGGGCCCAGGGACTGGATAGGGCACTACTTGTGGGAGCAGGAGTCTCTCCAGAGACTCCAGGTGCTGGTAGAGAGAAGTCTTTGCTTTCCCCGAGACTTCAAACAACAGGAGGCAAGCTCTAAATCAAGCCCTTGGAGATTTCTTCACAATTTCGAAGGCACACAAAGTCCAGTCTTTGCCCTCTCACTCTGGCAGAAGCAGCAACTGCAGGATAGCTCCATAAAGCACAGTCATAGGCAGGGAAGCACTTCTCCTCAGCTCTTCAGCTATTCTCCAGGCAGAGGTTCCTCTAGATGTCCAGAAGTGATCTGTGGTTTTGGGTGCCCTTCTTATACCCAATTTCTCCTTTGAAGTAGCCCTACTTCAAAGTAAAGTCTGTTTTGAATGTGAAATCCTGCCTTTCCCAGGCCAGGCCCCAGATACTCACCAGTGGGTCAGAGACGGCATTGTGTGAAGAAAGGCACAGCCATTTCAGGTGTAAGTGACCACTCCTCCCCTTCCTCCTAGCACAGATGGCTCATCAGGAAATTCAGACTACACCCCAGCTCCATTTGTGTCACTGTCTAGTGCGAGGTGCAACCAGCCCAAATGTCAAACTGACCCAGACAGGGAATCCACGAACAGGCAGAGTCACAGAAATAGTATAGGCAAGAAAATGCTCACTTTCTAAAAGTGGCATTTTCAAACACACAATCTTAAAATCAACTTTACTAAAAGATGTATTTTTAAATTGTGAACTCAGAGACCCCAAACTCCACATGTCCATCCGCTCCCGAAGGGATGTCAATTTTTGAGAGGGACAGGCCTTGCAACAGTGAAACATAAATTTACCAATATTTCATTGTCAGGACATATAAAACACATTACTATATGTCCTACCTTAAACATACACTGCACTCTGCCCTTGGGGCTACCTAGAGCATACCCTATGGGTGCCTGACTTGTAAGAAAAGGGAAGGTTTAGGCCTGGCAAGTGGGTACACTTGCCAAGTCGAATTTACAGTGCACACACAGACACTGCACTGGCAGGTCTGAGACATGATTGCAGAGCTACATATGTGGGTGGCACAACCAGTACTGCAGGCCCACTTGTAGCATTTGATGTACCTCCAGTGCACTTTACTAGGGACTTACTAGTAAATCAAATATGCCAATCATGGATAAACCAATAAACAATACAATTTACACAGAGAGCATATGCACTTTAGCACTGGTTAGCAGGGGTAAAGTGCTCAGAGTTCAAAAACCAACAGCAACAAGTCAGAAAAAATAGGAGGCAGGAGGCAAAAATATTGGGGATGACCCTGCATAAGCAAAAAAGTCCAACACAAACCAACGTAAGTGAGTATTTGTAAAAAGATTCAAATAGGCAACATGCTCACAAAATAACGATATAGTCTCATTAATTAAAGTCTAAGGCATGTGAATAAACATTATCCTTAAGATATTCAAGCATTAAATTAGTGTATAAAATAACTGAATGTAATTATTTAAAATCTAACAGAAAGAATGATTAAATGACATGCTGTAAAGACAAGAAAATAGAATTTAAAAAATCAAGGAGAGAAAAAAAGAGAAAAATCACAGAATCAATTCAAGAGCATGTCTTTATTTTGAGAAAGAATTGAGATAATAAAGATTTGAAGAGTGTAAAATGTAGGAGGAATGAAATATAGAGACAAAATTGTGTGGTGTTCCCCAGCCTGGGAGAATGCAGATAAATTACACCAGCCAAGTGCTGCAAGCAAACATTACTTTATTCTTCAGCCTACACTCATGAACTATGTATTACATCATGCTTTACGTGAACCACACCTTGCCACCTCCCCGCACATTATGTACTTCTTGTTCAGAGTCCTCCCAGAACCACGAGGAGTTTAGTGTGCATAACATCAAGATGCTACTTCTCCCGCTTTGTTAAATAAAAAGGTGGCAGACATCACCAAAATCACATTTCCTCTATTAGTTGGCGAGGTGCTCTCACTTGTCAGCTGGCTCAGATGATCTGAGATGATTGAGGTCTACCATGATTAGGTAACAGAGACTAAGGGCCAGATGTAGCAAAGGGTTTGCGAGTCACAAACGGCAAAAAACGCCGTTTGCGAGGCGCAAAAGCCCCTCTGCTATGCAGAAATGCATTTTGCGAGTCGGATCCCTTCCTATTTGCGACTCGCAATGCTATTCAATTTCATTTGCCACCGCGAAAGCGGTGGCAAATGAAATCGCAGTTACCATCAACTTGAAGTGGATGGTAACCCAGTCGCAAACGGTAAGGGGTGCCCATGGGACCCCTTCCCCTTTGTGACTGGAAAAAAAAAATAATTCAGAGCAGGCCAAAGGTCCAAAGGACCACTGCCTGCCCTGAAAAAAACCAAAACGAAAGGTTTCGTTTTTTTTTTCCAAGTGCAGCTCGTTTTCCTTTAAGGAAAACGGGCTGCAGATGGAAAAAAAAAACTGCTTTATTAAAAAGCAGTCACGGACATGGTGGTCTGCTGACTCCAGCAGGCCACCATCCCCGTGAGTGCCCATACTGCAATGGGGTCGCCAACTGCGACCCACCTCATTAATATTAATGAGGTGGGTCTTTGCGACCCCATTGCGAGTTGCAGAAGGTGTCTGAGACACCTTTCTGCATAGCAAATTGCGACTTGCAATTTGCGAGTCGCACGGACTCGCAAATTGCAAGTCGCAATTTGCTTTGTTGCTACATCTGGCCCTTAGGCTCATGCTTTTGAGCTGGACATGCTGGTTGGGTCACTTCCCATAGGTTTCGGGACTATTCAGGTGTCGCAGTAGGCTTTTAAAATGTGATATGTCCTGAGTGATGGATTGTCCAGGATGATCTGTTGTTGCCATATGTCCTTAGCACTCCACAACCTGTAATGGATGAGCAGCAAAAGGAGTGTTTGATCTTCGTCTGCATCTCTTCTTAACCAATACCCAGACTCCTTTGTCAAAAACTGTCTCCTAGGCATGGTCGTGTGGCTCTGCGTATGTTTTCATTTTTCTTTTCCGAGCCGCGTCATTGTCTCCAGTCTTTTCATTATTCACTAATCAATCTCGGGCCCATTGAGGTAGTTTTTTTCTCATAGCCCTTCCAAATACCAAGGTGGCTGGACTCTCACCAGTTGTGGAGTGAGGAGTTGATAAACAGGCCCGGAGGGCCCCAGAAATGGCTTATCTCAGAATGATTCCTTCCATTGATGCTCATTGAATGACCTTCTTGAGGGTGCTCAAGAATCATTCAACAACACCGTTAGTTTGGGGCTAGAGCGGTGTACTCTTTTAATGTTTGACGTTGAGTCAGATAATAAATTCTTTGAACTTTGCTGTTAAAGGGTGGGCAATTATCAGATTTGAGGATTTTGAAGATGCCCCATATTGCAAAGATGTCATCAAGCCATACTATGACTTTGTCATGGGTTGTCAAAGATAGGTCTTCTACCAAAGGAAAATAATGAATATTCTTCTATGACCACCATGAGATGTCGACCATTTCTTAGCGGCCCAAAAAAGTTAACTGGAACTCTCTACCAAGCATGAGCAGGAAGATCAGACATTGGCAATGGGTTTTGTATCACCTTCGGGAACAATAATTGCAAATGTGGCATGTATTCAGCTCCTTCTCAACTCACTCATCTAGCCGAGGGAATCACACTCAATCTCCAAATGCTCTCTTGGTGGCTACAACACCACGGTGTCCTTCATGGGCCAGCTCGATGATCCACTGTCTTAGGCATCCAGGTATGTCAGTTCTCGAGCCTCATATTAGTATGCCTTCTTGGGTGTCTGCTAGCTTATCATGTACATTTTTTAACTTTTAGAATTGAAAGTCGTCAGCAAGGGGCCGGGTACTTCTCCTCCATGATTGTGTGGTAATCAGTTCTCTGATTACATTCATGTCTTTATCAGCATTGGTTGCAGCAATGATTTGATAGACGTATAGAGCTGCTGGTGTGCTGGATTTCACAAAAAGTTGAGTTTGCTTCAGCTGTTTTGGATGTTGAACAGTGATAATGCAACAGCACTTGTGAAAAGTAATCTGGTGGGTTTTGGTCCTTCCCCTGTGTTACTGGGGTATTTGCTGTCCAAGCAAGGACCCTCACTCTAGTCAGGGTACGTCACACACAATCCAAATTATCCTGTGCCCACCCTCTGGTAGCTTGGCATTGAGCAGTCAGGCTTAACTTAGAAGGCAATGTGTAAAGTATTTGTGCAATAAATCATGCAATAACATAGTATAGCACCACAAAAATACACCAAACAGTGTTTAGAAAAATGTATAATATGTATCTGATAAGATGCAGGTCAAAACGATTAAAATGCAATAAGTATATGTTGAGATATCACTGTAAAAGTGGAATAAAGTGTCTTTAGTCTTTTAAAAGCAATAAATGTTTCTTTCAAGCACAAAGTACCTGGTTTGCGTTCAAAATCTCCGTAAAGAACTGCAGAGGAGAAGATGAGTGGAAAACAAGGAGATGTGCGTCGATTTCTCGGGCCGCGCACAGTGATGCGTCGTTTAGTTTTCACTCAGGGATGGCTGTGCATTGATTTCCGGTGCTCGGTCGTGGATCCTCTTCGGGCTACGGGGTTTTCGGACACCCCTTGGATGATACATGGATTTCTGGCACTGACAGGACGAAGGGGCTGCGTCGATCCGGTGGGCGATGCGTGGAAATTTCTACTGCACGGCAGGAGCTGAGTCGATTCCTCTCTGAAAGTCAGGCTGCATCATTCCGGCTCTGCTGTGCGTCGATCCAGTGGGGCGTGAGTAGATTTTCCGGTCGCTATGCTGGCGATGCGTCGATCTTCTCGTTGCGAAGTAGGACTGCCGCATTCCAGTTCGGCGTGCTGTGCATTTTTCACTGCGATGCAGGATGTGCCTAGTTTCTGGCAGGGTGTGTGTCAATTTTCACAGCACAAGGAGTCCTTCTTGTAGAGATGAAGTCTTATTTGGTCCTGAGACTTCAGTGAACAGGAGGAAAGCTCTACCAAACCCTTGGAGAGCACTTCTCACCACAGCCAGAGAGCAGCAAGGCAGCAGTCCTTCACAGAAAGCAGTCAGGTGAGTCCTTTGGGCAGCCAGGCAGTTCTTCTTGGCAGGATGCAGGTTCTGGTTCAGGCTCTTTTCTCCAGGAACTGTCTGTGACAAAATTGTCTTGTGAAGAAGTGTCTGCGTTGGTGTGGGCAGTGGCCCTGTTTAAATACCCAAATGTGCCTTTGAAGTGGGGGAGACTTCAAAGAGTGGCTTAGAAGTGCACAAGGTCCCATTTCAGTTCAATCCTGTCTGCAAGGGTTGCAGTAGGAGGTGTGGCAATCCTTTGTGTGAGGGCAGGCTACTGTCCTTTGACATGTAAGTGTCAGGCCCTCCACCCCCCCCAGCCCAGGAAGACCCATTCAAAATGCAGATTATGCAAGTGAGGCTGAGTATCCTGTGTTTGGGGTGTATCTGAGAGAATGCACAAGGGAGCTGTCAACTGAACCCAGCCAGATATGGATTGTGAGGCACAGAAGGATTTAAGTGCAGAGAAATGCTCACTTTCTAAAAGTGGCATAACTAAAATAGTAATATTAAATCCAACTTCACCAGTCAGCAGCATTTTGAATCACCATTCTGGCCATACTAAATATGACCCTGCTACTCCTTTCAGATCAGCAGCTACCACTCAAACAGTATATGAGTGTAGCACCAATGTTAGCCTATGAAGGGAGCAGGCCTCACAGCAGTGTAAAAACACATTTAGGAGTTTAACACCACCAGGACATGTGAACTGTTTAATTGCATGATCATGTCCGCTATGAGTGGACCAGAGTGTCTCTTCTTTTAAATAGCTTTGTTCGCTTGGCTCATATCAGTGCAAATGTGCACTGCATAGCACCTGACCTCTTTTGGTACTATTACTATGGGTGAAACAAATGGCATGGGGCTTGTGGAGCATTCAATAATGTAATGTTTAAGAGGGCTCCCTACTCTTTCTCTACAGCTTCTTGTAGATAAAAAGCAACTCTGCAGTATCGCTGAGCAGCTGGACAAATGTCTTTATTGATATGAGCTGTATTATAATTTTCTTGAGGTTTCCCAGGCTACGGAACAATGGCAGGAATTGGCTCATCATCTTGGACTTAGGGCAGAGGTTATAGTTGAGGGACATCAGTCCCATGCCAGCAGCAGTGGCAAAACTGAGTAAATAGGCACTCAATGAAGTTCTTTGTAGAACATGAATGGTGGTTCACACCAATAACCTTTTTGTGTTGTATTTTCACTTAGAATGACCTTTGGCATTGCTATGGCTCAGAAGGAGCCCATGTATAACCTTCATGCCTGTTGGGGTGAGGTAAGGCAAGGGGGTATGCTGTTAAACTTTTTAACTGGCAGGATGTTAATCAATGCAACAACTGTTTATGATGAAAGTTACTGGGTTACGGTTCAATTTCAATATGATTTTGGGACAGTGTCCAAATGATATTTGTCACTCTGTTTGGTGACCTTTCTTTGAACTGTGATCTTCCTTACAGGTAGCCAACCCCACATGTGCATGCAGCTTTTTAGTAGATATCATCAGTGCACATTCATTTTCTTTGCTGATACTAAGGGGGTCATTCTGACCCCGGCGGTCTGAGACCGCCGGGGCCAGGGTCGGCGGGAGCACCGCCGACAGACCGGCGGTGCCCCGCAGGGCATTCTGACCGCCGTGGTTCGCCCGCGGTCAGATTCGGGAGACCGCCGGTTTCCCGCTGCCCTGCAGAATCCTCCATGGCGGCGGAGCGCGCTCCGCCGCCATGGGGATTCTGACACCCCCTACCGCCATCCTGTTCCTGGCGGGTCTCCCACCAGGAACAGGATGGCGGTAGGGGGTGCCGCGGGGCCCCTGGGGGCCCCTGCAGTGCCCATGCCAATGGCATGGGCACTGCAGGGGCCCCAGTAAGAGGGCCCCACAAAGTATTTCAGTGTCTGTTTGCAGACACTGAAATACGCGACAGTGCCACTGCACCCGTCGCACCTTCCCACTACGCCGGCTCAATTCTGAGCCGGCGTCCTCGTGGGAAGGTTGATTTGCCCTGGGCTGGCGGGCGGCCTTTTGGCGGCCGCCCGCCAGCCCAGGGCAAATCCCAAAATACCCTCAGCGGTCTTTCGACCGCGGAGCGGTATTTTGGTGGGGGAACTTTGGCGGGCGGCCTCCGCCGCCCGCCGAAGTTAGAATCACCCCTTAAGTAGTGATGTTGAAGAACCTATGTATGATGTGCTCGATGACCTATAATAGTGCCTGGTTTCTACTTGTCATAGCTGATTTTGCTTTTCAGATTTAGGGGCGTGGTTCAAATGTTTCTGGAATGTTATCACAGCCATTTCATCTTGTTGTTGTGACGCTGTTAATTTCTCTTTGCTTCAGCACACAGTTATGAAATGATCATCTTTTCCACAATCTTTACAAACTTGTCCTACAACTGGGCATTTACCTTGATAGAGAAATTAAAATCCACATTGGAAGCATGGCTTTTTGTTTGAAGGTGTCGGCCCATGTCTATCTTTTGTATGCTTGTGCTTGCTCTTCACGGTCAGTTCCGATTCATGGTGTTCCACTCCTGCTTCCATGTTAGTAGTTTGTCGATCTGCTCATGATTCTGCTATTGCAAACATCAGCCTTTTCTCAAAGTGTGTGTTTCTCTTAGTATGCACCTTCTAAAGAAGTCTGAAAAGCAGTGATCAATGATTCATTGGTGCATGGTTTCTCCGTCGGTGAAATTGCAGAACTTGTACTGTTTAGTAAGTGCATCAAGTCTTTCAACAAACTCATCCATTGTTTCATCAACCTGTAGTCACGCTTGGTTGAAGATATACCTTTCATAGATGACATTTAGCATAGTATGGACTCTAATACTTCTTTTACCTTTTGGTATGATTTATCATCAGTTTGTGATATTTTCTTCAGCATTCCTTTCACTCCATCCTCTGCAAGGTTTTTCAAATATTTGATGATCTTCTTGTCATCTTCTTTTCCTAGTGCATCTATGAAGTCATGAAATGTTTTGATTTACAAAGCCCACTTAGCACCAATGTTTTTCTTCTTAGAAGTGTTGAAAGCTGGTGGTGGCTTTAATAATACAGGTGCAATGTATTTCGGGGCCCCCTTTTGCCACCCTTGAGAGAACCTGCTGTTCAGACAGCTTTCTCCTCACTGGGTGGCACTGATAATTGCTGCAAGCAGAGGTTGCTGCCGAAGTATGGTTCAATCACCCTTGACGGTGCCTGCGTTTTTCATACTTTGCTGATGTGATTGCTATTTCTTGCTTTTTCTAAATAATTATCCTGTAGTTGGTGAACGCTGCAGCGTCTCTATTAACCACTTTTGGTGGGCATTTTCAATGTGCTCCTCTGCAGGGCCTTCAATCTCTTCTGCAGCTGTATAAGTGCCGGCGCATGGCTTTGACTCCATAAGTGCCAGTCACAGACCGTACTATGTCAATTCTAGGCACACGTGACATACACAAGCAGTTTGCCTTATTGTTGCAAAATCGCAGGGATAGCAATCGTGTCTTCTCGCACCCACATTCCCTACTCATCACCAGGTGTAGCACCTTTTTCAGCCCAGGAAAAAGCAGATGTATTATGTCACATGGAGCTGCAATCAAACATTACAAACTACAAGGATTCTAGTGTGCATAACATCAAAAAGCAACATATACTATAATTGAGGAGTTCACAGGTTTGACATGGAGTGAAAGAAGTGCTAAAGAAAATATCACAAACTGATGGTTTTGATATGTTTTTCCTGTAAAATTGTAGCATTGTTATGACTGTGTCTATAAGATAGAGAGCTTGTTAATGGTAAGCAAAACATCTCTTTTAATATGGTCTTGAGTAGAGAGTATATCTGCTCTAGCAGGTCTATTATTTGCACCAATATCATTCCACCAAGATAAAAAGGACAGTTTACAGAGATCTAAATAATATTGCTATTACAGTTCACAGAGATCTAAATAATATCGTTATTGTTATCAATGTCAGTTAATTGACCTGAAAAGAAGTTTATGAACAGATATTGGAAGGGAAGAGATAGGTAGGTGATTTTGGCCATATGAAAGACAAGAAATCATATATTGTATCACAGTATAATAACTTGCATATTATAATAATTTTTCATGACATGTCCAACATAAATCAGTACATAAATATATTATTTTATGTCGTTTAAAGCAGTATATGATAGATCACAAATGAAGTATAATGTTTGTGTACTTTAGAGGTTTAATGGAGCTTTTTTCCAAACATTGCTCTGCACATCGATAGATCAATTCATGAAATATAATTTTCCTACTTTGATCTATGAGCTATTTCTCAAAGAAGAAAGCTCATGTAATTCTTTTTTTTAATTATTATTTTTATTGGCATTTTCATCAAACAAAACGTGGTGCCCAACTAAGCACTTGGATCAACAGTTACATTGGAGTGGATCTTTTTATGATTAATTTTCACAAAGATACAGTTTAGTACAATTGAGACATAACTATCAGACCAGAGTCTGGAGGAGTAGTGCTCTAGGCTGACCTCCATTGTATTAATTTGGAACTGTTTCACACAAGTGTCCTTCCACCCTATCCCCTTCCTCAATGCTGTAGTGTTTCCTTCAAGGGCCCCATATCTTGTGAAACTTCCTCTGGCACCTCCTGCCTTATATGTCACCTTTTCAGCCATTATGTATAAGTCCTTTCCCATTTTCCATTCCCTCATATTGGGCATCTCCTCCACCCACCCCACCCCCAGCATTTAGCAACATCCCTTTTGCCAACTACTAGGCCTACGTTACTAAAAAGGAGCTCAGGCTGTGGCATGTTTATACCAGTTGGTATCCCAAGAAGGACATATTTAGGGTTGGTTTGCCCAGCACTGCTTCCAGCACTTCCAGGATTGCTAACCACTATGTTTGAATGTGAGGACAGACCAAGAGTGCATGTAGGAATGATCCCTTGTCCGCCCCACACCTTAGGCAGTGGGAGGCCGCTGCTCTCTCAAACTTGTGTAGGTGTGGCCTGTCATGATACACACTATGCAGGATTTTAAATTGTATCAGCCTTAATCTGTTTTTTATAGCCACTTCCCTCAGGTGTATCAAAGCTGCCTTCCCGTCTGAGTCGTCCATCTCTCCCAAGTCCCTTTCCCATCTCTCCCATAGATACTTTAGTGTGTCTGGCATAATATTATTGATTGTATGTCCAGCAGATCGGTTTCCCTTCTGTTTCCCCCTGAAGCAACCCGCCCTTAAGTGGTGCATAGTCTGGCATTTCCGTGGGTTCTAGCCTCTCTGCCTTTTTGAGTTGCATGTATTTGTATTGTTGTGCGTGGGCTAGTTTCTATTCCCTTTGCAGAGAGTCAAATGACTAAGGTTTCCCTCCTCTATTAGATCCCCCACTTTGGAGATGCCTGTCATGTCCCATTCTCTGAAACCTTGTAATTTCCATCAGGCGTTTTCCCTCCCATAGGGGAGTTTCACATGTGACTTTCACACTCCAACCCATAGACTTCCCTGCTGCTATTCAGGCCTCTACTGTCAACTGTGTCACTGTCAACAACTTCTTCAACACTTTCCCACCATATAAAAAGTGTAAGTATAATTTATGCTAGAATTGACTCATCTCCAATAGATATGTGGGATGATCTCTGGGTGTGTGTGTTCAGTCATTAATCACTATCAAATGCGTTGCCCAGTAATATGCCAGAATGCCTAGGAGGGCTATCCCTCATATTGATTTCACTGGAGTGTCTGCAGTGCCCCCGGTTGGTGTTCTCAGTTCCACAACAGTTTGCAGACCTCCCTCTCTGTTCTGGTGAACATTTCTTCCTGAACATTGAGAAATATATTTTGAAGGACATACAATAGCTTCAGCAGGGTGAACATCTAAACTTGGCAACCCTTCCTGTTAGTGTTAGTGGTAGGTTTCTCCACATCTCCACATCTCCATGAAAGTCCACTAGGGCCTTTTGGATGTTTTGGTTGAGACTACACTCCCTGTCCTGAGTCACATATATCCCCAGATATTTGAACCCCTCCTTCTCTTTTTGCATAAGTCCTGGGAGGTTTAACTAAATGAGATCCCTCCCCGGATATAAACTTGATTTGTTCCAGTTTAATGTATAGCCTGAATGAACTCTATATCTCTCGAATAGTCTGAACACTTCAGGCAGTGTTTTGTGTGGGTGGGTGACATACACTAAGGGGGTCATTCTAACCCTGGTGGTCGGTGATAAAGCGGCGGCCAACCCGCCAACAGGCAGGCGGTCCAAAAAATGGAATTCTGACCCTGGCGGGCACCGCCAACACAGCCCGCCACTTTAACACTCCGACCGCCACGGCGGGACCGACAAACAGCGCGGCGGTCACCGCCAACAGGCAGGCGGCAGACAATGTACCGCCCACCCTATCACAACTCACCAATCCGCCACATTTTCCGGGGCGGGAGCCCCGCCGATGAAAAACACGGCGGAAACAGACTACGAACGGGAAAACGCTCACCTATACACACTCCACGAGGAAGGAGGACAGCATGGAGCCCGAATTACACATCCTACCGGCTATTGTCTACCTGCTCATCTACCAGGAGTACGACCGCCGCCGCAGACGACAACGGTGAGTACTGCACCTACGACACAGGGGAGGGGGAGGAGGAAAGCTTACGGGCACACACATACGCGATACACCCACCCCCCCAATACCTACACACCAATGCAGAGCAACAAGTCAGAGTGACACCCCCCAATCCCCCCGGAAGAATGCAAAGACATAATTCAAATGAAGTTTAAAATTTATGTATAAAATAGGTGCATTTAAGTAATGGTAAATATGACATATGAAATATACAAAAGAAATAATGAACATAGTGCAAAGTATAAACATAGTCAATAAGTCCTGCACAGTCCGTTCAATATCCATAGTCCGTGGGCCAATGTGTACAAACACATGGGCAAAGCCCACACAGGAGACCGGAAACCATTGGAGAGAACACTGCTGGGGCATCAGATGAGAAAACAACAGGCACCTCAGGGGGAAGGGAAAGGGGGGCACCTCAGCCACATGAGTCCACGACGCCAGATCCACGAGGGGCGTCCATGCCTACTGTACCATCCTGGGGAGTGCAAAGCCACAGTCCATCAGATGGATAACCGACTCCACTGGTATTGGAGGAGGCATGGTGCCCAGAGTGCTTCGTGAACACCTGCTCGACACAGAACCGGCACTGTCAATGGACCAGCAGTGCTTGAGAAGGCGGTGCCCAGCGGAGCGGTGCTTGTGATGAAGGGCCCAGCGGAGCGGTGCTTGAGAGGAAGGCCCCAGCGGAGCAGTGCTTGAGACGGCGGTGCCCAGCGGAGCGGTGCTTGAGATGAAGGGCCCAGCGGAGCGGTGCTTGAGAGGAAGGCCCCAGCGGAGCGGTGCTTGAGACGGCGGTGCCCAGCGGAGCGGTGCTTGAGATGAAGGGCCCAGCGGAGCGGTGCTTGAGAGGAAGGCCCCAGCGGAGCGGTGCTTGAGATGGCGGTGCCCAGCGGAGCGGTGCTTGAGATGAAGGGCCCAGCGGAGCGGTGCTTGAGGTAAAGTACCCAACGGAGCGGTGCTTGAGATGAAGGGCCCAGCGGAGCGGTGCTTGACAGGAAGGGCCCAGCGGAGCGGTGCTTGAGATGAAGGGCCCAGCGGAGCGGTGCTTGACAGGAAGGGCCCAGCAGAGCGGTGCTTGACAGGAAGGGCCCAGCTGAGCGGTGCTTGAGATGAAGGGCCCAGCGGAGCGGAGCGGTGCTTGACAGGAAGGGCCCAGCGGAGCGGTGCTTGACAGGAAGGCCCCAGCGGAGCGGTGCTTGAGATGAAGGGCCCAGCGGAGCGGTGCTTGACAGGAAGGGCCCAGCGGAGCGGTGCTTGACAGGAAGGGCCCAGCGGAGTGGTGTTCGAGAGGAAGGGCCCAGCGGAGCGGTGCTTGACAGGAAGGGCCCAGCGGAGCGGTGTTCGGGAGGAAGGGCCCAGCGGAGCAGTGCTTGACAGGAAGGGCCCAGCGGAGCGGTGCTTGACAGGAAGGGCCCAGCGGAGCGGTGCTTGAGATGAAGGGCCCAGCGGAGCGGTGCTTGACAGGAAGGGCCCAGCGGAGCGGTGCTTGAGATGAAGGGCCCAGCGGAGCGGTGCTTGAGACGGTGGGGCCCTGTTCAGCGGTGCTCTTCACGGCGGGGCCCTCTTCAGCAGTGCTCCTCACGGCGGGGCCCTGTTCAGCGGTGCCTGTCTTGGCGGGGCCCTCTTCAGCGGTGCTCCTCACGGCGGGGCCCTGTTCAGCGGTGCCTGTCTTGGCAGGGCCCTCTTCAGCGGTGCTTGTCCTGTCTTTCAAGGGAGCCAGACCTGGCCAAGACTCCCCGCTTAGTCGCCCTCCGACCTTGGGGTAGCGGGGCCCTCCTGTGATGGAGTCTTGTGCCCGTGGGTGTCGTCCGTCACACCCGGTATGGGGCTGGTGGGGCCCTCCTGGTGCGCTCGGCTGCTGCATGTCTTCTCCGCCCTGCTGCCCTTGCCCTCCTTCGCTGCAGCTCTCGGGCCCTTGCCTCCCTTAGTTGATGTGGCAGGTGACGTGGCAAGGCCACTCTCCGTGGTGGCAGCCGTCTCAGGCTTTTCGCGCCGGCCCTTAAGTTTTCTTGTCCTCTTCCCAGGGGGTGGGCTGGCTGTCCCCTTGCTGCTGGCCGATGTTCCTTCCCTAGGAGCTGGTGGACTCCAATAGCCCTGCACTATGGTGATACTAGATGCAGGGCTGGTGGTGGCTGAGGTGCTCTTTGGACTCTTACCAGATGGAGGGGGTGGGTCAGGTGATGCAAAGAGGTTAATTTTGGAGAGGAAAAGTTTTTTAGGAGCAATGGGAACGGTAGGTGCAGTGGGTATGGGAGTGGAGGAAGAGGATGTGGTTGTAGGAGAGTCAAGTGTTCTGTCTTTGGGTGCAGGTGCTTGGGCTGGAGGCTGTCGTGAGGTGGATGGCTGTTGGGTGGGTGGCTGCCTGCATTTGTGTGGTTTGGAAGAGGGGGTGACAGACACAGTGGGAGAGGACACAGGGGACGTGTAAATGGCAGTGGGGGTGGTGACTGCACGTGTGCTGACTGTAATGGAGGGTGTGCTGGTGATGGAAGTACTGGCTGATGGTGGTGTGCATGCAGGTGTGAGTGGAGACGTCACAGGGAGGGAGGAGGGAGACGAGGAGGAGGGGGACACAGAGGTGGTAGTGACTGTTGTCATGTCTGCATCTGGATGTTGTTTGTGTGAATGTTTGTGGGATCTGTGGTGCTTATGTCTGGATGAGCTGCCCTTGGGTGTTGAGGTGTGTGCAGGCTGGTCTGATGGTGTGGATGGGATAGGCTGAGGAACAGGAGACTGGGACTGGGTGGAGGGAGTTAGAAGAGGGAGGCTGGAGACACAATGGCTGCCGTCAGTGCTGAGGCCAGAGCGTTGAACGATCGCTGATGGGCAGCCTGACCCGAATGAATGCCCTCCAGGTATGCATTGCTCAGATGCACCTCCCTTTCCACCCCCTGGATGGCATTCAAAAGGGTAGACTGCCCAACAATGAGCGTCCGGAGGAGGTCAATGACCTCCTCACTGAGGGCAGCAGGGGTAACTGGGGCAGGGCCTGAGGTGCCTGGGGCGAAGGAGATGCCCGCCTTGGTGTGCGAGCGGGCACGGGGCGAACGCTGAGGGGCTGCTTGGAGGGCGGAGCTGGTGCGCTGGGTGGCAGCTGTACCTGTAGTTGCGGTGGGCACGGATGTTGCCGCCACCGCAAGGGAGCTCCCTTCCGAGGACGTGTCGGTGTCGCTGACGTCTCCACGGGTCCCCGTTGTGGAGCTCCCCTCGCCCTCCGTCTCACTGCTGAACTCGGAGTCCATTGCATGGCCCTCCGGGGCCATGTGAGATGCAGCTCCCTCGTGCGCCGATGCCACTTCTCCTCCGCCTGATGATGCTAATGCACACATGCACAGGAAGAAAAAGAAAAAGGGTGGGGGGGAAAAATGAAGACAGGTTGAGTGCATGCATTGGCAACACCGTTGGCGGAGAGGACAGACACAGAAGCCCCCTGAACTACGCTGCGCAATCGGGGTACACTACTCAGTTCTTGTGACTAGGCCTACAGGTCTATGGATGACAAATGCACACATGGGTGATGCAGGACCATGGATAGCTGTACTTGGCATCCTACAGAGGTGGGGGGCGGGGGCACAGGGCCATGGCTAACGGAGGGGACTAGCCTACAGAAAGCGCCCTGGCCTTGAGTTACCCACAGCCCTCCTCCCCCACCCAGACACCTCCACTGCGCGCAAAGATAGCAGAATGTGCTGATACTCACCCCCTTGTGTCTGCTGTGATGTCCTCACGCGCCCATCCAAATCGGGGTAGGCCACCGCCAGGATCCGGGACATCAGGGGGGTCAATTGGCGGCTGGCACCCCTCCTACGTTGGGAGGCCATCCCCAGTAGAGACTCGGCGGTCTTTCTGGTCCCGCGGCGGATGTCCTCCCACCTCTTTCGGCAGTGGGTGCCCCGTCTGTTGTGGACCCCCAGGGCCCGGACGTCCTTGGCGATGGCACGCCAAATGTCGACCTTCTGATGGGCGCTGACCTATTTGACATGTACAGGGTGGGAAAGGAAATATCATCACTTTTCAGCATGGTAGATGTGAGTGGCCCCCCCTCCCCAACTTGCCATGTGGCACATGTTCCCATCTGTTGTGCGTTGCACTACTCATTCACTCCCCTCCCCACCATCTTACATACACCCCACTCAACACAGGCATAGCCCATTCAGCGTGCACCCTGTGTACTAACCTGTTGGTCTGGAGGACCGTAGAGTAGCGCATACTGGGGGAGGACCCCATCAACAAGTTTCTGCAATTCTTCGGAAGTGAAGGCAGGGGCCCTTTCCCCAGTCGCAGCAGCCATTGTATCTCCCAGACCGAGGTCACAGCAGCACTTGCAGTATAGGTTCTCTCCTGTGGATGATCAGGTCTCGAGTGATTAATCAGATAGAAAATGGCGGTCACGCCCGCGGCGGTGCGTACCGCGGTGGTGCGTACCGCGACCGCCGGCGCACATCGTCATTGGCTCCTGAGACCCATAGGGTTCAATATTAACCAATGCTGCTTTGCGCCGCGGTCTTCGACCGCCTACCGCCACGGTGTGCCACGCCAACGCAGTGACCTCACATCCCACTGTCACACTTCACAGGCCAGGCAGCCGCCATTTCAAGGGCCCACATGGCATGATTTCTACTGCGTCACACAGGCCTAGGCCTTGCATTGCCACTCATACAAGCCGTTCCATGCATAGCGATTCGTGTACTGTGCAAGCTGTGTGAACGAACCTGTGGGTTGCTTGACTCTGTGCTCCATGTTGTCCTTCCTAGGCACCGTCCGCTGGGACTTGCGAGGAGAAGGATGAATCCTCCCGTGTACCGACCGCTGGTGGACCTGTCGACAATGGAAGAACGACATATCATACTTACATACCGGCTTGACAGAGCAACTATACATGAACTATGTGCCCAGCTGGAGCCAGACCTGATGTCCCCCATCCGCCAACCCACAGGGATTCCCCCTCTGGTGCAGGTTCTGTCAGTACTCCATTTTGAGGCAAGTTGGTCGTTTCAGACAACAGTGGCCATATCATCTGGGATGTCTCAGCCTATGTTTTCAAACGTTTTGTCCAGAGTGTTTGCCCTGATGAAATACATGCGGAGCTACATTATTTTCCCGGAGGTGGGCGAATTGGCTACAGTGAAGGGTGATTTCTATGCCCTTGGACATATCCCCAACATCATTGGGGCCATTGATGGGACCCATGTGGCTTTGGTTCCCCCCAAAGACAGTGAGCAGGTGTACCGAAACAGAAAAAGTTATCATTCGATGAATGTCCAGGTGGTCTGTTTGGCTGACCAGTACATCTCCCATGTAAATGCCAAGTTCCCTGGGTCAGTGCATGACACATATGTCATGCGAAATAGCAGCATCCCTTATGTGATGGAACAGCTACAGAGACACCGTGTGTGGCTAATTGGTGACTCTGGTTACCCCAACCTGTTGTGGCTACTGACCCCAGTGATGAATCCCAGGACAAGGGCAGAGGAACGCTACAATGAGGCCCATGGGCGAACTAGGAGGATCATAGAAAGGACCTTCGGGGTCCTGAAGGCCAGGTTTAGGTGCCTGCATATGACAGGGGGATCCCTCATGTACTCACCAAAGAAGGTGTGCCAGATCATTGTGGCCTGCTGTATGCTTCACAATCTTGCATTGCGACGCCAGGTGCCTTTTCTGCAGGAGGATGGTCCAGATGGTGGTGTTGTTGCAGCTGTGGAGCCTGTGGAGAGTGAAGAAGAGGAAGACGACGGGGACGACACGGACAACAGGGATACAGTCATACAACAATACTTTCAGTAGCACACAGGAAGAAACAGCCACCCCAATTTACATTTACTTGAGGCCTCATGCGTCTCCACTGTCTGTGTTTCCCCCCAGTTCCTGTTAACTGATTTGTGACTTTCCCTTCCCTTTTCAGAGCTGTATGACCCACTGCCTGACTTCAGCTTTGTTTGCCCATGGACTAAAGCTTATTGAAATTGGTATGTTGTCATCACAAAGTAACTGGACATTATTGAACCGTTATGTGTAATACATTTGTTCAGAATACAAGCAGACTCCTGTTTATTTAAGTGGAATAAGTGATTTATTTAAAGTGCTAGATATAGGTAAATGATTGGGAAGCGGGGATGGGTGGAGGTGGAGTAATGTCCATGGCAGAGTCCAGTTCTCAGTCGCACAGGTGCATTGTCCATATGCCTGTGGAAGGATGGAGCAGGGGCAGTTCAAGGTTGGACAGGGTGACAATGTGGGACAGTGGGATGACATCAGGGGGTATCTTAGGCTGGCGGGGGTCTTGCAATCCTACTCTGTCTTCTTGTGAGATCTCAGGTTCCGCTTGCGGGGTGGTTCTTCTTCTGCAGGAGGTGGGGTTCTGGTGGCCTGTTGTTGTGTGGGGGCCTCCTGTCCACTGGCACCGGCGGAGGTGGTAGGCTGTTCCTGGCCTGGGGTAGTGACAGGGGCCCTTTGGGGTGCCACATGGTCCCGCAATGTGGTGACGATCTGGGTAAGGGCCAGGACGATGGTCCCTATTGCGTAACCGATGTTCCTCAGTTCCTCCCTGAACCCCATGTACCGTTCCTCCTGCAGTTCCTGGATCTCCTGGAACCGGGCCAGTACCGTCGCCATCGTCTCCTGGGAGCGGTGGTATGCTCCCATGATGGTGGAGAGGGCCTCTTGGAGAGTCGGTTCCCCGGGCCTGTCCCCCCCCTGTCGCACAGCAGCACTCCCAGTTCCCCTGCGTTCCTGGGCCTCTGTCCCCTGGCCGGTGTGCCCACTACCACTGCCCCCAGGTCCCTGTTGTTGTTGGAGTGGTGGGTCAACCTGGGTGCCCTGTAGTGGTGGACACACCGCTGATTTACGTGCCCTGGAGACAGAGGCATGGGCCCGCTGGGTGGGAGCTGTGCTGGTGTTCCCAGAGGGGGTTGGGTCTGGTGTAGCCTGTGGCTGTCTGTGGGGAACCGACTGTCCAGAGGTCCCCGATGGGCCGGGCTGGTTGTCTGGCTCCAGGGAGACAGAGCTGCTGTCATCGCTGGGGGCCTCTTCTGGGGGTGGGATGGGCATCTCTGGACCCTCCGTGGCGGTGTGGTGGCGTTCGGGTCCTGCAGGGGTATAAAGGTATGGTTATTGCTTCTGTGTGTGGCATTTCGTGTGATGGGTGGGTGTCCGTGTACCCATGTGCAGGCATTTCCTTGTGGGGGCTTTTGTGAGTGTGGCTTGTGGGGGTGATGTGTGTGTGCAGTGGGCAAGCTTTGGTGATGGGTGTCCATGCTTTGGGGTCGCATGCAGGGCTTGGTGTTGGGATGGGTGGGTTGTGATGGTGAGGCTTTTGCTAGGGGTTGGTGTGATGGGGGAGGGGGTATGATTTGGCATTCAGGTGGGGTGGGGGTGGGAAGCAGTAGTGAAGATTTGCCTTACCAGAGTCCATTCCTCCGCCTACTCCAGCGAGGCCCTCAGGATGCAGGATGTGCAAGACTTCCTCCTCCCATGCGGTAAATTCTGGGGGAGTAGGTGGGGGTCCGCCGCCAGTCTTCTGCACCGCTATGTTGTGCCTTGATGCCATGGAACGCACCTTCCCCCGTAGGTCGTTCCATCTCTTCCTGATGTCCTCCCGATTGCGTGGATGTTGTCCCACCGCGTTGACCCTGTCCACTATCCTTTGCCATAGCTCCATCTTCCTGGCAATTGTGGTGTGCTGCACCTGTGCCCCGAAGAGCTGGGGCTCTACACGGACTATTTGCTCCACCATGACCCTGAGTTCGGCGTCACTGAACCTGGGGTGTCTTTGGGGTGCCATGGGGTGGTGTGGTTGAGGTGTGGGGTAGCGTTTGTGGTGATGAGTGTGGTGCGTGTGGTGGTGTGTGGTGTTTGGTGCGTGGATTCTGTGTGGGTGATGGTGTTGTGTGCCTCTGTGTTGTGGGATTCTCTATTCTGTGCTCTGTCTCTAGCCTTCGTCAATGATTTCGGGTGGTAGGGGCTTGTGGGTGATGTGGGTGTGTTTTATATTGTGTTGGGTGTGTGGGAGTGGTGTTAGTATGTGTATCAGGTGTGTGTAATTCGAAGTGACCAATGTGGCTGAGTTTTCTATGGGTGTGTGTATTTTGACCGCGGCGGTGTGTACCGCCAATGGAATACCGCGTTTGAAAGACCGCCGCGTGGATTTGTGGGTCGGAATGGTATGGGCGTATTTCTGTTGGCGTGACGGTGGAGGTTTGGTCAGCGCCATTTTTTCGCTGACCTTTGGTGTGGCGGATTATTGAGGATGTCGGGTTTTCGGCGGTTTGGCAGTTGCGGGTCAGAATGACCGTGGCGGTTTACCGCGGCCGCGGCGGTGTTATGGCGGTCTTCTGGCCGGCGGTAAGCGCCTTTTACCGCCGAGGTCAGAATGACCCCCTAAATCTCTTCAGCAAACAGTGAAATCATCTCATCCTCCCCTTCCCCCTCTTTTATATGGAAAGCCGGGTGTTTTCGAACCATACATGCCAGGGGCTCCAGTGTGAGAGCGAACAATAAGGGTGACAGGGGCAACAGTGTCTTGTTCCCCTCTCAATTAGAAATTCCGTTGATGTTTCCCCGTGGACCCAGACTGCAGCCACTGGGTTGTTGTACAGTAGTGCCATCTAGTCCAGGAATTTGGGTCCAAATCCAAATTTTCCCAGGGCAAGTATCATGAAGGGCCTGTGGACAGCTTCAAATGCCTTTTCAACATCTAGGGACAGCTGCACATAGGGGTCCTCCCGCTCTTTTATGGTGTTTACAGTTGCAGAGCCTGGGGAGGTTAAATCTAGTTGACTTCTCAGGCTTAAAGACTGAATGGTCCATGGTCCTCATGGATCAGGGGGGTTATAACTGTTACTAATCTTGTGGCGAGTATTGTCACCAGTATCTTTGCCTAGATCTTGAGAGGGATATCGGACGGTAGGAGCTACAGTTCCCAGGGGTTTAACTGCCTTTGGGATTACTACCATTGGGGCTCTGTGGAAGTCTGGTGGGATAATATCCCCCATCTCTAGCTCCCATAAGCTTTTTAAGCAGGAATAGGCCCAGGATGTCAACATTTATCTTGAAAAATTAAACTGTATTACCATTGGGGCCAGGTGTTTTGCCTGATTTAAGTTTACCTATTGCTCTTCTTATCTCTGATAGAGTTATTTCTTCCTTAAGGGATTTGCAATCTTCCGGTGTCAGGAATAGAATGCCTACTTCCACCATATATTTCTCTAATTGGGATGTGTCTACTAATGGCCATGCTCTATAAAAGTCCCTGTAGTATTGTGCAAACTCCTTGCCCATTCCCTGGTCTATATCATAAATCCAATTGTTTGCACCCTGTAAATTGTACATCCAGCGAGCCTCCATCTTTCTCTTCCCCAATCATGCCAATAATCTTCTGGCCTTGTCGCCGGTCCCATACAGATGGTGTTGAGTTGCTAGTGCTTGGGGCTTCGCTGCATTGTGCGCTAGAGAGTAGCATTCCTGATGGAGGGTTGCTATTCTGTGTAGAATGTGTGGGTTTGTCCCGGCCCCAGGTCCCTAGACTCCGCTAATTGCTTTTCCAGGGATTCTATGTCTTGCGTCTCATTTTCTTCTTGTTTGCTACAATATTCTGCCCCCAGTCCCTCAGTACTGTTTTGAGGGCTTCTCAAAGTGTAGCCCCTGCTGTCACTGAGCCTTTTTTCACTGAAATCAATTCAAAGTTCATGGGAGACTCCCTCGTCCCTCAGCTCCCAGGTGTTCATTCTCCAATCTGACCCGTGGTCATGGGGCCTGGTCTCATCCGTGAGCCAGAAAGGTGAATGATCGGACAGTTCCCTGACCAGATATTCTGCTTTGTCTATTCCACCCACCTCCTCCACTGAGGTAAAGCCTAAAGAACACCCTTTGCATGTCTGAGAAATAGGAGTAGTGTTGATTTTCTGGATGTTGTTGGTGCCATTGGGCTGTTAAACCCATCGTTTTCACAATATCTGCCAGCAAAGTCTATCTAGAGTGCCTGCGTGAGGCTTGATCACTACAGTTCTGAGTTTCCTACATCACTGAAGTCACCCCCTATTAGATGGAATGTGTCACATCAATCGCACCAATAATGTTGGGGATATGTCCCATTGCATAGAAATCAGCCTTCACTTTGGCCAAATCCTCCACCTGGGGAAAACTATGTTGTTGCACGTGTGTTTGATCAGGGCAGACAACACTCTGGTTTGCCCTATTGAGAACATTGGTCATGACATTCCTGCTGCCAAGCCCTCTGTCACTTGGAAAGAACCAGTTGCCAGGAAATGGAGTACAGATAGAACTTGCACAAGAGGGAGGATACCAGTGGGGTGACAGATAGCAGATATAAAGTCAGGCTCCAATTGGGCATTCAGCTCTGTGATTCTGGCTCTGTCAAGTCTATAGGTGAGGATAATGTGCCTGTCCTCCACCAGGGGTCTGTACATGGGGGGATGTCTCCATCTCCTATTCATCCGCAGCAGTTGCATTCTATGGGGTAAAAGAGTGAGAAGCTGATCATTATTTGTACATTGTAACCACTACAGTTCAATGCATGATGTGATTTTTCAATGTATTAGTAGCATATGTCTTGAATGTACAATTGTGATCTGTGACGCAGTTATGATCCATGGTCTACCCCCCCCTGAAATGGCGTCCGCTTGTCCTGTATGGAGGGACAGGTGGAAGTGAAGTAATTCTGCTGATGTTGTGCGCATCTGGAGGAGGCGATCGAGAAACACCATGCAACTCCTTATTGGTTATCATTGGGCCCTATGGGTCACAGTGGCCAATGGTGATGTACGCCGGCGGTGACGGTACGTACCGCCACAGATGTGACCACCATTTTCTATCTGTTCACTCACTTGCTACATGACCTTCAACAGGAGAAGACCTACACAGCATGTGCTGCTGTGTCTGGAACCTACCATGGCTCGAGTGATTGGGGAAAGGACCCTGGCCTTCATCTCGGCGAATTTGGAGCAACTGGTGGATGGGGTCCTTCCCCAGTACCGACTGCTGTATGGGCCTCCAGACCAACAGGTGAGTACACTGTGAGCACGATGCATGAATGCATGGAGTGGTGTGTGTGCAGGCCTCGTGTAGGGGGGTTGGTGGATGTCCCCTGGGCAGCATGCAGCATGTATGCAGGGCCATGTCTGTGCATAAGGGTACGGGAAGGGGCATGGTGGGCCATGAATGTAACAGGCAGGACGGTCTGACTAATACCTTTCCCTGTGTGTATTTCTCTGCTGGTCAGCACCCATCAAAAGAAGGGTATATGGCGTGCCATCGCCAAGGATGTGCGGACCCTCGGGGTCTATGGCAGGCGGAAAACCCAGTGTTGCAAATGGTTGGATGACCTGAGACGCTAGGCATGGAAGACAGGGGAGGCCCAGCTGGGGATGGCCTCCCAATGAGGAAGGGGTGCCTGTCAAACCCTGACTGCCCTGATGGCCCGTATACTGGCGGTGGCCTATCCGGAGCCGGATAGGCACTTGGGGGCATCACAGCAGCAACAAGGGGGTGAGTACAGTGCCCTTCATTACACTTACACCTGTTGGGGTGGTATCCGGGTGGGGGATGTGAGCCTGTGGGTGCCCCTAGGCGAGGCCTGACATTGCAGAGTAGGTCCCATGTTGGGCGGGGTTGTGATGTGAAATTCCTCCAACCTAGCTAGTAGTCATCCACTACTGGGAAGGAGTGTGTGGGTCTCAAGTATGATGAAGTTGGCGGTGTGTGTCCCTTCCCATGGCCTGGTGACTAGCATTGTAACTGGTAGTGCATTGCCTAGTGTGTAGGGCTGCCCCTTGTGTGTGAGCGTGTTGTGTATGCCAACGGTGGTGTTGGGGCCACCATTTACCAAGTGTATCCTTTATCTCTCCCCCCCTTTTTGTTTTGTCAACCTGTCCTTATGTGTATTAGTATAATCTGGTGGAGGAACCAGCAACAGAAGGAGCTGCATCCCACAGGACCCAGGAGGCTGAGTCCACCGACGGTGAGGGCACCAGTGGGATGGAGGGTGAGGGGAGCATCACGGCGGAGACTGGAGGGGACAGTTCAGACATGGATACCTCCTCTGATGGAAGCTCCCTGGTGGTGGCAGACACCTCTGTGCCCGCCCCAGCTACAGGTACAGCCACCACCCTGTACCAGCACCGCCCTCCCAGCAGCCCCTCAGCGAGTTTCCTGTGCCCGCTCAACCCGGAGGGTGGGCATCTCCTTCACCCCAGGCACCTCAGGCCCTGCCCCAGTTAGCCCTGCTGCCCTGAGTAAGGAGGCTATTGACCTCCTGCACTCCATCTCTGTTGGGCAGTCAACCATTGTGAATGCCATCCAGGGACTGGCAGCCCAAATGCAACAGTCCAATACATTTCTGGAGGGCATTCACACTGGCTCGGCGTCCCAACAGAGATCAATCCAGGCTCTGGCCTCCTCTCTGATGGCAGCCTTTGTCCCTGTTTCTAGCCCTCCAACCTCCTCTACCCAATCCCATTCCCCTCAACCCCAACCTATCCCAAGCACACAGGCAGATAAGCATGCACACAGGACAACACACAAGAGTGGACATGGCAAACACAAGTACCACACTTCATCCCACAGGCACTCACACAAACACCATCCAGATGCAGACATACCAACATCCACTGCCTCCAATGTGGGCCCCTCCTCCTCCACCTTCCTCGCAGTTGCGTCTACACTCAGACCTGCATGCATTACATCCTCATCCACTACCCCCATCACCAGCACACCTATCAGGACACACACCTCACTGGCAGTCACCACCCCACATCCATGCACACGTCCCCTGTGTCCTCTCCCACTGTGTCTGTGCCACCTTCTCCCAAGGTACACAAATGCAAACACTCAGACACCCAACAGCCATCCACCTCACAACAGCATCCAGCCCATGCAACTGCACCCAAACACAGCAGACTGACACCTCCTACAACCACTACCTCTTCCTCCAATCCCAAACCTTCTCCCTCTTCCCACCCCAATGTCCCTAAGAAGCTTTTCCTATCCACCATTGTCCTCTTCCCTACCCCTACTCCCATCCTCCACGTCAGACCAGGGTGTTCAAAACCCAGGCAAGCACCTCCGCCACCCAGTCCATGGGCACAGTAGTGTCCCCAGCAACTCCAGGTGAGAAAGGACCCAGCCACCAGCCAGCCAGACGGAAAGGGTGCCTGTCCCAAGTGCTGCAGGAAGGAAGGGCAAGGAGCCAGCCCCAACTGCTGCAGGAAAGAAGGGTAAGGAGCCTGCCCCAGGTTCTGCAGGAAGGAGGGACAAGGAGCCAGCTCTAAGTGCTGCAGGAAGTAAGGGCAAGGAGCCTGCCCAAGTGCTGCAGGAAGGAAGGGCAAGGAGTCTGCCCCAAGTGCTGCAGAAAGGAAGGGCAAGGTGCCTGCCCCAAGTACTGAAGGTAGGAAGGGCAAGGGGCCTGCACCAGCAGGAGGTAAGGAAAAGGGGTCTGGTTCTGGGACTCAGTCGGAGACCCTACCACCAACCATGGTGATGCAGCTGTCCGAGGCTGCAGGGGATGGGCCGGAGCTTCCCCCAGCCACTACCAGCAGCAGCAGCACCACCACCACCAGCAGTGGGCGAATGTCTGAGGCTGCAGGAGATGGGCTGGAGCTTGCCCCCACCACCACCAGCAGCACTGCCACAAGCACCACCACCAGCAGCAGCAGCACCAGTGGGCAGCCGTCTGAGGTTGCAGGAGATGGGCTGGAGCCTGCCCCCACCACCACCACCACCACCAGCAGCACTGCCACAAGCACCACCACCAGCAGCACTAGTGGGCAGCCATCCGAAGCTGCAGGGGATGGGCTGGAGCCTCCCCCCACCACCTGCAGCAGCACCACTGCCACCACGGAACGGCCGTCACCACCCGCAGACATTCTGTAGACCTGGGTCCATGGGCTGTTGTGCGGCCTGCCCCCTGCAAATCCAGTGGGTATGACCCCCACCTGAGAGACTGTGACCTTGCACTCCCCAAGATCTGCATCACAGGGCATTATGCCCCCTCCAGAACCAGTGGAGATGACATCCACTCACCCCATCCTCCCTAGGATGAAGCTCACAGGGCATGTTGCCGCCTCCAGATCCAGTGGGGTATTCACCCACTTGAGAGACTGTGGCTTTGTATTCCCCAGGATCAAGCACAGGGCATGTTGCACCCCTCCAGAGCATGTGGACAAGTCACCCACTTGAGAGAATGTGGCCATGCACTCCCCAATATCTGCATCACATGGCACGATGCCCCCTCTAGAACCAGTGGAGATGCCATCCACTCACCCCATCCTCAGGATGACGCTCACAGGGCACGATGCCCCCTCCAAAACCAGTGGAGATGATATCCACTCACCCCATCCTCCCCAGGATAAAGCTCACAGGGCACAATGCCCCCTCCCTAACCAGAGGAGATGACATCCACTCACCCCATCCTCCCTAGGATGAAGCTCACAGGGCATGTCGCCCTCTCCAGATCCAGTGTGGTGTTCACCCACTTGAGAGACTGTGGCCTTGCATTCCCCAGGATCAAGCACAGGGCATGTTGCACCCCTCCAGAGCATGTGGGCAAGTCACCCACTTGAGAGACTGTGGCCTTGCACTCCCCAGGATCAAGCACAGTGCATGTTGTCCCCTCCAGAGCATGTGGTCAAGTCAACCACTTGAGAGACTGTGGCCTTGCACTCCCCAGAATCAAGCACCAGGCATGTTGCCCTCTCCAGAGCTTGTGGGGAAGTCATACACTTGAGAGAGTCTGTGGCCTTGCACTCCCCAGGATCAAGCACAGGGCATGTTGCCCCCTTCAGAGCATGTGGGCTAGTCACCCACTTGAGAGACTGTGGCCTTGCATTCCCCAGGATCAAGCATAGAGCATGTTGCCCCCTCCAGAGCTTGTGGGCAAGTCACCCACTTGAGAGACTGTGATCTTGCACTCCCCAGGACAAAGTAATGGGCATGTCGCCCCCTCCAGGACCAGTGGCATTGTACCATCTGCCGGCTGAGGTGCCCCCCGTTCCCCGTCCCCCTGAGTTGCCTGCCTGTTTTCGACCTGATGCCCCTGCAATGTTCTCTCCGTGTTGTTGCAGGAGTAAAGTGGGGCCTTGGACTTTATAATGTGGCCCTGGGGGCCACGAACATTGAGGGCCACGAACATTGAGGACTGGGCAGTGTCCCTATATTTTTTAAATATGTATATACATTTTGATTTGGATGCACGTATTTCTACTATTTTATCTTATTACACTCTATTTACTCTATTGTAGTTGTCCTTGCAGTATTCCTGAGGGATACGGGGTAAATATGTTATGTTGCTGCAGCTGATTGCGTGTATGGTTTTGGGGGCGGGGGTGTTACGTGTGTGTGTCACCCTTTCCCCCCCCCCCCTGTGTGCTAGGCAGCTCTACTCACCATCGTCGTCTTCACCGTCATTGGTGTTTGTAGTGGGGCAGCAGGTAGAAGAGCATTGGGAAGACATGTAGCTCGGGCTCCATGGCGGCGTGGTTGTTCCCTGAGTCTCCACAGGTGAGTTGTTTCCCTTTTGTGCAGTGTTTCCACCAGGCTTTTGATGTCATTGGTACCACCTGGGAAAAGATGGCGTATTGGTGTGTCTTAATACAGTGGGCAGAACATTGTCTTCCACCTGGCTGTAGGCTGTTACCACCATGGTGGCTGTTGTTTCCGCCCTGGCAGTCAGAGTGTTAAAGTGGCTGTCTGTCTGAGCTGTTTCCGCCCTGGTCATAATTTCTTGGTATTTACCACCAGCCTGTTGGTGGTATTACCGCCACTTTATCACCAACCGCCATGGCTGTAATGGGGGCCTTTGTTTCTTCCGCCCAACCTTGATCCCTTAATGTCAGGAAATTTTGCGGACTGATCATTTTCCCTAAAAAAATGTTTGTAAATAGAACCTGATTCTAGAGAAGTATTTTAAGATAGAGCTTAATCTTTTGTTGCACAGATTTACGATTTTAAGTAAGCGAGCAACCAGAAAGGATATTTTTTTTAATCTTTGAACGAAGCAAAATGCCCACATTATACTAAGTTTATGACAAGACAACCTTGAATGTATACCAGCACCTGGGAGTGTGTTCTCACGAGTTAGAAGACAAGTACATTGTCAGAGAAGAAAGTGAACTAATGTCAAAGGCTGCAATAACACTAATTACATAGCTACAGCTTATTTTGCAGTTCACCCAAACTTCTCTTAAAACTCTTATTATCCAATCCCCTTTCACCAGACCTGCACTTAACCGGGATATTGTTACTGTATCCAGATGGCTGTGAAAATGAACACGTGTGGACGCATTATTCACTTATTTTCGGCCTAGGCTGCAAGGTTAGTGCTTTCTGATACTTTGATGCGGAAAACTGTATTTTACGTTTGTGGATTGTATGGCACAGGTTAAATGATATCACTCCAACAGTTAATATTCTTCTACGGCAGTGGTTCGCTAACCTGTGGTCCGATGACCCCTAGGGTTCCACAAAACCTACTCAGTGGATCGTCAACTGCTTAAAAAAATTAATAAAGTTAACAGATTAATAACGTGTATATAAATAATGAAGCAAAAACATACAACTGAAAAATGTAATACATCTTTACATGTGAAGAAACTTGAAATTGTATCCAAAAATGAAGGTACTATCCTCAGATTGGTTCACGTGAGCAGTGCAAGTGCATCACAGAGAATATATTATGAATGATGAGTGGCCTCACTTGAATTTAGAAAAGCTCCAGCCTTTCCATTCAAATTTAGATTATTTTTATATTTGATTATTAATTAAATACAATATTTAATCATTTGTTTATTTCGTTGATGTATACTTGTTTCTAGTTTATTTCTGTCTTGTTTTGTGGTTCTTATTATCAAACATACTTAGGCCAGGGTCACAGGCTTCCAGTAATTACTCAGTGGGGGTTTTTGGATTCCAATAATGATTCAGTGGGGGTCCCTGGGTTACAGTAATGATTAAGTGGGGGTCCACAGAAGGAGAAAGGTTAAGAATCTCTGTTCTAGGGAAACTGTATAGCTGGAAATAATGAAATAGCAATTTCAGGCAGAACACCTATGCGTAAATCTGGCTATTTTAACTATTTTACTTGGAATGCGGAATTACATGTGCATTCCTAATTATCAGGGCCAAATCTGTATAAGGAATCCTCATTCCAAGTACATATTTGCTCCTATTTACTGCCTTTTCATAGAGACTAAATATAAAGCACTCATTGCAGATTTGGTCTTCATGTAAGTTGTTGAGATGGAAAAGTCCTCTGCTTGGTAAGAAAAGTGTACTCCTGCCCTAAGTGCCCAACTATGCTTTTATCTGGATCCCTGTTGCTGATTTTGTCTTATAAGTGAACACAGGTCAGGCATGTGTGAGATTGACATAGACTTCTCATGCCAGTGGTTTTGTTGGACACCCAAAGTGATACCCTCATAGTGGTGGATGGCTACAGCCTTCACCCAGATTTAACCATCACAAGCACGGTGGTGGCAGCTTACTGTTTGGTGATCAGTAGTAGTGAAAATGACCTTTTTACCCTATGTAACTGGAGTGAGGCCTACAGATTATCTCAACTTTTTAAAGGTTCTGCTGCTGTGTGCATAACTCACCATAGGCCGCCATCAGGTAGGTGTGGAGTGCTGCACAGTGTAGACAAAATTACTTTATGTTGATTATATGTGTGCCTGGGAAGGGTACCATACAAGGATGGAGCTGTACTATGCTCAGCATATGTGCTTAGTACATGTACAAGGTATATGTATGCCTGAGAGGAATAAATTACATGAGTAGTGCAATGCAGTGCATCTGTGGATAAAACATGTGCTGGGTGTATGTGTGCTTGTTTGAAGTATAATAAATGAGGGTGAACAGTTTAGTGTGCACATAGTGTGTGGGCTAGCAGTGAGTGTGTTGAAATAACACACCCTGGTTAAAGATAGGGAAGCTTCAGTGCTGAGCAATGTGCACAAATGGAGTGTGTGTGTTGGATGCATGGGTACATGTGAGGATACAATGTATAGAGGTATTAGTACTGAACAGTAAGTATGCTGAGATTGTACAATGAGTAAATGTGCCTTCATAAGTACATGGTATGAAGGACTCTGGGTTCCACTTTGAGATGCCTGGTGTCCTGCCTGATGAAGATATGCTGGGAAGAGGAATCCCCACCGACAGATCTGTGGGTTGCTGAATTCCCGTGAGCTGGGAGGTAACACATCTCAAAAGCCTTCTCTTTGCTTTTGTAATAGGTCTCAAGGAAAGGGCCGGGAGACAACGCAGGAAAGGAGATGGGACTGATAACAAAATCACAAAGATTAGTGCTGGGCTCTTGGACTAGCCATTTGATGCACAGATCACTGGGCCTGACAACCAGATGTGAACTCTGGTAACTCCAATGAATTATGTTGCCAGCAATCAGATTCAGAGTCCTTTCATGAAGGAAGATGTTTCCACTGTAAAAGAAGCAGAACTCTAACATAAAATTTCAAAGCCCCATTCAGAAGAGGGATTCCTGGTTGGCTGAGGTAGAGATCACCACTCCAGTCACAGTAAGCTCAGTACACACCAAAAGATAACATGTGCTCACCCTCTGGTAGCTTGGCACAGAGCTGTCGGGCTTATCTACCGAGGCAATGTGTAACACGTGTCTGCAATGCAGACACATAAACACAGTAACACAGTGGAAACACCACAAAAACTACACACAGGTTTAGAGAAATAGAAAATATTTATCTGAACAAAATCAGACCAAAACACCAAAAATCTAATGAGTACTTTTCAAGTTATGAGCTCTTTGCACTGTAGGCAAAACACATTTACTTCTACTAGGTTTATTACTGTAATCATAGTGTAATTGCAATGATCCCAGTAAGGGCTCAGCAAAAAAACTTCCTGGGATTGGAGTGGGTGTCTGAGTGGGAAGGCGGTGCTTCAAAAATCTTTAAAAGTGACATGTTCGATCGGCCCCTCAAGACTAGTGTGCTCTAAGTAAACTCAGCCTCCCTTGTTATTGTGCAGGTTGGTGGCAAAGACCTCCCAGAACCCGGGATTCACAGTACCTTGTTATTGTGGGAAGCAGCGAGCTGCCAAGAAACTGCCAGCACAGACAGCCCAGGAACAGAGTGCCCGATGTTGTGGTCTCCTCCATGTGGCCCGGCTGAGCGTTGTTGAGCTGTCTTTGTGGGTGTTGGTTGCCGTAAATGGATTTGACTGCTTCCCGTGGACTGAGCTTTAGGTGGGGCACAACGTTGCCATGGCAACAGGAAGGTGGCCATATGGGCTGACGCACTGCCTCTAGTCAGGACTCCGCTGTAGATCAGGACAGAAATGCAGGTCTTTTGCTCAGAAGAAGCCCTTATCGATTGGAGATGAAAGTGCAGAGTTCTTTCCTTGTGCAAAGTGGAGCTCTGGTTCTCACAGAACGGGCTACACAGCAGAGTACTAAAAATGGAAACAAATTCTTTGATGACCCTGAGACTTCAAGAACAGGGGGCAAGTCAACAAGGCATTGGAGATCACTTTAGAGGGAACGCAGAGTCTAGCTCTCCTTCCAGCAGTCAGAGAGCAGCAGGAAACAGGGAAACAAACAGAAAAGCAGTCCTTCCAGAAAAGCAGTTCAGTTCAGTCCTTTGAGCAGCACAGCACTCCTAATGACAGAGGTTCAGTTCAAGTTCGAGATGTGTCTGGATTTAGGGGGTCAGGGACCCATTACCTATACCCAAAAGTGCTTTTGATGTAGGGACTGACTTCAAAGGAACTATCTGAAGTGCACAAGGATCCCTTTTAGCCCCATCCTGTCTGCCAGTCTATCTCTGGGGGTAATCAGTCATTTGTGTGGGGTCAGACCACTACCCTTTGAAGTGTAAGTGTGAGCCCCTCCCTTCCTTCCTGCCCAGGGAGACCCACCAGTATGCAGATGAATGCAGATGCTGATGAGTGTTCTCTGTTGTGGCTGTCTGGAGGGAATGCACAAATGTAGCTGTTACCCAGCCCACCCAGACATGTATTAGAGACAGGCTGTCAGGCACACAGAGCAGTAAGTACAGACAAATGACCACTTTAAAAAAATTGGCCATTATAGAACAGTAATATAAAATGTGACTTTACGAGTAAAGAGGATTTATCATTATCATTCCAAAGTTGTGAAACATGACAAAGCTACTCCTTTCTGACCAGAAATTACAGCTTAAAGGTATTTCCCAATGCTAGCCTACGCGAGGCGCAGGACTTGCAGTAGTGAAAAATGGGTTAAGGAGTGTTTCTTGAGTCAGACAGAGTCCCCCTGCTAGTGTCCTAGATGAGAACCATCAAAGCAGTGAGGTTGGAAATGGATCCCCCGGGGTCACCACCCACCAGAACCTCCCTCCTTCTTCTCAGATGGGACATGGGAACGCTTTCCATCCCATTACCCTGAGACCTTTCTGGGGCTTTCTTGACCTTCCCCTCACTCTCTTGAGAGGAACCTGAACAACCTGTCTTAAAGTCACTCCCAGGTACCTTTTTGATCACTCTGGTGCTGATCCAGATGTACACCGCCTCATCAAGCTTCCTGGGGTTAGAAAGCTTACTATCCACCAAGTGTTGGCACAGCTCAGGAAAACAATTGTCAAGAATGTGCTCCTTCAAGAATAAGTTGTCCAACCCTCCAAATCATCAACTTTGCATTCCATCACCCAACCTTTCCGTACTTTACAGGCATAGTATAAGAAATTCACCCATATTTGTGTAGAGAGTTGGTGACTAGCTCTAAACTGTTGTTGGCACCTCTCAAGTGTTCGCCCAAACTTGCTGGCTTAAAGTTGTCTTTATGGCAGTGGAGTTGGGCTCGTCCCCCACTTCTAGTGTAAGGAGTGTGTCCCTCCCCTCCGTGGGCATGCACTGTCAAAGGCTACCCCTCAAAACTCCTCTGGGGCCCTTTGCGCTTTCCCACCATGTATCTATGTCATCCTCAAGACTGTAACTGGGTACCATATATTTTGGAATATGGCTTCTGGACTCATGCGAAGACACTGCAGGTGTGCTGCCATCATTATTGTTGTTGCCGGACCCCAATTGGAGGGCTCCAATATTAGGCACTCTAAGGCTTAGCTCATTGGCCAATTTCCTTTCCTCCATGCCTGGCCTCTTCTCTTCAAGAGTCTGCTCCTTCTCATGCTTGACAAGGGTCTGCTTCTTGTCTTTCTCCATCCTGGCAAGGTCTAGCCTTAGTTTCCTCTCCTCCTTCCTGTCTGCAGCTCCTCTGAGGACAGGCTCCTTGAACTTCTGCCTGCTCTAGAGTAGACTACTTGTCCTGGGAGGAAATTGCTCCCCTTTCCGTAGGCTGCATGTCAAGACCCTCTGTCGGGTCTCTCTCTGATCCATACTCAGACATAGATCCCTCATCATCCACTGTTCCTTCTTATTGGACCTCTGTCCATGCTCTCAAGGCTTTCTGATGTTCTGCCTTCTTGGCACTTCCCATGTAAAATACCTTTTTCTCCTGGCAGAACTCCTTGAGCTGTAGCACAGATTATACTTCCAGGTTGACCAGTTCAAATTTCATCTTACCAGGTAGGGCCACAGACATTGCAGAACAAAATTGTGATTTCAACAGAGGACTTTGGTAAAATCAAATGATGTCACATCAGGGAGAATTGAAAAGGCTATAATTTGTCTCAGTATAGAATTGTGGTGAACAATGAATTACTATATGATATTGCACAAACACAAGACCTCTCTGCACTACTCACCACTAATGCTAGAAATGGGATTCTTGTTTGGATGAGGTATGCTCCCAGTCCAGGCAGGAACCACCACTCTAATAAGAGTAAGCTAAGTATACACCAAAAGATAACCTGTGCTCACCCTCTGGTAGCTTAGCACAAAGCAGTCGGGCTTATCAAAAGAGGCAATGTGTAAAGAATTTGTGCAACACACACACAAACAGTAAAACAAAAACACTACAAAAAGACTACATACAGATTTAGATAGATAGTGAATATTTATTTGAGCAAAATAAGACCAAAACAACAAAAATCCAATGAGTACTTCATAGGTTCTGAGCTCTTTACAAAGCTGGTTAAACGCATTGACTTCTATTAGGTTTCTTGCGGTAATCATAGTGCAATTTTAACAATTCCAGTAGGGAATCGGAATTTTTTTGTTGCTGTGGATCAAAGTAGGAAAGGAGTGCTCCAAAAATCTTTAAAAGGTATGCGTTCGACCTACCTCTTGAGACCAGTATGCGATAAGTAAGCTCAGCCAACCATGATACTGCGCAGTTCGGCGGCAGAGACCGCCTGGGCCCCAGGATTCTCAGTACCTTGTTAGTATGTGAAGCAGTGAGCTGCAGATGAGCTGCCAGCACAGATGGGCTCGGGGACTGAGCCCTGATGTTGCAGTCTCCTTCCTGTGGTTGTGCTGAGTCATGGTGAGCCATCTTCTTGTCCATTGGTTGCAGGGAGTAGGTGTGGCAGCTTCCCACAGATGGAGCTGTAGGTTGGGCACAACGTTGCCCCGGCAACACTTGGCAACAGGAAGGCAGTAATGTTGGTTGACGTGCTGCCTCTGGTCGGGACTCCACTGTAGATTGGTACAGAAATACTGGTCCTTTTTGGTATAAAGTGCTTAATGATTGGAGATGGAAGCACTGTTTTTCACAACATTTAATTCTTTCCTTGTGCAAAGCGGAGCACTGCTTTTCACAGAATGGCTCCATATCAGTGTAGTAAAAATGGAAACAAATTATTTATTGGCTTTAAGATTTCTAGAACGGGGGCAAGTCAACAAGCCCTTGGAGATCACTTGAGAGGGAAAGCAGAGTCCAGCTCTCCTTCCAGTAGGGTCAGGGAACCACAGGCAGCAGGGCAACAAGCAGAAAAGCAGCCCTTCCAGAAAAGCAGACCAGTTGAGTCCTTTAAGCAGCATAGCACTCCTGACAGAAGTGCAGTTCAAGTTCCAGCAGTGTCTGATTTTAGAGGGCCAGAGACCAGGTACTTGTACTCAAAAGTGCCTTTGATGTAGGGGATGACTTCAAAGGAAGTCTCTGAAGTGCAGAAGGATCCATTTCAACCCTGATCTGTCTGCCAGTCTACCTATAGGGGGTAATCAGTCCTTTGTATAAGTGTGAGCCCCCCCATCCTTTCTGCCAGGAGAGACCCACCAGTATGTAGATGAATGCAGATGCAGTTGAGTGTCCTGTATTGTGGCTGTCTGGAGGGAATACGCACATATAGCCCAACCCAGATGTGTATTGAAGACAGGCTGTCAGGCACACAGAGCAGTAAGTACAGAGAAATACCCTTTTGTAAATTGTTATAAAATTATGTTAATTCAATACTTGTTTCTATATTTTTCACATAGTAAACACGTTTAGCAGTTTTAGTTCTACACTTATTTATTGTTTAATATTTATTTACCTCTTTCATATTTTGTTAAGTGGAACATTCTACTCTTGTCTATCCCTCCTTTCCCCATTTGTCCTGGAATGTTCCAAAGGCAAGGTTAGAACGCTGAGACTGGGTGGTCAGAGGAGTAGTCTCTGAATTAACGAATCTTGGACAATCTGGATTACGTGTTATTACTTTACAACATACCCATTTCCTAAAAGTGGCATTTCTAAAATAGTAATGTCAAATCCGAATTTACCAGCAAAGAGGATTTATCAATACCATTCCAAAGACATAAAACATGACAAAGCTAGTAATTTTTTATCAGGAATTACAGTTTAAAGTATTTTAAGGAATTCCCAATGCCAGCCTACGAGAGGAGTAGGTCTCAGAGTAGTGCAACATGACTTTGGGAGCTTTTCACTGCCATGACATGTAAAACTTAATAGAACCTCTCCTGTCTTTTACTTACATAGCACCCTGTCCTATGTGTTACCTAGGCCCTACCTTAAAGGTGACTTATATGTAATAAAACAGGAGATTAAGGCTTGGTAAGTAGTTTTAAATGCCAAGTCGAAGTGGCAGTGAAACTGCGCACCCAGGCTCTGCAGTGGCATGCCTGAAACATGTTTGAAGGGCTACTTCAGTGGGTAGCACAATCAGTGCTGCAGACCCACTAGTAGCATTTAATTAACAGGCTGTGGGAATTTACAGGCTTTACAAGGTACTAACAAGTAAAGAAAAAGAAAATAAGAGGGTGAGGTTGAGTTGCAAAAATGGGCTGTGTGAGAGGACTTCTGCAGTGATCAAAAGTGGGGCAAAGGTCTGCTAGTCTTCCTGCTGGGTGAGGAGACATCACCCTTGTAAATAAGATCACCTGTCCTAGGAGCCTGGCGCATCATCGCCTACCTGCTTGCCAAGACCAGTTTGCCCTGTGAGGTAGAGAAGAGCGTTGGCGGGAGTGAGGTCCAGTGAAGAGCGCTGCATGAGGATTCCATAAGTGAAGTGTCTGGCTGTGCACCGATAGGGGTGTTGCCAGTGTTCAGTATCAGCTCTATGACCCTTGTATGCCAGGAGAGAGCTATGTTTTCCTGAGGCATATTGTATGTGCTGGGTGGGAAGTACCAAGTTGAATCGCCATATCCATTGTGGAGCTAGTGGATCACACCATCCCCCCACCCTGCTGGGGAAAGAGCAATTTACCTTATTTTGTCCACCAAGTAGGAGCAGGCCTGATCCCTAGTACCCAACCAGCAGCTCGTTTGGACAGAAAAAACCTGCACCGATGGGTGCTGTTGCATTAATTGTGAGCAGCCTCACTTCGCTGTACAGGATCTGGACTTAGGAGCATCCCAGAAGAAAGCACTTGCTGCACCGCTGAATACTGCCGGAGCAGGTAAGACTGAAACTGGACCTTTTGGGCCCAGGGGAACTTGCTACTAACTGTGCTGGTGCACCATAGTCATTTCTGAATAAGGGCCTGATTTAGATCTCAGCGGATGGAATACTCCGTCACAAACGTGATGGATATCCTGTTGACTGTATTACAGTTTTCATAGCATATAATGAGATTGTACTATGGGAGATGGAATCTCCATCATGAGCCTCCTTTCTGCTGTTGAAGCAGATATGCTAATTAGAAATTATTAATGAATGTTTATGTGTTTTGATTAACGAAAAGCTTGTAGAGAAATTAATTGTAGGGAAATTAATGTTCAAGTTGAAAATGTGCCCACGGGGTATGTCAGCCATGTATACGAACTTGTGCTAAAAGAACTAAAAATGTATGAAATAATGAAAATATGTAGGAATAATGTAGTAATATGTCATATTGAGATGTATAACCTATGTTTTGCATTCATTTGTAGAATTAACGTAGCTGTAGATATGGCCTAGTCTTTTCAAGGCCTCACACAAGAAGTTGAATTTCGAGCGCACTGCAGAGGCTGATGTCTTAACCTGACCCTGAACCACCCCATGTTAAAGTTACTTAGCTAGAAATTTCTGCAATGTACCGACAGACAGGAGATGATGAAGTCAAATAGATACAATTATGTGTAGAGTAGGCTAAATCTACTTTCCCAGGACTTGAACAATGGGAGCACTGACTGAAGAGGAACATGCAACATTTTCGATGCCTGAAGAGCCGTATGATGATGACATTGCACAGTGGACCAGTCCGTGAACTGTGAAAGAAGAAATATTAGAACTCATAGATTTGAAAAAATAAGATTATAGGTTGGAGTCATATCTGTTGATTCACTGACCAATTAGGAATTAGGGGGTCAGACTGAAAAACTATAATAAAAAGTCATGACAAGGGGCTAAAACTCCAGATGTGGGAGAATTAGGGGTAAGATTCTAATGACGTCAGGAGACGCAGAACGAGATTCTGTTGTTGGGCTCAGGCTTTTGAGAGCCTGATGCGTTGCTGATCTATTGATGACCTGAAGACGAAGACTTACTTTGTCGCTGAATCATTCCGTGGATAGGTAGCTATGACAATGTGACTGATTAACTTGGTGCCTTTTCTTCTAAGTACCAACTGCACTGTTTTATAGTTTTTCTCTCAGCTAGATGTTTTCCAAATTCATGTTTTCCAAATTGTTTTTCGCATGAAGTCCCACATGCTGATGCTAATCTGGGTTAGGTAGGTTTCTAGGGGTGACGTTGACAGTGACAAATGATTGACGGACAGATTGCTGAACTCTGCTATTAATGTTGTTATATTCATTTTGTTGGCTTATGATAAGGCTTTTGAGCATATGTTTTTCTCAAGTTCCGATAAGATTGTGTTATTGGTGGTCACTAATAAACTAATTCTGAGCTGATTAAATAAAGTTTGAGCTAACCAAATGCATAGGAATTGCAATTAATAGGGAAATAATTGTTTTTAAAAGTTTCATTGAGTTGTGGTTATTCATGAAATGATGGTTATAATTGTTTTGGTGACTAATGATTCTCTTAGTGGTTACTGATTGATTACATTGATTATTGATGCCATCGGTCACTACGTGATTAGGATACTCCATTCGATTCCAAAGGTTCATCGGCCTGTCCGCGTCCCCTTGTAAGTTTACTTATTAAGAACCAGGCGCGTTTGCACTGCCATGTTGAAAATCCAAGGATTCATGCTTCCTGGGAAAGCTCCTGCCAGAGAGCAGAAAGTGTAGTGATCATCAGTCAATGTTAAGTTACACCAAAAATGTAGTTATTCCACCACCTAGGACCTTAACGCTGCTGAGATCTCGGAAGATCAGGAAATGATGAATGTTTGTAGAGTATTCCTGTAACCTGTGTAAATTCACTTTCTTTTTTCATCTTTGGCTGTGGTTTGGAGAAGCCTGTTTCTTAATGAAGACGATAAATTGCATTTCAAGAAGAATTCCTAAAGAAGTGGGGACATTGGTAGAGCCAGCAGAGTACAGGTTTGTTAAAAGCTGTGAGAATCTGTAGCCTTTTTGCTAATGCTGCTTTTTGAAAATGGTTCAAATGTTGTAAATGCAAATAGCATTCAATTTTATCTTGAACCTCACAGTGCATCAGCAAAAGGACAAGGTTTTTCTACTAGATAAACGGGGAATTAGAATTGCAATGCACCGTCACAAATTACGTATGATGATAAACAATATCCATCATTGTTCCAGTATTATTCAATGAACATGAACAATCATAAGAAGATTATTTGAACATGTGAATAGATTTGCAGAATCCTCATTTATCCCTGTTAATTGCAGAAGACCCAGAATTATGTCAGGTCAAATGGTACATGATTTGGGTGTATGCTTGTTAAAGAGTGTGAGGGCAGAGCACGATATTTAAGTCTACTTCCCTGTAACATCTGAGTGAAAATTAGACGAAGCAAAATATGAGATGGTTTAGTGATGAAACAGTTTACAGAGGTTAAAAATACAAAGCGGCGCGCGTTGTTCTTTGACAGAGACTTGGATCGTACAATTTTTTAACTTTTATCGCGGAGTTGTGACTTTGATAAGTAACATGAACTACACATATCAAGCTGTCTTGAAGACGTTCTCCTAATAGGCAAGAATATTTTTACAAGTTCATTATACGGCAGGAAATATCAATGTTGAAATCGTTACCTCCAGGGATTTCCGGAACAGAATCTACGATATACCAGGTTGGAAACATAATTAGAACTTCGCGCTCTTAAAACAAAACCACAGATAATTATACAGGAAAAGGAACGGACAGGAAGAGAGAAGTGGAGACTCACAGGAAGAGGGACGCACTCAGAATTCAGACATATAAAAAGGACAGCTAGACAGACGATGGGTCTACAAATGGTTAGATGGAATTAGTTAATTAGTTATATGGGTATAATGAATAGCTTTTGAAAGTGACTTTTGCTGGCTCTGTCTCAGTAACGCAGAGAGGACTCAAGAGTAGCACTGTATGCAGACGGCACACCTCCTCTTTTCACCTCAGGGTAACACCCGATGCTGTAATCAAGGCAATGGGTTGACTCCTTCCAAAGACAGAGAAAGAGGGTAGAACAAAACAGGATTAAGCAGGTGATCCGTCAGGAGCTTCTGAGTAGAGGAATGGAGTGTGCGGTTCTCAAAACCAGGTGTCGTGGGCAATCAAGAAAAATGAACAGAGGTAAGTAACAAGGTGATACCCGAAACGCACTGCCCGCATTACAATTAAATAAGAATATACAGGCTTGCCCACAAAAACAGAGCATGCCACTGTAACTTATCCCCCAAAACAAAGCAAGGCAGAGGCCCGCTGTAGTTCGAAACTCAGAACAAGAACACCTTTGCTACATTGCCACATGAAAGGAGAGGCAAATCTCCTTTTTAACAAGAACCTGAACAGGAGTGTGAGAAAACTGGGATGGTTGCAGAAGCCCCCTAAATTTTTGCCATTTTTCACTTTTTGCTGGTGTTTTCTTGACTCTATGGTGCCCTGGGCACTGCTAAACCGTCCCAGGGCCTGTGCTCTGATTACAATGATTATGCAAATTAATCTAATTATAATTTGCCTGGTCAACCTGCCTATATGTTCCTAGTATATGATAGGGCATGTAGTTTAGGGACCCCAGCATAGGTAGTACACCAATAGGTACACTGCTGAGGTGCCCAGTGTCATTTTAAAGGCAGGCCTCCCTTGCTGGCTGCTTCTAAATTAAAGTTCACCCCAAATTCGACTTTAGAATTAAAAGTACTTTTTAAAGTCTTAAACTACCTTATTTTTACATATGTCACCCCTAAGGTGTGCCCTAGCTGCCCCAAGGGTTCGGGGCAGTGTAGCTATAAGCAGCAACCTTATAAAATATGTTCCTGGTGAGAGAAAAATAGCTACATTTGTTTTCCCCATTGTACTGAATAGGCTCCATGGGGAGACTTTGGGGGTTATTATGACCCCAGCGGTGAACGGTAATGTGGTGGCAGTACCGCCAACAGGCTGGCGGTACTTACCGCCACATTATGAGAATGGTGGGTTGCTCAGACCCCCATGACAGTAGCCGCCGCCGGGCTGGAGATATCAATCTCCAGCCTGGCAGCCGCTATGGTACCACCAGTGGCATTTTGAGCCAGCCTACCGCCATGGTTTTTGTGGCATTAGCAATGCCACGAAAACCATGGTAGTAGGCCCTACCAGTGACAGGAAATTCCTTCCCTGTCACTGGTAGGAGGCTCACCCTCCCCTCAGAACCCTTCCCAGACACCCCCTCCATCCACGCTCCACCCTTCTGATCCCTCACCCCCCACACACACACATCTGCAGACAAGCACCACGCATACACCCACTCACTCACACTGGTATACATGCATTTGTACACGTATGTATCCAGTCATGCTTGCACACATCCGTACACACAGTCACACTGACATGCAGACTCGCATTCACATTTCCATTCTTAAACACATTCACACACATGTATACACCCACGTAAACAACACCACACACACAGACGCATTCACGCACACACTCACATATTCATGCGCACAAACCCCCCCCCCCACACACACACACAACACCCCTAACACCTGCCCTGTCGGAAGCCCAACCTACCTTCATCTGGCGGATGGATGATAGCTGCGGTGACTGTCTTTTGGCGGCTGTCACCGCGGTGGTAGGCGGTTTATACCACCAATGTCATAATGTGGGCCTTTATTTTTAATTAATAAAGTCCCAAAAGGAGCTAGATATTTCAAGTTTGGTATCAAACTGATTGTTATACTAAATCCAATAACAAGTTTGAGCACTCTTTCTAAAAGATACCAGTTTCAGCTCTGTAGTGCCCTTCTCCGATTGGCCAGCCTCTGGCAGCCTGGCCACTTGACTTGATGAGGTGTGAAGTAGCCTGGGCTGAATACAAAGGAAGTGCATTGGGGAGGAGATCTGCCTCAGCAGATGGCAGAACAGGAAGGAGGGGGAGCAGCCAAACTGGTCTTCAACAGAGGGAAGGACATTTGGGCCTGCAAGTGGGCCTCCCGCAGACAGCCAGGTGCTCCCCTGATTAGATTAGGAAAGGGCTGGAGAGGGGTGTGTTAAGGGAAGTTACCCACACCAGTGAGGGGACTCAGCCAGATCTAACCTCCAAAATTGAATTTCTGCCATTTTGGATTTTTACGAAATGTTGCTCACTGGGACTGATTTTTGCCACACTTCCCAGGAAGTGGTCATCCAAGAGGGTGGTGCGTCTACCTGTGATTGGACAGTTGTCCCCCCTGCTTCCCACCCCAGGAGCAAGGATGAATATGGCAGAGCTGCACCCAGCCTGACTTGCAGGTTCATCCTGCTGAAAATCTCTGGAGCCCCAGACTTCCAGGATTTCACCGAGGGCTCCTGGAAAGGCAATCCAACTACGTTGACTTGAAATCGACTTGCTGTGGAGGGTCGCCCAACATCAGAGAGAAAAATCTCCAAAAAAGTGTCAAAGTCCAAATGTAAGAAGTTGTCGAGGAATTCCCACGCAGCATATCTGAGGAGGGCTCCAGGGATATCAGATCCAATTTCAACTTCGGCCCAGATGAAGATTTCAGTCCTGAAAAAGCGACTAAGTCCGAAGGTAGAATTCTTCACCAAAGTCTCCTGCAATGAATATCTGGAGAGGGCTCAAGGGAGGTTGGATCATATCTATGACTTTGTCCCGGTGAGAAAAATCTTCAAGAAAAAGGCTAAGTCTGAAGGTACACTTGTTTTGCTAATCTATGTTCCCCGAAGTCTCCCGATAAAAATGATACCTCACTTGTGTGGGTAGACCTAGCGCCCCGTGACAGGAAACGCCCCAAAACGCAACGTGGAGACATCACATTTTTGGAAAGAAAACAGGTGTTTTTTGCAAAGTGCCTACCTGTAGATTTTGGCCTCTAGCTCAGCCGCCACCTAAGGAAACCGACCAAACCTGTGCATTTTTTAAAACTAGAGACCTAGGGGAATCCAAGTTGGGGTGACTTGCGGGGCTCTGACCAGGTTCTGTTACCCAGAATCCTTTGCAAACCTCAAACTTTGGCTAAAAAAACACATTTTCCTCAAATTTTCGTGACAGAAAGTTCTGGAATCAGAGAGAAGCCACAAATTTCCTTCCACCCAGCGTTCCCCCAAGTCTCCCGATAAAAATGATACCTCACTTGTGTGGGTAGGCCTAGCACCCGCGACAGGAAATGCCCCAAAACGCAACATTGACCCATCACATTTTTTTAAAGAAAACAGACGTGTTTTTTGCAAAGTGCCTACCTATAGATTTTGGCCTCTAGCTCAGCCGGCACCTAGGGAAACCTACCAAACCTGTGCATTTTTTAAAACTAGAGACCTAGGGGAATTCAAGATGGGGTGACTTGTGGGGCTCTGACCAGGTCCTATTACCCAGAATCCTTTGCAAACCTCAAAATTTGGCTAAAAAAACACATTTTCCTCACATTTTGGTGACAGAAAGTTCTGGAATCAGAGAGGAGCCACTAATGTACTTCCACCCAGCGTTCCCCCAAGTCTCCCGATAAAAATGATACCTCACTTGTGTGGGTTGGCCTAGCGCCTGTGACAGGAAACGCCCCAAAACACAACATGGAGACATCACATTTTTTAAAAGAAAACAGAGGTGTTTTTTGCAAAGTTCCTACCTGTAGATTTTGGCCTCTAGCTCAGCCAGCACCTAGGGAAACATACCAAACCTGTGCATTTTTGAAAACTAGAGACCTAGGGGAATCCAAGATGGGGTGACTTGTGGGGCTCTGACCAGGTTCTGTTACCCAGAATCCTTTGCAAACCTCAAAATGTGGCTAAAAAAACACGTTTTCCTCACATTTCGGTGACAGAAAGTTCTGGAATCTGAGAGGAGCCACAAATTTCCTTCCACCCAAAGTTCCCCCAAGTCTCCCGATAAAAATTATACCTCACTTGTGTGGGTAGGCCTAGCGCCTGTGACAGGAAATGCCCCAAATTACAATGTGGACACTTCACATTTTTTTAAAGAAAACAGAGGTGTTTTTTGCAAAGTGCCTACCTGTAGAGTTTGGCCTCTAGCTCAGCCGGCACCTAGGGAAACCTACCAAACCTGTGCATTTTTTAAAACTAGAGACCTCGGGGAATCCAAGATGGGGTGACTTGTGGGGCTCTGACCAGGTTCTGTTACCCAGAATCCTTTGCAAACCTCAAAATTTGGCTAAAAAAACACATTTTCTTCACATTTCGGTGACAGAAAGTTCTGGAATCTGAGAGGATCCACAAATTTTCTTCCACCCAGCGTTCCCCCAAGTCTCCCGATAAAAATTATACCTCACTTGTGTGGGTAGGCCTAGCGCCCGGGACAGGAAATGCCCCAAAACACAACGTGGACACATCATATTTTTTTAAAGAAAACAGAGGTGTTTTTTGCAAAGTGCCTACCTGTTGATTTTGGCCTCTAGCTCAGCCGGCACCTAGGGAAACCTACCAAACCTGTGAATTTTTGAAAACTAGAGACCTAGGGGAATCCAAGATGGGGTGACTTGTGGGGCTCTGACCAGGTTCTGTTACCCAGAATCCTTTGCAAACCTCAAAATTTGGCTAAAAAAACACATTTTCCTCACATTTCGGTGACAGAAAGTTCTGGAATCTGAGAGGAGCCACAAATTTCCTTCCACCCAGCGTTCCCCCAAGTCTCCCGATAAAAATTATACCTCACTTGTGTGGGTAGGCCTAGCGCCCGTGACAGGAAATGCCCCAAAACACAACGTGGACACATCACATTTTTTGAAAGAAAACAGAGGTGTTTTTTGCAAAGTGCCTACCTGTAGATTTTGGCCTCTAGCTCATCCGGCACCTAGGGAAACCTACCAAACCTGTGCATTTTTGAAAACTAGAGACCTAGGGGAATCCAAGATGGGGTGACTTGTGGGGCTCTGACCAGATTCTGTTACCCAGAATCCTTTGCAAACATCAAAATTTGGCTAAAATAACATATTTTTCTCACATTTCGGTGACAGAAAGTTCTGGAATCAGAGAGGAGCCACGAATTTCCTTCCACCCAGCATTCCCCCAAGTCTCCAGATAAAAATGATACCTCACTTGTGTGGGTAGGCCTAGCGCCCGCGACAGGAAATGGCCCAAAACACAACGTGGACACATCACATTTTTTCATAGAAAACAGTGCCTACCTGTGGATTTTGGCCTCTAGCTCAGCCGGCAACTGGGGAAACCTAGAAAACCAGTGCGTTTTTGAAAACTAGAACCCAGGGGAATCCAAGATGGGGTGACTTGTGGGGCTCTGACCAGATTCTGTTACCCAGAATCCTTTGCAAACATCAAAATTTGGCTAAAAAAACACATTTTCCTCACATTTCGGTGACAGAAAGTTCTGGAATCTGAGAGGAGCCACAAATTTCCTTTCACCCAGCGTTCCCCCAAGTCTCCCGATAAAAATTATACCTCACTTGTGTGGGTAGGCCTAGCACCTGTGACATGAAATGCCCCAAAACACAACGTGGACACATCACATTTTTTTAAAGAAAACAGAGGTGTTTTTTGCAAAGTGCCTACCTGTAGATTTTGGCCTCTAGCTCATCCGGCACCTAGGGAAACCTACCAAACCTGTGCATTTTTGAAAACTAGAGACCTAGGGGAATCCAAGATGGGGTGACTTGTGGGGCTCTGACCAGATTCTGTTACCCAGAATCCTTTGCAAACATCAAAATTTGGCTAAAAAAACATCTTTTTCTCACATTTCGGTGACAGAAAGTTCTGGAATCTGACAGGAGCCACGAATTTCCTTCCAACCAGCATTCCCCCAAGTCTCCCGATAAAAATGATACCTCACTTGTGTGGGTAGGCCTAGCGCCCGCGACAGGAAATGGCCCAAAACACAACGTGGACACATCACATTTTTTCATAGAAAACAGTGCCTACCTGTGGATTTTGGCCTCTAGCTCAGCCGGCAACTGGGGAAACCTAGAAAACCAGTGCGTTTTTGAAAACTAGAAACCCAGGGGAATCCAAGATGGGGTGACTTGTGGGGCTCTGACCAGATTCTGTTACCCAGAATCCTTTGCAAACATCAAAATTTGGCTAAAAATACATCTTTTTCTCACATTTCGGTGACAGAAAGTTCTGGAATCTGAGAGGAGCCACAAATTTCCTTCCACCCAGCGTTCCCCCAAGTCTTCCGATAAAAATGATACCTCTCTTGTGTGGGTAGGCCTAGCGCCCGCGACAGGAAATGGCCCAAAACATAACGTGGACACATCAAATTTTTTCATAGAAAACAGTGTCTATGTGTGGATTTTGGCCTCTAGCTCAGCTGGCCCCAGGGGGGGCAGAAATGGCCTAAAATAAATTTGTCCCCCACCCCCCCAACATGCCCTGGGGTCGCTCCCCCTGCGTGACATTGGTGCCAAAAAACAAAAAAAAACCCCGGTGCCTAGTGGTTTCTGCCCCCTTCGGGGCAGATTGACCTAAAATCGGCCAATCTGCCCCCAAGCGGGGCAGAAATGGTCTAAATTCAATTTGGCCCCCCCAGGGAAGCGACCCTTGCCTAATGGGTCGCTCCCCATCTCTAAAAAAACAAACAAACAAAAAAAAACACAAACAAAAAAATTTGCCCTGGCGCCTAGAGGTTTCTGCCCTCTTGGGGGCAGATCGGCCTAATAACAATAGGCCGATCTGCCCCCAAGGGGGGCAAAAATGGCCTAAAATAAATTTGCCCACCCACCCCCCAACCCCTCCCCAGGAGCGACCCTTGCCTACGAGGTCGCTGCCCCTGCGTGACATTGGCACCAAAAAAGAAATCCCCGGTGCCAAGTGGTTTCTGCCACCTAAAATTGGCCAATCTGCCCCCAAGGGGGCCAGAGATGGTCTAAGTACAATTTGCCCCCCAGGGGAGCGACCCTTGCCTAATGGGTCGCTCCCCATCTTTAAAAAAACAAACAAAAAAAAAACACAAAAAACAATTTGCCCTGGCGCCTAGAGATTTCTGCCCCATCTGGGGCAGATCGGTGTAATAACAATAGGCCGATCTGCCCCCGGGGGGCAGAAATGGCCTAAAATAAATATGCCCCCCCAGCCCCCGCTCTGGGGAGCGACCCTTGCCTACAAGGTCGCTCCCCTTGCCTGACGGCACAAAAAAAGATCTCTGGTGCCTAGTGGATTCTGCCCCCCTTGGGGGCAGATTGACGTAAAATCGGCCAATCTGCCCCCAAAGCGGGCAGAAATGGCCTAAATACAATTTGCCCCTCCAGGGGAGAGACCCTTGCCTAAGGGGACGCTCCCCATCTGTAAAACAACAACAACAAAAATCCCCGGTGCCTAGTGGTTTCTGCCCCCCTTGGGGGCAGATTGGCCTCATAAAAATAGGCCAATCTGCCCCCAAGGGGGGCAGAAATGGCCTAAATATAATTTGCCCCCTCTGGGAGCGACCCTTGCCTAAGGGGTCGCTCCCCACACCTAAAACACAAAACAAAATAAAACAAAAAAAAAAGTATCCCTGGTGTCTAGAGGTTTCTACCCCCCTTGGGGGCAGATTGGCCTCATAAAAATAGGCCAATCTGCCCCCAAGGGGGGCAGAAATAGCCTAAATATAATTTGCCCCCTCTGGGAGCGACCCTTGCCTAAGGGGTCGCTCCCCAGACCTAAAACACAAAACAAAACAACAAAAAAAAAAAAGTATCCCTGGTGTCTAGAGGTTTCTGCCCCCCGGGGGCAGATCGGCCTAATAATAGGGCGGGGCAGAAAAGGCCTTAAAAAAAAAATGCCCCCCTGGGAGCGACCCTTGCCCAAGGGGTCGCTCCCTTATGTCACTTTCAAAAACAAAAAAAACATCCCTGGTGTCTAGTGGGGTTTTAAAAGCCAGATTGCAAGCAATCCGGCTTTTGAAACCCTGGGAGAGACTTCAAAGGGAAGGAAATACATATCCTTCCCTTTGAAGCCTCTCCGGGCCTCCCCCACGCATTACAATTAAATAAGAATATACAGGCTTGCCCACAAATACAGAGCATGCCACTGTAACTTATCCCCCAAAACAAAGCAAGGCAGAGGACGGCTGTAGTTCGAAACTCAGAACAAGAACACCTTTGCTACGTTGCCACATGAAAGGAGAGACAAATCTCTAATATTCAACAAGAACCTGAACAGGAGTGTGAGAAAACTGGGATGGTTGCAGAAGCCCCCTAAATTTTTGCCATTTTTCACTTTTTGCTGGTGTTTTCTTGACTCAATGGTGCCCTGGGCACTGCTAAACCGTCCCAGGGCCTGTGCTCTGATTACAATGATTATGCAAATTAATCTAATTATAATTTGCTTGGTCAACCTACCTATAAGTTCCTAGTATATGATAGGGCATGTAGTTTATGGACCCCAGCATAGGTAGTACACCAATAGGTACACTGCCGAGGTGCCCAGTGTCATTTTAAAGACAGGCCTCCCTTGCTGACTGCTTCTAAATTAAAGTTCACCCCAAATTCGACTTTAGAATTAAAAGTACTTTTAAAGTCTTAAACTACCTTATTTTTACATATGTCACCCCTAAGGTGTGCCCTAGCTGCCCCAAGGGTTCGGGGCAGTGTAGCTATAAGCAGCAACCTTATAAAATATGTTTTATAAGCCCTGGTGAGGGAAAAATAGCTACATTTGTTTTCCCCATTGTACTGAATAGGCCCCAAGGGGAGACTTTGGGGGTTATTATGACCCCAGCGGTGAACGGTAATGTGGTGGCAGTACCGCCAACAGGCTGGCGGTACATAGCGCCACATTATGAGAATGGTGGGTTGCTCAGACAGCCATGACAGTAGCCGCTGCCGGGCTGGAGATATCAATCTCCAGCCTGGCGGCCGCTATGGTACCACCAGTGGCATTTTGAGCCAGCCTACCGCCATGGTTTTTGTGGCGTTAGCAATGCCACGAAAACCATGGTAGTAGGCCCTAACAGTGACAGGGAGTTCCTTCCCTGTCACTGGTAGGAGGCTCACCCGCCCCTCAGAACCCTTCCCAGACACCCCCCTCCATCCACGATCCCCCTTCTGATCCCTCAGCCCTCCACACACACACATCTGCAGACACGCACCACGCATACACCCACTCACTCACACTGGCATACATGCATTCATACACGCATATATCCAGTCATGCTTGCACACATCCGTACACACAGTCACACTGACATGCAGACTCGCATTCACATTTCCATTCTTAAACGCATTCACACACATGCATACACCCACGTAAACAACACCACACACACAGACGCATTCACGCACACACTCACACATTCATGCGCACAAACCCCCCCCCCACACACAAACACACAACACCCCTAACACCTGCCTGTCGGAAGCCCAACCTACCTTCATCTGGCGGATGGATGATAGCTGCGGTGACTGTCTTTTGGCGGCTGTCTCCACGGTGGTAGGCGGTTTATACCACCAATGTCATAATGTGGGCCTTTATTTTCAATTAATAAAGTCCCAAAAGGAGCTAGATATTTCAGGTTTGGTATCAAACTGAATGTTATACTAAATCCAATAACAAGTTTGAGCACTCTTTCTAAAAGTTACCAGTTTCAGCTCTGTAACTACCAATCTGTAGTGCCCTTCTCCGATTGGCCAGCCTCTGGCAGCCTGGCCACTTTGACTTGATGAGGTGTGAAGTAGCCTGGGCTGAACACAAAGGAAGTGCATTGGGGAGGAGATCTGCCTCAGCAGATGGCAGAACAGGAAGGAGGGGGAGCAGCCAAACTGGTCTTCAACAGAGGGAAGGACATTTGGGCCTGCAAGTGGACCTCCCGCAGACAGCCAGGTGCCCCCCTGATTAGATTAGGAAAGGGCTGGAGAGGGGTGTGTTAAGGGAAGTTACCCACACCAGTGAGGGGACTCAGCCAGATCTAACCTCCAAAATTGAATTTCTGACATTTTGGATTTTTACGGAATGTTGCCCACTGGGACTGATTTTTGCCACACTTCCCAGGAAGTGGTCATCCAAGAGGGTGGTGCGTCTACCTGTGATTGGACAGTTGTCCCCCCTGCTTCCCACCCCAGGAGCAAGGATGAATATGGCAGAGCTGCACCCACCCCTCTGATGCCTACTAGGGACAAACACAAGAAGAAGGACTTCCCTGCTGGACCTCTGATCTACACCAGGACACTGCACTCTGACGGACTGCACCAGATGCACAAACATGACTTTGTCTGTCTTCAAAAGATTCAAGAAGGGGCTCCCTGTTTGCTACATGTAGAAAACAGCTACCTAAAGTACCCTGCATCAAAGCATGAAGAAGCTGAACAACTGACCACTGTCCAGTGACCATTTTTAAGTTTGACCCAGATGCATTCTGGGAGTTGGAGTTATAACCATCAAGGAACAACTCAGAGCTTCTGGAAGCTTGGGGTGAGCTATGGACTCCTTAAGGACCCCCAAAGACCTCCTGGAAGAAAATCCAGAAGTTTGGAGAAGACTTGAAAACTTTTGGTAAAAAGCTCCATAAAGGGACCGACTCGATGTTGTGAGTCAAGCTGGCTTACATCGACTGCGACCCAGCCTGACTTGCAGGTTCATCCCGCTGAAAATATCTGGAGCCCCAGACTTCCAGGATTTCACTGAGGGCTCCTGGAAAGGCAATCCAACTATGTTGACTTGAAATCCACTGGCTGTGGAGGGTCGCCCAACATCAGAGAGAAAAATCTCCAAAAAAGTGTCAAAGTCCAAATGTAAGAAGTTGTCGAGGACTTCCCACGCAGCATATCTGTGGAGGGCTCCAGGGATATCAGATCCAATTTCAACTTCAGCCCAGATGAAGATTTCAGTCCTGAAAAAGCGACTAAGTCCGAAGGTAGAATTCTTCACCAAAGTCTCCTGCGATGAATATCTGGAGAGGGCTCCAGGGAGGTTGGATCATATCTATGACTTTGTCCCGGTGAGAAAAATCTTCAAGAAAAAGGCTAAGTCTGAAGGTAAACTTTTGACCGAGGCCTCCCGCTTACTGTAGCCGAGCAGGACTCCATCGCGGTCAGCCTCAAATTGTGACTTTGCCCTGGTTGCGGTGTGAACAGATATCCCGAATGGTGCTTTTAGCTTCTATGCGCTAAAAAACATTTATTCCTCCAAAATACATATCTTACCTTCCCCTTATCTGATTTTTATCGTTTTGGTGTCAAATTAAAGTTCAAAATATGTAATACTTTTATAAATTGGTTTTGAATTTTTAAACTGTTTCCTGTGTTTTAAATATTGTTTTGTGATATTTAACCCCTTCGCTGCCAGGCCTTTTCCCCCTCAGGTGCCAAGCCTTTTTTTGGCTATTTGGGGCAGTTCGCGCTTAGGCCCTCATAACTTTTTGTTCACATAAGCTACCCACGCCAAATTTGCATCCTTTTTTCCAACATCCCAGGGATTCTAGAGGTACCCAGACTTTGTGGGTTCCCCAGAAGGAGGTCAAGAAATTAGCAAAAATACAGTGAAAATTTCGTTTTTTTTCAAAAAAATGGGAAAAGGGGTTGCAGAAGAAGGCTTGTGGTTTTTTCCCTGAAAATGACATCAACAAAGGGTTTGCGGTGCTAAAATCACCAGCTCCCTAGCTTTCAGGAACAGGCAGACTTGAATCAGAAAACCCAAATTTTCAACACAATTTGGGCATTTTACTGGGACATACCCCATTTTTACGATTTTTTGTGCTTTCAGCCTCCTTCCAGTCAGTGACAGAAATGGGCATGAAACCAATGCTGGATCCCAGAAACCGCAACATTTCTGAAAAGTAGACAAAATCCTGAATTCAGCAAGGGGTAATTTGTGTAGATCCTACAAGGGTTTCCTACAGAAAATAACAACTGAAAAAACAAAATATTGAAATTGAGGTGAAAAAATCTGCAATTTTTCTCTACGTTTTACTCTGTAACTTATTCCTGCAATGTCAGATTTTTTAAAGCAATGTACCGTTACGTCTGCTGGACTCTTCTGGTTGCGGGGATATATAGGCCTTGTAGGTTCATCAAGAACCCTAGGTACCCAGAGCCAATAAATGAGCTGCACCCTGCAGTGCGTTTCCATTCTATACCGGGTATACAGCAATTAATTTGCTGAAATATAAAGAGTGAAAAATAGCTATCAAGAAAACCTTTGTATTTCCATAAAGGGCACAATATAAGGTGTTGAGGAGCAGTGGTTATTTGCACATCTCTGAATTCCAGGGTGACCATATTAGCATGTGAATTACAGGGCATTTCTCAAATAGATGTCTTTATTACACACTCTCTTATATTTGGAAGGAAAAAATGTAGAGAAAGACAAGGGGCAATAACACTTGTTTTGCTCATCTATTTACCCCCACGTCTCCTGATAAAAATGATACCTCACTTGTGTGGGTAGGCCTAGGCCCCGCGACACGAAACGCCCCAAAACGCAACGGGGACACATCACATTTTTTTTAAAGAAAACAGAGGTGTTTTTTGCAAAGTGCCTACCTGTAGATTTTGGCCTCTAGCTCAGCCGCCACCTAGGGAAACCTACCAAACCTGTGCATTTTTGAAAACTAGAGACCTAGGGGAATCCAAGATGGGGTGACTTGTGGGGCTCTGACCAGGTTCTGTTACCCAGAATCCTTTGCAAACCTCAAACTTTGGCAAATAAAATGCATTTTCCTCAAATTTTGGTGACAGAGAGTTCTGGAATATGGTAGGAGCCACAAATTTCCTTCCACCCAGCGTTCCCCCAACTCTCCCGATAAAAATGATACCTCACTTGTGTGGGTAGGCCTAGCGCCCGCGACAGGAAATGCCCCAAAACGCAACATGGCCCCATCACATTTTTTGAAAGAAAACAGAGGTGTTTTTTGCAAAGTGCCTACCTGTAGATTTTGGCCTCTAGCTCAGCCGGCACCTAGGGAAACCTACCAAACCTGTGCATTTTTTAAAACTAGAGACCTAGGGGAATCCAAGATGGGGTGACTTGTGGGGCTCTGACCAGATTCTGTTACCCAGAATCCTTTGCAAACATCAAAATTTGGCTAAAAAAACATCTTTTTCTCACATTTCGGTGACAGAAAGTTCTGGAATCTGACAGGAGCCACGAATTTCCTTCCAACCAGCATTCCCCCAAGTCTCCCGATAAAAATGATACCTCACTTGTGTGGGTAGGCCTAGCGCCCGCGACAGGAAATGGCCCAAAACACAACGTGGACACATCACATTTTTTCATAGAAAACAGTGCCTACCTGTGGATTTTGGCCTCTAGCTCAGCCGGCAACTGAGGAAACCTAGAAAACCAGTGCGTTTTTGAAAACTAGAAACCCAGGGGAATCCAAGATGGGGTGACTTGTGGGGCTCTGACCAGATTCTGTTACCCAGAATCCTTTGCAAACATCAAAATTTGGCTAAAAATACATCTTTTTCTCACATTTCGGTGACAGAAAGTTCTGGAATCTGAGAGGAGCCACAAATTTCCTTCCACCCAGCGTTCCCCCAAGTCTTCCGATAAAAATGATACCTCACTTGTGTGGGTAGGCCTAGCGCCCGCGACAGGAAATGGCCCAAAACATAACGTGGACACATCAAATTTTTTCATAGAAAACAGTGTCTATGTGTGGATTTTGGCCTCTAGCTCAGCTGGCCCCAGGGGGGGCAGAAATGGCCTAAAATAAATTTGTCCCCCACCCCCCCAACATGCCCTGGGGTCGCTCCCCCTGCGTGACATTGGTGCCAAAAAACAAAAAAAAAACCCGGTGCCTAGTGGTTTCTGCCCCCTTCGGGGCAGATTGACCTAAAATCGGCCAATCTGCCCCCAAGCGGGGCAGAAATGGTCTAAATTCAATTTGGCCCCCCCAGGGAAGCGACCCTTGCCTAATGGGTCGCTCCCCATCTCTAAAAAAACAAACAAACAAAAAAAAACACAAACAAAAAAATTTGCCCTGGCGCCTAGAGGTTTCTGCCCTCTTGGGGGCAGATCGGCCTAATAACAATAGGCCGATCTGCCCCCAAGGGGGGCAAAAATGGCCTAAAATAAATTTGCCCACCCACCCCCCAACCCCTCCCCAGGAGCGACCCTTGCCTACGAGGTCGCTGCCCCTGCGTGACATTGGCACCAAAAAAGAAATCCCCGGTGCCAAGTGGTTTCTGCCACCTAAAATTGGCCAATCTGCCCCCAAGGGGGCCAGAGATGGTCTAAGTACAATTTGCCCCCCAGGGGAGCGACCCTTGCCTAATGGGTCGCTCCCCATCTTTAAAAAAACAAACAAAAAAAAAACACAAAAAACAATTTGCCCTGGCGCCTAGAGATTTCTGCCCCATCTGGGGCAGATCGGTGTAATAACAATAGGCCGATCTGCCCCCGGGGGGCAGAAATGGCCTAAAATAAATATGCCCCCCCAGCCCCCGCTCTGGGGAGCGACCCTTGCCTACAAGGTCGCTCCCCTTGCCTGACGGCACAAAAAAAGATCTCTGGTGCCTAGTGGATTCTGCCCCCCTTGGGGGCAGATTGACGTAAAATCGGCCAATCTGCCCCCAAAGCGGGCAAAAATGGCCTAAATACAATTTGCCCCTCCAGGGGAGCGACCCTTGCCTAAGGGAACGCTCCCCATCTGTAAAACAACAACAACAACAACAAAAATCCCCGGTGCCTAGTGGTTTCTGCCCCCCTTGGGGGCAGATTGGCCTCATAAAAATAGGCCAATCTGCCCCCAAGGGGGGCAGAAATGGCCTAAATATAATTTGCCCCCTCTGGGAGCGACCCTTGCCTAAGGGGTCGCTCCCCACACCTAAAACACAAAACAAAATAAAACAAAAAAAAAAGTATCCCTGGTGTCTAGAGGTTTCTACCCCCCTTGGGGGCAGATTGGCCTCATAAAAATAGGCCAATCTGCCCCCAAGGGGGGCAGAAATAGCCTAAATATAATTTGCCCCCTCTGGGAGCGACCCTTGCCTAAGGGGTCGCTCCCCAGACCTAAAACACAAAACAAAACAACAAAAAAAAAAAAGTATCCCTGGTGTCTAGAGGTTTCTGCCCCCCGGGGGCAGATCGGCCTAATAATAGGGCGGGGCAGAAAAGGCCTTAAAAAAAAAATGCCCCCCTGGGAGCGACCCTTGCCCAAGGGGTCGCTCCCTTATGTCACTTTCAAAAACAAAAAAAACATCCCTGGTGTCTAGTGGGGTTTCAAAAGCCAGATTGCAAGCAATCCGGCTTTTGAAACCCTGGGAGAGACTTCAAAGGGAAGGAAATACATATCCTTCCCTTTGAAGCCTCTCCGGGCCTCCCCCACGCATTACAATTAAATAAGAATATACAGGCTTGCCCACAAATACAGAGCATGCCACTGTAACTTATCCCCCAAAACAAAGCAAGGCAGAGGACGGCTGTAGTTCGAAACTCAGAACAAGAACACCTTTGCTACGTTGCCACATGAAAGGAGAGACAAATCTCTAATATTCAACAAGAACCTGAACAGGAGTGTGAGAAAACTGGGATGGTTGCAGAAGCCCCCTAAATTTTTGCCATTTTTCACTTTTTGCTGGTGTTTTCTTGACTCAATGGTGCCCTGGGCACTGCTAAACCGTCCCAGGGCCTGTGCTCTGATTACAATGATTATGCAAATTAATCTAATTATAATTTGCTTGGTCAACCTACCTATAAGTTCCTAGTATATGATAGGGCATGTAGTTTATGGACCCCAGCATAGGTAGTACACCAATAGGTACACTGCCGAGGTGCCCAGTGTCATTTTAAAGACAGGCCTCCCTTGCTGACTGCTTCTAAATTAAAGTTCACCCCAAATTCGACTTTAGAATTAAAAGTACTTTTAAAGTCTTAAACTACCTTATTTTTACATATGTCACCCCTAAGGTGTGCCCTAGCTGCCCCAAGGGTTCGGGGCAGTGTAGCTATAAGCAGCAACCTTATAAAATATGTTTTATAAGCCCTGGTGAGGGAAAAATAGCTACATTTGTTTTCCCCATTGTACTGAATAGGCCCCAAGGGGAGACTTTGGGGGTTATTATGACCCCAGCGGTGAACGGTAATGTGGTGGCAGTACCGCCAACAGGCTGGCGGTACATAGCGCCACATTATGAGAATGGTGGGTTGCTCAGACAGCCATGACAGTAGCCGCTGCCGGGCTGGAGATATCAATCTCCAGCCTGGCGGCCGCTATGGTACCACCAGTGGCATTTTGAGCCAGCCTACCGCCATGGTTTTTGTGGCGTTAGCAATGCCACGAAAACCATGGTAGTAGGCCCTAACAGTGACAGGGAGTTCCTTCCCTGTCACTGGTAGGAGGCTCACCCGCCCCTCAGAACCCTTCCCAGACACCCCCCTCCATCCACGATCCCCCTTCTGATCCCTCAGCCCTCCACACACACACATCTGCAGACACGCACCACGCATACACCCACTCACTCACACTGGCATACATGCATTCATACACGCATATATCCAGTCATGCTTGCACACATCCGTACACACAGTCACACTGACATGCAGACTCGCATTCACATTTCCATTCTTAAACGCATTCACACACATGCATACACCCACGTAAACAACACCACACACACAGACGCATTCACGCACACACTCACACATTCATGCGCACAAACCCCCCCCCCACACACAAACACACAACACCCCTAACACCTGCCTGTCGGAAGCCCAACCTACCTTCATCTGGCGGATGGATGATAGCTGCGGTGACTGTCTTTTGGCGGCTGTCTCCACGGTGGTAGGCGGTTTATACCACCAATGTCATAATGTGGGCCTTTATTTTCAATTAATAAAGTCCCAAAAGGAGCTAGATATTTCAGGTTTGGTATCAAACTGAATGTTATACTAAATCCAATAACAAGTTTGAGCACTCTTTCTAAAAGTTACCAGTTTCAGCTCTGTAACTACCAATCTGTAGTGCCCTTCTCCGATTGGCCAGCCTCTGGCAGCCTGGCCACTTTGACTTGATGAGGTGTGAAGTAGCCTGGGCTGAACACAAAGGAAGTGCATTGGGGAGGAGATCTGCCTCAGCAGATGGCAGAACAGGAAGGAGGGGGAGCAGCCAAACTGGTCTTCAACAGAGGGAAGGACATTTGGGCCTGCAAGTGGACCTCCCGCAGACAGCCAGGTGCCCCCCTGATTAGATTAGGAAAGGGCTGGAGAGGGGTGTGTTAAGGGAAGTTACCCACACCAGTGAGGGGACTCAGCCAGATCTAACCTCCAAAATTGAATTTCTGACATTTTGGATTTTTACGGAATGTTGCCCACTGGGACTGATTTTTGCCACACTTCCCAGGAAGTGGTCATCCAAGAGGGTGGTGCGTCTACCTGTGATTGGACAGTTGTCCCCCCTGCTTCCCACCCCAGGAGCAAGGATGAATATGGCAGAGCTGCACCCACCCCTCTGATGCCTACTAGGGACAAACACAAGAAGAAGGACTTCCCTGCTGGACCTCTGATCTACACCAGGACACTGCACTCTGACGGACTGCACCAGATGCACAAACATGACTTTGTCTGTCTTCAAAAGATTCAAGAAGGGGCTCCCTGTTTGCTACATGTAGAAAACAGCTACCTAAAGTACCCTGCATCAAAGCATGAAGAAGCTGAACAACTGACCACTGTCCAGTGACCATTTTTAAGTTTGACCCAGATGCATTCTGGGAGTTGGAGTTATAACCATCAAGGAACAACTCAGAGCTTCTGGAAGCTTGGGGTGAGCTATGGACTCCTTAAGGACCCCCAAAGACCTCCTGGAAGAAAATCCAGAAGTTTGGAGAAGACTTGAAAACTTTTGGTAAAAAGCTCCATAAAGGGACCGACTCGATGTTGTGAGTCAAGCTGGCTTACATCGACTGCGACCCAGCCTGACTTGCAGGTTCATCCCGCTGAAAATATCTGGAGCCCCAGACTTCCAGGATTTCACTGAGGGCTCCTGGAAAGGCAATCCAACTATGTTGACTTGAAATCCACTGGCTGTGGAGGGTCGCCCAACATCAGAGAGAAAAATCTCCAAAAAAGTGTCAAAGTCCAAATGTAAGAAGTTGTCGAGGACTTCCCACGCAGCATATCTGTGGAGGGCTCCAGGGATATCAGATCCAATTTCAACTTCAGCCCAGATGAAGATTTCAGTCCTGAAAAAGCGACTAAGTCCGAAGGTAGAATTCTTCACCAAAGTCTCCTGCGATGAATATCTGGAGAGGGCTCCAGGGAGGTTGGATCATATCTATGACTTTGTCCCGGTGAGAAAAATCTTCAAGAAAAAGGCTAAGTCTGAAGGTAAACTTTTGACCGAGGCCTCCCGCTTACTGTAGCCGAGCAGGACTCCATCGCGGTCAGCCTCAAATTGTGACTTTGCCCTGGTTGCGGTGTGAACAGATATCCCGAATGGTGCTTTTAGCTTCTATGCGCTAAAAAACATTTATTCCTCCAAAATACATATCTTACCTTCCCCTTATCTGATTTTTATCGTTTTGGTGTCAAATTAAAGTTCAAAATATGTAATACTTTTATAAATTGGTTTTGAATTTTTAAACTGTTTCCTGTGTTTTAAATATTGTTTTGTGATATTTAACCCCTTCGCTGCCAGGCCTTTTCCCCCTCAGGTGCCAAGCCTTTTTTTGGCTATTTGGGGCAGTTCGCGCTTAGGCCCTCATAACTTTTTGTTCACATAAGCTACCCACGCCAAATTTGCATCCTTTTTTCCAACATCCCAGGGATTCTAGAGGTACCCAGACTTTGTGGGTTCCCCAGAAGGAGGTCAAGAAATTAGCAAAAATACAGTGAAAATTTCATTTTTTTTCAAAAAAATGGGAAAAGGGGTTGCAGAAGAAGGCTTGTGGTTTTTTCCCTGAAAATGACATCAACAAAGGGTTTGCGGTGCTAAAATCACCAGCTCCCTAGCTTTCAGGAACAGGCAGACTTGAATCAGAAAACCCAAATTTTCAACACAATTTGGGCATTTTACTGGGACATACCCCATTTTTACGATTTTTTGTGCTTTCAGCCTCCTTCCAGTCAGTGACAGAAATGGGCATGAAACCAATGCTGGATCCCAGAAACCGCAACATTTCTGAAAAGTAGACAAAATCCTGAATTCAGCAAGGGGTAATTTGTGTAGATCCTACAAGGGTTTCCTACAGAAAATAACAACTGAATAAACAAAATATTGAAATTGAGGTGAAAAAATCTGCAATTTTTCTCTACGTTTTACTCTGTAACTTATTCCTGCAATGTCAGATTTTTTAAAGCAATGTACCGTTACGTCTGCTGGACTCTTCTGGTTGCGGGGATATATAGGCCTTGTAGGTTCATCAAGAACCCTAGGTACCCAGAGCCAATAAATGAGCTGCACCCTGCAGTGCGTTTCCATTCTATACCGGGTATACAGCAATTAATTTGCTGAAATATAAAGAGTGAAAAATAGCTATCAAGAAAACCTTTGTATTTCCATAAAGGGCACAATATAAGGTGTTGAGGAGCAGTGGTTATTTGCACATCTCTGAATTCCAGGGTGACCATATTAGCATGTGAATTACAGGGCATTTCTCAAATAGATGTCTTTATTACACACTCTCTTATATTTGGAAGGAAAAAATGTAGAGAAAGACAAGGGGCAATAACACTTGTTTTGCTCATCTATTTACCCCCACGTCTCCTGATAAAAATGATACCTCACTTGTGTGGGTAGGCCTAGGCCCCGCGACACGAAACGCCCCAAAACGCAACGGGGACACATCACATTTTTTTTAAAGAAAACAGAGGTGTTTTTTGCAAAGTGCCTACCTGTAGATTTTGGCCTCTAGCTCAGCCGCCACCTAGGGAAATCTACCAAACCTGTGCATTTTTGAAAACTAGAGACCTAGGGGAATCCAAGATGGGGTGACTTGTGGGGCTCTGACCAGGTTCTGTTACCCAGAATCCTTTGCAAACCTCAAACTTTGGCAAAAAAAATGCATTTTCCTCAAATTTTGGTGACAGAGAGTTCTGGAATATGGTAGGAGCCACAAATTTCCTTGCACCCAGCGTTCCCCCAACTCTCCCGATAAAAATGATACCTCACTTGTGTGGGTAGGCCTAGCGCCCGCGACAGGAAATGCCCCAAAACGCAACGTGGCCCCATCACATTTTTTGAAAGAAAACAGAGGTGTTTTTTGCAAAGTGCCTACCTGTAGATTTTGGCCTCTAGCTCAGCCGGCACCTAGGGAAACCTACCAAACCTGTGCATTTTTGAAAACTAGAGACCTAGGGGAATCCAAGATGGGGTGGCTTTTGGGGCTTTGACCAGGTTCTGTTACCCAGAATCCTTTGCAAAACTCAAAATGTGGCTAAAAAAACACGTTTTCCTCACATTTTGATGACTGAAAGTTCTGGAATCAGAGAGGAGCCACAAATTTCCTTCCATCCAGCGTCCCCCCAAGTCTCCTGATAAAAATGATACCTCACTTGTGTGGGTAGGCCTAGCGCCCGCAACAGGAAATGTCCCAAAACGCAACGTGGACACATCACATTTTTTGAAAGAAAACGGAGGTGTTTTTTGCAAAGTGCCTACCTGTAGATTTTGGCCTCTAGCTCAGCCGGCACCTAGGGAAACCTACCAAACCTGTGCATTTTTGAAAACTAGAGACCAAGGGGAATCCAAGATGGGGTGACTTGTGGGGCTCTGACCAGGTTCTGTTACCCAGAATCCTTTGCAAACCTCAAAATTTGGCTAAAAAAACACATTTTCCTCACATTTTGGTGACAGAAAGTTCTGGAATCAGAGAAGAGCCACAAATGTCTTTCCACCCAGCGTTCCCCCTAGTCTCCCGATAAAAATGATACCTCACTTGTGTGGGTAGGCTTAGCGCCCGCGACAGGAAATGGCCCAAAACACAACGTGGACACATCACATTTTTTCATAGAAAACAGTGCCTACCTGTGGATTTTGGCCTCTAGCTCAGCCGGCACCTAGGGAAACCTACCAATTCTGTGCATTTCTGAAAACTAGAGACCTATGGGAATCCAAGATGGGGTGACTTGTGGGGCTCTGACCAGGTTCTGTTACCCAGAATCCTTTGCAAACCTCAATATTTGGCTAAAAAAACACATTTTCCTCACATTTCGGTGACAGAAAGTTCTGGAATCTGAGAGGAGCCACAAATGTCCTTCCACCCAGTGTTCCCCCAAGTCTCCCGATAAAAATGATACCTCACTTGTGTGGGTAGGCCTAGCGCCCGCGACAGGAAATGGGCCAAAACACAACGTGGGCACATCACATTTTTTCATAGAAAACAGTGCCTACCTGTGGATTTTGGCCTCTAGCTCAGCCGGCCCCAGGGGGGGCAGAAATGGCCTAAAATAAATTTGCCCCCCCAACCCCCCTCGGGAGCGACCCTTGCCTACGGGGTCGCTCCCCCTGCGTGACATTGGCGCCAAAAAAAAAATCCCCGGTGCCTAGTGGTTTCTGCCCCCTTGGAGGCAGATTGACCTAAAATCGGCCAATCTGCCCCCAAGGGGGCAGAAATAGTCTAAATACAATATGCCCCCCAGGGGAGCGACCCTTGCCTAATGGGTCACTCCCCATCTCTAAAAAACAAACAAACAAAAAAAAACACACAAAAAAAAATTGCCCTGGCGCCTAGAGGTTTCTGCCCCCCCGGGGGAAGATCGGCCTAATAACAATAGGGCGATCTGCCCCCAGTGGGGAAGAAATGGCCTAAAATAAATTTGCCCCCCCACCTCCCCCGGGGAGCGACCCTTGCCTACAAGGTCGCTCCCCTTGCGTGACGGCGCAAAAAAAGATCCCTAGGATGGTTGCAGAACCCCCCTAAATTTTTGCCATTTTTCACTTTTTGCTGGTGTTTTCTTGACTCGATGGTGCCCTGGGCACTGCTAAACCGTCCCAGGGCCTGTGCTCTGATTATAATGATTATGCAAATTAATCTAATTATAATCTGCCTGGTCAACCTACCTATAAGTTCCTAGTATATGATAGGGCATGTAGTTTAGGGACCCCAGCATAGGTAGTACACCAATAGGTACACTGCTGAGGTGCCCAGTGTCATTTTAAAGGCAGGCCTCCCTTGCTGGCTACTTCTAAATTAAAGTTCACCCCAAATTCAACTTTAGAATTAAAAGTACTTTTTAATGTCTTAAACTACCTTATTTTTACACATGTCACCCCTAAGGTGTGCCCTAGCTGCCCCAAGGGTTCGGGGCAGTGTAGCTATAAGCAGGAACCTTATCAAATATGTTTTATAAGCCCTGGTGAGGGAAAAATAGCTACATTTGTTTTCCCCATTGTACTGAATAGTCTCCATGGGGAGACTTTGGGGGTTATTATGACCCCAGCGGTAAACGGTAATGTGGTGGCAGTACCGCCAACAGGCTGGCGGTACATACCGCCACATTATGAGAATGGTGGGTTGCTCAGACCGCCATGACAGTAGCCGCCGCCGGGCTGGAGATATCAATCTCCAGCCTGGTGGCCGCTATGGTGCCACCAGTGGCATTTTAAACCAGCCTACCGCCATGGTTTTCTTGACGTTAGCAATGCCCCAAAAACCCTGGTAGTAGGCCCTACCAGTGACAGGGAATTCCTTCCCTGTCACTGGTAGGAGGCTCACACACCCCTCAGAACCCTTCCCAGACACCACCCTCCATCCACGCTCCCCCCTTCTGATCCCTCACCCCCCCCACACACACATCTGCAGACACGCACCACGCATACACCCACTCACTCACACTGGCATATACACATTCATACACGCATATATCCAGTCATGCTTGCACACATCCGTACACACAGTCACACTGACATGCAGACTCGCATTCACATTTCCATTCTTAAACGCATTCACACACATGCATATACCCATGTAAACAACACCACACACACAGACGCATTCACGCACACACTCACACATTCATGCGCACAACCCCCCCCCCCACACACACACACACAACACCCCTACCCCCTGCCTTGTCGGAAGCCCAACCTACCTTCATCTGGCGGATGGATGATAGATGCGGTGACTGTCTTTTGGCGGCTGTCACCGCGGTGGTAGGCGGTTTATACCACCAATGTCATAATGTGGGCCTTTATTTTTAATTAATAAAGTCCCAAAAGGAGCTAGATATTTCAAGTCTGGTATCAAACTGATTGTTATACTGAATCCAATAACAAGTTTGAGCACTCTTTCTAAAAGTTACCAGTTTCAGCTCTGTAGTGCCCTTCTCCGATTGGCCAGCCTCTGGCAGCCTGGCCACTTTGACTTGATGAGGTGTGAAGTAGCCTGGGCTGAACACAAAGGAAGTGCATTGGAGAGGAGATCTGCCTCAGCAGATGGCAGAACAGGAAGGAGGGTGAGCAGCCAAACTGGTCTTCAACGGAGAGAAGGACATTTGGGCCTGCAAGTGGACCTCCCGCAGAAAGCCAGGTGCCCCCCTGATTAGATTAGGAAAGAGCTGGAGAGGGGTGTGTTAAGGGAAGTTACCCACACCAGTGAGGTGACTCACCCAGATCTAACCTCCAAAATTGAATTTCTGCCATTTTGGATTTTTACGGAATGTTGCTCACTGGTACTGATTTTTGCCACACTTCCCAGGAAGTGGTCATCCAAGAGGGGGGTGCGTCTACCTGTGATTGGACAGTTGTCCCCCCGCTTCCCACCCCAGGAGCAAGGATGAATATGGCAGAGCTGCACCCACCCCTCAGATGCCTACCAGGGACAAACACAAGAAGAAGGACTTCCCTGCTGGACCTCTGATCTACACCAGGACACTGCATTCTGAAGGACTGCACCAGATGTACAAAAATGACTTTGTCTGGCTTCAATAGATTCAAGAAGGGGCTCCCTGTTTGCTACATGTAGAAAACAGCTACCTAAAGTCCCCTGCATCAAAGCATGAAGAAACTGACCAACTGACCACTGTCCAGTGACCATTTTTAAGTTTGACCCTGATGCATTCTGGGAGTTGGAGTTCTAACCATCAAGGAACAACTCAGAGCTTCTGGAAGCTTGGGGTGAGATATGGACTCCTTAAGGACCCCCAAAGACCTCCTGGAAGAAAATCCAGAATTTTGGAGAAGATTTGAAAACTTTTGGTTAAAAGCTCCATAAAGGGACCGACTCGATGTTGTGAGTCAAGCTGGCTTACATCGACTGCGACCCAGCCTGACTTGCTGGTTCATCCCGCTGAAAATCTCTGGAGCCCCAGACTTCCATGATTTCACTGAGGGCTCCTGGAAAGACAATCCAACTATGTTTTTTTTTTTTTTTTTTTTTGTCCTCATATTCATCACCCCTGCTTTGGTAGGGTAGGAAAAGCACTGGCACGGCAGGCGACAGCGTGCCTCCAGGTATATAATCCATACCTCGGTTGATCCATCCCAGCTGTTCTACTACTTGTTACTTTCTAGAACCCGATCATAGCCAAAGCAACACCCCAATAGGGTGGGGGGGGGGATCTAATCATTGGACTTTAACCCCTTCGCTGCCAGGCCTTTTCCCCCTCCTGTGCCAGGCCTTTTTTTGACTATTTGGGGCAGTTCGTGCTTAGGCCCTCATAACTTTTTGTCCACATAAGCTAACCAAGCCAAATTTGCGTCCTTTTTTTCCAACATCCTAGGGATTCTAGAGGTACCCAGACTTTGTGGGTTCCCTTGAAGGAGGCCAAGAAATTGGCCAAAATACAGTGAAAATTTCTTTTTTTTCAAAAAAATTGGAAAAAGTGGCTACAGAAGAAGGCTTGTGGGTTTCCCCCTGAAAATGGCATCAACAAAGGGTTTGCAGTGCTAAACTCAGCAGCTTCCTAGCTTTCAGGAACAGGCAGACTTGAATCAGAAAACCCAATTTTTCAACACAATTTTGGCATTTTACTGGGGCATACCCCATTTTTGCATTTTTTTGTGCTTTCAGCCTCCTTCCAGTCAGTGACAGGAATGGGCATGAAACCAATGCTGGATCCCAGAAACCTAACCATTTCTGAAAAGTAGACAAAATTCTGAATTCAGCAAGGGGTCATTTGTGTAGATCCTACAAGGGTTTCCTACAGAAAATAACAGCTGAAAATGAAAAATATTGAAATTGAGGTGAAAAAAACATCAATTTTTCTCTACAATTTACTCTGTAACTTTTCCCTGCAATGTCAGATTATGGAAAGCAATATACTGTTACGTCTGCTGGACTCCTCTGGTTGCGGGGATATATAAGGCTTGTAGGTTCATCAAGAACCCGAGGAACCCAGAGCCAATAAATGAGCTGCACCCTGCAGTGCGTTTTCATTCTATACCGGGTATACAGCAATTCATTTGCTGAAATATAAAGAGTAAAAAATTGCTATCAAGAAAACCTTTGCATTTCCAAAAAGGGCACAAGATAAGGTGCTGAGGAGCAGTGGTTATTTGCACATCTCTGAATTCCGGGGTGACCATACTAGCATGTGAATTATGGGAATTTCTCAAATAGATGTCTTTTTTACACACTCTCCTATATTTGGAAGGAAAAAATGTAGAGAAAGACAAGGGGCAATAGCACTTGTTTTGCTAATCTATGTTCCCCCAAGTCTCCCGATAAAAATGATACCTCACTTGTGTGGGTAGGCCTAGCGCCCGCGACAGGAAACGCCCCAAAATGCAACGTGGACACATCCCATTTTTTTGAAAGAAAACAGAGGTGTTTTTTGCGAAGTGTCTACCTGTAGATTTTGGCCTCTAGCTCAGCCGGCACCTAGGGAAACCTACCAAACCTGTGCATTTCTGAAAACTAGAGACCTAGGGGAATCCAAGGAGGGGTGACTTGCGGTGCTCGGACCAGGTTCTGTTACCCAGAATCCTTTGCAAACCTCAAAATTTGGCTAAAAAAACACATGTTCCTCACATTTCTGTGGCAGAAAGTTCTGGAATCTGAGAGGAGCCACTAATTTCCTTCCAACCAGCGTTCCCCCAAGTCTGCCGATAAAAATGATACCTCACTTGTGTGGGTAGGCCTAGCGCCGGCGACAGGAAACACCCCAAAGCGCAACGTGGACACATAAAAAAGTTTGGAAGAAAACAGAGGTGTTTTTTGCGAAGTACCTACCTGTAGATTTTGGCCTCTAGCTCAGCCGGCACCTAGGGAAACCTACCAAAACTGTGCATTTGTGAAAACTAGAGACCTAGGGGAATCCAAGGCTGGGTGACTTGCAGGGCTCGGACCAGGTTCTGTTACCCAGAATCCTTTGCAAACCTCAAAATTTGGCTAAAAAAACACATGTTCCTCACATTTCTCTGGCAGAAAGTTCTGGAATCTGAGAGGAGCCACAAATTTCCTTCCACTCAGCGTTCCCCAAGTCTCCCGATAAAAATGACACCTCACTTGCGTGGGTAGGCCTATCGCCCGCGACAGGAAACACCCCAAAGCGCAACGTGGACACATCCAAAATTTTGGAAGAAAACAGAGGTGTTTTTTGCGAAGTGCCTACCTGTAGATTTTGGCCTCTAGCTCAGCCGGCACCTAGGGAAACCTACCAAACCTGTGCATTTCTGAAAACTAGAGACCTAGGGGAATCCAAGGAGGGGTGACTTGCGGGGCTCGGGCCAGGTTCTGTTACCCAGAATCCTTTGCAAACCTCAAAATTTGGCTAAAAAAACACATATTCCTCACATTTCTGTGGCAGAAAGTTCTGGAATCTGAGAGGAGCCACAAATTTCCTTCCACCCAGCGTTCCCCCAAGTCTCCCGATAAAAATGATACCTCACTTGCGTGGGTAGGCCTAGCGCCCGCGACAGGAAACACCCCAAAGCGCAACGTGGACACATCAAAAATTTTGGAAGAAAACAGAGGTGTTTTTTGCGAAGTGCCTACCTGTAGATTTTGGCCTCTATCTCAGCCGGCCCCTAGGGAAACCTACCAAACCTTTGCATTTCTGAAAACTAGAGACCTAGGGGAATCCAATATGGGGTGACTTGCTGGGCTCGGACCAGGTTCTGTTACCCAGAATCCTTTGCAAACCTCAAAATTTGGCTAAAAAAACACATGTTCCTCACATTTCTGTGGCAGAAAGTTCTGGAATCTGGGAGGAGCTACGAATTTCCTGCCACCCAGCGTTCCCCCAAGGCTCCCGATAAAAATGATACCTCACTTGTGTGGGTAGGCCTAGCGCCCGCAACAGGAAACACCCCAAAGCGCAACGTGGACACATCCAAAATTTTGGAAAAAAACAGAGGCGTTTTGGCGAAGTGCCTACCTGTAGATTTTGGCCTCTAGCTCAGCCGGCACCTAGGGAAACCTACCAAACCTGTGCGTTTCTGAAAACTAGAGACCTAGGGGAATCCAAGGAGGGGTGACTTGCGGGGCTCGGACCAGGTTCTGTTACCCAGAATCCTTTGCAAACCTCAAAATTTGGCTAAAAAAACACATGTTCCTCATATTTCTGTGGCAGAAAGTTCTGGAATCTGAGAGGAGCCACAAATTTCCTTCCACCCAGCATTCCCCCAAGACTCCCGATAAAAAGGATACCTCACTTGTGTGGGTAGGCCTAGCGCCCGCGACAGGAAACACCCCAAAGCGCAACGTGGACACATCAAAAATTTTGGAAGAAAACAGAGGTGTTTTTTGCGAAGTGCCTACCTGTAGATTTTGGCCTCTAGCTCAGCCGGCACCTAGGGAAACCTACCAAACCTGTGCATTTCTGAAAACTAGAGACCTAGGGGAATCCAAGATGGGGTGACTTGCGGGGCTCGGACCAGGTTCTGTTACCCAGAATCCTTTGCAAACCTCAAAATTTGGCTAAAAAAACACATGTTCCTCACATTTCTGTGGCAGAAAGTTCTGGAATCTGGGAGGAGCTACGAATTTCCTACCACCCAGCGTTCCCCCAAGTCTCCCGATAAAAATGATACCTCACTTGTGTGGGTAGGCCTAGGGCCCGCGACAGGAAACACCCCAAAGCGCAACGTGGACACATCCAAAAGTTTGGAAAAAAACAGAGGTGTTTTTTGCGAAGTGCCTACCTGTAGATTTTGGCCTCTAGCTCAGCCGGCACCTAAGGAAACCTACCAAACCTGTGCATTTCTGAAAACTAGAGACCTAGGGGAATCCAAGGATGGGTGACTTGCGGGGCTCGGACCAGGTTCTGTTACCCAGAATCCTTTGCAAACCTCAAAATTTGGCTAAAAAAACACATGTTCCTCACATTTCTGTGGCAGAAAGTTCTGGAATCTGAGAGGAGCCACAAATTTCCTTCCACTCAGCGTTCCCCCAAGTCTCCCGATAAAAATGATACCTCACTTGCGTGGGTAGGCCTAGCGCCCGCGACAGGAAACACCCCAAAGCGCAACGTGGACACATCCAAAATTTTGGAAGAAAACAGAGGTGTTTTTTGCGAAGTGCCTACCTGTAGATTTTGGCCCCTAGCTCAGCCGGCACCTAGGGAAACCTACCTAACCTGTGCATTTCTGAAAACTAGAGACCTAGGGGAATCCTATGAGGGGTGACTTGCGGGGCTCGGACCAGGTTCTGTTACCCAGAATCCTTTGCAAACCTCAAAATTTGGCTAAAAAAACACATGTTCCTCACATTTCTGTGGCAGAAAGTTCTGGAATCTGAGAGGAGCCACAAATTTCCTTCCACCCAGCGTTCCCCCAAGTCTCCCGATAAAAATGATACCTCACTTGTGTGGGTAGGCCTAGCGCCGGCGACAGGAAACACCCCAAAGCGCAACGTGGACACATCAAAAATTTTGGAAGAAAACAGAGGTGTTTTTTGCGAAGTGCCTACCTGTAGATTTTGGCCGCTAGCTCAGCCGGCACCTAGGGAAACCTACCAAACCTGTGCATTTCTGAACACTAGAGACCTAGGGGAATCGAAGGAGGGGTGACTTGCGGGCCTCTGACCAGGTTCTGTTACCCAGAATCCTTTGCAAACCTCAAAATTTGGCTAAAAAAACACATGTTCCTCACATTTCTGTGGCAGAAAGTTCTGGAATCTGAGAGGAGCCACAAATTTCCTTCCACTCAGCGTTCCCCCAAGTCTCCCGATAAAAATGATACATCACTTGCGTGGGTAGGCCTAGCGCCCGCGACAGGAAACACCCCAAAGCGCAACGTGGACACATCCAAAATTTTGGAAGAAAACAGAGGTGTTTTTTGCGAACTGCCTACCTGTAGATTTTGGCCTCTAGCTCAGCCGGCACCTAGGGAAACCTACGAACCCTGTGCATTTCTGAAAACTAGAGACCTAGGGGAATCCAATATGGGGTGACTTGCGGGGCTCGGACCAGGTTCTGTTACCCAGAATCCTTTGCAAACCTCAAAATTTGGCTAAAAAAACACATGTTCCTCACATTTCTGTGGCAGAAAGTTCTGGAATCTGGGAGGAGCTACGAATTTCCTGCCACCCAGCGTTCCCCCAAGTCTCCCGATAAAAATGATACCTCACTTGTGTGGGTAGGCCTAGCGCCTGCGACAGGAAACACCCCAAAGCGCAACATGGACACATTCAAAATTTTGGAAAAAAACAGAGGTGTTTTTTGCGAAGTGCCTACCTGTAGATTTTGGCCTCTAGCTCAGCCGGCACCTAGGTAAACCTACCAAACCTGTGCGTTTCTGAAAACTAGAGACCTAGGGGAATCCAAGGAGGGGTGACTTGCGGGGCTCGGACCAGGTTCTGTTACCCAGAATCCTTTGCAAACCTCAAAATTTGGCTAAAAAAACACATGTTCCTCACATTTCTGTGGCAGAAAGTTCTGGAATCTGAGAGGAGCCACAAATTTCCTTCCACCCAGCATTCCCCCAAGTCTCCCGATAAAAATGATACCTCACTTGTGTGGGTAGGCCTAGCGCCCGCGACAGGAAACACCCCAAAGCGCAACGTGGACACATCAAAAATTTTGGAAGAAAACAGAGGTGTTTTTTGCGAAGTGCCTACCTGTAGATTTTGGCCTCTAGCTCAGCCGGCACCTAGGGAAACCTACCAAACCTGTGCATTTCTGAAAACTAGAGACCTAGGGGAATCCAAGATGGGGTGACTTGCGGGGCTCGGACCAGGTTCTATTACCCAGAATCCTTTGCAAACCTCAACATTTGGCTAAAAAAACACATGTTCCTCACATTTCTGTGACAGAAAGTTCTGGAATCTGAGAGGAGCCACAAATTTCCTTCCACTCAGCGTTCCCCCAAGTCTCCCGATAAAAATGATATCTCACTTGCGTGGGTAGGCCTAGCGCCCGCGTCAGGAAACACCCCGAAGCGCAACGTGGACACATCAAAAGTTTTGGAAGAAAACAGAGGTGTTTTTTGCGAAGTGCCTACCTGTAGATTTTGGCCTCTAGCTCAGCCGGCACCTAGGTAAACCTACCAAACCTGTGCATTTCTGAAAACTAGAGACCTAGGGGAATCCAAGATGGGGTGACTTGCGGGGCTCGGACCAGGTTCTGTTACCCAGAATCCTTTGCAAACCTCAAAATTTGGCTAAAAAAACACATGTTCCTCACATTTCTGTGGCAGAAAGTTCTGGAATCTGGGAGGAGCTTCGAATTTCCTGCCACCCAGCGTTCCCCCAAGTCTCCCGATAAAAATGATACCTCACTTGTGTGGGTAGGCCTAGCGCCTGCGACAGGAAACACCCCAAAGCGCAACGTGGACACATCCAAAATTTTGGAAAAAAACAGAGGTGTTTTTTGCGAAGTGCCTACCTGTAGATTTTGGCCTCTAGCTCAGCCGGCACCTAGGGAAACCTACCAAACCTGTGCGTTTCTGAAAACTAGAGACCTAGGGGAATCCAAGGAGGGGTGACTTGCGGGGCTCGGACCAGGTTCTGTTACCCAGAATCCTTTGCAAACCTCAAAATTTGGCTAAAAAAACACATGTTCCTCACATTTCTGTGGCAGAAAGTTCTGGAATCTGAGAGGAGCCACAAATTTCCTTCCACCCAGCATTCCCCCAAGTCTCCCGATAAAAATGATACCTCACTTGTGTGGGTAGGCCTAGCGCCCGCAACAGGAAACACCCCAAAGCGCAACGTGGACACATCAAAAATTTTGGAAGATAACAGAGGTGTTTTTTGCGAAGTGCCTACCTGTAGATTTTGGCCTCTAGCTCAGCCGGTACCTAGGGAAACCTACCAAACCTGTGCATTTCTGAAAACTAGAGACCTAGGGGAATCCAAGATGGGGTGACTTGCGGGGCTCGGACCAGGTTCTATTACCCAGAATCCTTTGCAAACCTCAACATTTGGCTAAAAAAACACATGTTCCTCACATTTCTGTGGCAGAAAGTTCTGGAATCTGAGAGGAGCCACAAATTTCCTTCCACTCAGCGTTCCCCCAAGTCTCCCGATAAAAATGATACCTCACTTGCGTGGGTAGGCCTAGCGCCCGCGTCAGGAAACACCCCGAAGCGCAACGTGGACACATCAAAAGTTTTGGAAGAAAACAGAGGTGTTTTTTGCGAAGTGCCTACCTGTAGATTTTGGCCTGTAGCTCAGTCGGCACCTAGGGAAACCTACCAAACCTGTGCGTTTCTGAAAACTAGAGACCTAGGGGAATCCAAGGAGGGGTGACTTGCGGGGCTCGGACCAGGTTCTGTTACCCAGAATCATTTGCAAACCTCAAAATTTGGCTAAAAAAACACATGTTCCTCATATTTCTGTGGCAGAAAGTTCTGGAATCTGAGAGGAGCCACAAATTTCCTTCCACCCAGCATTCCCCCAAGTCTCCCGATAAAAATGATACCTCACTTGTGTGGGTAGGCCTAGCGCCCGCGACAGGAAACACCCCAAAGCGCAACGTGGACACATCAGAAATTTAAGAAAACAGAGGTGTTTTTTGCGAAGTGCCTACCTGTAGATTTTGGCCTCTAGCTCAGCCGGCACCTAGGTAAACCTACCAAACCTGTGCATTTCTGAAAACTAGAGACCTAGGGGAATCCAAGATGGGGTGACTTGCGGGGCTCGGACCAGGTTCTGTTACCCAGAATCCTTTGCAAACCTCAAAATTTGGCTAAAAAAACACATGTTCCTCCCATTTCTGTGGCAGAAAGTTCTGGAATGTGAGAGGAGCCACAAATTTCCTTCCACTCAGCGTTCCCCCAAGTCTCCCGATAAAAATGATACCTCACTTGCGTGGGTAGGCCTAGCGCCCGCGACAGGAAACACCCCAAAGCGCAACGTGGACACATCAAAAGTTTTGGAAGAAAACAGAGGTGTTTTTTGCGAAGTGCCTACCTGTAGATTTTGGCCTCTAGCTCAGCCGGCACCTAGGAAAACCTACCAAACCTGTGCATTTCTGAAAACTAGAGACCTTGGGGAATCCAAGGAGGGGTGACTTGCGGGGCTCGTACCAGGTTCTGTTACCCAGAATCCTTTGCAAACCTCAAAATTTGGCTAAAAAAACACATGTTCCTCACATTTCTGTGGCAGAAAGTTCTGGAATCTGAGAGGAGCCACAAATTTCCTTCCACCCAGCGTTCCCCCAAGTCTCCCGATAAAAATGATACCTCACTTGCGTGGGTAGGACTAGCGCCCGCGACAGGAAACACCCCAAAGCGCAACGTGGACACATCAAAAATTTTGGAAGAAAACAGAGGTGTTTTTTGCGAAGTGCCTACCTGTAGGTTTTGGCCTCTAGCTCAGCCGGCACCTAGGGAAACCTACCAAACCTGTGCATTTCTGAAAACTAGAGACCTAGGGGAATCCAATATGGGGTGACTTGCGGGGCTCGGACCAGGTTCTGTTACCCAGAATCCTTTGCAAACCTCAAACTTTGGCTAAAAAAACACATGTTCCTCACATTTCTGTGGCAGAAAGTTCTGGAATCTGGGAGGAGCTACGAATTTCCTACCACCCAGCGTTCCCCCAAGTCTCCCGATAAAAATGATACCTCACTTGTGTGGGTAGGCCTAGGGCCCGCGACAGGAAACACCCCAAAGCGCAACGTGGACACATCCAAAATTTTGGAAAAAAACAGAGGTGTTTTTTGCGAAGTGCCTACCTGTAGATTTTGGCCTCTAGCTCAGCCGGCACCTAGGGAAACCTACCAAACCTGTGCATTTCTGAACACTAGAGACCTAGGGGAATGCAAGGAGGGGTGATTTGCGGGCCTCGGACCAGGTTCTGTTACCCAGAATCCTGTGCAAACCTCAACATTTTGTTAAAAAAACACATGTTCCTCACATTTCTGTGGCAGAAAGTTCTGGAATCTGAGAGGAGCCACAAATTTCCTTCCACTCAGCGTTCCCCCAAGTCTCCCGATAAAAATGATACCTCACTTGTGTGGGTAGGCCTAGCGCCCGCGACAGGAAACACCCCAAAGCGCAACGTGGACACATCCAAAATTTTGGAAGAAAACAGAGGTGTTTTTTGCGAAGTGCCTACCTGTAGATTTTGGCCTATAGCTCAGCCGGCACCTAGGGAAACCTACCAAACCTGTGCATTTATGAAAACTAGAGACCTAGGGGAATCCAAGATGGGGTGACATGCGGGGCTCGGACCAGGTTCTGTTACCTAGAATCCTTTGCAAACCTCAAAATTTGGCTAAAAAAACACATGTTCCTCACATTTCTGTGGCAGAAAGTTCTGGAATCTGGGAGGAGCTACGAATTTCCTGCCACCCAGCGTTCCCAAAAGTCTCCCGATAAAAATGATACCTCACTTGTGTGGGTAGGCCTAGCGCCTGCGACAGGAAACACCCCAAAGCGCAACGTGGACACATCCAAAATTTTGGAAAAAAACAGAGGTGTTTTTTGCGAAGTGCCTACCTGTAGATTTTGGCCTCTAGCTCAGCCGGCACCTAGGGAAACCTACCAAACCTGTGCGTTTCTGAAAACTAGAGACCTAGGGGAATCCAAGGAGGGGTGACTTGCGGGGCTCGGACCAGGTTCTGTTACCCAGAATCATTTGCAAACCTCAAAATTTGGCTAAAAAACACATGTTCCTCATATTTCTGTGGCAGAAAGTTCTGGAATCTGAGAGGAGCCACAAATTTCCTTCCACCCAGCATTCCCCCAAGTCTCCCGATAAAAATGATACCTCACTTGTGTGGGTAGGCCTAGCGCCCGCGACAGGAAACACCCCAAAGCGCAACGTGGACACATCAGAAATTTAAGAAAACAGAGGTGTTTTTTGCGAAGTGCCTACCTGTAGATTTTGGCCTCTAGCTCAGCCGGCACCTAGGGAAACCTACCAAACCTGTGCATTTCTGAAAACTAGAGACCTAGGGGAATCCAAGATGGGGTGACTTGCGGGGCTCGGACCAGGTTCTGTTACCCAGAATCCTTTGCAAACCTCAAAATTTGGCTAAAAAAACACATGTTCCTCCCATTTCTGTGGCAGAAAGTTCTGGAATGTGAGAGGAGCCACAAATTTCCTTCCACTCAGCGTTCCCCCAAGTCTCCCGATAAAAATGATACCTCACTTGCGTGGGTAGGCCTAGCGCCCGCGACAGGAAACACCCCAAAGCGCAACGTGGACACATCAAAAGTTTTGGAAGAAAACAGAGGTGTTTTTTGCGAAGTGCCTACCTGTAGATTTTGGCCTCTAGCTCAGCCGGCACCTAGGAAAACCTACCAAACCTGTGCATTTCTGAAAACTAGAGACCTTGGGGAATCCAAGGAGGGGTGACTTGCGGGGTTCGTACCAGGTTCTGTTACCCAGAATCCTTTGCAAACCTCAAAATTTGGCTAAAAAAACACATGTTCCTCACATTTCTGTGGCAGAAAGTTCTGGAATCTGAGAGGAGCCACAAATTTCCTTCCACCCAGCGTTCCCCCAAGTCTCCCGATAAAAATGATACCTCACTTGCGTGGGTAGGACTAGCGCCCGCGACAGGAAACACCCCAAAGCGCAACGTGGACACATCAAAAATTTTGGAAGAAAACAGAGGTGTTTTTTGCGAAGTGCCTACCTGTAGATTTTGGCCTCTAGCTCAGCCGGCACCTAGGGAAACCTACCAAACCTACCAAACCTGTGCATTTCTGAAAACTAGAGACCTAGGGGAATCCAATATGGGGTGACTTGCGGGGCTCGGACCAGGTTCTGTTACCCAGAATCCTTTGCAAACCTCAAACTTTGGCTAAAAAAACACATGTTCCTCACATTTCTGTGGCAGAAAGTTCTGGAATCTGGGAGGAGCTACGAATTTCCTACCACCCAGCGTTCCCCCAAGTCTCCCGATAAAAATGATACCTCACTTGTGTGGGTAGGCCTAGGGCCCGCGACAGGAAACACCCCAAAGCGCAACGTGGACACATCCAAAATTTTGGAAAAAAACAGAGGTGTTTTTTGCGAAGTGCCTACCTGTAGATTTTGGCCTCTAGCTCAGCCGGCACCTAGAGAAACCTACCAAACCTGTGCATTTCTGAACACTAGAGACCTAGGGGAATCCAAGGAGGGGTGACTTGCGGGCCTCGGACCAGGTTCTGTTACCCAGAATCCTGTGCAAACCTCAAAATTTTGTTAAAAAAACACATGTTCCTCACATTTGTGTGGCAGAAAGTTCTGGAATCTGAGAGGAGCAACAAATTTCCTTCCACTCAGCGTTCCCCCAAGTCTCCCGATAAAAATGATACCTCACTTGCGTGGGTAGGCCTAGCGCCCGCGACAGGAAACACCCCAAAGCGCAACGTGGACACATACAAAATTTTGGAAGAAAACAGAGGTGTTTTTTGCGAAGTGCCTACCTGTAGATTTTGGCCTCTAGCTCAGCCGGCACCTAGGGAAACCTACCAAACCTGTGCATTTATGAAAACTAGAGACCTAGGGGAATCCAAGATGGGGTGACTTGCGGGGCTCGGACCAGGTTCTGTTACCCAGAATCCTTTTCAAACCTCAAAATTTGGCTAAAAAAACACATGTTCCTCACATTTCTGTGGCAGAAAGTTCTGGAATCTGAGAGGAGCCACAAATTTCCTTCCACCCAGCGTTCCCCCAAGACTCCCGATAAAAATTATACCTCACTTGCGTGGGTAGGCCTAGCGCCCGCGACAGGAAACACCCCAAAGCGCAACGTGGACACATCAAAAGTTTTGGAAGAAAACAGAGGTGTTTTTTGTGAAGTGCCTACCTGTAGATTTTGGCCTCTAGCTCAGCCGGCACCTAGGGAAACCTACCAAACCTGTGCATTTCTGAAAACTAGAGACCTAGGGGAATCCAAGGAGGGGTGACTTGCGGGGCTCGGACCAGGTTCTGTTACCCAGAATCCTTTGCAAACCTCAAAATTTGGCTAAAAAAACACATGTTCCTCACATTTCTGTGGCAGAAAGTTCTGGAATCTGAGAGGAGCCACAAATTTCCTTCCACCCAGCGTTCCCCCAAGTCTCCCGATAAAAATGATACCTCACTTGCGTGGGTAGGCCTAGCGCCCGCGACAGGAAACACCCCAAAGCGCAACGTGGACACATCAAAAATTTTGGAAGAAAACAGAGGTGTTTTTTGCGAAGTGCCTACCTGTAGATTTTGGCCTCTAGCTCAGCCGGCACCTAGGGAAACCTACCAAACCTACCAAACCTGTGCATTTCTGAAAACTAGAGACCTAGGGGAATCCAATATGGGGTGACTTGCGGGGCTCGGACCAGGTTCTGTTACCCAGAATCCTTTGCAAACCTCAAACTTTGGCTAAAAAAACACATGTTCCTCACATTTCTGTGGCAGAAAGTTCTGGAATCTGGGAGGAGCTACGAATTTCCTACCACCCAGCGTTCCCCCAAGTCTCCCGATAAAAATGATACCTCACTTGTGTGGGTAGGCCTAGGGCCCGCGACAGGAAACACCCCAAAGCGCAACGTGGACACATCCAAAATTTTGGAAAAAAACAGAGGTGTTTTTTGCGAAGTGCCTACCTGTAGATTTTGGCCTCTAGCTCAGCCGGCACCTAGAGAAACCTACCAAACCTGTGCATTTCTGAACACTAGAGACCTAGGGGAATCCAAGGAGGGGTGACTTGCGGGCCTCGGACCAGGTTCTGTTACCCAGAATCCTGTGCAAACCTCAAAATTTTGTTAAAAAAACACATGTTCCTCACATTTGTGTGGCAGAAAGTTCTGGAATCTGAGAGGAGCAACAAATTTCCTTCCACTCAGCGTTCCCCCAAGTCTCCCGATAAAAATGATACCTCACTTGCGTGGGTAGGCCTAGCGCCCGCGACAGGAAACACCCCAAAGCGCAACGTGGACACATACAAAATTTTGGAAGAAAACAGAGGTGTTTTTTGCGAAGTGCCTACCTGTAGATTTTGGCCTCTAGCTCAGCCGGCACCTAGGGAAACCTACCAAACCTGTGCATTTATGAAAACTAGAGACCTAGGGGAATCCAAGATGGGGTGACTTGCGGGGCTCGGACCAGGTTCTGTTACCCAGAATCCTTTTCAAACCTCAAAATTTGGCTAAAAAAACACATGTTCCTCACATTTCTGTGGCAGAAAGTTCTGGAATCTGAGAGGAGCCACAAATTTCCTTCCACCCAGCGTTCCCCCAAGACTCCCGATAAAAATTATACCTCACTTGCGTGGGTAGGCCTAGCGCCCGCGACAGGAAACACCCCAAAGCGCAACGTGGACACATCAAAAGTTTTGGAAGAAAACAGAGGTGTTTTTTGTGAAGTGCCTACCTGTAGATTTTGGCCTCTAGCTCAGCCGGCACCTAGGGAAACCTACCAAACCTGTGCATTTCTGAAAACTAGAGACCTAGGGGAATCCAAGGAGGGGTGACTTGCGGGGCTCGGACCAGGTTCTGTTACCCAGAATCCTTTGCAAACCTCAAAATTTGGCTAAAAAAACACATGTTCCTCACATTTCTGTGGCAGAAAGTTCTGGAATCTGAGAGGAGCCACAAATTTCCTTCCACCCAGCGTTCCCCCAAGTCTCCCGATAAAAATGATACCTCACTTGCGTGGGTAGGCCTAGCGCCCGCGACAGGAAACACCCCAAAGCGCAACGTGGACACATCAAAAATTTTGGAAGAAAACAGAGGTGTTTTTTGCGAAGTGCCTACCTGTAGATTTTGGCCTCTAGCTCAGCCGGCACCTAGGGAAACCTACCAACCCTGTGCATTTCTGAAAACTAGAGACCTAGGGGAATCCAATATGGGGTGACTTGCGGGGCTCGGACCAGGTTCTGTTACCCAGAATCCTTTGCAAACCTCAAAATTTGGCTAAAAAAACACATGTTCCTCATATTTCTGTAGCAGAAAGTTCTGGAATCTGAGAGGAGCCACAAATTTCCTTCCACCCAGCGTTCCCCCAAGTCTCCCGATAAAAATGATACCTCACTTGCGTGGGTAGGCCTAGCGCCCGCGACAGAAAACACCCCAAAGCGCAACGTAGACTCATCAAAAATTTTGGAAGAAAACAAAGGTGTTTTTTGCGAAGTGCCTACCATGTAGATTTTTGGCCTCTAGCTCAGCCGGCACCTAGGGAAACCTACCAAACCTGTGCATTTCTGAAAACTAGAGACCTAGGGGAATCCAAGGAGGGGTGACTTGCGGGGCTCGGACCAGGTTCTGTTACCCAGAATCCTTTGCAAACCTCAAAATTTGGCTAAAAAAACACATGTTCCTCACATTTCTGTGGCAGAAAGTTCTGGAATCTGGGAGGAGCTACGAATTTCCTGCCACCCAGCGTTCTCCCAAGTCTCCCGATAAAAATGATACCTCACTTGTGTGGGTAGGCCTAGCGCCCGTGACAGGAAACACCCCAAAGCGCAACGTAGACACATCCAAAATTTGGGAAAAAAACAGAGGTGTTTTTGCGAAGTGCCTACCTGTAGATTTTGGCCTCTAGCTCAGCCGGCACCTAGGGAAACCTACCAAACCTGTGCGTTTCTGAAAACTAGAGACCTAGGGGAATCCAAGATGGGGTGACTTGCGGGGCTCGGACCAGGTTCTATTACCCAGAATCCTTTGCAAACCTCAACATTTGGCTAAAAAAACACATGTTCCTCACATTTCTGTGACAGAAAGTTCTGGAATCTGAGAGGAGCCACAAATTTCCTTCCACTCAGCGTTCCCCCAAGTCTCCCGATAAAAATGATATCTCACTTGCGTGGGTAGGCCTAGCGCCCGCGTCAGGAAACACCCCGAAGCGCAACGTGGACACATCAAAAGTTTTGGAAGAAAACAGAGGTGTTTTTTGCGAAGTGCCTACCTGTAGATTTTGGCCTCTAGCTCAGCCGGCACCTAGGGAAACCTACCAAACCTGTGCATTTCTGAAAACTAGAGACCTAGGGGAATCCAAGATGGGGTGACTTGCGGGGCTCGGACCAGGTTCTGTTACCCAGAATCCTTTGCAAACCTCAAAATTTGGCTAAAAAAACACATGTTCCTCACATTTCTGTGGCAGAAAGTTCTGGAATCTGGGAGGAGCTACGAATTTCCTGCCACCCAGCGTTCCCCCAAGTCTCCCGATAAAAATGATACCTCACTTGTGTGGGTAGGCCTAGCGCCTGCGACAGGAAACACCCCAAAGCGCAACGTGGACACATCCAAAATTTGGGAAAAAAACAGAGGTGTTTTTGCGAAGTGCCTACCTGTAGATTTTGGCCTCTAGCTCAGCCGGCACCTAGGGAAACCTACCAAACCTGTGCGTTTCTGAAAACTAGAGACCTAGGGGAATCCAAGATGGGGTGACTTGCGGGGCTCGGACCAGGTTCTATTACCCAGAATCCTTTGCAAACCTCAACATTTGGCTAAAAAAACACATGTTCCTCACATTTCTGTGACAGAAAGTTCTGGAATCTGACAGGAGCCACAAATTTCCTTCCACTCAGCGTTCCCCCAAGTCTCCCGATAAAAATGATATCTCACTTGCGTGGGTAGGCCTAGCGCCCGCGTCAGGAAACACCCCGAAGCGCAACGTGGACACATCAAAAGTTTTGGAAGAAAACAGAGGTGTTTTTTGCGAAGTGCCTACCTGTAGATTTTGGCCTCTAGCTCAGCCGGCACCTAGGGAAACCTACCAAACCTGTGCATTTCTGAAAACTAGAGACCTAGGGGAATCCAAGATGGGGTGACTTGCGGGGCTCGGACCAGGTTCTGTTACCCAGAATCCTTTGCAAACCTCAAAATTTGGCTAAAAAAACACATGTTCCTCACATTTCTGTGGCAGAAAGTTCTGGAATCTGGGAGGAGCTACGAATTTCCTGCCACCCAGCGTTCCCCCAAGTCTCCCGATAAAAATGATACCTCACTTGTGTGGGTAGGCCTAGCGCCTGCGACAGGAAACACCCCAAAGCGCAACGTGGACACATCCAAAATTTTGGAAAAAAACAGAGGTGTTTTTTGCGAAGTGCCTACCTGTAGATTTTGGCCTCTAGCTCAGCCGGCACCTAGGGAAACCTACCAAACCTGTGCGTTTCTGAAAACTAGAGACCTAGGGGAATCCAAGGAGGGGTGACTTGCGGGGCTCGGACCAGGTTCTGTTACCCAGAATCCTTTGCAAACCTCAAAATTTGGCTAAAAAAACACATGTTCCTCACATTTCTGTAGCAGAAAGTTCTGGAATCTGAGAGGAGCCACAAATTTCCTTCCACCCAGCATTCCCCCAAGTCTCCCGATAAAAATGATACCTCACTTGTGTGGGTAGGCCTAGCGCCCGCAACAGGAAACACCCCAAAGCGCAACGTGGACACATAAAAATTTTTGGAAGAAAACAGAGGTGTTTTTTGCGAAGTGCCTACCTGTAGATTTTGGCCTCTAGCTCAGCCGGCACCTAGGGAAACCTACCAAACCTGTGCATTTCTGAAAACTAGAGACCTAGGGGAATCCAAGATGGGGTGACTTGCGGGGCTCGGACCAGGTTCTATTACCCAGAATCCTTTGCAAACCTCAACATTTGGCTAAAAAAACACATGTTCCTCACATTTCTGTGGCAGAAAGTTCTGGAATCTGAGAGGAGCCACAAATTTCCTTCCACTCAGCGTTCCCCCAAGTCTCCCGATAAAAATGATACCTCACTTGCGTGGGTAGGCCTAGCGCCCGCGTCAGGAAACACCCCGAAGCGCAACGTGGACACATCAAAAGTTTTGGAAGAAAACAGAGGTGTTTTTTGCGAAGTGCCTACCTGTAGATTTTGGCCTCTAGCTCAGTCGGCACCTAGGGAAACCTACCAAACCTGTGCGTTTCTGAAAACTAGAGACCTAGGGGAATCCAAGGAGGGGTGACTTGCGGGGCTCGGACCAGGTTCTGTTACCCAGAATCATTTGCAAACCTCAAAATTTGGCTAAAAAAACACATGTTCCTCATATTTCTGTGGCAGAAAGTTCTGGAATCTGAGAGGAGCCACAAATTTCCTTCCACCCAGCATTCCCCCAAGTCTCCCGATAAAAATGATACCTCACTTGTGTGGGTAGGCCTAGCGCCCGCGACAGGAAACACCCCAAAGCGCAACGTGGACACATCAGAAATTTAAGAAAACAGAGGTGTTTTTTGCGAAGTGCCTACCTGTAGATTTTGGCCTCTAGCTCAGCCGGCACCTAGGGAAACCTACCAAACCTGTGCATTTCTGAAAACTAGAGACCTAGGGGAATCCAAGATGGGGTGACTTGCGGGGCTCGGACCAGGTTCTGTTACCCAGAATCCTTTGCAAACCTCAAAATTTGGCTAAAAAAACACATGTTCCTCCCATTTCTGTGGCAGAAAGTTCTGGAATGTGAGAGGAGCCACAAATTTCCTTCCACTCAGCGTTCCCCCAAGTCTCCCGATAAAAATGATACCTCACTTGCGTGGGTAGGCCTAGCGCCCGCGAAAGGAAACACCCCAAAGCGCAACGTGGACACATCAAAAGTTTTGGAAGAAAACAGAGGTGTTTTTTGCGAAGAGCCTACCTGTAGATTTTGGCCTCTAGCTCAGCCGGCACCTAGGAAAACCTACCAAACCTGTGCATTTCTGAAAACTAGAGACCTTGGGGAATCCAAGGAGGGGTGACTTGCGGGGCTCGTACCAGGTTCTGTTACCCAGAATCCTTTGCAAACCTCAAAATTTGGCTAAAAAAACACATGTTCCTCACATTTCTGTGGCAGAAAGTTCTGGAATCTGAGAGGAGCCACAAATTTCCTTCCACCCAGCGTTCCCCCAAGTCTCCCGATAAAAATGATACCTCACTTGCGTGGGTAGGCCTAGCGCCCGCGACAGGAAACACCCCAAAGCGCAACGTGGACACATCAAAAATTTTGGAAGAAAACAGAGGTGTTTTTTGCGAAGTGCCTACCTGTAGATTTTGGCCTCTAGCTCAGCCGGCACCTAGGGAAACCTACCAACCCTGTGCATTTCTGAAAACTAGAGTCCTAGGGGAATCCAATATGGGGTGACTTGCGGGGCTCGGACCAGGTTCTGTTACCCAGAATCCTTTGCAAACCTCAAAATTTGGCTAAAAAAACACATGTTCCTCATATTTCTGTGGCAGAAAGTTCTGGAATCTGAGAGGAGCCACAAATTTCCTTCCACCCAGCGTTCCCCCAAGTCTCCCGATAAAAATGATACCTCACTTGCGTGGGTAGGCCTAGCGCCCGCGACAGGAAACAACCCAAAGCGCAACGTAGACTCATCAAAAATTTTGGAAGAAAACAGAGGTGTTTTTTGCGAAGTGCCTACCTGTAGATTTTGGCCTCTAGCTCAGCCGGCACCTAGGGAAACATACCAAACCTGTGCATTTCTGAAAACTAGAGACCTAGGGGAATCCAATATGGGGTGACTTGCGGGGCTCGGACCAGGTTCTGTTACCCAGAATCCTTTGCAAACCTCAAAATTTGGCTAAAAAAACACATGTTCCTCACATTTCTGTGGCAGAAAGTTCTGGAATCTGGGAGGAGCTACGAATTTCCTGCCACCCAGCGTTCTCCCAAGTCTCCCGATAAAAATGATACCTCACTTGTGTGGGTAGGCCTAGCGCCCGCGACAGGAAACACCCCAAAGCGCAACGTGGACACATCAAAAATTTTGGAAAAAAACAGAGGTGTTTTTGCGAAGTGCCTACCTGTAGATTTTGGCCTCTAGCTCAGCCGGCACCTAGGGAAACCTACCAAACCTGTGCGTTTCTGAAAACTAGAGACCTAGGGGAATCCAAGGAGGGGTGACTTGCGGGGCTCGGACCAGGTTCTGTTACCCAGAATCATTTGCAAACCTCAAAATTTGGCTAAAAAAACACATGTTCCTCATATTTCTGTGGCAGAAAGTTCTGGAATCTGAGAGGAGCCACAAATTTCCTTCCACCCAGCATTCCCCCAAGTCTCCCGATAAAAATGATACCTCACTTGTGTGGGTAGGCCTAGCGCCCGTGACAGGAAACACCCCAAAGCGCAACGTGGACACATCAAAAATTTAAGAAAACAGAGGTGTTTTTTGCGAAGTGCCTACCTGTAGATTTTGGACTCTAGCTCAGCCGGCACCTAGGGAAACCTACCAAACCTGTGCATTTCTGAAAACTAGAGACCTAGGGGAATCCAATATGGGGTGACTTGCGGGGCTCGGACCAGGTTCTGTTACCCAGAATCCTTTGCAAACCTCAAAATTTGGCTAAAAAAACACATGTTCCTCACATTTCTGTGGCAGAAAGTTCTGGAATCTGGGAGCAGCTACGAATTTCCTACCACCCAGCGTTCCCCCAAGTCTCCCGATAAAAATGATACCTCACTTGTGTGGGTAGGCCTAGGGCCCGCGACAGGAAACACCCCAAAGCGCAACGTGGACACATCCAAAATTTTTGAGAAAAACAGAGGTGTTTTTTGCGAAGTGCCTACCTGTAGATTTTGGCCTCTAGCTCAGCCGGCACCTAGGGAAACCTACCTAACCTGTGCATTTCTGAAAACTAGAGACCTAGGGGAATCCAATATGGGGTGACTTGCGGGGCTCGGACCAGGTTCTGTTACCCAGAATCCTTTGCAAACCTCAAAATTTGGCTAAAAAAACACATGTTCCTCATATTTCTGTGGCAGAAAGTTCTGGAATCTGAGAGGAGCCACAAATTTCCTTCCACCCAGCATTCCCCCAAGTCTCCCGATAAAAATGATACCTCACTTGCGTGGGTAGGCCTAGCGCCCGCGACAGGAAACACCCCAAAGCGCAACGTGGACACATCAAAAATTCTGGAAGAAAACAGAGGTGTTTTTTGCGAAGTGCCTACCTGTAGATTTTGGCCTCTAGCTCAGCCGGCACCTAGGGAAACCTACCAACCCTGTGCATTTCTGAAAACTAGAGACCTAGGGGAATCCAATATGGGGTGACTTGCGGGGCTCGGACCAGGTTCTGTTACCCAGAATCCTTTGCAAACCTCAAAATTTGGCTAAAAAAACACATGTTCCTCATATTTCTGTAGCAGAAAGTTCTGGAATCTGAGAGGAGCCACAAATTTCCTTCCACCCAGCGTTCCCCCAAGTCTCCCGATAAAAATGATACCTCACTTGCGTGGGTAGGCCTAGCGCCCGCGACAGAAAACACCCCAAAGCGCAAAGTAGAATCATCAAAAATTTTGGAAGAAAACAAAGGTGTTTTTTGCGAAGTGCCTACCATGTAGATTTTTGGCCTCTAGCTCAGCCGGCACCTAGGGAAACCTACCAAACCTGTGCATTTCTGAAAACTAGAGACCTAGGGGAATCCAAGGAGGGGTGACTTGCGGGGCTCGGACCAGGTTCTGTTACCCAGAATCCTTTGCAAACCTCAAAATTTGGCTAAAAAAACACATGTTCCTCACATTTCTGTGGCAGAAAGTTCTGGAATCTGGGAGGAGCTACGAATTTCCTGCCACCCAGCGTTCTCCCAAGTCTCCCGATAAAAATGATACCTCACTTGTGTGGGTAGGCCTAGCGCCCGCGACAGGAAACACCCCAAAGCGCAACGTGGACACATCCAAAATTTGGGAAAAAAACAGAGGTGTTTTTGCGAAGTGCCTACCTGTAGATTTTGGCCTCTAGCTCAGCCGGCACCTAGGGAAACCTACCAAACCTGTGCGTTTCTGAAAACTAGAGACCTAGGGGAATCCAAGATGGGGTGACTTGCGGGGCTCGGACCAGGTTCTATTACCCAGAATCCTTTGCAAACCTCAACATTTGGCAAAAAAAACACATGTTCCTCACATTTCTGTGACAGAAAGTTCTGGAATCTGAGAGGAGCCACAAATTTCCTTCCACTCAGCGTTCCCCCAAGTCTCCCGATAAAAATGATATCTCACTTGCGTGGGTAGGCCTAGCGCCCGCGTCAGGAAACACCCCGAAGCGCAACGTGGACACATCAAAAGTTTTGGAAGAAAACAGAGGTGTTTTTTGCGAAGTGCCTACCTGTAGATTTTGGCCTCTAGCTCAGCCGGCACCTAGGGAAACCTACCAAACCTGTGCATTTCTGAAAACTAGAGACCTAGGGGAATCCAAGATGGGGTGACTTGCGGGGCTCGGACCAGGTTCTGTTACCCAGAATCCTTTGCAAACCTCAAAATTTGGCTAAAAAAACACATGTTCCTCACATTTCTGTGGCAGAAAGTTCTGGAATCTGGGAGGAGCTACGAATTTCCTGCCACCCAGCGTTCCCCCAAGTCTCCCGATAAAAATGATACCTCACTTGTGTGGGTAGGCCTAGCGCCTGCGACAGGAAACACCCCAAAGCGCAACGTGGACACATCCAAAATTTTGGAAAAAAACAGAGGTGTTTTTTGCGAAGTGCCTACCTGTAGATTTTGGCCTCTAGCTCAGCCGGCACCTAGGGAAACCTACCAAACCTGTGCGTTTCTGAAAACTAGAGACCTAGGGGAATCCAAGGAGGGGTGACTTGCGGGGCTCGGACCAGGTTCTGTTACCCAGAATCCTTTGCAAACCTCAAAATTTGGCTAAAAAAACACATGTTCCTCACATTTCTGTGGCAGAAAGTTCTGGAATCTGAGAGGAGCCACAAATTTCCTTCCACCCAGCATTCCCCCAAGTCTCCCGATAAAAATGATACCTCACTTGTGTGGGTAGGCCTAGCGCCCGCAACAGGAAACACCCCAAAGCGCAACGTGGACACATAAAAAATTTTGGAAGAAAACAGAGGTGTTTTTTGCGAAGTGCCTACCTGTGGATTTTGGCCTCTAGCTCAGCCGGCACCTAGGGAAACCTACCAAACCTGTGCATTTCTGAAAACTAGAGACCTAGGGGAATCCAAGATGGGGTGACTTGCGGGGCTCGGACCAGGTTCTATTACCCAGAATCCTTTGCAAACCTCAACATTTGGCTAAAAAAACACATGTTCCTCACATTTCTGTGGCAGAAAGTTCTGGAATCTGAGAGGAGCCACAAATTTCCTTCCACCCAGCGTTCCCCCAAGTCTCCCGATAAAAATGATACCTCACTTGCGTGGGTAGGCCTAGCGCCCGCGACAGGAAACACCCCAAAGCGCAACGTGGACACATCAAAAATTCTGGAAGAAAACAGAGGTGTTTTTTGCGAAGTGCCTACCTGTAGATTTTGGCCTCTAGCTCAGCCGGCACCTAGGGAAACCTACCAACCCTGTGCATTTCTGAAAACTAGAGACCTAGGGGAATCCAATATGGGGTGACTTGCGGGGCTCGGACCAGGTTCTGTTACCCAGAATCCTTTGCAAACCTCAAAATTTGGCTAAAAAAACACATGTTCCTCATATTTCTGTAGCAGAAAGTTCTGGAATCTGAGAGGAGCCACAAATTTCCTTCCACCCAGCGTTCCCCCAAGTCTCCCGATAAAAATGATACCTCACTTGCGTGGGTAGGCCTAGCGCCCGCGACAGAAAACACCCCAAAGCGCAACGTAGACTCATCAAAAATTTTGGAAGAAAACAAAGGTGTTTTTTGCGAAGTGCCTACCATGTAGAATTTTGGCCTCTAGCTCAGCCGGCACCTAGGGAAACCTACCAAACCTGTGCATTTCTGAAAACTAGAGACCTAGGGGAATCCAAGGAGGGGTGACTTGCGGGGCTCGGACCAGGTTCTGTTACCCAGAATCCTTTGCAAACCTCAAAATTTGGCTAAAAAAACACATGTTCCTCACATTTCTGTGGCAGAAAGTTCTGGAATCTGGGAGGAGCTACGAATTTCCTGCCACCCAGCGTTCTCCCAAGTCTCCCGATAAAAATGATACCTCACTTGTGTGGGTAGGCCTAGCGCCCGCGACAGGAAACACCCCAAAGCGCAACGTGGACACATCCAAAATTTGGGAAAAAAACAGAGGTGTTTTTGCGAAGTGCCTACCTGTAGATTTTGGCCTCTAGCTCAGCCGGCACCTAGGGAAACCTACCAAACCTGTGCGTTTCTGAAAACTAGAGACCTAGGGGAATCCAAGATGGGGTGACTTGCGGGGCTCGGACCAGGTTCTATTACCCAGAATCCTTTGCAAACCTCAACATTTGGCTAAAAAAACACATGTTCCTCACATTTCTGTGACAGAAAGTTCTGGAATCTGGGAGGAGCTACGAATTTCCTGCCACCCAGCGTTCCCCCAAGTCTCCCGATAAAAATGATACCTCACTTGTGTGGGTAGGCCTAGCGCCTGCGACAGGAAACACCCCAAAGCGCAACGTGGACACATCCAAAATTTTGGAAAAAAACAGAGGTGTTTTTTGCGAAGTGCCTACCTGTAGATTTTGGCCTCTAGCTCAGCCGGCACCTAGGGAAACCTACCAAACCTGTGCGTTTCTGAAAACTAGAGACCTAGGGGAATCCAAGGAGGGGTGACTTGCGGGGCTCGGACCAGGTTCTGTTACCCAGAATCCTTTGCAAACCTCAAAATTTGGCTAAAAAAACACATGTTCCTCACATTTCTGTGGCAGAAAGTTCTGGAATCTGAGAGGAGCCACAAATTTCCTTCCACCCAGCATTCCCCCAAGTCTCCCGATAAAAATGATACCTCACTTGTGTGGGTAGGCCTAGCGCCCGCAACAGGAAACACCCCAAAGCGCAACGTGGACACATCAAAAATTCTGGAAGAAAACAGAGGTGTTTTTTGCGAAGTGCCTACCTGTAGATTTTGGCCTCTAGCTCAGCCGGCACCTAGGGAAACCTACCAACCCTGTGCATTTCTGAAAACTAGAGACCTAGGGGAATCCAATATGGGGTGACTTGCGGGGCTCGGACCAGGTTCTGTTACCCAGAATCCTTTGCAAACCTCAAAATTTGGCTAAAAAAACACATGTTCCTCATATTTCTGTAGCAGAAAGTTCTGGAATCTGAGAGGAGCCACAAATTTCCTTCCACCCAGCGTTCCCCCAAGTCTCCCGATAAAAATGATACCTCACTTGCGTGGGTAGGCCTAGCGCCCGCGACAGAAAACACCCCAAAGCGCAAAGTAGAATCATCAAAAATTTTGGAAGAAAACAAAGGTGTTTTTTGCGAAGTGCCTACCATGTAGATTTTTGGCCTCTAGCTCAGCCGGCACCTAGGGAAACCTACCAAACCTGTGCATTTCTGAAAACTAGAGACCTAGGGGAATCCAAGGAGGGGTGACTTGCGGGGCTCGGACCAGGTTCTGTTACCCAGAATCCTTTGCAAACCTCAAAATTTGGCTAAAAAAACACATGTTCCTCACATTTCTGTGGCAGAAAGTTCTGGAATCTGGGAGGAGCTACGAATTTCCTGCCACCCAGCGTTCTCCCAAGTCTCCCGATAAAAATGATACCTCACTTGTGTGGGTAGGCCTAGCGCCCGCGACAGGAAACACCCCAAAGCGCAACGTGGACACATCCAAAATTTGGGAAAAAAACAGAGGTGTTTTTGCGAAGTGCCTACCTGTAGATTTTGGCCTCTAGCTCAGCCGGCACCTAGGGAAACCTACCAAACCTGTGCGTTTCTGAAAACTAGAGACCTAGGGGAATCCAAGATGGGGTGACTTGCGGGGCTCGGACCAGGTTCTATTACCCAGAATCCTTTGCAAACCTCAACATTTGGCAAAAAAAACACATGTTCCTCACATTTCTGTGACAGAAAGTTCTGGAATCTGAGAGGAGCCACAAATTTCCTTCCACTCAGCGTTCCCCCAAGTCTCCCGATAAAAATGATATCTCACTTGCGTGGGTAGGCCTAGCGCCCGCGTCAGGAAACACCCCGAAGCGCAACGTGGACACATCAAAAGTTTTGGAAGAAAACAGAGGTGTTTTTTGCGAAGTGCCTACCTGTAGATTTTGGCCTCTAGCTCAGCCGGCACCTAGGGAAACCTACCAAACCTGTGCATTTCTGAAAACTAGAGACCTAGGGGAATCCAAGATGGGGTGACTTGCGGGGCTCGGACCAGGTTCTGTTACCCAGAATCCTTTGCAAACCTCAAAATTTGGCTAAAAAAACACATGTTCCTCACATTTCTGTGGCAGAAAGTTCTGGAATCTGGGAGGAGCTACGAATTTCCTGCCACCCAGCGTTCCCCCAAGTCTCCCGATAAAAATGATACCTCACTTGTGTGGGTAGGCCTAGCGCCTGCGACAGGAAACACCCCAAAGCGCAACGTGGACACATCCAAAATTTTGGAAAAAAACAGAGGTGTTTTTTGCGAAGTGCCTACCTGTAGATTTTGGCCTCTAGCTCAGCCGGCACCTAGGGAAACCTACCAAACCTGTGCGTTTCTGAAAACTAGAGACCTAGGGGAATCCAAGGAGGGGTGACTTGCGGGGCTCGGACCAGGTTCTGTTACCCAGAATCCTTTGCAAACCTCAAAATTTGGCTAAAAAAACACATGTTCCTCACATTTCTGTGGCAGAAAGTTCTGGAATCTGAGAGGAGCCACAAATTTCCTTCCACCCAGCATTCCCCCAAGTCTCCCGATAAAAATGATACCTCACTTGTGTGGGTAGGCCTAGCGCCCGCAACAGGAAACACCCCAAAGCGCAACGTGGACACATAAAAAATTTTGGAAGAAAACAGAGGTGTTTTTTGCGAAGTGCCTACCTGTGGATTTTGGCCTCTAGCTCAGCCGGCACCTAGGGAAACCTACCAAACCTGTGCATTTCTGAAAACTAGAGACCTAGGGGAATCCAAGATGGGGTGACTTGCGGGGCTCGGACCAGGTTCTATTACCCAGAATCCTTTGCAAACCTCAACATTTGGCTAAAAAAACACATGTTCCTCACATTTCTGTGGCAGAAAGTTCTGGAATCTGAGAGGAGCCACAAATTTCCTTCCACCCAGCGTTCCCCCAAGTCTCCCGATAAAAATGATACCTCACTTGCGTGGGTAGGCCTAGCGCCCGCGACAGGAAACACCCCAAAGCGCAACGTGGACACATCAAAAATTCTGGAAGAAAACAGAGGTGTTTTTTGCGAAGTGCCTACCTGTAGATTTTGGCCTCTAGCTCAGCCGGCACCTAGGGAAACCTACCAACCCTGTGCATTTCTGAAAACTAGAGACCTAGGGGAATCCAATATGGGGTGACTTGCGGGGCTCGGACCAGGTTCTGTTACCCAGAATCCTTTGCAAACCTCAAAATTTGGCTAAAAAAACACATGTTCCTCATATTTCTGTAGCAGAAAGTTCTGGAATCTGAGAGGAGCCACAAATTTCCTTCCACCCAGCGTTCCCCCAAGTCTCCCGATAAAAATGATACCTCACTTGCGTGGGTAGGCCTAGCGCCCGCGACAGAAAACACCCCAAAGCGCAACGTAGACTCATCAAAAATTTTGGAAGAAAACAAAGGTGTTTTTTGCGAAGTGCCTACCATGTAGATTTTTGGCCTCTAGCTCAGCCGGCACCTAGGGAAACCTACCAAACCTGTGCATTTCTGAAAACTAGAGACCTAGGGGAATCCAAGGAGGGGTGACTTGCGGGGCTCGGACCAGGTTCTGTTACCCAGAATCCTTTGCAAACCTCAAAATTTGGCTAAAAAAACACATGTTCCTCACATTTCTGTGGCAGAAAGTTCTGGAATCTGGGAGGAGCTACGAATTTCCTGCCACCCAGCGTTCTCCCAAGTCTCCCGATAAAAATGATACCTCACTTGTGTGGGTAGGCCTAGCGCCCGCGACAGGAAACACCCCAAAGCGCAACGTGGACACATCCAAAATTTGGGAAAAAAACAGAGGTGTTTTTGCGAAGTGCCTACCTGTAGATTTTGGCCTCTAGCTCAGCCGGCACCTAGGGAAACCTACCAAACCTGTGCGTTTCTGAAAACTAGAGACCTAGGGGAATCCAAGATGGGGTGACTTGCGGGGCTCGGACCAGGTTCTATTACCCAGAATCCTTTGCAAACCTCAACATTTGGCTAAAAAAACACATGTTCCTCACATTTCTGTGACAGAAAGTTCTGGAATCTGGGAGGAGCTACGAATTTCCTGCCACCCAGCGTTCCCCCAAGTCTCCCGATAAAAATGATACCTCACTTGTGTGGGTAGGCCTAGCGCCTGCGACAGGAAACACCCCAAAGCGCAACGTGGACACATCCAAAATTTTGGAAAAAAACAGAGGTGTTTTTTGCGAAGTGCCTACCTGTAGATTTTGGCCTCTAGCTCAGCCGGCACCTAGGGAAACCTACCAAACCTGTGCGTTTCTGAAAACTAGAGACCTAGGGGAATCCAAGGAGGGGTGACTTGCGGGGCTCGGACCAGGTTCTGTTACCCAGAATCCTTTGCAAACCTCAAAATTTGGCTAAAAAAACACATGTTCCTCACATTTCTGTGGCAGAAAGTTCTGGAATCTGAGAGGAGCCACAAATTTCCTTCCACCCAGCATTCCCCCAAGTCTCCCGATAAAAATGATACCTCACTTGTGTGGGTAGGCCTAGCGCCCGCAACAGGAAACACCCCAAAGCGCAACGTGGACACATAAAAATTTTTGGAAGAAAACAGAGGTGTTTTTTGCGAAGTGCCTACCTGTAGATTTTGGCCTCTAGCTCAGCCGGCACCTAGGGAAACCTACCAAACCTGTGCATTTCTGAAAACTAGAGACCTAGGGGAATCCAAGATGGGGTGACTTGCGGGGCTCGGACCAGGTTCTATTACCCAGAATCCTTTGCAAACCTCAACATTTGGCTAAAAAAACACATGTTCCTCACATTTCTGTGGCAGAAAGTTCTGGAATCTGAGAGGAGCCACAAATTTCCTTCCACTCAGCGTTCCCCCAAGTCTCCCGATAAAAATGATACCTCACTTGCGTGGGTAGGCCTAGCGCCCGCGTCAGGAAACACCCCAAAGCGCAACGTGGACACATAAAAATTTTTGGAAGAAAACAGAGGTGTTTTTTGCGAAGTGCCTACCTGTAGATTTTGGCCTCTAGCTCAGCCGGCACCTAGGGAAACCTACCAAACCTGTGCATTTCTGAAAACTAGAGACCTAGGGGAATCCAAGGAGGGGTGACTTGCGGGGCTCGGACCAGGTTCTGTTACCCAGAATCCTTTGCAAACCTCAAAATTTGGCTAAAAAAACACATGTTCCTCACATTTCTGTGGCAGAAAGTTCTGGAATCTGAGAGGAGCCTCAAATTTCCTTCCACCCAGCGTTCCCCCAAGTCTCCCGATAAAAATGATACCTCACTTGCGTGGGTAGGCCTAGCGCCCGCGACAGGAAACACCCCAAAGCGCAACGTGGACACATCAAAAATTCTGGAAGAAAACAGAGGTGTTTTTTGCGAAGTGCCTACCTGTAGATTTTGGCCTCTAGCTCAGCCGGCACCTAGGGAAACCTACCAACCCTGTGCATTTCTGAAAACTAGAGACCTAGGGGAATCCAATATGGGGTGACTTGCGGGGCTCGGACCAGGTTCTGTTACCCAGAATCCTTTGCAAACCTCAAAATTTGGCTAAAAAAACACATGTTCCTCATATTTCTGTAGCAGAAAGTTCTGGAATCTGAGAGGAGCCACAAATTTCCTTCCACCCAGCGTTCCCCCAAGTCTCCCGATAAAAATGATACCTCACTTGCGTGGGTAGGCCTAGCGCCCGCGACAGGAAACACCCCAAAGCGCAACGTAGACTCATCAAAAATTTTGGAAGAAAACAAAGGTGTTTTTTGCGAAGTGCCTACCATGTAGATTTTTGGCCTCTAGCTCAGCCGCCACCTAGGGAAACCTACCAAACCTGTGCATTTCTGAAAACTAGAGACCTAGGGGAATCCAAGGAGGGGTGACTTGCGGGGCTCGGACCAGGTTCTGTTACCCAGAATCCTTTGCAAACCTCAAAATTTGGCTAAAAAAACACATGTTCCTCACATTTCTGTGGCAGAAAGTTCTGGAATCTGGGAGGAGCTACGAATTTCCTGCCACCCAGCGTTCTCCCAAGTCTCCCGATAAAAATGATACCTCACTTGTGTGGGTAGGCCTAGCGCCCGCGACAGGAAACACCCCAAAGCGCAACGTGGACACATCCAAAATTTGGGAAAAAAACAGAGGTGTTTTTGCGAAGTGCCTACCTGTAGATTTTGGCCTCTAGCTCAGCCGGCACCTAGGGAAACCTACCAAACCTGTGCGTTTCTGAAAACTAGAGACCTAGGGGAATCCAAGATGGGGTGACTTGCGGGGCTCGGACCAGGTTCTATTACCCAGAATCCTTTGCAAACCTCAACATTTGGCTAAAAAAACACATGTTCCTCACATTTCTGTGACAGAAAGTTCTGGAATCTGAGAGGAGCCACAAATTTCCTTCCACTCAGCGTTCCCCCAAGTCTCCCGATAAAAATGGTATCTCACTTGCGTGGGTAGGCCTAGCGCCCGCGTCAGGAAACACCCCGAAGCGCAACGTGGACACATCAAAAGTTTTGGAAGAAAACAGAGGTGTTTTTTGCGAAGTGCCTACCTGTAGATTTTGGCCTCTAGCTCAGCCGGCACCTAGGGAAACCTACCAAACCTGTGCATTTCTGAAAACTAGAGACCTAGGGGAATCCAAGATGGGGTGACTTGCGGGGCTCGGACCAGGTTCTGTTACCCAGAATCCTTTGCAAACCTCAAAATTTGGCTAAAAAAACACATGTTCCTCACATTTCTGTGGCAGAAAGTTCTGGAATCTGGGAGGAGCTACGAATTTCCTGCCACCCAGCGTTCCCCCAAGTCTCCCGATAAAAATGATACCTCACTTGTGTGGGTAGGCCTAGCGCCTGCGACAGGAAACACCCCAAAGCGCAACGTGGACACATCCAAAATTTTGGAAAAAAACAGAGGTGTTTTTTGCGAAGTGCCTACCTGTAGATTTTGGCCTCTAGCTCAGCCGGCACCTAGGGAAACCTTCCAAACCTGTGCGTTTCTGAAAACTAGAGACCTAGGGGAATCCAAGGAGGGGTGACTTGCGGGGCTCGGACCAGGTTCTGTTACCCAGAATCCTTTGCAAACCTCAAAATTTGGCTAAAAAAACACATGTTCCTCACATTTCTGTGGCAGAAAGTTCTGGAATCTGAGAGGAGCCACAAATTTCCTTCCACCCAGCATTCCCCCAAGTCTCCCGATAAAAATGATACCTCACTTGCGTGGGTAGGCCTAGCGCCCGCAACAGGAAACACCCCAAAGCGCAACGTGGACACATCAAAAATTTTGGAAGAAAACAGAGGTGTTTTTTGCGAAGTGCCTACCTGTAGATTTTGGCCTCTAGCTCAGCCGGCACCTAGGGAAACCTACCAAACCTGTGCATTTCTGAAAACTAGAGACCTAGGGGAATCCAAGATGGGGTGACTTGCGGGGCTCGGACCAGGTTCTATTACCCAGAATCCTTTGCAAACCTCAACATATGGCTAAAAAAACACATGTTCCTCACATTTCTGTGGCAGAAAGTTCTGGAATCTGAGAGGAGCCACAAATTTCCTTCCACTCAGCGTTCCCCCAAGTCTCCCGATAAAAATGATACCTCACTTGCGTGGGTAGGCCTAGCGCCCGCGTCAGGAAACACCCCGAAGCGCAACGTGGACACATCAAAAGTTTTGGAAGAAAACAGAGGTGTTTTTTGCGAAGTGCCTACCTGTAGATTTTGGCCTCTAGCTCAGTCGGCACCTAGGGAAACCTACCAAACCTGTGCGTTTCTGAAAACTAGAGACCTAGGGGAATCCAAGGAGGGGTGACTTGCGGGGCTCGGACCAGGTTCTGTTACCCAGAATCATTTGCAAACCTCAAAATTTGGCTAAAAAAACACATGTTCCTCATATTTCTGTGGCAGAAAGTTCTGGAATCTGAGAGGAGCCACAAATTTCCTTCCACCCAGCATTCCCCCAAGTCTCCCGATAAAAATGATACCTCACTTGTGTGGGTAGGCCTAGCGCCCGCGACAGGAAACACCCCAAAGCGCAACGTGGACACATCAGAAATTTAAGAAAACAGAGGTGTTTTTTGCGAAGTGCCTACCTGTAGATTTTGGCCTCTAGCTCAGCCGGCACCTAGGGAAACCTACCAAACCTGTGCATTTCTGAAAACTAGAGACCTAGGGGAATCCAAGATGGGGTGACTTGCGGGGCTCGGACCAGGTTCTGTTACCCAGAATCCTTTGCAAACCTCAAAATTTGGCTAAAAAAACACATGTTCCTCACATTTCTGTGGCAGAAAGTTCTGGAATCTGGGAGGAGCTACGAATTTCCTGCCACCCAGCGTTCCCCCAAGTCTCCCGATAAAAATGATACCTCACTTGTGTGGGTAGGCCTAGCGCCTGCGACAGGAAACACCCCAAAGCGCAACGTGGACACATCCAAAATTTTGGAAAAAAACAGAGGTGTTTTTTGCGAAGTGCCTACCTGTAGATTTTGGCCTCTAGCTCAGCCGGCACCTAGGGAAACCTACCAAACCTGTGCGTTTCTGAAAACTAGAGACCTAGGGGAATCCAAGGAGGGGTGACTTGCGGGGCTCGGACCAGGTTCTGTTACCCAGAATCCTTTGCAAACCTCAAAATTTGGCTAAAAAAACACATGTTCCTCACATTTCTGTGGCAGAAAGTTCTGGAATCTGAGAGGAGCCACAAATTTCCTTCCACCCAGCATTACCCCAAGTCTCCCGATAAAAATGATACCTCACTTGTGTGGGTAGGCCTAGCGCCCGCAACAGGAAACACCCCAAAGCGCAACGTGGACACATCAAAAATTTTGGAAGAAAACAGAGGTGTTTTTTGCGAAGTGCCTACCTGTAGATTTTGGCCTCTAGCTCAGCCGGCACCTAGGGAAACCTACCAAACCTGTGCATTTCTGAAAACTAGAGACCTAGGGGAATCCAAGATGGGGTGACTTGCGGGGCTCGGACCAGGTTCTATTACCCAGAATCCTTTGCAAACCTCAACATATGGCTAAAAAAACACATGTTCCTCACATTTCTGTGGCAGAAAGTTCTGGAATCTGAGAGGAGCCACAAATTTCCTTCCACTCAGCGTTCCCCCAAGTCTCCCGATAAAAATGATACCTCACTTGCGTGGGTAGGCCTAGCGCCCGCGTCAGGAAACACCCCGAAGCGCAACGTGGACACATCAAAAGTTTTGGAAGAAAACAGAGGTGTTTTTTGCGAAGTGCCTACCTGTAGATTTTGGCCTCTAGCTCAGTCGGCACCTAGGGAAACCTACCAAACCTGTGCGTTTCTGAAAACTAGAGACCTAGGGGAATCCAAGGAGGGGTGACTTGCGGGGCTCGGACCAGGTTCTGTTACCCAGAATCATTTGCAAACCTCAAAATTTGGCTAAAAAAACACATGTTCCTCATATTTCTGTGGCAGAAAGTTCTGGAATCTGAGAGGAGCCACAAATTTCCTTCCACCCAGCATTCCCCCAAGTCTCCCGATAAAAATGATACCTCACTTGTGTGGGTAGGCCTAGCGCCCGCGACAGGAAACACCCCAAAGCGCAACGTGGACACATCAGAAATTTAAGAAAACAGAGGTGTTTTTTGCGAAGTGCCTACCTGTAGATTTTGGCCTCTAGCTCAGCCGGCACCTCGGGAAACCTACCAAACCTGTGCATTTCTGAAAACTAGAGACCTAGGGGAATCCAAGATGGGGTGACTTGCGGGGCTCGGACCAGGTTCTGTTACCCAGAATCCTTTGCAAACCTCAAAATTTGGCTAAAAAAACACATGTTCCTCCCATTTCTGTGGCAGAAAGTTCTGGAATGTGAGAGGAGCCACAAATTTCCTTCCACTCAGCGTTCCCCCAAGTCTCCCGATAAAAATGATACCTCACTTGCGTGGGTAGGCCTAGCGCCCGCGACAGGAAACACCCCAAAGCGCAACGTGGACACATCAAAAGTTTTGGAAGAAAACAGAGGTGTTTTTTGCGAAGTGCCTACCTGTAGATTTTGGCCTCTAGCTCAGCCGGCACATAGGAAAACCTACCAAACCTGTGCATTTCTGAAAACTAGAGACCTTGGGGAATCCAAGGAGGGGTGACTTGCGGGGCTCGTACCAGGTTCTGTTACCCAGAATCCTTTGCAAACCTCAAAATTTGGCTAAAAAAACACATGTTCCTCACATTTCTGTGGCAGAAAGTTCTGGAATCTGAGAGGAGCCACAAATTTCCTTCCACCCAGCGTTCCCCCAAGTCTCCCGATAAAAATGATACCTCACTTGCGTGGGTAGGACTAGCGCCCGCGACAGGAAACACCCCAAAGCGCAACGTGGACACATCAAAAATTTTGGAAGAAAACAGAGGTGTTTTTTGCGAAGTGCCTACCTGTAGATTTTGGCCTCTAGCTCAGCCGGCACCTAGGGAAACCTACCAAACCTGTGCATTTCTGAAAACTAGAGACCTAGGGGAATCCAATATGGGGTGACTTGCGGGGCTCGGACCAGGTTCTGTTACCCAGAATCCTTTGCAAACCTCAAACTTTGGCTAAAAAAACACATGTTCCTCACATTTCTGTGGCAGAAAGTTCTGGAATCTGAGAGGAGCTACGAATTTCCTACCACCCAGCGTTCCCCCAAGTCTCCCGATAAAAATGATACCTCACTTGTGTGGGTAGGCCTAGGGCCTGCGACAGGAAACACCCCAAAGCGCAACGTGGACACATCCAAAATTTTGGAAAAAAACAGAGGTGTTTTTTGCGAAGTGCCTACCTGTAGATTTTGGCCTCTAGCTCAGCCGGCACCTAGGGAAACCTACCAAACCTGTGCATTTCTGAACACTAGAGACCTAGGGGAATCCAAGGAGGGGTGACTTGCGGGCCTCGGACCAGGTTCTGTTGCCCAGAATCCTGTGCAAACCTCAAAATTTTGTTAAAAAAACACATGTTCCTCACATTTCTGTGGCAGAAAGTTCTGGAATCTGAGAGGAGCCACAAATTTCCTTCCACTCAGCGTTCCCCCAAGTCTCCCGATAAAAATGATACCTCACTTGTGTGGGTAGGCCTAGCGCCCGCGACAGGAAACACCCCAAAGCGCAACGTGGACACATCCAAAATTTTGGAAGAAAACAGAGGTGTTTTTTGCGAAGTGCCTACCTGTAGATTTTGGCCTCTAGCTCAGCCGGCACCTATGGAAACCTACCAAACCTGTGCATTTATGAAAACTAGAGACCTAGGGGAATCCAAGATGGGGTGACTTGCGGGGCTCGGACCAGGTTCTATTACCCAGAATCCTTTGCAAACCTCAACATTTGGCTAAAAAAACACATGTTCCTCACATTTCTGTGGCAGAAAGTTCTGGAATCTGAGAGGAGCCACAAATTTCCTTCCACTCAGCGTTCCCCCAAGTCTCCCGATAAAAATGATACCTCACTTGCGTGGGTAGGCCTAGCGCCCGCGTCAGGAAACACCCCGAAGCGCAACGTGGACACATCAAAAGTTTTGGAAGAAAACAGAGGTGTTTTTTGCGAAGTGCCTACCTGTAGATTTTGGCCTCTAGCTCAGCCGGCACCTAGGGAAACCTACCAAACCTGTGCGTTTCTGAAAACTAGAGACCTGGGGGAATCCAAGGAGGGGTGACTTGCGGGGCTCGGACCAGGTTCTGTTACCCAGAATCATTTGCAAACCTCAAAATTTGGCTAAAAAACACATGTTCCTCATATTTCTGTGGCAGAAAGTTCTGGAATCTGAGAGGAGCCACAAATTTCCTTCCACCCAGCATTCCCCCAAGTCTCCCGATAAAAATGATACCTCACTTGTGTGGGTAGGCCTAGCGCCCGCGACAGGAAACACCCCAAAGCGCAACGTGGACACATCAGAAATTTAAGAAAACAGAGGTGTTTTTTGCAAAGTGCCTACCTGTAGATTTTGGCCTCTAGCTCAGCCGGCACCTAGGGAAACCTACCAAACCTGTGCATTTCTGAAAACTAGAGACCTAGGGGAATCCAAGATGGGGTGACTTGCGGGGCTCGGACCAGGTTCTGTTACCCAGAATCCTTTGCAAACCTCAAAATTTGGCTAAAAAAACACATGTTCCTCACATTTCTGTGGCAGAAAGTTCTGGAATGTGAGAGGAGCCACAAATTTCCTTCCACTCAGCGTTCCCCCAAGTCTCCCGATAAAAATGATACCTCACTTGCGTGGGTAGGCCTAGCGCCCGCGACAGGAAACACCCCAAAGCGCAACGTGGACACATCAAAAGTTTTGGAAGAAAACAGAGGTGTTTTTTGCGAAGTGCCTACCTGTAGATTTTGGCCTCTAGCTCAGCCGGCACCTAGGAAAACCTACCAAACCTGTGCATTTCTGAAAACTAGAGACCTTGGGGAATCCAAGGAGGGGTGACTTGCGGGGTTCGTACCAGGTTCTGTTACCCAGAATCCTTTGCAAACCTCAAAATTTGGCTAAAAAAACACATGTTCCTCACATTTCTGTGGCAGAAAGTTCTGGAATCTGAGAGGAGCCACAAATTTCCTTCCACCCAGCGTTCCCCCAAGTCTCCCGATAAAAATGATACCTCACTTGCGTGGGTAGGACTAGCGCCCGCGACAGGAAACACCCCAAAGCGCAACGTGGACACATCAAAAATTTTGGAAGAAAACAGAGGTGTTTTTTGCGAAGTGCCTACCTGTAGATTTTGGCCTCTAGCTCAGCCGGCACCTAGGGAAACCTACCAAACCTACCAAACCTGTGCATTTCTGAAAACTAGAGACCTAGGGGAATCCAATATGGGGTGACTTGCGGGGCTCGGACCAGGTTCTGTTACCCAGAATCCTTTGCAAACCTCAAACTTTGGCTAAAAAAAACACATGTTCCTCACATTTCTGTGGCAGAAAGTTCTGGAATCTGGGAGGAGCTACGAATTTCCTACCACCCAGCGTTCCCCCAAGTCTCCCGATAAAAATGATACCTCACTTGTGTGGGTAGGCCTAGGGCCCGCGACAGGAAACACCCCAAAGCGCAACGTGGACACATCCAAAATTTTGGAAAAAAACAGAGGTGTTTTTTGCGAAGTGCCTACCTGTAGATTTTGGCCTCTAGCTCAGCCGGCACCTAGAGAAACCTACCAAACCTGTGCATTTCTGAACACTAGAGACCTAGGGGAATCCAAGGAGGGGTGACTTGCGGGCCTCGGACCAGGTTCTGTTACCCAGAATCCTGTGCAAACCTCAAAATTTTGTTAAAAAAACACATGTTCCTCACATTTCTGTGGCAGAAAGTTCTGGAATCTGAGAGGAGCAACAAATTTCCTTCCACTCAGCGTTCCCCCAAGTCTCCCGATAAAAATGATACCTCACTTGCGTGGGTAGGCCTAGCGCCCGCGACAGGAAACACCCCAAAGCGCAACGTGGACACATACAAAATTTTGGAAGAAAACAGAGGTGTTTTTTGCGAAGTGCCTACCTGTAGATTTTGGCCTCTAGCTCAGCCGGCACCTAGGGAAACCTACCAAACCTGTGCATTTATGAAAACTAGAGACCTAGGGGAATCCAAGATGGGGTGACTTGCGGGGCTCGGACCAGGTTCTGTTACCCAGAATCCTTTTCAAACCTCAAAATTTGGCTAAAAAAACACATGTTCCTCACATTTCTGTGGCAGAAAGTTCTGGAATCTGAGAGGAGCCACAAATTTCCTTCCACCCAGCGTTCCCCCAAGACTCCCGATAAAAATTATACCTCACTTGCGTGGGTAGGCCTAGCGCCCGCGACAGGAAACACCCCAAAGCGCAACGTGGACACATCAAAAGTTTTGGAAGAAAACAGAGGTGTTTTTTGTGAAGTGCCTACCTGTAGATTTTGGCCTCTAGCTCAGCCGGCACCTAGGGAAACCTACCAAACCTGTGCATTTCTGAAAACTAGAGACCTAGGGGAATCCAAGGAGGGGTGACTTGCGGGGCTCGGACCAGGTTCTGTTACCCAGAATCCTTTGCAAACCTCAAAATTTGGCTAAAAAAACACATGTTCCTCACATTTCTGTGGCAGAAAGTACTGGAATCTGAGAGGAGCCACAAATTTCCTTCCACCCAGCGTTCCCCCAAGTCTCCCGATAAAAATGATACCTCACTTGCGTGGGTAGGCCTAGCGCCCGCGACAGGAAACACCCCAAAGCGCAACGTGGACACATCAAACATTTTGGAAGAAAACAGAGGTGTTTTTTGCGAAGTGCCTACCTGTAGATTTTGGCCTCTAGCTCAGCCGGCACCTAGGGAAACCTACCAACCCTGTGCATTTCTGAAAACTAGAGTCCCAGGGGAATCCAATATGGGGTGACTTGCGGGGCTCGGACCAGGTTCTGTTACCCAGAATCCTTTGCAAACCTCAAAATTTGGCTAAAAAAACACATGTTCCTCATATTTCTGTGGCAGAAAGTTCTGGAATCTGAGAGGAGCCACAAATTTCCTTCCACCCAGCGTTCCCCCAAGTCTCCCGATAAAAATGATACCTCACTTGCGTGGGTAGGCCTAGCGCCCGCGACAGGAAACAACCCAAAGCGCAACGTAGACTCATCAAAAATTTTGGAAGAAAACAGAGGTGTTTTTTGCGAAGTGCCTACCTGTAGATTTTGGCCTCTAGCTCAGCCGGCACCTAGGGAAACCTACCAAACCTGTGCATTTCTGAAAACTAGAGACCTAGGGGAATCCAATATGGGGTGACTTGCGGGGCTCGGACCAGGTTCTGTTACCCAGAATCCTTTGCAAACCTCAAAATTTGGCTAAAAAAACACATGTTCCTCACATTTCTGTGGCAGAAAGTTCTGGAATCTGGGAGGAGCTACGAATTTCCTGCCACCCAGCGTTCTCCCAAGTCTCCCGATAAAAATTATACCTCACTTGTGTGGGTAGGCCTAGCGCCCGCGACAGGAAACACCCCAAAGCGCAACGTGGACACATCCAAAATTTTGGAAAAAAACAGAGGTGTTTTTGCGAAGTGCCTACCTGTAGATTTTGGCCTCTAGCTCAGCCGGCACCTAGGGAAACCTACCAAACCTGTGCGTTTCTGAAAACTAGAGACCTAGGGGAATCCAAGGAGGGGTGACTTGCGGGGCTCGGACCAGGTTCTGTTACCCAGAATCATTTGCAAACCTCAAAATTTGGCTAAAAAAACACATGTTCCTCATATTTCTGTGGCAGAAAGTTCTGGAATCTGAGAGGAGCCACAAATTTCCTTCCACCCAGCATTCCCCCAAGTCTCCCGATAAAAATGATACCTCACTTGTGTGGGTAGGCCTAGCGCCCGCGACAGGAAACACCCCAAAGCGCAACGTGGACACATCAAAAATTTAAGAAAACAGAGGTGTTTTTTGCGAAGTGCCTACCTGTAGATTTTGGACTCTAGCTCAGCCGGCACCTAGGGAAACCTACCAAACCTGTGCATTTCTGAAAACTAGAGACCTAGGGGAATCCAATATGGGGTGACTTGCGGGGCTCGGACCAGGTTCTGTTACCCAGAATCCTTTGCAAACCTCAAAATTTGGCTAAAAAAACACATGTTCCTCACATTTCTGTGGCAGAAAGTTCTGGAATCTGGGAGGAGCTACGAATTTCCTACCACCCAGCGTTCCCCCAAGTCTCCCGATAAAAATGATACCTCACTTGTGTGGGTAGGCCTAGGGCCCGCGACAGGAAACACCCCAAAGCGCAACGTGGACACATCCAAAATTTTTGAAAAAAACAGAGGTGTTTTTTGCGAAGTGCCTACCTGTAGATTTTGGCCTCTAGCTCAGCCGGCACCTAGGGAAACCTACCTAACCTGTGCATTTCTGAAAACTAGAGACCTAGGGGAATCCAATATGGGGTGACTTGCGGGGCTCGGACCAGGTTCTGTTACCCAGAATCCTTTGCAAACCTCAAAATTTGGCTAAAAAAACACATGTTCCTCATATTTCTGTGGCAGAAAGTTCTGGAATCTGAGAGGAGCCACAAATTTCCTTCCACCCAGCATTCCCCCAAGTCTCCCGATAAAAATGATACCTCACTTGTGTGGGTAGGCCTAGCGCCCGCGACAGGAAACACCCCAAAGCGCAACGTGGACACATAAAAATTTTTGGAAGAAAACAGAGGTGTTTTTTGCGAAGTGCCTACCTGTAGATTTTGGCCTCTAGCTCAGCCGGCACCTAGGGAAACCTACCAAACCTGTGCATTTCTGAAAACTAGAGACCTAGGGGAATCCAAGGAGGGGTGACTTGCGGGGCTCGGACCAGGTTCTGTTACCCAGAATCCTTTGCAAACCTCAAAATTTGGCTAAAAAAACACATGTTCCTCACATTTCTGTGGCAGAAAGTTCTGGAATCTGAGAGGAGCCTCAAATTTCCTTCCACCCAGCGTTCCCCCAAGTCTCCCGATAAAAATGATACCTCACTTGCGTGGGTAGGCCTAGCGCCCGCGACAGGAAACACCCCAAAGCGCAACGTGGACACATCAAAAATTCGGGAAGAAAACAGAGGTGTTTTTTGCGAAGTGCCTACCTGTAGATTTTGGCCTCTAGCTCAGCCGGCACCTAGGGAAACCTACCAACCCTGTGCATTTCTGAAAACTAGAGACCTAGGGGAATCCAATATGGGGTGACTTGCGGGGCTCGGACCAGGTTCTGTTACCCAGAATCCTTTGCAAACCTCAAAATTTGGCTAAAAAAACACATGTTCCTCATATTTCTGTAGCAGAAAGTTCTGGAATCTGAGAGGAGCCACAAATTTCCTTCCACCCAGCGTTCCCCCAAGTCTCCCGATAAAAATGATACCTCACTTGCGTGGGTAGGCCTAGCGCCCGCGACAGAAAACACCCCAAAGCGCAACGTAGACTCATCAAAAATTTTGGAAGAAAACAAAGGTGTTTTTTGCGAAGTGCCTACCATGTAGATTTTTGGCCTCTAGCTCAGCCGGCACCTAGGGAAACCTACCAAACCTGTGCATTTCTGAAAACTAGAGACCTAGGGGAATCCAAGGAGGGGTGACTTGCGGGGCTCGGACCAGGTTCTGTTACCCAGAATCCTTTGCAAACCTCAAAATTTGGCTAAAAAAACACATGTTCCTCACATTTCTGTGGCAGAAAGTTCTGGAATCTGGGAGGAGCTACGAATTTCCTGCCACCCAGCGTTCTCCCAAGTCTCCCGATAAAAATGATACCTCACTTGTGTGGGTAGGCCTAGCGCCCGCGACAGGAAACACCCCAAAGCGCAACGTGGACACATCCAAAATTTGGGAAAAAAACAGAGGTGTTTTTGCGAAGTGCCTACCTGTAGATTTTGGCCTCTAGCTCAGCCGGCACCTAGGGAAACCTACCAAACCTGTGCGTTTCTGAAAACTAGAGACCTAGGGGAATCCAAGATGGGGTGACTTGCGGGGCTCGGACCAGGTTCTATTACCCAGAATCCTTTGCAAACCTCAACATTTGGCTAAAAAAACACATGTTCCTCACATTTCTGTGACAGAAAGTTCTGGAATCTGAGAGGAGCCACAAATTTCCTTCCACTCAGCGTTCCCCCAAGTCTCCCGATAAAAATGATATCTCACTTGCGTGGGTAGGCCTAGCGCCCGCGTCAGGAAACACCCCGAAGCGCAACGTGGACACATCAAAAATTTTGGAAGAAAACAGAGGTGTTTTTTGCGAAGTGCCTACCTGTAGATTTTGGCCTCTAGCTCAGCCGGCACCTAGGGAAACCTACCAAACCTACCAAACCTGTGCATTTCTGAAAACTAGAGACCTAGGGGAATCCAATATGGGGTGACTTGCGGGGCTCGGACCAGGTTCTGTTACCCAGAATCCTTTGCAAACCTCAAACTTTGGCTAAAAAAAACACATGTTCCTCACATTTCTGTGGCAGAAAGTTCTGGAATCTGGGAGGAGCTACGAATTTCCTACCACCCAGCGTTCCCCCAAGTCTCCCGATAAAAATGATACCTCACTTGTGTGGGTAGGCCTAGGGCCCGCGACAGGAAACACCCCAAAGCGCAACGTGGACACATCCAAAATTTTGGAAAAAAACAGAGGTGTTTTTTGCGAAGTGCCTACCTGTAGATTTTGGCCTCTAGCTCAGCCGGCACCTAGAGAAACCTACCAAACCTGTGCATTTCTGAACACTAGAGACCTAGGGGAATCCAAGGAGGGGTGACTTGCGGGCCTCGGACCAGGTTCTGTTACCCAGAATCCTGTGCAAACCTCAAAATTTTGTTAAAAAAACACATGTTCCTCACATTTCTGTGGCAGAAAGTTCTGGAATCTGAGAGGAGCAACAAATTTCCTTCCACTCAGCGTTCCCCCAAGTCTCCCGATAAAAATGATACCTCACTTGCGTGGGTAGGCCTAGCGCCCGCGACAGGAAACACCCCAAAGCGCAACGTGGACACATACAAAATTTTGGAAGAAAACAGAGGTGTTTTTTGCGAAGTGCCTACCTGTAGATTTTGGCCTCTAGCTCAGCCGGCACCTAGGGAAACCTACCAAACCTGTGCATTTATGAAAACTAGAGACCTAGGGGAATCCAAGATGGGGTGACTTGCGGGGCTCGGACCAGGTTCTGTTACCCAGAATCCTTTTCAAACCTCAAAATTTGGCTAAAAAAACACATGTTCCTCACATTTCTGTGGCAGAAAGTTCTGGAATCTGAGAGGAGCCACAAATTTCCTTCCACCCAGCGTTCCCCCAAGACTCCCGATAAAAATTATACCTCACTTGCGTGGGTAGGCCTAGCGCCCGCGACAGGAAACACCCCAAAGCGCAACGTGGACACATCAAAAGTTTTGGAAGAAAACAGAGGTGTTTTTTGTGAAGTGCCTACCTGTAGATTTTGGCCTCTAGCTCAGCCGGCACCTAGGGAAACCTACCAAACCTGTGCATTTCTGAAAACTAGAGACCTAGGGGAATCCAAGGAGGGGTGACTTGCGGGGCTCGGACCAGGTTCTGTTACCCAGAATCCTTTGCAAACCTCAAAATTTGGCTAAAAAAACACATGTTCCTCACATTTCTGTGGTAGAAAGTACTGGAATCTGAGAGGAGCCACAAATTTCCTTCCACCCAGCGTTCCCCCAAGTCTCCCGATAAAAATGATACCTCACTTGCGTGGGTAGGCCTAGCGCCCGCGACAGGAAACACCCCAAAGCGCAACGTGGACACATCAAAAATTTTGGAAGAAAACAGAGGTGTTTTTTGCGAAGTGCCTACCTGTAGATTTTGGCCTCTAGCTCAGCCGGCACCTAGGGAAACCTACCAACCCTGTGCATTTCTGAAAACTAGAGTCCCAGGGGAATCCAATATGGGGTGACTTGCGGGGCTCGGACCAGGTTCTGTTACCCAGAATCCTTTGCAAACCTCAAAATTTGGCTAAAAAAACACATGTTCCTCATATTTCTGTGGCAGAAAGTTCTGGAATCTGAGAGGAGCCACAAATTTCCTTCCACCCAGCGTTCCCCCAAGTCTCCCGATAAAAATGATACCTCACTTGCGTGGGTAGGCCTAGCGCCCGCGACAGGAAACAACCCAAAGCGCAACGTAGACTCATCAAAAATTTTGGAAGAAAACAGAGGTGTTTTTTGCGAAGTGCCTACCTGTAGATTTTGGCCTCTAGCTCAGCCGGCACCTAGGGAAACCTACCAAACCTGTGCATTTCTGAAAACTAGAGACCTAGGGGAATCCAATATGGGGTGACTTGCGGGGCTCGGACCAGGTTCTGTTACCCAGAATCCTTTGCAAACCTCAAAATTTGGCTAAAAAAACACATGTTCCTCACATTTCTGTGGCAGAAAGTTCTGGAATCTGGGAGGAGCTACGAATTTCCTGCCACCCAGCGTTCTCCCAAGTCTCCCGATAAAAATTATACCTCACTTGTGTGGGTAGGCCTAGCGCCCGCGACAGGAAACACCCCAAAGCGCAACGTGGACACATCCAAAATTTTGGAAAAAAACAGAGGTGTTTTTGCGAAGTGCCTACCTGTAGATTTTGGCCTCTAGCTCAGCCGGCACCTAGGGAAACCTACCAAACCTGTGCGTTTCTGAAAACTAGAGACCTAGGGGAATCCAAGGAGGGGTGACTTGCGGGGCTCGGACCAGGTTCTGTTACCCAGAATCATTTGCAAACCTCAAAATTTGGCTAAAAAAACACATGTTCCTCATATTTCTGTGGCAGAAAGTTCTGGAATCTGAGAGGAGCCACAAATTTCCTTCCACCCAGCATTCCCCCAAGTCTCCCGATAAAAATGATACCTCACTTGTGTGGGTAGGCCTAGCGCCCGCGACAGGAAACACCCCAAAGCGCAACGTGGACACATCAAAAATTTAAGAAAACAGAGGTGTTTTTTGCGAAGTGCCTACCTGTAGATTTTGGACTCTAGCTCAGCCGGCACCTAGGGAAACCTACCAAACCTGTGCATTTCTGAAAACTAGAGACCTAGGGGAATCCAATATGGGGTGACTTGCGGGGCTCGGACCAGGTTCTGTTACCCAGAATCCTTTGCAAACCTCAAAATTTGGCTAAAAAAACACATGTTCCTCACATTTCTGTGGCAGAAAGTTCTGGAATCTGGGAGGAGCTACGAATTTCCTACCACCCAGCGTTCCCCCAAGTCTCCCGATAAAAATGATACCTCACTTGTGTGGGTAGGCCTAGGGCCCGCGACAGGAAACACCCCAAAGCGCAACGTGGACACATCCAAAATTTTTGAAAAAAACAGAGGTGTTTTTTGCGAAGTGCCTACCTGTAGATTTTGGCCTCTAGCTCAGCCGGCACCTAGGGAAACCTACCTAACCTGTGCATTTCTGAAAACTAGAGACCTAGGGGAATCCAATATGGGGTGACTTGCGGGGCTCGGACCAGGTTCTGTTACCCAGAATCCTTTGCAAACCTCAAAATTTGGCTAAAAAAACACATGTTCCTCATATTTCTGTGGCAGAAAGTTCTGGAATCTGAGAGGAGCCACAAATTTCCTTCCACCCAGCATTCCCCCAAGTCTCCCGATAAAAATGATACCTCACTTGTGTGGGTAGGCCTAGCGCCCGCGACAGGAAACACCCCAAAGCGCAACGTGGACACATAAAAATTTTTGGAAGAAAACAGAGGTGTTTTTTGCGAAGTGCCTACCTGTAGATTTTGGCCTCTAGCTCAGCCGGCACCTAGGGAAACCTACCAAACCTGTGCATTTCTGAAAACTAGAGACCTAGGGGAATCCAAGGAGGGGTGACTTGCGGGGCTCGGACCAGGTTCTGTTACCCAGAATCCTTTGCAAACCTCAAAATTTGGCTAAAAAAACACATGTTCCTCACATTTCTGTGGCAGAAAGTTCTGGAATCTGAGAGGAGCCTCAAATTTCCTTCCACCCAGCGTTCCCCCAAGTCTCCCGATAAAAATGATACCTCACTTGCGTGGGTAGGCCTAGCGCCCGCGACAGGAAACACCCCAAAGCGCAACGTGGACACATCAAAAATTCGGGAAGAAAACAGAGGTGTTTTTTGCGAAGTGCCTACCTGTAGATTTTGGCCTCTAGCTCAGCCGGCACCTAGGGAAACCTACCAACCCTGTGCATTTCTGAAAACTAGAGACCTAGGGGAATCCAATATGGGGTGACTTGCGGGGCTCGGACCAGGTTCTGTTACCCAGAATCCTTTGCAAACCTCAAAATTTGGCTAAAAAAACACATGTTCCTCATATTTCTGTAGCAGAAAGTTCTGGAATCTGAGAGGAGCCACAAATTTCCTTCCACCCAGCGTTCCCCCAAGTCTCCCGATAAAAATGATACCTCACTTGCGTGGGTAGGCCTAGCGCCCGCGACAGAAAACACCCCAAAGCGCAACGTAGACTCATCAAAAATTTTGGAAGAAAACAAAGGTGTTTTTTGCGAAGTGCCTACCATGTAGATTTTTGGCCTCTAGCTCAGCCGGCACCTAGGGAAACCTACCAAACCTGTGCATTTCTGAAAACTAGAGACCTAGGGGAATCCAAGGAGGGGTGACTTGCGGGGCTCGGACCAGGTTCTGTTACCCAGAATCCTTTGCAAACCTCAAAATTTGGCTAAAAAAACACATGTTCCTCACATTTCTGTGGCAGAAAGTTCTGGAATCTGGGAGGAGCTACGAATTTCCTGCCACCCAGCGTTCTCCCAAGTCTCCCGATAAAAATGATACCTCACTTGTGTGGGTAGGCCTAGCGCCCGCGACAGGAAACACCCCAAAGCGCAACGTGGACACATCCAAAATTTGGGAAAAAAACAGAGGTGTTTTTGCGAAGTGCCTACCTGTAGATTTTGGCCTCTAGCTCAGCCGGCACCTAGGGAAACCTACCAAACCTGTGCGTTTCTGAAAACTAGAGACCTAGGGGAATCCAAGATGGGGTGACTTGCGGGGCTCGGACCAGGTTCTATTACCCAGAATCCTTTGCAAACCTCAACATTTGGCTAAAAAAACACATGTTCCTCACATTTCTGTGACAGAAAGTTCTGGAATCTGAGAGGAGCCACAAATTTCCTTCCACTCAGCGTTCCCCCAAGTCTCCCGATAAAAATGATATCTCACTTGCGTGGGTAGGCCTAGCGCCCGCGTCAGGAAACACCCCGAAGCGCAACGTGGACACATCAAAAGTTTTGGAAGAAAACAGAGGTGTTTTTTGCGAAGTGCCTACCTGTAGATTTTGGCCTCTAGCTCAGCCGGCACCTAGGGAAACCTACCAAACCTGTGCATTTCTGAAAACTAGAGACCTAGGGGAATCCAAGATGGGGTGACTTGCGGGGCTCGGACCAGGTTCTGTTACCCAGAATCCTTTGCAAACCTCAAAATTTGGCTAAAAAAACACATGTTCCTCACATTTCTGTGGCAGAAAGTTCTGGAATCTGGGAGGAGCTACGAATTTCCTGCCACCCAGCGTTCCCCCAAGTCTCCCGATAAAAATGATACCTCACTTGTGTGGGTAGGCCTAGCGCCTGCGACAGGAAACACCCCAAAGCGCAACGTGGACACATCCAAAATTTTGGAAAAAAACAGAGGTGTTTTTTGCGAAGTGCCTACCTGTAGATTTTGGCCTCTAGCTCAGCCGGCACCCAGGGAAACCTACCAAACCTGTGCGTTTCTGAAAACTAGAGACCTAGGGGAATCCAAGGAGGGGTGACTTGCGGGGCTCGGACCAGGTTCTGTTACCCAGAATCCTTTGCAAACCTCAAAATTTGGCTAAAAAAACACATGTTCCTCACATTTCTGTGGCAGAAAGTTCTGGAATCTGAGAGGAGCCACAAATTTCCTTCCACCCAGCATTCCCCCAAGTCTCCCGATAAAAATGATACCTCACTTGTGTGGGTAGGCCTAGCGCCCGCAACAGGAAACACCCCAAAGCGCAACGTGGACACATAAAAAATTTTGGAAGAAAACAGAGGTGTTTTTTGCGAAGTGCCTACCTGTAGATTTTGGCCTCTAGCTCAGCCGGCACCTAGGGAAACCTACCAAACCTGTGCATTTCTGAAAACTAGAGACCTAGGGGAATCCAAGATGGGGTGACTTGCGGGGCTCGGACCAGGTTCTATTACCCAGAATCCTTTGCAAACCTCAACATTTGGCTAAAAAAACACATGTTCCTCACATTTCTGTGGCAGAAAGTTCTGGAATCTGAGAGGAGCCACAAATTTCCTTCCACTCAGCGTTCCCCCAAGTCTCCCGATAAAAATGATACCTCACTTGCGTGGGTAGGCCTAGCGCCCGCGTCAGGAAACACCCCAAAGCGCAACGTGGACACATAAAAATTTTTGGAAGAAAACAGAGGTGTTTTTTGCGAAGTGCCTACCTGTAGATTTTGGCCTCTAGCTCAGCCGGCACCTAGGGAAACCTACCAAACCTGTGCATTTCTGAAAACTAGAGACCTAGGGGAATCCAAGGAGGGGTGACTTGCGGGGCTCGGACCAGGTTCTGTTACCCAGAATCCTTTGCAAACCTCAAAATTTGGCTAAAAAAACACATGTTCCTCACATTTCTGTGGCAGAAAGTTCTGGAATCTGAGAGGAGCCTCAAATTTCCTTCCACCCAGCGTTCCCCCAAGTCTCCCGATAAAAATGATACCTCACTTGCGTGGGTAGGCCTAGCGCCCGCGACAGGAAACACCCCAAAGCGCAACGTGGACACATCAAAAATTCTGGAAGAAAACAGAGGTGTTTTTTGCGAAGTGCCTACCTGTAGATTTTGGCCTCTAGCTCAGCCGGCACCTAGGGAAACCTACCAACCCTGTGCATTTCTGAAAACTAGAGACCTAGGGGAATCCAATATGGGGTGACTTGCGGGGCTCGGACCAGGTTCTGTTACCCAGAATCCTTTGCAAACCTCAAAATTTGGCTAAAAAAACACATGTTTCTCATATTTCTGTAGCAGAAAGTTCTGGAATCTGAGAGGAGCCACAAATTTCCTTCCACCCAGCGTTCCCCCAAGTCTCCCGATAAAAATGATACCTCACTTGCGTGGGTAGGCCTAGCGCCCGCGACAGGAAACACCCCAAAGCGCAACGTAGACTCATCAAAAATTTTGGAAGAAAACAAAGGTGTTTTTTGCGAAGTGCCTACCATGTAGATTTTTGGCCTCTAGCTCAGCCGGCACCTAGGGAAACCTACCAAACCTGTGCATTTCTGAAAACTAGAGACCTAGGGGAATCCAAGGAGGGGTGACTTGCGGGGCTCGGACCAGGTTCTGTTACCCAGAATCCTTTGCAAACCTCAAAATTTGGCTAAAAAAACACATGTTCCTCACATTTCTGTGGCAGAAAGTTCTGGAATCTGGGAGGAGCTACGAATTTCCTGCCACCCAGCGTTCTCCCAAGTCTCCCGATAAAAATGATACCTCACTTGTGTGGGTAGGCCTAGCGCCCGCGACAGGAAACACCCCAAAGCGCAACGTGGACACATCCAAAATTTGGGAAAAAAACAGAGGTGTTTTTGCGAAGTGCCTACCTGTAGATTTTGGCCTCTAGCTCAGCCGGCACCTAGGGAAACCTACCAAACCTGTGCGTTTCTGAAAACTAGAGACCTAGGGGAATCCAAGATGGGGTGACTTGCGGGGCTCGGACCAGGTTCTATTACCCAGAATCCTTTGCAAACCTCAACATTTGGCTAAAAAAACACATGTTCCTCACATTTCTGTGACAGAAAGTTCTGGAATCTGAGAGGAGCCACAAATTTCCTTCCACTCAGCGTTCCCCCAAGTCTCCCGATAAAAATGATATCTCACTTGCGTGGGTAGGCCTAGCGCCCGCGTCAGGAAACACCCCGAAGCGCAACGTGGACACATCAAAAGTTTTGGAAGAAAACAGAGGTGTTTTTTGCGAAGTGCCTACCTGTAGATTTTGGCCTCTAGCTCAGCCGGCACCTAGGGAAACCTACCAAACCTGTGCATTTCTGAAAACTAGAGACCTAGGGGAATCCAAGATGGGGTGACTTGCGGGGCTCGGACCAGGTTCTGTTACCCAGAATCCTTTGCAAACCTCAAAATTTGGCTAAAAAAACACATGTTCCTCACATTTCTGTGGCAGAAAGTTCTGGAATCTGGGAGGAGCTACGAATTTCCTGCCACCCAGCGTTCCCCCAAGTCTCCCGATAAAAATGATACCTCACTTGTGTGGGTAGGCCTAGCGCCTGCGACAGGAAACACCCCAAAGCGCAACGTGGACACATCCAAAATTTTGGAAAAAAACAGAGGTGTTTTTTGCGAAGTGCCTACCTGTAGATTTTGGCCTCTAGCTCAGCCGGCACCTAGGGAAACCTACCAAACCTGTGCGTTTCTGAAAACTAGAGACCTAGGGGAATCCAAGGAGGGGTGACTTGCGGGGCTCGGACCAGGTTCTGTTACCCAGAATCCTTTGCAAACCTCAAAATTTGGCTAAAAAAACACATGTTCCTCACATTTCTGTGGCAGAAAGTTCTGGAATCTGAGAGGAGCCACAAATTTCCTTCCACCCAGCATTCCCCCAAGTCTCCCGATAAAAATGATACCTCACTTGTGTGGGTAGGCCTAGCGCCCGCAACAGGAAACACCCCAAAGCGCAACGTGGACACATCAAAAATTTTGGAAGAAAACAGAGGTGTTTTTTGCGAAGTGCCTACCTGTAGATTTTGGCCTCTAGCTCAGCCGGCACCTAGGGAAACCTACCAAACCTGTGCATTTCTGAAAACTAGAGACCTAGGGGAATCCAAGATGGGGTGACTTGCGGGGCTCGGACCAGGTTCTATTACCCAGAATCCTTTGCAAACCTCAACATTTGGCTAAAAAAACACATGTTCCTCACATTTCTGTGGCAGAAAGTTCTGGAATCTGAGAGGAGCCACAAATTTCCTTCCACTCAGCGTTCCCCCAAGTCTCCCGATAAAAATGATACCTCACTTGCGTGGGTAGGCCTAGCGCCCGCGTCAGGAAACACCCCGAAGCGCAACGTGGACACATCAAAAGTTTTGGAAGAAAACAGAGGTGTTTTTTGCGAAGTGCCTACCTGTAGATTTTGGCCTCTAGCTCAGTCGGCACCTAGGGAAACCTACCAAACCTGTGCGTTTCTGAAAACTAGAGACCTAGGGGAATCCAAGGAGGGGTGACTTGCGGGGCTCGGACCAGGTTCTGTTACCCAGAATCATTTGCAAACCTCAAAATTTGGCTAAAAAAACACATGTTCCTCATATTTCTGTGGCAGAAAGTTCTGGAATCTGAGAGGAGCCACAAATTTCCTTCCACCCAGCATTCCCCCAAGTCTCCCGATAAAAATGATACCTCACTTGTGTGGGTAGGCCTAGCGCCCGCGACAGGAAACACCCCAAAGCGCAACGTGGACACATCAGAAATTTAAGAAAACAGAGGTGTTTTTTGCGAAGTGCCTACCTGTAGATTTTGGCCTCTAGCTCAGCCGGCACCTAGGGAAACCTACCAAACCTGTGCATTTCTGAAAACTAGAGACCTAGGGGAATCCAAGATGGGGTGACTTGCGGGGCTCGGACCAGGTTCTGTTACCCAGAATCCTTTGCAAACCTCAAAATTTGGCTAAAAAAACACATGTTCCTCACATTTCTGTGGCAGAAAGTTCTGGAATCTGAGAGGAGCCACAAATTTCCTTCCACTCAGCGTTCCCCCAAGTCTCCCGATAAAAATGATACCTCACTTGTGTGGGTAGGCCTAGCGCCCGCGACAGGAAACACCCCAAAGCGCAACGTGGACACATCCAAAATTTTGGAAGAAAACAGAGGTGTTTTTTGCGAAGTGCCTACCTGTAGATTTTGGCCTCTAGCTCAGCCGGCACCTAGGGAAACCTACCAAACCTGTGCATTTATGAAAACTAGAGACCTAGGGGAATCCAAGATGGGGTGACATGCGGGGCTCGGACCAGTTTCTGTTACCTAGAATCCTTTGCAAACCTCAAAATTTGGCTAAAAAAACACATGTTCCTCACATTTCTGTGGCAGAAAGTTCTGGAATCTGGGAGGAGCTACGAATTTCCTGCCACCCAGCGTTCCCCCAAGTCTCCCGATAAAAATGATACCTCACTTGTGTGGGTAGGCCTAGCGCCTGCGACAGGAAACACCCCAAAGCGCAACGTGGACACATCCAAAATTTTGGAAAAAAACAGAGGTGTTTTTTGCGAAGTGCCTACCTGTAGATTTTGGCCTCTAGCTCAGCCGGCACCTAGGGAAACCTACCAAACCTGTGCGTTTCTGAAAACTAGAGACCTAGGGGAATCCAAGGAGGGGTGACTTGCGGGGCTCGGACCAGGTTCTGTTACCCAGAATCCTTTGCAAACCTCAAAATTTGGCTAAAAAAACACATGTTCCTCACATTTCTGTGGCAGAAAGTTCTGGAATCTGAGAGGAGCCACAAATTTCCTTCCACCCAGCATTCCCCCAAGTCTCCCGATAAAAATGATACCTCACTTGTGTGGGTAGGCCTAGCGCCCGCAACAGGAAACACCCCAAAGCGCAACGTGGACACATCAAAAATTTTGGAAGAAAACAGAGGTGTTTTTTGCGAAGTGCCTACCTGTAGATTTTGGCCTCTCGCTCAGCCGGCACCTAGGGAAACCTACCAAACCTGTGCATTTCTGAAAACTAGAGACCTAGGGGAATCCAAGATGGGGTGACTTGCGGGGCTCGGACCAGGTTCTATTACCCAGAATCCTTTGCAAACCTCAACATTTGGCTAAAAAAACACATGTTCCTCACATTTCTGTGGCAGAAAGTTCTGGAATCTGAGAGGAGCCACAAATTTCCTTCCACTCAGCGTTCCCCCAAGTCTCCCGATAAAAATGATACCTCACTTGCGTGGGTAGGCCTAGCGCCCGCGACAGGAAACACCCCAAAGCGCAACGTGGACACATCAAAAGTTTTGGAAGAAAACAGAGGTGTTTTTTGCGAAGTGCCTACCTGTAGATTTTGGCCTCTAGCTCAGCCGGCACCTAGGAAAACATACCAAACCTGTGCATTTCTGAAAACTAGAGACCTTGGGGAATCCAAGGAGGGGTGACTTGCGGGGCTCGTACCAGGTTCTGTTACCCAGAATCCTTTGCAAACCTCAAAATTTGGCTAAAAAAACACATGTTCCTCACATTTCTGTGGCAGAAAGTTCTGGAATCTGAGAGGAGCCACAAATTTCCTTCCACCCAGCGTTCCCCCAAGTCTCCCGATAAAAATGATACCTCACTTGCGTGGGTAGGACTAGCGCCCGCGACAGGAAACACCCCAAAGCGCAACGTGGACACATCAAAAATTTTGGAAGAAAACAGAGGTGTTTTTTGCGAAGTGCCTACCTGTAGATTTTGGCCTCTAGCTCAGCCGGCACCTAGGGAAACCTACCAAACCTGTGCATTTCTGAAAACTAGAGACCTAGGGGAATCCAATATGGGGTGACTTGCGGGGCTCGGACCAGGTTCTGTTACCCAGAATCCTTTGCAAACCTCAAACTTTGGCTAAAAAAACACATGTTCCTCACATTTCTGTGGCAGAAAGTTCTGGAATCTGGGAGGAGCTACGAATTTCCTACCACCCAGCGTTCCCCCAAGTCTCCCGATAAAAATGATACCTCACTTGTGTGGGTAGGCCTAGGGCCTGCGACAGGAAACACCCCAAAGCGCAACGTGGACACATCCAAAATTTTGGAAAAAAACAGAGGTGTTTTTTGCGAAGTGCCTACCTGTAGATTTTGGCCTCTAGCTCAGCCGGCACCTAGGGAAACCTACCAAACCTGTGCATTTCTGAACACTAGAGACCTAGGGGAATCCAAGGAGGGGTGACTTGCGGGCCTCGGACCAGGTTCTGTTACCCAGAATCCTGTGCAAACCTCAAAATTTTGTTAAAAAAACACATGTTCCTCACATTTCTGTGGCAGAAAGTTCTGGAATCTGAGAGGAGCCACAAATTTCCTTCCACTCAGCGTTCCCCCAAGTCTCCCGATAAAAATGATACCTCACTTGTGTGGGTAGGCCTAGCGCCTGCGACAGGAAACACCCCAAAGCGCAACGTGGACACATCCAAAATTTTGGAAAAAAACAGAGGTGTTTTTTGCGAAGTGCCTACCTGTAGATTTTGGCCTCTAGCTCAGCCGGCACCTAGGGAAACATACCAAACCTGTGCGTTTCTGAAAACTAGAGACCTAGGGGAATCCAAGGAGGGGTGACTTGCGGGGCTCGGACCAGGTTCTGTTACCCAGAATCCTTTGCAAACCTCAAAATTTGGCTAAAAAAACACATGTTCCTCACATTTCTGTGGCAGAAAGTTCTGGAATCTGAGAGGAGCCACAAATTTCCTTCCACCCAGCATTCCCCCAAGTCTCCCGATAAAAATGATACCTCACTTGTGTGGGTAGGCCTAGCGCCCGCAACAGGAAACACCCCAAAGCGCAACGTGGACACATCAAAAATTTTGGAAGAAAACAGAGGTGTTTTTTGCGAAGTGCCTACCTGTAGATTTTGGCCTCTAGCTCAGCCGGCACCTAGGGAAACCTACCAAACCTGTGCATTTCTGAAAACTAGAGACCTAGGGGAATCCAAGATGGGGTGACTTGCGGGGCTCGGACCAGGTTCTATTACCCAGAATCCTTTGCAAACCTCAACATTTGGCTAAAAAAACACATGTTCCTCACATTTCTGTGGCAGAAAGTTCTGGAATCTGAGAGGAGCCACAAATTTCCTTCCACTCAGCGTTCCCCCAAGTCTCCCGATAAAAATGATACCTCACTTGCGTGGGTAGGCCTAGCGCCCGCGTCAGGAAACACCCCGAAGCGCAACGTGGACACATCAAAAGTTTTGGAAGAAAACAGAGGTGTTTTTTGCGAAGTGCCTACCTGTAGATTTTGGCCTCTAGCTCAGCCGGCACCTAGGGAAACCTACCAAACCTGTGCGTTTCTGAAAACTAGAGACCTGGGGGAATCCAAGGAGGGGTGACTTGCGGGGCTCGGACCAGGTTCTGTTACCCAGAATCATTTGCAAACCTCAAAATTTGGCTAAAAAAACACATGTTCCTTATATTTCTGTGGCAGAAAGTTCTGGAATCTGAGAGGAGCCACAAATTTCCTTCCACCCAGCATTCCCCCAAGTCTCCCGATAAAAATGATACCTCACTTGTGTGGGTAGGCCTAGCGCCCGCGACAGGAAACACCCCAAAGCGCAACGTGGACACATCAGAAATTTAAGAAAACAGAGGTGTTTTTTGCGAAGTGCCTACCTGTAGATTTTGGCCTCTAGCTCAGCCGGCACCTAGGGAAACCTACCAAACCTGTGCATTTCTGAAAACTAGAGACCTAGGGGAATCCAAGATGGGGTGACTTGCGGGGCTCGGACCAGGTTCTGTTACCCAGAATCCTTTGCAAACCTCAAAATTTGGCTAAAAAAACACATGTTCCTCACATTTCTGTGGCAGAAAGTACTGGAATGTGAGAGGAGCCACAAATTTCCTTCCACTCAGCGTTCCCCCAACTCTCCCGATAAAAATGATACCTCACTTGCGTGGGTAGGCCTAGCGCCCGCGACAGGAAACACCCCAAAGCGCAACGTGGACACATCAAAAGTTTTGGAAGAAAACAGAGGTGTTTTTTGCGAAGTGCCTACCTGTAGATTTTGGCCTCTAGCTCAGCCGGCACCTAGGAAAACCTACCAAACCTGTGCATTTCTGAAAACTAGAGACCTTGGGGAATCCAAGGAGGGGTGACTTGCGGGGCTCGTACCAGGTTCTGTTACCCAGAATCCTTTGCAAACCTCAAAATTTGGCTAAAAAAACACATGTTCCTCACATTTCTGTGGCAGAAAGTTCTGGAATCTGAGAGGAGCCACAAATTTCCTTCCACCCAGCGTTCCCCCAAGTCTCCCGATAAAAATGATACCTCACTTGCGTGGGTAGGACTAGCGCCCGCGACAGGAAACACCCCAAAGCGCAACGTGGACACATCAAAAATTTTGGAAGAAAACAGAGGTGTTTTTTGCGAAGTGCCTACCTGTAGATTTTGGCCTCTAGCTCAGCCGGCACCTAGGGAAACCTACCAAACCTGTGCATTTCTGAAAACTAGAGACCTAGGGGAATCCAATATGGGGTGACTTGCGGGGCTCGGACCAGGTTCTGTTACCCAGAATCCTTTGCAAACCTCAAACTTTGGCTAAAAAAACACATGTTCCTCACATTTCTGTGGCAGAAAGTTCTGGAATCTGGGAGGAGCTACGAATTTCCTACCACCCAGCGTTCCCCCAAGTCTCCCGATAAAAATGATACTTCACTTGTGTGGGTAGGCCTAGGGCCCGCGACAGGAAACACCCCAAAGCGCAACGTGGACACATCCAAAATTTTGGAAAAAAATAGAGGTGTTTTTTGCGAAGTGCCTACCTGTAGATTTTGGCCTCTAGCTCAGCCGGCACCTAGAGAAACCTACCAAACCTGTGCATTTCTGAACACTAGAGACCTAGGGGAATCCAAGGAGGGGTGACTTGCGGGCCTCGGACCAGGTTCTGTTACCCAGAATCCTGTGCAAACCTCAAAATTTTGTTAAAAAAACACATGTTCCTCACATTTCTGTGGCAGAAAGTTCTGGAATCTGAGAGGAGCAACAAATTTCCTTCCACTCAGCGTTCCCCCAAGTCTCCCGATAAAAATGATACCTCACTTGCGTGGGTAGGCCTAGCGCCCGCGACAGGAAACACCCCAAAGCGCAACGTGGACACATACAAAATTTTGGAAGAAAACAGAGGTGTTTTTTGCGAAGTGCCTACCTGTAGATTTTGGCCTCTAGCTCAGCCAGCACCTAGGGAAACCTACCAAACCTGTGCATTTCTGAAAACTAGAGACCTAGGGGAATCCAAGGAGGGGTGACTTGCGGGGCTCGGACCAGGTTCTGTTACCCAGAATCCTTTGCAAACCTCAAAATTTGGCTAAAAAAACACATGTTCCTCACATTTCTGTGGCAGAAAGTTCTGGAATCTGAGAGGAGCCACAAATTTCCTTCCACCCAGCGTTCCCCCAAGTCTCCCGATAAAAATGATACCTCACTTGCGTGGGTAGGCCTAGCGCCCGCGACAGGAAACACCCCAAAGCGCAACGTGGACACATCAAAAATTTTGGAAGAAAACAGAGGTGTTTTTTGCGAAGTGCCTACCTGTAGATTTTGGCCTCTAGCTCAGCCGGCACCTAGGGAAACCTACCAACCCTGTGCATTTCTGAAAACTAGAGTCCTAGGGGAATCCAATATGGGGTGACTTGCGGGGCTCGGACCAGGTTCTGTTACCCAGAATCCTTTGCAAACCTCAAAATATGGCTAAAAAAACACATGTTCCTCATATTTCTGTGGCAGAAAGTTCTGGAATCTGAGAGGAGCCACAAATTTCCTTCCACCCAGCGTTCCCCCAAGTCTCCCGATAAAAATGATACCTCACTTGCGTGGGTAGGCCTAGCGCCCGCGACAGGAAACAACCCAAAGCGCAACGTAGACTCATCAAAAATTTTGGAAGAAAACAGAGGTGTTTTTTGCGAAGTGCCTACCTGTAGATTTTGGCCTCTAGCTCAGCCGGCACCTAGGGAAACCTACCAAACCTGTGCATTTCTGAAAACTAGAGACCTAGGGGAATCCAATATGGGGTGACTTGCGGGGCTCGGACCAGGTTCTGTTACCCAGAATCCTTTGCAAACCTCAAAATTTGGCTAAAAAAACACATGTTCCTCACATTTCTGTGGCAGAAAGTTCTGGAATCTGGGAGGAGCTACGAATTTCCTGCCACCCAGCGTTCCCCCAAGTCTCCCGATAAAAATGATACCTCACTTGTGTGGGTAGGCCTAGCGCCCGCGACAGGAAACACCCCAAAGCGCAACATGGACACATCCAAAATTTTGGAAAAAAACAGAGGTGTTTTTGCGAAGTGCCTACCTGTAGATTTTGGCCTCTAGCTCAGCCGGCACCTAGGGAAACCTACCAAACCTGTGCGTTTCTGAAAACTAGAGACCTAGGGGAATCCAAGGAGGGGTGACTTGCGGGGCTCGGACCAGGTTCTGTTACCCAGAATCATTTGCAAACCTCAAAATTTGGCTAAAAAAACACATGTTCCTCATATTTCTGTGGCAGAAAGTTCTGGAATCTGAGAGGAGCCACAAATTTCCTTCCACCCAGCATTCCCCCAAGTCTCCCGATAAAAATGATACCTCACTTGTGTGGGTAGGCCTAGCGCCCGCGACAGGAAACACCCCAAAGCGCAACGTGGACACATCAAAAATTTATGAAAACAGAGATTTTTTTTGCGAAGTGCCTACCTGTAGATTTTGGACTCTAGCTCAGCCGGCACCTAGGGAAACCTACCAAACCTGTGCATTTCTGAAAACTAGAGACCTAGGGGAATCCAATATGGGGTGACTTGCGGGGCTCGGACCAGGTTCTGTTACCCAGAATCCTTTGCAAACCTCAAAATTTGGCTAAAAAAACACATGTTCCTCACATTTCTGTGGCAGAAAGTTCTGGAATCTGGGAGGAGCTACGAATTTCCTACCACCCAGCGTTCCCCCAAGTCTCCCGATAAAAATGATACCTCACTTGTGTGGGTAGGCCTAGGGCCCGCGACAGGAAACACCCCAAAGCGCAACGTGGACACATCCAAAATTTTTGAAAAAAACAGAGGTGTTTTTTGCGAAGTGCCTACCTGTAGATTTTGGCCTCTAGCTCAGCCGGCACCTAGGGAAACCTACCTAACCTGTGCATTTCTGAAAACTAGAGACCTAGGGGAATCCAATATGGGGTGACTTGCGGGGCTCGGACCAGGTTCTGTTACCCAGAATCCTTTGCAAACCTCAAAATTTGGCTAAAAAAACACATGTTCCTCATATTTCTGTGGCAGAAAGTTCTGGAATCTGAGAGGAGCCACAAATTTCCTTCCACCCAGCATTCCCCCAAGTCTCCCGATAAAAATGATACCTCACTTGTGTGGGTAGGCCTAGCGCCCGCGACAGGAAACACCCCAAAGCGCAACGTGGACACATAAAATTTTTGGGAAGAAAACAGAGGTGTTTTTTGCGAAGTGCCTACCTGTAGATTTTGGCCTCTAGCTCAGCCGGCACCTAGGGAAACCTACCAAACCTGTGCATTTCTGAAAACTAGAGACCTAGGGGAATCCAAGGAGGGGTGACTTGCGGGGCTCGGACCAGGTTCTGTTACCCAGAATCCTTTGCAAACCTCAAAATTTGGCTAAAAAAACACATGTTCCTCACATTTCTGTGGCAGAAAGTTCTGGAATCTGAGAGGAGCCTCAAATTTCCTTCCACCCAGCGTTCCCCCAAGTCTCCCGATAAAAATGATACCTCACTTGCGTGGGTAGGCCTAGCGCCCGCGACAGGAAACACCCCAAAGCGCAACGTGGACACATCAAAAATTCTGGAAGAAAACAGAGGTGTTTTTTGCGAAGTGCCTACCTGTAGATTTTGGCCTCTAGCTCAGCCGGCACCTAGGGAAACCTACCAACCCTGTGCATTTCTGAAAACTAGAGACCTAGGGGAATCCAATATGGGGTGACTTGCGGGGCTCGGACCAGGTTCTGTTACCCAGAATCCTTTGCAAACCTCAAAATTTGGCTAAAAAAACACATGTTCCTCATATTTCTGTAGCAGAAAGTTCTGGAATCTGAGAGGAGCCACAAATTTCCTTCCACCCAGTGTTCCCCCAAGTCTCCCGATAAAAATGATACCTCACTTGCGTGGGTAGGCCTAGCGCCCGCAACAGGAGACACCCCAAAGCGCAACGTAGACTCATCAAAAATTTTGGAAGAAAACAAAGGTGTTTTTTGCGAAGTGCCTACCATGTAGATTTTTGGCCTCTAGCTCAGCCAGCACCTAGGGAAACCTACCAAACCTGTGCATTTCTGAAAACTAGAGACCTAGGGGAATCCAAGGAGGGGTGACTTGCGGGGCTCGGACCAGGTTCTGTTACCCAGAATCCTTTGCAAACCTCAAAATTTGGCTAAAAAAACACATGTTCCTCACATTTCTGTGGCAGAAAGTTCTGGAATCTGGGAGGAGCTACGAATTTCCTGCCACCCAGCGTTCTCCCAAGTCTCCCGATAAAAATGATACCTCACTTGTGTGGGTAGGCCTAGCGCCCGCGACAGGAAACACCCCAAAGCGCAACGTGGACACATCCAAAATTTGGGAAAAAAACAGAGGTGTTTTTGCGAAGTGCCTACCTGTAGATTTTGGCCTCTAGCTCAGCCGGCACCTAGGGAAACCTACCAAACCTGTGCATTTCTGAAAACTAGAGACCTAGGGGAATCCAAGATGGGGTGACTTGCGGGGCTCGGACCAGGTTCTGTTACCCAGAATCCTTTGCAAACCTCAAAATTTGGCTAAAAAAACACATGTTCCTCACATTTCTGTGGCAGAAAGTACTGGAATGTGAGAGGAGCCACAAATTTCCTTCCACTCAGCGTTCCCCCAACTCTCCCGATAAAAATGATACCTCACTTGCGTGGGTAGGCCTAGCGCCCGCGACAGGAAACACCCCAAAGCGCAACGTGGACACATCAAAAGTTTTGGAAGAAAACAGAGGTGTTTTTTGCGAAGTGCCTAACTGTAGATTTTGGCCTCTAGCTCAGCCGGCACCTAGGAAAACCTACCAAACCTGTGCATTTCTGAAAACTAGAGACCTTGGGGAATCCAAGGAGGGGTGACTTGCGGGGCTCGTACCAGGTTCTGTTACCCAGAATCCTTTGCAAACCTCAAAATTTGGCTAAAAAAACACATGTTCCTCACATTTCTGTGGCAGAAAGTTCTGGAATCTGAGAGGAGCCACAAATTTCCTTCCACCCAGCGTTCCCCCAAGTCTCCCGATAAAAATGATACCTCACTTGCGTGGGTAGGACTAGCGCCCGCGACAGGAAACACCCCAAAGCGCAACGTGGACACATCAAAAATTTTGGAAGAAAACAGAGGTGTTTTTTGCGAAGTGCCTACCTGTAGATTTTGGCCTCTAGCTCAGCCGGCACCTAGGGAAACCTACCAAACCTGTGCATTTCTGAAAACTAGAGACCTAGGGGAATCCAATATGGGGTGACTTGCGGGGCTCGGACCAGGTTCTGTTACCCAGAATCCTTTGCAAACCTCAAACTTTGGCTAAAAAAACACATGTTCCTCACATTTCTGTGGCAGAAAGTTCTGGAATCTGGGAGGAGCTACGAATTTCCTACCACCCAGCGTTCCCCCAAGTCTCCCGATAAAAATGATACCTCACTTGTGTGGGTAGGCCTAGGGCCCGCGACAGGAAACACCCCAAAGCGCAACGTGGACACATCCAAAATTTTGGAAAAAAATAGAGGTGTTTTTTGCGAAGTGCCTACCTGTAGATTTTGGCCTCTAGCTCAGCCGGCACCTAGGGAAACCTACCAACCCTGTGCATTTCTGAAAACTAGAGTCCTAGGGGAATCCAATATGGGGTGACTTGCGGGGCTCGGACCAGGTTCTGTTACCCAGAATCCTTTGCAAACCTCAAAATTTGGCTAAAAAAACACATGTTCCTCACATTTCTGTGGCAGAAAGTTCTGGAATCTGAGAGGAGCCACAAATTTCCTTCCACCCAGCGTTCCCCCAAGTCTCCCGATAAAAATGATACCTCACTTGCGTGGGTAGGACTAGCGCCCGCGACAGGAAACACCCCAAAGCGCAACGTGGACACATCAAAAATTTTGGAAGAAAACAGAGGTGTTTTTTGCGAAGTGCCTACCTGTAGATTTTGGCCTCTAGCTCAGCCGGCACCTAGAGAAACCTACCAAACCTGTGCATTTCTGAACACTAGAGACCTAGGGGAATCCAAGGAGGGGTGACTTGCGGGGCTCGGACCAGGTTCTGTTACCCAGAATCCTTTGCAAACCTCAAAATTTGGCTAAAAAAACACATGTTCCTCACATTTCTGTGGCAGAAAGTTCTGGAATCTGAGAGGAGCCACAAATTTCCTTCCACCCAGCGTTCCCCCAAGTCTCCCGATAAAAATGATACCTCACTTGCGTGGGTAGGCCTAGCGCCCGCGACAGGAAACACCCCAAAGCGCAACGTGGACACATCAAAAATTTTGGAAGAAAACAGAGGTGTTTTTTGCGAAGTGCCTACCTGTAGATTTTGGCCTCTAGCTCAGCCGGCACCTAGGGAAACCTACCAACCCTGTGCATTTCTGAAAACTAGAGTCCTAGGGGAATCCAATATGGGGTGACTTGCGGGGCTCGGACCAGGTTCTGTTACCCAGAATCCTTTGCAAACCTCAAAATATGGCTAAAAAAACACATGTTCCTCATATTTCTGTGGCAGAAAGTTCTGGAATCTGAGAGGAGCCACAAATTTCCTTCCACCCAGCGTTCCCCCAAGTCTCCCGATAAAAATGATACCTCACTTGCGTGGGTAGGCCTAGCGCCCGCGACAGGAAACAACCCAAAGCGCAACGTAGACTCATCAAAAATTTTGGAAGAAAACAGAGGTGTTTTTTGCGAAGTGCCTACCTGTAGATTTTGGCCTCTAGCTCAGCCGGCACCTAGGGAAACCTACCAAACCTGTGCATTTCTGAAAACTAGAGACCTAGGGGAATCCAATATGGGGTGACTTGCGGGGCTCGGACCAGGTTCTGTTACCCAGAATCCTTTGCAAACCTCAAAATTTGGCTAAAAAAACACATGTTCCTCACATTTCTGTGGCAGAAAGTTCTGGAATCTGGGAGGAGCTACGAATTTCCTGCCACCCAGCGTTCTCCCAAGTCTCCCGATAAAAATGATACCTCACTTGTGTGGGTAGGCCTAGCGCCCGCGACAGGAAACACCCCAAAGCGCAACGTGGACACATCCAAAATTTTGGAAAAAAACAGAGGTGTTTTTGCGAAGTGCCTACCTGTAGATTTTGGCCTCTAGCTCAGCCGGCACCTAGGGAAACCTACCAAACCTGTGCGTTTCTGAAAACTAGAGACCTAGGGGAATCCAAGGAGGGGTGACTTGCGGGGCTCGGACCAGGTTCTGTTACCCAGAATCATTTGCAAACCTCAAAATTTGGCTAAAAAAACACATGTTCCTCATATTTCTGTGGCAGAAAGTTCTGGAATCTGAGAGGAGCCACAAATTTCCTTCCACCCAGCATTCCCCCAAGTCTCCCGATAAAAATGATACCTCACTTGTGTGGGTAGGCCTAGCGCCCGCGACAGGAAACACCCCAAAGCGCAACGTGGACACATCAAAAATTTATGAAAACAGAGATTTTTTTTGCGAAGTGCCTACCTGTAGATTTTGGACTCTAGCTCAGCCGGCACCTAGGGAAACCTACCAAACCTGTGCATTTCTGAAAACTAGAGACCTAGGGGAATCCAATATGGGGTGACTTGCGGGGCTCGGACCAGGTTCTGTTACCCAGAATCCTTTGCAAACCTCAAAATTTGGCTAAAAAAACACATGTTCCTCACATTTCTGTGGCAGAAAGTTCTGGAATCTGGGAGGAGCTACGAATTTCCTACCACCCAGCGTTCCCCCAAGTCTCCCGATAAAAATGATACCTCACTTGTGTGGGTAGGCTTAGGGCCCGCGACAGGAAACACCCCAAAGCGCAACGTGGACACATCCAAAATTTTTGAAAAAAACAGAGGTGTTTTTTGCGAAGTGCCTACCTGTAGATTTTGGCCTCTAGCTCAGCCGGCACCTAGGGAAACCTACCTAACCTGTGCATTTCTGAAAACTAGAGACCTAGGGGAATCCAATATGGGGTGACTTGCGGGGCTCGGACCAGGTTCTGTTACCCAGAATCCTTTGCAAACCTCAAAATTTGGCTAAAAAAACACATGTTCCTCATATTTCTGTGGCAGAAAGTTCTGGAATCTGAGAGGAGCCACAAATTTCCTTCCACCCAGCATTCCCCCAAGTCTCCCGATAAAAATGATACCTCACTTGTGTGGGTAGGCCTAGCGCCCGCGACAGGAAACACCCCAAAGCGCAACGTGGACACATAAAATTTTTTGGAAGAAAACAGAGGTGTTTTTTGCGAAGTGCCTTCCTGTAGATTTTGGCCTCTAGCTCAGCCGGCACCTAGGGAAACCTACCAAACCTGTGCATTTCTGAAAACTAGAGACCTAGGGGAATCCAAGGAGGGGTGACTTGCGGGGCTCGGACCAGGTTCTGTTACCCAGAATCCTTTGCAAACCTCAAAATTTGGCTAAAAAAACACATGTTCCTCACATTTCTGTGGCAGAAAGTTCTGGAATCTGAGAGGAGCCTCAAATTTCCTTCCACCCAGCGTTCCCCCAAGTCTCCCGATAAAAATGATACCTCACTTGCGTGGGTAGGCCTAGCGCCCGCGACAGGAAACACCCCAAAGCGCAACATGGACACATCAAAAATTCTGGAAGAAAACAGAGGTGTTTTTTGCGAAGTGCCTACCTGTAGATTTTGGCCTCTAGCTCAGCTGGCACCTAGGGAAACCTACCAACCCTGTGCATTTCTGAAAACTAGAGACCTAGGGGAATCCAATATGGGGTGACTTGCGGGGCTCGGACCAGGTTCTGTTACCCAGAATCCTTTGCAAACCTCAAAATTTGGCTAAAAAAACACATGTTCCTCATATTTCTGTAGCAGAAAGTTCTGGAATCTGAGAGGAGCCACAAATTTCCTTCCACCCAGCGTTCCCCCAAGTCTCCCGATAAAAATGATACCTCACTTGCGTGGGTAGGCCTAGCGCCCGCGACAGGAAACACCCCAAAGCGCAACGTAGACTCATCAAAAATTTTGGAAGAAAACAAAGGTGTTTTTTGCGAAGTGCCTACCATGTAGATTTTTGGCCTCTAGCTCAGCCAGCACCTAGGGAAACCTACCAAACCTGTGCATTTCTGAAAACTAGAGACCTAGGGGAATCCAAGGAGGGGTGACTTGCGGGGCTCGGACCAGGTTCTGTTACCCAGAATCCTTTGCAAACCTCAAAATTTGGCTAAAAAAACACATGTTCCTCACATTTCTGTGGCAGAAAGTTCTGGAATCTGGGAGGAGCTACGAATTTCCTGCCACCCAGCGTTCTCCCAAGTCTCCCGATAAAAATGATACCTCACTTGTGTGGGTAGGCCTAGCGCCCGCGACAGGAAACACCCCAAAGCGCAACGTGGACACATCCAAAATTTGGGAAAAAAACAGAGGTGTTTTTGCGAAGAGCCTACCTGTAGATTTTGGCCTCTAGCTCAGCCGGCACCTAGGGAAACCTACCAAACCTGTGCGTTTCTGAAAACTAGAGACCTAGGGGAATCCAAGGAGGGGTGACTTGCGAGGCTCGGACCAGGTTCTGTTACCCAGAATCATTTGCAAACCTCATAAATTTGGCTACAAAAAACACATGTTCCTCATATTTCTGTGGCAGAAAGTTCTGGAATCTGAGAGGAGCCACAAATTTCCTTCCACCCACCATTCCCCCAAGTCTCCCGATAAAAATGATACCTCACTTGTGTGGGTAGGCCTTGCGCCCGCGACAGGAAACACCCCAAAGCGCAACGTGGACACATCAAAAATTTAAGAAAACAGAGGTGTTTTTTGCGAAGTGCCTACCTGTAGATTTTGGCCTCTAGCTCAGCCGGCACCTATGGAAACCTACCAAACCTGTGCATTTCTGAAAACTAGAGACCTAGGGGAATACAATATGGGGTGACTTGCGGGGCTCGGACCAGGTTCTGTTACCCAGAATCCTTTGCAAACCTCAAAATTTGGCTAAAAAAACACATGTTCCTCACATTTCTGTGGCAGAAAGTTCTAGAATCTGGGAGGAGCTACGAATTTCCTACCACCCAGCGTTCCCCCAAGTCTCCCGATAAAAATGATACCTCACTTGTGTGGGTAGGCCTAGGGCCCGCGACAGGAAACACCCCAAAGCGCAACGTGGACACATCCAAAATTTTGGAAAAAAACAGAGGTGTTTTTTGCGAAGTGCCTACCTGTAGATTTTGAGCTCTAGCTCAGCCGGCACCTAGGGAAACCTACCAAACCTGTGAATTTCTGAACACTAGAGACCTAGGGGAATCCAAGGAGGGGTGACTTGCGGGCCTCGGACCAGGTTCTGTTACCCAGAATCCTGTGCAAACCTCAAAATTTGGCTAAAAAAACACATGTTCCTCACATTTCTGTGGCAGAAAGTTCTGGAATCTGAGAGGAGCCACAAATTTCCTTCCACTCAGCGTTCCCCCAAGTCTCCCGATAAAAATGATACCTCACTTGCGTGGGTAGGCCTAGCGCCCGCGACAGGAAACACCCCAAAGCGCAACGTGGACACATCAAAAGTTTTGGAAGAAAACAGAGGTGTTTTTTGCGAAGTGCCTACCTGTAGATTTTGGCCTCTAGCTCAGCCGGCACCTAGGAAAACCTACCAAACCTGTGCATTTCTGAAAACTAGAGACCTTGGGGAATCCAAGGAGGGGTGACTTGCGGGGCTCGTACCAGGTTCTGTTACCCAGAATCCTTTGCAAACCTCAAAATTTGGCTAAAAAAACACATGTTCCTCACATTTCTGTGGCAGAAAGTTCTGGAATCTGAGAGGAGCCACAAATTTCCTTCCACCCAGCATTCCCCCAAGTCTCCCGATAAAAATGATACCTCACTTGCGTGGGTAGGACTAGCGCCCGCGACAGGAAACACCCCAAAGCGCAACGTGGACACATCAAAAATTTTGGAAGAAAACAGAGGTGTTTTTTGCGAAGTGCCTACCTGTAGATTTTGGCCTCTAGCTCAGCCGGCACCTAGGGAAACCTACCAAACCTGTGCATTTCTGAAAACTAGAGACCTAGGGGAATCCAATATGGGGTGACTTGCGGGGCTCGGACCAGGTTCTGTTACCCAGAATCCTTTGCAAACCTCAAACTTTGGCTAAAAAAACACATGTTCCTCACATTTCTGTGGCAGAAAGTTCTGGAATCTGGGAGGAGCTACGAATTTCCTACCACCCAGCGTTCCCCCAAGTCTCCCGATAAAAATGATACCTCACTTGTGTGGGTAGGCCTAGGGCCCGCGACAGGAAACACCCCAAAGCGCAACGTGGACACATCCAAAATTTTGGAAAAAAACAGAGGTGTTTTTTGCGAAGTGCCTACCTGTAGATTTTGGCCTCTAGCTCAGCCGGCACCTAGAGAAACCTACCAAACCTGTGCATTTCTGAACACTAGAGACCTAGGGGAATCCAAGGAGGGGTGACTTGCGGGCCTTGGACCAGGTTCTGTTACCCAGAATCCTGTGCAAACCTCAAAATTTTGTTAAAAAAACACATGTTCCTCACATTTCTGTGGCAGAAAGTTCTGGAATCTGAGAGGAGCAACAAATTTCCTTCCACTCAGCGTTCCCCCAAGTCTCCCGATAAAAATGATACCTCACTTGCGTGGGTAGGCCTAGCGCCCGCGACAGGAAACACCCCAAAGCGCAACGTGGACACATACAAAATTTTGGAAGAAAACAGAGGTGTTTTTTGCGAAGTGCCTACCTGTAGATTTTGGCCTCTAGCTCAGCCGGCACCTAGGGTAACCTACCAAACCTGTGCATTTATGAAAACTAGAGACCTAGGGGAATCCAAGATGGGGTGACTTGCGGGGCTCGGACCAGGTTCTGTTACCCAGAATCCTTTTCAAACCTCAAAATTTGGCTAAAAAAACACATGTTCCTCACATTTCTGTGGCAGAAAGTTCTGGAATCTGAGAGGAGCCACAAATTTCCTTCCACCCAGCGTTCCCCCAAGACTCCCGATAAAAATTATACCTCACTTGCGTGGGTAGGCCTAGCGCCCGCGACAGGAAACACCCCAAAGCGCAACGTGGACACATCAAAAGTTTTGGAAGAAAACAGAGGTGTTTTTTGTGAAGTGCCTACCTGTAGATTTTGGCCTCTAGCTCAGCCGGCACCTGGGGGAAACCTACCAAACCTGTGCCTTTCTGAAAACTAGAGACCTAGGGGAATCCAAGGAGGGGTGACTTGCGGGGCTCGGACCAGGTTCTGTTACCCAGAATCCTTTGCAAACCTCAAAATTTGGCTAAAAAAACACATGTTCCTCACATTTCTGTGGCAGAAAGTTCTGGAATCTGAGAGGAGCCACAAATTTCCTTCCACCCAGCGTTCCCCCAAGTCTCCCGATAAAAATGATACCTCACTTGCGTGGGTAGGCCTAGCGCCCGCGACAGGAAACACCCCAAAGCGCAACGTGGACACATCAAAAATTTTGGAAGAAAACAGAGGTGTTTTTTGCGAAGTGCCTACCTGTAGATTTTGGCCTCTAGCTCAGCCGGCACCTAGGGAAACCTACCAACCCTGTGCATTTCTGAAAACTAGAGTCCTATGGGAATCCAATATGGGGTGACTTGCGGGGCTCGGACCAGGTTCTGTTACCCAGAATCCTTTGCAAACCTCAAAATTTGGCTAAAAAAACACATGTTCCTCATATTTCTGTGGCAGAAAGTTCTGGAATCTGAGAGGAGCCACAAATTTCCTTCCACCCAGCGTTCCCCCAAGTCTCCCGATAAAAATGATACCTCACTTGCGTGGGTAGGCCTAGCGCCCGCGACAGGAAACAACCCAAAGCGCAACGTAGACTCATCAAAAATTTTTGAAGAAAACAGAGGTGTTTTTTGCGAAGTGCCTACCTGTAGATTTTGGCCTCTAGCTCAGCCGGCACCTAGGGAAACCTACCAAACCTGTGCATTTCTGAAAACTAGAGACCTAGGGGAATCCAATATGGGGTGACTTGCGGGGCTCGGACCAGGTTCTGTTACCCAGAATCCTTTGCAAACCTCAAAATTTGGCTAAAAAAACACATGTTCCTCACATTTCTGTGGCAGAAAGTTCTGGAATCTGGGAGGAGCTACGAATTTCCTGCCACCCAGCGTTCTCCCAAGTCTCCCGATAAAAATGATACCTCACTTGTGTGGGTAGGCCTAGCGCCCGCAACAGGAAACACCCCAAAGCGCAACGTGGACACATCCAAAATTTTGGAAAAAAACAGAGGTGTTTTTGCGAAGTGCCTACCTGTAGATTTTGGCCTCTAGCTCAGCCGGCACCTAGGGAAACCTACCAAACCTGTGCGTTTCTGAAAACTAGAGACCTAGGGGAATCCAAGGAGGGGTGACTTGCGGGGCTCGGACCAGGTTCTGTTACCCAGAATCCTTTGCAAACCTCAAAATTTGGCTAAAAAAACACATGTTCCTCATATTTCTGTGGCAGAAAGTTCTGGAATCTGAGAGGAGCCACAAATTTCCTTCCACCCAGCGTTCCCCCAAGTCTCCCGATAAAAATGATACCTCACTTGCGTGGGTAGGCCTAGCGCCCGCGACAGGAAACACCCCAAAGCGCAACGTGGACACATCAAAAATTTTGGAAGAAAACAGAGGTGTTTTTTGCGAAGTGCCTACCTGTAGATTTTGGCCTCTAGCTCAGCCGGCACCTAGGGAAACCTACCTAACCTGTGCATTTCTGAAAACTAGAGACCTAGGGGAATCCAATATGGGGTGACTTGCGGGGCTCGGACCAGGTTCTGTTACCCAGAATCCTTTGCAAACCTCAAAATTTGGCTAAAAAAACACATGTTCCTCATATTTCTGTGGCAGAAAGTTCTGGAATCTGAGAGGAGCCACAAATTTCCTTCCACCCAGCATTCCCCCAAGTCTCCCGATAAAAATGATACCTCACTTGTGTGGGTAGGCCTAGCGCCCGCGACAGGAAACACCCCAAAGCGCAACGTGGACACATAAAAATTTTTGGAAGAAAACAGAGGTGTTTTTTGCGAAGTACCTACCTGTAGATTTTGGCCTCTAGCTCAGCCGGCACCTAGGGAAACCTACCAAACCTGTGCATTTCTGAAAACTAGAGACCTAGGGGAATCCAAGGAGGGGTGACTTGCGGGGCTCGGACCAGGTTCTGTTACCCAGAATCCTTTGCAAACCTCAAAATTTGGCTAAAAAAACACATGTTCCTCACATTTCTGTGGCAGAAAGTTCTGGAATCTGAGAGGAGCCTCAAATTTCCTTCCACCCAGCGTTCCCCCAAGTCTCCCGATAAAAATGATACCTCACTTGCGTGGGTAGGCCTAGCGCCCGCGACAGGAAACACCCCAAAGCGCAACGTGGACACAGCAAAAATTCTGTAAGAAAACAGAGGTGTTTTTTGCGAAGTGCCTACCTGTAGATTTTGGCCTCTAGCTCAACCGGCACCTAGGGAAACCTACCAACCCTGTGCATTTCTGAAAACTAGAGACCTAGGGGAATCCAATATGGGGTGACTTGCGGGGCTCGGACCAGGTTCTGTTACCCAGAATCCTTTGCAAACCTCAAAATTTGGCTAAAAAAACACATGTTCCTCATATTTCTGTAGCAGAAAGTTCTGGAATCTGAGAGGAGCAACAAATTTCCTTCCACCCAGCGTTCCCCCAAGTCTCCCGATAAAAATGATACCTCACTTGCGTGGGTAGGCCTAGCGCCCGCGACAGGAAACACCCCAAAGCGCAACGTAGACTCATCAAAAATTTTGGAAGAAAACAAAGGTGTTTTTTGCGAAGTGCCTACCATGTAGATTTTTGGCCTCTAGCTCAGCCGGCACCTAGGGAAACCTACCAAACCTGTGCATTTCTGAAAACTAGAGACCTAGGGGAATCCAAGGAGGGGTGACTTGCGGGGCTCGGACCAGGTTCTGTTACCCAGAATCCTTTGCAAACCTCAAAATTTGGCTAAAAAAACACATGTTCCTCACATTTCTGTGGCAGAAAGTTCTGGAATCTGGGAGGAGCTACGAATTTCCTGCCACCCAGCGTTCTCCCAAGTCTCCCGATAAAAATGATACCTCACTTGTGTGGGTAGGCCTAGCGCCCGCGACAGGAAACACCCCAAAGCGCAACGTGGACACATCAAAAATTTAAGAAAACAGAGGTGTTATTTGCGAAGTGCCTATCTGTAGATTTTGGCCTCTAGCTCAGCCGGCACCTATGGAAACCTACCAAACCTGTGCATTTCTGAAAACTAGAGACCTAGGGGAATCCAATATGGGGTGACTTGCGGGGCTCGGACCAGGTTCTGTTACCCAGAATCCTTTGCAAACCTCAAAATTTGGCTAAAAAAACACATGTTCCTCACATTTCTGTGGCAGAAAGTTCTAGAATCTGGGAGGAGCTACGAATTTCCTACCACCCAGCGTTCCCCCAAGTCTCCCGATAAAAATGATACCTCACTTGTGTGGGTAGGCCTAGGGCCCGCGACAGGAAACACCCCAAAGCGCAACGTGGACACATCCAAAATTTTGGAAAAAAACAGAGGTGTTTTTTGCGAAGTGCCTACCTGTAGATTTTGAGCTCTAGCTCAGCCGGCACCTAGGGAAACCTACCAAACCTGTGAATTTCTGAACACTAGAGACCTAGGGGAATCCAAGGAGGGGTGACTTGCGGGCCTCGGACCAGGTTCTGTTACCCAGAATCCTGTGCAAACTTCAAAATTTGGCTAAAAAAACACATGTTCCTCACATTTCTGTGGCAGAAAGTTCTGGAATCTGAGAGGAGCCACAAATTTCCTTCCACTCAGCGTTCCCCCAAGTCTCCCGATAAAAATGATACCTCACTTGCGTGGGTAGGCCTAGCGCCCGCGACAGGAAACACCCCAAAGCGCAACGTGGACACATCCAAAATTTTGGAAGAAAACAGAGGTGTTTTTGGCGAAGTGCCTACCTGTAGATTTTGGCCTCTAGCTCAGCCGGCACCTAAGGAAACCTACCAACCCTGTGCATTTCTGAAAACTAGAGACCTAGGGGAATCCAATATGGGGTGACTTGCGGGACTCGGACCAGGTTCTGTTTCCCAGAATCCTTTGCAAACTTCAAAATTTGGCTAAAAAAACACATGTTCCTCATATTTCTGTGGCAGAAAGTTCTGGAATCTGAGAGGAGCCACAAATTTCCTTCCAACCAGCGTTCCCCCAAGTCTCCCGATAAAAATGATACCTCACTTGCGTGGGTAGGCCTAGCGCCCGCGACAGGAAACACCCCAAAGCGCAACGTTGACTCATCAAAAATTTTGGAAGAAAACAAAGGTGTTTTTTGCGAAGTGCCTACCATGTAGATTTTTGGCCTCTAGCTCAGCCGGCACCTAGGGAAACCTACCAAACCTGTGCATTTCTGAAAACTAGAGACCTAGGGGAATCCAATATGGGGTGACTTGCGGGGCTCGGACCAGGTTCTGTTTCCCAGAATCCTTTCCAAACCTCAAAATTTGGCTAAAAAAACACATGTTCCTCACATTTCTGTGGCAGAAAGTTCTGGAATCTGGGAGGAGCTACGAATTTCCTGCCACCCAGCGTTCTCCCAAGTCTCCCGATAAAAATGATACCTCACTTGTGTGGGTAGGCCTAGCGCCCGCGACAGGAAACACCCCAAAGCGCAACGTGGACACATCCAAAATTTTGGAAAAAAACAGAGGTGTTTTTGCGAAGTGCCTACCTGTAGATTTTGGCCTCTAGCTCAGCCGGCACCTAGGGAAACCTACCAAACCTGTGCGTTTCTGAAAACTAGAGACCTAGGGGAATCCAAGGAGGGGTGACTTGCGAGGCTCGGACCAGGTTCTGTTACCCAGAATCATTTGCAAACCTCAAAATTTGGCTAAAAAAACACATGTTCCTCATATTTCTGTGGCAGAAAGTTCTGGAATCTGAGAGGAGCCACAAATTTCCTTCCACCCAGCATTCCCCCAAGTCTCCCGATAAAAATTATACCTCACTTGTGTGGGTAGGCCTTGCGCCAGCGACAGGAAACACCCCAAAGCGCAACGTGGACACATCCAAAATTTTGGAAGAAAACAGAGGTGTTTTTTGCGAAGTGCCTACCTGTAGATTTTGGCCTCTAGCTCAGCCGGCACCTTGGGAAACCTACCAAACCTGTGCATTTCTGAAAACTAGAGACCTAGGGGAATCCAAGATGGGGTGACTTGCGGGGCTCGGACCAGGTTCTGTTACCCAGAATCCTTTTCAAACCTCAAAATTTGGCTAAAAAAACACATGTTCCTCACATTTCTGTGGCAGAAAGTTCTGGAATCTGAGAGGAGCCACAAATTTCCTTCCACCCAGCGTTCCCCCAAGTCTCCCGATAAAAATGATACCTCACTTGCGTGGGTAGGCCTAGCGCCCGCGACAGGAAACACCCCAAAGCGCAACGTGGACACATCAAAAATTTTGGAAGAAAACAGAGGTGTTTTTTGCGAAGTGCCTACCTGTAGATTTTGCCCTCTAGCTCAGCCGGCACCTAGGGAAACCTACCAACCCTGTGCATTTCTGAAAACTAGAGACCTAGGGGAATCCAATATGGTGTGACTTGCGGGGCTCGGACCAGGTTCTGTTACCCAGAATCCTTTGCAAACCTCAAAATTTGGCTAAAAAAACACATGTTCCTCACATTTCTGTGGCAGAAAGTTCTGGAATCTGGGAGGAGCTACGAATTTCCTGCCACCCAGCGTTCCCCCAAGTCTCCCGATAAAAATTATACCTCACTTGTGTGGGTAGGCCTAGCGCCTGCGACAGGAAACACCCCAAAGCGCAACGTGGACACATCCAAAATTTTGGAAAAAAACAGAGGTGTTTTTTGCGAACTGCCTACCTGTAGATTTTGGCCTCTAGCTCAGCCGGCACCTAGGGAAACCTACCAAACCTGTGCGTTTCTGAAAACTAGAGACCTAGGGGAATCCAAGGAGGGGTGACTTGCGGGGCTCGGACCAGGTTCTGTTACCCAGAATCCTTTGCAAACCTCAAAATTTGGCTAAAAAAACACATGTTCCTCACATTTCTGTGGCAGAAAGTTCTGGAATGTGAGAGGAGCCACAAATTTCCTTCCACTCAGCGTTCCCCCAAGTCTCCCGATAAAAATGATACCTCACTTGCGTGGGTAGGCCTAGCGCCCGCAACAGGAAACACCCCAAAGCGCAACGTGGACACATCAAAAGTTTTGGAAGAAAACAGAGGTGTTTTTTGCGAAGTGCCTACCTGTAGATTTTGGCCTCTAGCTCAGCCGGCACCTAGGAAAACCTACCAAACCTGTGCATTTCTGAAAACTAGAGACCTTGGGGAATCCAAGGAGGGGTGACTTGCGGGGCTCGTACCAGGTTCTGTTACCCAGAATCCTTTGCAAACCTCAAAATTTGGCTAAAAAAACACATGTTCCTCACATTTCTGTGGCAGAAAGTTCTGGAATCTGGGAGGAGCTACGAATTTCCTACCACCCAGCGTTCCCCCAAGTCTCCCGATAAAAATGATACCTCACTTGTGTGGGTAGGCCTAGGGCCCGCGACAGAAAACACCCCAAAGCGCAACGTGGACACATCCAAAATTTTGGAAAAAAACAGAGGTGTTTTTTGCGAAGTGCCTACCTGTAGATTTTGGCCTCTAGCTCAGCCGGCACCTAGGGAAACCTACCAAACCTGTGCATTTCTGAACACTAGAGACCTAGGGGAATCCAAGGAGGGGTGACTTGCGGGCCTCGGACCAGGTTCTGTTACCCAGAATCCTGTGCAAACCTCAAAATTTGGCTAAAAAAACACATGTTCCTCACATTTCTGTGGCAGAAAATTCTGGAATCTGAGAGGAGCCACAAATTTCCTTCCACTCAGCGTTCCCCCAAGTCTCCCGATAAAAATGATACCTCACTTGCGTGGGTAGGCCTAGCGCCCGCGACAGGAAACACCCCAAAGCGCAACGTGGACACATCCAAAATTTTGGAAGAAAACAGAGGTGTTTTTTGCGAAGTGCCTACCTGTAGATTTTGGCCTCTAGCTCAGCCGGCACCTAGGGAAACCTACCAAACCTGTGCATTTCTGAAAACTAGAGACCTAGGGGAATCCAAGATGGGGTGACTTGCGGGGCTCGGACCAGGTTCTGTTACCCAGAATCCTTTTCAAACCTCAAAATTTGGCTAAAAAAAACACATGTTCCTCACATTTCTGTGGCAGAAAGTTCTGGAATCTGAGAGGAGCCACAAATTTCCTTCCACCCAGCGTTCCCCCAAGACTCCCGATAAAAATTATACCTCACTTGCGTGGGTAGGCCTAGCGCCCGCGACAGGAAACACCCCAAAGCGCAACGTAGACTCATCAAAAATTTTGGAAGAAAACAGAGGTGTTTTTTGCGAAGTGCCTACCTGTAGATTTTGGCCTCTAGCTCAGCCGGCACCTAGGGAAACCTACCAACCCTGTGCATTTCTGAAAACTAGAGACCTAGGGGAATCCAATATGGGGTGACTTGCGGTGCTCGGACCAGGTTCTGTTACCCAGAATCCTTTGCAAACCTCAAAATTTGGCTAAAAAAACACATGTTCCTCACATTTCTGTGGCAGAAAGTTCTGGAATCTGAGAGGAGCCACAAATTTCCTTCCACCCAGCGTTCCCCCAAGTCTCCCGATAAAAATGATACCTCACTTGCGTGGGTAGGCCTAGCGCCCGCGACAGGAAACACCCCAAAGCGCAACGTAGACTCATCAAAAATTTTGGAAGAAAACAGAGGTGTTTTTTGCGAAGTGCCTACCTGTAGATTTTGGCCTCTAACTCAGCCGGCACCTAGGGAAACCTACCAAACCTGTGCATTTCTGAAAACTAGAGACCTAGGGGAATCCAATATGGGGTGACTTGCGGGGCTCGGACCAGGTTCTGTTACCCAGAATCCTTTGCAAACCTCAAAATTTGGCTAAAAAAACACATGTTCCTCACATTTCTGTGGCAGAAAGTTCTGGAATCTGGGAGGAGCTACGAATTTCCTGCCACCCAGCGTTCTCCCAAGTCTCCCGATAAAAATGATACCTCACTTGTGTGGGTAGGCCTAGCGCCCGCGACAGGAAACACCCCAAAGCGCAACGTGGACACATCCAAAATTTTGGAAAAAAACAGAGGTGTTTTTGCGAAGTGCCTACCTGTAGATTTTGGCCTCTAGCTCAGCCGGCACCTAGGGAAACCTACCAAACCTGTGCGTTTCTGAAAACTAGAGACCTAGGGGAATCCAAGGAGGGGTGACTTGCGGGGCTCGGACCAGGTTCTGTTACCCAGAATCATTTGCAAACCTCAAAATTTGGCTAAAAAAACACATGTTCCTCATATTTCTGTGGCAGAAAGTTCTGGAATCTGAGAGGAGCCACAAATTTCCTTCCACCCAGCATTCCCCCAAGTCTCCCGATAAAAATGATACCTCACTTGTGTGGGTAGGCCTAGCGCCCGCGACAGGAAACACCCCAAAGCGCAACGTGGACACATCAAAAATTTAAGAAAACAGAGGTGTTTTTTGCGAAGTGCCTACCTGTAGATTTTGGCCTCTAGCTCAGCCGGCACCTAGGGAAACCTACCAAACCTGTGCATTTCTGAAAACTAGAGACCTAGGGGAATCCAATATGGGGTGACTTGCGGGGCTCGGACCAGGTTCTGTTACCCAGAATCCTTTGCAAACCTCAAAATTTGGCTAAAAAAACACATGTTCCTCACATTTCTGTGGCAGAAAGTTCTGGAATCTGGGAGGAGCTACGAATTTCCTACCACCCAGCGTTCCCCCAAGTCTCCCGATAAAAATGATACCTCACTTGTGTGGGTAGGCCTAGGGCCCGCGACAGGAAACACCCCAAAGCGCAACGTGGACACATCCAAAATTTTGGAAAAAAACAGAGGTGTTTTTTGCGAAGTGCCTACCTGTAGATTTTGGCCTCTAGCTCAGCCGGCACCTAGGGAAACCTACCTAACCTGTGCATTTCTGAAAACTAGAGACCTAGGGGAATCCAATATGGGGTGACTTGCAGGGCTAGGACCAGGTTCTGTTACCCAGAATCCTTTGCAAACCTCAAAATTTGGCTAAAAAAACACATGTTCCTCATATTTCTGTGGCAGAAAGTTCTGGAATCTGAGAGGAGCCACAAATTTCCTTCCACCCAGCATTCCCCCAAGTCTCCCGATAAAAATGATACCCCACTTGTGTGGGTAGGCCTAGCGCCCGCAACAGGAAACACCCCAAAGCGCAACGTGGACACATCAAAAATTTTGGAAGAAAACAGAGGTGTTTTTTGCGAAGTGCCTACCTGTAGATTTTGGCCTCTAGCTCAGCCGGCACCTAGGGAAACCTACCAAACCTGTGCATTTCTGAAAACTAGAGACCTAGGGGAATCCAAGGAGGGGTGACTTGCGGGGCTCGGACCAGGTTCTGTTACCCAGAATCCTTTGCAAACCTCAAAATTTGGCTAAACAAACACATGTTCCTCACATTTCTGTGGCAGAAAGTTCTGGAATCTGAGAGGAGCCACAAATTTCCTTCCACCCAGCGTTCCCCCAAGTCTCCCGATAAAAATGATACCTCACTTGCGTGGGTAGGCCTAGCGCCCGCGACAGGAAACACCCCAAAGCGCAACGTGGACACATCAAAAATTTTGGAAGAAAACAGAGGTGTTTTTTGCGAAGTGCCTACCTGTAGATTTTGGCCTCTAGCTCAGCCGGCACCTAGGGAAACCTACCAACCCTGTGCATTTCTGAAAACTAGAGACCTAGGGGAATCCAATATGGGGTGACTTGCGGGGCTCGGACCAGGTTCTGTTACCCAGAATCCTTTGCAAATCTCAAAATTCGGCTAAAAAAACACATGTTCCTCATATTTCTGTGGCAGAAAGTTCTGGAATCTGAGAGGAGCGACAAATGTCCTTCCACCCAGCGTTCCCCCAAGTCTCCCGATAAAAATGATACCTCACTTGCGTGGGTAGGCCTAGCGCCCGCGACAGGAAACACCCCAAAGCGCAACGTAGACTCATCAAAAATTTTGGAAGAAAACAGAGGTGTTTTTTGCAAAGTGCCTAACATGTAGATTTTGGCCTCTAGCTCAGCCGGCACCTAGAGAAACCTACCAAACCTGTGCATTTCTGAAAACTAGAGACCTAGGGGAATCAAATATGGGGTGACTTGCGGGGCTCGGACCAGGTTCTGTTACCCAGAATCCTTTGCAAACCTCAAAATTTGCCTAAAAAAACACATGTTTCTCACATTTCTGTGGCAGAAAGTTCTGGAATCTGGGAGGAGCTACGAATTTCCTGCCACCCAGCGTTCTCCCAAGTCTCCCGATAAAAATGATACCTCACTTGTGTGGGTAGGCCTAGCGCCCGCGACAGGAAACACCCCAAAGCGCAACGTGGACACATCAAAAATTTTGGAAGAAAACAGAGGTGTTTTTTGCGAAGTGCCTACCTGTAGATTTTGGCCTCTAGCTCAGCCGGCACCTAGGGAAACCTACCAACCCTGTGCATTTCTGAAAACTAGAGACCTAGGGGAATCCAATATGGGGTGACTTGCGGGGCTCGGACCAGGTTCTGTTACCCAGAATCCTTTGCAAACCTCAAAATTTGGCTAAAAAAACACATGTTTCTCACATTTCTGTGGCAGAAAGTTCTGGAATCTGGGAGGAGCTACGAATTTCCTGCCACCCAGCGTTCTCCCAAGTCTCCCGATAAAAATGAAACCTCACTTGTGTGGGTAGGCCTAGCGCCCGCGACAGGAAACACCCCAAAGCGCAACGTGGACACATCCAAAATTGTGGAAAACAACAGAGGTGTTTTTGCGAAGTGCCTACCTGTAGATTTTGGCCTCTAGCTCAGCCGGCACCTAGGGAAACCTACCAAACCTGTGCGTTTCTGAAAACTAGAGACCTAGGGGAATCCAAGGAGGGGTGACTTGCGGGGCTCGGACCAGGTTCTGTTACCCAGAATCATTTGCAAACCTCAAAATTTGGCTAAAAAAACACATGTTCCTCATATTTCTGTGGCAGAAAGTTCTGGAATCTGAGAGGAGCCACAAATTTCCTTCCACCCAGCATTCCCCCAAGTCTCCCGATAAAAATGATACCTCACTTGTGTGGGTAGGCCTAGTGCCCGCGACAGGAAACACCCCAAAGCGCAACGTGGACACATCCAAAATTTTGGAACAAAACAGAGGTGTTTTTTGCGAAGTGCCTACCTGTAGATTTTGGCCTCTAGCTCAGCCGGCACCTAAGGAAACCTACCAAACCTGTGAATTTCTGAACACTAGAGACCTAGGGGAATCCAAGGAGGGGTGACTTGCGGGCCTCAGACCAGGTTCTGTTACCCAGAATCCTGTGCAAACCTCAAAATTTGGCTAAAAAAACACATGTTCCTCACATTTCTGTGGCAGAAAGTTCTGGAATCTGAAAGGAGCCACAAATTTCCTTCCACTCAGCGTTCCCCCAAGTCTCCCGATAAAAATGATACCTCACTTGCATGGGTAGGCCTAGCGCCCGCGACAGGAAACACCCCAAAGCGCAACGTGGGCACATCCAAAATTTTGGAAGAAAACAGAGGTGTTTTTTGCAAAGTGCCTACCTGTAGATTTTGGCCTCTAGCTCAGCCGGCACCTAGGGAAACCTACCAAACCTGTGCATTTCTGAAAACTAGAGACCTAGGGGAATCCAAGATGGGGTGACTTGCGGGGCTCGGACCAGGTTCTGTTACCCAGAATCCTTTTCAAACCTCAAAATTTGGCTAAAAAAACACATGTTCCTCACATTTCTGTGGCAGAAAGTTCTGGAATCTGAGAGGAGCCACAAATTTCCTTCCACCCAGCGTTCCCCCAAGTCTCCCGATAAAAATTATACCTCACTTGCGTGGGTAGGCCTAGCGCCCGCGACAGGAAACACCCCAAAGCGCAACGTGGACACATCAAAAGTTTTGGAAGAAAACAGAGGTGTTTTTTGCTAAGTGCCTACCTGTAGATTTTGGCCTCTAGCTCAGCCGGCACCTAGGGAAACCTACCAAACCTGTGCATTTCTGAAAACTAGAGACCTAGGGGAATCCAAGGAGGGGTGACTTGCGGGGCTCGGACCAGGTTCTGTTACCCAGAATCCTTTGCAAACCTCAAAATTTTGCTAAAAAAACACATGTTCCTCACATTTCTGTGGCAGAAAGTTCTGGAATCTGAGAGGAGCCACAAATTTCCTTCCACCCAGCGTTCCCCCAAGTCTCCCGATAAAAATGATACCTCACTTGTGTGGGTAGGCCTAGCGCCCGCGACAGGAAACACCCCAAAGCGCAACGTGGACACATCAAAAATTTTGGAAGAAAACAGAGGTGTTTTTTGCGAAGTGCCTACCTGTAGATTTTGGCCTCTAGCTCAGCCGGCACCTAGGGAAACCTACCAACCCTGTGCATTTCTGAAAACTAGAGACCTAGGGGAATCCAAGGAGGGGTGACTTGCGGGGCTCGGACCAGGTTCTGTTACCCAGAATCCTTTGCAAACCTAAAAATTTTGCTAAAAAAACACATGTTCCTCACATTTCTGTGGCAGAAAGTTCTGGAATCTGAGAGGAGCCACAAATTTCCTTCCACCCAGCGTTCCCCCAAGTCTCCCGATAAAAATGATACCTCACTTGCGTGGGCAGGCCTAGCGCCCGCGACAGGAAACACCCCAAAGCGCAACGTGGACACATCAAAAATTTTGGAAGAAAACAGAGGTGTTTTTTGCGAAGTGCCTACCTGTAGATTTTGGCCTCTAGCTCAGCCGGCACCTAGGGAAACCTACCAACCCTGTGCATTTCTGAAAACTAGAGACCTAGGGGAATCCAATATGGGGTGACTTGCGGGGCTCGGACCAGGTTCTGTTACCCAGAATCCTTTGCAAACCTCAAAATTTGGCTAAAAAAACACATGTTCCTCACATTTCTGTGGCAGAAAGCTCTGGAATCTGGGAGGAGCTACGAATTTCCTGCCACCCAGCGTTCCCCCAAGTCTCCCGATAAAAATTATATCTCACTTGTGTGGGTAGGCCTAGCGCCTGCGACAGGAAACACCCCAAAGCGCAACGTGGACACATCCAAAATTTTGGAAAAAAACAGAGGTGTTTTTTGCGAAGTGCCTACCTGTAGATTTTGGCCTCTAGCTCAGCCGGCACCTAGGGAAACCTACCAAACCTGTGCGTTTCTGAAAACTAGAGACCTAGGGGAATCCCAGGAGGGGTGACTTGCGGGGCTCGGACCAGGTTCTGTACCCAGAATCCTTTGCAAACCTCAAAATTTGGCTAAAAAAACACATGTTCCTCACATTTCTGTGGCAGAAAGTTCTGGAATCTGAGAGGAGCCACAAATTTCCTTCCACCCAGCATTCCCCCAAGTCTCCCGATAAAAATGATACCTCACTTGTGCGGGTAGGCCTAGCGCCCGCGACAGGAAACACCCCAAAGCGCAACGTGGACACATCAAAAATTTTGGAAGAAAACAGAGGTGTTTTTTGCGAAGTGCCTACCTGTAGATTTTGGCCTCTATCTCAGCCGGCACCTAGGGAAACCTACCAAACCTGTGCATTTCTGAAAACTAGAGACCTAGGGGAATCCAAGATGGGGTGACTTGCGGGGCTCGGACCAGGTTCTGTTACCCAGAATCCTTTGCAAACCTCAACATTTGGCTAAAAAAACACATGTTCCTCACATTTCTGTGGCAGAAAGTTCTGGAATCTGAGAGGAGCCACAAATTTCCTTCCACTCAGCGTTCCCCTAAGTCTCCCGATAAAAATGATACCTCACTTGCGTGGGTAGGCCTAGCGCCCGCGTCAGGAAACACCCCAAAGCGCAACGTGGACACATCAAAAGTTTTGGAAGAAAACAGAGGTGTTTTTTGCGAAGTGCCTACCTGTAGATTTTGGCCTCTAGCTCAGCCGGCACCTAGGGGAACCTACCAAACCTGTGCATTTCTGAAAACTAGAGACCTAGGGGAATCCAAGATGGGGTGACTTGCGGGGCTCGGACCAGGTTCTGTTACCCAGAATCCTTTTCAAACCTCAAAATTTGGCTAAAAAAACACATGTTCCTCACATTTCTGTGGCAGAAAGTTCTGGAATCTGAGAGGAGCCACAAATTTTCTTCCACCCAGCGTTCCCCCAAGTCTCCCGATAAAAATTATACCTCACTTGCGTGGGTAGGCCTAGCGCCCGCGACAGGAAACACCCCAAAGCGCAACGTGGACACATCAAAAGTTTTGGAAGAAAACAGAGGTGTTTTTTGCAAAGTGCCTACCTGTAGATTTTGGCCTCTAGCTCAGCCGGCACCTAGGGAAACCTACCAAACCTGTGCGTTTCTGAAAACTAGAGACCTAGGGGAATCCCAGGAGGGGTGACTTGCGGGGCTCGGACCAGGTTCTGTACCCAGAATCCTTTGCAAACCTCAAAATTTGGCTAAAAAAACACATGTTCCTCACATTTCTGTGGCAGAAAGTTCTGGAATCTGAGAGGAGCCACAAATTTCCTTCCACCCAGCATTCCCCCAAGTCTCCCGATAAAAATGATACCTCACTTGTGTGGGTAGGCCTAGCGCCCGCGACAGGAAACACCCCAAAGCGCAACGTGGACACATCAAAAATTTTGGAAGAAAACAGAGGTGTTTTTTGCGAAGTGCCTACCTGTAGATTTTGGCCTCTATCTCAGCCGGCATCTAGGGAAACCTACCAAACCTGTGCATTTCTGAAAACTAGAGACCTAGGGGAATCCAAGATGGGGTGACTTGCGGGGCTCGGACCAGGTTCTGTTACCCAGAATCCTTTGCAAACCTCAACATTTGGCTAAAAAAACACATGTTCCTCACATTTCTGTGGCAGAAAGTTCTGGAATCTGAGAGGAGCCACAAATTTCCTTCCACTCAGCGTTCCCCTAAGTCTCCCGATAAAAATGATACCTCACTTGCGTGGGTAGGCCTAGCGCCCGCGTCAGGAAACACCCCAAAGCGCAACGTGGACACATCAAAAGTTTTGGAAGAAAACAGAGGTGTTTTTTGCGAAGTGCCTACCTGTAGATTTTGGCCTCTAGCTCAGCCGGCACCTAGGGAAACCTACCAAACCTGTGCATTTCTGAAAACTAGAGACCTAGGGGAATCCAAGATGGGGTGACTTGCGGGGCTCGGACCAGGTTCTGTTACCCAGAATCCTTTGCAAACCTCAACATTTGGCTAAAAAAACACATGTTCCTCACATTTCTGTGGCAGAAAGTTCTGGAATCTGAGAGGAGCCACAAATTTCCTTCCACTCAGCGTTCCCCTAAGTCTCCCGATAAAAATGATACCTCACTTGCGTGGGTAGGCCTAGCGCCCGCGTCAGGAAACACCCCAAAGCGCAACGTGGACACATCAAAAGTTTTGGAAGAAAACAGAGGTGTTTTTTGCGAAGTGCCTACCTGTAGATTTTGGCCTCTAGCTCAGCCGGCACCTAGGGGAACCTACCAAACCTGTGCATTTCTGAAAACTAGAGACCTAGGGGAATCCAAGATGGGGTGACTTGCGGGGCTCGGACCAGGTTCTGTTACCCAGAATCCTTTTCAAACCTCAAAATTTGGCTAAAAAAACACATGTTCCTCACATTTCTGTGGCAGAAAGTTCTGGAATCTGAGAGGAGCCACAAATTTCCTTCCACCCAGCGTTCCCCCAAGTCTCCCGATAAAAATTATACCTCACTTGCGTGGGTAGGCCTAGCGCCCGCGACAGGAAACACCCCAAAGCGCAACGTGGACACATCAAAAGTTTTGGAAGAAAACAGAGGTGTTTTTTGCGAAGTGCCTACCTGTAGATTTTGGCCTCTAGCTCAGCCGGCACCTAGGGAAACCTACCAAACCTGTGCATTTCTGAAAACTAGAGACCTAGGGGAATCCAAGGAGGGGTGACTTGCGGGGCTCGGACCAGGTTCTGTTACCCAGAATCCTTTGCAAACCTCAAAATTTTGCTAAAAAAACACATGTTCCTCACATTTCTGTGGCAGAAAGTTCTGGAATCTGAGAGGAGCCACAAATTTCCTTCCACCCAGCGTTCCCCCAAGTCTCCCGATAAAAATGATACCTCACTTGCGTGGGTAGGCCTAGCGCCCGCGACAGGAAACACCCCAAAGCGCAACGTGGACACATCAAAAATTTTGGAAGAAAACAGAGGTGTTTTTTGCGAAGTGCCTACCTGTAGATTTTGGCCTCTAGCTCAGCCGGCACCTAGGGAAACCTACCAACCCTGTGCATTTCTGAAAACTAGAGACCTAGGGGAATCCAATATGGGGTGACTTGCGGGGCTCGGACCAGGTTCTGTTACCCAGAATCCTTTGCAAACCTCAAAATTTGGCTAAAAAAACACATGTTTCTCACATTTCTGTGGCAGAAAGTTCTGGAATCTGAGAGGAGCCACAAATTTCCTTCCACTCAGCGTTCCCCTAAGTCTCCCGATAAAAATGATACCTCACTTGCGTGGGTAGGCCTAGCGCCCGCGTCAGGAAACACCCCAAAGCGCAACGTGGACACATCAAAAGTTTTGGAAGAAAACAGAGGTGTTTTTTGCGAAGTGCCTACCTGTAGATTTTGGCCTCTAGCTCAGCCGGCACCTAGGGGAACCTACCAAACCTGTGCATTTCTGAAAACTAGAGACCTAGGGGAATCCAAGATGGGGTGACTTGCGGGGCTCGGACCAGGTTCTGTTACCCAGAATCCTTTTCAAACCTCAAAATTTGGCTAAAAAAACACATGTTCCTCACATTTCTGTGGCAGAAAGTTCTGGAATCTGAGAGGAGCCACAAATTTTCTTCCACCCAGCGTTCCCCCAAGTCTCCCGATAAAAATTATACCTCACTTGCGTGGGTAGGCCTAGCGCCCGCGACAGGAAACACCCCAAAGCGCAACGTGGACACATCAAAAGTTTTGGAAGAAAACAGAGGTGTTTTTTGCAAAGTGCCTACCTGTAGATTTTGGCCTCTAGCTCAGCCGGCACCTAGGGAAACCTACCAAACCTGTGCGTTTCTGAAAACTAGAGACCTAGGGGAATCCCAGGAGGGGTGACTTGCGGGGCTCGGACCAGGTTCTGTACCCAGAATCCTTTGCAAACCTCAAAATTTGGCTAAAAAAACACATGTTCCTCACATTTCTGTGGCAGAAAGTTCTGGAATCTGAGAGGAGCCACAAATTTCCTTCCACCCAGCATTCCCCCAAGTCTCCCGATAAAAATGATACCTCACTTGTGTGGGTAGGCCTAGCGCCCGCGACAGGAAACACCCCAAAGCGCAACGTGGACACATCAAAAATTTTGGAAGAAAACAGAGGTGTTTTTTGCGAAGTGCCTACCTGTAGATTTTGGCCTCTATCTCAGCCGGCATCTAGGGAAACCTACCAAACCTGTGCATTTCTGAAAACTAGAGACCTAGGGGAATCCAAGATGGGGTGACTTGCGGGGCTCGGACCAGGTTCTGTTACCCAGAATCCTTTGCAAACCTCAACATTTGGCTAAAAAAACACATGTTCCTCACATTTCTGTGGCAGAAAGTTCTGGAATCTGAGAGGAGCCACAAATTTCCTTCCACTCAGCGTTCCCCTAAGTCTCCCGATAAAAATGATACCTCACTTGCGTGGGTAGGCCTAGCGCCCGCGTCAGGAAACACCCCAAAGCGCAACGTGGACACATCAAAAGTTTTGGAAGAAAACAGAGGTGTTTTTTGCGAAGTGCCTACCTGTAGATTTTGGCCTCTAGCTCAGCCGGCACCTAGGGAAACCTACCAAACCTGTGCATTTCTGAAAACTAGAGACCTAGGGGAATCCAAGATGGGGTGACTTGCGGGGCTCGGACCAGGTTCTGTTACCCAGAATCCTTTGCAAACCTCAACATTTGGCTAAAAAAACACATGTTCCTCACATTTCTGTGGCAGAAAGTTCTGGAATCTGAGAGGAGCCACAAATTTCCTTCCACTCAGCGTTCCCCTAAGTCTCCCGATAAAAATGATACCTCACTTGCGTGGGTAGGCCTAGCGCCCGCGTCAGGAAACACCCCAAAGCGCAACGTGGACACATCAAAAGTTTTGGAAGAAAACAGAGGTGTTTTTTGCGAAGTGCCTACCTGTAGATTTTGGCCTCTAGCTCAGCCGGCACCTAGGGGAACCTACCAAACCTGTGTATTTCTGAAAACTAGAGACCTAGGGGAATCCAAGATGGGGTGACTTGCGGGGCTCGGACCAGGTTCTGTTACCCAGAATCCTTTTCAAACCTCAAAATTTGGCTAAAAAAACACATGTTCCTCACATTTCTGTGGCAGAAAGTTCTGGAATCTGAGAGGAGCCACAAATTTCCTTCCACCCAGCGTTCCCCCAAGTCTCCCGATAAAAATTATACCTCACTTGCGTGGGTAGGCCTAGCGCCCGCGACAGGAAACACCCCAAAGCGCAACGTGGACACATCAAAAGTTTTGGAAGAAAACAGAGGTGTTTTTTGCGAAGTGCCTACCTGTAGATTTTGGCCTCTAGCTCAGCCGGCACCTAGGGAAACCTACCAAACCTGTGCATTTCTGAAAACTAGAGACCTAGGGGAATCCAAGGAGGGGTGACTTGCGGGGCTCGGACCAGGTTCTGTTACCCAGAATCCTTTGCAAACCTCAAAATTTTGCTAAAAAAACACATGTTCCTCACATTTCTGTGGCAGAAAGTTCTGGAATCTGAGAGGAGCCACAAATTTCCTTCCACCCAGCGTTCCCCCAAGTCTCCCGATAAAAATGATACCTCACTTGCGTGGGTAGGCCTAGCGCCCGCGACAGGAAACACCCCAAAGCGCAACGTGGACACATCAAAAATTTTGGAAGAAAACAGAGGTGTTTTTTGCGAAGTGCCTACCTGTAGATTTTGGCCTCTAGCTCAGCCGGCACCTAGGGAAACCTACCAACCCTGTGCATTTCTGAAAACTAGAGACCTAGGGCAATCCAATATGGGGTGACTTGCGGGGCTCGGACCAGGTTCTGTTACCCAGAATCCTTTGCAAACCTCAAAATTTGGCTAAAAAAACACATGTTCCTCACATTTCTGTGGCAGAAAGTTCTGGAATCTGGGAGGAGCTACGAATTTCCTGCCACCCAGCGTTCCCCCAAGTCTCCCGATAAAAATGATACCTCACTTGTGTGGGTAGGCCTAGCGCCTGCGACAGGAAACACCCCAAAGCGCAACGTGGACACATCCAAAATTTTGGAAAAAAACAGAGGTGTTTTTTGCGAAGTGCCTACCTGTAGATTTTGGCCTCTAGCTCAGCCGGCACCTAGGGAAACCTACCAAACCTGTGCGTTTCTGAAAACTAGAGACCTAGGGGAATCCAAGGAGGGGTGACTTGCGGGGCTCGGACCAGGTTCTGTTACCCAGAATCCTTTGCAAACCTAAAAATTTTGCTAAAAAAACACATGTTCCTCACATTTCTGTGGCAGAAAGTTCTGGAATCTGAGAGGAGCCACAAATTTCCTTCCACCCAGCGTTCCCCCAAGTCTCCCGATAAAAATGATACCTCACTTGCGTGGGCAGGCCTAGCGCCCGCGACAGGAAACACCCCAAAGCGCAACGTGGACACATAAAAAATTTTGGAAGAAAACAGAGGTGTTTTTTGCGAAGTGCCTACCTGTAGATTTTGGCCTCTAGCTCAGCCGGCACCTAGGGAAACCTACCAACCCTGTGCATTTCTGAAAACTAGAGACCTAGGGGAATCCAATATGGGGTGACTTGCGGGGCTCGGACCAGGTTCTGTTACCCAGAATCCTTTGCAAACCTCAAAATTTGGCTAAAAAAACACATGTTCCTCACATTTCTGTGGCAGAAAGCTCTGGAATCTGGGAGGAGCTACGAATTTCCTGCCACCCAGCGTTCCCCCAAGTCTCCCGATAAAAATTATACCTCACTTGTGTGGGTAGGCCTAGCGCCTGCGACAGGAAACACCCCAAAGCGCAACGTGGACACATCCAAAATTTTGGAAAAAAACAGAGGTGTTTTTTGCGAAGTGCCTACCTGTAGATTTTGGCCTCTAGCTCAGCCGGCACCTAGGGAAACCTACCAAACCTGTGCGTTTCTGAAAACTAGAGACCTAGGGGAATCCCAGGAGGGGTGACTTGCGGAGCTCGGACCAGGTTCTGTACCCAGAATCCTTTGCAAACCTCAAAATTTGGCTAAAAAAACACATGTTCCTCACATTTCTGTGGCAGAAAGTTCTGGAATCTGAGAGGAGCCACAAATTTCCTTCCACCCAGCATTCCCCCAAGTCTCCCGATAAAAATGATACCTCACTTGTGTGGGTAGGCCTAGCGCCCGCGACAGGAAACACCCCAAAGCGCAACGTGGACACATCAAAAGTTTTGGAAGAAAACAGAGGTGTTTTTTGCGAAGTGCCTACCTGTAGATTTTGGCCTCTAGCTCAGCCGGCACCTAGGGGAACCTACCAAACCTGTGCATTTCTGAAAACTAGAGACCTAGGGGAATCCAAGATGGGGTGACTTGCGGGGCTCGGACCAGGTTCTGTTACCCAGAATCCTTTTCAAACCTCAAAATTTGGCTAAAAAAACACATGTTCCTCACATTTCTGTGGCAGAAAGTTCTGGAATCTGAGAGGAGCCACAAATTTTCTTCCACCCAGCGTTCCCCCAAGTCTCCCGATAAAAATTATACCTCACTTGCGTGGGTAGGCCTAGCGCCCGCGACAGGAAACACCCCAAAGCGCAACGTGGACACATCAAAAGTTTTGGAAGAAAACAGAGGTGTTTTTTGCAAAGTGCCTACCTGTAGATTTTGGCCTCTAGCTCAGCCGGCACCTAGGGAAACCTACCAAACCTGTGCGTTTCTGAAAACTAGAGACCTAGGGGAATCCCAGGAGGGGTGACTTGCGGGGCTCGGACCAGGTTCTGTACCCAGAATCCTTTGCAAACCTCAAAATTTGGCTAAAAAAACACATGTTCCTCACATTTCTGTGGCAGAAAGTTCTGGAATCTGAGAGGAGCCACAAATTTCCTTCCACCCAGCATTCCCCCAAGTCTCCCGATAAAAATGATACCTCACTTGTGTGGGTAGGCCTAGCGCCCGCGACAGGAAACACCCCAAAGCGCAACGTGGACACATCAAAAATTTTGGAAGAAAACAGAGGTGTTTTTTGCGAAGTGCCTACCTGTAGATTTTGGCCTCTATCTCAGCCGGCATCTAGGGAAACCTACCAAACCTGTGCATTTCTGAAAACTAGAGACCTAGGGGAATCCAAGATGGGGTGACTTGCGGGGCTCGGACCAGGTTCTGTTACCCAGAATCCTTTGCAAACCTCAACATTTGGCTAAAAAAACACATGTTCCTCACATTTCTGTGGCAGAAAGTTCTGGAATCTGAGAGGAGCCACAAATTTCCTTCCACTCAGCGTTCCCCTAAGTCTCCCGATAAAAATGATACCTCACTTGCGTGGGTAGGCCTAGCGCCCGCGTCAGGAAACACCCCAAAGCGCAACGTGGACACATCAAAAGTTTTGGAAGAAAACAGAGGTGTTTTTTGCGAAGTGCCTACCTGTAGATTTTGGCCTCTAGCTCAGCCGGCACCTAGGGAAACCTACCAAACCTGTGCATTTCTGAAAACTAGAGACCTAGGGGAATCCAAGATGGGGTGACTTGCGGGGCTCGGACCAGGTTCTGTTACCCAGAATCCTTTGCAAACCTCAACATTTGGCTAAAAAAACACATGTTCCTCACATTTCTGTGGCAGAAAGTTCTGGAATCTGAGAGGAGCCACAAATTTCCTTCCACTCAGCGTTCCCCTAAGTCTCCCGATAAAAATGATACCTCACTTGCGTGGGTAGGCCTAGCGCCCGCGTCAGGAAACACCCCAAAGCGCAACGTGGACACATCAAAAGTTTTGGAAGAAAACAGAGGTGTTTTTTGCGAAGTGCCTACCTGTAGATTTTGGCCTCTAGCTCAGCCGGCACCTAGGGGAACCTACCAAACCTGTGCATTTCTGAAAACTAGAGACCTAGGGGAATCCAAGATGGGGTGACTTGCGGGGCTCGGACCAGGTTCTGTTACCCAGAATCCTTTTCAAACCTCAAAATTTGGCTAAAAAAACACATGTTCCTCACATTTCTGTGGCAGAAAGTTCTGGAATCTGAGAGGAGCCACAAATTTCCTTCCACCCAGCGTTCCCCCAAGTCTCCCGATAAAAATTATACCTCACTTGCGTGGGTAGGCCTAGCGCCCGCGACAGGAAACACCCCAAAGCGCAACGTGGACACATCAAAAGTTTTGGAAGAAAACAGAGGTGTTTTTTGCGAAGTGCCTACCTGTAGATTTTGGCCTCTAGCTCAGCCGGCACCTAGGGAAACCTACCAAACCTGTGCATTTCTGAAAACTAGAGACCTAGGGGAATCCAAGGAGGGGTGACTTGCGGGGCTCGGACCAGGTTCTGTTACCCAGAATCCTTTGCAAACCTCAAAATTTTGCTAAAAAAACACATGTTCCTCACATTTCTGTGGCAGAAAGTTCTGGAATCTGAGAGGAGCCGCAAATTTCCTTCCACCCAGCGTTCCCCCAAGTCTCCCGATAAAAATGATACCTCACTTGCGTGGGTAGGCCTAGCGCCCGCGACAGGAAACACCCCAAAGCGCAACGTGGACACATCAAAAATTTTGGAAGAAAACAGAGGTGTTTTTTGCGAAGTGCCTACCTGTAGATTTTGGCCTCTAGCTCAGCCGGCACCTAGGGAAACCTACCAACCCTGTGCATTTCTGAAAACTAGAGACCTAGGGCAATCCAATATGGGGTGACTTGCGGGGCTCGGACCAGGTTCTGTTACCCAGAATCCTTTGCAAACCTCAAAATTTGGCTAAAAAAACACATGTTCCTCACATTTCTGTGGCAGAAAGTTCTGGAATCTGGGAGGAGCTACGAATTTCCTGCCACCCAGCGTTCCCCCAAGTCTCCCGATAAAAATGATACCTCACTTGTGTGGGTAGGCCTAGCGCCTGCGACAGGAAACACCCCAAAGCGCAACGTGGACACATCCAAAATTTTGGAAAAAAACAGAGGTGTTTTTTGCGAAGTGCCTACCTGTAGATTTTGGCCTCTAGCTCAGCCGGCACCTAGGGAAACCTACCAAACCTGTGCGTTTCTGAAAACTAGAGACCTAGGGGAATCCAAGGAGGGGTGACTTGCGGGGCTCGGACCAGGTTCTGTTACCCAGAATCCTTTGCAAACCTAAAAATTTTGCTAAAAAAACACATGTTCCTCACATTTCTGTGGCAGAAAGTTCTGGAATCTGAGAGGAGCCACAAATTTCCTTCCACCCAGCGTTCCCCCAAGTCTCCCGATAAAAATGATACCTCACTTGCGTGGGCAGGCCTAGCGCCCGCGACAGGAAACACCCCAAAGCGCAACGTGGACACATAAAAAATTTTGGAAGAAAACAGAGGTGTTTTTTGCGAAGTGCCTACCTGTAGATTTTGGCCTCTAGCTCAGCCGGCACCTAGGGAAACCTACCAACCCTGTGCATTTCTGAAAACTAGAGACCTAGGGGAATCCAATATGGGGTGACTTGCGGGGCTCGGACCAGGTTCTGTTACCCAGAATCCTTTGCAAACCTCAAAATTTGGCTAAAAAAACACATGTTCCTCACATTTCTGTGGCAGAAAGCTCTGGAATCTGGGAGGAGCTACGAATTTCCTGCCACCCAGCGTTCCCCCAAGTCTCCCGATAAAAATTATACCTCACTTGTGTGGGTAGGCCTAGCGCCTGCGACAGGAAACACCCCAAAGCGCAACGTGGACACATCCAAAATTTTGGAAAAAAACAGAGGTGTTTTTTGCGAAGTGCCTACCTGTAGATTTTGGCCTCTAGCTCAGCCGGCACCTAGGGAAACCTACCAAACCTGTGCGTTTCTGAAAACTAGAGACCTAGGGGAATCCCAGGAGGGGTGACTTGCGGAGCTCGGACCAGGTTCTGTACCCAGAATCCTTTGCAAACCTCAAAATTTGGCTAAAAAAACACATGTTCCTCACATTTCTGTGGCAGAAAGTTCTGGAATCTGAGAGGAGCCACAAATTTCCTTCCACCCAGCATTCCCCCAAGTCTCCCGATAAAAATGATACCTCACTTGTGTGGGTAGGCCTAGCGCCCGCGACAGGAAACACCCCAAAGCGCAACGTGGACACATCAAAAATTTTGGAAGAAAACAGAGGTGTTTTTTGCGAAGTGCCTACCTGTAGATTTTGGCCTCTATCTCAGCCGGCACCTAGGGAAACCTACCAAACCTGTGCATTTCTGAAAACTAGAGACCTAGGGGAATCCAAGATGGGGTGACTTGCGGGGCTCGGACCAGGTTCTGTTACCCAGAATCCTTTGCAAACCTCAACATTTGGCTAAAAAAACACATGTTCCTCACATTTCTGTGGCAGAAAGTTCTGGAATCTGAGAGGAGCCACAAATTTCCTTCCACTCAGCGTTCCCCCAAGTCTCCCGATAAAAATGATACCTCACTTGCGTGGGTAGGCCTAGCGCACGCGACAGGAAACAACCCAAAGCGCAATGTGGACACATCAAAAATTTTGGAAGAAAACAGAGGTGTTTTTTGCGAAGTGCCTACCTGTAGATTTTGGCCTCTAGCTCAGCCGGCACCTAGGGAAACCTACCAACCCTGTGCATTTCTGAAAACTAGAGACCTAGGGCAATCCAATATGGGGTGACTTGCGGGGCTCGGACCAGGTTCTGTTACCCAGAATCCTTTGCAAACCTCAAAATTTGGCTAAAAAAACACATGTTCCTCACATTTCTGTGGCAGAAAGTTCTGGAATCTGGGAGGAGCTACGAATTTCCTGCCACCCAGCGTTCCCCCAAGTCTCCCGATAAAAATTATACCTCACTTGTGTGGGTAGGCCTAGCGCCTGCGACAGGAAACACCCCAAAGCGCAACGTGGACACATCCAAAATTTTGGAAAAAAACAGAGGTGTTTTTTGCGAAGTGCCTACCTGTAGATTTTGGCCTCTAGCTCAGCCGGCACCTAGGGAAACCTACCAAACCTGTGCGTTTCTGAAAACTAGAGACCTAGGGGAATCCAAGGAGGGGTGACTTGCGGGGCTCGGACCAGGTTCTGTTACCCAGAATCCTTTGCAAACCTAAAAATTTTGCTAAAAAAACACATGTTCCTCACATTTCTGTGGCAGAAAGTTCTGGAATCTGAGAGGAGCCACAAATTTCCTTCCACCCAGCGTTCCCCCAAGTCTCCCGATAAAAATGATACCTCACTTGCGTGGGCAGGCCTAGCGCCCGCGACAGGAAACACCCCAAAGCGCAACGTGGACACATCAAAAATTTTGGAAGAAAACAGAGGTGTTTTTTGCGAAGTGCCTACCTGTAGATTTTGGCCTCTAGCTCAGCCGGCACCTAGGGAAACCTACCAACCCTGTGCATTTCTGAAAACTAGAGACCTAGGGGAATCCAATATGGGGTGACTTGCGGGGCTCGGACCAGGTTCTGTTACCCAGAATCCTTTGCAAACCTCAAAATTTGGCTAAAAAAACACATGTTCCTCACATTTCTGTGGCAGAAAGCTCTGGAATCTGGGAGGAGCTACGAATTTCCTGCCACCCAGCGTTCCCCCAAGTCTCCCGATAAAAATTATACCTCACTTGTGTGGGTAGGCCTAGCGCCTGCGACAGGAAACACCCCAAAGCGCAACGTGGACACATCCAAAATTTTGGAAAAAAACAGAGGTGTTTTTTGCGAAGTGCCTACCTGTAGATTTTGGCCTCTAGCTCAGCCGGCACCTAGGGAAACCTACCAAACCTGTGCGTTTCTGAAAACTAGAGACCTAGGGGAATCCCAGGAGGGGTGACTTGCGGAGCTCGGACCAGGTTCTGTACCCAGAATCCTTTGCAAACCTCAAAATTTGGCTAAAAAAACACATGTTCCTCACATTTCTGTGGCAGAAAGTTCTGGAATCTGAGAGGAGCCACAAATTTCCTTCCACCCAGCATTCCCCCAAGTCTCCCGATAAAAATGATACCTAACTTGTGTGGGTAGGCCTAGCGCCCGCGACAGGAAACACCCCAAAGCGCAACGTGGACACATCAAAAATTTTGGAAGAAAACAGAGGTGTTTTTTGCGAAGTGCCTACCTGTAGATTTTGGCCTCTATCTCAGCCGGCACCTAGGGAAACCTACCAAACCTGTGCATTTCTGAAAACTAGAGACCTAGGGGAATCCAAGATGGGGTGACTTGCGGGGCTCGGACCAGGTTCTGTTACCCAGAATCCTTTGCAAACCTCAACATTTGGCTAAAAAAACACATGTTCCTCACATTTCTGTGGCAGAAAGTTCTGGAATCTGAGAGGAGCCACAAATTTCCTTCCACTCAGCGTTCCCCTAAGTCTCCCGATAAAAATGATACCTCACTTGCGTGGGTAGGCCTAGCGCCCGCGTCAGGAAACACCCCAAAGCGCAACGTGGACACATCAAAAGTTTTGGAAGAAAACAGAGGTGTTTTTTGCGAAGTGCCTACCTGTAGATTTTGGCCTCTAGCTCAGCCGGCACCTAGGGGAACCTACCAAACCTGTGCATTTCTGAAAACTAGAGACCTAGGGGAATCCAAAGAGGGGTGACTTGCGGGGCTCGTACCAGGTTCTGTTACCCAGAATCCTTTGCAAACCTCAAAATTTGGCTAAAAAAACACATGTTCCTCACATTTCTGTGGCAGAAAGTTCTGGAATCTGAGAGTAGCCACAAATTTCCTTCAACCCAGCGTTCCCCCAAGTCTCCCGATAAAAATGATACCTCACTTGCGTGGGTAGGCCTCGCGCCCGCGACAGGAAACACCCCAAAGCGCAACGTGGACACATCCAAAATTTTGGAAGAAAACAGAGGTGTTTTTTGCGAAGTGCCTACCTGTAGATTTTGGCCTCTAGCTCAGCCGGCACCTAGGGAAACCTACCAAACCTGTGCATTTCTGAAAACTAGAGACCTAGGGGAATCCAATATGGGGTGACTTGCGGGGCTCGGACCAGGTTCTGTTACCCAGAATCCTTTGCAAACCTCAAAATTTGGCTAAAAAAACACATGTTCCTCACATTTCTGTGGCTGAAAGTTCTGGAATCTGGGAGGAGCTACGAATTTCCTGCCACCTAGCGTTCCCCCAAGTCTCCCGATAAAAATGATACCTCACTTGTGTGGGTAGGCCTAGGGCCCGCGACAGGAAACACCCCAAAGCGCAACGTGGACACATCCAAAATTTTGGAAAAAAACAGAGGTGTTTTTTGCGAAGTGCCTACCTGTAGATTTTGAGCTCTAGCTCAGCCGGCACCTAGGGAAACCTACCAAACCTGTGAATTTCTGAACACTAGAGACCTAGGGGAATCCAAGGAGGGGTGACTTGCGGGCCTCGGACCAGGTTCTGTTACCCAGAATCCTGTGCAAACCTCAAAATTTGGCTAAAAAAACACATGTTCCTCACATTTCTGTGGCAGAAAGTTCTGGAATCTGAGAGGAGCCACAAATTTCCTTCCACCCAGCATTCCCTTAAGTCTCTCGATAAAAATGGTACCTCACTTCTGTGGGTAGGCCTAGCGCCCACGAAAGGAAATGGCCCAAAACACAACGTGGACAGAACATATTTTTTCACAGAAAATAGAGGTGTTTTTTGCAAAGTGCCTACCTGTGGAGTTTGGCCTCTAGCTCAGCCGGCCCCGGGAGGGGGGGGGGGGCAGAAATGCCCTAAAATAAATTTGACCCCTCAAGCCCCCCCGCCCCTGCCCGGGAACAACCCCTGCCTACGGGGTCGCTCCCCCTGCATGACATTGGCGCCAAAAAACAAATCCCAGGCGCCTAGTGGTTTCTGCCCCCTTGGGGCAGATTGACCTAAAATCGGCCAATCTGCCCCCAGAGGGGGCAGAAATGGCCTAAATACAATTTGCCCCCCAGGGGAGCGACCCTTGCCTGATGGGTCGCTCCCCATCTCGGAAAATACAAACAAACAAAAAAAAAAAAATAACAAAAAAATTTGCCCTGGTGCCCTGAGGGTTCTGCCCCCCCCCCCCCTGGGGGCAGTTCGGCCTAATAATAGGCCGAACTGCCCCCAGGGGGGGCAGAAATGGCCTAAAATAAATTTGCCCCCCCTCAGCCCCCACCCCCGCCCCCGGGAGCGACCCTTGCCTACGGGGTCGCTCCCCCTGCGTGACATTGGCGCCAAAAAACAAATCCCCGGTGCCTAGTGGTTTCTGCCCCCTTGGGGGCAGATTGACCTAAAATCGGCCAATCTGCCCCCGGGGGGGGCAGAAATGGCCTAAATACAATTTGCCCCCCAAGGGGAGCGACCTTTGCCTGATGGGTCGCTCCCCATCTCTAAAAAAACAAACAAACAAAAAAAAAAGAAATTTGCCCTGGCGCCTAGAGGTTTCTGCCCCCCCCCCCCCTGGGGGCAGAAATGGCCTAAAATAAATTTGCCCCCCCAACCCAACCCCCCCCCCGGAGTGACCCTTGCCTACGGGGTCGCTCCCCCTGCGTGACATTGGCGCCAAAAAACAAATCCCAGGCGCCTAGTGGTTTCTGCCCCCTTGGGGGCAGATTGACCTAAAATCGGCCAATCTGCCTCCAGGGGGGCAGAAATGGCCTAAATACAATTTGCCCCCCAGGGGGGCGACCCTTGCCTGATGGGTCGTTCCCCATCTCGAAAAAACAAACAAACAAAAAAAAAAACACAACAAAATAATTTGCCCTGGTGCCCTGAGGGTTCTGCCCCCCCCCCCCCCGGGGGCAGTTCGGCCTAATAATAGGCTGAACTGTCCCCAGGGGGGGCAGAAATGGCCTAAAATAAATTTCCCCCCCCAGCCCCCACCCCCGCCCCCAGGAGCGACCCTTGCCTACGGGGTCGCTACCCCTGCGTGACATTGGCGCCAAAAAACAAATCCCAGGCGCTTAGTGGTTTCTGCCCCCTTGGGGGCAGATTGACCTAAAATCTGCCAATCTGCCCCCAGGGGGGCAGAAATGGCCTAAATACAATTTGCCCCCCAGGGGGGCGACCCTTGCCTGATGGGTCGCTCCCCATCTCGAAAAAAACAAACAAACAAAAAAACACAACAAAAAAATTTGCCCTGGTGCCCTGAGGGTTCTGCCCCCCCCTGGGGGCAGTTCGGCCTAATAATAGGCCGAACTGTCCCCAGGGGGGGCAGAAATGGCCTCAAATAAATTTGCCCCCCCCAGGCCCACCCCGCCCCGGGAGCGACCCTTGCTTACGGGGTCGCTCCCCCTGCGTGACATTGGCGCCAAAAAACAAATCCCAGGCGCCTAGTGGTTTCTGCCCCCTTGGGGGCAGATTGACCTAAAATCAGCCAATCTTCCCCCAGGGGGGCACAAATGGCCTAAATACAATTTGCCCCCCAGGGGAGCGACCCTTGGCTGATGGGTCGCTCCCCATCTCGAAAAAAACAAACAAAAAAAAAAAAAACACAACAAAAAAATTTGCCCTGGTGCCCTGAGGGTTCTGCCCCCCCCCCCCTGGGGGCAGTTCGGCCTAATAATAGGCCGAACTGTCCCCAGGGGGGGCAGAAATGGCCTAAAATAAATTTCCTCCCCCAGCCCCCACCCCCGCCCCCGGGAGCGACCCTTGCCTACGGGGTCGCTCCCCCTGCGTGACATTGGCGCCAAAAAACAAATCCCAGGCGCCTAGTGGTTTCTGCCCCCTTGGGGGCAGATTGACCTAAAATCGGCCAATCTGCCCCCAGGGGGGCAGAAATGGCCTAAATACAATTTGCCACCCAGGGGGGCGACCCTTGCCTGATGGGTCGGTCCCCATCTCGAAAAAAACAAACAAACAAAAAAAAAAACACAACAAAAAAATTTGTCCTGGTGCCCTGAGGGTTCTGCCCCCCCCCTGGGGGCAGTTCGGCCTAATAATAGGCCGAACTGTCCCCAGGGGGGGCAGAAATGGCCTAAAATAAATTTGCCCCCCCCAGCCCCCACCCCCGCGCCCGGGAGCGACCCTTGCCTACGGGGTCGCTACCCCTGCGTGACATTGGTGCCAAATAACAAATCCCAGGCGCCTAGTGGTTTCTGCTTGGGGGCAGATTGACCTAAAATCGGCCAATCTGCCCCCAGGGGGGCAGAAATGGCCTAAATACAATTTGCCCCCCAGGGGGGCGACCCTTGCCTGATGGGTCGCTCCCCATCTCAAAAAAAAAAAAAAAAAAAAAAAAAAACACAACAACAAAATTTGCCCTGGTGCCCTGAGGGTTCTGCCCCCCCCCCGGGGGCAGTTCGGCCTAATATTAGGCCGATCTGCCCCCGGGGGGGCAGAAATGGCCTAAAATAAATTTGCCCCCCCAGGCCCTCCCCCCCGGGAGCGACCCTTGCTTACGGGGTCGCTCCCCCTGCGTGACATTGGCGCCAAAAAACAAATCCCAGGCACCTAGTGGTTTCTGCCCCCTTGGGGGCAGATTGACCTAAAATCGGCCAATCTGCCCCCAGGGGGGCAGAAATGGCCTAAATACAATTTGCCCCCCAGGGGGGCGAACCTTGCCTGATGGGTCGCTCCCCATCTCGAAAAAAAAAAAAAAACAAAAAAAAAAACACAACAAAAAAATTTGCCCTGGTGCCCTGAGGGTTCTGCCCCCCCCCTGGGGGCAGAAATGGCCTAAAATAAATTTGCCCCCCCCAGCCCCCACCCCCGCCCCCGGGAGCGACCCTTGCCTACGGGGTCGCTCCCCCTGCGTGACATTGGCACCAAAAAACAAATCCCCGGTGCCTAGTGGTTTCTGCCCCCTTGGGGGCAGATTGACCTAAAATCGGCCAATCTGCCCCCAGGGGGGCAGAAATGGTCTAAATACAATTTGCCCTCCAGGGGAGCGACCCTTGCCTGATGGGTCGCTCCCCATCTCTAAAAAAAGAAACAACAAAAAAAAAAAAACAACAAAAAAAAAATTGCCCTGGCGCCTAGAGGGTTCTGCCCCCCCCCCGGGGGCAGTTCGGCCTAATAATAGGCCGAACTGCCCCCAGGGGGGGCAGAAATGGCCTAAAATAAATTGCCCTCCCCCCCAGGGAGCGACCCTTGCCTAAGGGGTCACTCCCTTTGCGTGAAATTCACGCAAAGAAAAAACTCCCTGGTGTCTAGTGGTTTCTACCCCCCTTGGGGGCAGATTGGCCTCATCAAAATAGGCCAATCTGCCCCCAAGGGGGGCAGAAATGGCCAAAATATAATTTTCCCCCAAGGGGAGCGACCCTTGCCTAAGGGGTCGCTCCCCACCAAAAAAAAAAAAGATGAAACATAAATTATTATTTTTTTTTAAATGGTCCCTGGTGCCTAGAGGTTTCTGCCCCCAGGGGGGGCAGAAAATGCCTTCCCGAAAATATGCCCTCCCTGGGAGCGACCCTTGCCCAAGGGGTCACTCCCTTTTGTCAATAACAATAAAAAATAAAAAAAATCCCTGGTGTCTAGTGGTTTCTACCCCCCTTGGGGGCAGATTGGCCTCATCAAAATAGGCCAATATGCCCCCAAGGGGGGCAGAAATGGCCAAAATATAATTTTCCCCCAAGGGGAGCGACCCTTGCCTAAGGGGTCGCTCCCCACCAAAAAAAAAAGAAATGAAACATAAAAAAAAAAAAAAAAAAAAAAATGGTCCCTGGTGCCTAGAGGTTTCTGCCCCCCCCAGGGGGGGCAGAAAAGGCCTTCTCAAAAAAATGCCCCCCTGGGAGCGACCCTTGCCCAAGGGGTCGCTCCCTTTTGTCAGTTTCAATAAAAAAAAAAAAATCCCTGGTGTCTAGTGGGGTTTCAAAAGCCGGATTGCAAGCAATCCGGCTTTTGAAACCCTCGGAGGGACTTCAAAGGGAAGGAAATACTTTTCCTTCCCTTTGAAGCCCCTCCGGGCCTCCCAAGTGATTGAAAAAGAAATGCTTTTGCATTTCTTTTTCGCTTCCAGCGCGACTAGGGAGGCCCCTGTGACAAATCAGCGCGAGCTCGCGCGCTGACGTCACAGGGGGGGTGGGGGGGTCGGGGGTGGAAGGGGAAGGTCTTCCCCTTCCATCCCGACTTGGGGGGGGAAGGGGGGTGCAAGGGGAGCGCACTAGCGCGCCCCCAAGTTCCCCTGTGCCATGGACGAGATGATCTCGTCCAATGCACGGAACCGGATAAGAGTTCAAAAATTCAAAAAAATTTAAAGGGAAGAGACAAAACAAAAGAACCTATACAGCATAGAATAATATGTTATTGATACACATTTTCCCAATACAGCCAAAAGTTATCTTTTCTAGACAGGGGACCCCGTTGTTCCAATGTACAAATTCGATTTACAGATGTTTGCCAATCCAGCACACGAGGAGGAAGAGGATCAATCCATTTACGACAAATTTCTCGCCTTGCTAGAAGGATTAATATAAACAGCAAATACTCCTGCTGAACTGACAATTTCTGGTAGTTTGTATCCTGTTCCCGAACCCCAAACACCACTATTGCTAGGTTTAAAACTAAGTTAACATTAAAGATTACCTTTAAGATACTGCCTATATCCCCCCAGTAATTCAACAACTTAAAGCATTGCCTAAACATATGGATATCATCAGCCTTATCTTCCCCACACCTTGGACACTTCTGAATTTTCCCAATAGCTGTTAATTTGGCCGGAGTCCAGTAAACCCTATGGAGTGTAAACAAGTGATTTTTCTTCAGCCCTGCTGGACTGGTGGTAAGCCACAATATTGAACAAGACTTTTGCCACAATGCTATAACATCTAGAGTTGGAAAAATCGCTCCCCACTTCGACAAGGGAAGGGATGCACTATCCTCTGTTGATTCCAACAAAGCATGGTACCATACTGCAACCTCTTTATTAATGATTTTCTGGTTTAGCTTCCCTTCCCATTTGCTCCTCCCTATTTCTCCATTTCGACGAGACTTTACCCAACTAGATATCTGAAGGTACTTGAATCTAGAAACTGTCGCACCAGTACCTTCCTGGAATGCACACCAACTTAACAATTCAACTCCTTCTATTAACTGGCCCCATCTTACCATGCCACTTGCTCTCAAAGGAGTTGATAGTTTGTCTATAAGGCATTCCGGAGTGCCAGGAGAATCCCAAATGGGAGCCGAACTACAAAAATAAGGTATCTCTAACACCCTCCGAAAATACATCCAAACATTGCATGCATGTCTGGGAAGTTTCAAACGAACTTTCTTGAAGTACCTGGGGTGTCCAAATTTATATAAAAAATGGTCTGCTCCTTCTTCAAGGTGTGCTGTTAATGCTCTCCAGACTAAATCATGCTCTGACTTTTTATTCAATAAGACTCTAATGTTTTTTAATTGGAAAGCCAAATAGTACCTAAAAGGGTCAGGAGACGCGACCCCCCCCACTCTCTTTTTCTACTCATCTTTTTCCAAGCAATCCTTACTCCCTTGGAAGCCCATACAAATGAGGATAAGTCCCCCTGTAGTTTTTTAAACCAGCTCTTCTTGAACTCTAGTGGGATAGTGTTAAATAAAAAAGTAAATTTTGGAAAAATGCACATCTTCAAAATATTGGATCTTCCAATTATCGTAAGAGGAAGAGCGGCCCACGCCTTTAACAGTTTTTTGGTTTCCCTATATGCTATGTCAAAGTTCAATTTAGCTACCTCATTAAGATCAGCTGCTAATCGAATACCCAAGTATCTGATCTCTTGTTTAACTAAGGGGGAAGCATACGACAAGTTCCAACACATTATTTCCGTCTTTTCTACGTTTATGCTGTACCCGGAATATCTACCAAATAGTTCCATCAAGGTGATGACCCTAGGTAGAGTAGACCTAACATAACTCGTGTATATCATCAAATCATCTGCGTATAACGCTAGTTTTTTTTCCCAACCCCCAATTCGAAATGGAATAATCTCCTTAGAAGACCGAAGTAAAGTAGCCAAGGGTTCAATGTATAAATTAAAAAGCAAGGGAGATAGGGGCAACCCTGTCGCGTACCCCGCCAGATCCTAAATTCTTGTGATAATTGGCCATTAACCAGGATTCTCGCTGAGGGGCATCTATACAATTCCCCTATCGCTCTGACGAAAGGGGTTCCCAAGCCCGCTTTTTCCAACACCACCTTCAAAAACAACCAATTAACGTGATCAAAGGCCTTAGCCGCATCAAAAGTGAAAATCGCCAATGGCGCCTTCTCGTGTTCCGCCAAATCTACTGCAGCAAATAACTCGTGAGTTATCTCGTGAAGCTGCCTCCCCTTCATGAAACCCTTTTGGTCCAGATGGATCAGATTGCCGATGACTCTCCCCAATTTCTTAGCTAAGATTCCTGTATAAAGTTTATTGTCCGCGTTCAGCAAGGAGATGGGCCTATAGGAGGAACAAGACAATGAATCCTTACCTGGCTTTAACAATAAGCAGATTGTCGCCTCTCTCCAGGAGTTAGGAATTTGGGCCCCTTCTATCAACATAGAATTAAATAGCTCTAATAAGAATGGAGTAAGTTCCTCCCCCAAAGCCTTGTATACTTCATTAGGTAGACTATCTGGCCCCGCTGCCTTACCTTTTTTCAACACCTTTAAACCTTCAACCAACTCAGCCTCATTTAGCTTGTCGTTCAATAAGAGCATTTTAGACTCCTCTAAAGCTGGGAGGTGTGCTTTATCTAAAAATTCTCTTACCGACTCTTCCAAGTTACCCAAACTTTCTGAATATATCTCCTGAAAAAAGGATACGAATGCCTCCTCAATCTCTTCTTGCTCCGTGCGGGTCTGATTCGTAAGATCTGATTTGACTGATAAAATGTGCTTTTTGGAAAGGTCTGACTTAACCTTCCACGCTAACAATTTACTGCAACCTTCTCCATATTCAAAGTGTGCATATTGACTACTTTCCCACTTTAACCTACAGCGATTTTCCAAAAAGGCGTCTAAACTAGACCGAACCATTTCCTCTTGACAAGACAGCTCCCTTAATAAGTCCTTTTTCCCTTCTAACCGCGCATTATACATTGAGACTTGAAGCGTTTTTAATGACAATTCCATGTTTCCCAGCTTTTCCCTCTGTTCCCGATACTTATATGATGCTAGGCTGACTAACCTCCCTCTTATATAAGCCTTAAACGCATCCCAAACACACCACAAACTTGCTGTTCCTTGATTCACATGGAAAAATTCTCTAGTGTCTTTTTTTAACGCTTCTACTATTGCGTTGTCTAGAAATAAAGTACGATTAATTGTGCTCCTAGTAGTCCTATTAATGACCCTGATGTCCAAGTGTAGTATTACTGCTGAATGATCTGACAAGTATGCTATATTGTGGGCTACCCTTGTTACCTCTGGGCATAAACTTTTATGAATTAGAAAAAAATCTATTCTGGATCTATGCCCATATTTTTTATTGTGAAATGTATATCTATCTCCTTCACCCCTTCTCCAGTGCCAAACATCTACCAAGCCTAAATCCTGCATCGCTTGTTTCACCAGTGCCCTTGTTTTAGGTGAATTTACTGTACCCCGGGGGGTTGACTTGTCCTGTGCATGGTCTAGCAATATATTAAAATCCCCACCTAATACCACTGGGTACCTAGCTGAAAGTAGAATATTAAATAGGTCTTGAAATGGCGTTGGGTCGTCAATATTTGGCCCGTAATAACTCGCCACTGTAATCCAGTGACCGCATACACACAGCTCTACCACTACCCACCTCCCTCTGGAGTCAACATGTACTGTTCCTGCCTTGAACCTCATGGATTTCTTAATCAAAACTGGCACACATTTTATTGTACTGGTTTGAGAAGAACGTACGCTAAATGAAACCCAATTCAGCCGTTTAAGCCAGGTCTCCCACTCACTTTGATGAAGGTGAGTTTCCTGCAGGATAATGATCTCCTCCTCAACCAATCGTAAATACTCAAAGATCTTCCTCCTCCTACCAGGCACCCTTAATCCATTCACATTCCAAGAGAGGAATCTCAACCTTACATTGCCATACATGAACATTCGTAGAGAGAAGGAAGAAAAAAGGAGAACACCGAACCCCCCGACCTATGTAGGCAAGATATGAGGACTTTCTTATTTTTGTCATTTTCAACCCACCAAACCCAAAACAAACCCCAACACCCCATGCCTCCCACCCCTACACCCAACACCAACATACCCCCAACACCACACCCCCCCCCCCAGAGGAACCCTCCCTATTTCTACTGGGATAACTATCCTGTTATCCCCACTTCGTACTCCTCGCCGGACGGGACTTTCCACTAGATCTTATTGAGACGCCTTAATCTGATCTATAAATGTGCTGACCTCCCCGGGATCTCTCATATTATACATTTTATTCTTCCACATTATACGGAGAGCGGCCGGGAACCTTAGTTGAACTGTAGCCCCAAGTTCACGGAGCTCTCGCATAAAGTTTCCCAGCTCCCACTGCCTGTCTAACGTTGCCTTAGACACATCTGATCTTATCCTAAGAGACCAATCCCCTTTGGGGAAAGCTCCAACCTTGAGGGCTTCGGACAAGATTCTTTCCTTTATAGAGTATGTGTTGAAATTTATCAAGATCCTCCTGGGGTTTTTCCTTCCTGAATTTTTCCTGAAAGGATCACGATGGACTCTCTGAATATCGTCTTCCAAATTAATCCCTGCTATACTAGGGAGGACCTCCTTAATCAACGTAATCACATAGCCCTTAATATCTTCCCCTTCCAAGCCCTCTGGGACTCCCAGGAGCCTGATATTATTTCTCCTCATGTTATTTTCCAATGTTTCCAATTTGTCCTGCAACAACTTTTCTCCCCGTTTTAATTATAAAATGTCCTTAGATTGAGCTAACACTCGCTCCTCATGGGCCTCCACCACCGCCTCTAACTTCCCCAACCGGTCTGTTAACAGGTTGATTTTACTTTCCAAGACTTCACAGGCTTCCCGAATCCTATTTTGATTAGTTTCTGAAATCTCGAATTTTCCCCTAATCTCTTTAGTAAGAGAGATTAACAGAGCCTGTACGTCCAAGTCGTGTGATTTTGATCCACTAGAGAAATTACCGTCAACTTCCAGTAAGGGTAGTGTCTAAGGGGGGCCCTCTCTCAACGTAGCTGGTTCCTTATCTAATAGTTTTTGAGCTGGGCCAACAGCTGAACCACCTTCAACTAGCTTTAAAACCCCTAACTCGCCTAAGACCGGTTGAGCGTCTGCCATGGCTTGTGGTGGAGGGATTGTAGTCTGAAAATACCCTGTAATCAACGAATCGCTCCTCCCGTGAAGCTCAATTTGACTTTCCTCCCGGAGGGGTAAAGGGTGATCCACAAGTAATGTTCTGAAGTTTGACCCCTCACCGTGGGTTTTATGATCTAAGTCCGCTGTGCCTGTTGTTATAGTCCCAGACAACTGAGACCGAAGATTAACACTTGCACCACGGGTACCGGGCTTACTTTTCCTGGCAACAATCAAGTCATTGACTTCTGCCCGGGCACCCCTGGGGCGACGCTTGATTGATGACATACACTGTGAGGCTCCAACACTCTCACACTCCCTTCTTACCCCCTTCCCAATTAAGTTACTTCTTGTGAAGACCCCCGGGGTCTCCGGGAGACTCCCACGAAGAGAGCAACGGGAAGTATAAGATCTCCCACGTCGCACACCTCTCGCCGCTTCTGTCCAAATACTGGAATTTGGTGTCTGCTTCCAGGACACCCCACCACCCCTCCCCGTAACCAATGACCCCCCCTTCTTGTTCGCCGTTTTCCTTCCTAGTTTTTTCCCGACGAAGGTCAGAAAAAAGACACTATAGGGGGGTAATTAGGATATTAACGAGGCCCGATAAAAGGAGTATTTATCTTTTTGTTTTCTTTCCCCCTCTCTCTTTCCCTGGCCACTGGAAATGCTGGAAAACACAGTACACGTTGTGAGGGTTCAAATACCCCCACTCCACAGGGAACCGAGCTGGCCAATGGCCCACCTCTTATCGCAAAGGCCTTTAAACCTGAAAAAATCCCAGTTGAAGCAACAATTCACGATCTTCAACACTTCCAAAACAAACTGTGTACCACCACGAATACAAGAATGCTGAATAATCGGCGACCATCTGCGCTTCAAATCCCTTCTGCGCAGTGCGGTGAGCTTACACAAGTTCTATGTTTCTGGGATGTCAAGGAGCCGGAACTTAACACTCCCTGACGAAGTGCAGTTGTGGAACGCAATACCAAGAACACGGTATTCCGCTAATCCATAGAAAACTCTTGCACCTACTTATTTTGCAAATGAGCAACACATGTATGTTTTATACGAGTTTGACTTAGGTGCCCCGTTACTCCTGGAAAGGCAGCACCGATAGTACAAACTGCCTCAGCCTGCTAAAGCCAGGCTACAACCAGGAGAATAAATGCCCCGGACTCGCCCCAAGCCGCCAAACAAATGATGTCACCGTCTTTGCTGCTTCTCGCTCGCTCCGCCGGCACGGCTCCAGGGCTTCCCCAAAGCGCCGAACGGGAGCTCTGGTTTCCAAACGCCAACTCCCGAACCAAATGTACAATGACGCGGGGGAATCCTCTCCCCCGCCAAAATCCCTCCTGACAGTCCGGCCGCCAGGGGCCGGGGGCTCCAAAGTTCAGAAACCAGCAAGCGAAAACCACCGGAGCTCTCCCGAGCACAGACCGGGGGAGATCTGCTTACATCCAAAATCGCGCGATGCTTGGCGTCTCTCGTCCGTCCGACGGGAGTTCACGGGCAGCGCGTTAGCTGACCGTCATGTTCCTCGATCTTCCACTACCTATCGACAATCCAACTATGTTGACTTGAAATCGACTGGCTGTGGAGGGTCACCCAACATCAGAGAGAAAAATCTCCAAAAAAGTGTCAAAGTCCAAATGTAAGAAGTTGCGAGGACTTCCCACGCAGCATATCTGAGGAGGGCTCCAGGGATATCAGATCCAATTTCAACTTCGGCCCAGATGAAGATTTCAGTCCTGAAAAAGCGACTAAGTCCGAAGGAAGAATTCTTCACCAAAGTCTCCTGCGATAATTATCTGGAGAGGGCTCCAGGGAGGTTGGATCATATCTCTGACTTTGTCCCGGTGAGAAAAATCTTCAAGAAAAAGACTAAGGTGGTCATTACAACCCTGGCGGACGGTGTTAAAGGTGTGGTAATATCGCAAACAGGCCGGCGGACAAAAAAAGGGAATCATGACCCTGGCGGAAACTGCCAACAAAGACAGCCACTTTAAAACTCCGACCGCCACGGCGGTACAGACAAGCAGCGCTGCGGTCACCGCCAACAGACAGGCGGAAGACAATGTACCGCCCATAGTATCACAACCCGCCAATCCGCCACCTTTTCCGGTGCGGATTCACCGTGGATAAAAACACGGCGGAAACAGTTCCTGCAATGGGAAAACGCTCACCTTAACACATCCCACGAGGAAGGAGGACACCATGGAGCCGGAATTACAAATCCTACCTGCCCTTCTCTTCCTACTCATCTACGAAGACCAGCGCCGGCGGCGGCGAAGACAACGGTGAGTACTGCACCTACAACATAGGGGAGGGGGGAGGCAAAAGTCTAGGGGACACACACGAAACACCCCCACCCTCGCATATTACAACACACACACCAATGCATGTACAAACATCACAGTAACAACCCACAACCCCCCCGGAAGAATGCAAAGACTAAACGAAATCAGTTCAAAAATTGTAATGTATCAATATACATGTGTCAAATTTATACAGATATATATAAACTCATACAAAGGTATATACATTACGAGAAGCAGTGCAGATATGCACATCTCAATGTCCGTGCACCACTAGTCCAAAAATGCATGGGCGAGGCCCACACAAGATACCTGTCCACAAACGGAGAGAACACTGCCGGGGCATCAGAGAGAAAAACAACAGGCACCTCAGGGGGAAGGGAAGAAGGGGCACCTCAGCCGGATTACAGCACCACGCCACATCCACGATGGGGCTCCATGCCCATTGATGTATCCTGGGGAGTGCAAAGCCACAGTCTCACAAGTCTTTACAGTGGGTGGGTTGCCCACTGTTCAATCCTAGGGAGTGCAAAGCCACAGTCTCACAAGTCTTTACAGTGGGTGGGTTGCCCACTGACCAATCCTGGGGAGTGCAAAGCCACAGTCTCACAAGTCTTTACAGTGGGTGGGTTGCCCACTGACCAATCCTGGGGAGTGCAAAGCCACAGTCTCACAAGTAGATAACAGCCTCCACTGGTTCTGGAGGGGGACTGGTGCCCAGAGTGCTTCATCCTGTGAAGGACAGAGGTAGTGGATGGATCTCTCCACTGGTTCTGGAGGGGGACTGGTGCCCAGAGTGCTTCATCCTGTGAAGGACAGAGGTAGTGGATGGATCTCTCTACTGGTTCTGGAGGGGGACTGGTGCCCAGAGTGCTTCATCCTGTGAAGGACAGAGGTAGTGGATGGATCTCTCCACTGGTTCTGGAGGGGGACTGGTGCCCAGACTGAATTAGTCTCCCCGTGACAGTTCCTGTCCTGTCACTGTCCCAGCTGCACATGGGATAACAATGCTTGATGTTGCGGTCTTTACCTTCTTCAGCGGTGCTTGCCCTGTTCAGCGGTGCATGCCCTGTTCAGCGGTGCATGCCCTTTTAAGCGGTGCTTCGCCATGGCGGTCTCTGGGCTGTTCAGAGGTGCTTCGCCATGGCGGTCTCTGGACTGTTCAGCGGTGCTTTGCCATGGCGGTCTCTGGACTGTTCAGCTGTGCTTTGCCATGGCGGTCTCTGGACTGGGCATTGGTGTGTGGCATGACGGTCCCTCATTGCCCAGCGGGGCTGTGGCTGCTGGGGCCCTCCTGGGCAATGCCAATGGCGGTGGTCTCCTGACCAGTGACGATACTTGTGCCCTCCTGGGCAATGACTCCGGCGGTGGTCTCCTGACCAGTGACGATACTTGTGCCCTCCTGGGCAATGCCAATGGCGGTGGTCTCCTTACCAGTGACGACGGTGCTGGCGGTGGCGTCCCGGCCGCCGGGAAGGATGCCGCCCTTCTCCGCCGTGATGCTCACACCAGGCTGTGCAGACTTCTTCTGGCCCTTCCCCACCTTTGTAGGAGTCACAGCTGACTCTGCAATCCCCCTGGGACCCCTGTGAGTTGTTTTGCCTCCAGGAGTCTTCACTCGGTCCCGTCAGCCACTTTCCAACTTCGGAGCCTTTACAGGGGGTGGACTGCCAGTGCCTTGGCTCCGTGTCACACTGCCTGCCCTGGTGGCCGGTGCACTCCACACATCTTGAACACGCACCACTGGTACTGGAGGCTTTTTGGCTGAGGCGCTACGACGGGACTGATGAATTGGAGGGGTGGGGGTGGGGGCAAAAAGGTCAACTTTGCAGAGGGACAGTTTCTGACGAACACTGGGATGGGTAGCTGGAGGGGGTCTGGGAGTGGAGGAAAAGGAGGTGGTTGTAGGAGGTGTCACTTTAGGTGTTTTGGGTGCAGGTGCAGGAACTGGAGGCTGTCGTGAGGCGGATGGATGTTGGGTGTGTGGGTGCCCGCGTTTGTGTACTTTGGGAGGGGGCATCACAGACACACTGGGAGAGGACACAGGTGATGTGTAAATGGGAGTGGAGGTGGTGAGTGCAGGTGAGCGGGGTGTGGTGCTGGGTGTTCTGGTGCGAGTCCTGGTGCCTGTAGATGTAGTGCATGCAGGTGAGAGTGTAGACGAGACTGGGAGGGAGGAGGGAGACGACGAGTAGGGGGACACAGTGGAGGCAGTGGATGTTGCTGTGTCTGCATGTGGGTGATGCTTGTGTGTGTGCCTGTGGGTTGTGTGGTGCCTATGTTTGGCTGAGCTACTTTTGGGTGTTGAGGTGTATGCATGCTTGTCTGATGGTGTGCTTGGGACAGGCTGGGGTACAGGGGGTTGGGTCTGGGTGGAGGAAGTTGGAAGGGGGAGGCTGGAGACAGGGACAATGGCTGCCATCAGTGCTGAGGCCAGAGATTGCAGGGTATGATGAAGGGCAGCCTGACCAGAATGAATGCCCTCCAGGAATGCATTACCGTGTTGCAACTCCCTTTCTACACGGATGGCATTCACAATGGTAGACTGCCCAACAGTGAGTGACCTGAGGAGGTCAATGGCCTCCTCACTGAGGGCAGCAGGGGTGACAGGGGCAGGGCCTGAGGTGCCTGGGGTGAAGGTGATGCCCACCCTCCTGGGTGAGCGGGCACGGGGTGAACGCTGAGGGGCTGCTGGGAGGGCGGTGCTGGTAGGGGAGGTGGCGGCTGTACCTGTAGAAGTGGGGGGTACAGATGGTGCCGCCACCACAAGGGAGCTCCCAACGGCGGACAAGTCCGTGTCGCTGGTTGGTGATCCGGTGACCGACGTGTAGCTCCCCTCGCCCTCCGTCCCACTGGTGCATTCTGAGTCCGTGGTGTGGCCCTCCATGGCCATGTGGGATGCAGCGCCCTCGTGCCCCGGTGCCTCCTGATGATGCTGATGCACATAAGAACAGGGAGAGCAGAAAAAGGGGGAGGGGACAACAGAAGAAAGACAGGTTGAGTGCATGGCTTACCGCTTCCGTTGGCGGACAATACAGACACAGCAGCCCCCTGTACTACGCCGTGCTCTTGGCCTCTACAGAAGCAAATCCTGCGATCTGGCCTACATGCCTATGGTGGACATCTGCACACATGGATGCCACAGGGGCATCTATACCTGTACTTGGGCCTCTACTGAGGTGGGGTGGAGTGCCACATGCCCTGCATTACGGAGGGGCCTAGCCTACGTATTTCTGCCTGGCCTAGATACACCCACAGCCCTCCTCCCTCAGACAGCCCCTCAACTGCGCGCCAAGTACCCAGAAAGAGGTTGTACTCACCCCCTTGTGTCTGCTGTGATGCCCTCAAGTGCCCATCCAACAAAGGGTAGGCCACCGCCATGATCTGGAACATCAGGGGGGTCATGGTGCGACGGGCACCCCTCCCACGTTGGGAGGCCATCCCCAGCTGAGCCTCCGCCGTCTTCTTGCTACAGTGGCAAATGTCCTCCCATCTCTTCCGGCAGTAGGTGCCCCGTCTCTGGTGGGCCCCCAGGGTCCGTACTTCCTTGGTGATAGCACGCCAAATGTCCTTCTTCTGGTGGGCGCTGACCTACATGACATGCACAAGGGAAGATGAGAAGTCATTACCAACTGCACCGTCGATGTAAGTGTCCCCCCTCCCTACACTTGCCATGTGGCACATGCATTCACATGCATTCATGTTCCCTGAACTCAGTTCCCTTCCCTCTTACAACCAGCCTTCTCCACCCAGGCATAGCCCATACAACGTGCTCCCTGTGTACTTACCTGTTGGTCTGGAGGACCGTAGAATAGCGTGTACTGGGGGAGGACCCCGTCTACTAGTTTCTCCAACTCCTGAGCAGTGAAGGCAGGGGCCCTTTCCCCAGACGCAGCAGCCATTGTCGCTTCCAGACCGAGGTCACAGCAGCACTTGCAGTGTAGGTCCTCTCCTGTCGAAGGTCAGGTATCGAGTGATTGAACAGATAGAAAATGGCGGTCACGTCCGCGGCGGTCACGTCCGCGGCGGTGACGTCCGCGGCGGTGACGTCCGCGGCGGTGCGTATCATCACCGCCCGCGCACCTGTTCATTGGCTCCTGGGACCCATAGGGTCCAATGTTAACCAATGCAGCATTGTGCCACGGTCTACGACCGCCAACCGCGACGGTGTGCAACGCTAGCGCAGTTACCTCACAATCCCATTGTCCCACTTTAGAGGTCAGGCAGCCGCCATTTCAGGGGCCCAAATGGCTTCTTTTACTACTGCGTCACACATAGCTAGGCCTACACTCAAAACACATACAGGAAGGGTTTTGTGTTTGGTGTCGTGTTCTGTGTATCTGTGGGTACATACCTGAAACTTTGTTGACTCTGTGGTCACTGTTGTCCTTCCTAGGCACCGTCAGCTGGGACAATTGAGAAGATGGCGGAATCCTCCGGTGTACCGACCGCTTGTGGACCTGTTGACAATGGAGGACAACTCGTCACCTACAGGTTTGACCGTGCCACTATCCAGGAACTATGTAACCAGTTGGAGCCAGACCTGATGTCACCAATTCACCATCCCACTGGAATCCCCCCTGACGTGCAGGTGCTGTCAGTGCTCCATTTTCTTGCAAGTGGGTCTTTTCAGACGACAGTGGCCATGGCATCTGGGATGTCCCAGCCTATGTTTTCCAACGTGTTATCCAGAGTGTTGGCTGCCCTGCTGAAACACGTAAGGAGATACATCATTTTCCCTGAGGTGGAGGATTTGGCTACAGTGAAAGGTGACTTTTATGCCTTTGGACATATCCCCAACATCATAGGTGCTATTGATGGGACCCATGTAGCTCTGGTCCCCCCCCACAGGAGTGAACAGGGGTACAGGAACCGGAAGAGTTATCATTCCATGAATGTACAGATGGTATGTTTGGCCGACCAGTACATCTCCCATGTAAATGCTATGTTCCCTGGGTCAGTGCATGACGCCTACATCCTGCAGAATAGCAGCGTCCCTTATATGATGGGTCAACTCCAGAGGCACCGTGTGTGGCTATTAGGGGACTCTGGTTACCCCAACCCTTCCTGGCTACTGACCCCAGTGAGGAATCCCAGGACCAGGGCAGAGGAACGCTACAATGAGGCCCATGGGCAGACTAGGAGAGTGATCGAACGCACCTTCGGCCTCCTGAAGGCCAGGTTCAGGTGCCTCCATATGACAGGTGGTTTCCTATTCTACTCACCAAGGAAGGTGTGCCAGATCATCATCGCCTGTTGAATGCTTCACAATCTTGCTTTGCGATGCCAGGTGCCTTTTCTGCAGGAGGATGGTCCAGATGGCGGTGTTGTGGCAGCTGTTGAGCCTGTGGAGCCTGTGGACAGTGATGAGGAGGAAGCTGAGGAAGAAGACAACAACAACAGGGAGTCAGTCATACAGCAATATTTCCAGTGACATACAGGTGAGAACATTTTCATTTTTACCATTACATTCACTGTCACACCTCTTCCTCTATCCTGTGTGTAATTTCATAGCATTATTTGGTAACTGAGTTGTACCTTTCCATTACGCTTTCACAGGTGTGGTTACCAACGTGTGTTATCTGCTTGCATCCTTCAAGGACTTGTGATGTGTGACATAGGTATGTTGGCTTTACAACTATAAACGCATTTTGACACTGTCATTGATGATACATTTTACCAAGTCACAGACTGACTCCAGATTGTTTTGTGGTTCAAGGGTGTTTATTTAAGTGCTCAAAAATGGAGGGGGGTTGTAATATGGTGATGGGGGACGGTGGAGGAATGTCCGTGGCAGAGTCCAGTCCATTGGTCACACAGGTGCACTGGCCATATGGGCTTTGGAAGTGGAGCTGGGGCAGTTAAAGTATAGACAGGGTAACAAAGGGGGACAGTGGGAGGACAATCAGGGTGGTCTCATTTCCTGGCGGGGGTCTTGCCATCTTGCTCTGTCCTGTTCCTGGATCTCAGGGACCGCTTGCGTGGTGGTTGTCCGTCTGCAGGGGGTGGGGTGCTGGTGTGGTGGTCCTGTGGCGGGGCGTCCTGTCCACTAGCGCCGGCGGAGGTGGTGGGCAGTTCATCGTCCATGCTAGTGTCAGGGTCCCCTTGGAGTGCCACGGTGTCCCTCAAGGTCTGCTGTATGTCCTTCAGCACCCCTACAATGGTGCCCAGAGCGGAGCTGATGGTCCTGAGCTCCTCCCTGAACCCCAAATACTGGTCCTCCTGCAGGCGCTGGCTGTCCTGAAACTTGGCCAGGACCGTCCCCATCGTCTCCTGGGAGTGGTGGTAGGCTCCCATGATGGAGGATAGGGCCTCGTGGAGAGTGGGTTCCCTTGGCCTGTCCGCCCCCTGTCGCACAGCAGCCCTTCCAGTTCCCCTGTGTTCCTGTGCCTCCGTCCCCTGGACCGTGTGCCCACTACCACTGCCCCCAGGTCCCTGTTGTTGTTGGGGTGGTGGGTTCTCCTGGGTTCCCTGTAGTGGTGGACACACCGCTTATTGATGTGTCCTGGGTACGGAGGTATGGGACCGCTGGGTGGGTGCTGTGCTGGTGTTAACAGAGGGTGGAGGGTCAGTGTTGGGCTGTGCCTGTGCAAGGGGAACCGACTGTCCCGAGGCCCACGATGGTCCGGGCTGGTCTTCAGGATCCAGTAGGGCAGAGCTGCTATTGTCACTGTGGGCCTCTTCTGTGGGTGGAGTGGAGTTGTCTGGACCCTCCGGTGTGGTGATGGTCCTTCGTGATCCTGCAGGGGCATAAGTGCATGATTATTGCATGTGTGTGTGTCATGGTGTGCAATGGGTGGCTCACCGTGTACCCCAGTGCAAGCATTCCTGTGGGGGAGCTTGTGTGATGATGGTTGGGGGGGTGTTCTGGGTATGTGCAGTGAGCATGCTTTAGTGAGGGGTGACCATGCTTAGTTGTGTCATGGAGGGCGTGGTGTTGGGATGTGTGGTTTGTGTTATGAGTACATTAGTGAGGAGTTGTAGTGATAGGGGAGGGGATGAGGGTGGGGGTGTGTGATAGCATGCAGGTAGGGTGGGGGATATGATAGTTAAGATTTGACTTACCAGTGTCCATTCCTCCACCGACTCCTCCGAGGCCCTCTGGATGCATGATGGTCAAGACTTGCTCCTCCCATGTTGTTAGTTGTGGGGGAGGAGGTGGGGGTCCGCCGCCAGTCCGCTGAACCGTGATGTTGTGCCTGGAGACCGCTGAACGCACCTTCCCCCGTAGGTCGTTCCACCTCTTCCTGATGTCCTCCCGATTTCTTGGATGCTGTCCCACAGCGTTGACCCTGTCGACTATTCTGCGCCATAGCTCCATCTTCCTGGCTATGCATGTGTGCTGCACCTGTCAGCCAAATAGCTGAGGCTCTACCCGTAGGATTTCCTCCACCATGACCCTGAGCTCCTCCTCGGAAAACCGGGGGTGTCTTAGGCGTGACATGGGGTGGTGTAGGTGATGTGTGGGGTGGTGTATGTGGTGATGTGTAGTGGTGTGTGGTGTTTGGTGCGTGGATGTTGTTTGGGTGATGGTGTTGTGTGCCTCTGTGTGGTGGGGTTGTCTATTCTGTGCTCTCTCTCTGGCCTTTGTTCGTGATTTTTTGATCGTAGGGGTTTGTGGGTGATGTGGGTGTGTGTGGGTACGTGTATCAGGTGTGTGTATTTCGAAATGTCCAATGTGGCAGTGTTTTGGAGATGTGTGTGTATTTTGAGCGCAGCGGTGTGTACCGCCAATGGAATACCGCAGTTGAAAGACCGCCGCGTGGATTCGTGGGTCGTCATAGCATGGGCGTGTTTCTGTTGGCGTGGAGGTGGAGGTTTTATTTTCGCCAGTTTAACACTGACCTTTGGTGTGGCGGAGTTGTGTGGGTGTCTGAATTTCGGTGGATTCCGAGATGTGTGTCATAATAGCTGTAGCGGAATTCCGCAGCCGCGGCTGTGTATTGGCGGTCTTCTGCACGGCGGTAAGCGGCTTTTACCGCCAATGTTGTAATGACCCCCTAAGTCCGAAGGTAAACTTTTGACCGAGGCCTCCCGCTTTCTGTAGCTGAGCAGGGCTCCATCGCAGTCAGCCTCAAATTGTGACTTTGCCCCGGTTGGGGTATGAACAGATATCCCGAATAGTGCTTTTAGCTTCTATGCGCTAAAAAACATTTATTCCTTCAAAATACATATCTTACCTTCCCCTTATCTGATTTGTATCATTTTGGTGTCAAATTAAAGATAAAAATATTAATATTTAATACTTTTATTACTTGGTTTTGAATTTTTAAACTGTTTCCTGTTTTTTAAATATTGTTTTGTGACATTTAAATACTTTACACACTTTGGCCCATATTTATATTTTTTTAGCACTGCATTTGCGCCGCTTTTTGACGCAAAAACGGCACAAACTTGCAAAATACATCTGTATTTTGCATGTCTGCGCCGCTTTTGCGTCAAAAAAATGACTCAAATGCAGCACTAAAAAAAGTATAAATATGGGCCTTTGACTCCTAAGTTAAGCCTTGTTGCTTGTTGCCAAACAACCAAGGGTAAAACTGGGGTTAATTTATTGAGACCTAACTGGACATAGTGGGGGTTAGTGGCCTAGTGCTAAGTGTAGCCCTGTCCTTACCAATAATCCATTTTCTATCAAGGAGTCTTGTGGTCTGTAGAGAAATGTAAGAGGCATGGAACCCTAAATTCAGAAATGTCCCTCAGGGAAAACAGAAAGAATACGCAGGGAGGCTGAATGGAAGCAAGCTTAGCGAAGTATAAGGAAAACCCATCAAGGGCTGCGGTCAGACGATAGGCTTATGAAGGTGGGACTTCTTAGCCTGCCTCCTCTTTACCTACCCCAGAAACCCTTCCCCATGTGACACGGAAGTGACTATTACAAGCTCCTAGTGCAAAAGACAAGTATCTAACATTTGCACACCAAAGTCCCTTTGTCATAAGTGTCATGATGGAAACTAGTGTCTTTACCTGAGACTTAGGGCCAGATTTACCAAATTCTCACACAATGCAGCAGCCAAAAATGCTAAGCTGCGTTGTGTGAGGATAGAGCAGGGGAACACTATATTAACAGAGATATGGCTCCTTCCTCCTCACTCCCTACAGCTGGTGCAGAGGTTTGCTGCCAGGCATACACATTTGTTCCAAAGTGCAAGGGTTTGTGTGTAGCATAGGTTTTGTAATGGAAAGCTATATACTTCAGGTAAAACAAATATGCTTAGACTACATTTAAAACATTTCCTACTTTGAATCAGTGTTGTACACTGCAGCACACATGCAAATTCTGAGAAAAAAAGGAGAAGTGTAAATATTTCTCCTTTTAACATTTGATTTCAAATGGTGTTATGTTATGTTGGTTGATAGGGTTTTGCATCAAAAACCGTGTGTGGTTTCATGGGAACGCCCATGTACCACCCATGGAATGCCCCCTTGGTGCTGAGTAATGCAAACCAGCACTAGATGGTGCTTTGCATTACTTTGGGATGCGGCCTGAGTTATTGTCAGTGGCTGGGATTAATTGAAGCATACTATCCATCACCTTATTGTTGATAACCCTAAGTGCACTGGGTATGTCTAGACATGGGTCCTGGGCTCTCTGTGCCACTGAAACCTAGCTATACATGGCTTAAGAACTTTAACTAGCGTGAACCCAGTCCTAGGTTGCTTGTGTTCCGGTTTAGGGAGGACCTGACCTGGCAGTTTGGAATGGACTGTTTCCATGAGGAGCAGGGTCAAGACTGATTTGAATATGGCTAGATCCAAACTGAGGTGGCATGGGGAGCAAAAAAATGATGGATTGGGATGGTGCCGAGCGATTGTCAGTAGCTGGACTTAATTCAAGCATTCCATACATCACTTTGTTGTTTTTGCATTTGCATCCCTAAGTGCACCGGCTATGCCTACAGGTGACTTCCGAGGTAACTGTGCCACTAGAACTAAGCTATGCCTTGCTGAAGCACTCTAACTAGGGTGAACCCAGTCCTAGGTTGTTTGTGTTCTGGTTCCGGAAGGACCTGGCCTGGCAGTTTGGCCTCGACTTTTTCAGGAGCAGGTTCAAGACTGATTTGCATAGGGCCAGGTCCAAACTGAGGTGGCAAGGTGGGAAAAAAACTGATGGATTGGGATACAGCCTGATTGATTGCCATTTGCTGGGATTAATTAAACTTTTCATCCGTTACCTTATTTTTCTACTTGCGTTACTTTTAGGCAACTTTCTAGCACAAAACAAGTTTTGCACTGGAAGGTAAAAACAAAATTAGATGGTTTGTGTGATCTTTCTTATGCAAACCCAACAAAACATGTTAGCAAATCTACTCCTTAATGTGTGGTGTAGGTGAGTTCCTGACACTCAGCTACTTCTACCTTACTGAAACATTTACAGCTCTCATTTATTTCTCACACAGTGTAAACAAACTGTTATTTCCATACACAAAGTGGTAGCTACACCACAAGATAATTGCCACTCCACCGGTGAAGTTGTTCCCCGGGTTAAGTCCCTGAGTCTGCCACAGAACTAGAAAACAAAAAATATATATGCTACACTGACATCTTCTTATAAACCTTCAACAGTTTTTCCATCATCATTTAGGCACTCTGGATGTAGATGTAAACGCCAGAACCAGACTGAACATATGTTTCCATCTGCAACACTTCGTCCATATTTGAATTCACGTAGACCTCCGACCGTCGAGTTTCTTTATCATTTTTACCTCATGTAGCCTTATTTCCAGTTTTGATCACCACTCCGCAGTACATCTCTGTTGCCGTTCTTAATCATTTCCAGCTCTCCTTAGCGCATTTACTTTCCGTTTATTAGGCCTGTTTTCAGCATTAAACATTGCTACCAACTCACCAACAATATGAATCATAGAGCACCACAAGATCTATGATTTATTTGTGCTATTGAGGGCACCACGATCTGCCTATAGTTTTCCACATCTCATATCCCGTTCTAAGATTACATGATAATTTGGTTCTTTTTTATTCAGTGCACAATGTCTTTATTGTTAAGCCTATATTCCATGCAATGAACAGAGAGAAATCATAAAACCATCACTCATACTTCACAATACAAGATCGTATGAAATCACTCTGCTTCTAATTCATTACCCTTTAAAATGATTATATAAGTTATACAACTTATAGCATAACTGACTATCCTTGCCTTCATATAATAGGTTCATAATAAGAGGAAAAACTCTTCTTGGTGTATTTCCTCGTTTTTTAGACTCTGCAGTAACTAGGCTGTAGTTACATGATATACCCTGAGAATGATAACTGTTTTGGCTTAAAGTTGTCAAAACTGACACCTTGGTAAGTGAATTCTAATTGTGCATAGATGTTTTGCACAGTTGCACATAGGTCAGTTGTGGGATGCAAGACTGAAGGCAATGCCTCCCCCACTTGCATCTTAGAAAGTGGCATTCCAAAAAGTGCATGTTTTCTGCAGCATCCAGCTGAGGGCTGCGTGGAATAGTGTGGTAATTAAACATCGTATGATACAAACTTATTTAGAAAAATAATACAAACTCCAGATGTGCATCCTACATGTAAATAAGTGTAACAACGTTAACATTATTATTAACTTTTATAGCCATTATTATATACAAGTACTTTAACTTAAATATTGTCTGTCGAAGCCTTAACTACAATGTATGGGTTGCCGAGGTCGGGTATGACAGGCACATACAGTGGCGAGATATCTTTTAACAAGCTCTAATCCACACGTGCCAGAAGTAGAATGATTCAGAGGTCTGTCATAGTTCAACCCACCTTCGTGACACACTCGAAAACCAGACTGGATGCAAGGTGACGCTGCATGCAGCATGGTCTACAGTTCATAGACAACCAGACCTCCTCATCTTTGCATTTACTGTCTGCCTTGCACCACACCCACGTCAGATGCCCACTTATCATAGTGATCTGTGTGTTTAAACCTCAATATTTGTATATTGCTACCATGTGGCAGGCACTCACTTTGTTGTCTTTGAATACTTGATTAGTTCATAGTTTTTTGCTGTGCTTTTTACTTTAAATATGACAACTTTTGGCAATTCTGCAACCTCATGTCTCCTTTCTTTATACACCTGAACAACTGTATATGTCTATTCAAGGGCCTCTAGATTAGCTTAATTTAGTAACCATTTTTTTCAATTTCTTGCTCCACTGCTTCTTGATCATCACTTCCCTTAATCCAGTGTCTGGCTGTCCACTTCCTATTTCATGTTAGTATAAGAGGCAGAAAAATGAGGGGGAAGCAAGACTAGTAGAACTATTGGGCTACATTTAAAATAAGTACTGCATTGCTGCATTGAGGCAGTGATGCGTCAAAAACAGTTGTGATGCACAGGAATCTGTTCTGACGCCATGGACGTGCCATATTTGCAGTATGGGGCATCATGACACAAGGACCCAGAGTGTGTCAGAAATTCTGAACTTTGAAGTAAAAAGTGGAGCCTCTCTGAATTTGGCCTCAGAATTGACACAACTTCAGCCATGCCTCAAACATTAAAGGTGCTACGTCTCTTTTAAAAGACAATAGTAGCCTAATGTTTTAGGACCAATGTAAAAGACTGTAAAATGGTGGAATATCAACATCTACACTATTACATTGGCCATGGGTGTAAGAGAGTATGCATGCAGTATGTCTACATGCCACATTACTGTGGGCATAGTGTACATAATTGTATGAAGAGACCTGATTAGGTGTGACATAGAGAATAACAGTGTAATGTAAGTGAATACAATTATATGTTAGATTGGAAAGTGGAAAGAAATGTATTATTTACCTTATGTGTGTACTTACCTATTGACCTTTGAGAGTATGCAGACCTGGACTTGGGGACCACTTCCTCCATGGATAAGTGACAATCCTGGTCTGTTCCTTGAAAACAATACAAAAAGTCACATAGCCTTGCTGCAGAGGATGACGGAATCATTGGTGACATGGTCCCAGCTTGGTCCAGGGGTCCTATACCATGAGTGAAACATGTGTGGACCCACTACTAGTAGAGAGGAAGTGAAAAACAGACATATTCCAGTGTTTAAACTGACTTCAGCTGGTCAGATCACTATTGGAAAGCCTGGCGTAGGAATTTTTATGCATTTTGGACATTTGTCATTGATGCATCACTTTCCTAAACATTTGTAAATAAGGACGCGTCAGTTCTGTGTGTGATTTTAAGAGGGAACACCTACTTTGTATATGATTAACTTAATCTGATGCAGCCGGTTGTAGCACAGGTAAAGAACGATGCACAGGAGAGATAAGTGACACATTTCACTGAATGCGTCATTTTGTAAATATGGAGCAAAGAAAACACCGGCACTGCATCAAATAAAGTGAGGTGGACGCAGCGCAAGCTCCTTGTAAATATGGGCCATTGTTTCTCTGCTTTACCTATTATCTCATTCTGTAGATATAGTTCACTTCCTGACACTTCATTCCATTGTGCCTACTTCCTTCTGAATCTCGAATCACACCAATATCCATTCAGTCTATCCAAAAGCTATTTTCACTGTAGCAGACATGGTAGTTCCATATGGAAACACAGAGGTAATATTAAACTTTAATTATTTTATCTCTGCCTAGGAACCAGATAAAAAGTTAATTCTTGGACTTTTAAAAGTATTTACTATGTATCTAAATCAGTTGGATTTGTAATAAATATTTAGTAATTTAAAAAGACTTTAAAAAGTCACCTTCTACCTATCTGAAACATCTAGAAGCCTATTTGCATGAGCTTTCAACTTTCGCGAAGGAGCTAAATAGCATTTTGATGACGTGTGAATTTGCTGTCAGAGCTGAGACAAAGGCCTTGATTGTGGGAAAGTATTTAGTCCTCTAAAAGGATGATCATGTGACCAGTGGCCAGGAACTTATTTACTTTCAAAGAGACCTACCCTGTCACAGGTAGATGTAGCATACACCTGAAACTGCTCCCTTCTTTAGTCCTACCTGGCACAGTGGAGCAGAGCTCCTCCAAGGGTGACCACAGAGCAGGGTTTGTACATTTCCTTCGCCACATGTCTAGTACACAGGAGCTCTGCACAGTGGAGAAGAGGTACTGCCATCTTGGTTTTAGGTAGAGGGGGACACTGTGCCATTGTTTGCAGTAGGGCATTTAGGAACTTCTGTTAAAGTGGATAGGCGTCTTCGCCCTGCACAGCTTACTACTCCATATATTATATCATTGATGACATATTCTATGCCATCTTTCATATTCTCACTGCAACATTTGCAATGAAATTATTGATGAGACAACTGCGCATGGTGAAGGCGCAAATTATAGTCACCATAGGGTGTGTGTTTAAGTTACTTGAAAGAACTGTAACTATAACTGCTGAGTTTCTATAGTTTTGTACGAGTAAATTTCGAACCTAACTATAACAGCCCTGTAAACTTTTTATTTTTCAGTGAATATAGACTGTATACATACATACACTACATACACCTATAAACATACATATAGATACATATATAATATATAATGTCTCAAATTAGTAAAAATAAGGGGTGTGCACAAAATGTAAGTAATCTGCTTTCACTCATTTACGAGAAGTTTCAGCAAAACTACGTAAATTACATGTAATTATGCAAAATGAAAATCATCATTTTTCTATATATGTTAATACAAACATGCACCCTCATGTAATTTTTTTGTCTCAAGGACGCATTTAAAGAAAGCACCACAAACAGCAGCTGCTTGCATTCAGTTGTTCCTGTGTTCTTTTGGTAATTTTTTTAATGGTGCCATTTGTGGTTATTTTTTATTGTGAATAGTACATTATTCCACAAAGTGCATCAATGGCATAATTTGGGGAATTCCATAACAACTGTAGTGTGAACTTCCTGAAAATGTGCAAATATGTAATATGTACATAACAGAGTGGTGGTCGCCACTTGAACTTATGGTTAAGCAAGAGTATTATGGTTTGAACAGCAGGTCCGGAGTCACTTGCTAGAACAAACAGCTTCACTTTCTTTAGAACAGAGAGATGGTCTGTGTTACTCAAGGTTGAAATTGGCGTCCATGTTGATTCCATGGGAATTTTGATGAAAGTTATATTGAGGTCAATGTCATTAAGACTGCTTTGTATTTTTTTTTGTTTTGTTATTCCTGGCAAATAACAGGAATTCAGTCTTGGTTGGATTGTGCTTGAGGTATGTGCTGTACTCCCAAGTCTAGAAGATGTGTACGCAGTGTTGGAGGCAATGGATGCCTGAAGGAGAGAACACTTTGAAGTAGAGCTGAGCGTCATTGGGATATTGGTGAATCTTGAACTTGAAGTGACTCCATGTAGAGTTTAAAGATGACTGAAGACGACAGTATGCAATGCTAAAGGAATTTGCAGGTTTTAGGGATCATTTGGGAAATGTAGGTGCTCAGCTGAACAAAGTGGTGTCGGTTGGAAACATAGAAGGAGAATAAATGAAGGACACTGCCTCTGAGTCCAATTCAAGATACCAAGGCATTTAAGAGGGTGGGGTAGTTGACTATGTCAAAGCAGCTAATAACTCCAACAATATCAGGAGACAGGATCATCTTCATCTGTGAACAAGAGAGACACATCTACGGTATGTAAGATAGCATTCTCCATGCTGCAGCGTGATATGAAGCCATATTTGTAGTCATGTAAGAGATAATAGCATTGACTGCTAACAGATTTCTTATAGACCATCCCAAATCACGGCTGATTTCAAACCAAAATCTTCAATGCACTGAAGCAGCATTTAGAACTGTTTTGGGAATATTTCTTCCTCATCTGAGACATATCAAGATAGTGGATCATCCAAGGAAACTATAGTACCGTCTTGGAGCAATGGCTAGATTAGTTGAAGTGGCTGGGTATCCACCACAAATAATAAAGTCACTATCTTGTCAGGTCCTGTTAAAGATTTCAGTAATTAAATTCCGAGCTCAGCCCCTGGTATCTGTGGCACTGGATTGAAAGGGTGTTTAGAGAAAATAAGTTCTTAGAAGAACCAAACATGTTAAAAAACAAAAACAATATAATAAAACTCCCATTCCAAATTATGAAAAAACATTGCACCAAAATGACAACAATCCAATTTGGGGATCCATAAATGTGATTTTGTTTACAGTTTTAAGAGAAAATAGCTTCAAGAAGCACAAAGCACCAATTATGGTCAATGAACCCTACAGACCTGGACCTGGGCACAACTTGAGGCTGACTCTGATAGAATGCTGGTTGGATACACCAAGTAGACTGGCCTGGAAGTAAGGAAGTTCAAAAACATTTCTAAACACCAATCTAAGAAAGGACGTTGTTGTTTTAATATGAGGAAACACTCTTATCCATGCAGGACAAACTTGAATTTAATCTGACATCCTGGAATGGACAATCAGATACTGTTCACAGTTGGTCCCCTTGAAACTCTGGAGTTCTGGGGCAAAGTTTTTGAAAAAAGTTAACAAACTTTTTAAGTTGATGAAACTACCACATTAAGGGACACCTGCATGGGACACCAGCACCTGAGGCGCTGCCCCCATGGACACAGGTGCCGGCACTTATCGCCACAGCTGATGCTAAAGAGCGTCCTTGATTCCCGCAGCGCGGGAGACCTGCACGGGACACCAGCGTCTGAGACACTGCCCCCAGGGACACAGGGGGCGCCGCTTATTGCCACAGCTGATAATAAAGAGCGTCCTTGATTCCCGCAGCGTGGGACGCCTGCACGGGACACCAGCGCCTGAGACGCTGCCCCCAAGGACACAGAGGGTGGCGCTTATCGCCACATCTGATGCTAAAGAGCGATCTTGATTCCTGCAACGCGGGTTGCGCCTGGGCTAAGCCCATGCCAAGGGCTGGCCCATCGATGATCGTCTGAGACCGATTGAGGCCGGGCTGGGCAACCCATCTTGGCCCTGAGGTAGGAACTGTTGTTGAAACACGTTGTTGTTTGGCACTGCTAGTTCTATGTTGCAGATAATTTTGTAATGCAAGAATGGGGAAGCATAAGGCAAAAGGAAGCCCAACAGTGGGCTCAGTGCAAACTAAAATTCCTAAGCTCCACCAAATGCCACATACCTTTACTAATTGTATAACTATTGAAATAGACACTGTGACTGAAGAGGTAGATTCTTTGTTGAAGAAAAGGGAGAAGAATCCACGAAAAGGGTTGAAAAGTGGCTCCCTTTCCCCCTTTCTGAAGGCCAGATGTCCTAGTAAAGAAAACACTTCCTCAAACTCAAATGGAGATACTTTGGTGATACCGGCAGTTCAGGCCGAAGGCTACTACCCACACCTCCTTAAAACAAGGAATCATGAGGAATGAGGGTTGCTCTAGTCCCCTTGCTAGGTCGGTTTATGGTGGCAGAGGATTACGGGCTAGTCCCTCTAGTCCATCTGGTACCAAGGGTCATTCTTGTGTCTTACCTGCTCCTCTACAGTGTGCAAAACTGGTGTGGGATTCTACTACTGCGCAAACTTCTTTTAAACTTTCTATTAGTGGCTATCCAATCTATATGTGCAAGGTACCTTTATTACCCCCAATATACGTGAAGATAGATCATAATTAATAAATATGGCCATTTATTGGATATGGCATACCAGAAAATGTGGTTCCATTTTCCATTCAGATATATTATCTGCCGAATGTTTCTCTGAGAAGGCGGGCCACTGGGTTGGTTGAGGGCTTCCTATCCCTGGAGACTCCCAATCCCATGCGAAATGGTTTAAATATTTGTCTCAAAAGCTGAAGGCCTATGAATAGTCCCTTCTCTAAGAGAATTTCCTCCACCTCGAACACTAGATCTCAAAATGAGGGAACTGGGGCCTTCGTTCCACCTGTAGCGACGCCCCTTATGGCCCATAAGAAGGAGCATGTGTGCTCAATTGAGATCAATTCACTGGAGATAGTACAAACAGTTGTTACTTCAGATATTGACTGACTGTTTTTTTTCTCCAGCCTTCCGGGCTAACACTGTACTTCACCTTGCGGCCAATCTGCAGCCAGCCAGTGATCCAAGTCTAGAACCATCTTACCTTAGGACCCTGGCTTTAGTGTACAATGTAAAAATGGCAAAATCAAAACGCATGGAGAGCTCTGTAAGAATGTTTATTCTGGAGCTCCCCCAGAAGGTCTATACGGGTTTTGAGACCTCAAGCCTCGAATTTATCACATGGAATGTGGCCGGAATTTGAAATAACTTAGATGATGTTGATTGGGGGGAATACGTTGATAAATGTAATATCTGTTTGTTTCAGGAAACCTAGGCTATCTCAAATGTTTATAGACAGGGGTATAGATAATTTTGTAAGGAGGCTAGCCCGTCTCCTGCTGGGAGAGAAACAGCGGTTTCATTACATGGATGAGAATTTCTGAGGTGGGCAAAATTTAGGAAATGTATGTGGATTAAGCTGACATATTGGCATTATTAATACAGTCAAAGCAAGGTTTCCTGTTACTGTGTGTTAATGTTTACAAGAGACCAAGCCCTCCAAATCAAATGTCCAAAACTATTGAGATGTTGAATGCCCTTGTGATGGATTTTCTTTCTTCACGTTATATTATTGTAGCTGGTGATTTTAATGTATCCCTTGAACCAAATTCTGCTTTCTCTTAGACTACGCAGATAAAAGACTCAATATGGAGAACTCCCCCTTTTTCATCTCAGAGAAAACAGCTGAAATCCAGCATCAGGGCTCTTCAGGTCGTAGATTTTATGATAACCCACGCCCTTCGCCCAGGAAACAGGTGTTTTCCCTGGGATACTCCTTCAAAACCCTTGTTTTTTAGAGGGTCTTATAGTAGTATACTTGACCTTGTGCTTCTTGATGTGAAGATATGGCATGCCATCAAAAACATTAGGGTGGGTAACCAATATAATAGTGATCACACTCCAATTTTGGTAACATATGATGGGCAGTTTTTCACCAAAAGAGATGTACAACAAAATTATGGAGGCACTTCTTCCTTAGTGGTGTCTTCCAATAAGTGTGACTTGAAATGGGATTCCTTTAGAAGCTCTAACAAATTGTGTGCAAAAATGCATGTCCTAGTACCAACCCAGCAATTATCTGATGGTTTTTGTTCATATACCCTGAATGAGGTTATGGCCTTGCACGTAGGCCTTTTCTCTTCCTTGAAAGAGTTATTTTTTAGAACTGCTAGGGAGAATAAACACTTGAAAGCAGGATTGCACCATAGGTGGTTTGGTAAGGCATGGAGAGGGGCTAAGAGTAGTTTTTTAAAAGCAACAAAACCAAAAGATAGATCTATGATAATCTCTGCAAGGCGTGAGTATGCATCCCTATTGAGGACCAGCAAAAACCATTGGGAAGAGACATTGTAGCAGGAATTATTATTAGCAGCTGAGGACATAAACCCAAAATGCTTTTGGTCCTTGGTGGCCAAAAATGGACTAAATGAGAATTTTAGACCTGAGTGTCATGCGCCCCCCCACCCCCAAAAAAACTGGATTGGCCACTTTACCGCATTGTATAGCTATGAGCCTGTTTTTTCCATTGCTAATGACAGTGAATCAATATATGTTTTTTCCTGTGTAGACAGTCTTACACCCTTTACACTTAAGGAAACTGAGGTAGCCATTAAGGCCCAAACATCAGGAAAGGCACCTGGGTTGGATGGTATACCTCCCGATCTGTTTAAATCTGATCTTGGTTATTGGGGCCCCTATGTTAATAGGGTGTCAAATGCCATTCTGGCAAGTGGCAATTACCCCCGGTCTTGGAAGGGAGCAATTATTGTTCCCATTCATAAAAAAGGGGATAAGGCTGGCCCACAAAATTACAGACCAATCAGTCTTTTAGATAACCACCCAAAAATATTTTTTTACCAGGTCCTGAATATGCTTAAGGAATAGACAGAAGAAAGTCAAGCCCTCAGCCACTTTCAGGTGGGCTTTAGGCAGAGAAAAAGCTCAGTTGACCAGGTCTTTTACTTCCTTACGATTAAATTGAAGACGGTGGACCGAGATGCAGGGAATCTCTTTGTTGCTTTTGTAGATCTCAAGTCCGCTTTTGATTTGGTCCCGCGCTGTAAATTGCGGGAGGTCCTGGACAGAGCCAGAGTCCCAGGACCCCTACTAAATCTGATGAAAGATCTGTACTCTGAGTTACGCCAGAATTTGATGGGGAACAAACAGGGAATTAACAAGAGAGATTCCAATTTGTATAGGGGTGAGACAGGGTTGTGTTTTGGCCCCCACCCTCTTTCTATTGTTTATTAATGCTTGCATTCCTTACTTATTGGATTGTGTTAATGACGCACACAAATTAGGTGGGGTAAAAACCCAGTGTCTGTTGTTTTCTGATAATACTTTGTTATTATCGCAAACTGCCTCTGGACTTGCTAACTTACTCGAGAGGTTTATGGGCTTCTGTAGGGACCATGGTCTAAAAATCAATACCTCCAAAACCAAATACATGGTTTTTGGTGACATAAAACACAAATGACCTCATTACAACATTGGCGTTAAATCCCGCTTACCGCCGTGCAGAGAGATCTCCAACACACCGCCGCGGAATTCCATTACAGCTATTATGACCCACAGCTCGGAATCTGCCAAAATCCAGACACCCACACAAGTCTGCCACACCAAAGGTCAGTGATAAACTGGCGATAACAAAACCGACACCGTCACGCCAACAGGAATACGCCTACACTATCATGACCTACGAATCTACGCAGCGGTCTTTCAACCGCGGTAAACCATTGGCGGTACACACCGCCGCGCTCAAAATACACACACATTTACAAAACACAACCACATTGGACAATTCGAAATATATACACCTGATACACGTATACACACCACTCCCACACACCCAATACAATATAAAACACACACCCACATTACCCACAAACCCTTACAACGAAAAATTTGGAAGAAGCAGAGAGACAGGAAAGCAAAGACCACACCAGCATACAGAGGCCCACAACACCATCACTAATACACATCCATGCACAAAACACCACACACCCCAAAACATCACCCCAAAACATCACCCCACACATCACAACAGACACCACCTCACACATCACCCACACCACCCCATGGCACCGCAAAGACACCCCAGGTTTTCAGAGGAGGAGCTCAGCGTCATGGTGGAGGAAATCATCCGGGTAGAGCCACAGCCATTTGGATCACAGGTGCAGCACACCTCCATAGCTAGGAAGATGGAGCTATGGCGCAGAATCGTGGACAGGATCAATGCGGTGGGACAGCATCCAAGAACACGGGATGACATCAGGAAGCGGTGGAACGACCTACGGGGGAAGGTGCGTTCCGTGGTCTCAAGACACCACATTGCAGTTCAGAGGACTGGGGGCGGACCCCCAGCTCCTCCCCCACAACTAACAACATGGGAGGAGCAGGACTTGGTTATACTGCATCCTGAAGGCCTCGCAGGAGTAGCTGGTGGAATGGACTCTGGTAAGTCAAATCTTTAACTACCATATCCCCCACCCTACCTGCTTGCCAACACATACCCCCAACCTCACCCTCACCCCCATCACTCCAACTCCTCACATATGTCCTATTATCACAAACCACACATCCCAACACCAAGCCCTGCATGCAACAACAAAGCGTGGACACCCATCACCAAAGCATGTCCACTACTCATACCCACACAGACCCCAAAACAATTATCACACAAGGTCCTACACAAGATTGTAAGCACTGGGGTACAGGGTAACCCACCCATTGCACACCATGGCACACACAGATGCAATAATCATGCCTTTACACCCCTGCAGGGCCCCTACCCAACGTCACCAGACAGGAGGTTCCAGACATGTCCATCCCCCCAAAGAAGAGGCCCACAGTGATGACAGCAGCTCTGTCCAACTGGATCTAGATGACCAGCTCGGCCCATCTGGGACCTCGGGACAGTCGGTTCCCCTCACACAGTCACAGGCCACCGCAGAGCCTCCCCCCTCAGGAAACACCAGCACAGCACCCACCCAGCAGGCCCATACCTCCGTCCCCAGGACACGTCAAGCAGCAGTGTGTCCACCACTACAGGGAACCCAGGCAAACCCACAAACCCAAGAACAGCAGGGACCTGGGGGCAGTGGCAGTGGGCACACGGTTCAGGGGACAGAGGCCCAGGAAAACCGTGGAACTGGGAGGTCTGCTGTGCGTCAGGGGGAGGACAGGCCCAGGGAACCCACTCTCCACGAGCCCTCCCCATCATCATGGGAGCATAGCATCATTCCCCAGAGACGATGGCAATGGTACTGGCCAAGTTTCAGGAGACCCAGCGGATGCAGGAGGAAACTGTAAAACTATAAACTTCGCAGTCGTATAGCGCACTACTCACCCATTAGGGTCTCAATGCGCTGTACACATACTGCTGTGGAACCCCTCCTGGCTTTTCCCTGTGAGGCGCCCACTCCTGGGTGGCCCACAGGGTGAAGCCAGGCACCCAAGCACTATCAGGGCTGTTGTGGAGATTAAGCAAGCTACTGCCTAGAGTTACAGAGTGGGACCCATTAATTAGATTAGGCACTGAGGCAAGAATTATCTGGTCCAAGGGAATTGACCCAAGACCCGCAGAGGCAGGAATTGAAGCCTGGTCCTGGGCCAGATCTCTGCATCAGGGTCTGTCGCTCTAACCATTGTGCCACACTTCTCCAGAAACAGTATTTGGGGATCAGGGAGGAGCTCAAGTCCATCAATACCACCCTGGGCACCATTGTAGGGGTGCTGAAGGACCTTGTGAACACCAGGAGGGACATTGTGGCACAACAAGGGGCCCCTGACACTAGCCTGGACGATGAACTGCCCACCACCTCTGCCGGCGCTAGTGGACAGGAGTCACCGCCACAGGACCACGACACCAGCACCCCCACCCCCTGCAGATGGAGAACCACCCTGCAAGCAGTCCCTGAGATCCAGGACAAAGACAGAGAACAATGCCAAGACCCCCGGAAAGAAATGAGACCACCCTGAATGTCATCCTTCTATCCCACTTTGTCACCCTGTCCATCCTTAAACTTCCCTAGCTCCACTTCCTATGCCCCTTTGGACAATGCACCTGTGAGACTAATAACTGGACTATACCATGGACATGCCTCCACCATCACCCCTGACCATTTTACAACCCCCTCCACTATTTTGCACTTAAATAAACACCCTTGAATCACAAAACAATCTGGAGTCAGTCTGTGCTTTCACAAATGTGTATTTGCAATAACTGAGGAAAATAGCAATGTCCATTGTATTGTCAACATACCTATGTCACACAGCTCTAGTCCATGAGGTAACATAGCAGAGGTCACACAGTGGGAGCCACATCTGTGAAATGGAAAGGCAAAGTGACAATTCAGGGTCCATACACTGGGTGAAAGTGACAGACAGATGATAGGTCTAACAATTTTATCAGATGTAGGAGGCAGTGATGTCTTCTTACCTATGTCTCACTTGAACTATTGCTGGATCACGTTGTTTCTGTTGTCTATGTCCTTTTCTTCTGCCTCCTCTTCTTCACTGTCCACAGGTTCCACAGCTGCCACAAGACCTCCTTCTGGACCATCCTCCTGCAGAAAAGGCACCTGTCGTCGCAAAGCCAAGTTGTGCAGCATACAGGAGGCCACGATGATCTGGCACACCTTCTTTGGTGAGTAGTACAGAGAACCATCTGTCATATGGAGGCACCGGAACCTGGCCTTCAGGAGGCCGAAGGTTCTTTCTATAATCCTCCTAGTTCGCCCATGTGCCTCATTTTAGCATTCCTCTGCTCTTGTCCTGGGATCTCTCACTGGGGTCAGTAGCCATGACAGGTTGGGGTACCCAGAGTCACCTGCAAAGGTCGAGGGACAACTGTTAGACACACACTAACCCTTAGGGACTACCCCAGACCCAGACAACTATTCACAGGGTATAGGGTCCTTGTCCTCACCTATTAGCTACACAAGGTGCCTCTGGAGTTGCCCCATCACATAAGGGATGCTGCTATTCCTCAAAATGTAAGCGTCATGCACTGAGCCAGGAAACTTGGCGTTCACATGGGAGATGTACTGGTCGGCCAAACACACCATCTGCACAATCATTGAATGGTAACTCTTCCTGTTTCTGTACACCTGTTCACTCCTGCGGGTGGTACCAAGGCCACATGTGTCCCTTCAATGGCACCTATGATGTTGGGGATATGTCCCAGGCCATAGAAGTCACCTTTCACTGTAGGCAACGATGTAGATGCGCATGTGTTTCAGCAGGGCAGACAACACTCTGGACAACACGTTAGAGAACATAGGCTGGGACATCCCTGATGCTATGGCCACTGTTGTTTGAATGGATCCACTTGCCAGGAGATGGAGTACTGAGAGGACCTGCACTAGATGGGGGATTCCTGTGGGATAGCGGATAACTGACATCAGGTCTGGCTCCAACTGGGCACACAGTTCATGGATTGTGGCACGATCAAGTCTGTAGGTGACTATTACATGTGTCTCTTCCATTGTCGACAGGTCCACCAGCGGTCTGTACACCGGAGGATGCCGCTATCTCATCACCTGCCCCAGCGGACGTGCCCTATGGATGAGAACAGCGAGCACAGAGTCAGCCAACACTGAGGTAGTAAGACAATAATTTTATTGCACACATTTGTCAATACGCTATGTGCCTGTCTCTGTGTATAAGCAAGGCCTATGTATGTGTGACTCATTAAAAATTGATGCCATGTGGCCTCCTGAAATGGCGGCTGCCTGACCTGTAATGTGGGACAAGGGGATATGAGGTAACTGCGCTGGCGTTTTACACCGTCGCGGTAGGTGGTTGAAGACTGCAGCGCAATCCTGCATTGGTTAACATTGGGCCCTATGGGTTCCAGGAGGCAATGACGATGTACGCTGTCGGTGACGGTACGCACCGCCGCAGACGTGACCGCCATTTTCTATCTGTTCACTCACTTGATACCTGATCTTCGGCAGGAGAGGACCTACACTGCAAGTGCTGCTGTGACCTCAGTCTGGAAGCGACGATGGCTCATGTGTCTGGGGAAAGGGCCCCTGCCTTCACATCAGAGGAGTTGGATAAACTAGTGGATGGGGTCCTCCCCCAGTACACACTACTCTATGGTACTCCAGACAAACAGGTGAGTACACCGTGAGCATGCTGTATGGGCAATGTCTGTTTGGAGTGATGTGGATGGAAGATACGGGGGGAGATGAGGCCTGCATGATCAGCGGTGAGCGTATGTGGATCAGGGCAAGGGTGAGAACGTAGGACAATGACTATGACGGTCCGGACTGTAAAAGGTTTACATTTTCCCCTGTACTATTCCTCCAGGTCAGCGCTCACCAGAAGAAGGATATTTGGCGTGCCATCGCCAAGGACGTCCGGATCCTGGGGGTCCACCACAGACGGAGCACCCACTGCCGGAAAAGATGGGAGGATCTTCGCCGCTGGAGCAAGAAGATGGTGGAGGCCCGGCTGGGGATGGTCCCCCAACGTGGGAAGGGTGCCCGTCGCACCATGACCCCCCTGATGTTCCGGATCCTGGCGGTGGCGTATCCGGAGTTGGATGGGCACTTGAGGACATCACAGCAGCCACATGGGGCTGAGTACACTCTCATTCAGCTGACTCTGCATGCATTGGAGGTGTCTGGGTGGGGGAGGTGGGCAGTGGGTTCCCCTAGGCTAGGGCGAGCTTTGTAGGCAAGGACCCTTTGTGAGGCAGGCTAAATGGCACCCCTTCCCCACCAGTGGTAAGAGCCATCTACACCTAGTCTGGATCCTGTGACTTCCACGTGTGCAGCAATCGGGCATAGGCCATGTACCCCATGTCCCTGTGATTAATTAGGGAACTCAAAGTACATGGCTTAGTGCAGAGGGCTGCTGTGTCTGTAGTATCCGCCGACGGTAGTGGTATGGTATGCACTGAACATGTCTTTCTTCTTTCTTCCCCCCAACTTTTTGTGGTCTCCCTGTTCTTGTGTGCATTAGCATCATCAGGCGGAGGAGCTGTGCCACCGGAGCAGGAGGGAGCTGCATCCCACATGGCCCTGGAGGCCGAGACAACGGAGTCTGAATTCACCAGTGGGATGGAGGGTGAGGGGAGCTCCACGGCGGGGGCAGGAGCTGAGACCAGCGACACCGACTCTTCCTCTGATGGGAGCTCCCTTGAGGTGGCGGGCCCCTCTGTGCCCACCGCATCTACAGGTAAAGCCGCCACCCCCCCTACCAGCACCACCCTCCCAGCAGCCCCTCAGCGTGTGTCCCGTGGCCGCTCACCCAGGAGGGTGGGCATCTCCTTCGCCCCAGGCACCTCAGGCCCTGCCCCAATCAGCCCTGCAGCCCTCAGTGAGGATGCTATTGACCTCCTGAGATCCCTCACTGTTGGGCAGTCTACCATTCTGAATGCCATCCAGTGTGTAGAGAGGCAGTTGCAACAGACAAGTGCATACCTGGAGGGCATTCATTCTGGCCAGGCAGCCCAACAGCGAGCATTTCAGCCTCTGGCCTCTGCACTGATGGCAGCCATTGTCCCTGTGTCCAGCCTCCCCCTTCCAACTTCCTCCACCCAGACCCAATCCCCAGCACCTCAGCCTATCCCAAGCACACCATCAGACCAGCATGCACACACCTCAACACACAAGGGTGGCTCTGGCAAACATAAGCACCACACATCCCACAGGCACTCACACAAGCATCATACCCATGCACACATACCAACATCCACTGCCTCCACTGTGTCCCCCACCTCCACGTCTCCCTCCTCCCTCCCTGTCACGTCTCCACTCACACCTGCATGCACTACATCTTCAGCCACTTCCTCAATCACTAGCACGCCCATCACCACACACCGCTCACGTGCACTCACCACCCCCACTACCATTCACACATCCCCTGTGTCCTCTCCCGGTGTGTCTGTGAGCCCTCCTCCCAAAATACACAAACGCAATCACACACCCACCCAACAGCCATCCACCTCACGACAGCCTCCAGCCGATGCACCTTCACCCAAAGTCAGCAAAAGAACACCTCCCAAAACCACTACCTCTTCCTCCACTCCCAAACCCCCTCCATCTACCCGTCCCAGTGTGTCTAAAAAACTTTTCCTCTTAAATGTTGACCTCTTCCCTACACCTCCCCCCGTCAGTCCCCTAGGGCCCGCCTTTCCAGGTCCCAACCCAGCACCTCAGCCACCACATCACGGGGCACAGTGGTGCCAGCAATACCCGGATTTTGGAGTGCGCCAAGCAACAGGGCTACCAGTGTCCCAAGGAGCGAGGCCAAGGACATTCCCCCACCTCCAAAATAGAAAAAGTTGCCCACATCCCGGAGGGAGAAGGCCAAAACACCTGCCACCAAGGGCTCAGGCAAGACAATTGTGGGGAGTGGCAAGACAGTTGCGCCACCATCCAAGGTGGGGAAGGGCCTGAAGAAGAAAGGCAAGTCAACGTCGCTGCCAACCTGCACGGTGGACAACATCGCCACTGGCACCACCACATGCACTGCCGCCACAGACACCGCCGCCAGCAACCCAGATACTGAGCACTTCACCAGAACCGCAGACACTGTGCCCTTCAGCAGCACCGCAGTCAGTGAGCCCGCCACCAGCACCGCCGCTACTGACACCGCCGCCAGCACCGCGTTCAGTGAGCCCGCTACCAGCACCACCGCTACTGACACCGCCGCCAGCACCGCGGTCAGTGAGCCAGCCACCAGCACAGCAGTCAGTGAGCCAGCCACCAGCAAGGCAGTCAGTGAGCCAGCCACCAGCACGGCAGTCAGTGTGCCAGCCACCAGCACCACCGCCACAATGACCGCCGCAAACACCGCCGCTAATGACACCGCAGCCAACACCGCCAGCGGACCCGAGACAACCTGAGCCAGTGGCACCACCGCAGACATGGCTGCCATCCCCAGTGGTCATCCGTAGGTGGCTGGTGGTCAGTTCCAGGGGCCTGGGCAGCTTCCATGTTGCCCCACTGTCAGTGGACTGGCACATCCACTACCTCAGTCCTTGGCAGGAGGAAGCACTGTGGTCACAATGCCCCCTCCAGAACCAGTGGAAAGGCATCCACTACCTCAGTCCTTGGCAGGATGAAGCACTCTGGGCACAAAGCCCCCTCCAGAACGAGTGGAGAATCTCATCCACTACCTCAGTCCTTGGCAGGATGGAGCACTCTGGGCACAAGGCCCCCTCCAGAACCAGTGGAGACTGTTCTCCACCTGAAATACCATGGCTTTGCACTCCCCAGGAGAAAGCCGTGGGCAACCCACCCACTGGAGAGACTCGAGAGACTGTGGCTCTGCACTCCCAAGGATAAAGCAGTGGGCAAACCACCCAATGGAGAGACTTGAGAGATTGTGGCTTTGCACTCCCCAGGATAATGCAGTGGGCAAACCAACCACTGGAGAGACTTGAGAGACTGTGGCTTTGCACTCCCCAGGATAAAGCAGTGGGCAACCCACCCACTGGAGAGACTTGAGAGACTGTGGCTTTGCACTCCCCAGGATAAAGCAGTGGGCAAACCACCCACTGGAGAGACTTGAGAGACTGTGGCTTTGCACTTCCCAGGATACATCAATGGGCATGGAGCCCCCTGGTGGAGCTGGCGTAGTGCACTCATCCGGCTGAGGTGCCTCCCCTTCCCTTCCCCCTGAGGTGCCTGTTTTATTTCGATCTGATGCCCCTGCAGTGTTCTCTCCGCTTCGATCGGGTATCTTGTGTGGGCCTCGCCCATGCATTTTGGGCCCAGTGGGCCATGGGCTATATAGGTGCTGTACCAGGACTTGAATTCTTGGTGTACATATTTGTTTATAGTGTATATACATTTTGGACTAATGGATGTTTCTTGATTACAACGTTTACAATCAATTCCTTTTGTCCTTGCATTCTTCCAGGAGGGGTTGGTGGGTGTAAATGTAATTTTTCAGCATGTAATGATGTGTGTGTTGTTGTGGGTGAGGGTGAGGGTGGGGGTGTTGCGCGTGTGTGTCATTCTCTTTTCCCTCCCCCCTCCCCTGTGTTGTAGGTGCAGTACTCACCGTGGTCGTCGCCACCGTCAGTCGTGCTCCTGGTAGAGGAGCAGGAAGACTATCGAAGAGAGTATTTGGAGTTCAGGCTCCATGGCATCCTGGTTCCTCGTGGGGTGTGTAGAGGTCAGTGTTTTCCCTTCCAAGTCCTGTTTCCGCCGTGTTTTTGTTTGCGTTGAATCCGCCCCGGAAAAGGTGGCGGATTGGCCTCTCATAATAGTGTGGACGGTACATTGTCTTCCGCCTGTCTGTTGGCGGTGACTGCCATGCTGTTTGTTTGTACCTCCGTGGCAGTCGGAGTGTTAAAGTGGCTGTCTATGTTGGCGATTTCCGCCATGGTCATAATTCCATTTTTTTTCACGCGACCTGTTGCCAGTTTTACTGCCGCTTTACCACCGACCTCCAGGGTTATAATGAGGGCCAAAGTGAGGAAACAGATATTTTTGGATGGTGAAATACTAAAAAGAGTGTCTGACTTTGACTACCTGGGTGTCCGATTGGAGGACTCACACAAATGTCCGGCTCAATTATTGAAGTCTTTTTCGAGCCTGAAACAAAAGTCAGGGGCATTCAGAGATTTGCCACTAGATCTCCTAGAATTGCCATTGCTCCTGCGTAAGAAATATATAAAACCCAAGCTGGGGGGGGGGAGTTATATGGTGCAGAGCTATGGGGACATAGCAATTTGAAGGATCTAGAGAGAGCTCAATTTCTTTTTATAAAATCCTTATTGAAAATACCTGTAAGCTCCCCCACTTTGCCTATCCAGACGGATTTAAATCTGCACTCCATCTCACATATTGCTGCCAGAAGGCCACTTTTGTATTGTATCAGGATCTGGTCGTAAAGGACGCGTGTTGGCTAAATCTACAAGTAGAAAAGTTAGCAGAGGTGTCTTCTTTCAGTATGACAGATAGTTTTATATCAGTCAAATGCCACTATGAATTTGAGCATTACATGGATTTGATTTTATCTCCTTTAGCCCATGCACTTTACATTAGAGGTAGATTAGGATCTCTACCACTACGCACTTTCACTTGCAGATGGACCCAATATGAAAGACATGCAGATTTATGTCCAATGGGATTTGGAATTGCTGAGCGCATCACCTATATTTTATTTCATTTTCCCGCCTATTCAAAGCAGAGGGCCTCTTGGATCATACCACTTTGCAGGTCCATGGGTCTTTGAACCAGCAAACCAAACCCTAATGGGTCTGTGCCATGAGCACTGGCAAAAGTTTTAGAGGCAATCTGGCATATTAGAGCAAAATCTTTGAAGGGTAATTCATAAAGTATTGCATCAAAGTTGATTTGAGTGTGCAGTTGCAGCCCAATAGTTGACCTTTTTATAGATATTTTATGAAGGAGAAGTATTAAATTGAGAATAAGACATTTGTTTCTCTCATGAGGACACGTTTTTAATATTGGATATAAACTCAAATTTATGTATATTACACTGTATTTTTATCTCTCTATTTTTGCTCTTGTTTTAGATGTTGCTTCTGCTATATAGTATCAATTGGATGTTTGAGGATTTTTTTTCTCTGTTTTTCCGTTTCTCTTTGTTTTTATATTTATTATAGTGTTTTGTAAAAATGTGCTTTTATGGTATTTTTTTACCGAAATAAAGCTGAACTTGAACTTGAAACCACAGAAGTTCATTTCCAAGGCCCCAAGGAACTCGAGGGTGGGGGAGCACTTCTAGACTCTCATGGTGTCATGGAGAGGGTGACAGTAAAGTCCAGTCCTGATCTAGTTGATGCTGATCAGTTGCGATCCTTCACAGGAGTTTCCTCTTCAGCATTTTCATGTTCCTGAAGCCACCCAGGGGATTAGCCTTATGATCTTTGAAGATCCTTCTCTCATTAGATTTGAAGTAGAAGGAGGTCCAACCTCCTTTAGTCCTTCTCTCACGTCCAAGTGAGCAGGTTCATTCTGCCTGGTACCCTTTCTCAAGTGCAGCAGGGTTTTGAGAAAGGTTGGGTGAGGTTCCACGTTTGTAGGGTTCACCAGCTTGTGGTCTGGGGACAACCTGCAACACTTTAAGGCCCTGATTTATACTTTTTCAGCAACGCATTTGCGAAATTTTTTGGCGCAAAAGCGGCGCAAACTTACAAAATACCATTATATTTTGTAGGTTTGCGACACTTTTGCGTTAAAAAATGACGCAGATGCGGTGCTAAAAAAAAGTATAAATATGGGCCTTAGTTCCTCTCTGAACAATGGAGCAAAGTTTACCAGGCCCTGGCCTGCCTCCTTTTGTAGTAATTCCTGTCTGCTTTAATGTAAACAGGTCCAGAATGCCATGTGTGAGAGCACTTTCAGGATAGTGAAAGGCTTTGGCCACTCTATACTTGGGCTCTGAGAAATGGGGGTGTACAGAGAATAGTATGACAATCCTAGCAGCCTCCTACATCTAACACTAAAATCCAGTTTGAAGCAGGCACTGTAACCACAACAATCCTAGTGACAGAAGTCTGGTAGGACAAAAGCAGGTTACTTCAGCAACTGCATAGGTGATGCATAAGAACTGTCCTTGCACCATGTTTGCTGCTGTTGAAAGATGCAAACATTTTACATATTGTTCAGACAGAACTTTTATACAGAAATTGACACTGAGGTGTAAACCAGAGGGGCACAGCTCCTGCCAACATATTCTATTGAGCTCAAATAATCAACTCTACCCTTTCTGGTCCGTCTATTGTGTGCTCCTGGAAGAAATTTCACACCCCATTCACACCTAATGCAAGATTGAGCACTAGCTTGACAGTACTGAACAGTTAATGCACTTTACCCTCTGATAACTAAGACGGGTAAAAGGTAACTTTCTAAAAATTCATTTTTGAAATATTTCTTAATAATCAACTTCACCATTCAATTGGACTTTTAATAAATATCACAGAGATTTATTTATTTTTCTAACTGGTTCTTTTCCCAAATTAGTAGTATTAGGATCCTAATCTGAATTCTACAAAGGGCATCTAGGACTGCCACAGTAAAATGGCTTTTGGGGCTTTGTGAGTATGGGAACAAGTGGAATTAATTTTCTACATGTCCTACTTTTAAATAGCATGCAACCTACCAGGTAGGCTACACGGTCTATATGGAGGTGGCTTACTGAAATTATGAGGGAGGTTTTCCCTGTGAAAGGGTTATTTTAATGGATTGTAGTGCAGGTTTAAACTGTAGCAGTCAGGCTTCAATGGTAAGCCTGAAGACGTTTCTCTTCTCACAATAGTGGATAGCACAATAATGTCTGCAGTCCACAGTGACATTTAACTTTCCGTGCTAAGAGTGCAGTTTCTACACCATACACTATAGCATTACAGGACAGTTAAATATGGCAATCAGAGATAAGCAATTTTCTACATACTTTAGGGGTCAGATTATATATACATTGGGCACTAAACAACAGTGCTGTAGTGTAGCAAGTAGGTAGTATTATGTGGTATGACTGGGGGAGTCTTACCATGTAATACAAGCATGTTACCCAGTAGTGGACCTCAGGTTCACATTAGTAAACCTTAGCTCTGTCCTGGTAGCATGACAAAGAGCAGTCAGGTTACTTAGAGGAACATGTGTAAAGCATTTCACTAACATGGGTGATAAGTAAATGACATGACTCGAAAGAAATCCGACACCAATTTAGAAAAATAAAGCAGATTTTTATATAAATGTAGACACCAAAATGAACTATTTAAGTTACAAACAGTTGAGTTATGAATTTTAGGAAATTTGGAAAAAAGGATATTTTCACTCTTTAAATGGCTACCATTGAAGTCAATGGAGAATGTCATAGTGTGCATTTGGACACTTGCAGGGCGAGTTCCTTGGAATTCACCTAGACTTAAGGTTCAGCGGGGCCATAGACGAAGAATCAACAGTCAGTTTCTTATTACTTTTCCCAGGGAGCCCGGGTGCAGAGGTGCTTTGGCCGTAGTTGGTGCTGATGGGGACTGTGGCTGATGGCACATTTGCAACACTTGACAAATAGGGTACTTGGGGTGGGCACACGCGGTAATCTTTGGATGTAGAGGACTTTGAGGGGGCCTGAACCAGGAATCACCAGTTGCAACTTCACCACCAAGTCCAGTGGATCAAGGTGCTTAGATGGCATCTAGCTGTCAATCACAGAAGCTGGTTGCACCAAAGCTGCTTTGCTGCTTGTTTGGAATTGGGTCTCTGGTAGAGTCAGTCAGGTTACCCCTGTCCAAGAAAGGACTCTCACTCTAATCAGGGCAAAGAAGAAACACACCTGGTTAATCCTCACTCATCCCCTTAGTAGCTTGGCACAAGCAGGCAGGCTTAAATCAGAAGCAGTGTGTAAAATATTTGTACCAACCGTCACAGTAATAAAGTGAAACACTACAAAATGGACACCATACCAGTTTATAAAAATAGGTAATATTTATCTAAATCAAACAAGACCAAAATGACAAAAGCCAAACATACACATGTTTAAATATGAAATTTCAAAAGAATAAGATTCTTGCTCCATAAAAAAACAATAGAAATGATGATTTTGTACAAAGTACCTGGTTAGCGTAAAAAATAAAGCTGCACTGGAGAACGTGCGTCGGAAAAGGCAGCGATGTGCCGATTCCTTCCTTGCAAGGGAGGCCGTGAGATGTTTCTTCTCTGGTCGGATCAGCGATGTGTAATTTTTCTCTCTCGCAAGGGAGCGGTGCGTTGATTTCTGGGTGGGGCACCTCGAATCCGTGCAGTCGGGATGACACCCAGGGATGTTGCGAGGAAAATCCAGTCGCACAGTGTTAGAAAACTGCACTGCGTGGAGTTTGCGTTGTTAGCAGCAGCTGCAGGTGGGTGTTGAGTGTTGTTTCTCCAGCTGCGATGCGTCGATCTCCCAGCCCTGATGCAGGTAGAGCGTAGATTTTAGTTGCGAAGCCGACGGTATGTCATTCATCAGCCGCATTGCAGATGGTGTGTCAAAAATGTCCCCAAACCGTGTTCTGTGCATTGATTTTCAGCTCTTGTTCTGCCAACTTCACCTTTCAAGGGCCTAGGAACTGGATAGGACACCACTTGGCAGTGTAGGAGTCTCAGCAGAGAGTCTAGATGCTGACAGAGGATGTATTTGATGGGCCTGAGACTTCAAAACTGGAGGCAAGCTCAGTTCAAGCCGTTGGAGATTCTTCACAAGCAGGAATATACCACAAAGTCGAGTCTTTTTCCCCTTTCACAGGCAGAAGCAGCAACTGCAGAATAGCCCAACAAAGCACAGTAACTGGCAGGGGAAGCACTTCTCCTTAGATCTTTAGCTCTTCTCCTTGGCAGAGGTTCCTCTTGGTTCCAGAAGTGATCTAATCTTCAGGGGTTTTGGGTTCAATATTTACACCCCTTTCTACCTTTGAAGTAGGCCTACTTCAAAGTAAAGTCTCTTGTCACACAATCCTGCACTTGCCCAGTCCTGGCTGCAGACACACCAGGGGGTTGGAGACTGCTTTGTGAGAGGGTAGGCCCAGTCCACTCAGGTGTAAGTGACCACGCATCCCTCCACTCTAACACAGATGGAACATCAAGATATGCAGACTACACCCCAGCTCCCTTTGTCTCACTGTCTAGAGGGGATTCATAAACAGCCCAACTGTCAAACTGGCCCAGACTGGGAAGCCACAAACAGGCAGAGTCACAGAATGGTTTAATCAAGAAAATGCCTACTTTCTAAAAGTGGCCTTTTCAAACTAACAATCTAAAAACCAACTTCATTAGAAGATGCATTTTTACATTGTGAGTTCAGAGACCCCAAACTCCAAATTTCGATCTGCTCTCAAAGGGAATCTGCACGTTAAAGTTATTTAAATTCAGCCCCCATGTTAACCTATTAGAGAGATAGACTTTGCAACAGTGAAGACTGAATTTAGCAGTATTTCACTGTTAGGACATGTAACACACATCAGTGCATGTACTATCTTTAATATACACTGCACCCGGCCCATGGGGCCATCTGGGGCCTACCTTGGGGGTGCCTTGCATATATGAAACGGGAAAGTTTAGGCCTGGCAGTTGGGCACACTTGAAAGATCAAATTGGTAGTTTAAAACTGCACACACAGCCACTGAAGTGGCAGGTCTGAGCCATGTTTACAGGGCTACTCATGTGGGTGGCACAACCAGTGCTGCAGGCCCACTAGTAGCATTTGATTTAATGGCCCTTGGCACCGCTAGTGCACTATACTAGTAAGTCAAATATGCCAATCATAGATAAGCCAATTTCACATATAATTTACATGTGAGCACTTGCACTTTAGCACTGGTTAGCAGTGGCAAAAAGTTAGGGGAGACCACGCCAAGGATGCCAAATCTAACACTGCTCTTTTCAAGGTCACTCTCTTCAAGATACAGAACCACAGTAGAGGGGTCATTGCTGAGATCAGTCTCTATGCTGGGGATCCTCTCTTGAGTTGGTGATGTCTGAGTAGCTATTGGTTTCCAGATTGGTGACAGACAAGCCATGGTAGCTGCCAAAGGTGGTCCGCTGGTACTTTAATGGCTGGAGGTCGCACGGAAGGGAGTAAAGGCTTGAAACTTTGTAGAGACCTCACACTCACTCGTTGGATTCTGGCCACCAAATTTCTTTAGGCTCACTCACGCTCAGCCTGTCGGGTTATACTTTTTTAACTTTTGCCCTGCGTTTACTCCTGCAGTTTACATGGGAGTGGCACCGCCAGTTAGGGGAGTCTTTCTTGGCTTCTCAGTATCCTCTGGAGTCCCTCTTGTTGTGACCAATGAGTTTTCAACTCAGGCACACGTTGGTCACTTAGTTCCAGTGGTGGTCTCCTTAGGTAACTTCTGTGTTCTCCCTTCGCACTGCCGCAAGAGATCAGATCTGGTTGTGTGTGATGACAACTTCCTTGTGCCTTTTCTTCTTTGCAAGTAGTAACTCTGGTTCTGGTGCTAGGTGAGCCCCTTAAATCCTGGTTTAGGAGTGTTAAGGGGGTGGGGGACAATGGCCAATGGGCTATTTGTCCCTGAAGCTAGCCTGCCCCTGTAGTGACCACTTCCTGTGGGAATGGGACACTTTCCTACTAAACCTAAGGGTTGCCAAAATAGCAGAACCTTATCTCAGCTGTAAAGACCTCTTAGACCACCCTAAAGGAGTTGCTAGCATTTTGGAGGTGTATGCCTCCTTCATAGCTAATTTCCAACCTGTCAGGCTGGGATTTGTCCTTGACTGGGGGACAAATAATTACATTTCAAGTGAAGGGAAAGCCTTTGAAGCGCACCACCTTAATTACCTTTTACACTAGCCAGTCTGGGAGGGACGAGGTGTGATCTGCTGCCTGCCCAGGCCCTTTGTCTCCATCCTGTGGAAGTGCTAACACAACCAGCAGAAGGGCAGACTCATGTCTGCGGTAGCAGAGACTCGAGAGAGCCTGCTCAGGGGGAATCAGACGGGCCATCACAGAGCTGGACATGTGGTGACTGCCCAAATGTCAGTACATGTTATCCTATAGACTGCTGGTTACTAGTGGTAGCAGTACATATTAAATGCTATCACAGGTCATATATGCTCATGCATAAATGTCCTTACTCATAGTACAGTGCACCCTGCCTCCTAGGTCACTCAGAGTTGCACAATCAGTGCTGCAGACCTTGTGACCCCTTTACCAGCCTGATCCTAGGTACCACTGGTATCAACTACTAGGGACTTACAGGGGTTGTAAAGTCCTTGCCAATTGGCCTATGCAATTTGATATTCAGTTTAAGTGAAAGCGCATAAGTACTGAGGTATGATCAGTAGGCCATAGTACAATAACAGGTCAAAAACAACAGCATCAAGCAGCATAAAATCGAGAGTGACCATCCAAAAAGGGCATTTTACAACATCCAGCAAAAAAATGGGGGTGACCACACAAAAAGTGACGATTTCTCACATAAGATAATTTTCCAATCACACCTCTTACTAGAAAAAATCTCTAGTGGTGGTTGATTTCCTTCCTCATTGCTGGGGACATGTCCCTTGCTTGGTTTCCTTCAGGTTTCCTAACAATGGGTGTTAATGGGGCAGGGAGATCTTTCTGTCCCGGCTAATGGGCATTGGGTGGCAGCTCTCTGAACTGGGAGTAGTTAGTTGCATTCTTCAGGCCTCTGACCTAATTTGCTTCCCTGGTTCAGGTTCAAGCAGTCCATATTTGAACCAAAAATCAAGGGACCGGGGCATATGCTAACCTACTGGTTGGAAGTTGGTCTGCTATCCATAGCAGCAATATACCTTTTGGGGACAGAGAATAGACATGACCAGTTGTGTCAAGAGTTCCCAATGTCAGAGTCTGCTTTTTCATTAATCTGTTTTAATTAGTTATGAGAAGGTTCAGGGTAGACTTGTTGGATCTTTCACATCAGCTCAGAATTCTCTGCTTCCCACGTTTTCCTATCTTATTCTGCTCCCAGAAGCATTGAGATTGGATGTAATGTCCCTTCATTCAACCAGATACCTTCTTCATGCATGCCCCCCATTACCCTTTTTCAGGGTCTTACTGAAGATCATGGATGATTAGGCAGAGGTCCTTCTCATAGGCCCCACTTGGCCGTAGAGACCCTGATCCCCCTTCTACATCAGAAGGCAGTTCTGCTTCCCTGGATTTTCCTAATTGAACTTTTGCCTCTCAGGTTTGCGTTCATGGTGGATAGGTGTCATCAGCATCTACCCTTGGGGTCTGTAAATTGAAAGGTCAAGGCTGATTTCTTCAGCATTATTATTTCCTGTAATGGCCTCCTCTGTTTAACAGTTCAGACGTCAGAGGGCTTTAATGCTTACTCCAGACAATGGAAGAGTTTTAGAACATGGTGTAAATCTAGGGCACATCCACCATCAGACTGTGAGGAAGTAAGGGTTATTGATTTCTTTAGAGATGGTTTCTCTTTGGTCTTATGGGCTCCACCCTTTCAATTCAATGGGAAACCATAAGGGTGAATAGAGGTTCTGGTCTCCTTCAATTTTATTACTTAGCTGTTTGTTTTCTAAGAAGGTTGTCTTTTTAACAGGTCTGGGGAACATTTTCCACTTCCAGTCTTAGACCACCCTTTGATCTCCTTGGTTTCAAATGTGTCAGGGCATAGGCTGGAGAGATTGGGGCATTATTGTGTTGCACACCTTTTACCATCTTTTCTGATAGAATTGTGCTTCAACCTGATTCTTCTTTTATTGCAAATATGTTATCTCCATTCACGTTTCTCAGAATCAAATTCCTTCAGCCTTCTTTACTAGTCCTCTTGTGGGTGAAAAAATCTGCTGGTATTTTTTAGATGTGCAGAGAACTTCATCCGTCCATTTGTCCAGAATGGGCTCCTTTGGCTAGGTTGATTTTTCTTAACGTTGGGCTAGACAACAAGGGTCATTGCCCCTCAATGGCTGATTTTTGCCTCTGGGTCAGATGCACTATTTAATCTGAAAGAAGGAATTGATCTTTGTGTTCTTATTCATTATATTATATTACAGATATGTGAGCTGTAGCCAAGTGTGTCTCTCTGTGTACCATTATTGCACATTACAGGTTATATAAAAGGGAGTCTTGTGGTTCCTCGGTTTTGATTTCTGTGCAGTTATATTTAAGCAATAAGATCACAGGGTACCACTTTTTGTGATCTACTCTTTGTTCCTTTCTTTTAATTAGGTTATTTTGTTTCAGAAATCTTTTTTTTTGCTTGCATACTTTTTCGTTAAGGCAGTGGCATAATAAAGGCGCCTACAGGTCCCTTGGTGCAGGGGTCCCGGAGCTCCAGGTGCCCCTCAGCACAGCACACTATGCATGGGTGGGAGCCCCTAAGTGGGTCCAGGGGGAGGGACGACTCTACAGGTACTTTGCAGGGGGCCCCCTTCAGCTTTGTTACACCACTGCATAAAGTAAGGACTGGAACGATGAGGATGGACAATGATTACTTAACAGCATCTTCTTTACTGTGAGTCCTGGATCTCCTAATCCCAGTTCTATTTCTCATCCTACCCTTTCAGAAAAATTAGGATGCTTATTTACGAGCCCTGTGGTGCAGGGCTGTGCAGCAAGTGTCTTGCTCTGTCGCCCCGCGCCACTGGGAAAGGGAAGAACTGTGCTGTATCTACAAGATATAGCGCATTTCTGTCCTCTTCCCCTGCGTTGGTGCACAAATTGGTGCCTTACTCTAACGCTGGAACCCTTGAACCATGGTGCAAGGATGCCTGCATTGTGGGTATGATTGTTTTTGTGCAGGAAGGGACATCTTCCTGCACAAAAACAAGCAAGAGAGGTGTTTTCCTCTTTCAGAATGCAGCACACATAGAAAGAGGAAAGAAAAGGGGGAGAAATAAAGATATTTCTCCCCTTTGCGTCATTTCTAAGCCACATCTGAGGTGGTGTAGGAATCTGACACATTCCCAGACTTGTAAATCTGGGAATGCATCAGATTCCTAAGTGATCCATGGGTGTTGCGTGGGAACACCAACAGGAACACACATGGAATGCCACTTTCAGACAGTTTTATGAGTGAGAGGGGCCCATATTTACAAGGCCATGAAAATCCCTGTAAGGTGGCTTTGTGTGGCCTTCTAAATATGGGATGGCACACTGCGCTACTGCCGCATCAGAAAAATTGTGCTCCGGTTGGGCAGAGTGTTAATAGGTCCTTCTGAAGGAGGCCCTAATTTTCTGACCCTTTGTTGTTTGTAACTACTCTAGGAAGGTGAATAGGTTTGTTTCTCCTTTATTTTAACTAGATGAGGAGGAGCCAAGTAGGAATTCTTCACCTGTAAAATGAATGTATGTACATATATATGTTAGAAATGGGGTCTTTGGTTGGCAGTTAGGTTACCCCCTGTCCAAGCAAGGACCCTCACTCTAGTCAGGGGAAGTCACACACAATCCAAATTATCCTGTGCCCACCCTTTCGTAGCTTGGGGCGGACCAGTCAGGCTTAACTTAGAAGGTAATGTGTAAAGTATTTGGGCAATAAATCATACAATAACATAACATAGCACCATAAAAATGCACCACAAAGTGTTTAGAAAAAATATATAATATTTATCTGCTAAGATGCAGGTCAAAACGATCAAAGATGCAATAAGTAAATGTAGAGATATCACTGAAAAGTTATATAAAATGTCTTAAGTCTTTTAGAAGCAAACAAAGTCTCTTTCAAGCACAAAGTACCTGTTTTCCGTGAAAAATCTCTGCAAAGAGCCACAGGAGAGGAGATGCGTGGAAACAAAGAAGTGTGCGTCAATTTATTGGGCCGCACACAGTGATGCGTCATTTAGTTTTCATGCAGGGATGGCTGTGCGCCGATTTCCGGTGCTCGATCCTGGATCCTCTTTGGGTTGTGGGGTTTTCAGATGCCCTGGGGCGATGCGTGGATTTCCTACGCTGGCAGGACAAAGTCACAGGACCTGTGTTGATTCAGTAGACATTGTGTCGAATTTTCTAACAGCCACGAAAGGGTGTGTGTCGATTCATCTCTGGAAGTCGGGCTGCGTAGTTCTGGTTCAGCTGTGCATCGTTCCAGTGGGCCGTGCGTCGAATTTCCAGTCGCTGTGCTGGCGCTGCATCGATCTTCTCGTTGCAAAGTCGGGCTGCTTTGTTCTGGATCGGTGTGCGGTGAAATTTTCACCGCGGTGCAGGCTGTGCGTAGTTTCTGGCAGGCTGTGCATCTAATTTTGCAGCACAAGGAGTCCTTCTTGAAGAGATGAAGTATTTTTGGTCCTGAGACTTAAGGGAACAGGAGGCAAGCTCTATCCATGCCCTTGGAGAGCACTTCTTCAACTCAGCCAGAGAGCAGCAAGGCAGCAGGGCAACAGTAAGGCAGCAGTCCTTCACAGAATGCAGTCAGGTGAGTCCTTTGGGCAACCAGGCAGTTCTTCTTGGCAGCATGCAGATTCTGGTTCAAGTTGCTTCTCCAGGAAGTGTCTGAGTTGGTAGGGGCAGAGGCCCTGTTTATATACCCAAATGTGCTTTTGAAGTGGGGGACACTTCTAAGAGTGGCTTAGAAGTGCACCAGTTTCTCTTTTAGTTCAATCTTGTCTTCCAGGGTCCCAGTAGGGTGTGTGGCAGTCCTTTGTGTGAGAGCAGGCCCTCCACCCTCCCAGCCCAGGAAGATCCATTCAAAATGCAGATATATGCAAGTGAGGCTGAGTATCCTGTGTTTGGGAGGTGTCTGAGTGAATGCACAAGGAGCTGTCAATTACACCCAGCCAGACGTGGATTATAAGGGGCAAAAAAATGTAATTGCAGAGAAATGCTCACTTTGTAAAAGTGGCATTTCTAAAATAATAATATTAAATCAGACTTCACCAGTCAGCAGGATTTAATGTCACCATTCTGACCATACTAAATATGACCTTCCTATTCCTTTCAGATCAGCAACTACCACTCAAACAATGTATGAGGGCAGCCCCAGTGTTAGCCTATGAAGGGAGCAGGCCTCACAGCAGTGTAAAAACGAATTTAGGAGTTTTACGCTACCAGGACATGTAAACTACATAGGTACATGTCCTGCCTTTTGCCTACACAGCAGCCTGCCCTATGGGTCACCTAGGGCATACCTTAGGGGTGTCTTATATGTAGAAAAAGGGGAGTTTTAGGCTTGGAAAGTACTTTTAAATGCCAAATCGATTTGGCAGTGAAACTGCACACACAGGCCTTGCAATGGCAAGCCTGAGACAAGGTTAAGGATCTACTTAAGTGGGTGGCACAATCAGTGCTGCAGGCCCGATAGTAGCATTTAATCTACAGGCCCTGGGCACACATAGTGTACTCTACTAGGGATTTATAAGTAAATTAAATAGTCCAATTGGGTATGATCCAATGTTACCATGTTTAAAGTGAGAGAGCATATGCACTTTAGCACTGGTTAGCAGTGGTAAAGTGTGCAGACTCTTAAAACCATCTAAAGGTGGAGGGAGTCAGGCAAAAAGTTAGTGGTGACCACCCTAAGGCTGTCAGGTCTAACTATATATATATATATATATAGATATATATATGAACACTTCGTTAGGCGTTTCTCTCTCTGCACCTAAACGCCAATGGTGCTGGAATTGGACGCACGCTACCATGTCTTAACATCGAACACAACACCTTAAAAAATCATTAAGGCTTCCAGCACTCCACGATGATTAAACCAAGGCTTATTTAGACAAAACAGGAACGCGTTTCGGCGTGGCCGCCTTTATCAACCTGCGGGCCGCCATTTTGGCCCCCTTTAAATATCCCATGTGCCATAGTTCACTTAAAGCAACACCCTACATCAAACAAATTATAACGTGTAGTTCAAAATACAAATTAATCACAAATGAATGAATGCAAAGCTCAATCAATCACGGAGAAACATTGCCTAGTTCATATTATTGGACATTTGTTAAAAGGGAGAGACCTCATATGGTATTGTAACAAATCATGTAATGAATAAAATAACATTGCGTTTCCTGGATAATTATAAACTTTTCTTGTCACTAAATGTGAACTGTTAGTAACGGTTAAAATAACCATATTAGCTTAAATGTATGTATAACTCTTCACTTGAGTTTAACCCAGCTGGTTCTCTCGAATCTAATGCCAATATATACCTGGACTCTAATTTTCTCAAATGTTTCTCCCTGTCACCTCCACGAATATCCTTTGTGATACCATCTATTACACTGTACTTGACTTCTTCTGCGCACCCTCCATGAAACTCGTGCATGTGCCGGGCAACCGGGTAAGACTCATCTTTGTTAGCTATTGCCCTTAGATGTTGCAAAATTCTTTTATGTACTTGAAGTTTGGTGCTACCTACATATAACTTTGGACAACTGCATTTTAGAATATAGATTACATATTCACTCTTACAGTCATATCTGCCTTTGATGGTATGTATTGTTTTCTGTGCTTGTTTAATGGTTTTGATATTTTCCCCATTTTTACACGCCTTACATTTAGCACATTTAAAGAATCCATCTTGTGACTTTAACCAACTAGTTTTCAAAGGTTTAACTTGTCTCACATCGCTTCTGACCAAAATATCTCTCATCGATGTTGCTTTCCTATATGTTATAATCGGCCTGTTGCTTATTTCTGTGCCTATAACAGGATCACTTTTGAGCATATGCCATTGTTTTTGTAATAACTTACTTACAGATTCATGAGCAGTGTTGAAAGTAGTGATGAATCTTACATTACCCGTATCACTTCGTTTGTTATTTTTCTTAGTCACCAAAGAATTTCCTTTTTTATCTGTAGTAAATAACAATTGTTCCCTAGTACGGGATTTGACTCTTGCGGTACAATTCACTAGAATCTCATTAGAGTATCCCCTCTGTCTTAATCTCTCTAACATCTCATTCTGAACATTGAAGTATTCTTGTTCTTTGCTGCAAATCCTTTTTGCTCTCAATAACTCTCCAAAGGGGATGTTGTTTTTCAGTGACTGTGGATGGTAACTACTGGCATGTAAAATACTATTGCCAGCTGTAGCCTTCCTGAAGAGTGTAGTTTCAATTTTGTTATCTACAATGTTCACTTGAATATCTAGAAATTCGATTGTTTGTTGATCAATTTTGCCTGTGAATCTCAAATTACAATCATTGATGTTGATTTCTTTAATAAAATTGTTAGCGGTGGTTAGGTCTCCTTTCCAAATAATAAAAATATCATTAATGTATCTGAGCCACATGATAATATTGTCGCTCCATTTTTCTAAGGGGAACTTATTTAAAATCTGTTCCTCCCACCAACCCATGAACAGGTTGGCATAACCTGGAGCAAAGCATGTTCCCATCGCTGTACCGCATACCTGCTCAAATATCTCATTGTTGAAATAAAACATGTTATGTTGTAAACACCATGCAATCATTTCTAACAACATTTTACTATGATGATAAAAATTGATGGATCTCTTTTTTTAGAAAATACTCAACTGCCTGTACTCCCAAATTATGCGGGATGCTTGTATATAGTGCTGTTACATCTAATGTCATCAAAAGAAATTCACTTTCCCAGCTTACATCAAAGATCATTCTTAAAAAGTCATTACTATCCTGCAGATAGGATGATAAATTTCTGACCAGCGGTTGTAAATATGCATCTATGTACTGGAATACACATTCGAACAAGCTCCCTTTTATGGAGACGATGGGCCTCCCTGGTGGTTTAAGTGCATTTTTATGGATCTTGGGTATAAAATAAAATACAGGTAATTTAGGAAAGTCTACTTTAAGAAACTTGTACTCTTGCTCACTCATGAGGCTTCTATCTCTCCATTGTGCCAATTCTAAATCAAATTTCACTTTTACATTTTCCACATACTTCAAATCAATTATTTTGTAACATTTCATGTCATTCAACTGTTTGTAAGCCTCTTCCATGTATTGTTGCATAGACCAAATTACAATGTTTCCTCCTTTGTCAGAGCTCCGCACTACAATTTCTGGATCGTTGGACAATTTATTCAATGTCTTTTGGTACCCAATGTTCTGTGTTTTTGCTTTCTTAAGTGCCTGAGCTTTCAAGATCTTAAATCCTTTAATTAAAGTATCAGAAATTTGATCAATTATATCTCCACTGTACGCTGGAATAGTTCTAGACTTGGGCTTCAGTCCTGATGTCCCTTCTTTGTCTAGACATATGCCTTCTGATTCCAATCTACCAATTACTTGTTCTTCATTTAATTCCTCCATAGAGCTGTCTTCCAGTTCCCAAAGGTCTCTCATTAGGATCACATCTTCGATAAGTAAATTCTGACATTTTTGTTTCTCCCTGTGTGTATCTGTTTCTTCACTATTCACTTCGTGTGACGATGTCCTCTTGTTTTTAACTGTATGAATTTTAAACCATTTTAATTTCCTTATGAATAGAAACAGATCAATGTGACTTTGCACATAATCAAAATCATCGGGCTGGCAATACGAAAGGCCTAAGGACAAGTTCTCTTTGTCCTCTTCATCTAATATGATATTAGACAGATTGACCACCGTATTGTCATCTGTCAATATCGTTTGTTGCTTCGAGTCATCTTTCCTCCTTCTTTGGTTTGAATTTCTTTTACCCCCTCGTCTCTTCTGCCTCTTTCTCTTGTTCTGATTCCTCCTCTCCAGGTTCTGTGGTTTGTTCTTCGATCTTTCCTTAAAAAATCAAATTAATCTTGTAATGAAGTGTGAGACTTAATCCGTGATGATTCTTCAAAGTCTGTGTCAGAACTCTCACTCATCCCCACATTAGATGTTTTCCTTTCTATGCTGTAGTTTTTACTAACTGATTCCTTCCCTTTTTGATGTCTCCAATAATCAAATTTCTTCGCAAATGTATATATTTGTCCTGTTTCATAGTCAAATGTGTCTCTATTGAATTTCTGTGACTTTTTTAAAATTATTTCCTCCTCAATTTTGGCTAATCGTTCTTCCATGGCATTGGACAATAATTCAACTAACTTTTTGTCAGGAAATGTCTCAATTTGTTTGATGATGTTATCAATTTTCTCTATGACTGACTCTCTTTCTATTTGGGCATATTTGATCAATATTTTCATCATCCCTGCAGAACTAGCTGCATTATGCGCTGCCCACGCTTTTAACAATTCAGGGTTAGGATCATCATAGGTGGGCATGATAAAAATCCTTAAGCCTCTGGGGGCTCTATCTACTTCCAAGTACTTGTTCAAAGATTCACATTCCCACCACTTGTTTAACTCTTTCTTTTTTAATCTCTCTAATTCTTTAAATGTGCCGTAAATGTTCGAGTTTCCTAAGGTGGAATCCCCCGTGGATGTGTGATTTTTTTTCTTTCGTGACTGCTTTGGCAAAAGCTAATTCAGCTCTCAATCTCCTACTTTCATAAACATTTGTTACTTTATTGGCCATCTCGTTAGTCTCTGCTTGCCTTAGCAATATTAACAGCTCTACAGTTGGTATTTAATTTCTGTCAATGTGAATGAGTACCCAATATGCTTGCTTGTATGAATTTAACGTTGCCGATTTATATATATATATATATTTTTTTCTTTTCTTTTTTTAAGTAAACGCTGTACAGATATGGGACACAGCTTCATGAATGGGATGAGGAGTTCTATGGCTCAAAGTAATAAAGAATACCAGTGAGTAATCAGCTCATTACATGATTTTTTTGGAGGGGGGGGAACAGTCCAGGATGTAGATATGACCCCTTGTCTCTTAAAACCCTCATTTAACCCTAGGATCCCAATACCACATTCTGGCATGAATCATTTATTTTAGTCCATTGTGGGATTGATTAAAGATGTAGTTCAGTAATGCTCAACACACTTTAACATTTTAATAACGCGTTTAACGAATGTATCAGCTTTAGACAAGAAACCTGTGCTAAAATATAATTCGAAAATGGAGACATGGGTTTCATTAACTGGGAATAATTGGCATTCTATTACATTCAAAAGCACACCTCTGTGCAGTGGAGGCTTAGCACAATCAGTGCAAACAAATTGCAAGTCCAAGCATTGCAACACCCGAAATTAATTTCAGATGCCAATTTAGTACATCTGCCCCTCAGTCTGACAACCAGTCTTAGGAATCTTGGTTCCGTATGCAGTTCCCGGCAGCAGTAAGTAAGCATTCCTAAAGCTGTGCGTTACCCCAATTATAGCGATCTAATTTTGGCAGCCTGTCCTTGTTGTCTGAGTGCCAATTTTTTCATTTTTGACAATTGCCAAATTTCACCATCTGTACATGTAAAGAAACATGCAAATGTTAATTTCAATTCCAGATAATTATTTTAGTATCGATTAATATGAAAATTGTGCTCGCCAAACCACTGCGAGTGGAAAAAGAAGAATTTGTCAAGCGACTCACCCATATGTGCTACACACGTTCCCCATCATGGTAACAATGGGATATTACCTCTGAGGCAGATGCCTGCTTCCAGTGAAATATTTTTTCATATTGCAACTTCTATTACAATAAAAAAAACAATTTCTGTTAGTAAAAAAGAGACATTTCTGAGAAGAAACAGCAAAGGATCGTTTTATTTTTCATTTCACTGATGTAATATCCGAGGTGGCCGTCAGATGTGCAGAGTATAATAGCATATTACATTCTCATATCTTCATACATGCTACTTATATCGTGGGAGAGAAAATACACGTGGCCCAACAACACACGTTATTTGGTGCAACTGAATTTAACGAACACACATCCAAAGTGATTTTTCCTTACTACATCCTTATTTGTGTATCATGACCGATCCCAGGCGTTGCCTTTTGTGAGATGAGTAAATGGCCAACAAGGGGATCATTTACTCAAAAGAATACTGTAAATAAATATTTATGCATTTAGAAACGTATAACACAAGAAAGGCAATTCACAAGAATTAAACTGATATCTAATGTTACAGATTCATGCAACAAAGAAAAACACTGAATGAAGGATGCGCACCACCAAAATAATGACAGTTTGTGTGTATTTGCACAAGAGGTTTCAATGGGTTCTTTTGACAAAAAACACAAAATGCACATATATCCAGTGTATTGGTTATACATATTTCCATATCTCGTTTCACTGAGATAAACTTGTGAGATGCGCTCTTAATACAAGAAACATTCCTGGAAGTCATATTCCTGTGATTTAGGAAATGTAATAATGATGATAAATCTATGTGAAAGTAGTGGAATGTATGTCGAAGTTTTGGTCTCCTGTTGTACATACACAAGACAATCCTCAGGACATAGGGCCAGATGTATCAAAAAAGCCTTTTGCGATTCGGAAATAGCGATTTTTAAGAAATCGTTTTTCTTTTTCTGAATTACAAAATGCTTTGTATCATATTTGTGATTCGGTAATAGCGATTTCTTAAAAATCTCAAATGCTATTACCGAATCGCAAATTGCGTTACAGCCCCCATTCGCACCTATGGGCATGTTGGCCCATATTTGCGAATTTTTTGCATTTCCCAAATTGCGAATTCCTAACTGGAATTCGCAATTTGGGAAATGCAAACTCCAGGGTGCTGGGGGCCTAAGGCCCCCTCTGCTGCACTCCAAAACAATTTTGGAAGAAATGTAAGGTGCACACATGCCAAAAGGGCATGTGTGCGTTAAATGTCAATTTTAAAAATGCATTTTTAATGCATTTTTAAAATTTACACATGGTTACCACCAAGTTCAACTTGGTGGTAATAGTGATTCCTTAATGCCCAATTCGCATTCAGGAATTGCTTCAAACATGTGCTTAAGAAATCGCAAATAAGGATTCCTTATTTGCGATTTCTTATTTAGAGAATTGCAAATTGCGATTCTCTAAATGGGCTCGCAATTTTAGGGAATCGCTATTTTAGCGATTCCTTTAAATTGCGTTCAGAATGCCTTTCATACATTCTGAAAGGCCTTTTTGCATTCGCAAACGGGCATTCGCACTGTTTGCTAATGCAAAAAGGCTTGATACATCTGGCCCTAAAAGTATTAAATAATGTGAGAAGGTCATCCTTTTAGCATGTTCACTCCAATGTTTCTGACTGATAGTGGTGGTAACTGTCCATGGCTGTGCCCTGGGCTCTTTTAGACAGGGCCATGACATACCCCTGTAAGTCCCTAGTAGGTAACAGGGCAAAGGGAATTCAAACTACCTATGAGTCCCTAGTATATGATAGAGCAGGGCTGTTTTAAAGCCCAGTAGATTTCCTGCACTGGGGTGTGCACTGCTGTGTTGCCTGCTGTAATTTTTAAAGGCAGCCCTGCCTTGCTAACTGTCTTTAAAAAGTAAAATGTGTGCAAATTCAACCTTGGAATTAAGGGTACTTCCAAAATAATAACCTACCTTTTTTTTTACATAAAAAAGCACCCCTATTCACCTCTCCTAGATGCCCCATGGGTGGGGTGCCATGAAACTATAAGCAGGGACATTATAAAAGTAGTTTTATATGCCCTGGTGAGGGATAAACTGCACCTTTCATTTTTCCTCATTATAGGTACTTAGCTCCATAGGCTAACATGGTAATATAGTTACCATAAGCATAAGTATTGCTAAGAAGGATCTAAATGTTTCATGAAGGACTCAAAAGATTGGTAATGATAAATCCAACAACACTGTTGAATTTATCATATCTAATACAGACAAGAAACTATAAGACTTTCTTTTCAGGAACCCCAATTCCAGCCTGCTTGTGGTCTCTCTTGATTGGTCAGCTTTAACAGGGTTAGCCAAGCTGCTATGATGGGGTGATAAGTGGCCTGCACTGAGCAGAGGTTATCTGATGGGGGGACACCTGCAGATGCAGAGGCCAGGCCAGGAAGAGGGAAGGGTAAATCAAACTGGGGTTTAAAGGAAGCAGGACCAAAAGGAATGACAGCCAGGCCTGCCCTCTGACCCTGTACCCCACAGATAGATAGCAGGTCCAGGAATGGAATTTGCAGATGTCCAAATGGGGAGTGTTAGTGGACATGAGCCCCACCGGAAGGTTGGTTTAGCCAGATCTTGCTCCTCTGGAGGAAAACCGTCCATCTTAGAATTTTAAAGTGCAGTGCTTTATGGGACAAGAAAACCCCACACTTTGGAGGAAGCTATAATACTTTTGGGTGGCACCCAGCAGCTCATTGGACAAGGGTGACCCCTTGCTAGTCCCCCAAGAGGATCCAATAAAAGTGGTTGATCTGCATTTCAACTCAGATTTGCTGCCTGAAATCACAAGAACAAGAGGGATTGCCCTGCTGGAACCCTGATTTACAACCTTAAGATCTGCACTCTGAAGCACTGCTCCTATTGCACACTGGAATAACAGCCCTAAGGACTTTACCTTACTTCAAAAAAGGACTCAGGAATGGACTCCCTAAAAGGAACAGGTTAACAGAGCTTTACCTGCACATCTACATTAAGAAGATCCCAGCTGGACACCCTCCAGTGGCTTTTGAAGAAATTGGCCAGGTGCATTCTGGAAAAAGTAGTCCGAACATCCCAAGGACCATCTCAGACCTTCTAGACCTCTTGATTGATGTTGTGGACAACTAAAGATACCTGCCTGGAAATGAGAAGAAGAATGACTGCCCTGCTGCACCCATGGTCTGCATTAAGAAGGACTGCACTCACAAGGACTGCATCTGCTGCACACTCTAGGCTTCACAAAAGAGGACTTTGCCTGGCTTCTAAAGGAGTCAGGAGTGGACTCCCTGCAAGTGACAGGTGTAAAGTAGCACCTGCATCAACTCCTGAGAACAGCCCAGCTGGTCATTGGTCAGTGGTCTTTTAAGGATTTCACCAGGTGCACTGTGGGAATTGTAGTCCTAACATCCCAAAGAGCAACTCAGAGATTCTGGAACTTTGGGTTGAAGTTGTGCACCACTTTCCTGCATCAAGAAACACTTCTGGAAGTGAGTGTAAAAGTGTTACATTGCGGGCGGCTGGAACTCTTGACTGTGTCTCGGTTCAGTGCAACCTTTTTTTTTTTTTAACCCTTTGAGCACTATTTGCTTCTAGGTGCTAGTTTTACTTTTAATCTTTAAAACTTCATATGTCTGGTTCCCTATATAGGATGTTTGTGTTTTTGGTAGCATTTTAAAGAGAACAATATTTCCTATTTTTATAAATTGGTGCGGGGTTTTTACTGTGTGTTGTGTCTTACTTTTTTACTGTATTGGCATATATAAATGCTTTACATTCCTGTCTCTTAAGTTAAGCCTGCCGGCTCATTGCCAAGCTACCAGGGGTTTAGCCAGAGGCTAATGTTTTGAGACCTTGACTGGACCTAACATTGAGTTGGTGACCTTATGGCTAGTGGTAGGTGTATACTTGCCCCTACTAATAATCTGCCTTCCAACAGATAACTAATGTAGAAGAGCCCATAAAAAGGTTCTTCCAATCGGAGGAACAAAATAAGCTTAATTATTGTGCTTGCATGATGTTAAAATGGAGAGAATCTTGAGATTACTTCGAGGGGCACAGACTCTGCCGAACACTATTGCAGTTGCCACCCCAGTGTGAAACTGTGACTGAAATGCAGGACCACTGAGTTAAACTGTCAAAACCATTTTTAATACTTGTTTTGCCAGTTTATCTGTAAACTTCGTACTTGTATAGCGCACTACTCACCTGTTAGGGTCTCAAGGCACTGTACACATACCACTGTGGAACCCCTCCTGGCTTTTCCCTGTGAGGTGCCCACTCCTGGGCAACCTCCAAGGTGAAGCCAGGTATCCCAGCGCTGTTGGGGCGATTAAGCAAGCTATTGCCCAGAGTTAGACCCATGAATTAGATTAGGCACCAATGCAAGAATTATCAGGTCCGAGGAAATTGAGCCCAAGACCTGCCGTGGAAGGAATTGAACCCTGGTCCCGGGATAGGTTTCTGCATCAGGGTCTGCCGCTCTTCCTATTGAGCCACACTTCTCCACTTCTCCATCTGTACCTCTTATTGTTGAAGATGAAATTCATGTTTAAGGATTACACCACCTTTAACCTGGAAACAGTACTGCAAAAAATAATCTGTTCATGTAGTTTTAACGAGTGCTAGAATTTTATATCATTTCAACACTTACTTTATATGTTTTTTGGTGTACAGTGGTACTTCTTCGGTACCTGCTGCTCGATCTTGTTGGAGTGTGGTTTACTTTTGCAAAAATGTAAACAAATTAATTTAACAAAGTATGATTTACAAAGTTAATGTGTCCCTATTTAACTTAGAATTTGCAGAAGGTAGTCATATTCACCTAATATAAGCAACACTCAACTTAACTTGTGGTAATGAATTAGGTTTGCTTAAATATCTTTTTGAACGATTATTTTACATGTTTAATGCTAAGAAGCCCGCTCACATATTTTTGTGGTTTTTGTGCATGAGATGAATTTGTTTTTTCTGTACGTAATTTTCTAGAAGCCTTCTATTAGCTAGGGAATAGGCATTGTCATGTATTAGACAACTGATAGTAAAGTTCTCACTGGGAGGAGGAGAACCCATAAAGCTCATCAGGAGAGCTGTTCGAACCAGAGACTTTGTCCGGTGTAAAAAGTCAATGGTGTTGACCTGTCTGAACAACTGTGAAAACATGGGCCCAAATTTATGAAAAATGATGCAAAACTGCGCTAATACATTTTTGTGCCAGTTTTCTTAACGCCGGCTAACGCCATTCCCTAGAGCCATCTTCAAACCACATTTATTAAATGACCCAAGATGCACTAAGGAATGGTTAGCATCTAAAGAAAGACATTAGCCGGTCAGAGATGGTGTTAGGGAACATGGCGCTAGTGGGTCTGAAATGACGTTAGGCTGGTTAGCGGCAAAAAATATGCCACTAACCAGCCTAGAGTCATTTTATGACACCCAAGCAGTGAAAAAATGACTCCTGTCTAAGAGTGGACAAGAGTCATTACCACCACCCCAATGCCCACCACTGGGGACTAGTGTCCCATGGGCAAGCCCAACCTACTGTGTGCCAGGCAGGGGGCCCCATGTAACGGGCCCCCAATGGTACTTAATAAAAAAAGTTATACTTACCTAAACTTACCTAGGATGGGTTCCTCCTCCTGTAGTATCCCTGTGGTGTGGGTGGTGGTGTTCCTGGGGCTTAGGGTGGACATCTTTGTGCCCATTCCATGAGGTTCACAATGGAAATTGGCCTACCTTCACCCTAATGCCTGGTCTGACCCTGGTGTTAAATAATGGCGCTAAGTACCATTATTAAGGTCCACCTCCTCTTTGTGCATTGTTTCTGTGCCTGGAGATAAACATGGCGCTAGGTGGTTAGCGTCATATTTAGGACGGGAACACCTACCTTGCATCTCATTGGCGCAAGGTGGTTTCGCACATCCTAAACATGCCACTAACTCCAATATTTTGAAGCTAGGCGCGTCTAGCATCAAAATATAAATATGGTGTTAAGTTAGTGCCGTTTTAGCATCAAAATTAATATCGCTAAAGTGACGCTAACCTTTCATGAACATGGGCCTTGGAACTTTGGGAGTTTACCTGCTCCCAGCTTTAAGAGGAGAATGGTTGATTGCTGAAGAGTGGGAAAGCTGAGATGTTGAAATTAGAGCTTGGTTGAATTATATTATTGGGTGCTCCTTAGATTTGGGGTTGACTCCTTTGATTACTGTCTCTCGTACACTTTTTGCACTAGCAATATGCTCACTGACTTAGAACTGGGAAAATCTTTCTTACCTTTTCATAATCTTTAACATATGAGTGGAAAGGCGTCATGCTTGAGCATTTTTATTCTCTCATCAGGACCTTTCATTTGGTTTTCTGGAGCTGACACCTTTGCCTAATCAAATGCCTTTTTCAACCTATCATTCCTTAATTGAAATGAGGGATTTTTCCTATATGGAACACACTTTCTGGTTATTTTTTATCCTTTATGTATTTTTGGAATCTGTAATGTTTTCCCTTATTCTAAAATATCGGCTTTTGCACAATTTAAATTTGTAATGTTAATACTTAAGATTGAAAATCCTTATTAACAAATTACTTTATGTGACTAATTGTTAATAAATCCCATTTGAACTCTCTCTAACTTTGTTTGTCGTTTCATGTGGAGCCTAATGGTTTTATTGTTTATGGCAATACATGTAAATGCTAGCTCCTAGTCTTCACGTTGACAAAGGTCCATACGACCAGTGGTGGGGTTTGTATGACCATCATATTCTTAGATTAATATTGAAAAATACCCACTCTATCACACCTCACCCAATGGTACCATGAGGGAGCTTCCACAACAAACAGCTGAACAGATTTACAGAAAATCAAAAAAGCATGATTTCTGACTAAAGTTCTAACTTTTTTCCAAATTTGGTTTAATTTGGTTTAATTCCATTCAGCCATTTATTTCTGTATCAGAGAACACATTCTTAAATCAGAATTAACATGAAATCAATGTTTTGGACACCCTTTGACTTGGCCCCTGTTTAACCACTTCAGTGCAGGTGTCTGCTATTGGCTGACACCCGCACTACCTCCACAGTACGGCTAACGTCACTATCTGTTTTCCCCACCGGAGCAGGAAGCAACTTTGTGGTCGCTTCCTGCTCCGGTGGGGAAAACAGGCCCAAACATGCCTTCCTGACATTCGGGAAGGCCTCATTTGAAAGGGGAGATTCTCCCCTTTCAAATGAGGCATTCATGAACGGGTTTATGTTATCGAGGGCCAGGAAACCCCACTAGGCACCAGGGATTTCACTTGGGGGGGTCAGCCCCGTCGGAAAACGGGCCAGCCCCCCCGAGGGCAATTAATTTTTTTTAAAGTCAGGTTTACCCCTGGGGGGGCACAATCGCACCCGATAGCGCCTCCTCAGGGGTGTAAAAAATAAAAATACAATAATAATAATTTTAAAAAACAATGAAATTGACGGGGGCTTGTCTGTGAGCAGGGCGACCCCTTGTAGGGCCAATATTGTTTTTTAACAGCTGTATGGTTTCCCTCGGGCCACCATGCATATGCATATATAGATCTATATATAGATATATCTCTGTAGATATAGCTATCTATATATATATATATATATATATATATATATATATATATATATATGTATATCACTTTTGTCAACGCATGTGTGGTTTCCCTGGGGGATGCGATCGACCCCCAGGAAAACCATACCCACATGTAAAAGTGATCTATATATATATATATGCCACCAGTTCTCTTGCAGTTGCAGCGTGCGTCTTCAAAACAATGCACATTCTTCAACTGATGAGTTTCAACTGTAGCTTTTAGGCACAAATAACAAAGTCAAGTAACTCTTGTGATTATGTTTCTGCTAGAAAAGGATCTGACTTTTCTCTAGTGGCAGTTTTGATGCCATAAGGTAGCGCAGAAGGTTTATATGCCTACTGCAAGGATCAAAACTGTATTATATGTGAATAGCTGAGTGGATTGTAAAGCCAACCATTACCTACGCTATAATATAAATTAAATGTATGTGCGAGGGGCACTATGGAGAGACGAAATGCAGTTTTGCTAGGTGGTAGTGCAGGAATCAGAGGAGGAGGTAATGGGAGTGGGAGAACCAATAATGATCGTTGGACTGGGTGCTAGAAGCGCTAAAGACTGTGACGATTGCCATGTGACAAGGTGAAGTAATATACTGTCTTTTTTGTTTTTTTGAGTGTCCTGAGAAAACATGCTGATTGAGGGAAAAAGCGAAGGTAAGGTGACCTCTACTGTTGCAGGTATCACACACACACCCACCAGCAATTGTGTGACTGTCTACATAGGCTAGTGTTTTAGAGTGGCAGTTTAGCCAGTAGCAGAGGTGGCATCTCGTTGGATGACTGCTGCTCAAGACCTAGCTCGAGTTATAGAGGACAGCTCTGACATAGGATCAGAGACTGAGACAGCAGAAACTGAGACAGCATCTGAGGGATACAACAATGGCACAGACCCTGGGAGGGATTTTTGAGTCGGAGGAGTCCCATTCAATAACTCCTCTTCCAGTGATTATGAGGGAGGTGATGAAGACAGTCCTGCTGTCCCTTCGCAAGTACAGTCTGTGCAGCATGACAATAGTGGGTTAGCCCAAAAGAGAGAGCAGGTGCATGCGGTGGCAAGCACAGAGAGAGTGCTCTCTTCGGAGTTCCCCAATTTAGTTCAGCCCCGTATTTCACCCCCCAAATCATATTGTGAAAACATCAAAATTATCTATTACAAAACAACCTGGTTTTGTAAGGCAGGCACCTGTGTTTTTGGTCCTGGGCTTGGCGGCCATATAGGGAAACCTACCATAACCAGACATTTCTGGAAACTAGACATCCGGGGGAGTCCACAGAGGTGTGACTTGTGTGGATTCCCCAAAGTTTCCTTACCCAGAATACGCTGCAAAGCTGCAATGATGAACAAAAACTATTTTTTTCTTGCATTTCTGTCACACAAACTACAGCAATATGCTGGGATCCACAAAATTCCTACCACCCACTGTTTCCCCACCTGTCCTGATAAAAACGTTACTCCACTGAAGTGCCTGTACCTAGTGCCTGCGTCAGGAATGATCACCCCAGGGTCAACAGTTGCACTAATATGAGGACCAAGATTGACCGTTGTGTGATCTATTCCTGACATGGGCACTTGGCCTACCCACACAAGTTAGGTACCATTTTTATCTGGATACTTTGGGTAATGCTGTGTGGAAGGAAATTTGTGGCTCCTTTCAGATTCCAGAACTTTCTATCACTGAAATGTGAGGAAAAAGTGTTTTTTTGGATAATATAGAGGGTTGCAAAGGATTCTGGGTAACAGAACTTGGTGAAAGTGCCAAAAGTTACCCCATCCTGGATTCCCCTAGGTGTCTAGTTTTATAAAATGCACAGGTTTGGTAGGTTATCCTAGGTACCGACTGAACTAGAGACCACAATCCAGAGCTAGGCACTTTCCAAAAAACACACCAGTTTTCAATGTAAAAATTAGATGTGTCCATGTTGCGTTTTTGGGTGTTTCCTGTTGCGGGTACAAGGTCTACCAACACAAGTGAGGTACCATTTTTATTGGGAGACTTGGGGAAATGCGGGGTGAAAGAAAATGTGTTGCTCCTCTCAGATTCCAGAACTTTCCATCACCGAAATGTGTGGAAAAAGGTTTTTTTTTGCCAAATTTTGAAGTTTGCAAGGATTTGGGGTAACAGAACCTAGTGAGAGCCCCACAAGTCACCACATTCTGAATTCCTCTAGATGTCTAGTTTTCACAAATGTATAGGTTTGCTAGATTTCCCTAGGTGCCGGCTGAGTTAGAGGTCAAAGACCACAGCAAGGCACCTTGTGCAAAAAAATATGATGTGTCCACATTGTGTTTTGGGGCATTTCCTGCCGCGGGCACTAGGTCTACCCACACAAGTGAGATAACATTTTTATCAGGAGACTTGGGGGAATGCTGGGTGGAAGGAATTTTGTGGCTCCTCTCAGATTCCAGAACTTTGCAGCACCAAAATCTGAGGAAAAAGTATTTCTTTTGCCACATTTTGAGGTTTGGAAAGGATTCTGGGTAACAGAATCTTATGAGAGACCCACAAGGCACCCGATTCTGAATTCCCCTAGGTGTCTAGTTTAAAAAAAAATATAGGTTTGCTAGGTCTCCCTAGGTGCCGGCTGAGCTAGAGGCCAAAATCCACAGCTAGGCACGTTGCGAAAAACACGTCCGTTTTCATTGGAAAAATATGATGTGTCCACGTTGTATTTTGGTGGCATTTCCTGTTGCGGGCACTAGGCTTAACCACACAAGTGAGGTACCATTTTTATTGAGAGACTTGGGGGAATGCTGGGAGGAAGGAAGTTTGTGGCTCCTCTCAGCTTCCAGAACTTTGCAGCACCGAAATGTGAGGGAAGAGTGTTTTATTTGCAATTTTTTGAGGTTTGCAAAGGATTCTGGGTAACAGAACCTGGGGAGAGCCCCACAAGTCACCCCATCCTTGGTTCCCCTAGGTGTATAGTTTTCAAAAATGCACAGGTTTGGTGTGTTTCCTAGGTGCAGCTGAGCTAGAGGCCAAAGACCACAGCTAGGCACTTTCCCAAAAACACATCCGATTTCAATGTAAAAATGTGATGTGTCCATGTTGTGCTTCCTGTCGTGGGCAATAGGCCTACCCACACAAGTGAGGTACCATTTCTATCGAGAGACTTGCGGGAACACAGAATAGCAGATTAAGTGTTATTGCCCCTTATCTTTCTCTACATTTGGTCCTTCCAAATGTAAGACAGTGTGTAAAAATGAAGTCTTTTTGAGAAATGCCCTGTAATTCGCATGCTAGTAGGGGGACCCCAGAATTCAGAGATATGCAAATAACCACTGCTTCTCAACACCTTATCGTGTGCCCATTTTAGAAATACAAAGGTTTCTTTGATACCTATTTTTCAGTCTTTATATTTCACCAAATGAATTGCTGTATACTCGGTATACAATGAAAACCCATTGCAAGGTGGAGATCATTTATTGGCTCTGGGTAACTAGGGTTTTTGATAAGCCTACAAGCCCTATATATCCCCGCAACCAGAAGAGTCCAGCAGGCATAACGGTATATTTCTTTTTAAAATCTGCCATTGCTGGAAAAAGTTACAGAAGAAAACGTGCCCAGAAATGGCTCTTTTTTTCACCTCAATTTAAATATATTTTTATTTTAGCTGTTACTTTCTGTAGGAAAACCTTGAAGGATGTACAGAAATGACCCCTTGCTGAATTTAGAATTTAGTCTACTTTTCAGAAATGTTTAGCTGTCTTGGATCTAGCATTGGTTTCACACCTATTTCTGTCACTAGCTGGAAGGAGGCTGAAAGCACAAAAAATATTAAAAATGGGGTATGTCCCAATAAAATGACAGAATTGTGTTAAAAAATGTGGTTTTCTGATTCAAGTCTGGCAGGCCTTGAAAGCTGGGAAGATGGTGATTTCTGCACTGAAAACCCTTTGTTGATGCCATTTTCAGGGAAAATACCACCTGTTAGCTTCAGCGGCCCTTTTTCCTATTTTTCTGAACAAAAACTAAATTGTAGCTGTATTTTGGCTAATTTCCTGGCCTCCTCCAGGGGAACCCACAAATCCTGGGTACCTTTAGAATCTCTAGGATGTTGGAAAAAAAAGGAAGCAAATTTGGCGTGGATAGCTTATGTGGACAAAAAGTTATGAAGGCCTAATCGCGAACTACTCCAAATAGCAAAAAAAGGGTTCAGCACGGGGGGAAGGTCCAGCAGCTAAGGGTTTAAAGGATTAACACAAAACTTTTCAGGAAAGAGCTGAGATAAATGAACTTTTTGTAGGGGAATTCCGTAAATGTTAATCAAACTGCGCCAAAGTTAGGAGCAAAAGAAAATAAAATCTTCCTTTGGAAACTCTAGCCTAACTGTGTAATATCCTAATTATAAGTACACAGTGGCAACCACCACTGTCCATTTGTCTACTACATAAGAACTCTTCTGGCTTCCCAGCAAGCACCACTACTGAATACTGCAGGAGCCAGCTCTTTTGCTTTGCTCTGACCCAGGTAGGAGCTACTTTTTTCTATGGTTCCGCAAGCTGGGAGCAAAGCTGTGTTTTCTTCCCGGTACAGTTTTATATTCCCTGCCCAAACTCTCCGGACATGTAACAAGTCAGTGTTCTGGGGGGTGAGGTCCCAGGAAATTACACACTTTGGGCAATGAGGAATGGGGTCACTGGGCCAGTCCTATACCTTTGGAGGGGTCAACATGACCTCCAGCTCAAAATATCTAAGTCAGCCCCAGGATCAGGAATCAAGACTACATGCCTCCACCCAAAATTAATAAATATGCCCCAGGTATAGGGTCCCTAGCAAGTGCCTCAGGGAAGGAGCCCGCATGAACCTTGATCAAAAATTATTCCACTGTACCAACCCTCTAGGCCCTGGCCAGCCCATGGATCTGGAGTACTGTTAAAAAATATGTTTTTAGCCCTGTGGGATTCCCCCGGAAACTCCCATGAGGCCTCCCCTGCCCTTATTTGTTTTCTTTTAACTTTTTTCAGGACAGCAGACTAAGGGCCTGATTACAACTTTGGAGGAGGTGTTAATCCAGGCTCATGTCCGCTGTGTCCCAGATACTGAGGAGGCACCATTTGGCTTTGGGTTCCAAGCGTTGTCCGCATATCAAATCAATACAGTTAAGCACCACATTCCAGTACTCCTGCAGGACTGGGCAGCTCTATAAGACATGGTTAAAGGAGCCTGGCTAGCCACAGCATCTGTAACACCTATTGTCAGTAACCCTGGCCACTTTCATCAACATAGTGCACAACAGATATATTCTGTGAAGGATTTTTTTGTTGTACCAAGCGGAACATTGACCATATGGCATTGTGGGGAATGCCAGTGCTTTTTGCCATTCCTCATCCTCAAGGCTCTCGAAATGTTGTTCCCACTGCTCCCCTAGCTGTGTTAGTGTGACTGTAGAGTTGTTAAGTAATTTTTGGTAAATAAAGGAGATCGCTCTGAGCAGCATATAGGTATTGAGCAGTCTGTCCTCCAGTGGGGATGCCTCTGGGAGCATGTCCCCTTTTGGAAGAGACGTCTGAAGCACATGCCTAATTTGTAGTTAGCGGTAGTATTCAGTTTGGGCTAAGTAATGGTCTCTATGTAGCTCCTGGAATGGGATACACCCCTCTCTTGCAGTCCAATTAAATCCCATATGGCAAAACCCGGCTGGTCCCTGAGTACTCCCAGACCCTCCATGCCCCAGAGCAGGTAGCTTGTGTCATCTTACGCCACCAACCCAGTACCTTGAGAGTTGTGTGCTAGATGTTTAGCATCACCATTGTGGGTCTCCCAAAGACCTCAGGACTTGTCCCCCCAAATATGGCCCCCAGATATCCCCATGGTTGCACAGACTGTCTATCCATCTGATACGTGGTTCATTTGGTGGAAGAAGCATCCAATGCTGGATCATTGTCAATTGTTCTGCCCAGTAGTATTTCCTTATGTCTGGATGGGCAATGCCTCCATCATACCAGGAACAAGTTCGTTAATGGAGGACAATGCAAGGCTCAGCCCCATCCCATAGTAGTAGTCATACCTCCCATTCAATTTCTCTGAAATAGGAATCAGAGATTTTAAAGGGGTTATTAAGTAGTGCATACAAGAACTGTGGGAGTTTCATCATTTTGAAAAGGGCTGTCCTACCTAGCAACAAGAAGGGGAGCATTCTCCAGCATAGCACGTCTTGCTTGAGTTGTGTGAGTGGCATCGATAAGTTGCACTCATAAAACCGGTCCCTATCAGCAGTGATACAGAACCCCAAGGACTGGAAACCATCTCAAACCAAACCGATCATACAGTTACGGAGTAGCCAGGGCTGGGATTTTTTCTTAGTTAATTGTGTAGCCCAAGTAATTATCAAATCAGGTAATGCCATGCATTAGTCTATCCAATGTCAATGTTGGGTATGATAAATATAGTAAAATATCATCTGCAAATAGAGAGATTTTTTCTTCCCATGCTTCTATCCACTGGAATCCGCGGTTTAAAGGATCTCGGTGGATCCATACTGCCAGCAGTTTTAGAGTGAGAGCGAAGATTAATGGAAAAGCAGGCAGCCTTGACTCATGCCCCACTGAAGGTGGAATACAGGTGATCTACCCCACTAAACAGAGACTCATGCTAGAGGTTCTGTACAAAATGTTTCACCCAACTCAGGAAGCGTGGGACAAAGCCCATCTATTGTGCTACTCCAAAAAGATATGGCCACTTCATGGTGTCAAAAGCCATCTTAGTTTCGAGGAAGAGCAGTAAAACATCTTTGGGTAGGGTGTCAGCACAGCCCAGTACTCCATGAAGGCGTCTCAGATTGCTGGCCATGTTCCTTCCTGAAGTAAAGCCAGACTGATCAGGATGAATAAGAGTCGTAATCACCTAAATTAGATGTGTAGCCAGGAGTCTAGCGAGTATCTTAACTTCCATGTTGAGCAATGACATTGATCTACACAAGGCACAATCCTCGGGTGGCTTACCCTCTGTGAGTATGACTATTATATTGGCTATATGATTCTTCAAGAGTATACCCAGCTCGCAATTCTCCCTGTATATTTTAAGAAGATAGGGGGCAATTTTGGGTTCCATAAGCTTATAAAGTTCTACTGGGGTCCCATTCAGGCCCGCAGCCTTAGCAGAGTTTAGCAGGTCTGGACATCGCTGGACAGTCTTGGGACAGTCTTGGGAATTGAATAGGCAGACAACACTTCTGGCTGCCCCGGACCTTTAATCCAGTGTCTGTCTTCCTTTCTCGCACCCAATGCTTAGCCCTCTCTCATTTGTCCAGCCAGGCCAGGAACTTCCCTGCCCAGTCTCCCACCTCATAGAGATGGTGTTGAAATTCACAATAACTAGTCTTAGCTGTGTCAAGAGCTATGTCCTTGTATTCTTTTTGATTAACCCTTAGTACATGCTAAGTGTCTTCGTCTGTTTGGCTGACTAGAGTGTCTTCTAGGGCTTATTTTCCATGTTCCAGCATCTCTAGCTGCTGCCTCTTATCTTTTATGTGGCCTGTAATTACTGTCAACCCTTAAATATGGTCTTTACACCTCCCACAGGATATTTGCAGAGTTCACTAAACCCTCATTTTCAGTGAAATAGTGCTCTGTTGATACAGGCCCTCCATGATTTGGGGGATTTTGAAATACCAGGGATTTAGCTTTAGGTCACCCCTTTGTCATCGATCCCAGTGTCCATAAACCGCCCATAGCGGTGAATGTTCAGAGAGCCCCCTGCCCAAGAGGTGGGTGTCGCTGAGGTGGGGGGCAAGATAAGCGAGTGTCACGATATAGTCAATCCTCCTGTGTCTCTGAGTAGAACATCTATTATTGCGCTGTTGGATTATGAAAATGCCATTCATCTATTAGTCAGATAGAAGTTAAAAAGTCTGCTACAGGGCAGCTTGGGCTCCCCAACAATCTCAGGAGTTGTGGTTAATCTGATCATCTAATGCTTAATTTAAATTGCCCTCCATCATTAAGATCCCCACAGGAAGGCGGAGTAGTAAGGCACTCAGTTCTGGGAGCGTAATGTCTTAATGACATGGAGGTGTGTATACTGATAAAATGTTGCCTATTTCCCATATCCCTGCACTGGCCACATATCGCCCTTAAGAGTCTGCCTATGTGAGGTGGACTATCAGTGCAAGTGATTTACATATAAGGATGCCAACTACCTGGAACGGGTTCTTCAAGCTACTGCAACATTATTTGGTCCCATGTGGCTGAGGGCTCCACTTGACAGAGGAGGTTGATGTTCCTCAAGACCCTCTCCATCAGTGCCCCAAGTTGTCCTCTTTTAGGATTTCTGCTGCATTAAATCGGGCCACTGTCTCTGCAAGGAATCTAGGTTCTCTTAAGTTCTAGGTTTCTTCCCCTCATGGTGCTTCCTTCTCCCTTGGGCCCCAACCATGGGCCTCCCAACACTCTCCAACCATCCAACCAGTCCCAAGCCTCCTCAGCTCTATCAATGTACCATGTTTTCCCTTCTGCTGCAAATCTCTGTGTCGCTGGAAAGATCATTGAGTATTTTATATCCTTTTCCCTTAAGGCTCTCTTGACATCCAAGAAGCTGCGTCTTAGTCATTGCACTTTCAATGTAAAGTCTGGTAATAAGGTTATGGTTGCATTTTGGTTGGTAAACAGAGGAGCTGTACATTTTGTTTGTAAGATGAAGTCTCCAGTCACAATAGTTGAAGATCCTGGCAAAAACGGAAAAAGGGGGTTGTCAAGAATGGGTGGCTTGCCTGGAACCAGATGGGCCTTCTCCACAAACATTATTTTGAGAATCCTCTCATCTTTAGCTTGTTTTAGATCAAGTCTTCTATAAAGAAGTTGACCGCTGGACCCTCTGCTTTTTCTCAGACCCCAGTGAATCTCATGTTATTCCATCTAGAGCTTCAATTGATATCTTCTATTCGCTCTTCCAGCGCGCTAGTGGTTATTCTAACCTCCACGACCTGGGTCTTCATGGTTTTGTTTTCAGAACTGAAGGTGGTGATTGTATCTTCAACTTTAGACACTGGGATAGCTGCATAAATTTTGAACCTTAATTGCTCAACAACTACTGAACAAATTTACACTAACTTACAAAATGCATAGTTTTTGGATGAAGATCTATGTTTCTGACAAAGTTGGTGTATTTTCAATTAGGCATTTTGGTTGCAGCTTTGTCTAATTTTCTTATGGAAAGATTCAGGGGGAAAACACATTTTGGGACCTGCCTTTTTCTGGGCCCCTGCTTTACATCCCAATGAAACACTCCAATACAGAGCCTAGGTAACTTTAAAAAAAAGGTTTTGTGAAGATGTATCAAATGGCTCCAATGTGATTAGGAAACCAAAAAATCTATTTCCTATGGAAACATGGTCCTAAATATAACTACCCAATGGTGACAACCACTGGGTAATAAAAATAGATAGATAGATAGATAGATAGATAGATAGATAGATAGATAGATAGATAGATAGATAGATAGATAGATAGATAGATAGATAGATACACAGAGTTTAGTATAGGACTGTAGGAAATGCATTTTTGGTTTGTGTATATCCTTGGCACAGATTGATAGATCTTCACAAAAGTTTCTAAAAAAAATAATCTCAGCTCCTTCCCGAAAAGTTTTGGGGTGGTCTGTCAGGCAGCGGCTGGGATAAAGGGGCGTCCAAAAATGCATTTTCCCCATGGGAAATTTAGACATAACCCAAACCGCTGAATGTATTTACACCAAATTGGGCAGAAAGCTAGATCTTACTCCTTTTAGCAGTGTTTTTGTGATTTGGTGTAAATCTTTTGAGAAACTAGTGCTCCAAAACTTTGTGTAGATCATGATGCAGAGGGTCAGCAGTGCCTACAGATCTCATAGTGAGATGTGATAGGCTGCTACACATCAAAACCGCTGTGGCAGCAGCCATCTTAGGAATCAGGAACCAGTCCCAAGTCATAAGAAAGAAAGAAAAAATAATGGGGCAGGAAAGGGTTTCCCAGACCCCATCGGTAGGGTGGGGGGGAGGAGGTGCCAGACTGACGCCAATTTTTCTTTCAATTTTGCTTCAGATTTACAGAGGATCCACAAATCTATGGTAAAGTTGTTTTTTTTTAAATAAAAAGCATGGACTTCTGTGTGTTTCTAATAAATAGACCCAGGGTTTGTCGGGGCCAACTCAGTGCACTGAACTAGTGAAGAAAAAACAAGGGATATAATTCATTTCAGTTCACAAAAGACTTGGTAAAGACATTTTGCTTTTGCCCTGGAACTGTGGGACTACTACAAGGGGGCTAGAAAGGACATATTTTCCTCTAAACCCTATAAATCAATCAAGCTCGAAGGATAATTATTAACACACATTAAGAGTGTATTTGGGTGTGCGTTGAGAACGAGTGAAAGAGTGATACAAGTTTGATTGTATGCCTTTGTGTGTATTAATCCTTGACTGATTGGAATGTTAATACATATATATATATATTTGATATTTCTAGCATAGATCCCAGAGTAGGAAAGCCAACCTACAGAAACCCAGCCCTCCCAGTTGGTAACAAGGGCCCTAAAAGGGCCTCATTGGATCAGGAAGGAACAGAGCTCTGTTTCAATGCCAAGATCCCCCAAACCCCTTTGACCCTAGTATGCAACCACCAGTACTCAGAGCCATCCATGTGTTGAGGGTTGCTTAACCAGGGATCAGGTGAACTCTCTTCACTCCCACAGATGCTTGTGGTTCAAGTGAATGTTTCTTGACAAGAAGTTAAACCCAGAAAATTCTCAGTGAAGATGGAATTTGGTTCTCAAACCTTTGGTGATTTAACCCACACTCTTCCCTTTCCTAGTCAGGCCCCTATGGTGAAAGAGATATCATAGGTCCTAGCAACCATTCAGGTTGAACATCAACCACTGAGTTTAGAAAAATCAGACTCTTAATTCAGAATTAATATAATACAAAGTGCATACAGATCCTTGGGAGAAAGGTCCTGGTGCCACACCTAAGATTCAAAATCCATATATATATGACCATCCATATTAGGTCCACCTGGGGGGAGGAGCTAACTCAGGGGATGCTTCTGAACCCACAAGCAATGTCCTTGTAAATATGATAGTCCTTATTCCAACCCTTGTACCATTAGCCTCTCCAGAGTGTCTCAGTGGTGATGTGCATATTCATGAATCAATGTCACCTGCAATTTATTTGCTGGCCTCATGCTTTCCCAGATAGTACCATTAAAGTAGATTGACTAGTCTACTAGGATCATCACCATTGATCGTAGTTTCTGTCTATAATCCTATTACCAAGAAGCCACTAAATGGGCCGTCCCTTTAGTTTGTGCCCTGACTCATGCTCAAGCTTCTTTGAGCTTGCTGAATCCTTATCAGAAATTTATTGATGTTTTCGACACAGCCACAGCCACAGCCACAGCCTTTTCATAGGAAATTGGACTGCAGAATTGACCTACTGCCACGAGTATTAGGAACCTACATTGACCACATTGACCTCAATAAATTAGCTATTAAAAACAGATGCCCTTTGCCTTTGATCCCAGTCTTGTTGCATTAGATTCAGAAGGCTTCCATCTACACCAGATTGGACTAACATGGAGCACACCGTTTGATCCGTGTTCTTGAAGGAGAAGAATTGAAAACCGCATTCCGAACAGGGGAATATTTACAATGAATTGGCGTAGGGCAGTGCCACAAGTCTTTTTGCTGCGCTGCCTTGCAACAATTCAGAAGGGCAGGAACGCAACATATTTATGAGATATGGTACATTCCTGTTCTTTCAGCCAGCACACAATTTGGTGACTAGTGCCAATGAAGGCACCCTGGTGCAAGGGTGTCTGCATTGGTGGCAGGATTGTTTTTTTGCAGGAAGGGACATCTTCCTGCACAAAACAAATCCATGGAGGCATTTTCCTCTTTCTATGTGTGCTGCTGAATGCAGCACACATAGATAGATGAAAAAAACAGGCAGAAATAAAGATATTTCTCCTTGTTATGCCTCCCTTGGGGAGGCATACAGTTTTGATTAATTCCCAAGTTTACAGATTCTTGTAAATCTGGGAATGCGTCAAAACCCATGGGTGATCAATGGAAAAACCCACTACAAAGTCCATGAAACGCGCCCCTGATGCACTGTAACGTAAGCAGCAACTTGTGCTCCGTTGCCTTACACCTTATCTATGAGGTTATGAAAAGCATCGCAAAATGTCTTTGTGTGGCCTCATAGATGTGGGTTGGAACTCTGCACCGCCGGAGCATCATAAAAAGTAACACACTGGTGCGCAAGGGGCTTGTAAATAAGCTGCTATGTTTGTTTTTTTAAAAATATTAAGTTATGCTATTCATTCTCTCTTACACTCCTGCAGCATTCCAGTTTTTTATTAATGAAGTACTTTGGGAATTGTTGGACATATTTGTTGCTGTCTGAGATATTTAATTTTTTTTCCCAAAACAAAGAAGTACATATCACGCACATCAAAGCTGTCCTGCAGAAACTTAGGCACAATAAGCTGTATGCTGAGTTAGAAAAATGTGTTTTCCACTCCCAACAAGTAGAATTCCTTTGGTTCTTCATCTCCTCAACAGCCATAGAAATGGATAAAAGGAAAGCGGAGGCAATATTAAAGTGGCCAAGGCCCTCCAACTTAAAAGAAGTCCAATCCCTGCTCGGCTTTCCCAACTTTTATAGGCGATATATAACACACTTTTCCAACTTAGTCTATCCCATTAGCCAATTGCTAAAGAAGGAATAGATTTTCATTTGTCACAAGAAGAAAATAAGGCCTTACAGATTTTGAAAGCAAAAATTCACCACTAATCCAACCTTAGCCATCCAGATTTGACCCACCCTTTTTTTGTGGAAGCACACACTTATCTGTTTGTCATTGACGGGAAGCTCTCACAAGGAGATGGAAGGATGTGATTTTTTACAGTGTATACTTCTACAGGCAGAGCAGAATTACACTATAGCCTAGAGGGAACTATTGGCTATAAAACTTGCCTTTCAAGTATGGTGTCATTATCTGTTGGGAGCCCATCATTCAATAATTATTTATTCTGATAATAGAAATTTACTATTTTTTAGATTTAGTGTTAACACCGTCAAATGAGGTGGGTGCTCTTCTTTAGTGAATATGAATATTATCACCCAGGGACGAAACAGGCAAAAGCTTATGTCCTTTCCAGAATACAGAGAAATTCAGTAAAAAGTCAGGTTACCCATCCTGCTTTACCTCTTCTGCCCAGTGACAAAATAATTGGACTGCATGAATCAGGGAATTTCTGGCAACTACTCAGTCCCTCAACCCTTGCACCTGGCTGTTAGACCCACAGAACTCAATAAAAGATGGTTATTTTTCACCATAATAAATGTTTATACATACCCACTGCATAATTACATCAACAAAATTTGCAATGGTGTAATTCGTCCCATTTAGAGCACCACTCTTTAGAAGCCAGAAACAAGGAACTTTGTATAAGATAGTTGTGGTAGAAAACACTGTCAAAAGACATGCAAACCCTTATACAGTCCTGTCCTACATGTGCCAGTAATAAAGCTTCCCATTCATCCTCTGTAGGACTATTACAACCTACAGAAATCACTCCAAAGACCTGGCATTCCATTAGTATGACTTTTGTTACTGATCTTCCCTGGGTGGATGGTCACACTAAAATCTTGGCGGCACTAGATTTGTGAATGAAAATGGCTCACTTTATTCTATTGAAAAATCTCCCCTCAGTAAAAGAATTGGGAGATATTTTCATTAAACATGTAATCGGTATCCACGGTTTAGCGCAGAGATCATTTCTGAATGTGTTGCTGCAGACACTCATTTATTACTCACTGCTCCTCCAATCGCCCCATAATGCCTTGCAAGGGCTATTTACATATCTTCTGATTTATGTGATATCCCTAGAGGGAGCAGGGGCACCAACAATATTTTCTTTCAATGTTATGGGGGCTGTAGGGAGTTCTGCAGCACCCACCCACATTAGGAAAAACTGTAGGTGTCCTGGGTCATTAAAACAATAACGCCAGGAGAGCTTGCCTTTTTCTTTAAGCACTTCCCAGCTGAAACCTTTGCTCTGCAGCTGGGAGTGCAGTATCTTTTAGAGGTTGATACAATAGGTGTATTTTGTGTGATCTGAATATGTAGAAAATAATGCAAGGTTCTCTTGTGGTTGATTTGGTGATTGTATTTATTGGGGTTGAAAAACAATAAAAGAACAATTCAGAGACTTTCTTTAAAAAAAAACCAATATATATATATGTCACTGACTATTTATTTTCACATTTTTCACCCACAAAATGTATACTAAAAACTATGTAAAAAGTGTCACAAACATGTATTTTAATACAACCTTAATGAATATTTTTTAAATAATCAGTATTAATAAACATTGCATTGCATGTATTATTAACATATTCATTTTATTAACATTATTGGTGACTTTGGAAGAAAGATGATATATCTGCCTTCATATATGAGGATTTGGAGGGGGAGGAGGGAGTGAGAACATGAAGGGAGAGGGAAGGGGCCCTGGGGCCAAACCCTGTCAGACATAGCCAAAGGATGTGCATGGCGTGGGTGGCTGGCCGTGGAAGTTGTATGCAGAGACAGGCCTTGCAGACAACACCCCGCACACTCAGCCAAAGGCCATGCATTGCACAGGCTCCACTTCACAAATCGACTTCATTTACAGTCTGTATAAATCTGTGTGTGAAGCAGTATGTAAACCGTTGTAGAAGGTCGTCTGTTCTGAACGCGAGTAGGCATACTCGCGTTCGGAACAGACGACCTTCTACAACAGTTTACATACTGCTTCACACACAGATATATACGGACTATAAATGAAGTCGATTTGTGAAGCGGAGCTTGTTTTGGCTCATAAATAGATGATCCATTTCTACAATACCTGAAGTTTTTTGACACATGGAAGAGTTGTGTATACAGCCCTGACGAAGTTGATGGGGTATCCCCCAGAAGAAACACGTGTTGACTGTGGGGTCAGATTGGAACATCACCCATGGCAATTTTTGCTGAATAACTGACTGAATTGGATTTGGACATTGATATTAAAACACAAGAATTTTGGAATCGTACTGAAGACTGCCTCGCCTCTCAATTTGTGTGTTGGTATCTTACACCATTTCTAAGATACTTTGAATGGTGCTCTATTATAAAGGACATTTGCAGTAACTTCGTCATATATTATTGTACTTTCTGTTATACTAATGTTGATTTAACGAGTGCCTCTTGTCTGTTCCCTATTTTTAGCTGTTTGGTTTGCCACACAGTTGGGGATCAGGGGTGTGGTCCTCTAAGAGTGCACCGTGTTAAAATTTATCAAAATTTACATTCACCTCGTAGCCTTGAGCGCCATTCTTTCCCACAAGGAAACACCCTCACTAAGTAGGAATTCATGCATGGCACAGGGTTTGCTTTACATACAGTAATACTTTACATTACAAAAATAACCTAGAAAGTCACTGAAAACAATTCAAAAGCTAAAGTGATGTTATATTTAGGTATGATAATTATATCTTATTTTGAATTAAGAGAAATCTTAGGAATTCCAAAGATTACATGGGCATTATAGATAGATGAAGAGGTCAGTAACATATGACATTTTAAATGAACAAACCACTGAAACTCGCCATTTCTAGTTATCTCAAGTAACTTTAATTTGTGCCCTAAGGTAAATATAACTTACGCCTTTGTCATTCTACTGTGGATATCCTGAATTACCAAAGTAGCTTGGATGAAAGATGCCTGGGTGATGCCAATCAAAGGGCCTCGTTTACATGAAATGACACATTGCTGCGTCACAATTACTTGCTCCTGCGGCAAAAATCCTTATGATGGCAATGATGTGCCTTATTTATAACACGGGGCTCAATGGAGCAAGGACCCACAGATGTGTCAGAAATACTGTTGCATCCATGGGAAGGATGCCACAAGGCATCAGGGCCAAAAGTGGTGTATTACAGTGGTTGGTAATAAGACTGACACAACTACAGCAATTCATCAGAAAAGAGAGGTGATGTGTGAGTCTTGACTGATGCAAGTAGCCTACAGTACAGGGACCAATATAATAGAATGTGAAAAGGTGAAAAACAAACCATAGACTCTATTACATTGGTCCTGTATGTCTTGCATACAAGTGGACATAGTGCACGTTTGTGTACCACATTACCTACATATTTGTGACACCTTGTGTGACACTACTATGTGCATGAAATAAAGTCACTAATGTTGTGTAATGTAAAGATTTACTTTGTTATCTGCCTTATTTGTGCACTTGTCTGTTGAGGGGATGTGATTTCCTCGCAAATTACATTGTTGGAATTGACGTCAGCTGGTCAGATGCCTATGCCACAGCCAATGAGTCATTCTCATGCCTGGGTTTCAGAGGAGTAGGAATTTTGACACATTGCAAGCGCAGCAGGCCACGTCCCTTTTCCAAAAAGTCATAAATAGTGCTGCATTTGTTTTCCAGGGGATTTTAAGTGGGAATGCCTGCCTTGCATGCAATAATTCTAACGTGATGCAGTAGAAACAGAAACAGGGCAAAAAAAGTGCTGCATCTGCCTAGATGAGTCACCTTGTAAAATCTGGAGCAAAGAAAGCACCACGGATGCTTCAAGAAATGATGCAGTTGTGGCACAAGCTCCTTGTAAATATGCCCAATAATTCTTATTCATATTTCAACTGGAAAGCTCTTTCTTTGCTCATTCGATTTATGTTGAAGCTTAGGTTTTGCTAGGAGCTTTTTTCTCTCTAGTTGGTTTCCTTCTAGCTATTTAGTTAATATTGCTATGGGCCTTGTTTCAATGCTATGGCTAATCATGTATATGAGACAAGGGATAAGATACAAATGCAAAGATCAATACTTAAAATCAATTTTATCATAAAATTCAAGCTATTAGATGTGCAACTTGGTAACAACATTTTTACGCTTGCACAGTTGGCTTGTCTCTCAACTTTAAGTCTTCATCATTTCAAAGGCCTGTTAAACCTGATTCCATTATTCCATTTCATATGCTAGCCTTTCCAGGTGAATCAACAATTTCATTCTTTTTAGTCCAAGGAAATAAAGGTAGAGACTGCAAAGCATATACCATTGTCCTCAGGTTTACATGAATAAAGCATCTTGGTATGAAAAAAATTGCTTTGTTAAAATAATGGTCACTACAGGCGTATTCTCATGTATTTGCAGAATTTACAAAACAGAATAAAGTGCAACGTTGATTAAGTGACTTTTCCACCGCATGGGCATGTCCATAGTTTTCCCACACCTGCAACAGTTTTAGAGAAGGCCACTAGATAATGTGAAATACCCAGTTGCAATCCGGTAAGAAAAATTCTGTTCTGTACATTAGTTACAGTAGTCAAGTAACCAGGGATTGAAGTATACCTGATCATGGTGGGTTTTAAACTTTCTCTAATTTCCCTTTCAATTCTCCTTTTCCCCATAAAAACACATTTACAATTCTTTTTTACTGTTTTGCAGAAAACTAGTGGGGTCCTCAAGGCCAATGTTTTCATCCATTTCCTTTAGCAAATTCTTCACATGCATCAACAAAAGAATCTTATCACGATGCTCTAGTACATTAGAGTCATCCATGATTTCCTTGGTATATTTAGTGCCTGTCTTGCTCCAGATGTTTTACCAGTTTGTGATCATACTTAGCTGGATGACAGCTTCAAGAAAGTGTACATCTAATTCTCTATTGGTGACATAGGTTGATACAATGCGAGGGACTTCCAGAAGTCTACAGAAAAGCAATTTCTTGAGTGTGCAGAACCAAATTATCTGTCATACCCTACAGGGTTGGCCCATATATGACACTTGAGATACATTTACTCCTATGAAGTTGCAATATTTCACTTATGGGTTTGCTACCTATCTTTTTGGCAAAACGAAACAGGGCTTTAATTGTCCTTATAACTTTGAGCTTTATAATTTTTAGTTTAGGGCTCCAGTGAAAAGTTTGTAAAAATATACACCAAGGTAGGAAATATTTTGTATTTCTTCTAGCTTGTGTCCCCTCACATACTGATGTTTCATTTTCACTTTCCCCTTTCCACTTTCATGTAGGCTCTCATTATTCTAATGAGACTACTGGATTTGAGCGGCAGAATCGCCTGCGGTGTGGGAGACTGAGGTGCTCACTCCAAGTTTTGCTAGGAGCTTTTTTCTCTCTAGTTGGTTTCCTTCTAGCTATTTAGTTAATATTGCTATGGGCCTTGTTTCAATGCTATGGCTCATCATGTATCCCCAGATCAAAGGTCCTGACCAGGTCACACTATTTATATTCATACAGTTTCAAAATTAGTTTAAATTATCTCTAACATATGCATAGTTATGTTCAGATAAGGTGTCTTAAAGATTTCTCAAAAGACCAATGTTTGACTTTAAGCAGTAATTGGGCTTGGTGGAAAATCAAGATTGGACAGATTTGCATTTAGGTTAATCAAAGCAAGAATGGTGAAACTAATGTCAGGTGTACATATCTATAATGAAAGTGTGATGCAGAATAATGTTTATGCCCAGGCATAAGTGTCTATACATTCTTATGAGCACTAGCATTGGATGAGTGTGTCCTTTGGAAATCAGGAGCAACGAAGATCGAGTGCTCCTATGAAACAGTGGCTTAGTTTTACTGCTATGAAACAATGTTTTTCAGAATATAAAGCTACCTATTTCTAAATAGGCAAAGCCTGGAACTTTAGGCCCAAATTTATGTTAAATCTGTGCAGCGTGGTACTGCGCCAAAAAAAGCAGTGCTGCGCCACTTTTGAAATGTAAGGGTGCACCGTATTTAGAGGAATATGGAGCACCCCTGCTTTCCCTCCTGAGCTGGGGCTGAATTAAGCTTCCTAGCACCAATGCAGGCATCCTGGCACCATAGTGCAAGGGTGTTTGCATTGAGGGGATAGATTGTTTATGTGTGGGAAGGTGTCCCTTCCTGCACATAAACAATCTATAAAGGCGATTTGGCACTTCTATATATGCTTCGAAATTCAGCACTCATGGAAGTACCAAAGTGTCATTTTAAATGATTGTTTATGTGCAGGAAGGTGTCCCTTCCCTGCATGTAAACAATCGTCCATGGCATTTTGCTTCTTCTATGTGTGCTGCTGAATGCAGCAAACATAGAAAAAGCAAAAAAACGAGAAGGAATAAAAACATTCCTCCTCATTTTGCCATGCTAATGCCACCCCTGGGGTGGCGTTAGCTTTTGGTGCTGCCTCAGGTTTACGACAACTTGTAAATCTAAGGCAGCATGAAAAGCAATTGGTATGGCGCTGGAATACCCACCGCAACACCCATTGCACACCCCTCTGACACAAAAAACTGCATTGGAGGGGCCCATGTTTACAAGGAGGCTTAAAGCCACAACTAAGTGATGGAACACTTCCTTGTAAATATGGAGCAGTGCTTAACGCCACAGGAGCGTAACAAAAAAGTGATGCTCCAGTGGTACTAGGGCTTCTTAAATATGCCCCTTAGATTTTCCTCAAAAGGTAGAGATGAAACATATGTGTGAGTTGTATTTCCAAAGCACAGTTCTAAAATGATCAGGTTACAAGGACCTTTTGAAAGAGGTTTACTACATGTGTCTTGGGGGTCATCCCCATCCCATTTTTTCTTTGACGCCAACAGTCTGCAGGTAATTTTTTTTGTCTATTGGTTTATTTTGTGCAAGATCAAATATAATCATCATGATCATCATTAATCTTTATTTGGTTATATAAATCCATACAAGAATATAACATAGTACAGTACCAATATGTCACACAAATTTTAATTCTTCATAAACAAGTTAAGAGACAAATGCAAAGATCAATACTTAAAATCAATTTTATCATAAAATTCAAGATATTAGATGTGCAACTTGGTAACAACATTTTTACGCTTGCACAGTTGGCTTGTCTCTCAACTTTAAGTCTTCATCATTTCAAAGGCCCGTTAAACCTGATTCCATTATTCCACTTCATATGCTAGCCTTTCCAGGTGAATCAACAATTTCATTCTTTTTAGTCCAAGGAAATAAAGGTAGAGACTGCAAAGCATATACCATTGTCCTCAGGTTTACATGAATAAAGCATCCTAGTATGAAAAAAATTGCTTTGTTAAAATAATGGTCACAATAGGCGTATTCTCATGTATTTGCAGAATTCACAAAACAGAATAAAGTGCAACGTTGATTGAGTGACTTTTCCACCGAATGGGCGTGTCCGTAGTTTTTCCACGCCTGCAACAGTTTTAGAGAAGGCCACTAGATAATGTGAAATACCCAGTTGCAATCTAGTAAGAAAAATTCTGTTCTGTACATTAGTTACAGTAGTCAAGTAACCAGGGATTGAAGTATACCTGATTATGGTGGGTTTTAAAACTTCTCTAATTTCCCTTTCAATTCCCCTTTTCCCCATAAAAACACATTTACAATTCTTTTTTACTGTTTTGCAGAAAACTAGTGGGGTCCTCAAGGCCAATGTTTTCATCCATTTCCTTTAGTAAATTCTTCACACGCATTAACAAAAGAATCTTATCACGATGCTCGAGTACATTAGAGTTATCCATGATTTCCTTGGTATATTTAGTACCTGTCTTGCTCCAGATGTTTTACCAGTTTGTGATCATACTTAGCTCGATTACAGCTTCAGGAAAGTATACATCTAATTCTCTATTGGTGACATAGGTTGATACAATGTGAGGGACTTCCAGAAGTCCACATAAAAGCAATTTCTTGAGTGTGCAGAACCAAATTATCTGTCATACCCTACAGGGCTGGCCCATATATGACACTTGAGATACATTTTGCTCCTATGTAGTTGCAATATTTCACTTATGGGTTTGCTACCTATCTTTTTGGCAAAACGAAACAGGGCTTTAATTGTCCTCATAACTTTGAGCTTTATAAGTTTTAGTTTAGGGCTCCAGTGACCAGTTTGTAAAAATATTCACCAAGGTAGGAAATATTATGTATTTCTTCTAGCTTGTGTCCCCTCACATACTGATGTTTCATTTTCACTTTCCCCTTTCCACTGTCACGTAGGCTCTCATTATTCTAATGAGACTACTGGATTTGAGCGGCAGAATCGCCTGCGGTGTGGGAGGCTGAGGTGCTCACTCCAAGTTTGGCGGTCGTACCCAAAGACCGCCATGCAAAAGGTAGCCGAAACACCATCAGTGATGGCGGAGTGAAGCCCGCCGTATCACGAGTGGCCAACACAACACTGCTAAATTTTGAATAGAAAAACAACACTGTTGGCCCAAACGACAGAAAGAAGGAGGTAGTTGCCCTACCCCCACCACCATGCCGAGAAAATCCCACCCACTAAATCCAACACAGAAATCAGCAGCGTGGAAACCAACATGGTGGTAATCCATTGGCAGTCAAAACTGCAGCGGGAAAATAAGTGGCCACCTCCACAGCAACACTGCACCAGATAGGACAACACAAATAGCAACACCTGGAACACATACACACACCTGTTCACAGAACTACAAAACACCCCCCACACCTACCTAGAACCCTTTGCAAATTGAAACCAAGATAGAGTGAGAGACAGACACACTGAAAGGAAGCACTGCACCTAGATACCATAGGCACCATCACACAAAGCACGTAGCACACAACACACCACTGCACACAAACACCGCAGAGCACACGCACACATCATTACACATATTCACAACCACAAAGAACACACCCACAATCCCTACACACCATAGATCCCCACCCACAACACAACCACAATGACACCACAAAAAAAAAACAGATTCACTGAATAGTAGCTCGGGGTAATGGTCGAGGAAATTGTAAAAGTGGAGCTGAGACTGTTTGGAGCACTGGTCCAGCAGACATCCATAGCCCGAAAGAATGACCTATGGCAGAGGATTGTTGTAGGAAGTTGGCTCTGTATGTGCTATTTCAAAGTAAGGAATAGCATGCACAGAGTCCAAGGGTTCCCCTTAGAGGGAAAATAGTGGTAAAAATAGATAATACTAATGCTCTATTTTGTGGTAGTGTGGTCGAGCAGTAGGTTTATCCAAGGAGTAGTGTTAAGCATTTGTTGTACATACACATAGACAATAAATGAGGTACACACACTCAGAGACAAATCCAGCCAATAGGTTTTTATATAGAAAAATATCTTTTCTTAGTTTATTTTAAGAACCACAGGTTCAAATTCTACATGTAATATCTCATTCGAAAGGTATTGCAGGTAAGTACTTTAGGAACTTCAAATCATCAAAATTGCATGTATACTTTTCAAGTTATTGACAAATAGCTGTTTTAAAAGTGGACACTTAGTGCAATTTTCACAGTTCCTGGGGGAGGTAAGTTTTTGTTAGTTTTACCAGGTAAGTAGGACACTTACAGGGTTCAGTTCTTGGTCCAAGGTAGCCCACCGTTGGGGGTTCAGAGCAACCCCAAAGTCACCACACCAGCAGCTCAGGGCCGGTCAGGTGCAGAGTTCAAAGTGGTGCCCAAAACACATAGGCTAGAATGGAGAGAAGGGGGTGCCCCGGTTCCGGTCTGCTTGCAGGTAAGTACCCGCGTCTTCGGAGGGCAGACCAGGGGGGTTTTGTAGGGCACCGGGGGGGACACAAGTCCACACAGAAATTTCACCCTCAGCAGCGCGGGGGCGGCCGGGTGCAGTGTAGAAACAAGCGTCGGGTTTTCAATGTTAGTCTATGAGAGATCTCGGGATCTCTTCAGCGCTGCAGGCAGGCAAGGGGGGGATTCCTCGGGGAAACCTCCACTTGGGCAAGGGAGAGGGACTCCTGGGGGTCACTTCTCCAGTGAAAGTCCGGTCCTTCAGGTCCTGGGGGCTGCGGGTGCAGGGTCTCTCCCAGGCGTCGGGACTTTAGGTTCAAAGAGTCGCGGTCAGGGGAAGCCTCGGGATTCCCTCTGCAGGCGGCGCTGTGGGGGCTCAGGGGGGACAGGTTTTGGTACTCACAGTATCAGAGTAGTCCTGGGGTCCCTCCTGAGGTGTTGGATCGCCACCAGCCGAGTCGGGGTCGCCGGGTGCAGTGTTGCAAGTCTCACGCTTCTTGCGGGGAGCTTGCAGGGTTCTTTAAAGCTGCTGGAAACAAAGTTGCAGCTTTTCTTGGAGCAGGTCCGCTGTCCTCGGGAGTTTCTTGTCTTTTCGAAGCAGGGGCAGTCCTCAGAGGATGTCGAGGTCGCTGGTCCCTTTGGAAGGCGTCGCGGGAGCAGGATCTTTGGAAGGCAGGAGACAGGCCGGTGAGTTTCTGGAGCCAAGGCAGTTGTCGTCTTCTGGTCTTCCTCTGCAGGGGTTTTCAGCTAGGCAGTCCTTCTTCTTGTAGTTGCAGGAATCTAATTTTCTAGGGTTCAGGGTAGCCCTTAAATACTAAATTTAAGGGCGTGTTTAGGTCTGGGGGGTTAGTAGCCAATGGCTACTAGCCCTGAGGGTGGGTACACCCTCTTTGTGCCTCCTCCCAAGGGGAGGGGGTCACAATCCTAACCCTATTGGGGGAATCCTCCATCTGCAAGATGGAGGATTTCTAAAAGTTAGAGTCACCTCAGCTCAGGACACCTTAGGGGCTGTCCTGACTGGCCAGTGACTCCTCCTTGTTATTCTCATTATTTTCTCCGGCCTTGCCGCCAAAAGTGGGGCCTGGCCGGAGGGGGCGGGCAACTCCACTAGCTGGAGTGTCCTGCTGGGTTGGCACAAAGGAGGTGAGCCTTTGAGGCTCACCGCCAGGTGTGACAATTCCTGCCTGGGAGAGGTGTTAGCATCTCCACCCAGTGCAGGCTTTGTTACTGGCCTCAGAGTGACAAAGGCACTCTCCCCATGGGGCCAGCAACATGTCTCGGTTTGTGGCAGGCTGCTAAAACTAGTCAGCCTACACAGATAGTCGGTTAAGTTGCAGGGGGCACCTCTAAGGTGCCCTCTGTGGTGTATTTTACAATAAAATGTACACTGGCATCAGTGTGCATTTATTGTGCTGAGAAGTTTGATACCAAACTTCCCAGTTTTCAGTGTAGCCATTATGGTGCTGTGGAGTTCGTGTTTGACAGACTCCCAGACCATATACTCTTATGGCTACCCTGCACTTACAATGTCTAAGGTTTTATTTAGACACTGTAGGGGTACCATGCTCATGCACTGGTACCCTCACCTATGGTATAGTGCACCCTGCCTTAGGGCTGTAAGGCCTGCTAGAGGGGTGTCTTACCTATACTGCATAGGCAGTGAGAGGCTGGCATGGCACCCTGAGGGGAGTGCCATGTCGACTTACTCGTTTTGTCCTCACTAGCACACACAAGCTGGCAAGCAGTGTGTCTGTGCTGAGTGAGAGGTCTCCAGGGTGGCATAAGACATGCTGCAGCCCTTAGAGACCTTCCTTGGCATCAGGGCCCTTGGTACTAGAAGTACCAGTTACAAGGGACTTATCTGGATGCCAGGGTCTGCCAATTGTGGATACAAAAGTACAGGTTAGGGAAAGAACACTGGTGCTGGGGCCTGGTTAGCAGGCCTCAGCACACTTTCAATTGTAAACATAGCATCAGCAAAGGCAAAAAGTCAGGGGGCAACCATGCCAAGGAGGCATTTCCTTACACAACCCCCCCCCAAACGAAAGAGGATGAGACTAACCTTTCCCAAGAGAGTCTTCATTTTCTAAGTGGAAGAACCTGGAAAGGCCATCTGCATTGGCATGGGCAGTCCCAGGTCTGTGTTCCACTATAAAGTCCATTCCCTGTAGGGAGATGGACCACCTCAACAGTTTAGGATTTTCACCTTTCATTTGCATCAGCCATTTGAGAGGTCTGTGGTCAGTTTGAACTAGGAAGTGAGTCCCAAAGAGGTATGGTCTCAGCTTCTTCAGGGACCAAACCACAGCAAAGGCCTCCCTCTCAATGGCACTCCAACGCTGCTCCCTGGGGAGTAACCTCCTGCTAATGAAAGCAACAGGCTGGTCAAGGCCATCATCATTTGTTTGGGACAAAACTGCCCCTATCCCATGTTCAGAGGCATCAGTCTGCACAATGAACTGCTTAGAATAATCTGGAGCTTTGAGAACTGGTGCTGAGCACATTGCCTGTTTCAGGGTGTCAAAGGCCTGTTGGCATTCCACAGTCCAGTTTACTTTCTTGGGCATTTTCTTGGAGGTGAGTTCAGTGAGGGCTGTCACAATGGATCCATATCCCTTCACAAACCTCCTGTAATACCCAGTCAAGCCAAGGAATGCCCTGACTTGAGTCTGGGTTTTTGGAGCTACCCAGTCCAGAATAGTCTGGATCTTGGGTTGGAGTGGCTGAACTTGGCCTCCACCTACAAGGTGTCCCAAGTAAACCACAGTTCCCTGCCCTATCTGGCATTTGGATGCCTTGATAGAGAGGCCTGCAGATTGCAGAGCCTTCAAAACCTTCCTCAGGTGGACCAGGTGATCCTGCCAGGTGGAGCTAAAGACAGCAATATCATCAAGATAAGCTGTGCTAAAGGACTCCAAGCCAGCAAGGACTTGATTCACCAACCTTTGGAAGGTGGCAGGGGCATTCTTTAAACCAAAGGGCATAACAGTAAACTGATAATGCCCATCAGGTGTGGAGAATGCTGTTTTCTCTTTTGCTCCAGGTGCCATTTTTATTTGCCAGTACCCTGCTGTCAAGTCAAAGGTACTTAGAAATTTGGCAGCACCTAATTTATCAATGAGCTCATCAGCTCTTGGAATTGGATGGGCATCTGTCTTGGTGACAGAATTGAGCCCTCTGTAGTCCACACAAAACCTCATCTCTTTCTTTCCATCTTTGGTGTGAGGTTTGGGGACTAAGACCACTGGGCTAGCCCAGGGGCTGTCAGAGCGCTCAATTACTCCCAATTCCAGCATCTTGTGGACTTCCACCTTGATGCTTTCCTTAACATGGTCAGACTGTCTGAAGATTTTGTTCTTGACAGGCATGCTGCCTCCTGTGTCCACATCATGGGTACACAGGTGTGTCTGACCAGGGGTTAGGGAGAAAAGCTCAGGAAACTGTTGTAGGACTCTCCTACAATCAGCCTGCTGTTGGCCAGAGAGGGTGTCTGAGTAGATCACTCCATCTACTGTACCATCTTTTGGGTCTGATGACAGAAGATCAGGGAGAGGTTCACTCTCTGCCTCCTGATCCTCATCTGTTACCATCAACAGATTGACATCAGCCCTGTCGTGGAAGAGCTTAAGGCGGTTTACATGGATCACCCTCTTGGGGCTCCTGCTTGTGCCCAGGTCCACCAAGTAGGTGACCTGACTCTTCCTCTCTAGTACTGGGTAAGGGCCACTCCATTTGTCCTGGAGTGCCCTGGGAGCCACAGGCTCCAGAACCCAGACTTTCTGCCCTGGTTGGAACTCAACCAGTGCAGCCTTTTGGTCATACCAAAACTTCTGGAGCTGTTGGCTGGCCTCAAGGTTTTTGGTTGCCTTTTCCATGTACTCTGCCATTCTAGAGCGAAGGCCAAGTACATAGTCCACTATGTCCTGTTTAGGCTCATGGAGAGGTCTCTCCCAGCCTTCTTTAACAAGGGCAAGTGGTCCCCTTACAGGATGACCAAACAGAAGTTCAAAGGGTGAGAACCCTACTCCCTTCTGTGGTACCTCCCTGTAAGCGAAAAGCAGACATGGCAGGAGGACATCCCATCTCCTTTTGAGTTTTTCTGGGAGCCCCATGATCATGCCCTTTAATGTCTTGTTGAATCTCTCAACTAAGCCATTAGTTTGTGGATGGTATGGTGTAGTGAATTTATAAGTCACTCCACACTCATTCCACATGTGCTTTAGGTATGCTGACATGAAGTTGGTACCTCTGTCAGACACCACCTCCTTAGGGAAACCCACTCTGGTAAAGATACCAATGAGGGCCTTGGCTACTGCAGGGGCAGTAGTCGACCTAAGGGGAATAGCTTCAGGGTACCTGGTAGCATGATCCACTACTACCAGGATATACATATTTCCTGAGGCTGTGGGAGGTTCTAGTGGACCAACTATGTCCACACCCACTCTTTCAAAGGGCACCCCCACCACTGGAAGTGGAATGAGGGGGGCCTTTGGATGCCCACCTGTCTTACCACTGGCTTGACAGGTGGGGCAGGAGAGGCAAAACTCCTTAACCATGTTGGACATATTGGGCCAGTAGAAGTGGTTGACTAACCTCTCCCACGTCTTGGTTTGTCCCAAATGTCCAGCAAGGGGAATGTCATGGGCCAATGTTAGGATGAACTTCCTGAACAGCTGAGGCACTACCACTCTCCTAGTGGCACCAGGTTTGGGGTCTCTGGCCTCAGTGTACAGGAGTCCATCCTCCCAATAGACCCTATGCGTTCCATTTTTCTTGCCTTTGGACTCTTCAGCAGCTTGCTGCCTAAGGCCTTCAAGAGAGGGACAGGTTTCTTGTCCCTTACACAGCTCCTCCCTTGAGGGTCCCCCTGGGCCCAAGAGCTCAACCTGATAAGGTTCAAGCTCCAAAGGCTCAGTTCCCTCAGAGGGCAGAACTTCTTCCTGAGAAGAGAGGTTCCCTTTCTTTTGCTGTGTTGCAGTTGGTTTCCCAACTGACTTTCCTGTTCTCTTGGTAGGCTGGGCCATTTTTCCAGACTCCAGCTCTACTTTTTCACCCTGTGCCTTGCATTGTGCTCTTGTTTTCACACACACCAGTTCAGGGATACCCAGCATTGCTGCATGGGTTTTTAGCTCTACCTCAGCCCATGCTGAGGACTCCAGGTCATTTCCAAGCAGACAGTCCACTGGGATATTTGAGGAGACCACCACCTGTTTCAGGCCATTGACCCCTCCCCATTCTAAAGTAACCATTGCCATGGGATGTACTTTTCTCTGATTGTCAGCGTTGGTGACTGTGTAAGTTTTTCCAGTCAGGTATTGGCCAGGGGAAACCAGTTTCTCTGTCACCATGGTGACACTGGCACCTGTATCCCTCAGGCCCTCTATTCTAGTCCCATTAATTAAGAGTTGCTGTCTGTATTTTTGCATGTTAGGCGGCCAGACAGCTAGTGTGGCTAAATCCACCCCACCCTCAGAAACTAGAGTAGCTTCAGTGTGGACCCTGATTTGCTCTGGGCACACTGTTGATCCCACTTGGAGACTAGCCATACCAGTGTTACCTGGATGGGAGTTTGGAGTGGAACCTTTCTTGGGACAGGCCTTGTCTCCAGTTTGGTGTCCATGCTGTTTACAGCTATGACACCAGGCCTTTTTGGGATCAAAGTTTTTACCCTTGTACCCATTGTTTTGTGAAGAGGCTCTGGGCCCACCCTCCTGTGCAGGTTTTTGGGGGCCTGTAGAAGACTCTTTACTATTTTTAGTTTTGGTTGTCTCATCACCCTTCTGCTGGGGAGTCTTTGTGACCCCTTTCTTTTGGTCACCCCCTGTTGAAGTCTTGGACACCCTTGTCTTGACCCAATGGTCCGCCTTCTTTCCCAATTCTTGGGGAGAAATTGGTCCTAGGTCTACCAGATGCTGATGCAGTTTATCATTGAAACAATTACTTAACAGGTGTTCTTTCACAAATAAATTGTACAGCCCATCATAATTACTTACACCACTGCCTTGAATCCAACCATCTAGTGTTTTCACTGAGTAGTCAACAAAGTCAACCCAGGTCTGGCTCGAGGATTTTTGAGCCCCCCTGAACCTAATCCTATACTCCTCAGTGGAGAATCCAAAGCCCTCAATCAGGGTACCCTTCATGAGGTCATAAGATTCTGCATCTTGTCCAGAGAGTGTGAGGAGTCTATCCCTACACTTTCCTGTGAACATTTCCCAAAGGAGAGCACCCCAGTGAGATCTGTTCACTTTTCTGGTTACACAAGCCCTCTCAAAAGCTGTGAACCATTTGGTGATGTCATCACCATCTTCATATTTAGTTACAATCCCTTTAGGGATTTTCAACATGTCAGGAGAATCTCTGACCCTATTTATGTTGCTGCCACCATTGATGGGTCCTAGGCCCATCTCTTGTCTTTCCCTCTCTATGGCTAGGATCTGTCTTTCCAAAGCCAATCTTTTGGCCATCCTGGCTAACTGGATGTCCTCTTCACTGGGGCTATCCTCAGTGATTTCAGAGGTGTTGGTCTCTCCTGTGAGGGAACCAGCATCTCTGACTATTATTTTAGGAGTCAGGGTTTGAGGGACCCTGTTCTCCCTAGATAGGATTGGTAGGGGGGAATTTTCCTCCAAGTCACTATCCTCTTCCTCTGAGTTGCCACCCTCAGAGGGGTTGGCCTTTTCAAACTCTGCCAAAAGCTCCTGGAGCTGTATTTTGGTAGGTTTGGGGCCCATTGTTATTTTCTTTAGTTTACAGAGTGACCTTAGCTCTCTCATCTGTAGATGGAGGTAAGGTGTGGTGTCGAGTTCCACCACATTCACATCTGTGCTAGACATTATGCTTCTAAAAGTTGGAATACTTTTTAAGAAACTAAAACTGATTCTAGAATCTAATTCAAACTTTTAACAAACTTTTAAACTCTAAAAGAAATGCTAAACAGGATCTAACACAAGGCCCTAGCAGGTCTTTTAAGAATTTAGAAAACTTTTCAAATTGCAAAAATCAATTTCTAATGACAATTTTGGAATTTGTCGTGTGATCAGGTATTGGCTGAGTAGTCCAGCAAATGCAAAGTCTTGTACCCCACCGCTGATCCACCAATGTAGGAAGTTGGCTCTGTATGTGCTATTTCAAAGTAAGGAATAGCATGCACAGAGTCCAAGGGTTCCCCTTAGAGGTAAAATAGTGGTAAAAATAGATAATACTAATGCTCTATTTTGTGGTAGTGTGGTCGAGCAGTAGGTTTATCCAAGGAGTAGTGTTAAGCATTTGTTGTACATACACATAGACAATAAATGAGGTACACACACTCAGAGACAAATCCAGCCAATAGGTTTTTATATAGAAAAATATCTTTTCTTAGTTTATTTTAAGAACCACAGGTTCAAATTCTACATGTAATATCTCATTCGAAAGGTATTGCAGGTAAGTACTTTAGGAACTTCAAATCATCAAAATTGCATGTATACTTTTCAAGTTATTGACAAATAGCTGTTTTAAAAGTGGACACAGTGCAATTTTCACAGTTCCTGGGGGAGGTAAGTTTTTGTTAGTTTTACCAGGTAAGTAGGACACTTACAGGGTTCAGTTCTTGGTCCAAGGTAGCCCACCGTTGGGGGTTCAGAGCAACCCCAAAGTCACCACACCAGCAGCTCAGGGCCGGTCAGGTGCAGAGTTCAAAGTGGTGCCCAAAACACATAGGCTAGAATGGAGAGAAGGGGGTGCCCCGGTTCCGGTCTGCTTGCAGGTAAGTACCCGCGTCTTCGGAGGGCAGACCAGGGGGGTTTTGTAGGGCACCGGGGGGGACACAAGTCCACACAGAAATTTCACCCTCAGCAGCGCGGGGGCGGCCGGGTGCAGTGTAGAAACAAGCGTCGGGTTTTCAATGTTAGTCTATGAGAGATCTCGGGATCTCTTCAGCGCTGCAGGCAGGCAAGGGGGGGATTCCTCGGGGAAACCTCCACTTGGGCAAGGGAGAGGGACTCCTGGGGGTCACTTCTCCAGTGAAAGTCCGGTCCTTCAGGTCCTGGGGGCTGCGGGTGCAGGGTCTCTCCCAGGCGTCGGGACTTTAGGTTCAAAGAGTCGCGGTCAGGGGAAGCCTCGGGATTCCCTCTGCAGGCGGCGCTGTGGGGGCTCAGGGGGGACAGGTTTTGGTACTCACAGTATCAGAGTAGTCCTGGGGTCCCTCCTGAGGTGTTGGATCGCCACCAGCCGAGTCGGGGTCGCCGGGTGCAGTGTTGCAAGTCTCACGCTTCTTGCGGGGAGCTTGCAGGGTTCTTTAAAGCTGCTGGAAACAAAGTTGCAGCTTTTCTTGGAGCAGGTCCGCTGTCCTCGGGAGTTTCTTGTCTTTTCGAAGCAGGGGCAGTCCTCAGAGGATGTCGAGGTCGCTGGTCCCTTTGGAAGGCGTCGCTGGAGCAGGATCTTTGGAAGGCAGGAGACAGGCCGGTGAGTTTCTGGAGCCAAGGCAGTTGTCGTCTTCTGGTCTTCCTCTGCAGGGGTTTTCAGCTAGGCAGTCCTTCTTCTTGTAGTTGCAGGAATCTAATTTTCTAGGGTTCAGGGTAGCCCTTAAATACTAAATTTAAGGGCGTGTTTAGGTCTGGGGGGTTAGTAGCCAATGGCTACTAGCCCTGAGGGTGGGTACACCCTCTTTGTGCCTCCTCCCAAGGGGAGGGGGTCACAATCCTAACCCTATTGGGGGAATCCTCCATCTGCAAGATGGAGGATTTCTAAAAGTTAGAGTCACCTCAGCTCAGGACACCTTAGGGGCTGTCCTGACTGGCCAGTGACTCCTCCTTGTTATTCTCATTATTTTCTCCGGCCTTGCCGCCAAAAGTGGGGCCTGGCCGGAGGGGGCGGGCAACTCCACTAGCTGGAGTGTCCTGCTGGGTTGGCACAAAGGAGGTGAGCCTTTGAGGCTCACCGCCAGGTGTGACAATTCCTGCCTGGGAGAGGTGTTAGCATCTCCACCCAGTGCAGGCTTTGTTACTGGCCTCAGAGTGACAAAGGCACTCTCCCCATGGGGCCAGCAACATGTCTCGGTTTGTGGCAGGCTGCTAAAACTAGTCAGCCTACACAGATAGTCGGTTAAGTTGCAGGGGGCACCTCTAAGGTGCCCTCTGTGGTGTATTTTACAATAAAATGTACACTGGCATCAGTGTGCATTTATTGTGCTGAGAAGTTTGATACCAAACTTCCCAGTTTTCAGTGTAGCCATTATGGTGCTGTGGAGTTCGTGTTTGACAGACTCCCAGACCATATACTCTTATGGCTACCCTGCACTTACAATGTCTAAGGTTTTATTTAGACACTGTAGGGGTACCATGCTCATGCACTGGTACCCTCACCTATGGTATAGTGCACCCTGCCTTAGGGCTGTAAGGCCTGCTAGAGGGGTGTCTTACCTATACTGCATAGGCAGTGAGAGGCTGGCATGGCACCCTGAGGGGAGTGCCATGTCGACTTACTCGTTTTGTCCTCACTAGCACACACAAGCTGGCAAGCAGTGTGTCTGTGCTGAGTGAGAGGTCTCCAGGGTGGCATAAGACATGCTGCAGCCCTTAGAGACCTTCCTTGGCATCAGGGCCCTTGGTACTAGAAGTACCAGTTACAAGGGACTTATCTGGATGCCAGGGTCTGCCAATTGTGGATACAAAAGTACAGGTTAGGGAAAGAACACTGGTGCTGGGGCCTGGTTAGCAGGCCTCAGCACACTTTCAATTGTAAACATAGCATCAGCAAAGGCAAAAAGTCAGGGGGCAACCATGCCAAGGAGGCATTTCCTTACAATTGTCAACAGGGTGAATGCAGTGGGGAACCATCCACGCACAAGGGAGGACATTAGGAAGGGGTGGAACAACCTGAGGGGGAAGGTAAGGGGCCATGGCCTCCAGGCACCAAGTGGCTCTCATGAGGACTGGTGGCGGACCCCCACATCTCCCCAGAAATGGCATTGTGGGAGGCGATTGTCCTGGCCAAACTGCATCCGGAAGGCCTGACAGGAATTACCATTGGACTGAACACTGGTAAGTCCACTGTACTCACTACCCACCATGTCCCTGTGCACAGCATGTACCCCCACCACCTTCTCACCTCCTAAAACCATCTGTACGTGCACAATCTAATCATTGGCCCCATACCCACACTTTCATGTTACATCTCCCCACTGATGCCATTCCCCCACAGCCCAACCTAGTGCATGTATGCCTCACACAGCTGAAAGTACCACAATTACCACAATGCAACACTCCCTACCCCTGCCTGACTGCTATGTCCATATCACTTCTCTGCAATTGCAGGTTGAACCATGTCACTCCCCATCACCAATATTTGGTAGGAATGCACATCAGTACATGGCAATGGCAGTAGCAAGACAAATGTATACTGTACTGCAAATTAGGACCATTGAAACCTTCCACTGATGGGAATCCAAGCAGTGGACTGCAAACTGTCAGTGCCATTACTGCCCTGCAAATACAGTGAATGAGGGAATACAACCAGGTGTGTCACCTCAAAAATAACATCATCTGACACAATACCTCTTATCTCACAGGTCTCCCAAGTACTGACACACAACAGAGGAGCCCAGTGACAGGAAGCCCAGGCCTGGATGCTGCAACAATAGGGGAGGATCCACATGCAAATTTGGATTCAGACAATGAACCTGGCCCATCAGGCATTAGTGGTCAGTCCACCACCACCAGCCTTTCCTTGCCCACAACCCAAACCACATCCCCTGTGGCAGCCAGTGCTCAGCAGACCCCACCTTCCCATACCTGTTTCCCAAGGTCACATCAATCATGAGTGTGCCCCACAGGACAGGGGCAGGAGTCAACGGTGCAAACCCAAGACAATGACTGTCCTGGTGTCAGTTGGAGGGGGCACACTGCACCAGGGGTACAGGAACAGGGAGCAAGGGCCAGTGGGAGGACAATCGTGGGACAAGGGAAGAGGCAGGCCCGGGACACCACTGGCCAGGAGGCTGTCTCCAAGGTCCTGGGAGCCTTCCAGCAAACTAAGAAACAGTTGGACCAGATACTCACCACTTTGCAAGACACACAGGGGCTGCAGGAGGAATACCATCAGGAGGCCAGGCACCAGTGGCAGGCACACATTGCAACCATGGCCTCCATATTAGGGGAGTTCAAGGAACTCAACAGCATCCTGCGGACATTCTCCACCCAACAGCAGGCCCAATGCAGTAGTCAGTCCACACCACTGCCCTCAACATCAGCACCTGCTACTGGAATGGAGGCACAGCAGGAAGACCCACAGGACAACAGCACCCCTACCCCTGCAGCTGAGGAACCCCCTGGAAAAAGGTCGCACATCCAGGCATCCTGCAGGACCCTAGGCCAAGACCAATCCCCCAAACAGGAAGTTATCCCTCTTCTGAGATGTCACCCATGTGTGCCACTGCACCACCCTGTTGGCTGTCAAACACCAAGGTCACATAATTCCAGGCTAATTGCCACAGGACCTATGAACCTAACAGCTGGACCACCAACTATGATCAGCACCTAGACCACTACCCTACTCCTCCGAAATATGAAATGCTACACTAAATAAACACCTATTATCACAAGTCATAGTGCATGTCTTTTTATTTTTTGTATTGGCAATTAGGTTGAAGAACAAAAACATAATACACAGGTCTACAAAACACATAATCCGAAGTTACATATGTATTGTGATACTCCAGCAGGTATGTAAGTACATCCAATTTGATTTCACATCCAGTGTCAACTACACCAACAGGCAAATACAGCAAGCAGACTGCAAACAGAGAAGTCACCTGAAGAGGGATAAATAAATGGAATGAGGTACAAGGTTGTAGGAATGAAAATTATAGTCATACTTCAACAGCACAAACACAGGATACGTGTCCCAGCAGCTATGTTGCACCAGAAATGAGAGACTGCTTTGGCATACACACACGTGTGGGACAGGAAAGATGATACATAGGTAACATCCTCAAATGCACAACTCCCTGCGTAGTCACAAACAGGTACCTGACACCCAGCAGATGTCAAAGCATGATGAGCCCACCCAGGAGGACAACAGTGAGAAGTCCACCAAACATAACCCCAAATGGGCAATCTGAGGACCTTAAACCTTCCCAAAAATGACAAGGCTGTACCACACCAGCACACAACAAATTAAGATAGCAGCTTTGCATTTCCACTACTCAACATGTTGAGTCACCTACCCTTCAAGGTCGTCAACCAATATGAAAGGCTTCATTCCCCACACATACATTGATGCATGCAAATACTGCCTACAGACTGCCTTCAACAAAACATGCCCCATGCGCAAATGATATGTAATGCAGACATACCTTTACATCAAGGAAAGTAGTGACGAATCATGTCAGTCCTGTTGTCATGTGCCTCATCCTCGTCTGCCTCCCCCTCAGCATCAGAGTCACCAGCCACAAATACAGCTCCAGCATTAACGTCCCCCTCCTCCAACAGTGGGATGTGCCTTCTGAGGGCCAGATTATGGAGCATGCAGCATGCAACTATGGTCTTGTAGACTTTTCCTGGATTGTACTGTAGTGCACCACCAGATACATGAAGACAACAAAATCTGTCTTTCAAGAGACTGAAAGTACGTTCAATCACATGCCTCATCTGGCCATGAGCCTCATTGTACCTGTTCTCCCCTAAGGTAGTTGGATGTCTCACAGGTGTCAGGAGCCAGGACAGGTTGTGGTATCCAGAGTTACCTGTGTGGAAAAGAAAACATGGTGATTGGTACTATTGCTAGGTGGAGTGCTGACTGGGTCATGAGGGGTATAGACGGCTGACATGGAGACCAGTACACATAACAATGAGCCAGGCCCTTTTGCCCTGTAGCTGGGACATTATTGCAGGGACACTGCTGTTCCTCAGGATGTAGGAATCATGTACTGATCCAGGGAACTTAGCGTTCACATGTGTAATGTATTGGTCTGCTAGACACAGCACTTGTACATTGAGTGATATGTACTTTTCCTGTTTCTGTAGACCTGTTCATTGACCCTCGGAGGTACCAGGGCAATGTGTGTTCCATCAATGGCCCCAATAACATGTGGGACATTTGAGATGTTGTAGAAGGCTTCTTCCACACTGGGAACATCTGGAGGTAATGGGAACCAAATGTACCTGTGTACATGCTTGAATAGTGCATCCAACATATCCTGCAACACCTTACAGAACTGGGGCTGCAAAAAGCCTGCAGCCAATCTCACTGTGCTCTGAAATGAGCCACTCACCAGGAAATGCAGGACTGGCAACACCTGGACTGTTGGAGGGATGGCATGGGGATTTCCCCAAAGCCGGCAGAGGTCTGCCTTCAACGGGACGACCAGTTCCCTGATGCAGAAATGATTCAGTCGATAGGTCAGGATGATGTGGTGCTCTACCATGGTTTTGAGATCAACGAGTGGTCAGAAAATTGGTGCATTCCTCTTCACTCCATTCTGGCCAAATCTGTGCGGGGATACAAACAACAATCAGGATGTCTGTCACAATGTAGGCCATGCAGCATGTTACGCGACAGACATTATGCACTACTCATGGAAGTTGCAGTTAATGTGTCAGTACACATTACTCTACCATCCATCCCTTACCAGACGATGGCACATGATTAATGTGTGAATGGATGTATGCAGGACATCTACACCTACACCTTTCCTTTGCATGACCTTGCAGGTCAAATATGCTGACAATTGTTGTGCCAAATGTGTACATTTGGCTAGACACGTACTGCATGTGTCCATATAAATCATGTCAAGCCTAAAGTATGTTTATGTGTTCACAGGCAGGTAGGGAAGGTGTGTACACTCAGGACAGTGATGTCACAAACTAAAATGGCATCCGCGTGTCCGGCATGCATTGGACTGCTGGAAGTGACCTTGTTCCACCGGCAGAGGTCGTCATGGCGGAGTGCAGTCAGTACCACTGTGCAACTCCTCACTGGTTAACATTGTTGTTAATGGGAGACTGGGACCAATGACGATCACCGTCATAACTGCTGCAGTTGTAACCACCATTTTGTGTGAGACAGCTCACTTGACTCCTGGCATTCGGGCGATACAGACCTCCACTTTGTGTGCTGCTGTGTCCTGTCTCTTGGAGCAATGATGGCATGCAATGCAGGAGAAAGGGCCCCAGCCTTCTCAACAGAGGAGCTGGAAAAACTGGTGGAAGGGGTCCTACCCCTGTATGGGTGGATGTATGGAGCTCCAGGACAACAGGTCAGTACAACGTCTATGGCTCCACAAGTTGTGTGTTGTTTGACGATATATTTGTATGCTCATTCACAGGTCATGACAGTCCAGGTGTGTAGCATGCACATGATATGTGTGGGACATTGCCAGTGTGCATGAGCAGTGTTCGTTGTGTGTCGCATGCGCTCACTGCTGGATTGTTATCATTGACATCATGTCCCCCCTTTTTTCACTGTTGCCCACCAGAAGAAAGGATTGTGGCAAGCCATCCCCAAGGAAGTGGGGACCCTGGCGGTCCATTGCGGGTGGAGCACCCACTGCAGGAAGCGGTGGGAGGACCTGCGTTGCTGGGTCCGGAAGACCGCAGAGGCCCAGCTGGGGATGGCCTCCCAATGTGGGAGGGGTGCACGTTGGACCCTGACCCCCCTAATGGCCCGCATACTGGTGATTACATACCCTGAATTGGATGTACGCTTGAAGGCAGCACAGCAGCCACAAGGGGGTAAGTGTTGACTGTCAGGTCACTACTACTTGGTTGTGCACTGTCACCCACCTTGGACTTGGAATGAATGTAGTCAGATGTGATATAGGATATGTACAGTCCTGGTTGCCACACCCATCAGGTAGGAGTGTGTGCTGGATGCTATGTTGAGCCATGTAGGATGAGTAGTGGTGGTACAGTGACACATGTTCTGCTGTTGGTATGGGTCTCCCAAGTCTGCTATCATGTAAATGGCTGCACCCACCATCTTTACGTGTACTGTAGTAGTTGAGGTTGGTCACGATGGCACTGTACATAGGTAATGACAAGCATGTTATGTGAGGGTTGCAGTTGCATCACTTCCTACATCAATGGATCCTCTGTACCACATGTATTCCTCACATTCCTGTCCGTCAGTTAGTGTCCGAGTCCCTCTCTGCTTAGAATAATTTCATCCTGAAGTGGATGACATGTGAATGGTTATAGTCCAGGGCATGATTGTAGAAGTGGTCATGTTGGCAATGATGGGCATGTAGGTGTCTCCATGCAGGGGTTTGGTTTGCAGGGCTGGGATGGGTTTGGACATAGTTTGCATGACTCTGTTTGGTAATAACTGCTAAATTGTCCAATGTTTTGCAGGAAGGGACTGTTATCTGCATTGTTCGTATGTGAAGTGGATGTGTGTGTTCTAATATTTTCCTCCCTTTCTGTTTCTGCCACCCTCCTTTTCTCTCTCCTCCTCTGTCTCTGTGTGCATTAGCATCATCTGGCAAGGAAGGAATGGCACCTGCGAGTGGGGATTCTGCAGCCCACGGGACCCAGGAGGTGACCAGCAGTGGAGCAGAGGAAACCAGTGGGATGGAGGGTGAGGGGATCACCACGGCAGAGAGTGGAGCTAACACTACATCTGACTCTGAATCCTCCTCCGATGGTGGCTCCTTGGCTGTGGCCAACCCTTCTGGTACCATCCCAACACCATCCTTGTCCGCCACCCCCCTTTCCAGCACCGCCCTCCCTGTAGCACCCCACCCAGTTGCCCGTGCCTGCTCACCCAGGAGGTTGGGCGTCTCCTTTGCTGCAGGCACCTCTGCCCCTGCCCCAGTCAGCCCTGCTGCCCTCAATGAGGAGGCTATTGACCTCCTGAGGACCATCTCTGTGGGGCAGACAACGATCATGAAGGCTATCCAGGGACTGGCATCCAAGATGAAACAGACCAAAACATTTCTGGAAGGCATTCACTGTGCTTTGTCTGGCCTCCCAGTGTCCCTTCATCTTCCGTCCCCCCTCCAGCTACCTGTTCCCAATCCACATTCCCTCTCCCTACACCCGTCCAAAGCACACCAACACACATGCATACATCCAGTACAACAGACAAGGTGCACAAAGACATACATGGGCATCACAGACGTTCACATAGGCATGCATGCACACAACAAACATCTGCAGACACAACAACAGACACTTCTCCCACCACGTCCTCCCATACAGTCACATCTCCACTCATTCCTGCCAGCAAGAAATCATCACACACACTGGTCCTGCTGTCATTCCTGTCATCTCCTCAATCACCACAACAGCAGACTCACAGTCAACCACCTCACACACCACAACTACTGTCTCTGCCACCTGCAGCACATCCACCTCTCTTGCACACACCACCCCAACACTCACACTTCACCCATTCCCTCTACCTGCATCTCTTCCTCCTCCCAAAAGATGCATATGTACCCACTCACCCACCCAAGATTCAGCCACCACACACATGCAGACACTGCACACACCAGCATCCACGTACAACATACAGACACGTTAAACGAGCACTCCCTCTACATCCACTCCTCACCCTCAATCATGTGACCACCTGTGTACCTAAGAGAGTTTTCCTTGCTGCCCTTGACCTCTTCCCTACTCCTTACCCACCCTGTCTGCCCCGTAAAGAGCATGTCCCCCTACCCCTCTCAGGCCCATCCACCTCCTGTTTCTTGGGTCCCCCCTCTGGTGTTTCCCCTGCTTCTCCACCCAGCAAAACAGCCACCCCTCCCATTGGTAAAGTCAGCCCTCCCAAGCCAAGGCAAAATGTGCCCCTTCCACTTCCAAGCCACCCCCACAAGCCTGAGGTGCCTGTCTGTCTCATTGCTGCCCCAATTTCATCGAGACCTAGCTTCAGTCAGGAGTCAGGTTGGGCCATTCCTCATGGACAATGTGTCCTTCAAAATTAGACATTTGCGCTTGCTATTGGCACCTCTGTATATAGTTTTTTTTTTTTTTAATGCAACTGCCCACATTGCTGTGGTTGACAAGATGAGATACTTGTCCTGGTTTCATTCAACATTGTGGTGTGACATCTGTATACAGGGCTGTCTAGTATCTGTGTGTGGAATCTGTCTGTGTTGTTGCATGCGCTTGGTAGATGGTTTGGCCATGGGTATGTTATGATGTGTGTGTATGCTTGCTTGTGTGTTTGTATGGGGTGTTTTGTGCGTCCGTGTGTCTAGTGCTGGATGTGTGTATTTCCTTGATTGTTGGTTGTCCGTGTTGTATGATTGTTTGGATGTGTGTTCACAGCTACTGTTTGTGTTTCATTGCTACATGGAGTTCATGGTATGTGTGTATGTGTGTATGTGTGTATGTGTGTATGTGTGGTGTCACACAACGTGCCCATCTATGACATGGTTGGGGTGTTTGTGGGGTAGTTGTGGTTGTGTGGTTGTGAGGTGTGTTGGTGGTGTTGTTGTGCATTGTGCTGTATGTTTGGCATGTGCCTGCAGTGCTTTGTGTGTATATTGGGTATTTGGCATTGACGTATGTTGTGTGTGCGTGTGTGTGGCCTTCACTGTGTGTGTGGGGTATGTGTGTTGTGTGTGGGTGTGTATCACCGCCATTTCCCTCCCCTCTGTGCTAAGTATGCTTAGGTTGTCATCTTCGTCATCGGCGGTGGTCCTGAAGGTGTATGGTGAGATACAATGCTGGGAAGACTAGCAGTTCATTTGCCAAGGCAACCATGGTGGCGTCTCTGTGCCTGGAGGTGGGTGTTTCCATTTATACTTACTGTTTCAGCCAGGTTTTGCATGGTGGGATGGCCCCACCAGATATCCTGGCTGAGTGGTTACTCAGAATATGGAGGGCAGGACGTTGTCTGCATCCTGCCTGGAGTTGTCTTCCGCCGGTGGTTGCAGATCATCGACGGTGGTAGGTCTGGCGGTGAGTTGTCTGTATTGCATTGGATTCACCACGTTACTCGTTATTTGGTGGTCTGCACCACCATCCTGCCGGTGGTCACAAGACCGCCATCAGCGTGGCGGTTTGGTTACCGCCAAACTCAGAATGAGCACCTGATTCTTAACCCACTACAGGTGACACCTGTCGCCATAATCCGGGTTTTGCTCCAGCTGAGTAGCAGTGCCTCATCGCTATTTGAAAGCAGGGATGATTGGGCAGCTGAGCGCATGACATAGTTGATTTCTCAGGGAAATCGTGGTCACTCAGGTCTCATCCGTTTCTCTCAGTTACATTAGTCTCACATACACAATGACAAACAGAGGCAGTATATGTTTCAGTGAGGTTTTAATTAAGCGACTGCCTCTTAGATAATAAAGCATGGACTGCAATAACCAGGACGAAACAGCATGACAGAATTCGAATAGTGACAAGGAGAGTGAAGCATAGAAATAACGCTACCATATTGTCACTAGAGTCAACAGACTAATTCCTACCCAGGCTATGATAGAGAACAGCATGTTAAGCTCTAATTCTGCCCTTCGGGTTCCCCTGGGAAGACATCATCCCTCATACCTGAGCGAAGGCCTGAAGTCTGCAAAAGCAGCTGTAGCGAAGTGTTCATCAATCAGCATACAGTCGTGGTTCTCTGACTGGAATCTCCCTCTAACGTGTAAGGGACTGGGAAGTGTTTATATAATAAAACAGATGATGTTCTGAGAAAATGCCCCTACGTAAGGATGTGTGTTTTTCTATGAATACCAGAGACAAAACTTTTACCACGTTCACTGGCAACCTATCTTACTGCAGCCTTGAAAGAAGCACAGAGTGAACAAGAAGCAAGAACAGCTAGACAGAGAGAACATAAAACAAGACCGCAAAAGAGGCTATTGTTAAAATAATAAACAAAGCTGAATAAAATATATCAGGTTAAAGTGCACAGCGGCAGGCCTAGTATGCTTAAATAACGTGCATAGAGCTATAACTAAAATGGCTACACAACACCACAACCAAACAAAAAATGTTTTGTTAAGTTGAGTTTCAGATCTTTCCCCTACATTTATGCAACAACGTTTTTCATCAGCTGTGGTAAGCTGCTGGACGTTCTGAATAACTATACAGCATTGTCATTAGGGTGGGCAAGTGCCTATTCTTGGGACATCAGAATTCACCTGCTGTAATATTCTATCAACTCCATCAATATATAGTAAGAATAGAAAAATGGCAAGGACTCATCCTTGTCTAATTCCTCTTGTGACCCTAAAGCTTGGTGTGCATTCTCTGTCAATACTGTAGCGTACTTGTGCTGTTAAAGAGGCGCACAGCTGTGACAGATGAGAGATAATCTCTTCTGGGGCATCCATTTCTATCATACTGTGCCATAGCTTTGCATGGTTCACAATGTTGAAGGCACTACTAAGATCAGCAAAGCAAAGATGGATGTGTACTTTCTTTGCTAGGGTGTATTTACTAATGAGGAGTTCTTAATGACCCCTTACTCTTAATTACTACTTAATTAACTGTTCCAATATCCCATCTGAACCCATACTGAGAATCTGTCAGCACCTGGTTATTTACTGCCCAGCTTTCTAACCTCTCCAACACGGTTCTGCCCATTGCTTTAGCAGAACAGTCCAGAAGGGGTATGGATGGAAACATTTTGCGTCTCCTCTGACCTCTTTTTAAAAAATTGGGACTATTATACTATGGGGGTGATTCTAACTTCGCCGCCCGCCGAAGTTCCCTCACCAAAATACCGCTCCGCGGTCGAAAGACCGCTGAGGGTATTTTGGGATTTGCCCTGGGCTGGCGGGCAGCCGCCAAAAGGCCGCCCGCCAGCCCAGGGCAAATCAGCTTTCCCACGAGGACGCCGGCTCAGAATTGAGCCGGCGTAGTGGGAAGGTGCGACGGGTGCAGTGGCACCCGTCGCGTATTTCAGTGTCTGCATAGCAGACACTGAAATACTTAGTGGGGCCCTCTTACGGGGGCCCCTGCAGTGCCCATGCCATTGGCATGGGCACTGCAGGGGCCCCCAGGGGCCCCGCGGCACCCCCTACCGCCATCCTGTTCCTGGCGGGAGTCCCGCCAGGAACAGGATGGCGGTAGGGGGTGTCAGAATCCCCATGGAGGATTCTGCAGGGCAGCGGGAAACCGGCGGGAGACCGCCGGTTTCCCGAATCTGACCGCGGCCGAACCACCGCGGTCAGAATGCCCTGCGGGGCACCGCCGGTCTGTCGGCGGTGCTCCCGCCGACCCTGGCCCCGGCGGTCTCTGACCACCGGGGTCAGAATGACCCCCTATATGTCCAAGTAGAGGGTATACACCCTTATGCTGCAGCATTACGTACCTGGGTGAAGACTGTGGCCCACAATGAAACACAAGATTTAGCAGCATCTACAAGGGCTTTCCTGTTGGTGGATTTTTTTATTGCAATGATTACTTCTTCTAGACTAACAAATTTTAGTGATACTAATGATAGAAAAGGGATATCGCCTGTGAAGGAAGCCAATCTCATTTTTTAATTAAAAATACTTCTAAACAGATTACCTGGGAAAGAAGCACCTCCAGCTTTGGGGCGAGATTATCCTTAAGGAGAGGGGAGTTTATCATTTTCTAGCACAACAAGGTGTCTCTGGTTTCTGCCACCTGTTCCAAATGAGCCCAAGCTTGCTCCTGTAATTCCCTTTCCTTGCACACATCACATACATGTAGTTAAGCCTGAACTTCTTAACCTCATCCCTGTTTCTGGGTATTACCTGTAATTCCTTCTTGAGGTTTTGATTGGCCTGTGAGCAACCTGTGTTCTTTCTATTAGAAACTTTGTTTACTACTTTTAAATTTTTTTAGATTTTCTGTGTCGTTTTACCAAAGGCTGCCACAATCTTTTCTGGGGATGGGGGCATCCTATTGTGTACAGATGATAATTCCCTCAAAATTATGTTTTACAATAGTTTCCAAAAGGGTGAATAAATTTACTCCCATCCACTTAAGACTTATGCCATTATTATCTGCTGTCTCATTATGTGCTGTCAATGGCACAATTTCCTTGTATTTGGTGTTGATGTTAAGAGTAATGATTAAAGAGAAATGATTGCTAAATATAGTTGTTTCTACCTGCAAAGATACTAGCATCCCTGCTCCGTTTGCTGACAGTATTATGAGATCAACAGTTGGGCATCTACCGTTTCATTGAAAAATGGGCAGTGGGGCTTTAGTCTTATCAAATCTCTGCTCCAACAGTTCTAAATTGAATTTGGATAACACTTTGTTTATGGTTTCTCCATATGTATCATGAGGGAAGTGTGTCTGGCACTCCCAAGGCCAACAATGTACCCACATATCTCACTGGTTGATTTGATGACATTTGCTAATGTTAAAGTCCCTCACACATACATATATATATATATATATATATATATATATATATATATATATATATATATATTATCTAGTGGCGGTCACCACTAGGTAGTTATAGTTAGGACCTAGTTTCTATACAAAGAGTGTTTTTTTTACTTGCCTATACCTTTGGTACCGCTTGATGTATCTTTACAGACCTTTCCAAAACAATTTGCTAGTCACATCACCTGCTCTCTGGAAAGTTTCAGGGTGATCCGTCGGGGTGGGGTCATGAAAAAGGGAGGTCCCAAAACACTGTGCCAAAATTGAACAGCAATAGCGCCAAAACTACTGGACGGAATTACGGAAATTTGGCAGAAAGGTAGGTCCTCATCCAGAAAGTGACCTTTTTTCATTTTGGTATAAATCCGTTCAATAGTTTTAGAGAAATTAAAGATAATCCAAAGTTGTATAGTTAGGGACGTAAAGGATACGCAAACCCTCCCGACCTCATGCTGAGATCCTATTGGCTGACAGCACTTCAACAAGGAAACCACTGAAGTGTTTTCATCCCTCTTGGGACTCAGCTGAAGCAATGTCCCAGAAAAAAAAGAATAAAAAATACCAAAGGGGACAGTGTATGAATGCCCTCAACCCGCAGCTCTGGTTCCGAAGTCTCAAAAATACCCCCGGCTAAAAAGCTATTTTTTATGTTTTGCTGCAATTCACTATGGATCCGCGGACTCCCGTGCTTCATCTTTATCAATCTCCCGGGTGGGCCAAGTCCCGGGCATTATTTAAGTGTGGGGGCTCCAGGCCAACTCCCACTGCCCCAGAACTGACACCTCCCTGGCCCATTAATGAAAGTAAATGTGGGGACTGCCTGGCCCCCCCAAAGCCCTGGGGACCACCACCTCCCTAGGGCATTAATCTTTTACTCTCACTAAAGATGCAATTGCCCGACACACCATGCATGGAAAAAAGTGTCGAAAACAAATAAAATAATTCCCAAAATACAAGTCTATGCTTATTCCTCATGAATGCATTGTTAAGAGTTAGGTATAATACTTGCTATATAACTATAAGTCCAATATCTACAACAGAATGGCAAATCCAGGGAAAGGTTGTGTTTGTTTTTAACATAATGCTGATCTGCTTTGACTTAGTTAAGTCTTCTATTCCATGACTAATCCGAAACAAAGAGGTTATAATAACTTAACTGGAAATTTAATACAAATTATATGTATCAAAACTAGTTATGCTAATGCAATTGATCATGAAGATTATTGAAGAATTGGGCCCTATATATCTTCAAATATGTGCAGCTAGTCGTTCATTTTATAGCAAAGTCGCTCATGAGAAGCCATTATTGCCATAGCCTCACTCCAGTCTTTCAGGGAGGGTGAATTAGAAGTCTTCCATTGTCATAGAAAACACACTTTTGCAGTCTTCAGTACATTTTGCAATTTCAGTTGCCACTAGATGGATAGCGACAATTCATGTATCACGGCACAGGATCAAAAAATGTGGATCATATCTCCTCTTTGCACCTTGCATTTACAGCTGGATGGACACAAAACAGTTTATACGGAGATAAATGGCAGTCATGTGTGATTTTGAAGTAACTAAAGTTGATCCTTTGTTTGCGAAGACAATGATCATAGGTAGACACCAAGGGCCAAATATAAGAACTGTTTGCATCACCCTGTGCCACGCAGAAACATAACATGAGATTTACCAAGCCTTGCAAGGCCATCTTGTGTGGCCCTGCATAGCTTGATAAATCTAGAGCAACACAAGGCAGTGCAAATCGCTGCCCTGATTTAATTTGCAGCAAGGAGGCGTGCCATGGTTGGAGCATGGGTGTTCCCATGTATCCACCCATACATTCTGACACATTCCCAGATTTAACAACACTGATAGACCTGGGAATGTGTCAGAAGTTTATTCCTCTCCACCAGAGATGCAGCAAAAGATAAATATCTTTATTTTTCCTCATTTCTTCTTTCTAAGTGTGCTGCATTGTACATCACATATAGAAAGAGGAAAATGCTGACGACGATTTTGTGCAGGAAAGTGCCCCTTACTGCAAAAAATCAATCCTGACTGCAACACAGGCACCCTTGCACCATTGTGCAGGAGTGTCTGCTTTGGTGTCAGGCAGTGGTTTGTGCTTGTGAAGAAATGTGCTGTTTAATCTTACATACAGCTCATTCCTGCCCTCCCCTTTCACACACAGCGCATTGCAGCAAACTGGCTAGATGTGTTGCGTTGCATGAATATTTTTTGTATTCCCCCAAATCTGTCCAGTCTTGGTCCATGAAGTCCAGGTGTAGTTGTGATTTCCATCCCAGTTGCAAAATTCTTGAGGTTGGCTTAGAGAATACACCCTCAATGAACAAGCTGTAGACCACAGAAATTAACCTCCTGTAGCTTTCGGACTCTTGCTAATATGTCTGAACCGTGAAGTCTTGTTATTCTGTTGTGTTCAGTCGAAGAGCAGAAGCTATACAGCTCCTCAGTTGTTGGTACTGAAGAAGGTAAGTGCGATCTAAATTATCATCTGCACCCAGAAATTGGAAAGGTTTCATCTTAACTTCTAATCAGCTGTGGGACAATGACTGTTTCCCTTTTTGCTACCAGTGTGGCCAATGGAATCATATATCTGCTATTTGTAGCTCAATATTGGTCAAGGATGGAATAATCTGTCTTGTTGTCCTGTGGAGGACATTTGGACCCACATTTATACTTTTTGACGCAAACCAGCGCCTGCGCTGGTTTGCGTCAAAAATTGTACCGCCGGTTAACGCCATTCCTATGTGCCAATCGGGCGCCTTATTTAAGGAATGACGTTAGCCTGCTCTGCAGACTGGTCAGAGTAAAAAAAAAGGACTCAAACCAGGCAGTGCCAGCGTAGGCAAAAATGGGGGTTGTGTGTCAAAAAATGGTGCAAGTCAGGTTTGAGGCAAAAATCATGCCTCAAACCGGACTTGCGCCATGTTTTGACGCACAACCCCCATAGAAATGATTCCTGTCTTAGCAAAGACATGAGTCATGCCCCCTTGCCCAATGGCCATGCCCAGGGGACTTCTGTCCCCTGGGCATGGTCATTGGGCACAGTGGCAAGTAGGGGGGCCCAAATTAGGCCCCGCTATGCCACTTAAAAAAAAAAAATGGTTACCTCACCTTACCTGTACTTACCTGGGATGGGTCCTCCCATCCATGGGTGTCCTCCAGGGGTGGGCGAGGGTGGCAGGGGGTGTCACTGGGGCAGGGAAGGGCACCTCTGGACTCCTTCCATGGTCAGAGACCATGGAAGTGAGCCCAAAGGTCCCTTAAAGCCTGCCCTCACCCAGGCGTTAAAAAACGGGGCACATCAGGCTGTGCACTGTTTTTTAAGGCCTGCCCCCTCCTGTGCAACAAAATGACGCTGGAGTATAAATAAGGTGCACAGGCCTTAAAGTCATTTTTTGAGCGGGAACGTCTACCTTGCATGTCATTAACCCAAGGCAGTTTCCCACATCCCAAAAATGACGCACATGGAGGAATTTTGACATCCGCGGGCTCGGGCGTCAAAGTTTAAATATGGGGCAACGTTTGCGCCGAATGTGCGTCAAAATTGTTTACGCACATTTGGCGCAAACAGAGTATAAATATGCCCCTGTGTGTCAGAATCCAGTCTGGCATTTCTAGTTCTTTACAAAAGTAATAGGGTGTTGCAAATACTAGTATACTGCAATGTTCAGAGTTTGAAGGCCACATGAGGTTGTTTCAGCATATAACTTTGACATGACTAATCGGGGAGTATCTAGCTGCTGTTAATTCAGCTGGTCAACCTGCTGCAATTGATAAGGGATTGCGATAGGCAACATCCCTATCACATACTTGAAACATATGGCCATCACCATCTTTAGCTTTTATATGTAACCCAAAGTGGTTTAGCATACTTCCTTTCCAAAGCTGTGGTGTATCTTTACAATCAATTCAGACATGTTGAATATGACCATGGTTTGAATAATTTGACTGACCTGTGTACCCAATTATTGCATCTGGTGGGGCTTCTACCTCAAGGGAATGTTTCTAGTGAGTTAGCTGTTGTATAGTTCGTCACAGGCATGGCCTCACTCTTTCCCCTGTTTATTTTAGAGCCAGAAAAGAATGGAACAATTGTAATGACAGCTGTAAATCCTGCTACAGATGTATCTAGGGAAGCTAAAGTCAGCAGGATATCATCAGTATTTAACATTATCTGAAGAAAGCCAGCAGCTGTGGTTAAGCATGGGTGTAATTAGCTGCATGAACGGTGATTCCTTTTTTCTTTAGTCCAAAAGTATACAAGTGTACTGAAGAGGTAGTTCAGGAGGTCCAATTTTCATACCTGATGCCAACCTTCAAGGTGGGGTTGACATCCTGGCTAACTCCTCATCTGGTTCTGGAAAGTTCTTACCTTCCTCTGTCAAGGATTCAAGTAGTCTTGGGTGACAAAACTGGTGTCTGGTCCCTTTTTTATGTGTGCTGGAAGCAGCCCTTTAAAATGAAAGTGGGTCAGGAACATCTCCACCCTAACCATACAAGCACAATGGCCCATCCTGTCCTTTGTCTCACCATCTGGGAGGCCAACAGCTAAGTTGTTCACAGTCATGTGACCCAGGACACTGACAGCAGGCACCGAATGGTTAGGACAAGAAAATGCCAACTTTAGGAAAGTAGCACTGCCAGAATTGTGCCTAAAAACCTGCCTTTACCATTAGAGAAGGTTTTAATTTTCATTTCATTTGAATCCAATGAAAATATAAGACTTATTAGATTTAATCATTAACCTAATGTTATCTAATGAGAGAGATATGCCTTGCAGTAGTGAAAAATAAATAAAGAAGTGATCCCTACCAGGACATGTAAAACTGAACAAACTTCTACTGTGGGCGGTTGTGGGCCTGCATTAAAGGTTATGTATAAGTTTTTAAACAGAAGGTTTAGGCCTGGGAAAAGGTTTATTTTGCCTAGTCAAATTGGCAGTTTTAAAACTACAATGCAGGCCTGAGACTTGAATTAGAGGGCTCATTGTGGTCTGCAGGCCCACTAGTAGCTTTTAATTGACAGGCCTTGGGTATATGTAGTACCATGCACTAGGATCTTACAAGTAAAGTACATGTGCCAATCAGGAATACACTAATTGTACCATGTTTTAGCAAGAGCTGGTTAGCAGTAGCAAAGTGCTCATATTCCTAATGCTAGCAAAAACAAAATTCAGAGGGGTGAAAGCAAAAGGTTTGGGGGAAGACTGCACTAAGAATGTCAGATCTAACTGTCAATTGTCTACACCTCTCAGTAATATTGTATTTGGGTCCTTCACCGAGAAGTAGAGGCAGGCATCAGAGGATCATTAAAGTGTCCCTGGGCAAGATGTCGACCCCTGTATGGGTTTGATAAAGGCTGCCCTATTCAAAGCGGAGCACACTACACCCATTATTTGTTATTTTCACTGTTTGCAGCAAGGCTGAGGTTCAGACTCAGTGGCCATTTCAGTGGATTAAGGAAAGAAGAAGCATAGGCATTGAGATACATAGAATCATCAAGATCCTCTGTACTGCAAGGTCTGGAACCTGGTCTGCGATGCAAAGTGGTGGCAGAGGTGGTTTACAACATCTTCCCCTGAGCGACAGCAGCCCAAGCAAAGTTTGGTAAGACTGCTTATAAATCCTCAGACGGAGAGTCAAGGTAGGGAGAGGTCATTTGTACTGTTTCTGCAGCTCCTTCCAGCTTGGCCTCAGGGCTGACTGTGCAGGGGTGCAGGTCTCCACCTTCAATTGTAGTTCAATTGTAGTTTATATGTCATCTCATGCAGTGGAGCAGCACCATTGCAGGATCAATTCACTCCTGGGTAAATTATGAAAAATGAGGCACCAAATAAAAAGAGTTCAGAGCATTTAAAGTGACTCTAATGATGATGTCACAGGACTGGTTGGCAGAGAGTTTTGTAAACGGCAACCACCTTCAGCAGGATAAGCAGTGCCTCCCAGTCTGCAGGTTTTTTTGTATATCTGTTGTGCTAGCTCCCTGCAAAATATTCTATTATGGAAGGGTATCTCTGTAGAGCTAAAAGGATTACGTTACATCACTCGGTGTCCTGATGAAGAGACTGTCACATGTAAGTCCAGGGCCCAAACACTATTGTAAACAGAATATTAATAATATTGATTCTCAAAATGTAAATGCAAGAGAATCTGAATTTCATTAAATACACAGAGATCCAACATTGTGCATTAATCTTTTAATGCCACTCAATGCAGCACTCGAAAGTATATTATATCATAAACAAAATACAATCTAGAACAGAACCATGGCAACACATAAAAAGTCCATATAGAGAACAATCCTCTTTTGAATACTGCTCCTCGCTATAGTAAGTAGCAATTTGCTCTCCTTTATCTAACTAACTACAACCTTGTTTAACCTTGCTTAACCTTGCTACGTATAGCTTGTTTTGTCTTATTCTGCTTTGTTTACTTATAGCTTGTTTTGTCTTATTCCTCTCCATTTCCAGAGACATTCTCCTCTTATGTCACATTACCTTTTGTGAGTGCTATTTCTACCTTTAGCTGGCCAGTTTTTGACCTTGCATCACAGCCGGCTGCTCTCCTCATAATTTGGTCTTGAATCACAGCTGACTGCTCTCCTCACATCAGGACAGCGGGCCCCATTTATCATCTCCCAGAGATGACTCCGAGAGGCTCCTCACATTGGACTGACTGCATCGGGTCATGGGTCCCATTTGACAGGGTGTGTGGCCTCTTCTTGAAGGCACACGTTTCCTGCCATGCACATGCCAAAAGTCTTTTTGGATGCGTGTGACTGTTTTCCAGAGTATAATTTCAAAGAAGATTTTTGACAATGACAGCTCTCTAACGAGATTGCCACTATTTTGCTTTGGGCTTCAGCCCAAAATATGATTAGCATTTCTCACTGCCACACATTGAAGATAATGTATCATGTCATGATTGACAGTCGATTGTTGCAATTTCTCCTGTATCAGTTGCTTGTCAACATTTCTCATCTACTCTTTACATGTGTTGCCCGTTTGACTCCTGTTTCCCATATTTTCCCCAACTTTTTAATCAAAATTGCCTGCTTAGTTTTCCAACATTGAATATATTCTATATATTTGGACTGTAATTCCAACACCATGTTTAGAGGAAATTAGATAATTTGTGGTCCCTACTTTTTGTTGCGTACAATATCTCATCAGGGAAAAGATTCCTTGAAAATCCCAGAGGGTGATATCAATGAAGAAATAATTAAAAAAGGAATACAACATGAGATGTGTACCTGTGTATGCGAAACAATTTATCTAGTAAAGAGCAAGACAATACATAACAGGGGCTCAGATTTCAAGAGTTGGCCCACTTCGGAGGGTGAATCTGATTACAGGGAAAAGGGAGGCAAAAAGAAGAGAAAGACCTAACACCTTGAGAAAGGGTTTATGCCTTCAAAGATGATAAGAGGTCAAAGCACCTCTAAAAGGATGGGAGGTCTAAGCACCTCAAATAGAGTGGTGTCCTCTGCTGCATACAAAAGAGAGGTGACTGATGTAGCACAATCAATTTGGGAGACCCTAGTGGCACACATGTATTAGATACTCAAGAAGTTGAGTTTAAGGATCAAAATGATCAGATGTATGACAAGTATGTGCTCAACCTTGACCAGGGAGATATTGATGGCAACGACCTCTTCATGGAGGATTCAGTCCCCTCTTTCTCAAAAGATGCCATTAAAAACCCTCTAGGGGAGGAGATGTTTTTCGCTCACACTATTCAATATCCGAGGATTGCCGAGTGGTGGTCCATCGAACATGTGGGTAACTTTATTAGAAGGTGGATCAAAAATCCACTGGAAACATCTGTGCACAATCTCCTCAAAGCAGAATGTTCAAGGCCGGTATTTCACGACACGATGTGTCTTACTCCAAAAATGGACGCGGAACTCATCACCTTCCTTTTCAAAATGAGCAGAGACCCAAGAAAAGGGCTTGAGAGATCCCTTAAACTTTGCCAGGATTGTCTCCTAGATGTTGTCAGCCTTCTGGTCAGGATAATTGACATGTCTGAGGAGGCACATATTAAGGGGCTCCCCATAGACCTGGACCTACTGAGAGGCTGGAGTCAGCATACTGTGGTTCTTCTGGGAAACGTAAATGCTGGTCTTAATGCTGAAAGACACAAAATAGTCCTTTTGAAAATTAACCCCAAATTGGGAGATCTTGTTGAGAAGGAAGTCTCAGAAACCCCTAAAGGGCTTATCTTCAGTGAAAATATGGTCAAGAGTCTGGGGAAATATGTTGCTACTTTCACTGTCCTTGATAAAGCCAGGAGTAATATGTGTAAGGTTTTCAGTCCGGGTAATTTTAGCAGGGCCGGCAGAAGGGGAGTTTCTGCCAGCTGAGGTTTCCAAATGTCCCAAATTAATAACTTTAGACAAAGAGGAGGCTACAGTAGGGGCTACTTATCCAGTGCGTCATCTACCTTCTATCCCCTGGGAGGCTGTTATCAGTGGGCAAGAGAAAATGCTCCATGGCCAAGGCTTCTCCGGTCTCCAGGTTGCTACTAGCTCTCTTTCTCCTTCTTCCCAGGGAAGTGTGGTGGCCACCTCAGACATTGTTTCCATGTTTGGGAAACAATTACTCAGGATCCTTGGGTGTTACAAATGGTGCAGGGTTTCACAAATATTTTTTTTTAGAAATTTCTTTTCAATCTACCATGCCAGGAGAACTGATCTTGAAGGCAGGTCAACAAAGGATTGTAGACGAAGAAGTGAGGTCAATGCTGGTAAAGGTGCTATTATAGAAATGGAGTTAGAAAGCAGAGTCTTCGTAAGCACTCTTTTCCTGATTTGGAAAAAAGACAAGGGCTGGATACCCATTATAAACCTACGGGACTTGAACAGGTTCTTGACATACAGAAACTTCAAGATGGAAGGGATCCATTTGTTAAGGGATCTATTGTTAAAAGACAACTGGTTGGTGAAGTTGGATCTGAAGGACACCTACCTCTCAATTCCCAGGGCCAGGGACTGCCAACATTACCTTCCATTCACCTGGCAGAACCACCTTTAACAATTTTGCTCTCTCCCATTCAACCGTTCTTCAGATCCTTGGTACTTTACCACGGTAATGAGACCAGTAGGTTCCTACCTCAGAGAAAGGGGTGTCAGAATGATCATTTATCTGGATGAAATATTTATCATGTCCCAATGCCATTCTCAAGTTTTGAAAGCCCTAAACATGGTATAGTCCATTTTGGAAAGTTTGAGTTTCATAATCAACAGAGAAAAGTCTATTCTTATTCCCTCTCAAGCACTAGAATTTCTAGGCTTTACAATAGATACTGTAAATGTGATTCTTCTCCTTCCCTTGAAACAGATAACCAACATTTGGAGAGAAACAGGATATGTTCTCAGTTGGGATTCTTTAACTCTGAGAAAGCTAGCAAGACTTTTAGGCCTCTTGTCCTTATCCATACAAGCAATTTGCCCGGGCCCCCTGCAGTACCATGCTTTGCAAAGGATAAAAGCGAGAACTCTCAAGGAGGTTTATGGTATGGAGACAAGGTGTCACTAGGTCAAGCTGCAAGGACAGAACTGGTTTGGTGGTTGGACAATCTGGACACCTGGAATAGCTGGGCAATCTTTTATTGCCCATCAGATTTCATTCTAGAATTGAATGCAAGACTGACTGGTTGGGGTGCACGCTTGGGTGTGCAGAAGACTGGTGTATTATGATCAAACACAGAGAGGCCACATCATGTAAACCATTTAGAATTTACTGCAGGTCTCTGTGGTCTCATGAGTTTCAGGCATTGCGTATAAGGCAGGGCAGTTTTATTGAAAATGGACAATGTCTTTGCAGTAGCTTATACAAATCACTCAGGAGGTACCAAATCCATGGATCTGGCAGTTTTAGCCAGGAAGTTTTGGCTATTCTGTTTAGGCCACAAATTCAGCTTTAGGACAGAATATTTGTCTGGGAAAGCAAATGTTTCTGAGGACTGGAGTTCAAGATTTTTAAAGGACTACATTGTTTGGAAACTGAACAAGGACGATTTCAGGAAACTATCCCAGGCTTGGGGTACACTAGAGATAGATATATTTTTTAGCAGACTGACGGTTCAGCTGAAGAAGTACTACAGTTGGATGCCAGACCCAGGTCCCTTAGCAGTGAATGTATTCCTTCAGAGCTGGAAGGAGGTGAATGCATATGCGTTCCCACGCTTTATAATGATTTGGAGAGTCCTTTAGAAAGTGAGACGGGAGAAATGTTCCCTTATTCTCCGTTTTGGGTTTTGCAGGCATGGTTCCCAATGACTTTGGAGCTCGCTTGTGATGTTCTATTTTTTTCTTCCTGCCTTGTAGGGCCTGCTGAAATATGTAGATGGCGAGGATTACCTGCTGGTCCAGACAGGGACTATAAACCTTTTTGCATGGAAAGTGTCAGGCGATCTAGAGAGATCAGGCCTTTCGGGGAGAGCTGAGGAGCTCCTCGAGGAACTTTGGGCTCCAGGTGCCCGGTACAGGTAGAAAGGAATTTGGAGGATCTGGGTACATTGGTGCTTGGAATCGAACATGGATCCCATGGAGGCTCCTGTAGTTTAAGCAGTTAATTTCCTAGTGGATCAGTTTGATAGCGGCCTAAGCTATAGGACTATTAATTGCTACATATCTGTTACATCTGCGGGCCACAGTATGATAAATGGCAGGAGTGTAGGGAAGAATGTTTTTGGTTTGTCGAGTTCTTAAGAGCATCAGGTTAAGAAGACACCAAGATATCAAACTTTGTGGGATGTCAATTTGATTCTTAACTTGTTTTTGAATTGGCCAGGTAATAGATATTGGAAACAAAAAAACTTACTATGAAACTTGCATCCTACTTTGTTTAATTTCTTGACATAGAGTTTCTGATGTTAAAGCATTGGAGGTAAGTAATACAGTCTATCCCTTTGAGATTCCTTTGATATTACTAAAAGAACAAAGGCTATTTCCGATACCATCTTTTATCCAAGATAAGATAAGACTCATACAGAAATTTTTGTTTAGTTGATTGCATGAGGGAATATGTTTACCATATGAATGTGTTTCGTCCTGATGGTGTTAAGTAATCGTGGATTTCTTTTGTCAAACTCTTTCAGGCTGTCACCATAGCAATGATTGCTAGGTGGGTGAAGTGTACTATGCAACAGACTAATTTTGTGCACATTCCTTGAGAGGTGGTATGGCTAGCCAAGCCCTTTATAAAGGTGGAAGATCAGAGGACAATATGAGCGTGGCTGGTCTAATGCTTCAATGTTTGCTTAGCACTTTTGTAACCCTATTTTGAAAGGCTACCAACATGATAATAGTAGCCTCTGGTCTTGTAATCAAATTGTGATTCTCAAAATTTAAATGCCTGGAGAACCGAAATTTCATTGAGGACACAGAGGCCAACATTATCCCTCCCTCACTTCCCTGAGTTTTTGCACAAAAAAAAGAAAGAAAAAAGAAAGAAACTAAATGGTACATTTTTGACATATGAACTAGTTTGTATAGTTTTATTTAAGAAATGTTATCATACTATGAAAATTGGTTGTGGCATGCATTCTTCTTTGGGACGGTTTCTCTAAAAATCTTCTCTTTTTTCAGATAATTTGCATTAATTTGGCTCTTCTGACAGTTTTTTTCGTAATAGCGGTTTCTTTTTTCTCGTCTATCCAAGGGAAGGATATCAAGGCCCATATTTATACTTGTTGACGCTAAACTGCGCTAACGCAGTTTAGCGTCAAAAAATTTAGCGCCGTCTAACGCCATTCTGAAGCGCCATGCGGGCGCCGTATTTATGGAATGGCGTTAGCCGGCGCAAGCAGACCGGCGCTGCCTGGTGTGCGTGGAAAAAAAACACGTAGACCAGGCAGCGCCGGCGTTGGGAAAAAATGACGTTAGGGCGTCTTAAAATGGGGCAAGTCAGGTTGAGGCAAAAAAATCGCCTCAACCCGATTTGCGCCATTTTTTTACGACGCCCAGACGCCATTTCATGACTCCTGTCTTAGTAAAGACAGGAGTCATGCCCCCTTGCCCAATGGCCATGCCCAGGGGACTTGTGTCCCCTGGGCATGGTCATTGGGCATAGTGGCATGTAGGGGGCACAAATAAGGCCCCCCTATGCCACCCAAAAAAAAGTAAAAAAATAAAAAAAATTATACTTACCTGAACTTACCTGAATGTCCCTGGGGTGGGTCCCTCCATCCTTGGGTGTCCTCCTGGGGTGGGCAGGGGTGGCAGGGGGGGTCCCTGGGGGCAGGGGAGGGCACCTGTGGGCTCATTTTGAGCCCACAGGCCCCTTAACGCCTACCCTGACCCAGGCGTTAAATAGTGGCGCAAATGCGGGGTTTTTTGACCCGACAACTCCCGGGCGTGATTTTTGCCCGGGAGTATAAATACGACGCATTTGCGTCGCCGTCATTTTTTTAGACGGGAACGCCTTCCTTGCATCTCATTAACGCAAGGAAGGCGTTCACGCAAAAAAATGACGCTATTTGCCCATACTTTGGCGCTAGACGCGTCTAACGCCAAAGTATAAATATGGCGTTCGTTTTGCGCCGAATTTGCGTCGAAAAAAACGACGCTAATTCGGCGCAAACGGAGTATAAATACGGGCCCAAGTTTCATCGTAGGTACGACGCTCATTTTAAAGAGGTGTGTTTAGCTGTGCCAAACGTGTCCTTACTAGTGCATAGAGTTTTGTTGTATATCTGTTGTGCGAGCTCACTGCAAAATTTCTATTATGGAGGAGTATCTCTGTGGAGATAAGAAGATTACGTTATATCAATCTTTCAGTGTCCTGATGAAGACACTGGCACATTTAGGTCGAGGGCCTAAACACTATCTTAAACAGAATATCGAGAATTCAATATACCTCCGGTTTTATGTGTCCGGCAAGACCACTTCCTGGATCAGATACTCCAGTTGTTAGGACTGACATTTGCACATTGACAGCTGAATGTAACTACATACATATGTTGTCTTTAAAAAAGTACGATTGGACCTGTATTTGTATATCAGTTTGTAAAATTATTAATCGAGATAGTAATAAAGTTGACATTTGAATGTATATTTTGATAATATGTTCTTCCACTGTGTCTTAAGAGAAGTATGTTTTTGAAGAAAAGGAAACATAATTTTGTGATTAATGTCTTTGTTAATAGTTGCTAGAATCCAAAAATCAGCGCCTTCACCATAGCTTAACAGGGGTGTGGCTCCCTCCTGGGAAAATAAAAGGAAATATTAATTCTAAATGCCAGATAAATTACTCATGATAGCAAGTTACAAGCATAGAGTGCTGCACCTTTAATGGTTCAAACATGCTCCCACCTCCATCTTTAACCACCACTTCAAGTGTACAATTTAAAACCCAATATGCCTCAATTGAGCTTGGTTCCAAGGCTGTCCCCTTTATAAAGTATAGCCTCTTTATTTGCAACAAAAAAAAAAACCTCACCCAGGCTTCTTAGGCCCAAGGCTAGTTTTGCCTTGGAGAAATTGGGTAGTGCAGATTCGGACCTCTTGCCAAAGAAAGTTTAAGTGTGTAGTGTGCTTGAGATTGAATTCTTACTTAAGACATTCTGGGGGTGATTCTAATCCTGGCGGGCGGCGGAGGCCGCCCGCCAGAATTCCGCCCCCATAATACCGCTCCGCGGTCAGAAGACCGCGGAGGGTATTATGAGTTTTCCCTGGGCTGGCGGGCAGTCTCCAAAAGACCGCCCGCCAGCCCAGGGAAAAACTCCCTTCCCACGAGGATGCCGGCTCGTAATCGAGCCGGCGGAGTGGGAAGGTGCGACGGGTGCAGTAGCACCCGTCGCGTATTTCAGTGTCTGCAAGGCAGACACTGAAATACCTTGCGGGGCCCTCTTGGCATGGGCACGGCAGGGGCCCCCAGGGGCCCCGCGACCCCCCCTACCGCCATCCTGTTCATGGCGGCTTTCCCGGTAGGGGGGGTCAGAGGGGGTGATTCTGACCTCAGCGGTAAAATGCCCTTACCGCCGGTCAGAAGACCGCCATAACACCGCCGCGGCCGCGGTCAACCGCCATGGTCATTCTGACCCATAACGGCCAAACCTCCAAAAATCCGTCCTCCACTGCAGCCCGCCACATCGGCGGGCAGCGATAAACTGTAGATGACCAAACCTCCACCGTCACGCCAACAGAAATACGCCCATGCCATTACGACCCACGAATCCACACGGCGGTCATTCAAACGCGGTATTCCATTGGCGCTACACACCGCCGCGGTCAGAATACACACACATCACCAAAACATAGCCACATTGGACAATTTGAAAAACACACACCTGATACACATACACACACCACTCCCACACAATCAACCAACTATAAAACACACACCCACATCACCCACAAACCCCTGCGACCCCAAATACTGAGAGAAGGAGAGAGAGACACAGCAGACAATCCAAAGGAAGACACACTGAGGCACACTACACCATCACACACACCACATAGTAGCACAAAGCACCACTCACCAACACACTCCTCATCACATACACCACCCCACACCTCACCCACACCACCCCATGGCACCCCAAAGGCATCCACGATTTTCGGACCAAGAACTCCGGGTCATGGTGGAGGAAATCCTAAGAGTGGAACCCCAGCTCTTCGGCTCGCAGGTGCAGCACACCAGTATAGCCAGGAAGGCGGAGCTATGGCAGCGGATCGTGGACAGGGTCAACGCGGTGGGACAGCATCCCAGGAATAGGGAGGACATCCGCAAAAGATGGAACGACCTACGGGGGAAGGTCCGGTCGATGGTCTCGAGGCACAACATCGCGGTCCAGAAGACTGGCGGCGGACCCCCACCCACCCCTCCCGAATTTACATCGTGGGAACAAGACGTCTTGACCATCCTGCATCCTCAGGGCCTCGCAGGAGTAGCCGGAGGAATGGACTCTGGTAAGTCCCATCTCAACTACTATATCCCCCACACCCCACCAGCATGCCAACCCACACCCCCACCCTCACCCCCAACCCCCCAGCACACATCCTTCCTGACAATGTCTCACCAGCACAACCCACCCATCCCAACACCAACTCCTGCATGCCAACACAAACCATGGGCACCCATCACCTAAGCATGACCACTGCACTAACCCCTCCCCCCCACTAAATACCCTCACAACACCTCCCTCCAGGGAATGCCTGCACTGGGGGACAAGGGCACCCACAACACGCATGCTATTGCACACACAGAAACAATAACCAAACTCTCTTACCCCATGCAGGACCCGAACGACAACACACCAGCCAGGAGGGTCCAGAAGTGTCCATCCCACCACCGGAACAGGCCCACACTGAGGATAGCAGCTCTGTCGACAGTGAACCTGATGACCAGCCCGGACCATCGGGGACCTCTGGGCAGTCGGTTCCCCTCACCCAGACACAGGCCACACCAGACCCGACCCCCTCTGCCGACACCAGCACAGCTCCCACCCAGCGGGCCCATGCCTCTGTCTCTAGGAAAGCTCAATCAGCGGTGTGTCTGCCACTACAGGGCACCCAGGCTAACCCGACACCCCAACAACAACAGGGACCTGGGGGCAGTGGGAGCGGGCACACCGGCCAGGGGACAGAGGCCGGGGGAAACCGGGCAGCTTGGAGGGCTGCTGTGCGACAGGGGGGGGAGGAGAGGCCCAGGGAACCCACTCTCCAAGAGGCCCTCACCACCCTCATGGGGGCCTACCACCACTCCCAAGAAACGATGGCGACGGTACTGGCCAGGTTCACTGAGATCCAGGCACAGCAGGAGGAACGCTACATGGGCTTCAGGGAGGAGCTGAGAATCATCGGGACCGCAATGGGGACCATCGTCCTGGCCCTCCACAGGATAGAGGACGCGTTGCGGGACCATGGTGCACCACACAGGGCCCCTGTCACTAGGCCGGACCAGGAACAGCCTACCACCTCCGCCGGCGCTAGTGGACAGGAGGTCCCAACACCTCGACAGCCCCCCAGAACCCCACCTCCTGCTGAAGAACAACCACCCCGTAAGAGGAGCCTGAGACCAAAGAAAAAGACAGAGTAGGATGTCAAGACCCCCGCCAGCAGGACATACCCCCTCAAGTCTTCCCACTGTCCCACATTGCCACCCTGTCCAACCATGAACTGCCTATGCTCCATCCTTCCACAGGCAAAAGAACAATGCACCTGTGAGACTGAGAACTGGACTCTGCCATGGATATTCCTCCACCCCCACCCATCACCCTTAGAATCACATGTACCGGTATCTAGCACTGTAAATAAATCACTTTTTGCACACAAACCTGTTTTGAGTCATGCTGTATTATTAACAAAGGGATAACATATTACTGTTCAATTTCTGTCCTGTCAATTAGTCATGACAACATACCAATGTCAATACGCTGTATTTCATGGGCGAACCAAGCAGAAGTCAGGTACTGAGTCAGACAGCACTGAGAAGGGAAGGGAAAGGCATAAATTAATAAAAAACATCTGTGGGGAACTACAGAAAGTATAGATGCAGGAGGCTAGAAGCAATTGTGAAATGGCGTGGGTGATTCTTACCTGGGTGTTACTGGAAATACTGTTGTATCACTCTGTCCCTATTGTCTGTGTCGTCCTCAGAGTCTTCCTCCTCTTCACTCTCCACAGGCTCCACGGCTTCTACAACACCACCATCTGGACCATCCTCCTGCAGGAAAGGCACCTGGCGTCGCAAAGCCAGGTTGTGAAGCATACAGCACGCCACGATGATATGGCACACCTTCTTTGGTGAGTACATTAGGGATCCACCAGTCATATGCAGGCACCTAAACCTGGCCTTCAGGATGCCAAAGGTTCGCTCAATCACCCTCCTTGTACGCCCATGGGCCTCATTGTAGCGTTCCTCTGCCCTTGTCCGGGGATTCCTTACTGGGGTCAGTAGCCACGGCAGGTTGGGGTAACCTGAGTCACCTATTAGCCACACACGTTGTCTCTGTAGCTGCTCCATCACATAGGGGATGCTGCTATTTCGCATCACATACGCGTCATGCACTGACCCTGGGAACTTGGCATTTACATGGGAGATGTACTGGTCAGCCAAACAGACCACCTGGACATTCATCGAATGATAATTCTTTCTGTTTCGGTACACCTGCTCATCGTCTTTTGGGGGTACCAAAGCCACATGGGTCCCATCAATGGCACCAATGATGTTGGGGATATGTCCAAGGGCATATAAATCACCCTTCACTGTGGGCAAGTCACCCTCCTCGGGGAAAATGATGTAGCTCCGCATGAGTTTCATCAGGGCAGACAACACTCTGCTCAAAATCTTTGAAAACATAGGCTGAGACATTCCAGATGACATGGCCACTGTGGTCTGGAATGACCCACTGGCCAAAAAATGGAGGACTGACAAAACCTGCACCAGAGGGGGAATCCCTGTGGGTTGGCGGATGGGGGACATCAGGGCTGGCTCCAGCTGGGCACACAGTTCATGGATAGTGGCACGGTCAAGTCGGTATCGAAGGATTATATGGCGTTCTTCCATTGTCGACAGTTCCACCAGCGGTCGGTACACGCGAGGATTCCTCCTTCTCATCCCAAGTCCCAGCGGACGGTGCCTAGGAAGGACAACATGGAGCACAGAGTCAGCCAAACCACAGGTACGTACAGACAGCTTGCACAGTTAAAGAATGGCAATGGGTTGAAAGGCGTGTATGTGTGGCAATGCAAGGCCTAGGCCTGTGTGTCGCAGTCAAAATTAAGCCATGTGGGCCCTTGAAATGGCGGCTGCCTGACCTGTGAAGTGGGACAATGGGATGTGAGGTCACTGCGCTGGCGGGGCACACCGTGGCGGTAGGCGGTCGAAGACCGCGGCGCAAAGCCGCATTGGTTAACATTGAAGCCTATGGGTTTCAGGAGCCAATAACGAAGTGCGCCGGCGGTCGCGGTATGCACCGCCGCGGTACGCACCGCCACGGACGTGACCGCCATTTTCTATCTGCTTAATCACTCGAGACCTGATCATCCACAGGAGAGGACCTATACTGCAAGTGCTGCTGTGACCTCGGTCTGGAAGATACAATGGCTGCTGTGACTGGGGAAAGGGCCCCTGCCTTCACGTCTGAAGAATTGGACAAGCTCGTGGATGGGGTCCTCCCCCAGTATGCGCTACTCTACGGTCCTCCAGACCAACAAGTGAGTACCCCGGGTGCTAATGGAATGGGCTATGCCTGTGTGGATTAGGGTGGATGTAAGTTGGTGGGGTTGGGTGGGGGGCGAATGAGGAGTGCAACGCCCGACAGATGAGAGCATGTGCCATATGGCAAAGTGGGTGGGGTTGGGGCAATTACATCTAACATGCAGGCCATTGATGATTTCCTCCTTTCCACCCTGTACATGTCTAATAGGTCAGCGCCCATCAGAAGATCGATATTTGGCGTGCCATCGCCAAGGAAGTCCGGACCTTGGGGGTCCACAACAGACGGGGCACCCACTGCCGCAAGAGGTGGGAGGACATCCGCCGCGGAACAAGGAAGACCGCAGAAACACTGCTGGGGATGGCCTCCCAACCTAGGAGGGGTGCCAGTCGCACCATGACCCCCCTGATGTCCCGGATCCTGGCGGTGGCCTACCCTGAATTGGAAGCGCGCTTTAAGACATCACAGCAGACACAAGGGGGTGAGTATCAGCACATTCTCCTATCTTTCTGCGCAGTGGAGGCGTCTGGGTGGGGGAGGAGGGCTGTGGGTGACATTAGGCCAGGGCGCTTTCTGTAGTGTAGTCCTCTCCCTTAGGCATGGCCCTGTGCCCCCGGCCCCCACCTCTGTAGGGTGACAAGTACAGCCATTGAAGGTCCAGCATCTCCCATGTGCGCGTTTGACGTCTCTTGGCCTGTTGTCTTAGTCAGTAGTACTGAGTAGTGTACCCCGAATGCGCGGCTTAGTGCATTAGGCACCTGTGTCTGTCCTCTCCGCCAACGGTGTTGACATTGCATGCACTCAACCTGGTCTTCTTTTTTCTCCCCCCACCCTTTCTCTTCATCTTCTTGTGCATGTGTGCATTAGCATCATCAGGCGGAGGAGATATGGCATCGGAGCACGAGGGAGCTGCAGGACACAAGGCCCCGGTGGGCCCAGGAACAGACACCGAGGGCACCAGTGATCCGGAGGGCGAGGGGAGCACCACGACGGGGACCGCTGGTGAGAGCAGCGAAAGCGACACGTCCTCGGATGGGAGCTCCCTAGGGGTGGCGGCAACATCCGTGCCCCCCGCCTCTACAGGTACAGCCGCCACCCAGCGCACCAGCCCCGCCCTCCCAGCAGCCCCTCAGTCTTCGCTCCGTGCCGCTTCGCCCAGGAAGGCGCGCGTCTCCTTCGCCCCAGGCACCTCAGCCCCTGCCCCTGTTGCCCCTGCTGCCCTCAGTGCGGAGCTCATTGACCTGGTAAGGACGCTCATTGTTGGGAAGACGACCCTTCTGAATGCCATCCAGGGTGTGCAAAGGGAGGTGCAACAGAGCAATGCGTACCTGGAGGGCATTCATTCGGGTCAGGCTGCCCATCAACGAGCGTTCACTGCTCTGGCATCAGCACTGACGGCAGCCATTGTCCCTGTTTCCAGCCTCCCTCTTCTGACTGCCTCCAGCCTGTCTCTGTCTCCTGTTCCTCAGCCTATCCCATCCACACCATCAGACCAGCCTGCACACACCTCAACACCCAAGAGCAGCTCATCCAAACACAAGCACCACAGATCCCGCAAACACTCACCCGAGCAACACCCAGATGCAGACATGCCAACAGCCACTGCCACCCCTGTGTCCCCCTCCTCCTCGTCTCCCTCCTCCCTCCCTGTGACGTCTACACTCACACCTGCATGCACCCCAACATCAGCCAGTGCTTCCATCACCACCTCACCCTCCAGTACAGTCCACACTCGTGCAGTCACCACCCCCACTGCCATGTACACGTCCCCTGTGTCCTCTCCCACTGTGTCTGTCACCCCCTCTTCCAAGACACACAAACGCAGGCAGCCACCCACCCAACAGCCATCCACCTCACGACAGCCTACAGCACCAGCACCTTCACCCAATGACAGCACACCTGACTCTCCTACAACCACCTCCTCTACCTCCACTTCCATCTCCACTACTCCTACCCTTTACCTTGGCCCTAAAAAACTTTTCCTGGCTAACCTTAACCTCTTTCCCCCCGATGACCCCCCCCATCCATCTTCAAAGAGTCCCAAGAGCACCGCAGCCACCACCAGCCCAGCTTCGGGTGTCACTGTTGTGCCTGGGTTCTGGAGCCCACCCTTTGCCAGCAGTGACACATCGAGCTGCAGCAAGGACACGTCCAGCCCCCCCCCCGGCAAGAGGACCCGCAAAACCAAGGACCGCCGTGCGAGGACTGACAGGGCTGCCCCCAAGGAGCAATGTGCGGCCACTTCACCACCCACACCATCTGGGGGAGGCAAGGGCCCGAGAGCCCGATCAAAGGAGCGGAAGGGCAGCAGGAGCGCGGAGAAGGTGGACCCCACATGCCACATCCCAGCTGGGAAGGAGGACACTAAGGAGGCCAGGAGTCCATCCCCGAAGGGTCCAGATACGTCACGGTCCAAGGGCGACTGAACAGGGAGTCCAGGCCAGGTCTGGCTCCCTTGACCTGCTGGATGGGCACCGCTGAACAGGGCCCGCGGTGCAGACGAGCACCGCTGAACAGGGCCCCGCCGTGGAGATAGGCACCGCTGAACAGGGCCCGCGGTGCAGAAGAGCACCGCTGAACAGGGCCCCGCCGTGGAGATAGGCACCGCTGAACAGGGCCCGCGGTGCAGAAGAGCACCGCTCAACAGGGCCCCGCCGTGGAGATAGGCACCGCTGAACAGGGCCCGCGGTGCAGAAGAGCACCGCTCAACAGGGCCCCGCCGTGGAGATAGGCACCGCTGAACAGGGCCCGCGGTGCAGAAGAGCACCGCTCAACAGGGCCCCGCCGTGGAGATAGGCACCGCTGAACAGGGCCCGCGGTGCAGAAGAGCACCGCTGAACAGGGCCCCGCCGTCTCAAGCACCGCTCCGCTGGGCCCTTCCTCTCAAGCACCGCTCCGCTGGGCCCCGCCGTCTCAAGCACCGCTCCGCTGGGCCCCGCCGTCTCAAGCACCGCTCCGCTGGGCCCCGCCGTCTCAAGCACCGCTCCGCTGGGCCCTTCCTCTCAAGCACCGCTCTGCTGGGCCCTTCCTCTCAAGCACCGCTCCGCTGGGCCCCGCCGTCTCAAGCACCGCTCCGCTGGGCCCTTCCTCTCAAGCACCGCTCTGCTGGGCCCCGCCGTCTCAAGCACTGCTCCGCTGGGCCCCGCCGTCTCAAGCACCGCTCCGCTGGGCCCTTCCTCTTAAGCACCGCTCCGCTGGGCCCTTCCTCTCAAGCACCTCTCCGCTGGGCCCCGCCGTCTCAAGCAGGGCTCCGCTGGGCCCTTCCTCTCAAGCACCGCTCCGCTGGGCCCCGCCGTCTCAAGCACCGCTCCGCTGGGCCCCGCCGTCTCAAGCACCGCTCCGCTGGGCCCTTCCTCTCAAGCACCGCTCCGCTGGGCCCTTCCTCTCAAGCACCGCTCCGCTGGGCCCCGCCGTCTCAAGCACCGCTCCGCTGGGCCCTTCCTCTCAAGCACCGCTCCGCTGGGCCCCGCCGTCTCAAGCACCGCTCCGCTGGGCCCCGCCGTCTCAAGCACCGCTCCGCTGGGCCCTTCCTCTCAAGCACCGCTCCGCTGGGCCCTTCCTCTCAAGCACCGCTCCGCTGGGCCCCGCCGTCTCAAGCACCGCTCCGCTGGGCCCTTCCTCTCAAGCACCGCTCTGCTGGGCCCCGCCGTCTCAAGCACCGCTCCGCTGGGCCCCGCCGTCTCAAGCACCGCTCCGCTGGGCCCTTCCTCTCAAGCACCGCTCCGCTGGGCCCCGCCGTCTCAAGCACCGCTCCGCTGGGCCCTTCCTCTCAAGCACCGCTCCGCTGGGCCCTTCCTCTCAAGCACCGCTCCGCTGGGCCCCGCCGTCTCAAGCACCGCTCCGCTGGGCCCTTCCTCTCAAGCACCGCTCCGCTAGGCCCCGCCGTCTCAAGCACCGCTCAGCTGGGCCCCGCCGTCTCAAGCACCGTTGATGGTTCATTGTGCCGACCATGCCTCCTCCTTGACCAGTGGAGACTGTCATCCACATGATGGACTGTGGCTTTGCACTCCCCAGGATGGTCCAGTGGGCAATCCACCCACTGCAGAGACTTGAGAGACTGTGGCTTTGCACTCCCCAGGATGGCACAGTGGGCAGCCCACCAACTGTAGAGACATTGAGAGACTGTGGCTTTGCACTCCCCAGGATGGCACAGTGGGCAGCCCACCCACTGTAGAGACATTGAGAGACTGTGGCTTTGCACTCCCCAGGTTGGTCCAGTGGGCAGGCCACACACTGTAGAGACATTGAGAGACTGTGGCTTTGCACTCCCCAGGATGGTCCAGTGGGCAATCCACCCACTGCAGAGACTTGAGAGACTGTGGCTTTGCACTCCCCAGGATGGCACAGTGGGCACCCCACCAACTGTAGAGACATTGAGAGACTGTGGCTTTGCACTCCCCAGGATTGAACAGTGGGCAGGCCACCCACTGTAGAGACATTGAGAGACTGTGGCTTTGCACTCCCCAGGATTGAACAGTGGGCAGCCCACCCACTGTATAGACATTGAGAGACTGTGGCTTTGCACTCCCCAGGATTGAAAGGTGGGCATGGTGGCTCCTCGTGGATCTGGCGTCGTGGACTCATGTGGCTGTGGTGCCCCCGCTTCCCTTCCCCCTGAGGTGCCTGTAGTTTTTACATCTGATGCCCCTGCAGTGTTCTCTCCAAAGGACTCAGGGCTCCTGTGTGGGCTTTGCCCTTGTTTCTCAAGACTTTGGCCCACGGACATGCTGAATTGGTAGGATGTGCAGGACTTGGTACTTCAGTCATACACTGATGTGTATGTCATTAGTTTTGTTGTGGATATCTTTCATGGTTGTACGCTAATTTTCTGGAGCTTTTTGGTACATAAATATTTATTCCAAATATGATTATGTCCTAGCATTTTTCAGGGGTGTTTGGGTGGTGTCACTGTGACTTGGTGCTCTGCATTGGTGAGTACATGATTGGGGGAGGGGGTCGCATATGTGTGTGCCCGTAACCTTTCGTCCTCCCCCTCCCGTGTGTCGTAGGTGCAGTACTCACCGTTGTTGTCTGCGCCGGACTTCGTACTCGTGGTAGATGAGAAGGTAGACGAGAGCAGGTATGATGTTCAATTCGGGTTCCATGCTGTCCTCCGTCCTCGTGGAGTGCGTAGAGGTGAGTGTTTTCCCGTTCGTAGTCTGTTTCCGCCGTGTTTTTATCGGCGGTGCTCCCGCCCCGGAAAAGGTGGCGGATTGGTGAGTTATGATAGTGTGGGCGGTACATTGTCTGCCGCCTGCCTGTTTGCGGTGACCGCCGCGCTGTTTGTCTGTACCGCCACGGCGGTCGGAGTGTTAAGTTGGCGGGCTGTGTTGGCGGTTCCCGCCAGGGTCAGAATTCCATTTTTTGGACCGCCAGCCTGTTGGCGGGTTGGCCGCCGCTTTAACACCGACCGCCAGGGTTAGAATCACCCCCAGAATCCCCCATGGCGGTGCAGCAAGCTGCGCCGCCATGGGGGATTCTGAGGGCAGCGGTAAACCGGCGGGAGACCGCCGGTTTACCCTTTCTGACCGCGGCCAAAGCGCCGCGGTCAGAATGCCCTGCGGGGCACCGCCAGCCTGTCGGCGGTGCTCCCGCCGACCGCCGCCGGGGTTAGAATCAGGGCCTCTGTGTGTTATTTGTGCAATTTTTTGAAGGCCTTTAAAAACAGTGAGGGATCAGAGCAGACTGAAGACGACAACATTGCCAAACTGATACCGCTAAAATGTAGGCTACTGCTCAGATGTACTGTGGTGTGGTGTTGGATTTTAGGTGCCTACTTATAATGGGTTCTCCATGTAACAACTAAGAAAAACATCAAATTATTGACCTGCATCACTAATAACAAAAATCACTTGCAATGTTCTAAAAAGATGATGGTTTGAAATATTTCCGCTGGATGTCTGTGAATGATACAGTTGACTTACAGCTGGTAATTACATTAAGTAATTCTTGTGTCATTGTAATTGAGGAACCATTGATGACTTTAATAATATCTTTCACTCTTCAAGCAATCTTTTTTAAATAAATGGTGCCAAGAAACTTTATCAATACATACAGTAGAAGCATTTCATTATAATTTGGTTTTCACTTTGCACGGCAGATCACGTTCACAGGGCCCAGCCTGGTAATGCATCATCTTGATAAGTGCTTTTGTTATGAACGTGCTTGGTCCACTTTTCAGGATCTACACAGACTATCTGAGCAGTGACTATCTTCATGTTCATTTCAAATGAGATCAGTAACAAACCACTGCCATTTGGTCTCAAGAAAAAAAATGTAGCTCCTCATTACTCCTCTCTCAGAACTTCAGCTATGATATCAAAGTGACCCACAGAAGAGCAAGCACATTAGCAGTTGATTTCATTGTACAGTGATAGCTTTTGAAATTTCCTCGTTAGATACAAAGCACAGATGGCAACAATGGACGAGAGGACATGTGGATAAAACAGTCAGACACTGGTTCAACCGCCCCGTGTGGTGTGATACGACTCCAGTTGTGTTGTTTAACCTATCATAAGAGAAGGAAGGAAATTCCACATCAATGTAAAAACTAATGGCTAATGCAGTGGTTCCCAACCTGTGGTCAGGGGACCCCTGGGGGTCCGCGAAGCCTCCTCAGGGGGTCCGTGGCTGCTTGGAAACTTTAATAATATTAACAGATTAATTCCCCAGCTTTCAGTAATGACTCATTGGTGGGGTCCCTGGATTCCAATAATGATTCAGTGGGGGTCCTCGGGTTCCAGTACTGATAAAGTGGGGGTCCACAGAAGTCAAAAGGCTGGGAACCACTGGCTTAATGTATAGGGCCTGACTCGCAAAGGTAAGCTACACTTTTGAGTAAGTTTACACTTTGTAGTAAGTTTATTATTTTCCTTATTCAAAAACTGCAAGTGTAAACTTACTAGAAAAATGGAAGGTACGTACAGACATTGCATATATAGAGCCAGATCAATCAAGGGCAGGCAGCACATCATGTTTACCAAGAGAAACAGAAATCACTGGGAAGTAAATTACAATATTGCAACACTGAGGAAGGAATTCACCGATAGGGTCTAATACAGCAATAGCGACAGAGTCAAGGAATATGACATCAATTGCATTCATGAGGGAGACATACTGTCATTTAGAACAAATTGTAATCTGATATACATTATGATAATGGCCATAAGAGAGGGTAACAGCGTAACTTAAAACATGTTTTCCAGTGTGCTCCCCTATTAACCACAGCATGCAGGTATGGTGCGTTTTCATCTACAGATTCTGTTCTAACATTGTCGGGCCTGCGTTGGTGTGACTGTAATGCCCCCCAGATGTCTCATGGTGCACAGAACATGGGAAGCATCTCCCTGCAATTGTCTGAGCATGAGTTGCAATAAGTCATGTCCTAATACCACTCCTTTAATAGTGGAATAGTTCCACGAGTCCATCGAATGGAAACCCCATGTTTTGCTAAGGGGAGACCAATAGCCACAAGTCGCCTTATTGATTAGTGACATCCCAGCCATACCCTAGTGGAGCCAATAGCAGTTCCCTCAGTAGAAAAAGCTCTGTGATGGCTTCTAGTGCTATGAAAATCTCTTCCCAAAATCTACAGACTCCTGGGCAGTGCCAGGTAAGGTGTGCAAATACCCCCCATCCGCCCTACAGCTCAAATACTGTGCACTATCTCGTAGCCCATATTTGGCCAGTCTGACTGGTGTACATTATACTCTGTTTATCTATGTGAAATGTTTGAGTCTATGTCTACCATTAAGAGAAATCGACTGCGTGTCAGTTATAGGAAGCTGCAAGTCTCTTTGCCAGTCTAATCTAGCCTTGGAGAGATCAGGTCTGCGAGCCTCCTGCACATAGGTATAGATTCTGCCACTATACTTGTGGGAGTAGGTGTCTGTAGGATAGAGGGTAATGCCGACAATTCAAGGGGCTCCTGCAAATCTCTTCTGAGCAAATCACGCAAGACGTGTCTAGCTCTGTGGCAAAAAAAGTGCATCAATCCAGTGGGGGCACCCACACAGGTCTGCACCTGTTCCCAGCTGTACATTGCTGCTTCCGCAAAGAAGTCCCCTTTAGTGTGAATGCCTAGAGAGGTGAGAGCAAGCACTGCACTCTTCTCTTTTCCCAGCAGGAACCACCAGGTGGTGTTAGGAGCTGGTTGTGACAGTAAATGAGTCATAGATGTAGATATGGTGCTTCTGCTTATGAAAGAGAACCTGTGGCGGGGTGAGCGGAGCTGGCAGGACACGCTCCAATTGTAAATGCGGAAGGTCCTGTGGACTATGTATCCAATAGTGGGCCAAACTGCTCTGCATTTCAAGATCAGGCACATTTAATTCCCCATCTCATATGCCAAGGTGAGAGTGACCCAACTAATTCATGGGTGTTTCCCGGGCCATGACAAATGAATCATTGTACAAAAATGGAAGTTGTCTTGAACCCCAGAGTAAATCAATCAGCTTACTCTTTGATGGTGACACCTCTCGGTAAACCCCTTCCTGTCCCTCCTTAAGCCCTCCTATTCCTTCCTAATTCACCCAGTCTAGTAGCAAGTCTGCCCTTTTTCCCACCCAATCCTCTGTGATCCTCCCACATTTTACTACTACAAACTGTAATGACATGTGAAGTCACAATGTAAAATAAATATTTTTATTGATTATGTCACACTATAACTTGTGCCCTAAGGTAACTATAGCTCGTGCCCTGCTTTGCACAGTTTTCTCACCAATATTTTCATTGCAATGCTGCAGTGATATTATCAATGGTGTCATAGAAGATGTCATAAGTGATGTAATATCTGGGGTAATGAGCAGTGCATGGGTTAGAGTTACTTCTGATAACCATAACTGGTGATTTTCTATGTTTTTTAGAGTTTATAATGTTATGTTATTACATAATATTTTACTGAACGATATCATTAGTTTAACATTTGGTTTTGTCAGTGAAATTCTAGTTTAAAAAAAATGTAAAGTAATATTTTTTTACCACATAAGATCCACCACCCACACAAGCACATATTTCCATGCGCAGTGGGGGCCAGCTGCAGAGCCTGTTCCTGCAGGCAACTCCCCATATAAAGCCAACAACATGCTGGTCACAGCTTTCACCTGTGCACAGCATGGGGGTTGGACACAAGCCCTGGCCTGATGCCAGGCTCTGTGGCCAACCCCCCAGAGGCTGCCAACCCCACACTGTGTAGGGCCTTAGGTTGTGTGCAACAGTGGTTGGCTTACAGCCAACCCCCCACGTGCAACCAACACCAAACTACACACAGCCTTGGCTGCAGGAGGTTGGCCACACAGCCTGGATGTCACTGAGGAAGTCATGGTCCAGGAGACCCCATCCCCCAGACCTACAATATTGTAAGGTAGATGATCTGGTGCTCACCCAGGGCACCTACCATGCACAATGTTAGAAGCCACAGGAGAAGACCCAGAGCCCCGCATCCCCAGCCAGCTCCCTGCATGCTGCTGGAACTGGCATTGCTCCCACCCACAAGGAGCAGCTATTTATGCTCCTCCCTCCGGGCGGGCACAATATCTTGATCTCAAGTCTGCTCCCAGCCAGCAGGGGCATTTTTTAACTCCCCCCCCTCACTGTGAGCAGACTTTGGCCCTCATTACAACCCTGGCGGTCGGTGTCAAAGCGGCAGTAATATCGCCAACAGGCCGGCGGTAAAAAATATGGAATCACGACCATGGCGGAAACTGCCAACACAGACAGCCGCTTTAACCCTCTGACTGCCACGGCGGTAGCAACAAACACCGCAGCGGTAACTGCGAACAGACAGGCGAAAGTCAATGTACCGCCCACCTCATTACAACCCACCCATCTGCCAGCTTTTCTGGGGCGGTACCAATGCCATCAAAAGCACGGCGGAAACAGAACACAGAAGGGAAACCACTCAATGAAGAACCAGGATGTCATGGAGCCCGAGCTGCCTGTCCACGATGGTATATCTTCTCATCTACCAGGAGTACGAACAGCGGTGGCGACGAACATGGTGATTATTGCACCTAGCACACAGGGGGGGGGGGAGGAAAAAGAGAGTGACACACACACGCAACACGCAACACCGCCACCCCCACCCTCACCCACAACACCATACACACAAACACATCCATCAACATGACATTTACACCCCATAATACTCTGGAAGAATGCAAGGACAAAAGGAACTGAGTGATATTAGTGGTATATTAGAAATACTCAGATATGCGTAATAACTTGAAAAACAGTACTTACAAAAATATACAATATGTACATAAGGCGGTACATAGTCCACTCAAAATGTCCGTGGGCCACTGGGCCAAAACCCATAGGCCAAGCCCACACTTGACTCCTGACTCAATATGGGGATAGCACTGCAGGGGCATCAGGTCGAAAACATACAGGCACCTCAGGGGGAAGGGAAATGGGGGGCACCTCAGCCAGAAGATGGGACAACGCCATTGCCTCTCGAGGGGGCTCCATGCCCACAGCAATGTCTTGGGGAGTGCAAGGCCATAGTCTCTCAAGTCTCTCAAGTGGGTGGTTTGCCTACTGCTTGGTCCTGGGGAGTGCAAAGCCACAGTCTCTCAAGTCTCTCAAGTGGGTGGGTTGCCCACTGCTTGGTCCTGGGGAGTGAAAAGCCACAGTCTCTCAAGTCTCTCAAGTGGGTGGGTTGCCCACTGCTTGGTCCTGGGGAGTGCAAAGCCACAGTCTCTCAAGTCACTCAAGTGGGTGGTTTGCCGACTGCATGGCACTGCATGGTCCTGGGGAATGCAAAGCCACAGTCTCTCTAGTGGATGCCTTCTTCCACTGGTTCTGGAGGGGGCTTTGGGCCCAGTGTGCTACATCCTGCCAAGGATAGGGTGAGTGGATGCATATCTCCACTGGTTCTGGAGGGGGCTTTGTGCCCAGTGTGTTTCATCCTGCCAAGGATAGGGTGAGTGGATGCATATCCCCACTGGTTCTGGAGGGGGCTTTGTGCCCAGTGTGCTTCATCCTGCCAAGGAGAGGGTTAGTGGATGCATATCTCCACTGGTTCTGGAGGGGGCTTTGTGCCCAGTGATGCAACACTTGGGGTGTGGCAGTTCACAGTCCCTCACCTGGGTGTATGAGGCACGAGATTTGCATGGACCAGGATGCATGATAGTCCATGGAGGCAGGCCTAGAGTCCATCCAGCGGCGGCTACAGCTGCAAACCGGTGGTAGTGCCAATACTGGTGGGGGTGCTGCCAGTGGTGGAGGGAGGCTTCAGCCCCTCTCCTGCAGCCTTGGACAGCTGCCCACTGGGGCTGCTGGTAGTGGTGCTACTGTCAGTGATGCAGGTGGCGGTGCGAGCGGCGGTGCCTGCAGCAGTGGTAGCGGCGGTGCAGGTGGCGGTGATGGTCGCGGTGCACGTGCCGGTGCTGACAGTGGTGGGGGGAGGCTCCAGCCCTTTTCCTGCAGCCTCGGACGGCTGCACACTGGGGCTGCTGCTGCTGACAGTAGTGGTGCTAGCGGCAGGGCAGGTTGCGGTGCAGATGGCAGTGCTTGTGACAGTGCTAGTGGCGGGGCTGTTGGCGGTGCTACCGGCGATGCTGGTGGCAGTGCTGGCCGTGGTGCGGGTGGCAGTGCTGGCGGTTGTGCTTGTAGCCACCAGGCCTTCACCTGCAGCCTGTGATGGCTGAAGTGCCTTTCCTGGTGTTTTGTGCCCCTTCCTCACCTTGGCAGATGGTGGTGTCACCTTGGGTCTGACAGCTGGAGTCTTTGAGGTGGCCGTGGTGGGTGGTTGTGGTTCCTTCCCCTTGCTGGATGCTGTGCCCTTCTTCACCTTGCCAGGTGGCGGAATGGTTTTGGCCATGTCAGGGTTTGGTGGCACAGTGGCTGGGCTGACGGGTGCCCCCTTTGAGCCTCTGACAGCTAGAGGAACCACAGTGGATGTGGACTTAGTGGCTGAGGTGCTGGGCTGGGTTTTCACCACCCTGGTCCGAGGGGAAGGACGGGGAGAGGGGTAGGGAACACGTCCGTGTTTGCCATGAAAAGCTTCTTAGGGACACTGGGGTGGGAAGAGGGAGAAGGTTTGGGAGTGGAGGAAGAGGGAGTGGATGTAGGAGGCGTACGTCTGCTGAGTTTGGGTCATGGGCTGGATGCTGTTGTGAGGTGGATGGCTGTGGGGTGGGTGGGTGCTTACGATTGTGTACTTTGGGAGGAGGGGTCACAGACACAGTGGGAGAGGACACAGGGGACGTGTGCATGGTTGAGGGGGTAGTGACTGCCAGTGATGGGCGTGTAGTGATGGGCGTGCTGGTGATGGAGGCAATGGATGTTGGTGTGTCTGCATGGGGATGGTGCTTGTGTGAGTGCATGTGAGAAGAAGTGTGGTGCTTGTGTTTGCCTGAGCCACTTCTGTGTGTTAATTTGGGTGAATTCTGGTCTGAAGGTGTGCTTGAGATAGGCTGGGGTTGAGGGGAATGGGTCTGGGTAGAGGAAGTTGGAGGAGGGAGGCTGGAGACAGGGACAATGGCTGCCATCAGTGCAGAGGCCAGAGCCTGAAATGCTCTCTGTTGGGCCTCCATGCCAGAGTGAATGCCCTCCAGGTATGCATTTGTTTGTTGCAAATGCCTCTTGACACCCTGGATGACATTCAGAATGGTTGACTGTCCAACAGTGAGTGATCTCAGGAGGTCAATAGCCTCCTCACTGAGGGCAGCAGGGCTGACTGGGGCAGGGCCTGAGGTGCCTGGGGCGAAGGAGATGCCCACCCTCCTGGGTGAGCGGGCACGGGAAACACGCAGGGGGGCTGCTGGGAGGGTGGTGCTGGTTGGGGGGTGGCGGCTGTACCTGTTGTTGGGGTGGGCACAGAGGTGTCTGCCAGGGAGCTTCCATCAGAGGACACCTTCACCCAAAGTCAGCAAACGAACACCTCCTACAACCACTACCTCTTCCTCCACTCCCAAACCCCTTCCGTCCCCTAGGGCCCGCCTTTCCAGGTCCCAACCCAGCACCTCAGCCACCACATCACTGGGAACAGTGGTGCCAGCAGTAAACGGCTTCTGGAGTGCACCAAGCAGCAGGGCAGCCAGTGTCCCAAGGAGCGAGGCCAAGGACATTCCCCCACCTCCAAAACAAAAGAAGTTGCCCACAGCACGGAGGGAGAAGGCCAAAACACCTGCCACCAAGGGCTCAGCCAGAACAACAGTTGGGAGTGGCAAGACAGCTGCACCACCATCCAATGTGGGGAAGGGCCAGAGAAAGAAAGGGAAGTTGCCGCCAACCTGCATGGCGGATAAGACTGCCACTGGCACCGCCGCCAGCAGCAGGCTCAGTGAGCCCCCCACCAGCACCGCCGCTCAGGACACTGCCGCAAGCAGCACGCTCAGTGAGCCCCCCACCATCACCGCTGCTGAGGACAACGCCGCCAGCAGCAGGCTCAGTGAGCCCTCCACCAGCACCGCCGTCCAGGACACCACTGCCAGCAGAACGCTCAGTGAGCCCTCCACCAGCACCGCCACTCAGGACACCACCGCCAGCAGCACGCTCAATAAGCCCCCCCACCAGCACTGCAGCTCAGGACACCGCCGCCAGCAGCACGCTCAGTGAACCCCCACCAGCACTGGTGCCCAATGAGTGCCGCAAGCACCGCCACTACTGAGCCCACCGCCAGCACTGCCAGCGGCCACGCCACATACTGTGCCAGTGGCACCACCGCAGATATGGCTGCCGTCCCCGGTGGTCATTTGTAGGAGGCTGGTGGTCAGTTCCAGGGGCCTGGACAGCTTCCATGTTGCGCCACCGTCAGTGGAGTGTCAGATCCACTACCTCTGTCCTTGGCAGGATGAAGCATTCTGGGCACCAAGCCCCCTCCAGAACCAGTGGAGGCCAAGGACATTCCCCCACCTCCAAAACAAAAGAAGTTGCCCACAGCCAGGAGGGAGAAGGCCAAAACACCTGCCAACAAGGGCTCAGCCAGAACAACAGTTGGGAGTGGCAAGACAGCTGCACCACCATCCAATGTGGGGAAGGGCCAGAGAAAGAAAGGGAAGTTGCCGCCAACCTGCATGGCGGATAAGACTGCCACTGGAACCGCCGCCAGCAGCAGGCTCAGTGAGCCCCCCACCAGCACCGCCGCTCAGGACACTGCCGCCAGCAGCACGCTCAGTGAGCCCCCCACCATCACCGCTGCTGAGGACACCGCCGCCAGCAGCAGGCTCAGTGAGCCCTCCACCAGCACCGCTGGCCAGGACACCAGTGCCAGCAGAACGCTCAGTGAGCTCTCCACCAGCACCGCCACTCAGGACACCACCGCCAGCAGCACGCTCAATGGGCCCCCCCACCAGCACTGCAGCTCAGGACACCGCCGCCAGCAGCACGCTCAGTGAACCCCCACCAGCACCGGTGCCCAATGAGTGCCGCAAGCACCGCCACTACTGAGCCCACCGCCAGCACTGCCAGCGGCCACGCCACATACTGTGCCAGTGGCACCACCGCAGATATGGCTGCCGTCCCCGGTGGTCATTCGTAGGAGGCTGGTGGTCAGTTCCAGGGGCCTGGACAGCTTCCATGTTGCGCCACCGTCAGTGGAGTGTCAGATCCACTACCTCTGTCCTTGGCAGGATGAAGCATTCTGGGCACCAAGCCCCCTCCAGAACCAGTGGAGTATCACATCCACTACCTCAAACCTTGGCAGGATGAAGCACTCTGGGCACCAAGCCCCCTCCAGAACCAGTGGTGTATCACATCCACTACCTCAGTCCTTGGCAGGATGAAGCACTCCGGGCACCAGGCCCCCTCCAGACCAGTGGAGAAAGGCATCCACTACCTCTGTCCTTGGCAGGATGAAGAACTCTGGGCACCAAGCCCCCTGCAGAACGAGTGGAGTATCACATCCACTACCTCTGTCCTTGGCAGGATGAAGCACTCTGGGCACCAAGCCTCCTCCAGAACCAGTGGAGTATCACATCCACTACCTTTGTCCTTGGCAGGATGAAGCACTCTGGGCACCAGGCCCCCTCTAGAACCAGTGGAGAAAGGCATCCACTACCTCTGTCCTTGGCAGGATGAAGCACTCTGGGCACCAAGCCCCCTCCAGAACCAGTGGAGAAAGGCATCCACTACCTCTGTCCTTGGCAGGATGAAGCACTCTTGGCACCAAGCCCCCTCCAGAACCAGTGGAGTATCACATCCACTACCTTAGTCCTTGGCAGGATGAAGCACTCTGGGCACCAAGCCCACTCCAGAACCAGTGGAGTATCACATCCACTACCTCTGTCCTTGGCAGGATGAAGCACTCTGGGCACCAAGCCCCATACAGAACCAGAGGAGTATCACATCCACTACCTCCATCCTTGGCAGGTTGAAGCACTCTGGGCACCAGGCCCCCTCCAGAACCAGTGGAGAAAGGCATCCACCACCTCAGTCCTTGGCAGGATGAAGCACTCTGGGCACCAATCCCCCTCCAGAACCAGTGGAGAAAGGCATCCACTACCTCAGTCCTTGGCAGGATGAAGCACTCTGGGCACCAGGCCCCCTCCAGAACCAGTGGAGACTGTTATCCACTTGAAAGACTGTGGCTTTGCACTCCCCAGGATTAAGCAGTGGGCAAACCACCCACTGGAGAGACTTGTAAGACTGTGGCTTTGCACTCCCCAGGATAAAGCAGTGGGCAAACCATGCACTGGAGAGACTTGTGAGACTGTGGCTTTGCACTCCCCAGGATAAAGCAGTGGGCAAACCACCCACTGGAGAGACTTGTGAGACTGTGACTTTTCACTCCCCAGGATACCTCAATCAGCATGGAGCCCTCTCGTGGAGCTGGTGTCGTGCACTCATCTGGCTGAGGTGCCCCCCTTCCCTTCCCCCTGAGGTGCCTGTTTTATTTCGATCTGATGCCCCTGTAGTGTTCTTTCCGTTTGGATCGGGTATTGAGTGTGGGCCTCACCCATGCATTTTGGGCCCAGTGGTCCACGGACTTTGTAGGTGCAGTACATGGACTTGAATTCTTGGTGTACATATTTGTTAATAGTGTATATATATTTTTGGGTAATGAATTTTTCCTGATTACAATTGTTCAACTCATTTCCTTTTGTCCTTGCGTTCTTCCAGGGGGGGTTGGGGGGGAATGTAATGTTTCAGCATGTATTGGTGTGTGTGTTGTTGTGGGTGAGGGTGGGGGTGGGGTGTTGTGTTTTGCGTGTGTGTGTCACTCTCTTTTTCCTCCCCGCTCCCCTGTGTCGTAAGTGCAGTACTCACCGTGGTCGTCGCCGCCATCGGTTGTGCTCCTGGTAGAGGAGCAGGAAGACTATCGCAGGGAGAATTTGGAGTTCCGGCTCCATGGCGTCCTGGTTCCTTGTGGGGTGTGTAGAGGTGAGAGTTTTCCCTTCCAAGTCCTGTTTCCGCCATGTTTTTGTTTGCATTGAATCCACCCTGGAAAAGGTGGTGGATTGGCCTCTCATAATCGTGTGGGCGGTACATTGTCTTCCGCCTGTCTGTTGGCGGTGACCGCCATGCTGCTTGTTTGTACCGCTGTGGCGGTCGGAGTGTTAAAGTGTCTGTCTATGTTGGCGGTTTCCGCCATGGTCGTGATTCAATTTTTTTACCGCTGGCCTGTTGGCGGTCTTACCGCCGCTTTAACACCGACCGCCAGGGTTGTAATAAGGGTCATAGTGAGCTTTCAAAAGAGGAACTAGAATCCCTCCTATAGTTCTATATTGAGGTTTCCTGACCCACCATGTCACTAGCACAAGTCCTTGATGACACCAACATTTGTAGACATGTCACCAGTCTTCAGAACCAAAAATCATACCACCTCATCTTAGTCCTTTGAATACCTGATCACGCAACACTACCTACAATGTCAAAAATGTGCCAAAAAATGTTTCACAAAAACAGATCAGTTGCTAAACAGGCCGCTGATATTCCAGAGTCAATCATCTCTCAAGAACTGGACTTGCTATTCCTAACTGAAACTTGGTTGATTCACATGTCTACCACACTGCTAGATATACTGATACACCCCAACTACAGTGTTAGAAATTAGGTTTCTGATTGACAGAGATATGTACCCTGATCAAGCAGGAACCACAATCCTAGTCAGGGTACATCAAAAACACACTTTATATGAACCTGTGCTCACCCTCTGGATGCATGGCATAGAACAGTCAGTGTTAACTTAAGAAGCAATGTGTAAAGTATTTGTGCAACAGCTCAAACAGTAAAACAGTGAACACACCACACAAAAAGATTCCACACCAGAACTTAATTTAATAAATAAAACAAGACACAAATGACCAAAATCCAATAAGTGAAGCTTGAGATATGAATTGTTTAAGAATAAACTGCAAAGTAGCACTGGCTTCTGGGTTAGAGAGATGCAGGTCCAGTTATTTTCTCTCCTAGGTAAGAGGGCAGCAGGCAACAGGTCAGCAATCAGGAGTCTAGCAGAGTAGCAGCAGCCAGGCAGAGTGGCAGTCCTTATGGTAGCACAGCAGTCCTGGTAGCGTATCCACAGGTCCAGAAGTGTACTGAAGAGGTGGTGTCAATGGTCCAGTAATTACACCAAGTTTGGCCCCTTCGAAGTGGGGCAGACTTCAAAGACAGGCCTTTGAAGTTAACAGAGGTCTTGCCCTTCCTGTGCTGGCTTCAGAATCACTACAGGGGGTTATGCAACCCTTTATGTGGGGACAGGACACAGCCGATTCAGGTGAAAGAGTGAGGCTGTGCCCAGCTCCTTCCTCCCAATCTGCCAAGGATGGCCCATCAGGATGTGGATTGCCCACCAGGTCACACTTAACCTCCCATTGTGTGTGACTGTCAAGAAGGAATTCACAAAGTCCAGCGGTCACCTCACCCCAGACATGTGATCAAAGACAGGCAACCGGCACTAAATCGTTAAAGTAAGAAAATGCCGGCATCCTAAAAGTAGCATTTTCAAGATTACAATTTAAAATCCAACTTCACCATGAGCTGTGATTTTAAATAATTGTGATTCCAAACCTGAAAATGTATCTCTTCCAGATTGTGAATTACAGTTATAAAATGTAGTATTGTAATCCCAATGTTATCCTATGGGAGAGCTAGGCCTTGCTATAATGGAATTTTGGGGGATTTTTTCACTTTCACATGTAAAACATAAAAGTGCATTTCCTGCCTTTTCAAATACTTTGCCCCTTGCCCTGTGGGATGTCCAGGGCCTATCTTAGAGGTGACTTATATCTATAAAAAGGAGAGGTATGGGTCTGGGAACAGGGTTATTTTGCCAGGTTGAAATGGCAGTTAAAACTGCCCATACAAGTTCTGCAATGGTATGCCTGAAACATGGTTAGAGGGATAGTTAAGTGGGTGGAACAATCAGTGATGGAGGCCCACAAGCAGCATTTTATTCACAGGGCCTGGGCATATGTAGTGCACCGCACTACAGGCTTATAAGTAAATGGAATATGCCAATAGGGGTTACACCAATATTACCAAGTTTAGGGGTTAGAGCACAAGCATTTTAGCATTGTTTACCAGTGATAAAGGTCACAGAGTCCTAAAGCCAGACAAAATCAGGTCAGAAATGTGGAGGAAAGACCACTACAAGGCTGTTAGGTCTAACATACACTATAATACAAATGGATAGGGTCAACTATCCCTGAGATGTAGTAGAGGTCACACACTACAACTGCTTACAGGTCTCCTCCTACTCAGTGGATAGCTTCTTCTACTGTTAATACATGGGTGTCAAACTCCTCTTAGCTGGAAGATACCTGTCAAAATTTCACCTAGTCTACAATCCGCCTGCACAGAAAAAGTTTTTCACAAAAAAACTAATGCAGATCATCATGGTACAGTCCCTGGTACATTTCAATGCAATTGTTATGAGATTTCAAAATCCACTGGAATAAAGAGGAGTGTGCACAAGTAGCCACTTTAAAAAATAATTTGTGGTAAATCACAAGCTTTTGCTGGTCTAACAAACACACCAGAGGGGCAGTGCTAGATCTACTTATAGGCAAAGAAGGTCTCAACAAAGATTACATTTTTCCTACTGACTGTTCAGACCTCTACCTGATTCTGTTGGAACTCCTAACACAAAGACAAAAGACCAAAGATTAAACCCAAACACTGGATAAGAAACCCAAAATACATAAACAGAAACAAAGGGTCAAATTTATGGAAAGTGGTGCTGCACCGAGTGTAGTGCCACTATGCCTGCGCCCCTTAGAGCCCCCCTACAGTTATCATGTGTGCTGTATTTAAAATATGGTGCACCATGGTGCACGGTAGGGGGCAATAGCATAATTCGATCTGACGCTATTGATGTACTCTGCTGGAGTAGCACCAAAATGTTAGCGCTACTCCAGCAGAGTAGATAGGGGCCTATTCTAAAGAATGGAAGCCCCCTTTTAACACCTGCTCTGAGCAGGCTCTAAAACTGCTGTAAAAAATGGTGCAAGGAAATCTTATAGATTTCCTTGTGCCTTTTCCCCCCCCCCCCAATGGGGGATCGCCCCCTTTGCATAGATTATGCCTGGCGCAGACATAATGTAGCACAAAGGGTTACAGAGTAAATACAGCACAGGGATTTCACCCTCGTTGGGCCACATTAATGTAAAAAATAATAATGCTAATGTGCAGCAAGATGGTGCTAGGGGATTATAAATATGCCCAAAAGTATCTCCACTCTGCCTGATTAACCTCAAACCATCCCCCACAGGAGATGCAGAATGTTCTCTAGCCTCTACAGCCACAAGATTACTGACATAATGGATGAAGTAACTCCACTGTGTCTCTAAAGACAGACAAATAAACAATCACATCTATTTTACAATCAAAACCATAATGCACAAAATAATTAAACTCAGACTAGCAGAAGGAACTGCAGACACCAACGCTCCCAGATAAATCCATTCTACCTCAGAAGCATACAGAACAATTACAATACATTAATTTGGTACTCAAAAGCATCATTCCTCAGATTTCAGGTTGTTTACACCAAGAAAAGTCCAGCCAAACTCTTCAAAATCATCAAACAGCAAGCACGCCTGAACTACTTCGCCAAGATCGGGTATGCCACTCCATCTCAACAGGCCCTGAGATCACCCAGATGGCACACAAGGCCTCATAAAATGAATCCTTGGTTATGGAGAGGATCCCACTTCCCAGCCCTAATACAAAGCCAAATAACAGTGCTGCATGGAACAAATTCAAACCCCCCAATAAGCCAGATATCTAGGGGATTATAACATTCCTTAGACCCACTTCACACTTCACTGACCCAATACTCTCCTCCAGGAGCTCAGCCACCTCTTCCCCCCTCTTTGGACTTAGATCACCAATGCATTGGAGTCAGATAACCAATGGATTCCTCACCCAAGGCAGAGTCCCAGACTGCTTGAAAATTAGACATGTGACACCACTCCTGAAACAAATGTTGATCCCTCAGATCTGAACAACTATCATATAGAAACCAACATCCCCTTCCTGATGAAGCTACAATAGAAATGTGGTGTCCACAAACAACTCTGTCAGCATATCAAGCAATGCAACCTGTTCAACAACTTCCAACTGCTCTATACTACACAAACAGCAATCTTACATATTATGGATGAGAATCTCAGTCTTGTATCAAAACAATTTTTACCTTCTCTTTCTCCTTGACTTCTCTTTTGACACGGTCAATCATGCCACTGTATTAGAAAGGTTGGAACAGAGAATGGGCCTTACGTGAAACCTACTCAACTGAATTGCATCTTATCTAAATAACCACTCACAATGAATCAAACTGGAAGGCTCTAGGTCCAATCCACTGTTGATCAGTCTTGGAGTACCACAAGCATTAACCCTCTCTCCCACCATATTAGGCCCATATTTATGAAAAATGTCTCACAACTGCGTTAGTGCCTAATTTTTCTTAACACAGGCTAACGCCATTCCTCAACGCCATCTGTGCACCATATTTATGGAATGATGCACAATGGCGCTAAGGAATGGCTAGCATAAAATAAAAAGATGCTAGCCGGGGGCGTATGGAGCCAGGGGGAATGGCACTAGTAGGTCAGAAATTATGTTAGGCTGGTTATCGGCAACATCTCTGCCTCTACTCAGCCTAGAGTCATTTTCTGATGCACAAGCAGCCTAAGTTTAGACAGGAGTCATGCTCACCACCCCAATGCCCACCACAGGGGACAAGTATTCCCTGGGCAAGCCCAAAATACCAAGTGCCAGGAAGGGGGCCCCATGTAAGGGGCCCCTAATGGCACTTTAAAAAATAAATAATACTTACCTTAACATTCCTGTGATGGGGTCCCCCGTCCTGTGGACCCCTTGTTGTATGGGTGGTGATATTGCTGGGGTTTTAGGTGGTCATCTTTGTGCCCATTCCATGGTGTTTCACCATGGAAATGGCCTATCTGGACCCTAACGCCTGGTCTGACCCAGGTATTAAATATTGGAGCTAAGCAGGCTTAGCACCATTATTTAGGTCCGCCTCCTCCCTGGGAGTCGTTTCTGCACCAGGAGGTAAATATGGCGCTGGGGGGCTAGCATCAAGTTTAGGACGGGAATACCTACCTCGCATCTCATTGATGCAAGGTGGGTTCACGCATCCTACAAATGGCCCTAAATCCAATATTTGGACGCTAGACAGGTCTAGCATCAAAATATAGATATGGTGTTAGGTCAGCACCGTTTTAGCGCCAAAATAAATGCCACTAAGGGGACGCTAACCAACCATAAATATGGGCCCTAATCTCTACTTGAAACCATTGGCTACAATCCTCTGTCAGTCTAATCCCACACCCCAAATGTATCCAGACAACACCCAACTGCATTTAAAAATAACCTCATTTGATGACATTATCTGCCTCAACAATACTCACAAGATTACATTAGTGTCTCCACACACAGGGCTGTTTACAGACTCAGGCCCATATTTACACTTTTTGATGCAAATCTGTGCAAACGCAGTTTTGTGTGAAAAAGTATAGCGCTGGCTTGCATCATTCCATAGTGCCAGCCGGGGGACAAATTTATGCAAAAAAATGCAGTTAACCAGCCTAGCGTCATTTCCTGATGCAAAACCATCCATACCACATAAGACAGGAGCCAAGCCCACCACCCCAGTGGCGAGCACAGGTGACAAGTGTCCCCTGGGCATGGCCATTCCACCCAGTGCCATGTAGGGGGGCCCATGTCAGGGCCCCAAATGCCACTTTTAAAATGTTTTTTAAATACTTACCCCTACTTACCCTACTTACCTGGGATGGGGTCCCCCCCCCACCATCTGCTGCCCCTCTGGTGTGGGTGGGGGTGATCCTGGGTCTTGAAGTGGGCACCTGTGGGCTCTTTCCATGATGTGTGACCATGGAAATGGGTCCACAGGTCCCTAATGCCTGGTCTTACATAATAGTGCTAAGCAGGCATAGCACCATTATGTAGGCACACCTTTCACTCGTGCAAGGGAGAATAAATAAGGCGCTAGAGGCTTTGGGTCATTTTTTGAACGGGAACGCCTACCTTGCATCTTCTTGACACAAGGAGGTTTCATGCATGGAAAAAATGACGTTAACTCCAATAGTTTGACGCTAGACCGGTCTGGAGTAAAAATATAAATATGAAGTTAAGTTTGCACAGAATTTGGGTGAAAAAAATGATACAAATTAAGCACCAACAGAGCATAAATATGCCCCCCAGTCTCCTCAAGAAAGTTAAAGCATTCATCTCACCTACGGACCTCAAACATGCAGTGAAAACCTTGGAAGTATCCTGACTGGAATATGCAATTGCTTCTCCAATAGAAATACTGAAAACTTATTTAGGGAAGCTTATTATGTCAGAAATCACCATACCCAAGTAGGATGATGACAGATCTAGACTCTCTGCTGCACTTTATCCCCTCCCACATGCAACTTATGATGAATCACTTACCACTTCTCCCATGCCAAGGACCTAGATCATGTCAGATAATTTTCTGTTCAGATCCATTACCACCCACATCACAGACAGTAATTTGAGATTGTGTTCAGGGAGCTGATGATAATTGACTATGAACCTACTTATCTGTTTTTAGTGACCTGTATCAAATTTATTTTTGTTGTTTGTTTGTATTTGTTATGTACAGAGCTGTGGTACACTTCAGTCAGTATTGCAGTCTATAACATTATTTAAATAAAAAAGATAAACCTCATCTCCATCTTGTGTCCAGGAACAGGCCAGAGATTTTTAAAATTGAACCTAGAAACATACCAAACATGAAGAAAATAGACTTGAGATGTTAGTATTAGGATCTGAATCAGCACGTAGATATGGAACTTCATATGAGAGAGCCAGTAGTGTTCCACTCTAGTGACACTATGGTAGGCTGCAACCACCACCTTACATGCTAAACCCATTGCACTGACAGAAGTCAACTATTCGATTAGTAAAAAAAATTGCTGCACACACACTAGATTAGTGTGATGCCATGGTCAAAAATAAAATAAAAAATCAGGATATCATATAATGGCAGTTGGGGACTCAGGGTTGACTGTAAACCACGCAGGGTGTAATCCCACCCAACAGTGCTTAAGAGTATGTGAAATAATAATGTTTTTATTTGTTAAACGGGCATATTTGTTTTGGTTGAGATGGTTGCATTAACCTGAATTAATTACCTTTGTGCTATATATCCTTGTGCTTGTTTTGTAAAATCGCAACACAACATGGTGTGAAACAATCAGATATTTTCAGGTATTTGAATAGTCGGTTCAAAAGATGGGCATGAAATGTGTTGCTATACTTGAGGAGAAAAATAATGAATTTAAGACTGAAGTTAGGGAATACATTTCCTAACCAAATACTGAGCACTTCATTGATCAGTTTTTTTTATTTTCTATAATAGGTTGCACGGAGTGTGAAAGGTGTTCCCAAATGTGAATCCCCTAACTTGCTATCCTGTCTGATTTAGCCCCGTCCTTAATGTTAAGGCTCATTAAGACTGAAACCTGCTTCTGTGTGCTTGTGTTTCCTACGAAAGTGGCATGGTCTTATGGTTTAGACTGAACTTTCCTCTGTTTGTGGTGGTTCAAGGATTATTTTCAAGTTAGTTAGCCCGTGTCTATTGACCTGGTCCGCAAATAAGCTGAAATATGTCCTAGGGTAATTACTAATGGTGGAGATCAATTCAAGCATTTTATGATCATTTTTTCTTCTTAATTCTGTACTTAGGCATACACTACATTGAAACATTGAAAACTACAAGAAAAATAATAGTCCGCTGAAATATAAAGTGCAAAAAAACAATGTTTCGCTCAATGTGCATGATTTCGAAAGCTTAACAATTAATCATTTGATCAATGCCATTTTCTTCAATATGTTTTTTTTGCATGCGTAATCAGATCAACATGTAACTGCTTCTTTCTACATCAAATTTGCAATTGGTGATTTTTTGTAGTAAGTTGGAGATTAATTGTTATCTTTGTTTTCATGTATCTTTATTTCAGGATGCTATATGATTGTACCATAGAAATTCACCAGTTATAGTTGGAGTTCTTTCAAGTAACTAAAATATGCGCCCTAAGCTAACTATAACTCACGCCCTCCCATGCACAGCTATCTCATCAATACATTTATTGCAAATGTTGTAGTGAGAGTATGAAAGATGGCATAGAATATGAGTAATTAGCTGTGCATGGCGAACGCGTGAGTTATACTGTAGTTACCTTAGGGTGCGACTTTAAGTTACTTGAAAGAACTCCAACTATAACTGCTGAATTTCTATGGTTTTGTACAAGTAAATTCAGACCCTAACTATAATGTCCCTGTAACCTTTGTTTTTTCAGTGAATTTCAAGCTTTTTTTTAACCTATAGCAATTTTAATTAATATGATTAATTAAATACCTAGCTCTGAGGCCAACTCCCTATAAGCACCCAACCTTGCACCATGCACTGCCTTCTTCCGTGCGCAGTAGAGGTTGCCCGCAAGGGCTGGTCAACAGCCAGTCCCTGTGGCCAATCCCCCTAACTACCCAATCTGATATTGTGCACGGCTCTTTGACAATTCACAGCGGAAGTTAGCTGCAACCTCAGTGGATGTGAAAATAGGTGTGAGAGGCTGTATCTGGGGGTAAGAGTGGCTATCATAGTGTCTGTTTGGGTGTGAGAGTGCGTACATTAGTGTTTAGTGGGTGTCATTCTATGTGCGGGTCTATGACTGGGTGCATCAGGGTGTCAGTGGGTGTGTGATGGTCTGAGTGGGTGTGTGAGTGAGTGTGTAACTGTCTGGGTGGGCTCATGAAAGTCTGACTGGGGCTATGAGTGAGTGCATGAGGGTCTGTGAGTGGCTACGTGAATGTCTGAGTGGGTCTGTGAGTGGGTGCGTGAGTTTCTGAGTGGGTCTGTGAGTGGGTGCGTAAGTGTCTGAATGGGTGTGTGAGTGGGAGAATTGATTGAAGGAAAGACAGAGAGAGAGAACGAAAGTGAGAGCGAGAAAGAGTTTTTTTTTAGGCTTTGATGTCTCATATACTTAGAATGAGTTATTTGTCTCCAAGTTAAAATAAAAAATGTATTTCTTTTTTTTTTAAATATCAGTTTTTTTTAATTAAAGGGTAAAAAAGGGAAATGAGTCTAGCTGGGGTCAAACCCCCAGAGCTCAGTGTGAAGGTCTGCAACCTTCCCACTTTGCTATATGAGTTTATTTTTTTATTTTTTTCTATTCATACCCTGGTCCCTTTTCTTTATTTTGTACGTTTATTTGGGACTCAGCTTCAGCTGAGTGCCAAGATAATTGACAACACTTCAACGGCTTCTGTTGTTGAAGTGTTATCAGCCAACCAGGTCTCTGCACGAGATCGGGAGGGGTCACAAATCCTTCATGTCCTAAGATATGCAAATTTGTTTTCCCCTTAATTTCTCCAAATCCACTGAATGGAATTAAACCAAAACAATAAAGGTCACTTTCTGGACCAAGACCTACCTTCCTGTTAAATTTGTTGTAATTCCGTCCAGTAGTTTTTGCGCTATTGCTGTTCAAAATTCCTATGGAAAAAATGAATGGGGAAAATGTGTTTTGGGAACTCCCTTCTTCTCAGCAAGCCAGATCACTGTGACATTTTCCAGGTAGCAACTGACGATACTGGCAAATGTTTCAGAAAGAAAACAGCGCCAAGTAACAAAATGACTTTTAGATAGAAACTAGGTCCTAACTATAACTAACTGGTGGTGACCACACTAGGTTTTATTTATACATATATATATATATGAGATGAGATTATATGTGTCCCTTCTCTGAAGCTTCTTTATTTGATCAATCATGAGTGATGGTGTCACAAAGGGAAGGGGGCCTAGGGCCTCTTAAGTCTCGAGGAGAGGGGCCGCGGTTCCATTCCTGTTAATTATCATTTGGGATGAGTTCTCTGGGGCCCATCTACGGCTCAGGAAGTGCATGCCCCACTCCCCAAAAAGTTATTATTAGAAAAAACTGACGGGCATTTTCTTTTTTTTTAAAAAGATTCACAATCCTGCTGGAGTTCCACGGGCTGCTGTAGGATCACAACTCGTTTCTGGGAACGCTATACAGGGCTGTCAGCAAATTTTTCTTCATGTTGCTGGTATCCAATCAAAGCCTTGCTCTCCTAGGAGCAAGATGGCCTGTTGTAAAAAAAAAAAATATATATAAAAAAAAAAGTACAAATAAAAATAAAAAGGCCTCATGGGCCAATCGAAGGCTCTATTTCTTATAATTAAAATTAAAATTGGGTTTAAGTAACTCCTGCAAGATTCCCTTGAACCCAATCATCCAGATATGCAAATATTGTTGACCATTAATATCTCAAAAACTAGATTTACACGGAATTGCAAAAAGCACACTTTCTGAACCAAAATCTAGCTTCCTTCAAAATATGGTATAATTCTTTTCAGCAGTTTTTTAAAAATGCATGAGGATTTTGCATTTTGGGACCCTCCCCTTTTTCTCAGCCCCCACTTGATGGATCACCCCAAATTTTCCATGCACAAACTAGGCTAAAAGAGCACTTTTTGGGAAAGTTTTCTGAAGCTTCACCAAACGGCACTAAAGTAATAAGCAAAACAAAAAAGGCATTTCCCATGGAGAGGCTGCCCTAAGTATAACTATAACCACCTAACGACAATTGTCACTAGTATATATATATACATCAACAGAAACTGCTCACTCAATGGCTCACAGCGGCCCTTGAGGGGTGGTGCGTCAGAACCGGTAGAGCACTCCGGTTAATATCCATACAAAATTCAAAACTTTCACAGTAACGCGCACTCAGGAAGTCAAAAGCTGGTAATTTTATAAAATTACCAGCTTTTGACTTCCCGAGTGTGCGTTACTGTGAAAGTTTTGAATTTTGTATATATATATATACACACACACACATAGATAACAGTATCCAGGCTTAATGATAATTTGTCAACTTCTGTTTTTGAAAATCTCAGGTTTCTGCAATGACAGAAGAGCTAGGCATCCAGTTACTTTGTTTTCTTAAATTGTCAATTTTGTCCAAAACATCTCATTATAAATATATTCATAAACATGATTTTCTTTCAAATGATTGTTTTAAAGACTATAAAGTACTAGACAGTCATGAGCTTTTATCAGTGACAGACTGTAGAGGTTTTGATCTTTTACTCCTGAAGAAGAAAATTTCAGAATGAAATAACGTGGGCTTTCAAACTATTGCAGACTTCAAATAAACCTACTCTTGGAAATCATGCCACCAGGTACGTTTTTCTGATACCCCGGTGGGTAGAGAGATTTGGATCAGTTTTATGACGACAATATGGCCCTCATTATGACATTGGCAGTAAATCCCACTTACCGCCATTCTGACTGCCGCCAACATACTGCAAAAGTGGCGGATATTAGTTCACCATATTATAACACACACACACCAATCCGTCACTATACAGCTACAGACACAAGTTGGCCACACCAAAGGTCAGTGATAAACTGGTGGTATCAAAACCCACACCATTACACCAACAGAACTATGCCCACCACATTATGACCCACAAATCACCATGGTGGACATTCAACCACGGTAAACCATTGGTGGTACATACCGCCATGCTCTAAATACACACACAAACAAAACAGCACCAAATTGGACAAATCAAACTACACACATCTGTCACCCATACACACAACAGCACCCACACCACTAGAAAACACACACCCATATTACCCACATCCCTTATACAAATAATTGCCACACAACCAGAGCACATTCCACCATCACTTATACACCACCCACCCACACACCTCACAACACACACCCCAACATATCACCCTACACGCTCTCACCCACACTACTCACACAACACCCATGGCACCACAACAACACACCAGATTCTCTGAGGAGTAGCTGAGGGTCATGGTGGAGGAAATCATCCGGGTAGAGCCACAGCTATTTGGAGCACAGGTGCAGCAGATATCCATTGCTAGGAAGATGGAGCTATGGTGGAGGATCGTGGACAGGGTCAATGCTGTGGAACAGCACCCAAGCACAAGGGATGACATTGGGAAGAGGTGGAACGACCTATGGGTGCATTCCATTGCAGCAGGACACCAACTTGCTGTACAGAGGACTGGCGGTGGACCCCACCTCCTCCCCCACAACTAACAACATGGGAGGAGCAAGTCTTGGCAATCATGCATCCTGAGGACCTGGCAGGAGTAGCAAGAGGACTGGACTCTGGTAATTCAACTCTTTATTATTATCAACCCCCTACCTGCATGCCATCGATTGCCCCCACCCTTACTCCTATCACTCCACCACTACCCACACACCCCACCATCACATCTCACCCATCCCAATGCCAAGCCCTGCATGTACCACCAATGCATGGACACCACTCACAGACCTCCATGGACACCTATCACTAAAGCATACACACTGGAGAGAATCAGCTAGCCCACCACATACCAACCCACACAAGTTAAAGCTGCCAGGGCAAATGTAACCTAATAGGGTAACCCACCGATGCACAAAATGTCACACACAGAAACAACAGCACTGCATTTACATCCCCAGAGGTATCCCAGCCAATGTCACCAGAGGGACCCTATCACCAGTGCTAAGGGTTCAGGGTGGGCGGGCTGTGGGCACGGGAGGGCGTCCAGGCCCCTCCAAATATATTTAAACCAAAACCCCAGGGGATGGTGGTCCCTGAGGCATGGGGGAACCACAGCCCTCACACATACTTTTCAATGGATGCCCTGGAGAGGTGGTAGTTCCCTGGGTGCAGGGGGGGCAATGGGCCCCCATATCTATTAAATTGAAAGCCCAAAGAGGTGGTGGTCCCCAGGGCAGTGAGAGCCGCAGGCACCCGAATATAAAAAAATAAAAGCTCTGGGGAGTAGGTAGGTGGGTGTGTGAGTGGAAAAAATTGATTGCTAGAAAGACAGAAAGAGAGAAAGAAAGTGAGAAAGAGAGTTTTTTATGCTTTAATATCTCATATACTTAGAGTGAGATATTTGTGGTCAATTTAAAATAAAAAATGTGTTAATTATTTTTAAAAAAGTATAATTTATTTTTCTTTAAAAAAAGAGGGAAATTAGTCCAGCTCGGCGTGAACCCCTGAATTTCAGTGTGAAGGTCTGCAACATTAACAATGGGCCCTGTCAAGTCTGTAGGTGAGGATAATGTGCCTGTCCTCCATTGCTGCCAAGTCTACCAGGGGTCCGTACACTGGGGTATGTCTCCATCTCCTATTCATCCACAGCGGTTGCAATCTAGGGGCCAAAAGAGTGAGGAGCCGGTCATAAACTGTATACTGGAGCCACAACAGTACAATGCATGATGTAATTGTGAAAAGTATTTGTTGCATTTGTCCAGCTTTTACAATTGTGAACTGTGCCACTGTTACAATCCAGGGCCTGCCCACCCCCCTGAAATGGCTTCCACCTGTCCTATGTGAATGGATAGGTGGAAAGGAGGTCATTCCGCTGATGTTGTGCCCCGTTACGGGAGGCGGTCATGAACCGCTGTACAACACCTCATTAGATATTATTGGCCCCTATGGGGTACAGTGGCCAATGGTGATGTATGCCGGCGGTGACAGTGTGCACCGCCACGGACGTGACTGCCATTTTCTTTCTGTTCTCTCGCTTGCTACCTAACCTTCAACAGGAGAGGACCTACACTGCATGTGCTGCTGTGACCTGTGTCTGGAACCTACCATGGCTCGTGTGACTGAGGAAAGGGCCCCTGCCTTCACCTCGGCGGAGTTGGAGCGACTGGTGGATTGGGCCCTACCCCAGTACCGACTGCTATATGGGCCTCCAGACCAACAGGTGAGTACACTGTGAAAACGATGCATGGGTCATGAATGCATGGAGTTGTTTGTGTGAAGGCCTTGTGTAGGGGGGTGGTGTATGTACCCTGGGCGAAGTGCAGCTTGTGTGCTAGGCCATGTCTGTGCAAATGGGGATAAGAAGAGGTATGGTGGACCATGAGTGTAACAGGCAGGATGGTTTGAGTAATACCTTTCCCTGTCTGTATTGTGTCTGCAGGTCAGCTCCCATCAAAAAAAGGGTATACGGCGTGCCATCTCCAAGGTCGTACAGACCCTAGGGGTCTATGGCAGTCAGATCACCCACTGTCACAAATGGTGGGAGGACCTGAGACGCTGGGCAAGGAAGATGGCGGAGGCCCAGCTGGGGATGGCCTCCCAATGAGGAAGGGGTGCCCGTCAAACCCTGATCCCCCTGATGGCCCGCATATTGGTGGTGGCCTATCCGGAGCTGGACGGGCGCTTGTGGGCATCACAGCAGCTACAAGGGGGTGAGTAATGTCCCCATCATTACAACTTATGCATGGTAGGGTGGTATCCAGGTGGGGGATGTGTGTATGTGGGTACCCCTAGGCCAGGCCTGACATCACTGAGTAGGTCCCATGTTGGGCAGGATTCAGAATTGATATTCCTCCTTACTAACTAGTAGGCACTCACTACCGGACAGGGCTGTGCGGGTCCCAGGTATGCTGCAGTTGGTGGTATGTGTCCCTCCCCATGCCCTGGTGACTAGCATTGTTACTTGTAGTGCGCTGCATAATGCGTAGGGCTGTTCCCTGTGTGTGAGGTTGCTGTGTACGCCAACGGTGGTGTTGGTGCAGCCATTGACCAAGTGTTTCCTTTGTCTCTTCCCCCACTTTTTGTTTTGTCATCCTGTCCTTATGTGCATTAGCATCATCTGGTGGAGGTGCAGAGGCACCGGCGACAGAGGGACCTGCATCCCACAGGACCCAGGAGGCTGAGTCCACCGACGTTGAGGGCACCAGTGGGATGGAGGGTGAGGGTAGCACCACGGCGGAGACTTGAGGGGACAGTTCAGACACAGATAAATCCTCTGATGGAAGCTCCCTGGTGGTAGCAGACACCTCTGTGCCCACCCCATCTACAGGTACAGCCGCCATCCCTGTACCAGTACTGCCATCCCAGCAGCCCCTTAGCGAGTTGCCCATGCCCCCTCACTCAGGAGGGTGGGCATCTCCATCACCCCATGCACTTCAGGCCCTGCCCCAGTTAGCCCTGCTGCCTTGAGTGAGGAAGCTAATGACCTCCTGAGATCCATCTCTGTTGGGCTGTCAACCATTGTGAATGCCATCCAGGGGCTGGCAGCCCAAAAGCAACAAACCAATGCATTTCTGGAGGGCATTCACACTGGCTTGGTGGCCTAACAGAGATTAATCCAGGCTCTGGCCTCCTCTCTGATTGCAGCCATTGTCCCTGTTTCCGCCCTCCCCCCTCCAACTTCCTCTACCCAGTCCCATTCCCCTCAACCCCAACCTATCCCAAGCACACAGGCAGACCAGCATGCACACATGACAACACACAAGAGTGGTTCAGGCAAACACAAACACCACACTTCATCCCATAGGCACTCACACAAACACCATCCAGATGCAGACATACCAACATACACTGCCTCCACTGTGTCCCCCTCCTCCTCCGCCTCCACCCTCCTTTCCCAGTTGTGTCTCCACTCACACCTGCATGCACTACATCCTCAACCATTACCGCCATCACCTGTGCACCTATCAGAACACACACCTCACTGGCAGACACCACCCCACTGTGTCTGTGCCCCCCTCCCAAGGTACACAAAACGCAAGCACTTAGACACCCAATAGCCATCCACTTCACAACAGCATCCAGCCCATGCACCTGCACCCAAACACAGCAGACAGACACCTCCTACAACCACTCCCTCTTCCTCCACCCCAAACCTTCTCCCTCTTCCTGCCCCATTGTCCCTAAGACGTTTTCCTCTCCAGCATTGACTGACCTCTTCCCTTCCCCCTCCCCCCGTCCTTCACGTCTGGCCAGGGTGCGTAAAACCCAGGTAAGCACCTCAGCCACCCAGTCCACGGGCCCAGTAGTGTCCACAGCAACTCGTCGTGGTAAAGGATCCTGGCCACCAGCCAGCATCATGGAAAGGGTGCCTGCCCCAAGTACTGCCAGGAAGGGCAAGGATCCATCCGCAGCTGCTGCCAGGAAGGGCAAGGAGACATCCCCAGCTGCCTGCCAGAAAGGGCAAGGAGCCATCCGCAGCTGCTGCCAGGAAGGGCAAGGAGACATCCCCAGCTGCTGCCAGAAAGGGCAAGGGGCCTGCACCAGCTGCTGCCCTGTAGAGCAAGGAGCCATCCTCAGCTGCTGCCAGGAAGGGCAAGGGCCAGCACCAGCAGGCAGGAAGGGGAAGGGGCTTGGTGCATGAGCCCCCACCACCAACCATCCGAGGCTGCAGGGGATGGGCTGGAGCATTCCCCCCTTACTGCCACCAGCATCACCAGCAGCACCACTGCCACCACTGAGCAGCCGTCCGAGGCTGCAGGGGATGGTCTGGAGCTTCCACCCACAACCACCACTAGCATCACCAGCAGCACCACTGCCACCACTGAGCAGCCGTCCGAGGCTGCAGGAGATGGGCTGGAGCTTCCCACCATAACCACCACCAGCATCACCAGCAGCACTGCCACCAGCAGTGGGCAACCGTCCGAGGCTGCAGGGGATGGGCTGGAGCTTCTCCCCACAACTGCCAACAGCATCACCAGCAACGCGGCCAGAAGCAGTGGGCAGCCGCCCTAGGCTGCAGGGGATGGGCTGGAGCTTCCCCAACTACCGCCACCACCAGCATCACCAGCAGCACTGCCACCAGCAGTGGGCAGCCGTCCAAGGCTGCAGGGGATTGGCTGGAGCATCCTCCCACTACCGCCATCAGCATCACCAGCAGCACCACTCTCACCACTGAGCAGCCGTCACTGCCTGCGGACATTCATTAGACCTGCATTCATGGGCTGTTTTGCGGCTTGCCCCCTGAAAATCCTGTGGGTATGACACCCACGTGATAGACTGTGACCTTGCATCCCCAGGATCAGAAGCACAGGGCACGGTGCCCCCTCCAGAACCAGTGGGTATGGCACCCACTCACCCCATCCTCCCCAGGATGAAGATCACAGGCATGATGCCCCCTCCAGAACCAGTGGGCAAGTCACCCACTTGACAGACTGTGGCCTTGCACTCCCCAGGACCAAGCAGTGGGCAAGTCACCCACTTGAGAGACTGTGGTCTTGCACTCCTCAGGACGAAGCAGTGGGCAAGTCCCCCATTTGAGAGACTGTGGCTTTGCACTCCCAAGGACCAAGCAATGGGCATGTTGCCCCCTCCAGAGCCAGTGGGCAAGTCACCCACTTGAGAGACTGTGGTCTTGCACTCACCAGGACAAAGAGCAATGTGCAGGTTGCCCCCTCCAGAACCACTGGTCTTGTTCCATCTGCCAGCTGAGGTGCCCGCCCATTCCCTGTCCCCTGAGGTGCCTGCCTATTTTCGAAATGAATCCCCTGCAGTGTTCTCTCCTTGTTGTTGCAGGAGACAAGTGGGGCCTTGGACTTTGTGATCTGGCCCTATGGCCCACCCACATTGAGGACTGGGCTGTGCCCCTTGATTTGTACATATATATATAAATTTAGGTTGGATGTACATATTTTTGATTTATTTATATTATTACACTAATTTTCATCTCTTGGTGTTGTCCTTGCATTATTTCTGAGGAGAAAGGGGTAAAAAAAAATTCTTGTGCTTATGGTATTGGGGGTGGAGGGGGTGGAGGGGGTGTTATGCGTGTGTGTCTCACTCTCTCTTTCCTCCCCCACTCCCTTGTGTGCTAGGCGGCTGTACTCACCATGGTTGTCTTCGTTGGTGTTCGTGGTGGAGCAGGATGTAGAAGATCATTGGGAAGATCTGCAGCTCGGGCTCCATGGCGGCGTGGTTCTGCTCTATGTCTCCAAAGGTGAGTTGTTTCCCTTCTGTGCAGTGTTTCCGCTAGGCTTTTGATGTCGTTGGTACTGCCCCGGAAAAGGTGGCGCATTGCAAGGTCTTAATATGGTGGGCGGATCATTGACTTCCGCCTGGCTGTTTGCGGCTACCACCGTGGTGCCTGTTGTTTCCGCCCTGGTGGTCGGTGTGGTAAAGTGGCTGTCTATCTGAGCTCTTTCTTCCATAGTCATAATTTGGTGGTAATTACCGCCGGCCTGTTGGTGGTATTACCGCCACTTTATCACCGACCACCAGGTTTGTAGTGAGGACCTATGTCTGTTGAATCAATATCCAGCAATGGTCGAAGAGAAAGAGGGTAGCAGTTTTAAGATGCTGTTTAAGCATAGTTTTAGAGGGATAGAGTGCTGGTATAACCCTCTGAAAGGTAACCTATACCTTCCGCTCCTCCCAAACCACTTTAAGATTTGAGAAAGAAACAGGCCTTGGAGTTACTCCTAAGTAAAGGGGGGAGCTATATCAATATAGTTATAAGTTATTCTGGGCTGCCAATTTTAGGAAAATTGAGTTTTTTGCTGAATCATTTCTCTAATATACACAAAAAGCTTTAAACATATTTTCTTGTCCTCCGCAAATTATTGTTTTCGATTGACAATGTTTATAGCTACTTTTGTTTCTTAAGGCTTTGTAGAACCAGCTGTTAAGTTTTATTGATCAGCGCCTCAATAAACTATTCTGCCAGCAGTTTTTACAAGTTTGTTTGGTTTAGTTCAGGGCTGTGTTTCACTCTATGGGGTGCAGTGCAATTTTGTTGTCATTGCTATCTCATTTGCTCGCTCAGTTATTTTACAGCGTTGGAAGACGAGTGGGGCGCGGATGTTTGTTCAATGGCAGTTGAAATGACTCCGGCTAAGTTCCTTGAATTAACTTATCAGAAACGAATCAGACAGGTGGTTAAGCACGATAGAATAGCGCAAATCTTTGAGAAGTTGTGAATGTGCTTTTTAATTTTGTTGTTTCGTAACATCATGTCTATCAATTTAATTTAACTGGCTTCTTTGTTTTTCAAGTTTGTTACTAGCATTATTGTCATTGCTTGAATTGGGATACATGAATGCCATCTTAATTTATTATTTATAAGGAACTGCTGACTAACTGTTTTATGTATTTATATTGTGATACTGTTCATTAAACAATATTTAAAAAAGGAGTTACTGTGAGGATGTGTGTGGGTGCATAGAATGGAAATAGTAAAACGGCATGGAAACAAGTGTGATTATGCATGTTGAAAAATATATGGTGCTCTGTTCACAAGAAAATCGAATTTGAGAGTTTTTCACTACAGTGTGAAAGTACATGTCCAATGTTTTGAGTACTCTGCATCATGCCCTTGGGGCTGTCTAGGGCCTACTCTAGGGGGACACATATGTATTAAAAAGGAAGGTTTGGGTCTGGCAAAAGGTTTACTTTGTCAGTTTGTATGACCATTTAAAATTGTCTGACAGTTTAAAACTAAACACAAAGACTTCACAGTGGCAGGCCTGTAAAATGTTTAAAGGGCTATTTAAGTGAGAGGCAGAATCAGGGTGGCAGGCCACTGTTGGCATTTAATTTACAGCTCCATTGCACAGGTAGTGCACTTTACTAGGGGCTTAGAAGTAAATGTAACATGTCAATTACCTAAATGCCAATGTTACCATGTTTTAGGGAAAGAAAACAAACTCTTTAGCACTGGTCAAGAGTGGTAAAGTGTGCAGAATCCTAAGGCCAGCAAAAACAAAGTCAGCAAAAACAGGAGGTCTGAGGGCAAAAAGCTAAGAAAAGCCTTGCCAAAGATGCCAGGTTAAACAATTAAGTAAGCTGTTGCACCACGCCATTCCTGTCATGTGGCTACATGTTCTGTATGGAAACTTCACCCAGAACTTAAATTCTAGCCAATATCACAAACCATCCTAGAAGCCAACAGTTTTAATGAAATGAACAATACAATCCTTGTCCTTAAGACCAATCTGAATTTGTGGACAGCGTATGCAGACTCTTTGTTGGCTGCAGGGCCAAGTTCAATTTCCCACACTGAAAGAGTTAGTGGCAGGCATAAATAAACCTCTTCATGTGACACCTATACCTCTGCCTTAAATAGTTTCTTGGCGCATGTGCAATACTGCCACAGTCCTGATACCCCTGGACATCTGGTCACTCTTTAAAAGAGGAACAAGGTATGGAGACTCGTCAGTTCTTGAGTCGAGTATCTTCTCTCACTGCAGTGGCGCCTTAAGATCAGTGATGTATGATGACACAAGAAAAAACACTTTTATTCCATTTAGGGTTGCTAACTGACCAGTATTTTTCAGCATGCCAACTAACAATATACAAAAGTTAGTAAAAGTAAAGTAGAAGGGTTAATAATCTGTCATGTTCCCTTTTTAAACAAAAAACATAAAATAGCAACTGGATGGAGAAATAACTTTAAAAAACATTTTAAAGCTATCTTACCTACTCCTTAATGCCAAAATAGAACAAAATATGTGCAGAACAAGATAAAAAAGAATAAAGATGACATTATGTACACTATTTTCAGAGAGTAGTTCTTGGCATTACCAGAACCACGATACCTCCACACATGGCTTTGTTTTTGTCTCTGAGAGAGGTGGCAAACCAAGTTGCCTATGTTTATTTTGGGTAAACAATGAAATGGATTTGATTGCATAAAAAAATAATGCAACTCTGACCCATAGGTTAAATGTAACATGAGTTGTAATTTACACACACATTTTTTCATGCAAAAAGGAACATTATAGTTAGGTCAAAATGTCAGTTCAAACATGCCATTTTAAATGACCCACTGAAATTCACCAGTTATAGTTATCTCATCTAACTATAATTCATGTCCTAATGTGAATATAACTCGTTAAAAATGCTGCTCCCACCCAGGTGGGAGCAATGTGAGTGAGCCAGTTCCAACCAGCACCACTTTGGGTGCTGCCGGAGGAGCCAGCCGGGGCCAGAGGAGTGTAGGGGTGCCCCAAGTTGTCGAGATGTGTCTAATAAATTAATAGGTGGCAGGCTCCGAACACAGTGTTGGCTGAGGGCCTAGCAGGGGCCACAGTGGCCCTGGGGCTTCCCCACAACTCCAATATGTTGTAAAGTAGTGGAAGCCCTGGGTGGCCATTAGGGTACCCACTTTTAGGAAAAGAATTGGCCATCTCCCACCACAGTGATGGCCCTGGGCCCTGCCCACGGACTCCAACATTAAATGAAGTTGCAGGCCAAGCCCTACATCCAACCCCATGCTGTGATGGCAATGGACATCTTATTTTACACAAAACACTGAAAGTCATTAAAAACCAAAGGTTAAAGTGATGTTATTGTTCAGAATTGTAAAAATATCTTACTTTACATTTTTTTTAAAGATGAAGAAATTCACTGAAATATTGCCTTTGCCATGCACTGATAATTTCCTCCCATTTTATACATCTCATGACATGTTCTGGCAAGGGCACGAGTGAAACCACGAAAAGCACAGTTTCTGGACCAACATCTAGATTTCTGCCAAATTGAGTGCAATCGCATTCAGCGGTTTTTGTGGCATCTCCGTTCAATTTTCCTTTGGAAAAATGATTTGGGAAAATGTGTTTTGGGAGCCTCCTATTTGTTGCCTCCTGCTTGATGGATGAGTACAAAACCTTCAAGGTAGGAGCAGAGGTGGATGAGAAGTTATTTTGGAAAGTTTCATGAAGATTCGTCAAACAGTACAAAAGGTATAAGCAAACCAAAAAATGCTTTTCTACCCAGCGGCAACCAAATGTGTATAGTTACAGGCAATGTACTTAGAAAAAAGATGAGGTAATCCTGAAATCTCTATATCACTCTCAGATACAGAGGCTAGAAATTATGCATTCAAACCATCAATCTATTGCAAAGACTCAGTACAAGACAGAGCTAATTCTTATAGATCACAACTAGAGCATGTGATATTTTCAAATATTGGTAAGTGCTTTCTGTTGTTTACTTCACATTACAACAATATGCATCTTTCCAAGGGCACGTTTTTTCTACATGCTCATTAGATATCACAGGCGTACAACAATTTCATTTTGCAAGTCTCTAATTGTGATTCATTGCGAATTGCAATTAGAGACTCGCAAAATGAAATGCACAAATGTGTCACAAACACACTTAACAATTCCCAATAGGGTCGCAAAGACCTACCTCATCAATATTCATGAGGTAGGTTGCAATTTATAATCCCATTGGGAATGGCCGCACTCACAGGGGTGATGGCCTGCTGGGGTTAGTAGTTCACCATGTTGGTGACTGCTTTTAAATAAGGCAGTTTAAAAAAAAATGCAACCTGTTTTCCTTAAAGGAAACTTGTAAAATGAAATGTACAAATGTGTCTTAGACACATTTAATGATTCCCAATGGGGTCGCAAAGATATCAATATTCATGAGGTAGGTCAGGAATGGCCGCACTCACAGGGAGGGTGACCTGCTGGGGACAGTAGTTTACTCTGCCTGTTACTGCTTTTAAATAAAGCAGTTTTTTTAAAAATGCAGCCTGTTTTTCTTAAAGGAAAACAGGCTGAATTTCAACCGAAAAAATGAAATGTTTTCTTCTCATTTTTTCAGAGTAGACAGTGGTCCGTGGGACCACCACCTGTTCTGAAAAAATATTTGCACTTGCATTCACAAAGGGGATGGAGTCATTGGGGCCCCCTTCCCGTTTGCGAATGGGTTACCACCAACTTAAAGTTGGAGGTAACTGCAAATGTTTTTCAACGCCATTCACGGTTGCAAAACATTCCTACATGCCAGTGTGATTTGATATTAGGAAGGGGCACCCTAAACTTACCCCTTCCTAATACCGAATCGCAAAAGCAAAATGTGATACAATAACCAAGTTATTGAGTCGCATTTTGCTTTGGTACATAGAAAAAAGCATTTTTCCGAATGCAAACGCACCATCGGAAAAATGCTTGCTACATCTATCCCATGGTCACATTTTATTGCATTCTAATGCAAAACAATGCTCTTTATTGTGCTTTTTTAGAATTGCAACCTGATTGCAGATAGATCAGATGAATTTTAACAATACAAATTTTACAATATGTATGCAGATGACCTCTCCTAAGGGACTAAGAGATCGAGTTAATCTTTGCAGAAACACTGCAGTACTTAAAAATTCCAAGGCACATTTTGAAAAATCAGTTTTATTGTATGGAAAAATAGCTCACGCAAGTTGAAAATTGAAACTTTAAAAGAGGAAGTTTACTTTCCACAGATTCTTAGGCGCATGCTTTATTTGAGCTGGTGGCTGCCAATGGGGTGGAATCAGTACCTTTTTGTGGGGACCTGCTTTTATTTTTCTGTATCATGCATTTGAGGTAAGCAGGTGAAGGAAAACACACACACGTTAATTCACAGTAAAAAAAAAGAAAAAGACAGCAGAACCATCACAATCTGAAAGTGGGAACCATTGAGAGCAAGAAAATGGGTCAGGATATGTCGGTTGGTAGGTTAAAGACTACTGCCCTTGGTATTGTGTATGCCTTAATTGCACCAGCCCCCGCCTTCAGAGCATAACTTCAGGCACCAACACTTCTTCTTTCACAAATTAGGCACTGCTAGGAGGGTGACTGAAATCAATGAGCATTTTGTTTCTTCTGAAATCTTCCAGTATATAGCTTCTGTGCTTTTGCTTCGCCCTTCAAAGGGTACACAGATCTTGCAAAACAGGTGTCACTTGTAGAGGACTTGCGTATATCAGCTTAGGAAAAGGTAAAAGAAAACAACTGTCATGAAACAAGGTCTTTTTTCATGGATCACAACACAAAAAGGGTCATACAAAGGTCAGACGTAAGTTAAAGTCAATTATAACCATCATTGTGCTTTAGGCAAAAAATGACTCATTTTCTTACTGGTGATCATCCTTACTCTAAATATGTTTTCTGACACCAGTACTTACTTGTTTGGGAAATTTCACCTTTTAACAAGGCACCATGTGGCCTACCATAAAAATACAAACAAGTACTGATAGGAGAAAAGGGTATTCATAGTAATATTCTAGATCCAAATGCCAATGAATGAAAGTCTCCTGCATGCAACCTGTGCCAGAAGACAAAAGGAGATATAGGGCCAGATGTATGAAAATATTTTGCACTCGCAAACGGTGCGAATCGCAAAATTCGGCCGTTTGCGAGTGCAAAATAGTGGTCTTCAATGCATGAAAGGCATTCGCAGACCACAAAGCAGAAATCGCTAAAATAGCGTTTTTTTGCATTGCGACCTGGGTTTTGCGAATCGCAATTTGCGATTCGCAAAATCCACATCGCAAGGCAATGCTGCAAAAAATCGCAAATTGCGATTTTTCGCAGAATGCCATTTTGCACATGCAAAATACCATGGACTGCAACCAGGTGGTAACCTGGTGCAAATTGGAAAAAATAATTTTGGGGTGCAGCAGAGGGTGCTTAGGCCCCCAGCACCCTGGCCTTTTGCATTTCCAAAATTGGTTCAGAATTTTGGAAATGCAAAAAATTGGGGCCAGTATCGCAATTTGCGATTCGGATTCGGTAATAGCATTTGCTATCGCTATTACCGAATCGCAAATGTGATACATGGCCCTTTGCGAGTCGGTAATAGCGATTTCTTACAAATCGTTATTACCGAATCGCAATGGGCCATGATGATACATCTGGCCCATAGTCCCTGTAGCTGTTATACATATATCTTTGATTGAGGCTCCACATGTTCTGCCCAAGAAACTGCAGTGTCTCGAGTAGGCCTACTCCACATCGAACCCAGCTGCATAAGATTTTAAGACACATATGCCATAGAAGTCAAAGTATTAATCTACCTGCTCTTTGTTGAAGAAGCTCGCTCTAAACGCATATTAAAAGACATCAATAATTTACAAAAATGTTTTGACATTGTCTGACTCATGAGATCTTATTGGATTAATATTATCAACTCTAACCACATCTCTATGCAAGTATTCTTTCTCAGGAGTAGAAGGCTAGCAGAATTGAAGATAAAAGGCAGGCATTATTTTGTCAATGAAACCCTGATACTAACTTCAGAATCAGCTTGTCTCTAAAAATCTTCAAATATGGAGGTCTACAGGATAAAGCACCCAATTCTTTCAATTTATGACACCCCTTTCCTCTCCTCCAGCACAGGTGCAGGTTTGGCTGCCATGCACAAATGCATACTCCCTTGTGCCATGGTGCATTACTATACTTTAAGACTTTTCCCACCGAGATTGTGTGCTGTACAATGCAGCACATATTAAAGTTGGAACAATAAATATAAATAGAAATGAAAGTATTTCTCCTTGTTACTTCTTCCTTGTTACTTCTTCCTCGAGGAAGTGTAAGGTTTTGGACCAAATCTCTGTCTATAAATGTTAGTAGATAGGGATTCGACTTAAAAAAATCTATAGGTAGATGCATGGGAACCCTCATGTACCACCCATTGAACACCTCCATGATGTAATGTAATGCACAGAATGACAATGCACAACTTTGCACTACGTTGGGGTACTTTTCAAAGAAAGTCCTGGTTTGCATTGAATAGTAAATCCCACCCACTCAGTTTTTCCTTGGTTTGCAAACCCACCATAAAGTATTAGTTCATCTGGGACTAGATGTTTAAGGTCAAGTTAACAGATGAAATTGAAAGGAAGGCAGTACAGTGTCCTAAGCACATAATGAAGGCCAAAAGGCATGGAAATTCCCTTTAGTATTCTAATACCTAAGATTCCATTTAGCATTCAGCAATACTCCCCAAGGGACCCCAATTGCCTTAACTGCAGACCATTAATCTCTCAAAGCAGAGAATGTCAGAAAAGAGCACGTGAAATAACCTATATTTTTCAGCATTTCCTGCTTTCCAGTCTCTAAGCCAAATGTTGCTGTAGGGTAGCAGCTTTGAAGACTGTAGAAGAAACAGAAGCTCTCACAGTGCCGCAACTGATATCTGATAAAAGCATCACCTGCGTTTCCATACTTGAAAAGAGATCGGAACAATACATCCTAAATGGTTGCTGGTAAGGATTGGAAATCTTTTACAAATGACTGTGAAGCATACATCGTATGTATAACAGCACTCATTGTAACTTAATATTGATTACCCCTTCTTTAATGAAGTCTCCACCTTGTGGTCTACCAAGTCTGACACAAAACCTTCTTCTGAACCATTAGCCACCATTGGATCTAATGTTAAATCTAAGGGCTTTTCCACTTACCCTTATGCCAAAGGATAGAATTAGGTTAAAGCCTTTGGAAAGTCTGTTTTTTTCTGAATCCTTGCATTCTGTTTGCAGCAGATCCATTAAAGTCCATATTTATCGCAGGAGGGAGGAGAATGGAATTGTAATTATTGAAACATTCCAGAAGTAGTACTTGATTGTACCTCTTCCATAGGAACTTGAAGGTTATCAGTTAAATACTTGAAAGTTCTGGTTTCAGAACAAACTTGAACTTTGCAACAGACTCTGAAATATAAATGCCCTCATTATCATATTTAAACAGATGTTAAGATGAAGTGGAAAATGGTGATGATATGTTGATGGATGGAATGGAAGATATTGGATGGAGAGAAGCAATTGGCTGAAGTGTTCCTTGATTTCTGGAAAGCCTTGAATAATGAATATATCAACTGCTGTTTCTGTTCCTCAGAAAAGACAAGGGCACCTGGAGGAGACAGTGGAGTACAGTATTCTTCCCTACACCTTTTTCCACCCTGATTTTCTATCATATCCTTAAAACAATCATACTTCTTGGCAGAGTGTCTCCTGTGCTCCAAGATGAACCACAAAGGCCATCCTGTTGAACACTTTTTCCATTATATGCCCTTAGAAAGTGCCCCTAAATCTGCCTAAAAATACTACCTGCTTTAGAGTCTCCCTTTCTGTTATCTTGTTTAAACCTTCAAAACATAGAAGGTGAAAGTAAGAAGCTAAAAATGAACCTTCACCAACCGTACCTGTGAAACAGATTCAAAAATAATTATGGTCAGAGGTTATATAGAAATATGCTGTTTGTTTAATTGATATATTTCTTTCATAAAGGATTGCAGCCTTGCAACCAACTTCTAATGCATTCAAAAAATCTTTAAATGATGTTTATCTTCACAGCGCCAAGTATTTAGCATCTTGATAAAATGTAGCAGTGCTTCCAACTGCAGAACCACATAGTTTTGCAGAGAAGCCTCAACGCACTGTCCAAAACTGAAAGTACAGAAGCACTTTGTGCTGGGAGATGGCAGACCACCGAAATGCACAGTGTTAGACTTTTAAGCAAAGGCTATAGTTGAGCCCCAATTACCAATAGAGTTCCATAAAATGTAACATTGGAACTGTAAGTATGAACCAGTAAGGCTCATGTTGTAACTGACTGCAGGAAGCAGGCAAGAAACAGGAGGTGTGGTGAGCCTTCCCCCTATTTTTTTCCAGAGGTTAAAGGAAGGGTAATATGGTGGAAAGGTATTTGGCAAGTTGTCAGAGTTCATTAGCTTTTAACGCTGGGTCAGTTTGTACCTGGGTCAGGGGTGAATCCCTTGAATAAGTAAATACTAAGGTGATAATTGGGTCGAGGAGATACTGAGTGGTCAGCCTTGTGTCATAGGCATCATCCCCACCACACTAAGTCCCTCATTACGAACATGGCGTTCAGACCACCATGCCGGCGGTGGCGGAAAATACTGCAACTGGCATGGCAGTCTGAACCACAATTTTCTGAACAAGGGAGGGCTGCCACATGATGGTGGATTACTTTATCTAACAGGGCAGCGCTGAAAGCAGCGCTGCCCTCCGGAGAGACAACCCTTTTTCCTCCAGCCTTTCCCTGGCGGAAGGGATGCTCCTGGGCCCCCGTGTAGTGCTCCGTCGTGCAGGTCACTGCCCGATTTACGGGCAGTGATCTGCTCGACGGGTGCTGCTGCACCCGCTGCACAGTGGGTTGACGACGGCTCCATGTGGAGCTGTCGGCAATGTCCCGGCTCTGCATTCTCCTGTGCCGGCGGGCCAAAACGCGGTTTCCGCCTGCCGGCCCGGTAGAATGTATATTATTCGGCCGGCGGGGTCTAAAGGAGGCTGGCTGTCTGTGATAAGACCGCCAGGATGAACACAGCAGAGTTTCCAAGGGTCTTTTTAGGTTTGCCAATGAATTAGGATGACAACATATGAACAGATATATTAAAAATACCTTAATCAGGCATATGAGGCAGTAAGATACCAGAGGAAACCCAGCGGATGCATTTCACACACACAATGGCCTGCTGTTAAATACATGGCCATGCAAGCATGAGCAAGTTTAAGAAAGTTTGTCCGTAAAAGAAGCAAAGCTACAGAATTAGGGAAGAAATGATGATAAGATACATGGACTGCTTGCATCAAATACACAGTCTCACTATGTTGAAGGAAAAGTAGAAAAACAAAACCCCAGTAAGCGAGCTGTTCATTGTTGGCATTGTTTATTTGATAAACAACCTGTATGGAATTGTAAAATATCAAATGCACCTATCAAAATTGATTTTGCTCTGCCATAAGGTATTTTAGGGTTCCTATTTTTCTTTTCACAAACATACAATTTCAAGTGAACCAGAGAACTGTATTACAGAGTGAACAGCAGGATATCTGCTCATAACAGAAATAGAAAATCTTGTCCAATGCACCTCTTTCTGTCAAGGGTCAAGTTGGAACTCGCTGCACATGCTTTACCGTAAGCTGAATTTACATTATTTATGGCAATACCTGTTACAGTGAAAAACCTGAAAAAATGCTCATGAATGAAATAATGAATCATTGAAAATATAACCAGCTCTAAGATTGCCTTAAAGTCGATTAAAACCTTAACACGTTTCTACAAAATGAAACATACATTACATGCAATCACCTAATTCTCAATTAAGCTAAGACGGTGTTTCATTCTTTAAATATTAAGGCCCTCATTACAACCCTGGCGGTAAATCCCGCTTACTGCCGTGCAGAAGACCACCAACATACCGCTGCGGCCACGGAATTCCGCTACAGGTATTCCGACCCACAGCTCGGAATCTGCCATTATACAGACACCCACACAAGTCCGCCACACCAAAGGTCAGTGATAAACTGGCGATAACAAAACCGACACCGTCACACCAACAACAATATGCCCACACTATCACGACCCATGAATCAACGTGGCAGACTTTCAACCGTGGTAAATCATTGGCGGTACATACTGCTGCGCTCAAAATACACACACATTTACAAAACACCACCACATTGGACAATTCGAAATACACGCACCTGATACACATACACACACCACACCCACACACTCACACCACTATAAAACACACACCCACATCACCCACAAACCCTTACTACCAGAAATTTGATAGCAGGCCAGAGAGAGACACTACCTTAAACAACACCAGCAGCCACAGACACACATCACCATCACTTACACAACATCCACGCACCTCAAACAACACAGACCAACACATCCCCTCACACATCACAACACACACCATCTCACACATCACCCACACCACATCATGGCACCTCAACGACACCCCAGGTTCTCTGAGGAGGAGCTCAGGGTCATGCTGGAGGAAATCGTCACGGTAGAGCCACAGCTATTCGGATCACAGGTGCAGCACACCTCCATTGCAAGGAAGATGGAGCAATTGCGGAGAACTTTCGACAGGGTCAACACAGTGGGACAGCATCCAAGAACACGGGATGACATCAGGAAGAGGTGGAATGACCTACGGGGGAAGGTGCGTTCCGTGGTCTCCAGACACCAGATTGTAGTACAGAGGAATGGCGGTGGACCCCCACCTCCTCCCCCACAACTACCAACATGGGAGGAGAAAGTCTTGGCAATACTGCATCCTGAGGGCCTCACAGGAGTAGCAGGAGGACTCGACTCTGGTAAGGCAAATCTTTACTACTTTATCCCCCACCCTACCTGCATGCCATCACACACCCCACCCTTACCCTTACCCTCACACCCATCACCCCAACAACCCACAGATACCCCACCAACACAACCCACACATCCCAAAAACAAGCCCTGCATGTCACACCAATACATGGACACCCATCACCAAAGAATGTCCAGTACAGATACCCACACAGACCCAAACCAACTATCACACAAGGACCAAGCCAAGAAAGCAAGCACTGGAGTACAGGGTCACTCAACCATTGCTCACGATGGCACACACAGATGCAATAATCATGCTTTTACAACCCTACAAGACCCCTACCCAATGTCACCGGACAGGAGGTGCCAGACATATCCAGTCCCCCCACAGGAGAGACCCACAGTGATGACAGCAGCTCTGCACAACTGGATCAAGATGACCAGCCCGGCCCATCAGGGACCTCAGGACAGTCAATTCCCCTGACACAGTCACAAGCTACCACAGACCCTCCCCCTCAGGAAACACCAGCACAGCACCCACCCAGCGAGCTCATCCCTCTGTCCCCAGGACACGTCAATCAGCAGTGTGTCCACCACTACAGGGAACCCAGGCAACCCCACTAACACAGGACGATCAGGGACCTGGGGGCAGTGGCAGTTGGCACACAGTTCAGGAGACAGAGGCAGAGTGACAGCAGGTAAGCTGGGAGGACTGCTGTGCGACAGGGGGAAGACAGGCCCAGGGAACCCACTATCCACGAGGCACTCTCCAACATCATGGGAGCTTACCATCATTCCCAGGAGACGATGGCAACGGTACTGGCCAAGTTTCAGGAGACCCAACGGCTGCAGGAGGAATACTACCTTGCGATCAGGGAGGACTTTAAGTCCATTAACAACACCCTGGTCACCATTGCAGGGGTGCTGGCAGACCTTGTCAACACCAGGAGGGACACAGTGGCACAACAAGGGGCCCCTGACACTAGCCTGGACTATGAACAGCCCTCCACTTCTGCCGGCAGAAGTGGACAGGATGCACCGCCACAGGAACATGACACCAGCACCCCACCCCCTGCAGATGGAGAACCACCCCGCAAACGGTCCCTGAGATCCAGGAACAAGACAGAGAACATTGCAAAGACCCCCACCAGGAAATGAGACCCCCCCTGAATGTCACCCTTCTATCCCACTTTGTCACCCTGTCCATCCTTAAACTGCCATTGCTCCACTTCCTATGCCCCTTTGGACAATGCACCTGTGAAACAAATAGACTGGATTATGCCATGGACATTCCTCCACCATACCCCCAGCCCATTTTACAACCCCCTCAACCTATTAGCACAGAAATAAACACACTTCAATCACAAAACAATCTGGAGTCGGTCTGTGGTTTCACAAATGTGTAGTTGCAATAACCATTGAATATAGCAATGTCAATTTACTTGTGCACATACCGATGTAACACAGTTGTAGACCAGGAGGAAATATAGCAGAAGGCACAAAGTGGACCCACATCTGTGAAATGGAAAGGCAAAGTGACAAGTCAGGATCCATGCATTGAGTTAAAAGCACTTATGCTAGCTCCAACAATAGTATGAGATATGGGAGGCAGTGACATCTTCTTACCTGTGTCTCACTGGAAGTATTGCATGATTATGTTGTTTCGGTTGTCAACATCCACTTCTTCTACCTCCTCTTCTTCACTGTCCACAGACTCCACAGCTGCCACAACACCACCAGCTGGCCCATCCTCCTGCATAAAAGGCACCTGCCGTCGCAAAGCCAGGTTGTGCTGCATACAGCAGGCCACGATGATCTGGCACACCTTCTTTGGTGAGTAGTATAGGGAACCACCTGTCATATGGAGGCACCGGAATCTGGCCTTCAGGAGGCCGAAGGTGCGTTCCATCACCCTCCTAGTTTGCCCATGTGCCTCATTGTAGCATTTCTCTGCCCTTGTCATGGGATTCCTCACTGGGGTCAGTAGCCATGACAGGTTGGGGTAACCAGAGTCACCTGTAAATATCGAGGGACAACTGTTAGACACACACTAACCGTTAGGGACAACCCAATACCTAGACACCTATTCACACTGTATTGGGTCCTTGGGCTCACCTATTAGCCACACACGGTGCCTCTGGAGTTGCCCCATCACATAAGGGATGCTGCTATTCCTAAAAGTGTAAGCGTCATGCACTGAGCCAGGAAACTTGGCATTCACATGGGAGATGTACTGGTCTGCCAAACACACCATCTGCACATTTATTTAATGGTAGCTCTTCTGGTTTCTGTACACCTGTTCACTCCTGCGGGGGTACTAATGCCACATGTGTCCCATCAATGGCACCAATGATGTTGGGGATATGTCCCAGTGCATAGAAGTCACCTTTTTCTGTGGGCAAATCCTCCACCTGAGGGAACACGATGTAGATGCGCATGTGTTTCAGCAGGGCAGACAACACTCTGGACAACACGTTAGAGAACATTGGCTGTGACATCCCTGATGCAGTGGCCACTGTTGTTTGAAAGGAACCACTTGTCAGGAAATGGAGTACTGACAGGACCTGCACTAGAGGGGGTATCCCTGTGGGATGGCGGATAGCTGACATCACGTCTGGCTCCAACTGGGCACACAGTTCCTAATTTGTTGCACGATCAAGTCTGTATGTGACTATGATGTGTCTCTCTTCCAATGTCAACAGGTCCACCAGGGGTCTGTACACCGGAGGATGCTGCCATCTCATCATCTGCCCCAGCAGACGTGCCCTATGGAGGAGAACAGCAAGCAGAGAGTCAGCCAACGCTGAGGTATCACAAAATGTCATTTGCAGAAATGTATTAATCCGCAATGTGCTTGTAACTGTGTGTATTCCAGGCCTAGATAGGTGTGACGCAGTTATTATTAATGCCATGTGGCCCCCTGAAATGGCAGCTGCCTGACCTGTAAGGTGGGAAAAGGTATGAGGTAACTGCGCTGGCATTGTACACTGTCGCGGTGGGAGGTCGAAGACCGCAGCGCAATTCAGCATTGGGCCCTATGGGTCAGAGGAGCCAATTACGATGTACGCCGGCGGTGACGGTACACACTGCTGCGGACGTGACTGCCATTTTCTGTCTGTTCACTCACTTGATACCTGACCTTTAACAGGAGAGGACCTACAGTGCAAGGGTTGCTGTGACCTGTGTCTGGAAGCGACGATGGTTCATATGTCTGGGGAAAGGGCTCCTGCCTTCACTTCGGAGGAGTTAGAGAAACTAGTGGATGGGGTCCTCCCCCAGTACACGCAACTGTACGGTCCTCCAGACAAACAGGTGAGTACACTGTGAGCATGCTGAATGGGCAATGCCTGCTTTGAGTGGTGTGGATGGAAGGTACATTGGGGTGTGAGGCCTACATGTGCGGATGCTGAGTGTATGTGCATCAGGGCATGGGTGGGAACTGGTGGGCAATGAGTATGACAGTCCGGCCGGGTGAGTAATGTCCTTTCACCCTGTACCATTCCACTAGGTCAGCGCCCACCAGAAGAAGGCTATTTGGCGTGCCATCGCCCAGGACATCCAGACCCTGGGGGTCTACCACAGATGAAACACCCACTGCCCTAAAAGATGGGAGGACCTGCGCTGCTGGAGCAAGAAGACGGCGGAGGACCAGCTGGGGATGGCCTCCCAACGTGGGAGGGGTGCCCATCACACCATGACCCCCCTGATGTTCTGGATCGTGGTGGTGGCCTATCTGTAGTTGGATGGGCACTTGAGGGCATCACAGCAGCCACAAGGGGGTGAGTACACTCTCATTCAGCTGACTCTGCACGCATTACGAGGTGTCTGGGCGGGGGAGGTGGGCAGTGGGTTCCCCTAGGCCAGGGTGATCTTGGTTGGCAAGGTCCCTTGTGAGGCATGCTATATGGCACCCAAACCCCAGTAGTGTTAATAGCCATCTACACCTAGTCAGGCTCCTGTGACTTCCAGGTGTGCAGCAATTGGGCTTAGGCCTCATACCCCATGGGCATGTTAAAAATCTAGGAACTATAAGTGCATGGCGTAGTGCAGATGGCTGCTCACTGTCTGTTGTGTCCGCCAACGGTAGTGGTGTTGCATGCACTGAACATGTCTTTCTTCTGTCTTTCCTCCCCCTTTTTGTTTTGTCTCCCTGTTCTTGTGTGCAATAGCATTATCAGGCGGAAGAGGAGCATTGGCACCGGAGAAGGAGTGAGCTGCATCCCACTTGGCCCTGGAGGGTAAAGCTACGGAGTCTGAAGCCACCAGTGGGATGGAGGGCAAGGGGAGCTCCACGGCGGGGACAGGAGCAGAGACCAGCGACAGCGACTCCTCCTCTGATGGGAGCTCCCTTGCGGTGGTGGGACCCTCTGTGCCCACCACATCAACAGGTACAGCCACCACCCCACATACCAGCACCGCCCTCCCAGCAGCCCTCAGCGTCTGTCCTGTGACCGCTCACCCAGGAGGGTGGGAATCTCCTTCGCCCCAGGCACCTCAGGCCCTGCCCCAGTCAGCCCTGCTGCCCTCAGTGAGGAGGCTATTGACCTCCTGAGATCCCTCACTGTTGGGCAGTCTACCATTCTGAATGCCATCCCGGGTGTTGGGAGGCATTTGCAACAAACACATGCATACCTGGAGGGCATTCATTCTGTCCAGGCAGCTCAACAGAGAGCATTTCAGGCTCTAGCCTCAGCACTGATGGCAGCCATTGTCCCTGTGTCCAGCCTCCCCCCTCCAACCTCCTCCACCCAGATCCAATCCCCTGTACCTCTGCCTTTCCCAAGCACACCATCAGACCAGCATGCACACACATCAACATACAAGAGTGGCTCAGGCAAACATAAGCACCACACATCCCCAGTGTCCTTTACCAGTGTGTCTGTGAGCCCTCCTCCCAAAGTACACAAACGCAGGCACACACCCACCCAACAGCCATCCACCTCACAACAGCCTCCAGCCCATGCACCTTCACCCAAATTCAGCAGACGTACACCTCCTACAACCACTACCTCTTCCTCCACTCCCAAACCCCCTCCATCTTCCCATCCCAGTGTTTCTAAAAAACTCTTCCTGGATAACATTGACCTCTTCCCTACACCTCCCCCCCCATCCTTCCCTTAGGGCCAGGCTTTCCAGGTCCCAGCCCAGCACCTCAGCCACCACATCCCCAGGCACAGTGGTGCCAGTAACTGCGGGGTCAGGGAGTGCGTCAACCATCAGGGCTGCCACGCAGCGAGGGCAAGGACATTCAGCCACCTGGCAAGTTGAAAAAGGTGCTCACATCCCGGAGGGAGAAGCCGAAACCACTAGCCACCAAGGGGTCAGTGAAAATGAAAGGGGATAGTGGCAAGACAACTGCGCCACCATCCAAGGTGGGGAAGGGCCAACAGTGTCACACCTTCTGTCCACGTCCACGCCAATCTGTACGGCGGCGAACCCCGCCACCTGCACCACCTCCGGCAGGTCTACAGCCGATGCGACAGTTCCCAGCCTCTTCCCCGGTGGGCAGCCATCCGAGGCTGCAGGAGACATCCTGCTTTCTCCCTCAGCAGGTGCTGACACATGCCCCACCGCCAGCCCTGCCGCCACAGACCCCACCGCCAGCACCGCCACCACAGACACCACCGCCAGCACCGCCACCACAGACTCCGCCGCCAGCACTGCCACCACAGACACCACAGACACCACCGCCACCACAGACACTGCTGCAAGCACCGCCAGTGGCCCCTCGGACAGTGGCACCACCGCTGACATGCCTACCATCCCCAGTGGTCAGTCGTCTGAGGCTGGTGGTGAGTTCCAGGACCCTGGGCAGCTTCCATGAAGCATTACTGTCATCTCTGTTGGCACCTGCAGATGGAATGCAAAGCCGCAGCAGTGTGGGGTATGTCACTGCCTCCATGGAGTATCATGCTACCTGTACCTCGCTAATGTCGTGCCACGTACACCCATGTGAGTGAATTGTACCGGCCACCCTGCACATGGAGCACTCTGGGCACCAGGCCCCCTCCAGAACCAGTGGAGAATCACATCCACTACCCCAGTCCTTGGCAGGATGATGCACTCTGGGCACCAGGCCCCCTCCAGAACCAGTGGAGAATCACATCCACTACCTCTGTCCTTGGCAGGATAAAGCACTCTGGGCTCCAGGCCCCCTCCACAACCAGTGGAGAATCACATCCACTACCTTAATCCTTGGCAGGATGAAGCACTCTGGGCACCATGCCCCCTCCAGAACCAGTGGAGAATCACATCCACTACCTCAGTCCTTGGCAGGATGAAGCACTCTGGGCACCATGCCCCCTCCAGAACCAGTGGAGAATCACATCCACTACCTCAGTCCTTGGCAGGATGAATCACTCTGGGCACCAGGCCCCCTCCAGAACCAGTGGAGACTGTTATCCACTTGAGAGACTGTGGCTTTTCACTCCCCAGGATAATGCAGTGTGCAAACCACCCACTGGAGAGACTTGAGAGACTGTGGCTTTGCACTCCCCAGGATAAAGCAGTGGGCAAACCACCGACTGAAGAGACTTGAGAGACTGTGGCTTTGCACTCCCCAGGATACATCAATGGGCATGGAGCCCCCTCGTGCAGCTGTGGCGTCGTGCGTTCATCTGGCTGAGGTGCCCCCTCCCCCTGAGGTGCCTGTTTAATTTCGATCTGATGCCCCTGCAGTTTTCTCTCCATTTCCAGTCAGGTATCTAGTGTGGGCTTTACCCATGCATTTTGGGCCCAGTGGTCCACAGACAATGATTGGTGCACTATCCAGACTTGTGTAGTTGGTGTGCATAATTGTATTTACTGGATTTTTAACTTTGATAATGAGACTTCACATGATTACATTTGTTTAAATCATTTCCTTTTGTCCTTGCATTCTTCCAGGGGGTCGGGGGTGTATGTGTAATGTTGCTGCATGTATTTGTGTGTATGGTGTTGTGGGTGAGGGTGGGGGTGGGAATGTTGCATGTTGCGTGTGTGTGTCACTCTCTTTTCCCTCCCTCTTCCCCCATCCCCTGTGTTGTAGGTGCAGTACTTACCGTGGTCGTCGCCGCCGTCTTTGGTGCTCCTGATAGAAGAGACGGAAGACCAGCATAGGCAATTTCTGCAATTCGGGCTCCATGGCGTCCTGGTTCCTCGTGGGGTGTGGAGAGGTGAGTGTTTTCCCTTCTGTGACTGTTTACACCGTGTTTTTGTTTGCGTTGGTTCCACCCCGGAAAAGGTGGCGGATAGGCCTCGTGTGATACGGTGGGCGGTACATTGTCTTCCGCCTGTCTGTTGGCGGTCACCTCCGCGGTGTTTGTTTCTACCGCCGTGGCGGTCGGAGTGTTAAAGTAGCTGTCGGCGGTTTCCACCATGGTCATGATTTCTTTTTTTTTTTCGCTGGACTGTTTGCGGTATTACTGCCGCTTTAACACCTACCGCCAGGGTTGTAATGAGGGCCTAAATGTATTAAATATATGTTCTTTTTCAATGTATTTACACCATCCACAGTAAATCTTCTGGCCACTAATCTCATTTTACACCTGAGTTTGATAAGGATAGATGCTGAATTCATGTGATTACGTGTTCACAGTTGCTGTATTTCTTGCCAACTTGTGATAGGTATGGTTCCCTGTGTCTACCCAAGCATTGATTCTTCAGTGTCAGTTTTATTCATGACCATCCAGAATATCAAACTTTGGGGAGAGCGGTATTATTCTGGGTTTGAGCTGTGACTGAGCTAGCTGTCACACAGTTAGAACAACTTAGTACCTAAAATAAAACCCTGATAGGTGTGAGAAATCCTGAGCTTAGCCTTGGTAGATTAGAAGAAGCAGCAAGTCCTTCCTTATAGAAAATTAATTTGGTGTTTGAACAACTGTATCAACCACAGCATTGAAGTTAATAAATAAACTAAAATTCGGGAACCAATTTTGTTTAAAAGAAAATAACATCATGATGAAAATCGCATAAAATTATGCAAATCAGATGTAGGGATCAGGAGTATTTAATTTAAAAAATGGTGGTTGAATGAAAGACAGCATTTACAATTATAAACTTAATCCCCTACCAATGTTCCTGATGTGATTTTCAAAATTATCTTTTGGTGGATGCAGTGCACTGTTTTTAGCACTGAAGCAACGCAATGCCTCTGGCAATGGTTACAAAGCAAACCTTTTTTAAAAACAGTTTCACCTACTTTTAGTACCAAATGTACTGATTTCCAAAGTCATATGGAAGCAAATTTCTAGCTTAGAAAGATATATAACTGCTTTTCTAGAATCCCACCTCTAGCCTGGACCACAGCAAGACATCTTGCTCCGACTGAACGTCTGAGGCTTATGTTGCTGTCTCTGTTCCCTGGAGTAACTTCTCTTCACAGTCTCAGAAAGACAGTCAATTGATAATAGGTACTTCTATTCATATTCCGGACCCTCTTTCTCCCAAACTTAGCAAGGGGCAAATGTCCTTGTTCTCGGAAAAAGCTGAAGAGCCATGATTCAAGAGAAAGCAGTTATAATTTTAAATTCTTCCTCAGGGTGACAGGAGTCCTCTAAGAACACTTTTGCCTTCTCAAGATTCTCACAACACTCTTTTTTACGTTTTTTGTTTATTTAGGACTGTGAACAGCAATTAATAATTGTAAAGGAACTAATAATGAAATATGTCAAAAGTTAAAAATATGAAATACATTATAGAGTGTACAGCAGATCTAATTAAAATTATGATTAAATGAATGAGCTGTAAAACAGCTGAAGGCATAACATAGAGTCAAGGGAATCATGATTCAGAGGGATGGGGGAAGGGGAGAGCGACGAAATTTAATGGACTGTGATCTGAAAAAGTTTTACATAAAATAATAAAAAACTGCAGACATATTCTAAAGAGAGAAAAACATGTGGGAAAAGCATGAGAAAAGACTGAGAGATCTAATTCAAGACGGCTTCTGTACTTCAGCAGAAACATAAATATTTTTGCCTGCAAGTAAGCTAGATTGGAATAAGAAGTTAGTAATTGGTATCCATAAAGATCTCTGTTTATAGCTATGAAGAAACATAATCAGAATGGCTTGCCTCGTACTTCAGCTTATGTGCAAACACATTCTAGCTACTACATGTTCATGTTCATGTTATTGTTTGTTTGGTTTCATTATAATTTGCGTGCATTTCAGTTATTGGTTTTTAGTAAAGTCTATATGTATAAATGTACTTAATTTTTTTTCCATAGGACCCGTTTACTAAAAAGAAAAAATATCCTGATTGACGTAACTAGAGATTAGGTATCTGGTACTGTATATATGTATGTGCACTTGGTGCATTTATGAGCATCAGTGATAGGGATATAACTAGTTTTAGATAGGGCTCTTGGTCCAGAAGAAGTCCTGGACTTCTTAGTCAGCCAATCAAGGGCTAAAAACATGTCGACCTGAGCTGGACATGAGTCGCATAATTAAGCCTCATATGTCCCACTTTGTATTTTTTTAAATATCTTTATTAACTTTTACAATATAAACAACAATAATGCACAACATCTTACATCACATTGGTTCCACATGCTGCCAATGTAGGGAAGCAGCCGGTTAGGCATCTACATGGGATAAAGGTGCACTTAGAGTTTCTGAATGCTTTAAAGTGTAGTGAAGTCGGAGCATTAAGTACAATTGGTCTGCTGTGGCAAGCATTGTTGCAATGTTTTTTGGGAGGAATTAAAAGTGTTTGGTGTAGGATGGCAGGCAGGTTGATTTCAATGATGTGGCATGAAGGTTTTCTGTGCTCAAGTGAGGTAGTGGGCTTGCACCCATGCCAGTGTTGTGGGAATATTTGTTAAGCTGGAAAGGGACCTAGTGTAGGTGCATGCCAACATACACAGCTCTAAACAGAGTGGGATTTACTTTGTGTGGGTTGGTGGGGTTCGGGATTTCATGGAGGTGGTAATCATTTCCTACTGCTTGCAGTAAGTAAGTAAGTAGAGCGGCCCATTGAGGAGATATGGCTTGTTCGTGGAGCCGGTGAACCTCCTCATACTGGAGTATGTCCTCTTTCGCCATGCCCCATTTACATACTGGTGTCCTCCATGCCACTATTGGAGGGGCAGCAAGAGAGCACCAGTGAAGTGTCAGTGTGTGCTTTTCTAAGAGTAACGCCAGGTCCACAAAGCAAGCTTATATTTTTTATTTGTTTCTTGGGTTTATAGATCCCCAGGGAGCAAGCTGCCCATGCGTAATTGTCTGGTAGCTCTGTGACCATGTGTAATGTGGTGTGTATTAAGCACCAGTACTCCTGGAGGGCTAGATATAGCCATATCATGTGCCGTAGGTCCACGTCCAGTGTGCAGCAGCGTAGGCACTTGCACTGTGTCGTGGGGAAGTAGCGGTGTAGTTGCCCTGAGGTCAGGTTGGCCCTGTACAGAATAAAGAACTTAATTTTTTTGAAGCATTAGTTGCGGGAAACCCCTTGGGAAACTCCAGTGCCCGCTCCCACTCCTTGTCGTGTAGTACCATCCCAAAATTAATCTTCCCACTTTTGGCATAGCACTGTGAGGGGAGTGGCTGTCAGCTCTCATATGGCTTTGTAAAGCCTGTTAATCAAGTACCGACCGGCATCTATCATTAGGACGGTCTGGAGCATTGGGTGCTCTGCAGTTTCCACTCTAGAGAGGTCCCAAAGAGTATGGCATGTGTGGTGGAGTCTCCGGTGCAGAAGGAACTGCCAAGAAGGGAGATCTTTTTCCAAGACCAACTGGTCGAATAGGAGAAGATGACCATTAGCAAAAAGGTCCCCTATCATGAGCAATAAGTGATCAGTCCAGACCCGCAAAATCTCCCTCAGTGTAGTAACTTGGTTGCAAGGGAGGTTTATGAGTGGCAGAGTTGAGCATACAGCAGGATCGCTTGGAATAATCGGTGTACTCTAGCCATACAAGCCTTTGCAACCCTCATCTGAAGGGTCCAGGGAACTGTGTGTTGTGATTTTGGCAGAAGCAGATGATGGATCATGGAAATTAGGAGGGGTCCGTTTAAGGTGCTGGCTTTGTTCAAGTAGCGCCCCTCTGTCCAGCGGGATAACCACTGTATTTGTGCTCCAAGGAAGTATGCCTCAAAATTCAGGGCTCCCTAGCACCCTAAGGATGGCAGCAGTTGCATCTTAGCTTGGGCAATGTGTCTGCGCCCATGCCCCATATGATTGTGCCTAATAAGGAGTTTAAGTCCCTGGAAAAGGAGCAAGGAAGTGTAACTGGAAGATTTGCAAAATGATATAAGAGGCGAGGCAAGATGATCATCTTCGTAAAGACAATCGTACCAATGGGGGTCAGAGGGAGCGATCATGAGAAATGTGTTTGATTGCGGGTTCCAGCTAGGGCCTTGTGGTGGTTTTTCCTCAAACAGGGCCTGCTGGCTGTGACACAGATAGACCCCAAGTAACGGGCCGCACTTTGCACACCATTTGAGGAGAGTGTCTACAAGATAAATAGCTTGCAGTGGCTGGTTGTGTCAAAGTGGGTATACAGCTGACTTTGTCGAGTTAATGCAGACACCAGCAGCTATGGCATGCACTGCCAGGATGTCTTGAAGCAGTGTGAGATTGGTTGTTATGACTCGTATATATAGGAACAGATCATCCATGTATAAGGACACTATGGGGGTTATTCTATCTTTGGAGGAGGTGTTAATGCGTCCCAAAAGTGACGGAAAAGTGACGGATTTACCACCAGCCGTATTACGAGTCCATTATATCCTATGGAACTCGTAATACGGCTGGTGGTATATCTGTCACTTTACCATCACTTTTGGGACGGATTAACACTCCTCCAAAGTTAGAATAACCCCCTATATGTGTCCTGCCCCACACATAGCCTTCCTCATGGAGTCGCATAGCGAGATGCTCCATGACGAGTGCAAATAGCAAGGGGGACAGTGGCAGCCCTGCTGTGTGACCCGGCTGACTGGGAAGTAGGCTGAGACAAGGTGATCCAGGTGAACTCAGGAGGTTGGCCTGGACTAGAGTAATTTGGTGTGTGCCATTAGTCGGGGTCCAATCCCCATGCAGATGGGCACCACAAACAGGTAGTACCATAACAGGTATCAAATTATTTTTCTAGATCAAGATAAGACAGGCTGACTGTGGAAAGCACCCTTGGACTTGATCCTGAATATGAAAGAGGCATTGGATATTCTGCAAGGTGTTGTGTCCAGGTGCAAAGCCATTTTGATCCATGTGCACCAGTTCCAGGAGACTCTGGGTATATCGATGTGAGGATTTTACCTAGAATTTTGTAATAGGCTCCGAGGATGGTGATGGGTCTGTATGAGGCCAGCAGTAGAGAGACTTTGCCTGGTTTTGGAAGGGAGACCTTTAGGACTCTCAGAGGGAGTGATTGAGCTCACCATCATGTAGGGCCACGTTCTACATTTCTTCGAAGTGAGGTTAAGCAAGGTGAAGGTGTCATAATATTACAAGGGCAGCCCCTCCAGTCCCAGTGTCTTGTTTCAGGCCAGGTCACAGATTGCCTATTTCACATCAGAAGGTGTGATTTCCGCTTCTAGAGATAGCTTGGTGAGGGTCAGAATACACAGTAGATCTACTTCTGTTAGGAATGCTGTGGCAAGGTCTGGTGATGTGTCAGAAAGCTTATAAGATGTCCGTATGCTAGCGGATTGTAACACCAATCATGTTGACCACTTTGGTAATGGGGTGGGTCTCAGACTCCTGCCAGCAGAACCAGGCTAGAAGCATGCCGGAGATGTCACCCTCTCAATGGACTTTTGCTGGATGGGCTGTGAAGTTGTACTCTTACAAGTCCTCTAAAAGGGCAGCGTAGGTGTTTTTTTCATCTGCTAGTGCAGGGTCAGTGTTTGCTGCTCTGCTTAGCTCCACCAGGGAGCTTTCAGTCTCTCCAGCTCAGATCCCTCTCTAGGGTTCTGTGTACCCCAGAGATCTGTTGGATACAAGGTCAGCATATGATAACCTTAAAGGCATCCCATTCAAGTGTCTGGGAGGAGGCCATGTTGTGGTTCATAGAGAAATACTGATGTATGTGATCTCCCTGCTCCCCCCAGAATACTGAGGGTCTCATTACGAGTTTATCGGGTGGCAGAGTCAGAAGAATGCCAGTTCGGTCTTCCACCAGCTGGCCCTATTATGAGTTTCCCACTGGCCAGCTGGAAACTACCCACAACATTGACGCTGGCTCATAATCGAGCCGGTGGCAATGTTGCGGTGGCGTCAGGTGTGACAGCACCCATTGAGCTTTTCACTGCCTGTAATTCAGGCAGTGAAAAGCGAGGTAGGGCTGTCCATGGGGGCGCCTTCACTGCCCATGCCAGGTGCATGGGCAGTGCAGAGGCCCCCATGGGGCCTCCGGCACCTTGGCTCTGCCAGCCTTTGCATGTTGGTGGAACCGGCATGCAAAAGTTGGCAGACATGGGAGTCGCAATCCCCAGGGCAGCGCTGCCCTGGCAGATTAAGACCTATGGCACCTCTAGGCCGTCAGCTGGCAAAAAAGTGGTGATGAAAAAGATTAATTATACCTTGATGTAGTGCAGGAGTGTGGGGTTGATTGCTGATGTGCAATACAACAATAATATTGCCCTTCAAATGCTAATAATTGAGGGTTGCAGAGTTGATGGGGGAGTGCATGTAGGAAATAGGTTGGGTGGGTTTGCGGGAGGAGTCCAGGTGGCAGAGGTGATTTGCTCTGTATTGTAGTGGTAGCCGATGGATACTGATACAAAATGTCGATATAAATTCAGGGAAAATTATATGGTACAGTGCAACAGTCTCCCTTAGTAGACCTATAACTCAATAGAGATGTACTGTTCCAGGATAATGGACTGTGGTCTACCAAGTAGGATAGAGTTCTTCTTGGTCCCCTCACACATTAGTCTTTCAGAAACAGTAGCCCTCACTCACCAATAGATGGCATGCTTCATCATCTGGTCATGCTCCTCGTCAGTCCAGCACTGACATGCCCCGTTGGAGGGCTCTTTGCCAGTGATCTTTTTTAAGAATAAATGCCAGTAGTGAATGGATGTGAGAGGAACTAGAGCAAAAATGCTTAAAATTGGCTATGAGTACTTAAGATAACTATCTTTGATCTAGTCTGAAACCCATGCCAAATGCAAAAAGCAGAAAACGGAAAGGTTCAGAGTCTAAAGGTCTGATTCCCTGTCAAAAATGAATGTGTCTAGTGCTCAAATCAGAGTTGTAGATATTGAAGGACTGTAAATTGGTAATCCCTACACTACAAAACAATTTATCTTGGTCAACATGTTTCTCACCTAAGGACGTCTCACAGATCTAGTGGTGATTCCTCAGGCCTATTTTCATGTCTAACCCTCACTAAGAGAGTAAAAATACTCTGTGTGGGCAGGAAATAGCATAATGGTTTTGTTTTCCACCCGTATATGATCTGCCTGTCTAGCTGCGTGAAGTTTAGTATAGCGGTCTTTGAAGAATAATAATTTCATCAACATGGGGCGGGCCATACCCGGTGGTGGAAGTCTCACCGGGACACAGTGTGCACAGATCTGAGGTCAGAGTAAAGGTCTTAAACCAGGTCTAAAGGTAAGTGAGTAGATCTGTGCCTTCACTTCCTTCTGGAAGACCCAGATGTTGCTCCTCTGGGAGCACCCATCCAAGTCTTCCACTGTGTCTTCCAGATGTGCAACTTGCTCATGCAGATCCTGAATCTCCAACCGGATGTCCTTTGTGAGTCCTCTCGCTATTTGAGACCCTGTCCACGAAGTTACAGTGGTCATCTTGCAGAAAGCCAAAATCTGCAGCCAGGGAGCAGAACTTGGCCTCCATGGAAACCTGGGTGTGCTCTGCAGCCGCCAACAGCTTGTCCAATTTGTCCAACAGCGATAGAGCTGGCATGTCTGCCAGCTGTGGAGTGTCCAGGATCAGAGATGGCAAGTTTGTGGAAGCCAGCAGCTGGGCCGCAGTTGCCGACCTCAGCCTTCCCATGTCTGAAGGGTCCTTCTCATTGTGTATGGGAACTGCAGCTGGGTGCTCCGCAATGCACCGGCGGTCCCGCCGTGTGTCAAGCTAGAGTGGCATGATCTGGGCCCCGTTACCTTCATCTCCGGCCACCTGAACAGATGTGTCATGCTGTGTCACTGGGGGAAGACCCCAGTTCCATGAAGGAGCTATGTGCAAGTCCCTGCCTGGTCTCCAGTTGTTAGCCACATGCCTGGCGCCGCTAATGTTTAGCGGGGTTTAGACGTGTTGATGCTAGCCATGCCAGCATATTATGGATCTGCAGGTTTTCAACAGATTTCACTTAAGATGGGTCGAGGGTCCCCCTTCCCCCTGCAGGTCCCTTCCTGCCAAATGTGGATCCTCCCTTCTTCCCCAGAGCGCTGTCCAATGGCATCATGATTATGAGCCAATACCAGGTGCTTGCGTTTGTCTTTAAGTTCCTGGGCTTCAAGTATCCTTCAGTGATGGCAAGTGTTGGGGACAGAGCAGATGGAGGAGCCCCACTACCCCCTTTGTGCACCCTCAGATGAGGGGAATCAGCCTCAAACACTGGGAGTCACCTTTACTCAGCAACATCCTGCATTGTGCACGTACCTCGATTGTGACACTGAGGCACTGGCTGAGCCGGTTGGAGTTGAATATTGCCCTGTTCTCCTATGAGTTGTTGACGGAGGGTCACTCTCAGCATCAATGACTTAAGACCACGACCTGCTCTGCCTTTCCTATTGAATGTTCCTCGCACCACTCGTCAATACCTGAGGGGGGGGCAGTGTGGGCTGGATGAGGAAGTGCGTGCCTCGATAGTGGCACCAATGCGGTGTCTGTATTGGATGAGCTGGTAAAGCAGAGCCCCCGGGCTATACCATGGCCCTTTCTGCATGGAGTTAATAGGCTTGTTCAATGGGGGCCCCAGACGGGCAGGATCTGCGGTGGAGTCAGGTGTCTGCAAGGGTGGAGGGGGGGATGTAGTGAGTGTTTGGGGGGCCTCGTCAGATTACATTAGTTTCCATCTTCTTGCCCCCACTCTTCGATTAGGACATTAATCTCGGGTCATGCGAGGGCCCACACCCAGCCACTGGGCACCTCAGCTTGGCAGCGCCGGCTTTTACTTGGTGATTTCTTGCAGGGTAGGCCCTCCTCAGGATCTTTGAATAGTGGCTAGGAGATGTCATCAGCCAGCCCGTCCAGGGTCCCACACCACAGGGTACAGCCATGGAGTGCCCCACACCCTGTCCACCGATAACGCAGCAGGGTATTGTCCAGTGTCTATGCAAGGAAGGTCAAGATCACCACCTCCTTGCTGTGGCCTGCTTTCAATCAATCAATGTTTCTAAAGTGCGGCTACTCACCTGTGAGGGTCTCAAGGTACTGAGGAGGAAAGGGTCTCAGCCAAAGAACCACATCTTGAGTTTCTTCCTGAAGATGGTGAGGTACCGGCTTTGTCTGAGGTGCAGGGGGAGGTTGTTCCAGCTCTTTGTTGCAGTGTGGGTGAAGGAGCGTCTTCTGGCAGTGGTTTTGTGGATGCGAGGGATGGTGGCCAGCGCCATCTGGGCAGGGAGGAGGGATCTGGCAGGGATGTGGAAGGAGACACGTTGGTTCAGGTAGGCTGGTCCTGCATTGTGCATGGCCTTGTATGTGTGGGTGAGAAGCTTGAAGGTGATTCTCAACTGGTAGCCAGTGGAGGGTCCTCAGTTATTGGGAGATGTGTTCTCAGCGAGGGAGGTCCAGAATGAGTCTGGCAATGGTGTTCTGGATGAGTTGTAGTTTTTTGATGTTTCTAGTTGAGGTGCCGGTGTAGAGGACATTGCTGCAGTCTAGCTTGCTAGTGACTAAGGCATGGGTGACTGTCCTGCGACAGTCTGCTGGGATCCATCTAAAAATCTTCTGAAGTTTGTGGAGTGTGTGCTAGCAGGAGGAGGCGACAGAGCTTACCTTGCGGATCATGGATAGGGAGGAGTCGAGAATGATTCCTAAGTTGCGGGCATGCTGAGTTGGTGCAGGGGGGCACTGAGGGATGTGGGCCACCAGGAGTCATCCCAAGCTGAGGTGGCATTTCTGAAAATGATGAGCTCAGTCTTGTCGGAGCTGAGCTTGAGCTTTAATAATTAGGGCGACCACCATGTTGCCAGCTGTCATGAGGCGCATGAGCCTCTGGTTATTGGACAACACCGAGGGTTGATTCTGCAGCCCAGTCAATGGGCAATGAGCCACCGGGAGTTGCCTATGTGTGTTGGTAGGTCCCCCATTGAACTAGTGCCCAGGATGGGGATGATAGTCAGGCAAGTGGCTGGAGCACTAGGGGAATACATCCAAAATCTCAGCTGGCTCAGCCACTCCGCGTCTCACTTTTGTATTTTATTCATACCTTCACTGCCTTCTCAATAAAATTAGCTTCCCTACCATGGTAGATGATAGGGAGTTTCACCTGGATCCCCCTTTTTTCCCTTGACTTTCTCTACAATTCCCCTCAACCTGTTGATGAGGGCCCGCTCAACATTAGAGTATGCATTGGTGAGTGCGGGATGGCTGATGATGAAGCATGACACCCAGGGGTGTATGAGGCCATCCCATTTATTTTAAGCATATGCCCATCTGGTCCAACCGGTGGAACCCTGGGATAGACAATTCACCTGCACTAGAGTAGTCTCCTAATGAGTTGGGACATTTTTGTCTAGGGCACGTTTGTTTCTTGGTGTCTAGTTGTTGCAAGGGAGAGCACAAATGGTTGCCCTTCAAACATTCTCTCTCCTTACCCCAGTACTACAAATAGAAATCTCCTGAGAGCAGCAGGATCATCATAAGTAGTAGTTTTATCTCCATAAGTCACCTTACATAAACGAGGGTGGCATTCATGGCTCTCACCTTAGTAATCATGTTCAGGAATTGCTTCCGTTGATCAGAGGTCATTTTAGCCACTTCTTGGGGAAAGTAGACTGTGACCTGCCCATGTTATTTGCGTTTTAGCTTTAACAGCAGACATCACCTGCAGAAGTTATGTATATTGCAAGAAAAATAAGATAACCTCTTGGTTTTGTTGAAGTTCCTGGACCAAGTCTGATGCCCTTTGGACGATTAACTTTTTGGAGGCATAGCTAGAAGCTTTGGGAGAAAGAATTGAGAGTAAGCAATCAGGTCAGAGATCTCGCTGCATTTGGGAAGACTATAAATGTAAAGGTTATTTCTTTGATTGCAATTTTCTAGGTTCTCTGTATGATTTTTAAGTATTGAGATCTCCAATTCCAGACAAGTAATATGTGAAGTTGTATTTTATAAACTATCAATCTTTTGCTGTACTAACAAAACTTGTGAGTCCAAAGAGGACTATTTATCATGTAAGTGTTGTAAAGTCTTGTTAGTTTCTTCCACAAAAGGTTTCAATGCACAAATGTCCCCAAGTATCACATGCATTGATATATGAATTGATTTAATTGGTGATGGGGAATTTTTTTTCGGTTTCTTATTAGATCACAGTGGTGCTTTACTGAGAGTAGATGATTTTTCTGTCATTGCGGGGACAATGTCTGACTTCTGAAAGGTATTGTCATCCTTGTTGTGCTGGGCAGAGTAAGAGTCTGAGAACAAAATGGCCGTTGGTGTTCCAGTCAATTTAAGGTTTCTTGTTTTTCCCATATGCAGACAATATTGACTGTAGGAGGAATAAATTCCAATTTAAACTGTTAAACACAGTGGGGCAGATTTAAGAGCCCCTAGCACCACCAGAGTGTCACTTTTTGTGACGCTTCCTGGCGCTAATGTTAGCGCGACAGACATTAATAATTAAACTTAGAAGGGGACCCGAATGGGTCGATTAACCTTTTGACTCGTTTAAGAAGTTCTTACCATAGCTCAAGTACATGAACCAATAATCAATGCACAATAATCAATAATCATTAGTAATTCACTAAGATCAATAATCAATGGAGTCAGTAAATGTCAAGCACCATGACCTTTCAGCCATGAATAACCACACCTTTAAGAAAGTTTAGTAAGTTTATTTCCCTATATTAGCAATGCTAAAGTCATGTAGATTAATCTAAAAATCAAATGAAACACATACAAAAACAGCATTGGTTGTCCAAAGCGGTGGAAAAAACGCAATCTAATTAAAGCTTGATTCATGAAACATTCTAGAGCTACAGAAAAATCAATAGCAGAGTCAGCTGCAATAAAGATATTACGTACATAGAATTCAGCAAGATAACTCGTCAATCATTAGTCTCTGTGATTGGTCAAATTGAGTAACCTTAACTAACGTCAGATTAGCATCAGCATGTTGGGCTTCATGCAAAACAATTTAGAACACAAATTTAGAAAAACATCTAGCAATGGATCTATCAAAACAGCGCAGTTGGTACCTAGAAAGGAAAGGCATAAAAATGCATAAAAGTCACATTTCATCATATCTACCTTTTCACGGTATGGGTCAGCAAGCAGAATCAGTCTTCGTCCTCAGGTCATCAATCGATCAGTAAAACATCAGGCTCTCAGTCAGAGAGTATGAGCCCAATGACAGAATGAATCTCGAATCTCTTCTCTAAAGTCTCTTCTCTCACAAAGTCTCAAAATCTCTAGTCTCTCTCTAGTCTGAATAATTCTCCTTTGTCGAGTTGTTATATCAAAGTCACCTATACTATCCCCTAATTTCCTATTGGCCAGTTAATCGTATGGTTATACTCTACCCAATGATATTTCTATTCCAAATCTATGAATTCTAATATTTCGTTCTTCTCATGAAGTTGATTGGTTCACTTTACAATGTCGTCATTTTCCGACTCATCAGGTAACAATATTGTTGCATCTTCAGCTCCAGTCAGTGTCTTCATTGTTCTCGTCCTGGGAAAGTACATCTCACACACATTACACACAATTTGTAGCGGGAATATCATCTCCTGGTCTGTTCTTATGAAAAGCTTCTGTTAAGCACTTTTAACAAGACAATGGACATTTCTCATTTAATTCACTCTGTCAGCATTTTTATTAACTGCTAAGAAATACAGCTTCTTCATGAGGCCTAGCAAAACTAAGCCAAGACACTCGCTAAGTTAAGACCTACAATTGATAAGCTAGAATATACTTCATAACCCTAAATTTGACATATTACTGCATGAATCAACATTTTCAATATTTCATAAGTATTCATCATTAATTAGTACATTTCATGAACACTGTTGGCCATTTTTTGAGGTCACATTTTAAAAAAAACTTGCATTATTTTTCTACATTATTCATTCTCTACACAATTCATTATTCAAAATGCGTAAACACTCATTAATAATTTCTAGTTAAAACACCTGCTCTAACACTGACCACTGTTCCATATTTACAAGGAGGTGTAATGCCACTTTTTGTGGTGTTACACCTCATTGTAAATATGGGCCTTCCGATGCAGTTTTCTGCATCAGAGGGACAATCAATGGGTGTTACAGTGGCATTCCAAATCAGCACCCATTGCTTTTGATGCTGCTCCATATTTATGAGAAATCATAAATCTGTGGCATCGCCAACAACTAACGTCACCCCAGGGGTGGTGTAAGTATGGCAAAACGAGGAGGAATCTGTGTATTCCTCCTCCTTTTTGCAGCACACATAGAAAGAGCAAAATGTCACGGATGATTATTTATGTGCAAGAAAGTGTCCCTTCCTGTACATAAACAATCATTCCAAAATGGGGCTTTGGTATCACTATTATATATTGATTTATGTGCAGGAAGGGGCGTCTTCCTGCACAAAAACAATCTATCCCCTCACCGCAGATACCCTTGCACTCTGGTGCAAGGATGCCTGCATTGGCATAGGCAGCTTAATTCAGCGTTGGTGCAGGGAGAAACGCAGGGGTGTGCCATATTCCTGTAAATACAGTGCATCCCTGCATTTCAAAAGTGGTGCAGCGCCGCTGTGCCATTTTTAGTAAGCACCACGCTGCTCCACTTTGGAATACAACAGGGCCAGTGTCTTAAGGTAGGATTCCTTGAAATTGTGGTATGAGAAAGGGTAACAAACTGTTCACAGTAACCATGAGAATGAGGAAAACATTTGAGTAGGAACATTGGGCGGTTAAACAGTGTTTACCTCTCAAAATAGGCTGTATGTGAATGAAGAAGGTGTTTTCTCATGTGAAAAAACGCCTACATCTCACTAGGCCTCCAGAAAAATATTTCAGCGAAAAACACTTGGGTCATTTTGAGGGCAGGTAACCATAGCGTATTTCAGAGAGAGAAAATCCCCCGGGGCTGGCAGTGTAAAAAACAGTAATTAACAGGCAGTGATATTTTTAGTATGAGAAAACGATTCACAGGTGCCTTGTGTAACACCTCATAAAATGTAGGTCACAATCTCCTGTGTTGAGAGAGAAGTCCTCGGGTCCTCGAGTGACCTCTTGTGGTAGAGTAGAGCGAACATGAAAAAAACCCAGTTTTGACGAATCACCAAGTTCAATGGAGGAGATACATCGATGTCTCCTCCAGCAGTGGGCACCTTAGCAGCCCCAAAATGGTTGGCAAAGTGCTGAGTGGTTTGGGTGCCATATCTGATGTCAGAGTTTTGAGAACAGTGTTTATGGTTTTGATCTACTAATTAATGTCAATGCCCCAAACAGTTCATATCAAAATTCGTGCACAATTCCCAGATTCCCTTTTCAGCACTGCTATTCAGTTTCCATGAATTATGGTGCCACAAGGTCCCTCTTTCCAAAATTATGTCAGAGATGCATGTCTGTGTTTCCCTCTTTAAGATTCCTAGATGTACCCAGAATACACAACTTCTGGGTCATTTATCTTTCAATGAAGGTACACACTTTCTAAGCACCTATTCTCAACCCCCATGAACCAAGGTTCCTGATTGTCTGTGCGACCATCTCACTTCATTAGATTTAAAAGAAGCCCATCCCAGTGATATCCCATCTTGTGAATCAAAAGGCAAAAAAACTCCATATCACAGATGTCACATGGTTGTTAAAGAGAAGACACATTCAAATTCATTTGTTTGAATAGGCATTTTGTCAGATGTTTTCTGCTTTTCCGTGGGCTTCCCTCCCACCCCCCCAAGGCAGGGATGGAAGGGGAAGCCCCTGACCCGACCCCCCCAGCCCCACCAGTGACAACTGATGACGTCAGCGCGCATTTGCGCGCTGACCTCATCAGAGGCCACTTCCCCATGCGATCACAAGAGAAATGCTCAGCATTTCAGAAGCTGGATCGTGAAGCGATCCGGCTTCTGAAATGCCCACTAGACACCACGGATTTTTTATAAAAAGGAAATTGGCATAAGGGGAGTCACCCCTTGGGCAAGGGTCGCTCTCCAGGGGGGCATTTTTTTTCAAGGCCTTTTCTGCCCCCCCAAAGGCAGATCAGCCTATTGTTATTAGGCCGATCAGCCCCCAGAGGGGGGCGGAAACCTCTAGGCGCCAGGGATCATTTATTTTTGTTTGTTTTTTAGAGGTGGGGAGCGACCCTTCCTCGCTCCCCTGGGGGTCAAATTGTATTTAGACCATTACTTCCCCCCTTGGGGCAGATCGGCTGATTTTTGTTAGGCCAATCTTCCCCCAAGGGGGGCAGAAACCACTAGGCACCGGGGATTGTTTTTGTGCCAATTTCACGCAAGGGGAGCAACCCTCTAGGCAAGGGTCCCTCCCATGGGGGGGGGGTGTCAAATTTATTTTAGGCAATTTCTGCTCCCCTTGGGGGCAGATCGGTGTATTTCTATTAGGCCGATCTTCCCCGGGGGGCAGAAACCACTTAGGCACCAGGGATTAGTGTGTGTGTATGTGTGTGTTTTCTTTAAGGTGGCAGCCCCTTGGGTAAGGGTCGCTCCCCATGGGGGCACATTACTGTTGCCCATATCTGCCTCCCTTGTGGGCAGGTTGGCCTATCTTTGGAAGGCCAATCTGCCCCCAATGGGGGGCAGAAAGCCCACCAGAGTCCAGGGAAGTTTTTTTTTTTTTTAAATAAGAGGGTGGGGGAATGGCCGTACCCCCACCTCAAATAAATGGGGCCAAAGTTGTTCTGTGTGGTGGTGGCTACCAAACAGTATGGGCCTGGGAATGCCCCCATCCCAACTGAAGGGGGTAACAGTCTTTCAGCTCTCCCCTGCACACTAAAACATCTTATCCCACAGCAAGCAAGAAGACATTTGATTATTTTGGATTTTGGTTTTACATTTGGTCCATGAGAGCTTGGCTAATTCTCAAAATTGTCCCACTTGGAATGGTGAGGGCTGCACTTTATGGACTTTGGGACGCTGCCATGTAGGAAAATCCACAGGAACTAGACACGTGAAAACTAAACATATGGGTGATTCCAGGATGGTGTGTTTCACATGCACCGCGCCATTTTCTTACCCACAATGCCCTGCAAACCTCCAACTTTGCTGGAAATCACACATTTTTCCCTCATTTTTGTGATGGAACCTTCCGGAATCTGCAGGAATCCACAAAATTCCTACCACCCAGCATTGTCTCATCTAAACCGATAATATTTCTGCTGCACTTGTCAGCCTAAAAATGTTTTTTTTCAAACTGCCCTTTTTGACCCGCTTTGGTTCCCCCTCAATTTCAACATGTTTTTGGCTCTTCCCTGTCACAAGCACTTGACCCACCTACACAAATGAGGTATCATTTTTACCGGGAGACTGAGGGTAAGTTGGGTGGTATGAAATTTGTCCCACTGTGGTGATCCCACAGAGAAATGTGGAAAAAAATATGATTGTTTTAGCTAAATTTGAGGTTTGCTGAGGATTCTGGGTAAAAAAACATTTGGGGATCGACGCAAGTCAGACCTTCCTGGACTTCCTCCGGTGTCTAGTTTTCAGAAATGTCTGGGTTCGGTAGGTTTCCCTAGATGGCTTCTGAGCCCAGGACCAAAAAACCCAGGTGCCCCTGCAAAAACAGGTAGTTATGTATTTGATAATTTTGATGTGTCCAGATAGTCTTTTGGGGCATTTCCTATCGTGGGCAGTAGGCCTAACCACAAAAGTGAGGTACCATTTTTATCGGGAGACGAGGGGGAACGCTGGCTGGAAGGAAATTTGTGACTCCTCTCTGATTCCAGAACTTTCTTTCACAGAAATGATAGGAAAAAGTGTTTTTTGGGCCAAATGTTTAGGTTTGCAAAGGATTCTGGGTAACAGAATCTAGTCAGAGCCCCACAAGTCACCCCATCTTCGATTCCCCTAGGTGTCTAGTTTTAAAAACTGCGCAGATTTGCTAGGTTTCCATAGGTGCCGGCTGAGCTAGAGGCCAAAATCCACAGCTAGGCACTTTGCAAAAAACAGCTCTGTTTTCTTTGCGAAAATATGATGTGCCCACGTTGTGTTTTGGGGCATTTTCTGTTGCGTGCGCTAGGCCTACCCACACAAGTGAGGTACCATTTTTATCAGGAGACTTGGGGGAACACTGATTGGAAGTACATTTGTGGCTCTTCTCTAATTCCAGAGCTTTCTGTCACCGAAATGATAGGAAAAAGGTTTTTTGGACCAAATGTTGAGGTTTGCAAAGGATTCTAGGTAACAGAACCTGGTCAGAGCCCCACAAGTCACCCCATCTTCGATTCCCGTTGGTGTCTATTTTTCAAAACAGTCCAGGTTTGCTAGGTTTCCTTAGGTGCCGGCTGAGCTAGAGGCCAAAATCCACAGCTAGGCACTTTGCAAAAAACTGCTCTGTTTTCTTTGTGAAAATGTGATGTGCCCATGTTGTGTTTTGGGGCATTTCCTGTCGCGGGCGCTAGGCCTACCCATGCAAGTGAGGTACCATTTCTACTGGGAGACTTGGGGGAACACAGAATAGCAAAACAAGTGTTATTGCCCCTTGTCTTTCTCCACATTTTTTCCTTCCAAATTTAAGACAGTGAGCAATAAAGACGTCTATTTGAGAAATGCCCTGTAATTCACATGCTAGTATGGCCACCCCGGAATTCAGAGATATGCAAATAACCACTGCTTCTCAACACCTTATCTTGTGGCCATTTTGGAAATACAAAGGTTTTCTTGATACCTATTTTTCACTTTTTATATTTCAGCAAATGAATTGCTGTATACCCGGTATAGAATGAAAATCCATTGCAAGGTGCAGCTCATTTATTGGCTCTGGGTACGTACGGTTCTTGATGAACCTACAAGCCCTATATATCCCCGCAACAAGAAGAGTCCAGCAGACATAACGGTACATTGCTTAAAAAAATCTGACATTTCGCAGGAAAAAGTTACAGAGTAAAACGTGGATTAAAATGGCTGTTTTTTTCACCTCAATTTCAATATTATTTTATTTGAGCTGTTTTTTCTGTAGGAAACACTTGTAGGATCTACACAAATGACCCCTTGCTGAATATAGAATTTTGATAACTTTTCAGAAATGCTTAGATTTCTGGGATCCTGCATTGGCTTCTCACCCATTTCTGTCACTAACTGGAAGGAGACTGAATGCACAAAAAATAGTAGAAATGGGGTGTGTCCCAGTAAAATGTCAAAATTGTGTTGAAAAATGGGGTTTTCTAATTCAAGTCTGCCTGTTCCTGAAAGCTGGGAAGTTGATGATTTTACCGCCGCAAACCCTTTGTTGATGCCATTTTCAGGGGAAAAACCACAAGCCTTCTTCTGTAGCCCTTTTGTCCAATTTTTTGAAAAATACTAAATTTTCGCTGTAGTTTGGCTAATTTCTTGGTCTCCTTCAGGAGAACCCACAAAGTCTGGGTACCTCTAGAATCCCTAGGATGTTGGAAAAAAGGACGCAAATTTAGCATGGGTAGCTTATGTGGAGAAAAAGTTATGAGGGCCTAAGCGCGAACTGCCCCAAATAGCGAAAAAAAGGCTTGGCACAGAAGGGGAAAAGGCCTGGCAGTGAAGGGGTTAAAGGATGGCTAGCAGGACATGAGTGGTCCAAGCTGATGAAGTTTGTTGTCTTGGTGCTGTCTCCGATCTGTGGGTCACTCACACTATGTCATATCTTTCTTGGGCTGGAAGGAAGTGTGAAAGAAAGTAATTTCTGGTTCCCTGTGAAAAGCCCAGCTAGGCAACATATGTGCATTAGCATGTTTGAGTTAGACATTTTAAATGACGGTCTTGAAAACCTTTCTAAAAGACATTCTTGTCACCTGTGAATAAAAGTTATATAATCATAGTATTTTTACCACAAGAATTATGTTTCTAGAGTTCAACTTACATATTTTGAATTTAAATGCTATGCAACCAGACTTTATTTTAAAATGGCTTAGAGACATCTGACTTACCTAATATGAGATTTAGTACTTACATGCCAAAACCAATATCTCTTTACATTTTAACGATCAGTCCTTAAACAAAATGTGACGTGGAGTATTTCAATTTGTTTTCTATGTTTTCATTTCAACATGATGAAAGCTTAACTGTTGTACACAGAAGATATTTGGCTTTTTTCCCGCCTGACTTATAAAAAATGGGCCCATTACTTTAGTCAAAAACTTTACCACGTTGAAGGAGTTATATGCCCTGAGGGACTGTTGAACCCCTCTTACTGCCCAGTGGCCATTAATATCAGCAGCTCAAGTCCATAAAAAGCAAAGCCTAATAAGAAACAAAATCCGGGGGGCACACACAAAAAGGCAGATTCCTTTAGCAATATATGATTAAAACACTGTCAGGGTTACCCCCCAATTCTGTGACATTCTAATCGGAGCTGCATTTGATGGTAGTCACTAATTCTTACATTTTGGATGTTTTGAAGGACTAGGAATCAGAATGAAACAATTAGGGAAACCTAAACACATCTAAGGGTGAGTTGTCCCATGCTGAAATCATTGCAAGAACTCCAATCAGTGATAATTATTCGATCTCAATTATTAAACCCTTTGATCTTTCTTCCGAATTCCTTCTTTGACTAACCTCAACATTCACCCACCTTGCATGGAATTTACTGCCAATTTTTCAAATATGTTTTTGTGGGGTCGCCATTGAGAAAACCTCAATGGTGAGTGGTTCTCTCCTTCTATTGTCCAATATCTTTAGTGTCTGAAAAACTGCTCATTACTGACACTTCATCTCCTCTACCATCCATTTCTTCTCCTCCTATTATCAACTAACTGTAATCTGTTTGCTCTCTTATCACCACACATGATGTCACTCTCACCACACAGTATGTCACTCTCACCACTGCTCTGGTAATAAGGTATAAACTGCTATGCTGTACAATAATACTTATTGTATCTATTGGACTAGTGTTCCCTTAGTGGAGCCCACAAGGCTTTCTACAAGTTGAAGGCCTTCACGGATCAGTCCTGGTTCATTACTATTCTCTCCCTACACCATCTCAGTTGGGGTTTAATCTCTTCCTGCTCTAATCATGTGTTTCTGACTGTCTCACCACAATTCAACATTAGATTGTGCTCAAAATCTTTATGCTGAATTCTCCAAATTAGACACTCTGAATTTTTTCTTCCCCCTCTCCACATATTGCCTCACCTAATTCTATCCACTTCCCCCCAATATCATGACCCTCTTCACATCAGCTAGAAATCTAGGGGCATGTCTCAACCCTTTCCATAACACTAAACAGTTTAAGAATACTTAATTACATTACCCTATTGCGCTGGACTGCTTATGAGCCTCCCTCAACATTCCTTCTCCAAAATTTGTTAACAGAACATTAATCAACTGTCACAGAAATATATCCCTCTGTCCTTTTCATGAATTTGGTGGCGGCTTTCGGCTGTAAAATTGTTTATTATTGCAATCTACAAGTGACCCAGCACACTACTCAGGAAATTTACAAACTGTCAACCAGAGGCTGCTGGTCACACCTTACCCGCCTTGTGCCGCAGCTTTCGTATTTGAATCATTCTCTCTTCTGGGCCCTTGTAAGTCAATACTCTCAGAGATCCGATCTTGTCCCTGGCTCTATTAGCTTAAAATTAGATGACAAGCCACTTTATACACTTATAATGAAAGAGCCAGTACAGAAGCATATTTCATCCGTTGTGAACAGATCTGTCATGAAACTGCGTTACTTAACTTGTCTTTCTGTTTCTTGTTTTTGATGTTGAGAGAGCGTAGTTTAAACATTACCTATTTTAGATGTGAAATGCTTATATTTAACAATGCTGCATTAAAAATATTATTCATTGAAACTTATTTTAAACGTGGAGAATTTTTCACATGCATAAACTAATGTCGACTGTAAGAAATAATTGCTTGTATTATGATTAACTGAAAATATTAACTTGTATAAAGATTGCATTTTATTAGAATCCATACATCTTAAGTTAGCGTGTGTCGAAAACTAACTGTGTAGCTCTCATATTAAAGCGTATTTTTCTGTTTCCTCAGTGTGCTGAACTCGCAAAGGCCATGACCCAGCATTTGTTCTTTCCTCCGCTTATTGTATCATTTACAGTTATATTCCCATCCGCATGCTAGCAGCTTTAATATAAAATTATAAGCTTTGCAACAAATATGGACACTTTCAAGGACATCGAATCACGGAAAAGAGAACTCTTGACCCGAAGAGCGTGCCAGAAAATGAAGTAACCCCGGATGTGCCACCTACGAAAAACGTCAATTATGAAGACCAATTAGAAGAATGTAAATTATCATAGAATGACAAGTGCATTTCTTAATGTACAATTTGATAGGTTACAGATAATGGGGTGTAGTGACTGTCCAATAGAATTTTGGGGGAATGTATTACAAAAAAGGGATAAAAACTCATGACACAAGAGACAAGACGCATTAGGTAGGGAATGATATCGATTGCATCCAGAAACTCTGTCACTCTATTTGGTGATTTGAGACTTAGACAAAACCATCCTCACCCTTAGTAGTCCCTTTACATTTTCCTCCTTATGAGGGAAGTGCCCCCTGCCTTTAGATTAGATAGACTGACGGCGATCTAACTGATGTCCTGAAGACGAAGACTGATCCTGTATGCTGACCTATTTCGAGGAGGGTAATTATACTGTTGCTAATGGAAATTCATTTGTTTGCCTTTTCTTTCTAGGTACCAACTGCTGTGTATTTTTGAATAGAGACCTTAGTTAGATATTTTCCAAATTGATGTTCTAAATTGTTTTGCATGAAGCCCAACATGCTGATGCTAATTAGTGGCTAGATGAGGCATTCACCTTGACTGACGTAACTGACTTGACTGACGTGGTGCTATGTTGAACTAAGACATATAAGAGGTTCTATGCATTTTGATTTGTTTACCTCCTTATTACTATCTTATGTTTGTGATCATTGCATTGTTGAAACCTTATCATAGTTGCCGCATTGTGACTATGCCCTTTTGCTTCTTGGTTTTGAGATTAATACATCTGCTATTAGATTGTAATCAATAGGGAATAAAATTCACAAAACTTCAATAAGGTGTGGTTATTTATGACTGAAAGGTCATGGTTGCGCTTATTGTATCATTAACAGTTATATTCCCATCCGCATGCTAGCAGCTTTAGTATAAAATTATAAGCTTTGCAACAAATATGGACACTTTCAAGGACATCGAATCACGGAAAAGAGAACTCTTGACCCGAAGAGCGTGCCAGAAAATGAAGTAACCCCGGATGTGCCACCTACGAAAAACTTCAATTATGAAGACCAATTAGAAGAATGTAAATTATCATAGAATGACAAGTGCATTACTTAATGTACAATTTGATAGGTTACAGATATGGGTGTAGTGACTGTCCAATAGAATTTTGGGGGAATGTATTACAAAAAAGGGATAAAAACTCATGACACAAGATACAAGACGCATTAGGTAGGGAATGATATCGATTGCATCCAGAAACTCTGTCACTCTATTTGGTGATTTGGAACTTAGACAAAACCATCCTCACCCTTAGTAGTCCCTTTACATTTTCCTCCTTATGAGGGAAGTGCCCCCTGCCTTTAGATTAGATAGACTGACGGCGATCTAACTGATGTCCTGAAGACGAAGACTGATCCTGTATGCTGACCTATTTCGAGGAGGGTAATTATACTGTTGCTAATGGAAATTCGTTTGTTTGCCTTTTCTTTCTGGGTACCAACTGCTGTGTATTTTTGAATAGAGACCTTAGTTAGATGTTTTCCAAATTGATGTTCTAAATTGTTTTGCATGAAGCCCAACATGCTGATGCTAATTAGTGGCTACATGAGGCATTCACCTTGACTGACGTAACTGACTTGACTGATGTGGTGCTATGCTGAACTAAGACATATAAGAGGTTCTATGCATTTTGATTTGTTTACCTCCTTATTACTATCTTATGTTTGTGATCATTGCATTGTTGAAACTTTTCATAGTTGCCGCATTGTGACTTTGCCCTTTTGCTTCTTGGTTTTGAGATTAATACATCTGCTATTAGATTGTAATCAATAGGGAATAAAATGTACAAAACTTCAATAAGGTGTGGTTATTTATGACTGAAAGGTCATGGTTGCGCCGAAGGTGTACTAATGTCTAAAGTGAAATATATTGTGGTGATATATGTTGACAATATTATTGATATATTGATTGATATATTGATCAGTTATCTCGTCTTACGGTGTCTCACCACTGGGTCAAAAGATTCATCGGCCTAAAACGAGTCCCGATGTGTATAAATTAACATAGAAGGACGCGTTAGCAGTTCTGGTAGCAGAGCGACGGTTCGGCCCTTGGGGGCCCTAGGACGGAGTTTTATTGTTTAATTTGTTTTTCTGTGATAATGCAATTTGGAGAGATGATGGGTTGCTAGGTTCGCCATGGCTTTCCCGGGATCTCGGAGCCTGCCTAAATGAGTTGGGAATGTTCTCGGCACCATAGTATGTGTGGTTAGGGTCTTTGCGCTTGCTTAAGCTTATGCATCTTGCAGGTGGTTGTGAAAGTTTTGTGTGTATTTAGGCCAAATTGAGTGTTGTTTAGCAGGAGTAGGCGTACTCCACAGTATGAGAGTAGGGAAGTTGGCATACTTCATGTGAATGTAGCGCTTGTTGCTCAAAATTATCCACGTGGTTGACTATCGTGTACGGACCTGTTGAGGTCTAAGACTCCAGAGTATGATGATAAATATGGTTTATGTTGTAATCTGTGCGGTTTAATAGGTCAATCGGGCGTGGTTGACAAGTCGAGCTTGAGTTATGATGTATGTGTGAAACCTTCGATGGAGATTTGACAAATTCTAAGGTGCACTAGAAGGAGTCATTGACAAGTCGAGAGTAGGATTTGCAGGTCGAATTCTGCTTGCGTATATGGGAACTGAGAAGGAGAGAGTAGCGGCTGAGGCTTCAAGTGAAATCTCTGTAAAGTTCTGAAGCGAATGTGTTACCCTCCCTGTAGTAAACCAACAGATTTGTGTTGTAATTTTAAGGTGCTCGCAATAATTCGCATTAGTTTGTATGAGTTGTAAGGGGTCAGTGAAGAGTGGACGAGCCGCAAGACTTTGTCAGCTGCAGTGTGTGTGAGTGTGACGTCAGTGGTGCCGCGCTGAGATAGGTCAGATGCCGAGAGGGGTCGCGCACGGATTGGCTGCCGTCCGTGAGAGGCAATAGGTTGAGAAAGGGCAGGTGAAGAGTTTCCTGGGAATTAAGCCATTTCTGATTAAATACGAAATAAAGAATTGCAAAAATGAATTTTGTCAAGGCATTCAAAAGCACTCTAAAAGGAGATGTATATATTGTAGCAACTGATGGTGAACCTACACCACCTGAGGGTACTCCGGCTTACATAGTGATGGAAGAAAAAGGTGTCGCACCTTGTTTATGGATGAAACAGTGGTGCAAATTAACGGAAAAGGAAGGGTGTTTAGCGTTTCCAGAGCATGGGACGTTTAATCCAAAGGTATTAGAAAACCTGAGGTGGATGTTAAGTACACAGAAGCCACCTCCGAGACCGGCACAATATGAGGCTTTAGCGATTTGGGACTTAATGGCTCTTAGACACAGACAAGAAAGGTTTCAGAGGAGGCTGAAAAGGGCAGAAAAATCATATGCGGAAGCTAGGTGGGACAATGAGAATAAAATGTGGAGAAGGGGAATCGTAGATGGGTTGAAGTTATTTCCGGCAATAACCCAGGGAGAAGAGACACAGGGAAAGAAAGCCTCTGGTAAAACCAACAAAGATTCTGGCAAAACTAAAGAAAATAAGAGGTCCTGGGAAGAGGAAGATGATTCAGATGATGAGGAATTTATGGATAGATTGTTACATGATCGTCCGCCACCGTATGCGGTGAGTGACAGCGCTCCAAGCACTAGCTTGGACCCTGGGAACCAGACGCAGGAGAAGGGAGTTACTGATACGGTACAGACTAGCGATACAGCTTTGATACAGAATGGTGTCAGTGTACCTACTGCACCAGACTTGCCGATACAGTTGCAGCCTCCACCGCAGACAAAAAGAATTTACCCTGATGTCCCAGTGCTTGAGACTACTACGAACTTGATAGTGCTGCCAGACCCGATATACACAAAGCCAAAGTTAATACAGATTGCATCGACCCCGAAGCTAGTGTCTCAACCGCCACAGCTGATACCTGGGTATAACCCTGTAGCAGGACCACCGTTAGTACCTGTACCGGGTACACTGGAGCAGACCTATGGTGTTGCAGCTCCTAGAAGTCTGAGTTCAGGTCAAACACCTGCCGCTATATCGTTACCTATTACTGTTGGTCCCCCAGTGCAATTATATGCGCAAGATAAGACAGGGACGTGTGATCAGGGAGTTATGACTCAGGAAGCGATAAGAGGAGGGCCTATGAGAACTACACAGATAATGGCCCCGGGAGAGCAAGTTAATGAGCCACTAAGACCTTTGATGGACCTTAGTCCAGTAGGGGCACCTCTTGAAGCAATGCGTCAAGCAGGGTTGGGAGTTTTGACTCCCCAAACCATGAGTACAAATACTTCACACTCTCCAATGATACATGCAGGGAACATTTCACTGCATGGTTTTACAATACAACAGTTAAATGAATGGTTAGAGAAAACTTGTACCTCACAAAAGACTACATTAACCACACTTGAAACTGAAAAAGAAAAACAAGACGAAAACCTGAATTTTGTACGACTAGGAGCAGAAGCTGCCGAGTTAGTGGAAGGAACGATGGGAGTAAATAGGTTGGAATCATACACTGAGGCAGAATTGAGATACTTATGTCCCAAAATTACTAAAGAGGTAGGCAAAGTACATCAGAGGTTAGCGAATCTGGCAGATAAATATAACATCGATAGCGGAAACACTAAACATTTGAAAAGAAGTTACAGATTAGATTTTGACTCCAAAGATTTTGAACACATGAGATCTGCAGGCATGAAGGCACACCTGAGAGAACTGTTGCAAAGTGCACAGATTTGGGGTGCATTAGAGAAATAGGAAGGCCGATGGGCAAAGAAAAGAGATAAGGGAAAGGGAGATAGCCCAGGGTCCAATAAAGTTGGGACCACACCTAATCTAGATTCAGTAAAAATCTTACCTATAAGAGAGACAGCTGGTGGTGTTTTAGTGCATGTGCCATGGACTAGAGGAGACATTTTGGACCATATTTATACTTTTTGACGCAAAACTGCGCCAACGCAGTTTTGCGTCAAAAAAATTAGCGCCGGCTAACGCCATTCCGAAGCGCCATGTGGGCGCCGTATTTATTGAATGACGTTAGCCGGCGTTAGCCGCCGGCGCTGTCTGGTGTGCGTTAAAAAAAACGACGTACACCAGGCAGCGCCGGCGTAGGGGGAAAATGGCGTATGGGCGTCCAGAAATGGTGCAAGTCAGGCTGAGGCAAAAAAATCGCCACAACCCGATTTGCGCCATTTTTTTGCGACGCCCATCCCCCATTGAAATGACCCCTGTCTTAGCAAAGACTGGAGTCATGCCCCCTTGCCCAATGGCCATGCCCAGGGGACTTCTGTCCCCTGGGCATGGTAATTGGGCATAGTGGCATGTAGGGGGGCACAAATCAGGCCCCCCTATGCCACAATTTTTTTAACAAAAAAATACTTACCTGGACTTACCTTAATGTCCCTGGGGTGGGTCCCTCCATCCTTGGGTGTCCTCCTGGGGTGGGCAAGGGTGGCAGGGGTGTCCCTGGGGGCAGGGGAGGGCACCTCTGGGCTCATTCTGAGCCCACAGGTCCCTTAACGCCTGCCCTGACCCAGGCGCTAAAATCCGGCGCTAATGCAGGTTTTTTAGACCCGCCCACTCCCGGGCGTCATTTTTGCCCGGGAGTATAAATACGACGCATATGCATCGGAGTAATTTTTTAAGACGGGAACGCCTACCTTGCATATCATTAACGCAAGGAAGGTGTTCACGCAAAAAAATGACGCTAACTCCATGAACTTTGGCGCTAGACGCATCTAACGCCAAAGTATAAATATGGAGTTAGTTTTGCGTCGAATTTGCGTCGAATTTGCGTCGAAAAAAACCACGCAAATTCGGCGCAAACGGAGTATAAATATGCCCCTTTATCCTTTACGAATGATTATCCTAGGCTAAGAGAGAAGCCGATCGAGTGGTATCAATAGACGGATAGGTTCGTGAAGCTTGCAAAGTGTCTCTGGGAAGACTTGAATACTTTGTTTGAGATTATTGTTCCGCCAGATTTGTGGCTCGAGTGCAAGAGAGGGGTAGATTGGCCCACAAAGGAGCCGGCAAGAGATAAGGTGACTGGAGCACCTTCAGAAGAGGTGATGAAATATTATCATAAAGTAAATGAGTTCTTGAAACAAAAGGTGTCGCCGAAGGTGACCGATTGGCAGAAAATCGACCGGACCTCTCAAGAGGTTAAGGAGTCAATACATGCGTATTACGAGAGATTATTAAAAGTGTTCAAACATTACAGTGGTACTGAGACTATCGACCCGAAGGACATGAATCACCTAGTGTTTAGGTTCGTCGAAGGGCTGAGACCGGAGGTCAGCCAGATGATTAAGAATCATTTGATTTGTTGGCAAGCTAAACCGATTGATGAAGTGTTGCAGTATGCGAAATACTGTAGTGATGAGATTGAGTTGAAGCAGAAAAAGTTGAAGGAGAAAGTGATGGTGATGCAGATAAGGGCTGCACAAGCTGGAATACAGGGGTATGGAGTTCAGCAAATGATACAGCAACAACTGCAAATGAATGGTGTGTTTCAGGCACAGCCGAGAGGCAGAGGTCGAGGGTTTGTGAACCGCGGTTCGGACATGAATAATGTTGTTATTCAAAACGACGGTCATGGAATGAAAAGGAAGTCACCATGTCATGCGTGCGGGGCGTGGGGCATTGGAAACGGGATTGTCCGAATGTGGTGCAGGATGGTGCAGTTCAGCAAAGCATTAACGTCGGTACATTACGAAATCCACGAGGTCCAAAAGGGAGACATCAAAACCCAAATTTTCAGAATAATCTGGTACAAATGCCAGGGGTACAACCCATGCAGCAGATGCAAATGCCGCGTTTTCAGTCAGTATCAATGCAACCAGTGCAGCAGCAGATTCCTATGGTGCCTAGACAGCAAATGCAATTACCCATGGCTCCGATGGGACAGCAACAGGTGATGCTTCCTCAGCAGGTCACAGGCCAGGTAACCAATCAAAACAACACTGTGCAACAATTCCCATTACGAGGTGAAAGTGGCATGAATGAGGATTGGTCAGATGACAGCTCAGACAGTGAAGAGTGCAGGCTTGCAGCATCTTTAGAGGTGGATCAGAGAGGCCCATATGTAGAGGGAAAAGTAATGGGCTATAAGGTTTCATTTTTGGTCGACACAGGAGCTACACGCTCTACAGTTCGAAGTGCAGAAGTCCCGAGATTACCTTTCTCAGGGCGTACTATACGAGTGGTTGGTGTGGCAAACCAGTACCTGACTAATCCGATTACTGATCCGGTGCAAGTTGAAATTGGTAATTTCCAAGGCCTGCATAGATTTGTCGTATGCGATTCAAGCCCAGTATCCTTACTAGGAAGAGACTTACTATGTAAGACAAAATGTTCGATTACCTGTTCCAATGATGGAATAGAAGTACAAACAAACAGCGATGATGAGGGAGATGAGAGTCAATTCATAGAGGAAGGAGGAGAGACTAATGAAGACTACCCTTTGATTACTTTATTCCCAATGCATACTTTGATCGACCTACCTGTGGATTTACAAGGGACCGTAACAGAGAAAGTGTGGGATTTGACTGGGAAAGCAGTAGGGTTGATAAAGGGAGTAGAACCAGTCAAGGTTCACATAAAGCCGAATGCAGTGTTCCCACAAGTACCACAATACCACATGACCCAGGATGTCCTCATTGAGGTGTCACAAATAATTGCAGATTTTCTCAAACAGGGAGTCCTAAAAGAAGTTTTGAGCAGTCCGTGCAACTCTCCCATTATGGGTTTGAATAAGCCCTGTGGGAAAGTTCGAATTGTGCAGAATTTGAGAAAAATAAACGAAATTGTGATAAAATGCTGCCCTGTGGTACCTAACCCAGCAGTAATAATGTTCCAGGTTCCTTGTGATGCTGAATGGTTTACTGTAGTAGACCTATCACAAGCATTTTTTTCGATACCCCTTCATGAAGACAGTCAATATTTGTTCAGTTTCAAATTCCTGGATAAGGTGTACAGTTGGTGCAGAATTCCTCAGGGTTTTTCTGAGTCACCATCCATCTTCAATCAGATATTGAAGAAGGATTTAGAACCTCTTGTGCTGTCTTTTAATTCGACTCTTGTGCAATACATTGATGATTTGCTGATTGCATCTAAAACCAGAGACAGTTGTAAATATGATACCATTGCATTGTTGAATCATCTGGGAAAGAATGGACACAAGGTGTCACCCAGAAAGTTGCAATACTGTCAAAAAGAAGTGAAATACTTGGGACATCTGATTGAGAAAGAGTCCCGAAGAATATCAAAGGAAAGAATAACAGCTGTTTTGCAGATGAATCCCCCAATAACAAAAAGGGACGTCAGGATGTTTTTGGGAATGGTGGGCTACTGTCGCCAGTGGATACCCAACTTCTCGATCATCTCAAAACCTTTAATAAAATTGACAGGAAAAGAAGTCAAGGACGAACCATACACAATAACTTTGACAAAAGAGGAGCTTGAATCATTTCTAGAATTGAAGGAATGCATGTGCAGGGCACCAGCATTAGGAATGCCTGATTATGAAAAACCTTTTCTGTTGTTCTGTCATGAACGTGATGCTTGTTCTTTGTCTGTTTTAACACAGGTCCACGGAGATGCAAATCGCCCTGTAGCATATTTTTCAGCTACCTTGGACCCTGTCGCAGCAGCCTTACCGGGTTGTTTGCGGGCAGTTGCAGCAGTTGGTCAAAGCCTTTCACAATGTGAAGGCATAGTCATGGGATACCCTCTGACAGTAATGGCTCCACATTCAGTTGAAATTCTGTTGACACGAACTAAGACACAACACATGACAAATGCACGACTCACTAGATATGAGACGATTATACTGGGGTCACCAAATGTCACACTAAAGAGATGCACTGTGCTGAACCCTGCAACCTTACTTCCCAATGAAAATACAGAAATCAAAGATGGGGAAGAATTTGAGCATGATTGTCTTGAGGTGACTGAGCTCTGTACCAAACCTCGCCCAGACACACTGGATACCCAGTTAAAAGAAACCGATTACATTATGTTTGTTGATGGGTCCTGTCTAAGAGATTCAGCAGGAACATTGAGAGCCGGTTACGCAGTATGTACCATAACTGGCATTGTCGAAGCCTCCTGGCTCGAGAAAGTGTTTTCTGCACAGGTGGCAGAATGAATAGCTCTTACAAAAGCATGCCACGCAGCTGTAAATTTGAAAGTCACTATCTATACTGACAGCAGATATGGATTTGGAATTGTGCATGATTTTGGCCAACTCTGGTCACAGAGGGGTTTCATGACCTCTTCTGGTTCTCCTGTGAAAAATGGCGAACAAATAAGAGATTTGTTACATGCGATTCAGTTACCTCTTGAAATTGCCGTGGTGAAGTGCAGTGCCCACACCAGATCACAAGATTTTGTGTCAATGGGAAACAGCTATGCAGATCAGGTCGCAAGATTTTGTGCATTAAATTGTATATCATTTAAGGAGCAGTGGGAATTGTTACCACAACCTGAAAACGACACAAGTTTAAGTCTAGCATTACGAGTGGTTGATACCTTAGACGAACTAAAGACATTACAAAGTCGTGCTAGCAAAGAAGAAAAACTTTCCTGGCAGAGAATGCAGTGTGTACAAAGGGCAGATGATTTGTGGGTTTCAGAAGAGGGAAAACTGGTTCTGCCAAATAGTCTTTTGTCGCAGTTTGCACGGTTATACCATGGGCAGGCCCATCTAGGAAGAGACGCCATGATCAGATCCTTTAAGATTGATTGGTTCAATCCAAAATTCAGACATGCTGCAGAAATCACTTGCCACAGATGCGTCATCTGTCAACAGATGAATGCTGGAAAAGGAACTGTGGTAACTTTGAGCCACATTGGGAGAGCTGGAGGTCCATTCAACAAAATGCAAATGGATTTTATCGAAATGTCTGTTTGTGGAGGATTGAAGTACGTGTTGGTGATTGTGTGTGTTTTCAGTCATTGGATTGAGGCATATCCCACACGTAGGAATGACAGTCTTACAGTTGCAAAACTACTACTCAGAGAACTGATACCAAGATTTGTGTTTCCGGTTTCTATAGAATCAGATAGGGGGAGACACTTCGACAATGAGGTGATTAAACTTCTGTGTGCCGCACTCAACATTGAACAAAAGTTGCATTGTAGCTATCGCCCTGAAGCATCAGGACTAGTTGAACAGATGAATGGTACCTTAAAATCAAGAATAGCAAAAATTTGTGCTGCAACAAACATGAAATGGCCAGATGCTTTACCTCTAGTACTGATGTCTATGAGAAACACCCCAGATAAGAAAACTGGACTGTCCCCCCATGAAATCCTCATGGGCAGAGCAATGAGATTACCAGCGGTACCTGCAAATGCACTAGTAAATATTACAGATGATATGGTGTTGGATTACTGCAAAGATTTGGCTGACGTGATTCGCTCTTTCTCTCACCAGGTGGAAGCTAACGCGTTGCCACCAATTGGCGAACCTGGTCATTCTCTGCAAGCTGGAGATTGGGTGGTTGTCAAGAAGCATGTAAGAAAATCGTGTCTTGAGCCGCGTTGGAAGGGACCGTATCAAGTAATATTGACGACCACCACTGCTGTGAAGTGTGCCGGGGTTCCCAACTAGATACATGCTAGTCACACAAAAAGGGTAACGTGTCCTGTTGAAAAGGAACTTGAAGTTTCTGGTACAGCAACTTCAGGAAGAGAAATCTCAGAGTCAGAGATCAGTCAAGAAGGAACTGAGACTACTAGAGAGCCCACTGAGAACAGCCTTGTCCCTCAAACTGTCAATGAGTACGAGAGAGGTGATAGAGTGCCTATCTCAGTTGAGGCAGCAGGAGAACTAAGTCAAGGAGAGGTTCTCCCAGAAGTAGACAAATACGGATTAGAGTCCGAACTCAGCATAGTACCAGAAGACGAAAGAGAAGGAGAAATTGTAGATACAAATCAAAACGTGTCAGAGTCTCCTGAACCAGTTGCAGGTCCGTCAAGAGAAAACACCATATCACAAGAGGAGGGTGCTGTCCAATGTCCTGAAAGGAAACATCGAACCCAGACACATAGAGGTGATAATTGGCCAGACAAATCACATCCTAAAATAAGAGAGGTATCGAATGACACAATAATAGAAGAAAGTGATACTTCACAAGCAGATGATCTGAGTGAAGGAGAGCAACAAGGTGAACGAAGGTTAAAAAGAAAAAGAATAGCAAACAGAAGATATACAGGTCCTGAATGGGCATATGCTACAACCTCTGAATGGCAACAAGAATTCTTAGCATTCTGTTTTGATCGAGAAGTACCAGGCCAATATAACGGTACCTGAAGACATCCAAAGGGAAACTCTGCAAAAATTTAAAATCGTGAAAGTTGAAAAGAAAAAGAGACTTTAGAAACTACTGGAAAGTGACACTAAACCCGGATTTAACTTTAAAGAAACCTGATTACGGCAAACGGCTAACCGGAATTGACGAAAAAGGGTCCTGGAGTGAGTGAAGACGCTGTAATACGCAAATATTTTTTTTTTCTCTTCTTTTCTTTTTCTCCTCAAGTTGATTGTTGAACTGCTATTCTGATTCTATACACACATGGCTTACAGTAGCAATGGAAGTAAGGTGTGTGCTTGGTTAGTTCTTATAATAGGTGTTGTATGTGCAGTAATGATTGTGTGAGTGATTGTGGGAATGCCATGGAGAGAGAAATAAACTATTAATGCAACTTTGAAACCTGAAACTACCACTACTAAACTATCACCGTGGGAGAGATTTGAGCAAGACGCAAGACACATGCATGAGGGAACTAATGCAAAAGGGGAACTTTCTACTAATGTCTTCTATCGCTTGTTAAATGAGTATGTGGAAACTATGGATGCGAAAGATTGTTATGTATGTACTAAAATCCCTTCATCTGTGCAGGAGGGAGTTACCTATCACAGCCTCCCTCTTACTTACGGAATTAGTTGCAGTTTGCTATTAACAAAATTCTATAATCAAGAGCATGTGCAGTACTTTTATTCAAATTTAGATGTTGTATTGCCTGTGATTGAATTCCTAAATAAATTAGCTAAAGAGCATGATATTAAAATAGTTAGAGGATTCTTTGAGCCAACACTTACATTTGGAACTGCTTATTCAGATCTCAATAATTTGACTAGCTTATTATCTGTAGAGAAAAGCTTCTTAGATCACACAGATGATAGACGCAAAGCACTGAAAGAAAGGTTAGAAAAAGGACTAGAAAAACGTACTTATGCAAATGATTATGCTTACACTGCAATCAAAACACAAGGCAAATTAGCTATAGATGCATTACACGTAGGTAGGCTCTGTATATATAGACCAAAATCTGATCAAGACAATTTGTTTGTAGGTACGAGTGAATGTAGGCATGTGTTTTTGTTTCAGAGTAAATGGACCTTTATGTTAAATGGACAAGATTCAGCAATCCCTGGAATCTATTATATTTGTGGACTGAATGCATATTACCATCTCCCTAAGGGATGGTATGGGACATGTTATTTGGGAATAGTATTTCCAAAGATATACCAGATTGATGACTTGAAACAAATACCTAAAACGGCTGAATTACAACATCCTAGACAAAAACGAGAATAGGTGGCGGCTGTCATTGATAATATATTTGGAGCCATAATCCCATCATTGGGGGTTATCTTAAATTCTATGAAAATTCAAAAGTTGTCTACTATTGTGGATAACATGCTGACAAATTTTACAGGAGCTATACTCCTGATGGATACTGAACTTGCTGCAAAAAGAGCTATGACTCTTCAAAATCGGCTTGCTTTAGACATTCTTTTAGCAAAGAGTAGAGGTGTTTGCAAAATGCTTAATGAGCGTCATTGTTGCTCATTTATTCCAGATAACAGTAAGAAAATTAGAAGCATGCTTACTAACCTTACCAGAGATAATACAGATTTGAAGGATTTGAAAGAACCTGGTGTTTGGGAGAAATTTGGGTAAGGAATTGTCCGAGTAGGGAGCTGGTTTACCAACATTTGGAATGGGGTACTTGCAAAAATTATGATGGGTCTATTAATTGTTTTAATTTGTCTATTAGGATTATGGGGGGCATGTAAAATCAATGACAAAGTAAAAAGAAATTGGACTAAAAGAACCAGAAGAAATGAAGAAAGAGAGAAAATGTTCAATGAAATATGGGAAAGCTCACATAAAGGGCAAGATGTTGAAATGCGTATTATGCGCAAAGTGAAAAATTAAACTCAGAGAGAAAGATTGTGTGATGACGAGCATCATCAGAGGAGGGATTGAGAGAGCGTAGTTTAAACATTACCTATTTTAGATGTGAAATGCTTATATTTAACAATGCTGCATTAACAATATTATTCATTGAAATGTATTTTAAACGTGGAGAATTTTTCACATGCATAAACTAATGTCGACTGTAAGAAATAATTGCTTGTATTATGATTAACTGAAAATATTAACACGTATAAAGATTGCATTTTATTAGAATCCATACATTTTAAGTTAGCGTGAGTCGAAAACTAGCTGTGTAGCTCTCATATTAAAGCATATTTTTCTGTTTCCTCAGTGTGCTGAACTCGCAAAGGCCATGACCCAGCATTTGTTATTTCCTCCGCTTATTGTATCATTAACAGTTATATTCCCATCCGCATGCTAGCAGCTTTAGTATAAAATTATAAGCTTTGCAACAAATATGGACACTTTCAAGGACATCGAATCACGGAAAAGAGAACTCTTGACCCGAAGAGCGTGCCAGAAAATGAAGTAACCCCGGATGTGCCACCTACGAAAAACTTCAATTATGAAGACCAATTAGAAGAATGTAAATTATCATAGAATGACAAGTGCATTACTTAATGTACAATTTGATAGGTTACAGATATGGGTGTAGTGACTGTCCAATAGAATTTTGGGGGAATGTATTACAAAAAAGGGATAAAAACTCATGACACAAGATACAAGACGCATTAGGTAGGGAATGATATCGATTGCATCCAGAAACTCTGTCACTCTATTTGGTGATTTGGAACTTAGACAAAACCATCCTCACCCTTAGTAGTCCCTTTACATTTTCCTCCTTATGAGGGAAGTGCCCCCTGCCTTTAGATTAGATAGACTGACGGCGATCTAACTGATGTCCTGAAGACGAAGACTGATCCTGTATGCTGACCTATTTCGAGGAGGGTAATTATACTGTTGCTAATGGAAATTCGTTTGTTTGCCTTTTCTTTCTGGGTACCAACTGCTGTGTATTTTTGAATAGAGACCTTAGTTAGATGTTTTCCAAATTGATGTTCTAAATTGTTTTGCATGAAGCCCAACATGCTGATGCTAATTAGTGGCTATATGAGGCATTCACCTTGACTGACGTAACTGACTTGACTGATGTGGTGCTATGCTGAACTAAGACATATAAGAGGTTCTATGCATTTTGATTTGTTTACCTCCTTATTACTATCTTATGTTTGTGATCATTGCATTGTTGAAACCTTATCATAGTTGCCGCATTGTGACTATGCCCTTTTGCTTCTTGGTTTTGAGATTAATACATCTGCTATTAGATTGTAATCAATAGGGAATAAAATTCACAAAACTTCAATAAGGTGTGGTTATTTATGACTGAAAGGTCATGGTTGCGCCGAAGGTGTACTAATGTCTAAAGTGAAATATATTGTGGTGATATATGTTGACAATATTATTGATATATTGATTGATATATTGATCAGTTATCTCGTCTTACGGTGTCTCACCACTGGGTCAAAAGATTCATCGGCCTAAAACGAGTCCCAATGTGTATAAATTAACATAGAAGGACGCGTTAGCAATGTCTACCTCAATTACTCAACCTTATTTGTATTACTCCCACATTCGTCTGTTTGTCACGCTGTACACCACTTTTGGCCTCTTGTGCAATATTTTTTCGATATATCACCTTCAACTCTAACACTCGGAATCATGGCCTAAGGCTCTGCTTCCGAATTGGTTAGAGTGGTATGTGATATTTTCTACAATTAATTTCCAACTCCCCAGGGTTCGCAATTTATCAGGTGTTAAAAATAGCACCTATTATGAAGTTTCAGAGAATATCATGATTACAGTGCTTACTGCACCAAAATCATCAGGTTACGGTAAACACGATATTGTTTTCAAATGATACATATTGGCAGGCTAGGTCTGCCAAAAGATGAAGAACTGGTAGGCATTAAATGCACCTGGTAATTACCTGGAACAGTAAATGCCACTCAACTCAGAATTCTGACCCCTGCACAGACAGAGATTTGCTCAACGGTTGGAAAACTCTAACTAACTTTGAATTCAGGCTCAAATTATACTTGCATACAAAATGATGAAACTGGGGACTATGCAATATTAATAGCTTCGCAAAAGTCTGTATTATGATGTGCATGTTCAATTGCAAGGAAAATGCTGACTTTCACATCTTTTTTATAGTTTTTGCAAGACATTTCCTAACGTTGCACGAAAACAAATCACAGCTTCACACATGCTGACATGTCACCTGTTTAGTACTGGAGGTTGAAAAAAAGCCATTGCACCATGCAAACCCCTTAAAGAATAAACCAAACCCAAATAGGGGTATCAGGCTTTTTGATGGGCAACAGCTGGCACAATAAAGCAATTTTGGAGTACCGAATATAGGGCCAGATGTAGCAAGCAGTTTTGCCCATTCTGTGTCTATGGGAAAATGTGTTCGTACATATGGCCCATAGTGCTCATATAGCTTTAAGTTCTCTTACATGCCTAGGCATTATACATATGTTCTATTTCATGTTATGATGTGATGTTTATCAATCGCTCATTGGTAGATTGAATATTTTGATACAAAATGGTGCTTGCTATGTTATGAACGCTGTATCAGTTAGTGCTGGAGCTGGGTCTTTTAACCCCTTTGCTGCCAGGCCTTTTCCCCCTCAGGTGCCAGGCCTTTTTGTTGGCTATTTGGGGCAGTTCACGCCTAGGCCCTCATAACTTTTTGTCCACGTAAGCTGCCCACCCCAAATATGCGCCCTTTTTTTCTAACATCCTTGGCATTGTAGAGTTTCCCAGAGATTGTGAGTTCCCCTGGAGGAGACCAAAACTTAGCCAAAACACAGCAAAAAGTTCGTTTTTTAAAAACAAATTGAAACAAAGGGCTGCAGCAGAAAGTTTGTGTTTTTTCCTGTGAAAATGGCATCAACAAAAGGTTCACGCTGCTAAAATCACCATCTTCCCAGCTTTTAGGAACAGGCAGACTTGAATCAGAAAACCTCTTTTTTCAACACAATTTTGGCATTTTACTCGGACATAGCCCATTTTTACTATTTTTTGCGCTTCTAGACTCCTTCCAGTTAGTGCTAGAAATGGTGTGAAACCAATGCTGGATCTGGGACAGCTAAATATTTCTGAAAAGTAGATAAAATTCTGAATTCAGCAAGGGGTCATTTGTGTAGATCCATCAAGGTTTTCCTACAAAACGTAACAGCTAAAATACAAAATATAGAGGTTGATGTGAAAAAGAGCCATTTCTGTCCACGTTTTCTTCTATAACTTTTCCCAGCTATGGCAGATTTTTTAAAGCAATATACCATTATGTCTGCTGGCCTTTTCTGGTTGCGGGGATATATAGGGCTTGTAGGTTCATCAAGAACCCTAGATACCCAGATCCAATAAATGAGCTGCACATTACAATGGGTTTTCATTGTATACCGGGTATACAGCAACTCATTTGGTGAAATACAAAAGTGAAAAATAGGTATCATGGAATCCCTTGCATTTTCAAAATGGGCACAAGATAGAGTGCTGAGAAGCAGTGATTATCTGCATATCTCTAAATTGCAGTGCATTTCTCAAATAGACGTCTTTTTCACACACTCTTTTACATTTGGAAGGAAAAAATGTAGAGAAAGACAAGGGGCAATAACACTTGTTCTGCTATTCTGTGTTCCCTTAAGTCTCCCGATAGAAAATGGTACCTCACTTGCGTGGGTATGCCTAATGCCTGCAACAGGAAATGCAACATGGACACATCACATTTTCACTTTGAAATCTGACTTGTTTTTTTGGAAAGTGCCTAGCTGTGGATTTTGGCCTCTAGCTCAGCCGGCACCCAGGGAAACCTACCAAACCTGTGCATTCTTTAAAACTAGACACCTAGGGGAATCCAGGATGGGGTGACCTATGGGGCTCTCAACAGGTTCTGTTACCCAGAATCCTTTGCAAACCTCAAATGTTGGCCCACAAAACACTTTTTCCTCATATTTCGGTGATTGAAAGTTCTGGAATCTGAGAGGAGCCACAAATTTCCTTCCACCCAGCATTCCCCCAAGTCTCCTGATAAAAATGAGACCTCACTTGTGTGGGTAGGCCTAGTGCCTGCGACAGGAAATGCCCCAAAACACTACGTGGACACACCAAAATTATCAAACACAAACCTAAATGTTTTTGGGGGGGCACCTTTGTTTTTGGTCCTAGGCTCACCATCCATCTAGGGAAACATAACAAACCCAGAAATTTCTGAAAAATAGACACCCGAGGGAGTCCAGGGAGGTGTGACTTGTGTTGATCCCCCAGTGTTTTCTTATCTAGAATCCTCAGCAAACATCAAATTTAGCTAAAAATAAAAATCACATTTTTACTACATTTCTGTGTGGGATCTCCACACCAGCACACATTTCCTACCACCCAATGTTCCCCTCAGGCTCCCAATAAAAATGATACCTCACTTGTGTAGGTAGGCCAAGTGCCTGTGACAGGGAAGAGCCAAAAAAATGTTGAAATTGAAGGGGAATCAAAGCGGGTCCAAAAGGGCAGTTTGAAAAAAAACATTTTTAGGCTGACAAGTGGGACAGAATTAATTATCGGTAAAGATGCAACAATGTTGGGTGGTAGGAATTTTGTGGATTCTTGCAGATTCCAGAAAGTTACCTCACGAAAGTGTGGGGAAAATGCATGACTTCAGGCAAAGTTGGAGGTTTGCAGGGCACCGTGGGTAGGAAAATGGTGCGGGGTGCATATGAAGTTGTATATGGCAGCATCCCAAAGTCCGTCCAAAAAGTGCAGCCCTCACCATTTCAAGTGGGACGATTTTGAGAGTTAGACTCGCTCTCATGGCCCATATGTAAAACCCAAAATAATCAAATGTCCTCTTGCTTGCTGTTGGAATAAGATCTTTTAGTATGCAGGGTAGACCTGAAAGACTGTTACTCCCTTTAGTTGGGTTGGGGGCATAACCATGCCCATACTGGTTGGTAGCTACCACCCCACTATTTATTTATTTGTTTTATTCCCTAGCATCTAGTAGGCTTTCTGCCCCCTTCCCCCGTAGTGGATCGGGGGTAATTGCCCCAGCTGACCACCGGTGGGCAGAACAACTTTGTCAACATTTATTTGGGTTGGGGTATGGCCAAACCCTCACAGTCTTTTAAAAAAAAAAAAAAAAATTCCCTGGTACTCCAGAAATGCCTGCAGCGAATTCAAAACGCCTCTGCCCGCCTCGTCCTCGACATACCCCGCAACAGCCACATCTCCGCCCACCTGAGACACCTGCACTGGCTTCCCATCAACAAAAGGATCACCTTCCGGCTCCTCACCCACGCACACAAAGCCCTCCACAACAAGGGACCCGAATACCTCAACCGTCGCCTCAGTTTCTGCACGCCCACCCGTCAGCTTCGCTCTGCCAACTTCGCACTCGCCGCCGTCCCTCGCATCGGCCGCACCACGGCAGGTGGGAAATCCTTCTCCTACCTGACGGCCAAGACATGGAATTCCCTCCCCACCAACCTCAGGACCACCCAGGACCACCTCGCATTCCGGAGGCAACTCAAGACCTGGCTCTTCGAGCAGCAGTAACCCCTTCCCCTAGCGCCTTGAGACCCTCACGGGTGAGTAGCGCGCTTTATAAATGTTTTTTGATTTGATCTCTACTGGGCTTTCTGCTCCCCCTTGGGGGGAAGATGCACCTTCCAAAAATAGGCCGACTTGCCCCAAAAGGGGGCAGAAATGGCCAACAGTAATGTGCCCCAATGGGTTATGACCCTTGCCCAAAGAAAATACACACACACACACCAATCCCTGGTGCCTACGTGGTCTCTGCCCCCCTGGGGACAGATCAGCCTAATAGAAATAGGCAGAAATGGCCAAAAATAAAAAAACAGTAAATAATCCCTGGTGTCTAGGGTTTTAGATCTGCCTAATTAAAATAGGCTGATTGGCCGCTAAGGGGAGCAGAAACAACCTTAAATATATTTGACCCCCAGGGGAGGAACCCTTGCCTAAGGGGTCGCTCCCCTTGCGTGAAATGGGTGCAAACAAAAAAATCCCTGGTCTAGTGGTTTCTGCCCCCCTTGAGGGCAGATTGGCCTAAGAAAAATAGGCTGATCTGCCCCCAAGGAGGGCAGAAATGACCTAAAATAAATGTTTGCCCCCAGGGGAGCAACCCTTGATTTAGGAGTCGCTCCCCTTTTGTGAAATTGTTGCAAAATAAAATCTTTGGTGTCTAATTGTTTCTGCTCCCCTTGGGGGAAGATTGGCCTAGTTAAAATAGGCCGATCTGCCCCCAAGGGGGGACAGAAATGCCCTAAAATGAATTAAGCCTCTAGGGGAGTGACCCTTGCCTAAGGAGCTGCTCTCCTCTAGTAAAAAAAGAAAGTAAATAATCCCTGGTGTCTAGGGTTTTCTGCCCCCCCCCCTAATTAAAATAGGCCGATCTGCCCCTAAGGGGGGCAGAAATGGCCTAAAAATATTTTGCTCCCCTGGGGAGGGACCCTTGGGTAAGGAGTTGCTCCTCTTATAACAATAAACAAACCAAAACCAAATCCCTGGTGTCTAGGGGGCATTCCTGCATCCCGATCGCTATGCGATTGGGCTGCAGGAATGCTCAGTTAGACACAAAAAGGAGAGAAAAAGCCTTTCCTTTCCTTTTTATGCCTTCCTGAACTTCCCTGCCCCTGTACCGAGGAGAAACTAATTAGTTTCTCCTTGGATCGAGCTGGAAGCCATGCTTCCAGTGTGATGGAGGTGACCTCTGAGGAGGTTAGCGCGCGATCGCGTGCAGACGTCATCAGACCTTAATGGGTGGGTCGAGGGTGGCGGGATGGAAGGAGAAGTGATTCCCCTTCCTTCTCTGCCCTGGGGGGATGGGTGGTAGTCTCATGGGGTCCTGGTGCAGGAAATAACAGTTATGTCCTCAGTACCCATGCGTTGCTTCTGAGGGCGTAACTGTTACGTCCAAGGCACCAAAGGGGTTAACAGCAGCTTACACTCTAAAAGTATGGATCTTCATTAAAAGTCTTTTCCAGGCTGCCTCTTGGAAGTGACATGTTTCTATCCATGCTTTTGTGAACTGGCCCCAACACATCCAAAATAGACATAAAATGGAACATGTGAGAAATACTCAAAAAATGCTCAATCAAGAGTCATACCTTAAATGAAACAAGACAGTACTTTTTACTTTAACAAATATATTCCTTCTTTTCTTTAAATATATATATATATATATATATATATATATATATATATATATATATATATATGTAATATTGTTAGCCATAAACATTTTTATATATTATAATAGCTACCATACCCCTAAGTCAATAAACACAAATCACTTCACACTGTCAGAAAACACCCATACCAATAATACCTTTCATACAAATGTTAAAAGAAAACATTAAAGCCATCTTACATGCATTGCAGGGCACCACATTAATTCATGTGTGTGCCTCACTTAAGTTATCTAAGTTTACACAGTGTTTTCACAAATGATTAAAGAAACGTTCAAATATGCAATAAAAAATATCAGTTTAGCAGTAACAGTAGGGCAAATGCTCTTGTATACAAAATGTGTTTATGTACTTTGACTTTAGATTGGGATGAAGGTAAAGTACATCCAATTCAGTCAAATATACACTCTCTTTTTTTAATTAGTTTTCCATATATAAGAAAAAGGTACCAACCCTCAGCCAGCATCAGTCATTTGTTTGGCCTGCGTGCCCAGTCTCCTCGTGCAGTGAATAGTGTTTATTTTTTCTTTAGCCACCTCTGTGCGAGTGTGTGGCAGGATGGCTCGCAGGGGACTAGGGTGGTCATTCCAACCCTGGAGGTCGGTGTGAAAGCAGCGGCTACACCGCCAACAGGCTGGCGGCAAAAACATTGGCATTCCGACCGTGGCGCTAACCGCCAACAGAGGCCGCCACTTTAACACACCGACCGCCACGGCGGAACCAACAAACAGCGCGCTGGTCACCCCCAACAGACAGGCGGGAGTCAATGTACCGCCCACACTATCACAACCCACCAATCCGCCACCTTTTCCGGGGCGGTAGCACCGCAGATAAAAACACAGCGGAAACCGCTATACCGAAGGGAAAACGCTCACCTCAATACACCCCACGAGGAGCCAGGACAGCATGGAACCGGAACTTCACATACTCCCAGCGATAGTATACCTGCTCCTGTACCAGGAGTACGAACGCCGGCGCAGAAGACAACGGTGAGTACTACACCTACGACACAGGGGAGGGGGGAGGCAAAAAATTACGGGCACACACATACGCGACACACCCACCCCCACCCTTACCCACTACAACACACACATCAATGCATAGCAAAACATCACGGTTACACCCCCCAAACCCCCAGGAAGAATGCAAAGACAAAAGGAATTAGTTTGAAACATTTGCATATATCAAAAAACTAGCTATTTAAATATTTACACCAAAACACAATAATAAATACAGTAATGTACAAGTCCGAGCATTGTAGCAGGCATTGTCCGTGGACCACTCGGGCCAAATCACATGGGCAAAGCCCACACAAGATACCTGAATCCAACGGAGAGAACACTGCAGGGGCATCAGATGGCAAAACTACAGGCACCTCAGGGGGAAGGGAATGGGGAGCACCTCAGCCGGATGAGTGCACTACGCCAGATGAACGAGGGGACTCCATGCCCACTGTTCAATCCTGGGGAGTGCAAAGCCACAGTCTCACAAGTCTATACAGTGGGTGGGCTGCCCACTGCTCAATCCTGGGGAGTGCAAAGCCACAGTCTCACAAGTCTATACAGTGGGTGGGCTGCCCACTGCTCAATCCTGGGGAGTGCAAAGCCACAGTCTCACAAGTCTATACAGTGGGTGGTCTGCCCACTGTTCAATCCTGGGGAGTGCAAAGCCATAGTCTCTCAAGTCGATGACAGTCTCCACTGGTTCTGGAGGGGGCCTGGTGCCCAGAGTGCCTCATCCTGTGCAGGACAGAGGCAGTGGATGCCTTCTTCCACTGGTTCTGGAGGGGGCCTGGTGCCCAGAGTGCTTCGTGCAGGCCTGCCTGACACAGATGCGGCCCAGCCCCTGCCGCTCATGGGCCAGCGGTGCTTGAGACGGCGGTGCCCGGTTCAGCGGTGCTTGAGATGAAGGGCCCAGTTCAGCGGTGCTTGAGACGGCGGCACCCGGTTCAGCGGTGCTTGAGTTGGAGGGCCCAGTTCAGCGGTGCTTGAGACGGCGGTGCCCGGTTCAGCGGTGCTTGAGATGTAGAGCCCAGTTCAGCGGTGCTTGAGATGAAGGGCCCAGTTCAGCGGTGCTTGAGATGAAGGGCCCAGTTCAGCGGTGCTGGAGACGGCGGTGCCCGGTTCAGCGGTGCTTGAGATGAAGGGCCCAGTTCAGCGGTGCTTGAGATGGCGGTGCCCGGTTCAGCGGTGCTTGAGATGGAGAGCCCAGTTCAACGGTGCTTGAAATGAAGGGCCCAGTTCAGCGGTGCTTGAGATGAAGGGCCCAGTTCAGCGGTGCTTGAGACAGCGGTGCCCGGTTCAGTGGTGCTTGAGATGAAGGGCCCAGTTCAGCGGTGCTTGAGACGGCGGTGCCCGGTTCAGCGGTGCTTGAGATGAAGGGCCCAGTTCAGCGGTGCTTGAGACGGCGGTGCCCGGTTCAGCGGTGCTTGAGATGGAGAGCCCAGTTCAGCGGTGCTTGAGATGAAGGGCCCAGTTCAGCGGTGCTTGAGATGAAGGGCCCAGTTCAGCGGTGCTTGAGACGGCGGTGCCCGGTTCAGCGGTGCTTGAGATGAAGGGCCCAGTTCAGTGGTGCTTGAGACGGCGGTGCCCGGTTCAGCGGTGCTTGAGATGGAGAACCCAGTTCAGCGGTGCTTGAGATGAAGGGCCCAGTTCAGCGGTGCTTGAGATGAAGGGCCCAGTTCAGCGGTGCTTGAGACGGCGGTGCCCGGTTCAGCGGTGCTTGAGATGAAGGGCCCAGTTCAGCGGTGCTTGAGACGGCGGTGCCCGGTTCAGCGGTGCTTGAGGTGGAGGGCCCAGTTCAGCGGTGCTTGAGACGGCGGTGCCCGGTTCAGCGGTGCTTGAGATGAAGGGCCCAGTTCAGCGGTGCTTGAGACGGCGGTGCCCGGTTCAGCGGTGCTTGAGTTGGAGAGCCCAGTTCAGCGGTGCTTGAGATGGAAGTGGGCAGGTCAGCGGCCCCGGCCATGGCGGGGTGCTCATTTACCACCTGACTTGTGGCTGGCGGTGTCCTCCTGGGCAGCTGGGCCGGGCCTGTTGGTGGGGTCCTGCCCACATGGGATGGGGCTGGTGGGCCACTCCTGGCCAGCTGGGCTGATGGCGGTGGTGTCGGCCGTGCTGCCCTTCCCAGCCTTCCCAGTTCACCTGTGGCCCATCCCCACCTTGCCCGGTGTGGCAGCTGTCTCCACACTCCCTGGCGGAGGCCTGGTCGGGGTTTTGGTGCCTGATGTCATCTGCCTCTCCCGTCGGCCACTGCCTATCTTCGGGTGTTTCTCCGGGGGTGGGCTGGCCGTGCCTTGGCTCCGGACCAAACTGGCTGCCCTGGTGGGTGGGGCACTCCACTGTCCCTGGCAGACCTTGATGGCAGGGCCCGGTTTTGTGGGGGCTGAGGTGCTCAATCGAGTCATATGACATGGACGGGGTGGGGGAGTTGGTGAGAAGAGGTTGAGTTTCGACAGGAAGAACTATTTGGGAGCAGTGGGATGGGTAGGTGTAGTGGTTATGGGAGTGGAGGAAGAGGTAGTGGTTGTAGGAGGTGTAAGTTTTGTGGTTTTGGGTGCTGGTGCTTGGGCTGGAGGCTGTCATGAGGTGGATGGCTGTTGGGTGGGTGGCTGCCTGCGTTTGTGTATGTTGGGAGGGGGCGTCACAGACACACTGGGAGAGGACACTGGGGACGTGTAAATGGCAGTGGGGGTGGTGACTGCACGTGTGCGGGATGTTCTGGTGTCTGTGCTGCTGAGGGACGTAGTGGCTGTAGATGGTGTGCATGCAGGTGTGAATGTAGAGGTGACAGGGAGGGAGGAGGGAGACGTGGAGGAGGGGGACACAGTGGAGGCAGTGGCTGTTGCTATGTCTGCATGGGTATGATGCTTGTGTGACTGCCTGTGGGATGTGTGGTGCTTATGTCTGGCTGAGCCCCCCTTGGGTGTTGAGGTGTGTGCAGGCTGGTCTGATGGTGTCCCTGGGATAGACAGAGGTACAGGTGATAGGGAATGGGTGGAGGAAGTTGGAGGGGGGAGGCTAGACACAGGGACAATGGCTGCCATCAGTGCTGAGGCCAGAGTCTGGAACGATCGCTGAAGGGCCGCCTGACCAGAATGAATGCCCTCCAGGTATGCATTGCTCTGGTGCACTTCCCTTTCTACACCCTGGATGGCATGTAAAATGGTAGACTGCCCAACAGTGAGCGTCCTCAGGAGGTCAATGACCTCCTCACTGAGGGCAGCAGGGGTGACTGGGGCAGGGCCTGAGGTGCCTGGGGCGAAGGAGATGCCCACCTTCCTGGGTGTGCGGGCACAGAACAAACGCTGAGGGGCTGCTGGGAGGGGGCGGTGCTGGTGCGGGGGTGGCGGCTGTACCTGTAGTTGGGGTGGCCACAGATGTTGCCGCCACCATAAGGGAGCTCCCTTCAGAGTCGGTGTCACTGTTGTCGGCCCGAGTCCCCGCTGTGGAGCTCCCCTCGCCCTCCGTCCCACTGGTGAACTCAGACTCCGTGGTGTGGCCCTCCATGGCCATGTGGGATGCAGCTCCCTCATGCTCCGTTGCCACTTCTCCTCCGCCTGATGATGCTAATGCACACATGAACAGGAAGACCACAAAAAAGGGGGGGGAAACAAAATAAAGACATGTTGAGTGCATGCATTGGTGACACCGTTGGCGGACAGACACAGAAGCCCCCTGCACTACCCCGTGCACTTGGGGTCGACTACTCAATCCCTGGGACATGGCCTACAAGCCTATGGACGACATCCGCACACATAGATGACACAGGGCCATGATCTCCTGTACTTGGCACCCTACAGAGGTGGGGGGCGGGGGCACAGGACCATGCCTTACGGAGGGACCTAGCCTACAGAACTCACCCTGGCCTAGGGAGACCCACAGCCCTCCTCCCCCACCCAGACACCTCCACTGCACGCAAAGTCAGCAGAATGAGAGTGTACTCACCCCCTTTTGTCTGCTGTGATGCCCTCACGCGCCCATCCAATTTGGGGTAGGCCACCGCCAGGATCCGGGACATCAGGGGGGTCAAAGTCCGACTGGCACCCCTCCCACGTTGGGAGGCCATCCCCAGCTGAGCCTCCGCCGTCTTCCTGCTCCTGTGGCGGATGTCCTCCCATCTCCTCCGGCAGTGGGTGCCCTGTCTGTGGTGGACCCCCAGGGTCCGGACGTCCTTGGCGATGGCACCCCAAATATCTACCTTCTGGTGGGCGCTGACCTATATGAAAAGTACGGAGGGAGAAGAGAAGTCATTACCTTCTGCACCGTCAATGTGAGTGGCCCCCATCCCTACCCTTGCCATGTGGCACATGCAATCAACGTCGTTTCATGCACGCCTCAATCTCCCCCGCCCCTCCCCCCCAACTTTCATACACCCCACTCCACACAGGCATAGCCCATACAGCATGCTCCCATTGTTTTACCTGTTTGTCTGGAGGACCGTAGAGTTGCGCGTACTGGGGGAGGACCCCATCCACTAGTTTCTCCAATTCCTCAGTGGTGAAGGCGGGGGCCCTTTCCCCAGTCGCTTGAGCCATTGTCTCCTCCAGACCGAGGTCACAGCAGCACTTGCAGTGCAGGTCCTCTCCTGTCGAAGATCAGGTATCGAGAGATTAAGCAGATAGAAAATGGCGGTCACGTCTGCGGCGGTGCGTACCGCGACCACCGGCGCACATCGTCATTGGCTCCTGGGACCCATAGGGTTCAATGTTAACCAATGCAGCATTGCGCCGAGGTCTTTGACCGCCTACCGCCACGGTGTACAACGCCAGCGCAGTTACCTCACATCCCATTGTCACACTTCACAGGTCAGGCAGCCGCCATTTCAGGGGCCCACATGCCGTAATATTTTAACTGCGTCACACATACCTAGGCCTTGCCTCAACACTCATACAAGCCAATCTATGGATTAAGATTCTTGTTCTGTGCAAGCTGTGGTTACGTACCTCCGGGATGTTTGACTCTGTGCTCGCTGTTGTCCTTCATAGGCCCCGTCCGCTGGGACATGTGAGGAGATGGCGGCATCCTCCGGTGTACCGACCTCTGGTGGACCTGTCGACAATGGAAGAGAGACATGTCATACTGACCTACAGGCTTGACCGTGCCACAATCCTGGAACTGTGTGCCCAGCTGGAGCCAGACCTGATGTCACCTATCCGCCAACCCACAGGAATCCCCCCTCAAGTGCAGGTGCTGTCAGTGCTCCATTTCCTAGCAAGTGGGCCCTTTCAAACAACAGTGGCCATATCATCAGGGATGTCCCAGGCTATGTTTTCCAAGGTGTTGTCCAGAGTGTTGTCTGCCCTGCTGAAACACATGCGGAGCTACATCGTTTTCCCTGAGGTGGGGGATTTGCCTACAGTGAAGGGTGATTTCTATGCCCTTGGACATATCCCCAACATCATAGGTGCCATTGATGGGACCCATGTGGCTTTGGTCCCCCCCCACAGGAGTGAACAGGTGTTTAGAAACCGGAGGAGTTATCATTCGATGAATGTCCAGATGGTGTGTTTGGCAGACCAGTACATCTCCCATGTTAATGCCATGTTCCCGGGCTCAGTGCATGACGCGTACATCATGCGGAATAGCAGCATCCCCTACGTGATGGAGCAACTCCAGAGGCACCGTGTTTGGCTAATTGGTGACTCTGGATACCCCAACCTGTCCTGGCTACTGACCCCAGTGAGGAATCCCAGGACAAGGGCAGAGGAACAGTACAATGAGGCCCATGGGCGAACTAGGAGGGTGATCGAGCGGACCTTCGGCCTCCTGAAGGCCAGGTTCCGTTGCCTCCATATGACAGGTGGATCCCTATTCTACTCACCAAAGAAGGTGTGCCAGATCATCGTGGCCTGCTGCATGCTTCACAACCTGGCTTTGCGTCGCCAGGTGCCTTTTCTGCAGGAGGATGGTCCAGATGGTGGTGTTGTAGCAGCTGTGGAGCCTGTGGAGAGTGAAGAGGAGGAAGCAGAAGAGGACGACATAGACAACAGGAACACAGTTATACAGCAGTATTTCCAATGACAGACAGGTAAGAATACAAAGCTGCCTACTACATGTACTTAACCACCTCTACCTCTCTCCTGTCTGTCGTTTTCACCCAGTGTATGGTAACTGACTTGTCACTTTCCTTTGCGATTTCAGAAATGTGGCCCCCAGTGTGTGACATCTGCTTTGTTTACCCATGGACTACAGCTGTGTGACATTGGTATGTTGGCATCACAATGTAAATAAGCATTTTGGCACGGTAATGTCTGATACATTTGTTCAAAATCACAGCGAGACTCCTGAGTTTTTTGTTCAATAACTGTGTTTATTTGAGTGCTCTATATTGTGGGGTGGTTGCAAATTGGTGAGGGGGGATGGTGGAGGAATGTCCATGGCAGAGTCCAGACTATTGGGATCACAGGTGCATTGTCCAGATGCCTGTGGAAAGTGGAGCTGGGGCAGTTTAAGGATGAACAGGGTGACAATGTGGGACAGTGGGATGACAATCAGGGTGGTATCCTCTGCTGGCGGGGGTCTTGGCATCTTACTCTGTCTTCTTCCTGGATCTCAGGGACCGCTTGCGGGGTGGTTCTCCTTCTGCAGGGGTTGGGGTGCTGGTGGCCTGTTGGTCCTGTGGCGGGGCCTCCTGTCCACTAGCGCCGGCGGAGGTGGTATGCAGTTCTTGGTCCATGCTAGTGTCAGGGGCCCTTTGTGGTGCCACGGTGGGCTGCAATGAGGTGGCTATCACATTCAGCACCCCTACAATGGTGCCCAGGGCAGAACTGATGGTTCTTAGTTCCTCCCTGAACCCCAAATACTGTTCCTCCTGCAGGCACTGGGTCTCCAGACACCTGGCCAGTACCGTCGCCATCGTCTCCTGGGAGCGGTAGTATGCTCCCATGATGGTGGTGAGGGCCTCGTGGAGAGTGGGTTCCCTGGGCCTGTCCCCCCCGTCGCACAGCAGCCCTCCCAGTTGCCCTGTTTTCCTGGGCCTCTGTCCCCTGGACCGTGTGCCCACTGCAACTGCCCCCAGGTCCCTGTTGTTGTTGGGGTGGTGGGTTAACCTGGGTGCCCTGTAGTGGTGGACACACCACTGCTTGACGTGTCCTGGGGACAGAGGTATGGGCCCGCTGGGTGGGTGCTGTGCTGGTGTTCCCAGAGGGGGGAAGGTCTGCTGTGGCCTGTGGCTGTCTGAGGGGAACCGACTGTCCTGAGGTCCCTGATGGGCCGGGCTGGTCATCTTGATCCAGGTCGACAGAGATGCTGTCATCGCTGTGGGCCTCATCTGGGTGTGGGGTGGACATTTGTGGACCCTCCTGCGCGGTGACGTTGCGTTGGGGTCCTGCAGGGGTATAAAGGCATGATTATTGCATCTGTGTGTGCCATGGTGTGCAATGGGTGGCTGCCCGTGTCCCCCAATGCTTGCATTCCTGTGTGGGGGCTTTTGTGACGGGGCTTGGGGGGGGGATGGGTATGTGCAGTGGGCATGCTTTGGTGATGGGTGTCCATGCTTTGTGGTCGCATGCAGGGCTTGGTGTTGGGATGGGAGGGTTGTGATGGTGAGACATTTGCAAGGAGTAGGAGTGATGGGGGTGAGGGTGGGGGTATGTATTGGCATGCAGGTGGGGTGGGGGGATGAAGTAGTGAAGATGTGACTTACCAGAGTCCATTACTCCAGATACTCCGCCGAGGCCCTCAGGATGCAGGATCGCCAAGACCTGCTCCTCTCATGTTGTAAATTCTGGGGGAGGAGGTGGGGGTCCGTCGCCAGTCCTCTGCACTGCAATGCGGTGTCTGGATACCACGGAACGCACCTTCCCCCGTAGGTCGTTCCACTTCTTCCTGATGTCATCCCGATTTCTTGGGTGCTGTCCCACAGCGTTGACCCTGTCCACTATTTTGCTCCATAGCTCCATCTTCCTGGCAATGGATGTCTGCTGTACCTGTGATCCGAATAGCTGTGGCTCTACCCGGATGATTTCCTCCACCATGACCCTGAGTTCCTCCTCCGAAAACCTGGGGTGTCTTTGCGGAGCCATGGGGTGGTGTGGGTGATGTGTGGGGTGGTGTGTGTTGTGATGTGTGGGGTGAAATTTAGTGGTGTGTTGTGTGCGGTGCGTGGAAGTAATGTGGGTGATGGTAATGTGTGCCTGTGGTTGCTAGTTTGTAGATGGTGGTGTCTCTCCCTGTGCCTCGTTCCTAATTTTTGGTTGTAGGGGTTTGTGTGTGATGTGGGTGTGTGTTTTATATTTAATTGGGTGTGTGGGAGTGGTGTGTGTATGTGTATCAGGTGTGTGTATTCCGATTTGTCCAATGTGGCTGTGTTTTGTAGGTTTGTGTGTATTCTGAGCGCGGCAGTGTGTACCGCCAAAGGAATACCGCGTTTGAAAGACCGCCGCGTGGATTCGTGTGTCGTGATAGTGTGGGCGTATTTCTGTTGGCGTGACAGTGTCGGTTTTGTTTGCGCCAGTTTATCGCTGACCTTTGGTGTGGCGGACTTCTGTGGGTGTCGGTATTTTGGCGGTTTCCGTGTTGTGGGTCAGAATGACCGTGGCGGTTTACCGCAGCCGCGGCGGTATGGTGGCGGTCTTCTGACAGCAGTAAGAGGCTTTTACCACCGATGTTGGAATGACCCCCTAGGTGTGCATCATCTGATTCTACTGCCACATTGAGTATGTGTTCATTTGTGCAGTACCAGTAATGCGCAAACTGCGCTTGGGCGCAAAGGTGAATTAAGTAGAGATTGGGCGCATCTAAGCCACTATGTGCATATGGAAGTGTGATGGTGGCCTAGGTAATGGGGAGCTGCCTACCCGCCCAGGCGAAGATGATCAAGAGGATTTGGACAGTTTTAAAGAATTGCTGTGTCAGTATGATGGGAATGTTGACAAAAAGATAGGGAAATTTAGGGAGCATTATCATTTTCATTATTGGCACTCTGTCAGTGAGCGATAGAGGCAATTTAGACTGGCATGTTACCATGTTCCCCCAGACGCGCCACCACATGACCATAATTTTCTCAGATCACCAGGTCGGGGTCTCTTCTGATCCATATCCTCAAGTATTTAACGGAGTCTGAGCTCCATTCTAGGGGAAATTCCTGTGGAAAGGGTTGTGTTCATTGTGTTGGGGGAAATTCAACTGACTTTGCTCAGTTTATAGTGAGAACAGAGTACCATGCAAATCTGGTGAACTCCTGAAGTGAAGGTGGGAGATGTGCCATGGGTTTGCACACATAGATGACCATGTCATCGACCTACAGAAAAATGCTGATGGGCCGTAGTAGGAACCGAAGTACCAAGGCAGCATGTCTTTGTCAGAAAATGCATGCTAGGGGTTCCAGGGTGATCGCAAATAGGATTGGTGATAGGGTTCAACCCTGTTGCATACCTTGACACGCTGAAAACAGCTCCAAAGAATAGTTCCAAAGTATAGACATTTACCCACACTCTTGCAGAAAGGCTTGTGTATAGCAGTCACACCCATCGCAAAAAGGCCTCGATCATACCCATTTGTCCCAGCACAGTGAACATAGAGGTCCAGTTAATGGAATCAAATGCCTTGGAAGTGTTGAGGTAAGCCCCTGCCGCTGGCAAGGCAGGATCTAAACAATGTAGGAGCACAAAGAGAGTACAAAGGTTGTGTTGTGGATTGCCAGGCACGAATCCTGATTGATCTGGCAAGACCAGATTGGGTAGGAGATGTTAATCAACAATAGTGGTCGATATGATTCACACCTCTACGTTTGTTTGTCAAGTTTTAAGAGTGTGATGATCAGGGCTTCCCCGCAGGGAAGGGAGAGGACTTGTTTGTGATATGCTTCATTAAACATAGCATTTAGTGGTAGCATGTGTATCTCCACATATTCTATGTAAAATTTGCTTGATAAGTTATTTGTGCCAGGTGCTTCCCCGTTGGGGAGTCAGTGAGTGGCATCCCTTTCCTTGTCTACTGTGTTTGGTTGCACTAGGTATTCACGTTAATCAGTATATAGTCAGGCCAGGGCTATATCCTCCAATTACAGGGTAGTGTCTGAATTTGCGGCAGAGGGGGTGGCTAAGTACATGACTGTGTAAAAGCTGGCAAAGGCAATAACTATGTCTTGGGTGCTGAACCGGTCCTTCCCGTTTGAGCCAATGATTTGCACAATGTGATGAGAGCCTACATCACCCCTAGCCGGGCAGCCAAATTGTGGCCTGATCAACCACCCTCGCCATATGCTCATACCACATGCTGCCATGTCTTCATATTGCATTATGTGGTCTCTATTAGTTGCAAGTGTGCTGGTGTGTGGTGATTGTTTATACTCACACTCTAGCCTTTGGATTGTGGATTCCATTTAGTGTAATAGTGTTTGTTTGTCCTGTAGGATTCTGGCTTGCATGCATGTGCATACTCCTCGTATTCTGATCTTTAAGGGGCTCCCACAAGGTATCTGCCCTGTCCACAGTTCTTGTATCTATAGCAAAGTATTCCACAACAGCCATGTGAATGATGGCAGAACAAATGTAGGGATAGATATTTGCAATTTAACCTGCGCAGGATCAGATAACGTTTTAGCCAGGTGTGTAACATCTCTTGTCCAAGCACTCACCTCACATGTCACCAGCTAGTGGTCTAAGCATGACCACGTGCCCTGCACTGTAGAGGTGAATGTGCCCACGTGTGTTGTGGGGTTGCATATCCTCCAAATGTCCACCAACCTGTAATCATCCATGCCCTCCAGTAAGATCTTAGGGGCATATTTATACTCTGTTTGCGCCGGAATTGCGTCGTTTTTTTTACGCAAATCCGACGCAAAGCTAACTCCATATTTATACTTTGGCGTTAGACCCGTCTAGCGCCAAAGATCTTGGAGTTTGCGTCATTTTTTAGCGTGGACACCTACCTTGCGTTAATGATATGCAAGGTAGGCGTTCCCATCTAAAAAATGACTCCAAGGCATGTGCGCCTTATTTAAACTACTGTGCAAAAATGACGCACGGGAGTGGCCGGGTCAAAAAAAATGACGTCCAGCCGCTTTTGCGTCATTTTTTAACGCCTGGTCAGGGCAGGCGTTAAGGGACCTGTGGGCTCGGAAGGAGCCCAGAGGTGCCCTCCCATGCCCCCAGGGACACCCCCTGCCACCCTTGCCCACCCCAGGAGGACGCCCAAGGATGGAGGGACCCATCCCAGGGAACTTAAGGTAAGTTCAGGTAAGTAATTTTTATTTAATTTTTTGTGGCATGTAGGGGGGCCTGATTTGTGCCCCCCTACATGCCACTATGCCCAATGACCATGCCCAGGGGACATAAGTCCCCTGGGCATGGCCATTGGGCAAGGGGGCATGACTCCTGTCTGTGCTAAGACAGGAGTCATTTCAATGGGGGTTGGGAGTAAAAAAAAATGGCGCAAATCGGGTTGAGGCCAATATTTTGCCTCAGACCTGACTTGCCCCATTTTTTGACGCCCAAGCTCCATTTTCCCCTACGCCGGCGCTGCCTGGTGTGGGTCATTTTTTTTGACGCACACCAGTCAGCTGCGCCGGCTAACGTCATTCCATAAATAAGGTGCCCGCATGGCGCTTTGGAATGGCGTTAAAATTTTTGACGCACAACTGCGTTGGTGCAGTTGTGCGTCAAAAAGTATAAATATGGCCCTTAGTGTACTGTTTGTTGGTACTGTCAATGTGTGTGGATTGGTCTGTTTCAAGCTGTCAACAGATGTTAAAATCTCCACTCCATATTTTTATGGCTGATGTTGTCAGTGTGTGCAACCTGTTCCAGAGCTGGGTATAGAAGGTGGGGTCAACTGTATTGGGCCCGTAAGTCTTCACTATAGTAACCAACGTACTGCAGAGGGTTCCGTGCAGGATCCCATATCTTCCCTGATCATCTGTTTTAGTCTGTGTAACAGTAAAGGGAACCCCTTTTTTAACAAGTATCAGAATGCCTCTAGAGTATGATGAATAAGAAAATGCTAAGTGTGTAGTCACTCAGCAGGGGCCAATGGAGTGGTCATTATGCTGTGTTAGGTGTGTCTCTTCAAGCAGTACAATGTCTATGCAATGCCTGTCACGGTAGACCAATACCTGATGCATTTTTCAAGGGTTGTTAAGCCCATTCATATTCCAGGATAGCAATGTTATGTGTCCAGGTGTTGAGGTCATAGGGAGTCAGTGCAAACATGTGAAACATCTTGTTGCTCTCAATATACTATAGTATTGGTGGTTTAATACCAGTGAATAATGCGGTGACTGAGCCAGTAAACAAGAAACTTAACATCAAACCCCCCACCCACTACAGCAACCCAGCCATGCCAAAGACACCCCTTGAAGTAGAAAAACAAGATAACCAGACATTGAAGTAGAGCAAAAACTTTGTGAGCATGCGCATGTCGAATACATTACAAACAAGTGGGGTGTACCCGCAAGGAGCTGCAAAAGTCCCATTAGCACACCCAATGGAAGGGGGTGGCTGGCAGAAACATTGAGTGCTGGAAGTTGATTCCTAGTATATTACTGCTAAACTAGGCATGGGCACCAGGATATCCCAGGGTGCAGTTCAGGGAGAAGTGCTGCAGAGTCCCATTACCTAGCAGCAATGCACGTCACTTCAGGACAGTTTTTTTGACTGTGGCATTGGCGGGATAGGTTTTTGAGGAAGTTCAAGGCCGCCTTTGGAGTCTGGAAGATTTTTGTAGCTCCTTGGTGCTCTACGCCCAGCTGCGCCAGGTACTGAGTGGTGTAGGGTATTTCTGCCATTTGAAGCTTCTATTTGACTGAGAGAAACTCTTTGAGAGTCGCGGGCATTGCTGGCGTGAAGTCTGGATAGAAAGACAGCTGTTGCCGTGATAGTGTTGCAATCACAGCAATTAAGCAGATTGGTGGCAATGGGGCACAGAGGCATGCCCGGCGGAAGTCTAGGAGCTAATTATTTATGGGTCTTCTCCTCCACCAGCAGGGTTGATAGGTTATCAGCACCAAAGATATCCTGTAACATGTGTTCTACACTTATTTATAGCTTGCCAGTGTTCATCGACTCCAGGATGCCTACAATGTGTAAATTATTATCGAGAATGTGCCTTCAGACCTTCGTTTTTTGCTTGTATCACCACAAGTAATTTCTCCATATTGAGACACTTGGAGGTTGTAGTTTGTAGACCAACCTTGGTTGTTGACAGACGTTGCTCCTCCACCATAATCGGGCTGATTATTTGTGAAATCAGGTGCTCAAGTTATCCTTGCATAAGTAAAGTGTAGCAATTTTCCCATCTATGGATTGCAAGCTATGTTGCATATCAATAAGTGTGGCCTCCAGTTACAAAGAGTTCTGCCCAAGCGCGGCCACCTCCTGTTCATCAGGTGGAACTGAGGAGGACCCAGGGGGGTCCTGTGGACCTCAAATTGCAGATGCGATTGGGTTTTCTCTGGTTTCCCTATTGGATGAGAGGTGGGCACTGTTTGTAGGCAGACACCAAATGTGAAGCAGGATAGCACCAGTGGAGTACTGAGAGGGCATCTGCCATGTGTGCTTGATGGTGGGGAGGCTCACAGATCGAGCAGTCACATACCTGCAGTAAGTGCTACACCAGCGGTCATTTTTGTACAGTTGTAGTCAGCAATGTAAAGTGCAACTCGCTTCAGCAGAGGTGCTCTCAGGTGTTTACCACTACCCGGTTATCCAGTCTGCCAGGGGTTGCACAAAGTGAGTCTGGCAGGGCCACAAGCACCACCGATAGACACGAGGGGGCCCAGGGGCAATCCCCTCATGCACTGCAACTATGCGAGTAAAGTAGGTACTGTATGGGCCTGCGTGATGTTAGGGACAGCCCTGGTGTGTAAAATAAGTCTATGGCAGTGGAGATAGCCAACACGTGAGGTGGTGTGCCATTCAGGAGCTGCAGTAGCATTCAAGGCCCCCTGCAGCTCAGGTAGTCTATGCACAGTGCTCTCATCTCATTACAACCGATCCATGGTAGATCCCTCACCAGCTCGCCGCCCCAAAGAACCGACACAATAGTGTGGACAGAGTGGCAGGGCTGCTGAAGAAAGATAGGCCCTCAAGCCACCATCAGCACACCTCTCATTGCGGCAACTTCATCACCACCCCATCTGCAGACAAGCGGGCCCTCTGCTTCATGTCACACCTCCAGGCCGCAGCCTCCAACAATTGTCAGGATAGCTGTGATCCTCCCCAACTGGTCCACAAGGGGTGGTTTCAGCTCCGATATGGGCCACACTCAGATGTCCCCAGCATGCCAACTTCGGAAAAGCAGAACAGCCAGTAGCTGCAGATGTCAGGAGTGGGTAGGATGTTGCTTGCCACCGCAGGGCCCACAGCAGAATAGTGCAGGATCAGAGAGCACCTCAGCCATCAATTGCTAGCTGGAGTCGGGTGACATCATGTTCCATCACAGCAGTCTCGCACCGGGACCGAGGATACAGCACCATCCTAATTGATGGTCTTCACGGCTTCCATGGCACTATTGAGAGGAGCCCGTGCTCAGCAGCACTTAGGTCCATATTTATACTTTTTTATCACTGAATTTACATCATTTTTTGACCCAAAAGCGGCGCTAACTTACAAAATATCAGTATTTTGTAAGTGTGTGCCACTTTTATATAAAAAAATGGCGCAAATGCGTTGCTAAGAAAAGTATAAATATGGGCCTTAATGCGATGATTGTAATTGCAGTGGGCTCTCTAGCATCCCCCCACCAAATATACGCTTTCTTGGTGCCAGTACAAGTAGTGCACAAGTGCCAACATGCGTTTCGGTGGAGTGGTCAGCCAACCACCCACCTTCTTTAGGGCACAGAACTGTAAGTTAAAACAAAAGGGGGCAACCCAACAAATATCCAGAATGGTAAAAACAAAATTGCAAATAAACAGCTAATATCAGCCTATGTAGATACTGTCTACACATAAATAACACACCAACATTGCAAACACCAAAAACGAAAAATGAATAAAAAGACACAATAGAACAAAAGAAAAAGCAAGGTGTGGCTTTATGTGTAGCGTCTCCAAACTAGGATGATAAAGCCACTGCAGGTAATTTTGTATCTGAAAACCAACAAACCAACATACAGACACATAAATCAAGTGCTCAGTAACCAAAACTATTTATGACTTACTACATGCAACCTATAGTGAATACACCTAATTGTGGGATAAAGGCACTGATTATTGAGTACCTGATAGCTGCTAAACAGGCATGTGATCATTATACCATATAGAGAAACCTTAGAAGAATAAAGGTCCAGCAAGACACACAGGATTGCTCCCACTTCTATAGCTAAAACATAATAAACTGAATATAAGCTGTGATGGAAAAAAATAAGCAAAAGCTATGAAATAGGCAGATGAACCATTACAAACTTCAAAAACAGAGATGGGGTCGTCTATAGAGAAACTTCCGTCTATGGTAGCTCAAGGAATAAGAAGGACAAAACATCTTTAAATATTCCAAATGTGCCTGAGCTATTATTAAAATGCTAGTTGCTAACAAGTAAACAAATTGTAAATGCAATACCTGTGGAGAACTGAGCAGGGGGCCGGCATGATAAGCTTCAAAAGAACTTGCAGGAGTCACCACAGAAGTCAGGGTGAAGCTTTCATGGCCTCACAGCACAACAAGCGCAAGAATGGGTACAGAATTTGATCAAAGGACGCTGAGAAAAGCTTGGTGCCATTTTAAATTGAAGGCACGACCCACTTGATTCTTAAAAAGTAATGAACATAGATGAAAGGCTTAATAAGAGCAGCAGCCATATTGGAGAGTATACTTATGTCCCTTAAATCAGGGAATGTTCCTTGCAGGCCACCACTGTTGTGTTTGTAGGCAATCATATAGGATTATAAGGAGCAACTTCTATAATCTATATTTATTAGGCAGGGTGGCCTATCACCCCCTGCAACTGGGGATTTGCAATACATCCTCTTAGTACTTAGGTCATTTCGAAAATCTGAGACAGGTCACAAAAAGTCAGTGTGCAATTGCGATTGGATTTTCCTTCCGGGGACATATTTAGCATTATGTCATGCAGAGCAGTGCAGCAATCTACCTTGCTGCAATGTGCTGTTTAAAAGGGAAAGGGCAGAATTGCATCATATTTAACATAATACAGTTCATTCCTGTCCTTTCCATGCACTGGCACACAATGTGCTGCCGTGCTCCAAGACAAGAACCCTTGTAACATTGTGAAAAGGGTGCTGTGTTGCAGGTAGGAAGGGGCACAATCCTGCACAAAACCAATCATCAGAGGCATTTTCCCCTTTTTAAGTATGTTGCAGAATTCAGCACACTTAAAAAGAGGAAACAACATGGAGAAATAAAGATATTTTTCCGTGTTACCTTCCCTTTGAAGTTGTAGCCCTTTGATGCAGTCCTAGATTTACCAGTGGGGGTAAATCTGGGAATGTCGCAAAATCCATTGGTGGATGTGTAAGAACACCCACACTCCACCCAGGGAACATTTTCTCAGGACAGAGTATTGCAAGGAAGTGATTTGTGCTGCCTCATGTTCCTCCGAATTTATCAAGCCACCCAGGGCCACGCATGGTGACCTTGTGTAGCTTGATAAATATGGCTTAGATTTTGCATTGCCCTTGCGCCCTGTCACATTGAGCAAGGACAATGCAAAATCATGATATATATGCCCCGACTCATCAGAAATCACTTGTAAGTTCCCATCTCAGACCTCCTTTGGAAGGTCTGAAATGGCAGACCTCTTAGATCCTGATTATGCATGAAACGTAATCAGGTCTGGTAAAAATCGCCAGGATTTACGATTACCAGCCATTTTTAATGCACCTACATGATCTGAAAGATTGCCTAATAAAAGTATTTATCAGATCCTGTGGACATCAAAATACTAGGTGTGATTGTACATCACTCAGTTTTATTGCAAACAATTTTTCCACAAGCAGAGATACTAATAATCAGACAGAGCGAAATGAATGCAAAAAACCTGCAGTAGTTTTGCTCCACCTAAATTGTAAGCAGTGCCTTTGCATTTCTCTGCTTATCCATCCTACATGCTGGAGGATTAGGCAAATTAGTAGCAAATAGCCCTCACCAATGTGATCCTTTCAATGTGCAGCTAACCAGTACAATTCTATGCTAACAAATTTTAGACTAATTAAGGCCCATATTTATACTTTTTTAGCACCAGATTTGCGTCGTTTTTTTACGCAAAAGCGGCGCAAACTTACAAAATACAATTGTATTTTGTAAGTTTGTGCCGCTTTTGCGTCAAAAAGAGGTGCAAATGCAGCTCTAAAAAGTATAAATATGGGCCTAAGTTTGTAAAAATAAGTACCCATCCATCATTCTCCTTGAAGTTGTGCTTCAGATACATCAAAGAGTTTTGATCATCTTTACTAGCAGGCACCTCTCAGGGTCTGCAGTTATCGACTGGCCAGCCATCATTCTCCTTGATGGAGTACTTAAGGTAGCAAAGTTTTTGAATCATCAATACTAGCAGGCACAACTCTGTGTGATTCAAGTATGGGTGTAAGTTGTCACACCAGCTCTCTCAAAAATTCCAAATACAGATCATAAAGCAAAGGTGCTTAGGGCTGACACAGATGCAGTGGTGCAGTGAAGGAGACATGGAATATGTACATACTTTGAGTTATCTGAACCAACTTCATGTGTTGGCATAGATCAGAAGGGACCCAACACAATACCTGATAGAAAAGATGAAACACCATAGACAGTCCTCTGAATTTACAGAAATCTTCCAGACCCTGATGGGTTTCGATGCCTTGAACAGCAGGGAGACCAAACAGGCAAAAGATACAAAAAAAGCTAAAACAGGGTGGCAGACCCTCTTTATTTATGCACATAGGATTTAGAATAACATCCCAGCATCCATATGGTCTGCCCAAAACCACTTCAATTCAGGAAATAGCTGAAAACACGCTTCTTTAAAGAACTACATCACAATGAAGTCACAGTCTTCCTCCACTTCTAAGAAATCAGTTTCTTCTCTGCTCACTAATTGACTGTAAATTGATTTATACAGTGTTCAACCTCCTTTTTGCTAGGTTTGTGATGTACCCATACCACATACTTACATATAGATCGGGAGGCTCCACGGGTAATCAAACCAGGTGCATTCTATACAACTTTCAACTGAATTTTGCCCATAATTTAAGGAACAGTAAGATTGCAAACATTTAGTAAAATGATCATTTCTTCAATGATGTTTCAACGTGTCGATAAGTGACAAGCTGAGGAAGTGACCTCTCTCGAAACAAAGTATGGACACCAACAGTAATAAAAGGATAATCCTCAAATTTCTTAGAGCAGAAAGAGAAATGCCTGCTTACAGTGTGTTTCATAGAGGCCATTAACTATAAAAGGTTCTTTCTGAAAAGTGAATTGTTGAATGAACAAATAGAACTTTTGATTTGAAACTGACCAAATGAACAGTTTCCACAGATAAAAAATATTTTCAGTTGTTGGTTCTCCTTTGTATAGAGTCAAATCGGTCACTACAGCTAAAAAAGATATGCAAGGACCTATAAATGGCATTGTTTGTATTTTTCATGGTCAAAACTAAATGGTATTGAATGTAATAACTAACCTAAATGTACCATGATGTAACAGAAATGTTAGTACTGCCCCTGACATCACAGTAATCATCTATGCATGACAATCAATGCATTTTATTAGTAAAACAGTTTTTTTTGTGGTGCACTGAAAGGCAATAATAGTTGGCATTCATTGTACGTCACCATACAAAACTGTGTGGGATCAATTAATTCAGTTCTCTATGATAGATAACAATGTCAATTATCAGTCTTCTCTAAAATGATAATGATTTTCATGTCAACAGTATGTTAAAAGTAACATGCAAATGTAGAAGTAGTTCTTCACCACATTTAAAGCAATGTATTAACAGAGATACTTTGTTTTGAATTTACTGTAACATGAGCACTGACAAAGCTTATCAACGTTGAAATGATAATTTTGAATGTTATATGTGTATGATAACTGAAGGTGCCGTTTTAATTCACTTTGCTTAGGTGAGGCCTGCAATGAAAGCTAAATTTCCTGACTGTGGAGAAAATGTTTAGTCTTTCTTGCTAATGCAAACTTTTTTTTCAGACATCATTCCCATGAGAATGATAGCTTGGTAATAGATGTTCTATTGTTTTACACATAGTGGATGTGAGAAACTAACCTTGATTGCAGTACACTCAAGAACTGTGGAATGGAATATGTATGCGATTGTTTCAACCTACATGGATGAGCTAAGATGGATGTTTTCTCCATGTTGGTTATGGGAATCTTTGTCAATGTTACAGTTCCATGTCGCATGACTGGCTTTCATTAGACAATTTCACCTTATGCGGCATGTGGATCGATGGATGGATTAATCAATTTGCACTATGTACTTTAATATACTGTTGCCTAGCTGGATTTGAGTCAGTCGTCTTGCCTTCCCTCTAGGAGCTGAACCCCTTGGACTCTTACAGGTATAGTCCTCTTTATCGTACCCCTTTTTTAAATGCTTTGCTGAGACTTAGGCCCATATTTATGGAAAGTCAGTGCTGCCTTAGCGTCATGTGTTTTGATGCTAAAGCTGCATTAACTTAATTCCATATTTAATATTTTGGCGTTAGACCCGTCTTGCGTTAAAATATATGAGTTAGCGCAATTTTCTGGAAGTACCAACCCACCTTGCGTCTCATTATGACAATAATATGCAAGGTAGGCGTTCCCTTCCAAAAAATTATCCTAGCCCTCTAGGTCCATATTTACTTCCCGATGCAAAAACAACGCACACCAAAGAAGCGGACCACAAAAATGACACTAAGACCGATTACTGTCAAAATTTAAGGCCTGGTCAGACCAAGGTGTTAAAAAGAGGTCCACATACCACCTCTTGAGGAAAACACACAGAAGGAGCATTTGCAACCTCCATGACTGCCTGGTAGTGCTCCAGCTTGGCACACGCCGCAGACGTCAGCAAAGAAAGCAGGTCCCTTCACCACCACCGCAACAACACCAAACACCACAACAGCAGCCACAAAGTCAGCACAGAAGGCGGGAGAGGATCTTTAGACAGTGGACAATCATACTTGGGTTCTGGGAACAAGATATCAGGATCTATTGACTTAACCGGGAGTCCATTGTACGCCTGCTGTACCACATTGTGCCACACATCACAGCGAGGGTGGAAACTCCTACAACTATTCCACCATGACAAAACTCCTTGCTGTCCTTCACATGCTGGCTTCTGGATCTTTTCAGATAAGGGGCGCACAAGTGGCTGGTATGTCCCAGACATCCTTCTTGGTCTTTCCACATAAGGTCCTGGACACAATCATACATCCCACACCTCACCACATCTGCTTCCCAAACACCCAGCAACTGCAGCAGGAGACCAAGCAAGTTTTCTACGGAATTGCTGGGTTCCTGCATGTGCTGGGTGCAATAAACTGCACCCATGTCCAACTGGTGCCACCTGCAGCAACCAAACATCTATATAGGAACCACAAGCACACCCATTCGATCAATGTGTAGACCATTGTGGACCACTGTGGGCTCCTCACTAACATCCTAGCAAAAGATCCCAGCAGCGTCCATGATGCCTACATATTCCGCCATTCCACTATTAATGAGCAGTTCCAGGATGGGCAATATGGCAATGGGCTACTCGTAGGTAAGCACTATACCAATCAGTACACACACAACACACCAACCAGGTAGGTCAAACAAGACATGCACCACATTGAATACACATGGGCATAGGGACACAGATGTACAGGTAACAACACATATGCAACATGCCACACTACAAAGCAATCATTCCATATCACAAACACCTACACCCACATGTACATAACACAGCCACAACATGACTAGCACAACACGTGAGGACAGGTGGAGCGATGTCCCCTTTGCATACAGAAGCTGCCCACAAACCACTACAAGTGTCCACCGGTTGACAACTAAATAGAGATCATACACATTACACCAAACAAAAAATAGCTCAGCTATGTCAATGGCATAGGCCATGGCCATTTAAAGAAAGTCACAGATCGGCACAGTCCCACATGAATCATGGTGTGCAAGCTTCTGGCAGCGCCCATATCAAATCCCAAGTGGTGCCATTACCAACTACATATCATCTACACCTACCTGACATACCTGTAGTGTGCACATACACCTGTCTGCTGCATTGTGTTGCACACATAGGAATACAAATTAACCAGCCATGAAAGACCATGGGGCAGAATCATGACAAATGGTGCAGTACCTTCTCCCGTACCACCTTACATCTGCCCCTTAGTGCCCCCCTTACACCACCATGTGCGTTCCGTATACAAGAAATGGTCCACAGTGGTGCAGAATTTGTGCAAAAATGTAAAGATCATGGATGCCATACTAGGACTCTGTAGGAGTATATAGGATATACCTGACCTTTCATGTATCGTACATAGGGACCCATGTAAAAAATAGGTGTGTCCCCTCCCGAAGCCTGCACTATGAATGTGTTGAACGTTTCTGTGATAAATCATGTACTGAAAGCTAGGAGATTCTACTGCACCAAATCATCCTACAAATTTGTGATTCACACTCTCATTCACTTGATGGCAGGCACAGCCATCATCTGCCACAAAGGATCACTAAGTGTTGCAGTGCATGAGTGGTGCCACATGGTTACATGGAGGGCACAGTTTAGCTTTGTAGGGCTACCATGGTGTCTCTAGATCTGACACCACTGTGGTGCAAGGAGGTAGTTGGTTCCATCCAACAATAGGACACTGCCACAAATATTGACTATACAACAGATCTTTGCAATGGTTTATTTATCAGTAAATGAAAATTCCCAAGTCAGCGAGTCACAACTGAAGATTGTCCTGTCCATGATCACAGACCTCTTAAACCATTTCACAAAAACAGGGACATAGACTATACCACAAGCAAGTCTGAGTCACCACTCCACCTACAACTAACAACTGCCATGATATATTTCAAACCACTATCAAGCTTTACCAACACATCTTCTCTCATTCCCTTGCAGCTAATATGGCATACAGCCATGGGTTATGACTCCATTTGCCAATCCCACAATTTTGGAAGAGCGTGCATATAATGAAGGGCACAGAGGAACAAGCAATGTGGTGGAGAGGACATTTAGGCTTCTGAAGTCAAGGTTTAAGTGCCTGGCCTCGACAGAAAGAAGCCTCTTGTATGCTCTACCACTGGCATGTAAAATCCTACTGGCCTGTGCAATCCTCCATAATATATGGATAAGAACAAATACTCCCTGGGAGGAACAGGTTGATATCCCCAACAAGGAGGAGGATGGTAATGATGCAGCAAATTTAGAGGGGAAACAAAAGAACACTGCTGCAGGAATTCGCAGGAGACTCCACGTAGTACAGAACTTTTATTCACAGTGACTGGACTATCATCATCATCACATTATAAATAGCACCAATAAAATAATTTGCACCTGAATCTCCTTGGTTGACTCTTTCTTCACTACATATGCCATTAGAATTTAACTCAAACCTCAGCGAGCAGGTAAGAAACACAATAGTTGCAAGTATGATAGCAACATTGTTTGAGATGTAAGATGGTCTACTGCCTCCATTTCACATATCAGTAACACAGAATTCATGGGCATGTGACTCCTGAATGCCTAGATCCATGCACCACAACATATAATGTGCTGTCTAGTGGGCAAGATGTTGATTTCTAGCCCTTTCCCCACATCATCACCACACCTATCAGGATGTATGTGCAAGGGGGGGCATATATAAGGTAGGGGCTGTGATCAAATGGTGTTTAAGTAATGTACGAACTGAACACTGTCCCATCTCAGGGTGAGTGCTGCTTTGCCTGCTCGGTGCATGTATGACAAGGGGGGACATCAATGGTAACTATGGACGTTCAGAAACTGTAGATTGTTTGCAGCCAATGTTAGAGGCAGAGCCTGCACTGTGTATCCATGAGATTATGTCCTGGCACTGCCACTGGGAACGACTTTGAAACAAGGTGGGCTGTACCTCACTTATGGCACACCCATGTTGGCTGTGGAGAGTGCTATGGGTTGCCATACAAATGAAGCAGCTATGGATGCTGAATTATTATTCAAACATATAACCCATTGTCCTGATCTAAGAATTAAATGGAAGAATGCACCACCAAATAATTGTCTGGGTGGAATGTAGGCAGAGTATGTTACACTCCCTATGTACATAAGATGCACACTTTTCACACAAATCTGCTGTATTGACACATGCCTACAGCAAATCCAGATAAACATGTGAAGACTGATGCACTTGTGTTTGCCCTAGGAAGCAGAGGGTTTACTAGTACCAAAAATGGTTGACATGTGTCAGCATGGGTACCATCAGCATGCTCTGCATAACAACATCACACAGCACATACCAATACACACCACTCATTATCCATAATGACAACATTGTTGCATAGCCCATGTGACATGGTATGTGAATCTGGGTGCACTCAAGGCCTACATTGCAAAATTCCACGCATTTTCATCATGCATCAAAAATTTATGAAGCAAACGGCTCAAATCTATGCTCTGCAGTGCCAGAAAAATTACATCTGGTCCCTTAGCATCTATTACACGTCCACAGACCTTTTCACTCAGAATGAGAACAATCTGACACATGACCGTCATGCGTCAAAAATATAGACCCAAACGCCTAAACCTCATACTTTTCTCCTCAGCAAAAGACGCTTGTCCTGAGTGTATTTCACATGTCCACAGGCCTTTTCACGCACAATGGGAAAAAATTGAGGCAGGACCGTCATGTGTCAAAAATGTATACGCATACGCCTATACCACAGTTTTCTCTTCAGCAAAAAGATGCCTAGCTCATGAGCAGCTATTGCACATCCACAGGCCTTGCACAATGGGTAAAAATGTACGCACAACTGTCATGCATAAAAAATGACACATGACTTGAAACGTGGCGCACAAGCCCAGGAAGTGATGAAACAGGACATCCTGCGTGCATAAGCGGTACAGTGAGTCCACTTTCTTATTGTGTGTGACTGTGTGAGGGTGTGTCAAGCTGGTGCTGTTGGTGATTTGGAGTAATTGGAGTGTTGTTGTGGTGTGTCCTGAAGCTGTTGTGTGTTTTTTGTCTTGTAATCAGTCTTTTGTATTGCAATTGTTCTGTATTTGTCACTGTATTGTGGGGTATTTATCTAGGGTAGTTTAGTTTGTTGGGTAGTTGGGGAAGTTGGGGTAGTGTTAGGGTATCTTTTTCTGCAAACTTAATTTACAGTGCATGATGTCAGGGAAAGGGAGGATGGCCAGGATGTTGGCCGATAAGCTGGTGGGGCTTCATTTGGCTGCTACAACATTACCTCCCCATGATGCTTGTACTGGGTGGGTGTGTAATTCGGGGCTACCCTACAGAGGCTAGGAAGCGGCGGTGGGGCAAGGTGCTCAACCACCTGACTTGAGTTTTTGGCACCTGAAGAAATGACCACCAACCAACCGAAACACTGTTGGGCTGACCTCATCACAAGGGAGCAAGATCTGCTGGATCACCTGAGCATAGAGATTGGTGTAGCAGTTGGTATCCCATTTCCATATCAAGTACATAATTTGCAGGTGCATGACAGGTGCTGATACGGTTTAGTGCAGCATGTCATGTGTAAGGAACTGGACATGTTGTATGCTGCCTGTATGAAGGGCCCCAACACAACCTTAGGGCTGCCATTCTAATATACAATAATGAAGTCAAGGCAGGGCAGATGTGCCATGTTCCCTGCACAGCTATCACAAAGTGTTGTGATGCATGCATAGGGCAACTCTGTTTTGAGCTGCACAACATGGAGCTTGTGTCATGCATCATGCATGGGAGAGGGGCCCAACACCCGTTTGGGGGGCAAATGTACAAGCCTCTGGGAAAAATGAAAAATACCTAAATCACATTTTTCATTCACTTTGAACGGGTGATGAGAGCAGGTGTTAAACAGGGGCATATAAATGTATATGATGGGCCCATATGTACTCAGCAGACGTTGTGATGATCTGTTTTGTTGGAACTCCTGCTGAGTACATAATTTTCCTCCATAGAAACAGATGCAGTTGGACTGCACCTGATTCGTGCTGTGCCTTAATTTTCATTAGGCGCACACATGGCAGGGATAAGGGGTTTACTGAGGGCCACAAGAACTGTAGTGATGAACTTGATGCTGCACCACTTTCTCTAAATCTGCCCCTTTGTGTCATTGGCCACGGCCATGTAATAGAGCTTGATTATGCACTGGGTTCAGACTACTAGCACTTTCCTCTTCCTGTACATTGTGTATCACATACACCCCAAATGATGTCTATTACCCACACACATGTACTGATTTAGTACCACAGGTCTGCTGCATCTTACTGACAGAATGGGACTGCCCTGCATCTGCTTCATCACTTGCACATTACATAGGAACCTGCACCAACAAGTTCATCTTTGGACAACTGAGCAAGTGTGTCTGTTTTGACACATGTCTATGTGCATGTTCTCATTCCTTCCTGGGCAAATAATAGTATACCATGTCAACAATGGCTGGCCACACAGTATTGGCAATACATCTGTAATTTCAATCAGTCAATGTGCAGGTAGGTACAATTGAATAAACATAAGTATTCTCCCATGGCATGATTGGAAATATGTGTGCCTCGTGATGGCACACTCATATTAGTAACTACAATTAAGGATGTATGAAAGCATTCCTCCACACTTTGGAATACCCACACAAACCCTGAGCAGTTGTTCATCAGTTTGTGGTGATATTGAGATAGATATCTTCAACATCTGGGGCGAACCCAAAAGCAATGACTGTCACAATGGGATGGCCACCACAACAACAAACACAAGCCCCTCAGATGCAGTATACAATGCCATGCATTCCCTTATGGTCATGGACGTGTAAAGCTAACAAATACCTGCATGATAATGCCATGTATATCTGTTGCAGTGAAAAGCACCACACGTGTTTCTGGGAAAGTGATGGTTTGTAGGTGCATGGGTCTATATTATCTGAGACTATGTGTAGTTGACTGATCATAGATGTTTGTCAGTTGGTCTGATCTACCACTAGGTGGACTTGCTCACTCAGCCTAACAACTTGATAGTAAACAATGTTGCTCATTAACTGATATGTACAAATATCACTAAGCAATGTTTTCCATTCATGTATTGCATGTGGACCTTAACCCTACACCTTTGGTGATGTCGCCACATTTGGAGACCCGATGCAGCCAGTAAGTGTCATCTTGTGCGTCATGTGTGCCATTCCAGGGTTTGGTGTGAGTCAGTCTGATGTGTGGAATGCTATGAATAATTGTTTTGGATGGTGACATCATATTTGTTGGAATGTTGAGAATTGAGAATAGCTTGGTTGTAGCACGTGGGGCAACGTGTGTTGGTAAGGAATTGTGCATGTTAGGAAATGGAATGCCTGGCCACATATTGATGTTTATCATGGTAGGTGTAAGAACAGCTGTTTATGTAAATAGCATGCCTGTTGACAACAACTTATTGACAGTACTGTGTGCCACACATAGCTTACAATTTCTCACAAGACGGTACAGATGTAGGTTATGTATAGAGGTCTCTAAGAGGCATATGTAGGAGACACTTTCACTATAAGTGCCTCAGTACCCATCAGATTTAAATTGAGGGTGTAGTATTGCAAGGACCCACATTATGATGGACAACAGTCAGTAATGTACACAATTAGGAGACAACTCAGCTCCAGATGGTTGTGGGAAAAGTCTATGAATTGTCCCAAGCTAGATCTCAATAGAATTCCAAAGATGGTCCTGCCACCATGATAAGTGTGCATATGATGTGAATGCTGATTGCATACCTGGTACTTTGATGATGTCTGATATACAGTGCACATAATGTTCAATATATAAGAATACTGTTGCAGCACCCAGTGCAGTGCCAAACTCACTGTGGCCCTAAGGGCAGTCATACAGCCACCATGTGTTTGCCTTTTATACATGTAGCACAACATAGAACAGGGTAGGGGGTATTCGTTCTTTGATGTGTAGACATCTTTGATGTGCAGGTCATGGTTTGCCCGAACCGTCTGGGGACATTGTACTATTTGTACATGTGGGAATACCATGAGAAATGGTGTGCCCCCTTGTAACGTATGCTCAGACCAGGTCTTAAGCCAGGGCACATGAATGAAGATTTACCACACCTTTGAATAGACGGTGGGACGTTTCCAGACCCCTATCAGATGCCCACACCTTGCATTCATAATGGCTGGGAAAGCCTTGATGTTTCACTGGGGTGTCAAAGTGGTGGATTGCATGCAAAGCCCCTCTTATGGACAAGGACATAGGAAATCCAGACGTGTTGGGGCACATGATCCTCACAAGTTTGATAACACAAATGTTGATTAAGGACTAATAAGTCCACTCACCTCTGGGCCTTGATGGTCAACAATGGATAGCCGTCATCCCAGTGACATGTACATGATACAGTAAATGGCTGGTAGGAAATAGTCATAGATGAGGAGTAAGTCATTGTTGAGGAATGTGTGGTGGATTGCATGTGTCATCTGCAAATGCAGTGTATATTATATGTCTGTTCAATGTCCACCCAATGCTGTATGTGATGCTTGATTCTCCTCATTTTTCAGATGCCATTATGACACTTGAGCAATGGCATGCATACTACTGAAGGACTGAAAGGTACAGGCATATTTTGGAAGTGGAAGACGGTAACCACATAATGGAAAGAAGGTTCTGCAAGGAAAAAGCCACAGGGGAATGGCGTGCTTTCGCACATGGGGGACCTGTAGAGCAGCCGTAGAAGAAGAAGGACAATTTGAGGAAAACATGAGGGGTGCAAGGTCTCTGCAGTTATGAGCCCCTCCACATCTGCTGCACCTGTAAGAAGCCAGGCACCTGTGCAACCACCTGCTGCAGTCATGAGCCCCTAGTTTGAAAGGGACGTGAGACAGGATATGGATAACATAATGGCCAGACTGGACATGTTGGAGAAGGAGAGTGCAAACACTAAGAAGATGCTAAATTGTATTTTAAAAAAAATTGAAGAAAACATAAAGAGCTACTGCCACAGCCTCCCACTTCCTTCCCCTCCCTTTTACTGTTGTAAATAGTTTTGGATTGGGTTTTAGACGTGTAGTTTTAGGTTAGTGTAGTAGTGTAAGGTAGGCATAGGTTAGATTAAGTATAGTTTGGGGGGTGTTTTAGCATATATTGTTTTATTGGGGGTTGGGTGGGAGTCATGTTGGGGTATTTGTGTATAAATAAGAAATAAAAACTAAAAAATATATATTTGTTTAGGCCATAGATTAAATTTGTACATATGTAGTCATAGTTTTTGTTGTCATACTTGTATCTTGTCTTTTAAGGGGTTGGGGGGACAATGTTTAGAGAGTGGTGATCTGTGCGTAAAATAAGTTTGGAATGTGTTAGATAGGTGTAGTTGTAAGTTAAGTTAGTTTAGGTTAATTTAGTGTGGGGTAGTTTTTAGGATAGTATTTGGTATATAGTTATTAATGTTTTACAACAGATCCTGTTTGTATAAGACTAGCTTTTTCAAAGTTGATTGAGTGTTTGGGGATTCTCATGTGTGCACTGCCCAAGTTGGAGGAATTGCCTAGGGTATGCTTACTGTCTTGATTTCTGTGAATTGCCTTGTGCATTTCCTTTGACCAACGAGCTGTCAGATTAGCTGCTAAATAACATCAACTAGTCCATACATTTGGAATCCACTGTTCCAGCCATTCACTATGTGTATGCATACTTTATCTTGGACAAGTAAGTATGGAGCTTCAACCGTCATTGGTGGGGTCTTGAGGTTTCATTGTTGGCAAGTGTAGCACATCTGACAACAGGCAAAATTGGAACTGTATCTTGCAGCACTGACAGGTACCCATCACTAATAAGGTTAGCTTCTTCTGTACCACAGTTGTACTGGTACTCCCATCTGTGTAATTTGCCATTGCCTTGGTTCTGAGCCATACATGCCATATGTCAACTTCAAAGGATATCTGTTCAATATTTGTATAGAATACTCAGTAAGTTGGTTGCAGCCGACAACACCATCATTCACCTTTCTCATGTAAGGATCCCAGTGTGTGGCTTTGTGTCTGACAGTAACATACTCATTTAATGATATTCTATAGTCATTGACATGGATTCACACAATGCAATCATTTAGCTGAGTAGATAGATCACAATAAATGTAGAAATACTACACGTACGCAAGGTTCTTTATTCACCAGTGCAAGTGTATTTTCATATGCTATACAATGTCCAGTCATAGACCCCATGAGTGAATGTTAGCCTAGCACAGAGTCCAGGGTCATGAGATATGGCTATGAGAAGTGTGCATTAGTAGGAGGTTAAAAATTGCAATTGGTAAGAATGGAGACAATGGCAGTACATATCAGACGTCAACAGTGGTTGGGTGAAGAGAGCACATTTCCTACTGTCACAACACCGGCATGATCTTAAGCCCAGAACTAAACTGGGTGGTTTTCCTTGTGAATGTTATTCCTTCCACATCTTCATACTCTATTGTGTGTGGTGCCTCCTGGGCCATGGCTGGTTCTGTTGTAGAGGCAGAGGGGGGCACACACACACATCAGGGGATAGAGATGTGGAGTCAAAGGTCCCAGCAGCTGCCATTTGTGGGAACACATAAGGCACCACTGCAGCAAGGAGGTACTGCTGATTTTTCAACACAGCAGCAACATCAAGGTGGTAGGAGCCATTTTTTTGCTGAAAGAGGCTGTATGGGCTCCAGGTATTCTGCATAGCCCCCAGCCTGTTATGTTATGGTGCTGCCAGTTTAGGAGGGCAATTGTTGTAGCCGCTGCTTAATGACAGCAGCTATTCCAGACAGGGGCTGCTGGAGTCCATGTAGCATTGAGTGGGTGTCTCTGATGGCAGTCCTTAATTGGACTGAGGCACCTCTGCACTCCCACTAGGATGTCTACCATGGTCTCCATCCCCACCTACACCTGCTCGGCCAGCTCGCGCTGGACTCCTACCATTGTCCTCTGAAAGGTGATCTCTGGGTCCTTGGAGTCCAGTGCTGTGTCAGTACTAGCTGGTGGTGTGTGTTGGTAGCTGGGGGTTTCATGTGGAGACCCTGCAACATTGTGTGTCCTCCCTGCGACTGGAGGTGGTGTCTGGAGGGATCCTAGAACATCATGGAGAGTCTCTTTATTGATGGTTGGCAGCTGGTCATCCATGTGATCTGTAAAATACAGGATAGGTAGCTCGGTAGGAGGTAAGCCATCATCGTCTACAATGAGATAGTGTAAAGTCAATCTTAGATTGTTGTGGCTGTTGACATGGCACATCATTTATTTGTTACTGGAGGCTCAGTAACATGCTAATGTTTAAGATTGATGTTGTGCTGCAAGGTGTTCTATCCTGCACGAAAACACTCTCCCCGTCAATGCAGCCATCCTTGCCATATGGTGCAAGGGTGCCTGTTTTGGCGTACAACAGCTAATTTACCATTGGTGCAGGGGGAAACACAGGGGTGCACCATATTCTTGAAAATATGGCGCATCTTGCAGTTTGAAATAACGATGCATGACTCTGCCAAATTTGGTGCCACACTTTGGGGGTCATTCCGACCCTGGCGGTCCATGACCGCTAGGGCGGAGGGCAGCGGAAGCACCGCCAACAGGCTGGCGGTGCTTCCTGGGCCATTCGGTCAGAAAAGGGGAACCGGCGGTTTCCCGCAGGTTTTCCCCTTGCCCAGGGAATCCTCCATGGCGGCGCTGCTTGCTGCGCCGCCACGGGGATTCCGACCCCCTTCCCGCCAGCCTGTTTCAGGATGGCGGGAACGGGTGTCGTGGGGCCCCTGGGCATGGGCAGTGCAGGGGCCCCTCACAGGGCCCCATATAGATTTTCACTGTCTGCTTAGCTGACTGCACCCGTCGCACCCCTGCAACTCCGGAGCCGGCTTCCTCGTTGCAGGGACTTTCCCGCTGGGCCGGCGGGCGGCCTTTTGGCGGTCGCCCGCCGGCCCAGCGGGAAAGTTGGAATGGCCACCGCGGTCTTTTGACCGCGGGGCGGTCATTCGGTGGTAACCGCATGGCGGGCGCCGACCGCCGCCCGCCGCGGTCAGAATGACCGCCTTTGTCATTTTCTGTTAAATCTGGGCCTCTATCTTGTCTGATGGTGAATTTGCAGCTACTTGTGCAGCTGCACACATGATAATCAGATGTGCTTCATGTGTTGTATGTGTTTTATTTTGTGGCCATTCCCATTTAGTGCATATAGTTGCCTCTGAGGTGTTGTGCATTCACCCTGTGTGAGTTGTGTTACACAAGTTGCAAGCTTTAGGACAGATTTTTTCTCAAATGGCACTGCTCAAGGCAGCAGCAATATGTGTTGCATGACATTGCATTAGTTTAGAAATGCAGGAATGTGCCATGTTTACATAAATACGTAACAGCCCTGCAATTCCCCCGGCGCTAGCACAGATTTTGTCTTCCTATACCAACACAGGCGTTGTTGCAGCATAATGAAGGGGTGCCTGTCTTGAGGGGATAATTTGTTTATATGCAGGGAGGTGTCCCTTCCTGCACATTTACAAGCTATTTTTGCTAAGGTGGCGTTTTAATGTGTGCTGCAAGATGCAGCACACATGAGAAGGGCAAAGCGACAAGGAGGAAGGAAAGCATGGAAGGAAAGCATTTTGGCCAGTTACACCACCCTGACACCACCCCTGGGGTGGTATTGACTTAATTTCTAGTCTCTGATGTTTAAGTTGGGTAGGTACAATAATGACAATAATCAATGGGTGTTGTCGTGGCAAAGCCACAGCCACACTTTTTGCATGTCCCTTTCAGGCAATGTGCTGCATATTTAGATGGTGGAGTATAGCCATATTGAGTGGCTTATGTCCATGCTGTGTATATGTTGGAGTGCATAGCACAACCAAAGCATCAATACATGTGAGGCTTGGATGGGGATGTTGTGCCTTCAATAGAGGGTTCATATGTCCCAATGCAACCCCATAGCATGCATGGAGTGTGTTCGAGATGCCTTACCCATCTGTCTTTTGTGGAATTCCAGATATCCCCTCCCCTGCAACTTACCTTGCATTTGTGGTGGTTCTTGGTAGCCCCCGCTGTCCTGTCATGTGATTCCAGTGACAAGCTTCTCCCGGATGACCGCTGCAACCATCTCCTCCAGCTCATCCAGATCCTCCTGTGGTGCAGGATTTCCACCTCCAGTCTGCAGTGCTGCCTTTTGGTTCCAGGCCTGTTTCTCTTTAGTCCTGCGCTTGCATTCGTGCCAGCGCTGCTCGCACTCGGTGACAGTCTTCTTCACCTCTGCCATGCTGTTGACTTTGTCTACTATTGGCTGCCATCTTGTGTTTCTCTTACTAACTGGCAATTTGGAGGTGACAAAAAGCTGGTATTGGTACTCTGTCACCTCTCTGACCATGATGTCATGCTCCTCCTCACTAAAGTGATATTTGCGCTAACTCTTCTCCTTCTCCTGGGACTTTTCTGGGCCCTCCTGGCTGATACTTGATTGATTGGGGTCTCCCTGTGGTCTCTCCTGGCCTGCAACTCAATCCAGTCTTTATATTGCAATTTTTCCAGCTTGTGCATTTTGATTTTATTTCACTACTTTCAGTTGAATCATATAGGTCCTTAAAGCCGATATCCAAAAGCTACTAGGCGGTATAATATACCCCATTCCCAAATGTTTTTTCCCAGGAGAAAAAATGTCCATATTTCTACCTGAAATAACATACATATTTCCTTCATCTGGCCAATATATTCCCATCAGAAACCATCAATATAACAAAGTTCACTGAAACAGCTATCATTAAGTACTATTGGTATATATTCATGGAAAGACATTTGGCACAATGGAGAGAGTGGATGCTGTGTTAAAACATTTAACACTTTTATACTGTAATTCTAAAGTGCTGAATTAGAACATTGGGATGTTGTGAACTCAGTTGAAGACAATGGCATTACAAAGAGCCAATTATGGCAAATAAAGGTCTTCAGCTCAAACTTTCATATGCTTGTCTTTTTTCATCCCTGTATAATTTGAACATTGTCCTTTCTGCTAATTAACCGGTCTTAAAAAACATTGTCCCCTCATTTGGGGGAATGTTTCAATACTACTGTAGAACATCTGCCTCAGAATATACTGGTCTTTAAAGCTCCTTTTGTGTTTCAAGGACATCTTAAGGATTTTGGAGTAACATAGGCCAAATGTATTGCGGGGTCCCTGTTCTGAACAACTTTGAATTTATGATCCAATTTCAGATCTTTATTGTCCTCTTTGGCCAGATCACTGACAGTGCACAGTCACACTCGTTCTAACTCTAAATGTGTTTACATCTAATATCCAGGCATATTGACATAGTTAAAATATTGTAACAAACCAGCAATTTGCTAATATTACTGCACATAATCTCTGTGACAGCCTCCCATTTCTCATATGTGAGGTCCTATTTTGATCTAAAAGAATCTTTTTTGTGGATTTTGCATGAAACATAAGCACATCTCTCTGTAAAATGCCTGAAATTGACTCTTACTTATCACCCACATTAAAAATAAATTAAAGGAAAACGGTATTTAAAATAACTCGTTTGAAATTATCCAAGGTCAATAGGGCAAGAATCTCTGCAGAACAGAACTAGCTCTATCAGAGGCTGGGCCAGAGCTCACTTTGCCCATGCCTTAAAACGTCTCTGGCTTGTTGCTCAGACCTAAACATGGAAAAACATTTAACAACTGGTATATCCCTCAGAAGAGAGTCATAAATCTATGTTAAAACACTGTAATGCTGAACACTAAAATGAAGACAATAGAGTGGCATAGATCAGTAATGGTTGGCATGAAGTGTCCACCCAACATTCCAATTTTTTGTTTCTTTCTGTTAAATGGAGAATATTCTACTTTTAGTGGATGAAATTTTCAAACAGCATTATTGCCCTACTGCCTCTTGATACACTGGTTGCCAACGGCCCTCAGTATCATTTGAACAGCCATAAACTAGTTAAAGTCCTTAAACAACTTACAAAGCACTTGGAAGTGGACGGTAATGCCATAGTAACTCACAAATCAAGTAATTCAAAGTCCTGAATAACACTGTCCACGATACGATAATTTGAATACAAACACTTTATGCCTGTCACTTGAAATGAACAGTTCATTCAGTTAGTGTAATTTATTTGTATTAAGAAGAGAGTTTCTGATTTTCAAGCATCTTTGTTTCTCTTCTCAATAATCTATACTCCTGAGCATCTAAAATAGATGAAGGTGTGAACAAAAGTATTTTTCTCCTGTTTACAGTTTCCACTTTTCTGACACTAAAGGGAAGCAAGCCATGTGCTGCAAAGCACACCTCTCCCTACTCTGCAAACAATTAATTTATTGGATATTTAGCATTGCTGGTATACCACATACATAAGAAGATATCACACAAAATCTCACAACACTCCCACAAATGCATATTATGCATCCTCTCCGGTTTATATGCCTGTTTTATCTGCAAGGTCCCTCTAGTTTTTCCATACACTCAATCAAGAAACTTTTTTAAGTTAAATGCCTACATACATAATCACATTCATGCTCAAAAATCAATATTCATCCGTGTGGCTAAACTCAGTGTTTACAAATTGTGGCAAGAAAACCTGGGAGTGATTGACACAGTTCAGTTCTCCGGTATAAATGAAGAGTGATAGCTTTGTGCATATAAACTCACAGATTAGCTGTAAACCTGAAGGAAAGACTAAAACTCCGTATTTGGATATTATTTCTAGATTAACCATTTTATACTTCTTGCAGTTAGTTGGCAATGATTAGGGTCCTGGCACAAAGAAATAATTTTCAACCACACAGGTGTTTATGCAATGTTTCTACTGTTTTACAAAAACTTTAAAAATGGTATTTGTGCAAACCTCTCCCACAAGAGCGATACTGCACACTTGAGTAAATGGTGCATTTCACACAATGAAAAACTCATGAAACAATGTGAGGACAATTTAAGTGGTCTTTTATATGCAGAAGACAGTTTCTCTCTCTGATTATTGTTTATTTTTCCAGACGCTGTGATTAGTTAAAATTTTAAACACTATCAAGGGTAGTATTTTACGAGGAAATAACATATACCTGATTTAGATCTCACTGGACTGATTACTCCATCACAATGGTGATGGATATCCTGTCCGCCAAAATCTAAATCCTATAGAATATAATGAGATTTAGATTTCAGCAGACTGATATCTGTTACATTGTGACAGAGTAACTCGTCAGCCAATATCAAAATCAGGCCCTATGTGTTTTAGTACCACTTCAAAGACTGTAGGTAGGGCTCTTTGTCAGGATGGGAGTCCTGCAGCTGTGAAATAAGGAATCCACATTTTTAATTTATATTTTTACTTATTTCCCTAGGATTTGGCTTTCAGGCTGAAAGCATACAGCAAATGTTTATTAATTTCTCAGAAATGAACAAGATAACCAACAATGGTTTCTTGTTCCAGTGCTTCTGTGCTCTCAAAAATGCCTCCTTTCCATTGGGTCTGAACAAAATACATTAAAATGTGTCTGTGCATGCGTACCTCTAATGAAGCATGGGTGGAGACTTGAGATTTGTCATCTTTAAATGCATTTGCGGATTGGAGCACCATTATTTAGTGCCTCATCTTATGTCGTCTTAAATGATTTAAAAACTAGAAACCTTAGCACAATAGTGGACAAACTTGCTACTAGTACATCTGATGCATTGTTTGTAGTAGATACAGAGCTACTATGTTCTAGCACTAGGGTATTAAGGTCTTTCAGAATCACCTTGCTTTAGACATTTTGCTGTTAAAAGAGGGTGATGTCTGTACGATGTTGATGGTTCAACAGTGTTGTTCATTTATCTCTGATAAGTGTGAGGAGATTAGAAAATTTGTGAAGAACATCCCTGGACTGAAATCAGACTTGAAGGAATTGGAAGCAACTGGCAGTCATGAAGCAGTTGGAATGGGACTTGCTACCATACGTATTTGGCTTGGCAGTATAGTTAGTGGGCTTTTGGGTGCTATATTGAGGGCTATTTTGCTTAGTGACATTTGCATAATTAGCTTATTTGCCATGTTTAGGGGATTTAAGTACATGAGGTCCAGGAAAGTAGTGATTAAAGGAAAATAAATTAAGAGGAAAATGGATGATGTTGACTTGGAGGGGAAATAGTGTAATGTCTATGATGAGATTAGGAAACTGGAGAAGTCAAGGTGCAAGATGTTAAAGAAAACAGGATTTTGAAGTGATATCAGAAGACTAATTTGATTTGGGTAATAGCTATTCTAGCCATCAGAGGGGGGATTAGAGTAGCATATGATAGTGATCCACCTCTTTATATACAATTTATATATTCAAAATACTGATCTGTATGCATGTGTGCATTTATTAATCAATTGCAGTGAGTGGCTATTTATTCACTTAGCTGAGAGCCACCCATCTTTTATTTAAACTATAATATATGTAGTTGCTATAAAAGAAAACATATATTTTACTTAAATGTATTTGATATTTACGTATCCCACCAGTACTTGTTTAGAGTTTATTCTAAACCTAACGTTGGCCTAACTTGTAACAAGGCCCGTGCTTTATGTGTTGCATTTTTGTAAATGTCTTGCAAATGACTTCTTTTTCTCTCCTCTGAAGGTGTCTCTGCTGATTCCCCTTCTCGAGTATAGACCGTCATGCTTGAGCACTTATACTTTTCTCTTGAACTTGAAACTCGGTTCATCTGATACTGACAAGTTCTGGATATAATTTGCCTTTGTTACTTTTATACTTTATTAAGAATAGGTAAGTGACTTTAGTGAACCTGCTTGTTGATATTTTGCCTTCAATATATGATTCTATTTTGCATATTATTCTTGATCATATAGAACAAACTCAGATTGCATGATCACTTGACTACTTATGTTTTACAATATTTTTCTTTCAATTTTTCCTGACTGGTTTAACCTGTGACCTGACCTAAACTGTTAATAAAACCCTTAAGGTTTGAACAACATCCTCCCTGTCATCCCTTTGGAGCCACATTGTTTTTATTGTACTGAAATGTATTGCCAATATCAGCTCATTTCTTAGACTTCAAGTCATCAATCAAAGGTCCATATTGTAGGAAAGTGCCGCTTTTGGAATGTTTACCCCTCACATTTTGCCTGGTATTGATGCTAACATGACTGAGTGTGTGCTGGGATCCTGATAACCAGGTCACAGCACCAGTGTTCTTACCCTAAACTGTACCATTGTTTCCACAATTGGCACACCCCTGGCACAAAGCTAAGTCCCTTGTAAAAGGTACCAGTGGTACCAAGGGCTCAGTGGTCAGGGAGGGTCCCTAATGGCTGCAGCATGTATTGTGCCACGCCAATGGACCTCTCACCAAACACATGTACAATGCCATTGCAGATTGTGTGTGTGTTGATGGGGAGAAGAAGGTAAAGTCGAAATGGTACCCTTTCCAGGGTGCTATGCTCACAAACCATTGCCTGTGGCATAGGTAGGTCATCCCTCTAGCAGGTCTTACAGCCTTAGGGCAGAGTGCACTATTCCACAGATAAGGGCATAGCTGCATGAGTAATATGCCCTTACAGTGTCTAAGTCCATTCTTAGGCTGGGAGATGTTCATTATGAACACCACAGCTCCATAATGGCTAAACTGAAGACTGGGAAGTTTGGTATCAAAAGTCTCAGCACAATTACCCCACACTGATGCCAGTGTTGGATTTATTGTAAAATGCACCCAGAGGGCATCTTGGAGATGTCCCCTGTGTTTTACCCAATCCTTTAGTGTAAGGCTGACCAGTCTGCGCATGCCTGCCACTAACAGACATGTTTCTGACCCAATGGGCTGGAAACCTTTGTACTCTCTGGGGTCAGGAACAAAGCCTGCTCTGTGTGAAGGTGCTTCACACCTCCTCCTTGCTGGTACTGCAAAACCTGGCGGTAAGCCTCAAAAGATCCGGCTTCCTGTTACAGTGCTCCATGGCACTCCAGCTAGCAGAGATGCCCACACCTCGATCAAGCCCCACTTTTGGTGCAGGTCCGGCTAAAACAAGGAGGAGTGACCACTTCAGCTAGGACCACCACTAAGGTGCCCAGAGCTGAAGTGACCCTCTCCTTGTAGAGTCCTCCATCTTGTTTTGGAGGAGAGGGACCAATAGGGATAGGAATGGGCCCCCTCTCCCCAAAGGGAGTGGGCACACAAAGGGTGTAGCCACCATAAGGGACAGTGGCCATTGGCTACTGTCCTCTGACCTCTGTAACCCGCCCTCAGTATAGTATTTAGGGGCACCACTGAACTTTACTCACCAGATTCCTGGCAATCTCAAGAAAGAAGAAAGAAGAACAACAGCAAAGCTGACCCCAGCAGTGAAGGCTCCAGATGACAACCGACTTGGCCCCAACCATACCGGCCTGTCTGCAGCTTCACGACTCCTGCTACAAAAAGGTGATGCTTCCTGCAGGACAGGCACCCTCTACAAACCGCTAGAGGACTACCTGCACAGCAGAGGACCAAGAACTCAAGAAGACAGCTGTCCTGTCCAGAAAAGACTTCCAAAAAGGACTCCAGAACCACCCTGCATCTGCAAGCCCTGCCAACTCTGCATGCCTAGGGGCTGTGTCCAGGTGGCCCACTGGTCCAGAGAACATTCCCAGGTGATTCCAACCTTGAATGCGTTGACACCTCCTGGCCAGCATGATGATGCCTGCAGTCTGAATCCAGAGGACCCCCCACCAACCACGACCATATCCGATGAAGATTCCCGACAGCTAAAAGTACCCCTGCACCTATAGCTCCCTGGCCTTGGGGAATCCGACCCATGGTCCAGCAACGTCCACCTCTCCTAATTGTCTAGCCCTTGGTTTTCCGCAGCTGACCCCTTGGTCCCAGCCTGAAGCGTCTTTTGTGACCCCCCAGGTCCCCATTGAAAAGCATTGGGCGCTTAGCACTGTGTTTTCACCCTGCTTCCGGCCGCCCCTGTGCTGTTGAGGGTGTATGTTTGGTGTTGACCTGTGGCCCCCCTGGTGCTGACCTAAATCCCCAGGCCTGTGTCCCGAAACTGCGGGTACTTACGTGCATTCTGTTCTCTACCGAGCACCCCAGTCTCAATAGGATTCCATTGAAATCTCAACACCAACTTTGACCACTGCACCCAGGCGGCCCAGTGTTGCTGGTGGTGCACTTTTGGAGTTAACTTGAACTTTTACCTGTGGACTTCCTAAACCCTGAAGACTGGGATTTTAAGTCGTGTACTTACCTGTTAAATGTGTTAACACTTTTCCTCCCCTAGGACTGTATAGATTCCTATGAAAATTTGCAGTGTCAACTTTTAACATTGAAACGTGTTGCTTACTTGTAAACTGCTTTAGCTGCAAAACCCAAACAAAGTACATTTGATACATATGTCTGATACCTACTTACAATTGTACTTACCTGCAACAAACACCCTTTGGTTCTGGTAATAAAGTAACAAAATATATTGTTTTTATATAAAAACATTGGCCTGGAGTTAGTCATTGAGTGTGTGCCTCATTTCCTGACTGTGTGTGTACAACAAATGCTTTGCACTACCCTCTGATAAGTCAAACTGCTCAACCACATTAGCATAAAAGAGAGCATTAGTATTATCTACTTTTGCCTCTGTTAAGCCTCTGGGGAACCCCTGGTCTCTCTACACACTATACCTCATTTTGGTGCTCTATGGGCAGAGGCAGCTTCCTACATTCATATGACCACTGTGGAGCTCTCTTTGATGACCTTACTAAGACGTTAAAATTTAAGGTACCCCGCTCTATCAAGTAGTAACAACAAGGACTGTTTGTCACTGAGGTGTATTGAGCTAGAATACTTTAAAAAAAGATTGAGAGCATGCTCAATTTGAGTCCATGCCCCTACAAATAATGGCCCAATTTAGAGGATTGTTGGTGTTTTGGCAGTTCTGGATGTGGTCAGTGTCATCTCAATTGTCTATGTCTAGCTTGCAGTGTTGTGTCAACATTGTGTGTTTTACGTTACGTTATAGCCCTTTATTTGGGTTGATTGTGTAAGTGCATATTCTCTTAATGTTACACAGTTGACATTGTTATTGGGCTTTTCGTAGTCCAAGATCCTGAGGCAGATAAGATGTATATTGTTGTTTAACTTGTCTGCTAAGTTTTGTGGTGTCGGTCAGTGAGGTACCATTGGGAATACAATTAAAATAGGGGCCTGTAACTGATTGTTGTGAGTGCACTAATAGTGACTGGTGTTGGTAGTTCCTGTTGCTCAGAGGACAAGCTGCATTAGTCAAGGGGATTTTCTGCAGGCTGAGATTTCACTTGTGTGTGTGTGTGTGTGTAATTCCTCCTATAACTCAGTGGAGTCAATGATAACTTATTTAGTGGAACAGACAAGAGTTATTGGTTATTTCTGCTCACCTTTGTGCATTTGCAAATGAGCCATTGCACTGAGACATTGTGAAAGAGGGAGAGCAGATGTGAGGTGAAGTAGCTCATGTCATCAGGTCTGTTCTGTTATTGGTCAGGTAGTTTATGTGTTGCACTAGTATTGGTTGTTGTGTCATTAGATGGTGCAATATTTCTAAGTATTATATGGTGATTTGATAGAAATTGCCACCGGTTTGAATTCACTGTTTGTTCTTAAACTGTCAAAATCATACAAATATGAAATATTGTAGAGCACTAAGAGATTTGGTGAGGGGTGATGTGAGAGTTCCTGTCATAGAAGGCAAGGAAGCTCCACCAGAATGTCTTTATATGGCCATATATGTAGGCCTGGGTGGAACAAACAAACAGTTCAACAAACAGGTGAAAAATGCACATTGCACCTCTTGTGCTGCAGTTTCGTTCTGGTAGTGCATTCCACATTGAAACACCAGTACGAACTGAACCGTGCAGTTTCCATAACAGTGCAGCAGGCATGAGATGCCATTACCAACCAATACCCTTTGTTCTTTCCATTCCCTTCCACACCTTTTTTTGCAACTCATTCTTGTCCCTTTGTAACCTTATTATTATTCCCCCATTAGGAGAAAAACATGTTTTTAGTTGACCACCTTGTTTTTTAAAAGTTGTCAACCAAACCTCCCAAAGAGATATTTCCGTTAAAAGATACTGATAGCTAAACTAATGTTATGTAGGTAATACTGTTGTACCTTGTTCAAAATAAGTACTTTGGTGGCTAATACTAATTTGGAATCTAAAATGGGTGCATTATGGTTTTGTCTTGGTGCGAAGTCCACCAGTGCCGCCTCCAGTGCCAGTAAGCCAGGGACAGCGAAGGAGGCTTAGCAGGTCAAAGGAGGGAAAGCAGTCCCTGCGGTAGCAGGGACAAGTGTCAGTCACTTGCTTTCTTATTGACAATGCTGTTTTTGCAAAGTGAGCCAGATTTCCAGCCCTTCACCTCCCTGCACATTGCATTTTGCCACCTAAAACTGTAGCATGATTTAATTTGGCATTGCAGTGTACTCAGTGAAAAGTGCATCAGCTTCAGTTAACAGCACGTCATTGTAGTGTAGCCATTTTTAATGTAGCTTTCTGCGCGTTTGCTTAAAGTATTAGACCTCTGTGCACTTTGCCTTAGATGCATTTTATTTAACCTCGCACTGTTATTTTACAATAACCAGTTTCACGGTCTTGTTTTATTTTCTTCTATCACACTGTTTAGCTTACTTCAGCACTGCAGTTCTCAAACAATACATTCTTGCTCGCTCTGTGCTTCAGTCAAGGATACAGTCTGATACATTGCCGATAGACGTGGTAGAAGTTTAGTCTTTAGGGTTCGTAGAAAGTACACATTCCTACGTAGGGGCGTTTCTTAGAACACTGGCTTGTTAGTTATAAAAACACTTTCTAGTCCTGGTACATGTAAGAGGGAGATTCTGACCAGGAACCCACAACTTGATGCTGACTGCCCTGTTGCAGATGCTGATCCAGATCACAGGCTTTTGCTCAGGTATGAGGGTCGATGTCCTCCCGGGGGAACCTGAAAGGCAGGCTTAGAGCTTCACATGCTGTGCTCAAAATATAACTTAGAGAGAGAACGTAACCTAGTTGCACTATGATAGCATTATTTTTATGTTTCACTCTCCTCATTACTATTTCAATCCTACTGTGTTGTATGGTTCTGATCATTGCGGCTCACGCCTTGTTATCTAAAATGCAGTTGTTTTATTAAACCAATCTTTAAAACTCAAACTTCCTTTGTCATTTATATATGAGACCGCACTGTGTATGAGAGAACTGGTTGTGACCTGAGTGACCACGACTTCCCTGGGAAGCACTAAGATGTCAAGAGCTCGGCTGCCCAATTGTCTCTTCCTTTTGGGAGAGATAAGACACTGCTAGTTAGCTGGAGCTCAACCCGGATTTGGGGTGACAAGGGTCCTTCGCCGTGGGTCAGACTTAGTCCCCCACACTGTGAACGATCTTGCCGCCCAAAAATCCAGTAGTCTCATTAGGATAATGAGAGCCTATGCAACAGCATGAAGTCTGCAATGCAAACAACTGAAGACAAGATGTGTTTTCCAGTGCCTAGTGCTAGTACTTCACTTCATCATTCTCTCTCTTCCAGTATAGTCAAAAATTTAAAATCCATCTCACTATGGGACACATTTTATATATTTCATGGCTTCCAATATGGATTTACACTTCCAATTTTTTCCTTATGTCAACCAATGTGACTAAGCAAAAGTGTATTATCAGTGACACTAAACCATTCCATAGCTAAAACTATACCTAGCCAATCCCTATTACCTGGCAATGTCACCGCTTGCAAGTGGGGTCCCCTGCCACCCAGGGACAGAGCATCTCCAGAAGTCCCCCTCCTTACCAGCAAACAATTGCCTCCTCCACTGCATACTCTGTGAGCTGGTGCTCATCAGGCATGGCGACTAGATCTTGGTCTGGGAGGTGGCTGATATCTGAAAGGACTTGGGTGTCTAAATAGACTTCTTTTATTGAACATTTCTTTTGGTGGGAGAGCTTATTGTGGGTGGAGAGAATGGGAAGGAGAGTTGAGGAAAGGGTAATTTTTGGAGTTTTCCTTGGGGAGGGAGGTGGGCCTGTAGTGGGTGGAGAGGGTGTGAAGGGGATTTTGGGAAAGGGGAATTTTTGGGGTTTTGCTTGGTGGTGGGGGTTTTGTGGGTAGAGAGCATGGGAATGTGATTTTTAGAAAATTGCTCTACGGGTGACAAAAAATGCTAAAACGCAGCCTTTATGCAAGAGCATAATTCATGCATTGTGTTCATATGCAGTATGCTAACCTTTTGCATTGCAGACTTTAACCTTGAAAAACACTATTAATGATGTTTGCAATAACTGTTAATTTGTAAGGTGTTGCTGCAGACTGAATGAGTGCGTTAGGGTGTGGTGCCTTTCTAGGACCTTCTAGAAGCTTTCCGTGCAGCATGACTGGGTGTGGTTTGTGGGCTGGGCCAGTCTCTATATAAGGGAGCCAGCCCAGCTCCACATGCTCACTATTCAGAGGTCCAGGTGCAGAGCAGCAGCAATTTCCTGAGCTCCTGTTCCGAAGGCCTACCTTGCCGTTCCAGGCCTGCCCCGCATTATCTTGGTGATCCTTGAGCAGGGTGGTAAGACGGAGGTCGGGCTGGGCCCGACCCCTTTCTAAAAGTCTCTTGAGTTTTTGGGCCTACTCGTGAAACTTTCAGAGTACGTGAATCATTGCTCTGATGTACATCTCGGTATTCAGATCTGCAAAGGCTTGCACAATCATTTCATGGCATTTGCATATTCTTGTTAGAATCGGCGGTGAGCGCGATTCATTTACTGCATGTAAATCTTGGTGTTCAGATCGGCAAAGGCTTGCGCGATCATTTCATGGCATTTGCATATTCTTGCTAGAATCGGCAATAAGCCAATTAATTTACTGCATGTAAATCTTGATGTTCAGATCGGCAAAGGCTTGCGCGATCATTTCATGACATTTGCATATTCTTGTTAGAATCGGCATTGTGCGCGATTCTTTTCCTGAATTTCAAACTTGGTGTTCAGATCGGCAACAGTGTGCGCGTTCATTTCATGGCATTTACATACTCTTGTTAGAATCTAAAGTGTGCGCGATTCTTTTCACGCATGTAAAACTTGGTGTTCAGATCGGCAAAGGCTTGCACGATCATTTCATGGCATTTACATATTCATATTAGAATTGGCAGTGTGCGCAATTCATTTCCCGCATGTTAAACTTGGTGGTCAGATCGGCAAAGGCTTGCACGATCATTTCATGGCATTTACATATTCTTGTTAGAACCGGCAGTGTGCGCGATTCATTTCCCGCATGTAAAACTTGGGCCCATATTTATACTTTTTGACGCAAAACTGCGCCGGCGCAGTTTTGCATCAAAAATATTACCGCCGGCTAATGCCATTTTGGTGCGCCGTGAGGCCCTCTTATTTATACTTTGACGCACAGCGGCGCAAACAACAGGTGGGAGTCATTATTTTTGATGCACACCGCGGCGTCAAGTCGTAAAGGAAAACAACGTTACCGCGGCGGAAATGACTGTGGGTCGATTTAAGACACCGCAAAACGGATTTGCGCCGTTTTTTTTTACGCAATAGCATAAAAAAACACAGCGAACACAGCCATTTCACCAGAGGAGAGTTGAGGAAAGGGTAATTTTTGGAGTTTTCCTTGGGGAGGGAGGTGGGCCTGTAGTGGGTGGAGAGGGTGTGAAGGGGATTTTGGGAAAGGGGAATTTTTGGGGTTTTGCTTGGTGGTGGGGGTTTTGTGGGTAGAGAGCATGGGAATGTGATTTTTAGAAAATTGCTCTACGGGTGACAAAAAATGCTAAAACGCAGCCTTTATGCAAGAGCATAATTCATGCATTGTGTTCATATGCAGTATGCTAACCTTTTGCATTGCAGACTTTAACCTTGAAAAACACTATTAATGATGTTTGCAATAACTGTTAATTTGTAAGGTGTTGCTGCAGACTGAATGAGTGCGTTAGGGTGTGGTGCCTTTCTAGGACCTTCTAGAAGCTTTCCGTGCAGCATGACTGGGTGTGGTTTGTGGGCTGGGCCAGTCTCTATATAAGGGAGCCAGCCCAGCTCCACATGCTCACTATTCAGAGGTCCAGGTGCAGAGCAGCAGCAATTTCCTGAGCTCCTGTTCCGAAGGCCTACCTTGCCGTTCCAGGCCTGCCCCGCATTATCTTGGTGATCCTTGAGCAGGGTGGTAAGACGGAGGTCGGGCTGGTCCCGACCCCTTTCTAAAAGTCTCTTGAGTTTTTGGGCCTACTCGTGAAACTTTCAGAGTACGTGAATCATTGCTCTGATGTACATCTCGGTATTCAGATCTGCAAAGACTTGCACAATCATTTCATGGCATTTGCATATTCTTGTTAGAATCGGCGGTGAGCGCGATTCATTTACTGCATGTAAATCTTGGTGTTCAGATCGGCAAAGGCTTGCGCGATCATTTCATGGCATTTGCATATTCTTGCTAGAATCGGCAATAAGCCAATTCATTTACTGCATGTAAATCTTGATGTTCAGATCGGCAAAGGCTTGCGCGATCATTTCATGACATTTGCATATTCTTGTTAGAATCGGCATTGTGCGCGATTCTTTTCCTGAATTTCAAACTTGGTGTTCAGATCGGCAACAGTGTGCGCGTTCATTTCATGGCATTTACATACTCTTGTTAGAATCTAAAGTGTGCGCGATTCTTTTCACGCATGTAAAACTTGGTGTTCAGATCGGCAAAGGCTTGCACGATCATTTCATGGCATTTACATATTCATATTAGAATTGGCAGTGTGCGCAATTCATTTCCCGCATGTTAAACTTGGTGGTCAGATCGGCAAAGGCTTGCACGATCATTTCATGGCATTTACATATTCTTGTTAGAACCGGCAGTGTGCGCGATTCATTTCCCGCATGTAAAACTTGGGCCCATATTTATACTTTTTGACGCAAAACTGCGCCGGCGCAGTTTTGCATCAAAAATATTACCGCCGGCTAATGCCATTTTGGTGCGCCGTGAGGCCCTCTTATTTATACTTTGACGCACAGCGGCGCAAACAACAGGTGGGAGTCATTATTTTTGATGCACACCGCGGCGTCAAGTCGTAAAGGAAAACAACGTTACCGCGGCGGAAATGACTGTGGGTCGATTTAAGACACCGCAAAACGGATTTGCGCCGTTTTTTTTTACGCAATAGCATAAAAAAACACAGCGAACACAGCCATTTCACCAGAGGAGAGCCAAAATGGATCCCAGATGCCACTACAGACCCCAGGAAGATGACAGCAGACCAGGAACCAGCCAGGAGGAGCCAGACAAGAACCAAGACACTTTTAAGAAGAAAAGAAAGTATCGCTTCAGTGCAGAGGAGCAGGAAATCCTGGTTAAAGAGGTGACGGAACACCAGCACCAACTGTTTGTCACATCAAAGTTGCCAATCAGTAGGAGAGAGGCTATGTGGCAACAAATTGTCGACAAGATTAACAGTGTGGCTGAAGTACGCAGAACAGTCATCGAGTGCAAGAAACTTTGGCATGACTGCAAACGCAGGACCAAGAAAAAGATGGCCAGGAACAGGAAGGCAGCACTGCAGACTGGAGGGGGGAGTCCAGCACACCAGGAGGCCCTGGACCACATGGAGGAGATGGTCGCAGCCGTCATCCCTGAAGAGATCGTCACAGGGATTCAAGGACAGGACAGCGCAGACTACCAAGAGACAACGCACATGCATGGTAAGTCGCATGGGGAATTAAAATGCAATAATGTCAACTGTGAGCAGGGGGTGGATACCGACCACTAAATGCATGGAAGTCATCTAATACATTGGGTGGCATGGGTAAAGGGGCACGGCATGGTAGTATGGCCCGTTCTGAGAAGACCTGGGGCACACCATTACACAACACCAACAACAGTCCCATGGGGGCATGCTGTCATGCCAACGATGGAGCAAAGGGAAAGCCACAACAGGAGGGAAGGCCACTACGTCAAACTTACATCCTGGCACTCGTCAGCCAACATACCTCCTACATTAACTAGGGCCCTATTAGCAATCCTCTAGCCAAACCGACAACTGCAATGTAACTGCGACAACAGTTGCCACTACCACTTCTGATCTGTGTGCAGCTCAAGTAGCCAATGGCAGTAACCTCACCATGGAACATACACACCTAAATTAGGGGGTGAGGATGACATGTGCAACAATCCCCTGAAACAAGACAAAGGCCCCAGTACACTCAAATGTCAATGCCCATAGTTGTCACAAACATCAGCCAAAGTAAACAAAAATAGGAGCGACACAGCACTAAGGACACACTCATGCTGCATATGTCAGGGTCCATCCTGTGCCTGGGTAACAAGGCAACATCCCAAATGTCATACTGCTCAGACAACAGCATTGAGGAGGGGACACATGTAACTGGTCACTGAAATACACCTGCACAGTCAGAGGACGAAATAGGACACTGATACGACTATCAGGGCAATCCAATGTAACACGCATTACTCAACATCAGCAGGACCCATTAACAATGTCAACATCCATATCAGATCATAACATTGCCATGCATAGGATATGCAACATGTCAATTACATTTAAGTTGATGTGAACGATCATGGATTGGGGCAGGTCCAGATTGTTAAGTGTGCTGCCAGGGCCATCAGAACACCCACAGCCAGTGAAAGGTCTTACCATGAGAATGGATATACATGGAGGATCGAGTAGGACAAGAAGGTGGCAGTTCTCTATTTGGCATAAACCAACACCTAGAGGCGATGAAGCTGACAAGTCTGATAACTCAATAACATACATGTGACACACAGGTGGGCCATAGGCCTGAAACAATGCCCAACTGAAGGACTGCAGATATTAATACAAAACAAGATCACAAAGTGAATTCATCAAAAGGCAGGCACGTCACGTAAAAATTGTCACAACACAGACACACTAATTGTACCCTGTTTCATTGCAGAGGAAGATCGATCTCCTGCCGATATGCCTGTCCCAGATTTCCCTGATGACATGGATGACAAGCCGATAAACATTCCTCAGGAGACTATCCTTGAAACCCTCCAGACCCCACCTTCAGTCACAAGGCGGAGCACAGAACAAGCAGCCATCGCAGAGGATCCAACCACCATCCCAATTGTAAGACCTGCCAGCTCCAATACAGCTGAGGACTCAGACGACACTGGCACCAGCTTTGAGAGAACTGTAGTTGGAGTACAGCGGGAGCTGGCCAAGGAGGTGCGGGTGGGGATGCAAACTATGGCAGCCAGCCTTGAGGGGATGCGTTCGTGCATGATGTCATCTGTAGATCAGGCAGCAGCTATGCAAGCCCAACATCTATCTTGCAGGAACTGCAGAAAACCCAGAAGGAAATCAGCACAGCTGTAATACAGTTGACCCAACACCTACAACAGCAATCCTGTCAACGCGTGCACGAATGCAACATTGAACCCCTCAGGGCCGACCTGGCTGCCTACCATTGTGATGTGGCTGCTATTCTCAAGAACCAGCAGGCCCTCCTTGCAGCAGTACTGCCCTTAAGACCTTCACAGGGAGCAGCGACCGGGATGTCTGACTCCACGTCTTCTAACACTGAGGTGTGTGTTGCCCCTTTACAACCAACAACAACAAGGACAAAGCAGGCAACACACACATCAGAAGAAGAAGACATGGAACAGATCACATTCACAAGGAAAAGTACCCGGAAGCACTAGTCCCTGCCACATGGCCAACTATTACCAAGGTCCTGCGTTTTGAAACATGACAGTCTTACAACAACTGTACTCAATGACTGTTCTGCTAACCACTGTATATCTTGTCACCCAGCCCAGTGATTGTCTCTCTCCTACTCATTGGCTAAGTCTGTCCCTCTGCACTGTCTGAAACAGCAACCCCAGCATGACAAAAGCATTTTGGTAAACGCTTGTGTTGGATCACACTGGAAGATATCATTATAATGGACTCACAATCATGGACAATGTACATATAGCACTACAGCACTTTTCAATAAATAGCACTTACACAACAAATCTGTCTCAGGGTAATGTGACATATCAACTGCGCAGTAGATAATTGAAATGTCCCTACTGTCAAATAACATAGCTTGTCAATACAACTGTCCAGATATTATGTAGTTAGAGAAATCTGCACAGTGACCATGATTCAATCATACTCTGCCCATCCTGAGGGAATAATCTGATGAAGTGAGAAACCATACACCACCATGCTGTGTTGGACAGTAGAATGCTTCCTCAGGGGATAACTAAGTCATCAAATAGTGCCCGCTAAATGTTGTCAACATGCAAAAATAACACAATAAACATGCCACACTAATCTAAGTAAATACAAAAAAAAACTGCACAAATGAAGGTGTCTGAGTTAACATAGAAATAGGTAATCATGCCGAACTGTGTCACAAATGATATATGAGGGTCAGGAAGACAAGAATACAAGATTGCCAATGAGAACTCATCTTATAAGGGTGTGCATGATCATCACACTGCAGTCAGACCTAAAACTGTTTCCCCAATATCAAGTATGGAAGCACTGTTAGTGACTTTGAAAACACACTTATCAACAGAAACACATTGGGAACAATATTAACTGTGATTGGTGGTTGCAACAAAGGGTAGACACTTTGCAAGGTAGCTCTGGGTTAGCTGCCAATCGTACAGCTCAGTTGGGATTTGTTTGTAGCATTAGACACAGATGTTATAGTACAAAAGAGATATACACGGAATCCAAACCCACGTTCAAGTACCATTCAACACATACTATTAAGGGGTAACCAAATATTTATTAAAAGCTAACCATAGATGAGGAAACTGAAGGAAAAATCTTACCTACCCTAATCTACCCTGACTACTCATTACCCACAACTGTCCCTAACTAACCTTAGCTACACTTACTTATCACATGTAACAAAACGTTCTAAACTTCTACCCCCCAACCCCCCTTATGAGATGGGACACATTGAGGACAACACATACTAACCTAAACACATACTATACTATCCTAAACAAATATATATATTTTTGGTATTTTTTTAATATTTTTTTTTGCTTTTTTGGTATTTTTTTTTTTACACTCAAGAACCCCAACATAGCCCGCCACCCACCCACCCACACATGTAAAAAGTCAAAAAAGAAACAAGCAGGACCCCCTACCCCCCACCCACTAACACTGACTAAACTAACAGCCTATACTAACCTAACACTAAGCCCACTAAGCCCACTAACTATAAGAACAAGGAAAGAGGAGGGAGGGGAAGGTATCATGTCCATCTATTCAACTGTCTAGAGGTTGGCCCTCCGGAGGGTCCTCTTTATATCCTTGACCCGCCATTTAATGTGCCGCACGTCCCGGCTCAGGTGGCTCACCTTGCGCAGCACTTTGTCCATCTTGTGTTCAAGTCTATTGAAGGCTGCATGGTCAACAGCTGGAGCAGTGGCAGTCTGGGTACCGGTGGAGGAGTTCTGTGTGGGCTGTCCTGCACCAGTGGCAATGCTGGGGCCAGGAAGTCCAGCAGATGTAGAATCAACAGAGGCAGCTGTGGGTGGGGCCACCTGGCTCTGATTGGTGGTTTTTTCTGTGGTGGCTGTGGTGGGCACAGTAGGCCCACCCTGTGGGAAGGCTCGCCATGCCCCGGAGGCACGTTCATGGCGATATCGCCGGGCCATCCTCCGAAACCCCGACCACACCAGTAGGGTGTGCTGGTATCACATGGCCCGACGCTGAAATTCACAGACCTGGTCTGGAGCCATGTTAGCTGCTGTGAAGACAAATGCAGATATGCCACATTAGTAACTGCATTGTGTGAAACGGCACAGCAAGTTAATCAGACATTACATCTACTGTACTTCTAACAGCTCATATCACGATACAGAGCATCGAATGTCACTGAGGAAGAACATGGCAGGCCAGACAACAAAGGTCACATCACACAAAGCACATCCATAACCCACAAGATGGGTAACAACTGGCCTTGACTTGCAATCTGAGTTCTGACAGTTAACATCTAAGAATCATGCTGCATATCCTCCACCAAGAGCTGGGCTACAAATGTCAGTGTACGGAAAGCAAAACTAAAGCCACATGGTCTGCAAGTTGTAACTGGACTGTCCAGTATGGTACCAAGTGCCAAACCTGAGTGTGTATACTACTATGCAACCAAACGTCACTTATTCACAGGTATGTGTAACATACTGGTAGCATCAATACTAGGTACCCCATTCACAAACCCATGGCCGTGTTTGAGGGGGGGCGGTGGATACACAACTATAATTTGCCAACAACATGTACACCGAGGAGTGTATAGGCTAATCCACACATGTTTGTCTCTACAGACACACCACAGGTAAGGTCTATCTACAATTTGAAGTCAGCAACCCCTAGAGCACTCATAGGGTCAGACATGTCAGGAAAATCAGAACTTAGTACACAACATATACTTCCAGTGAGGCCTGACTTACATCAGACACAGAGTTGCTAGAACACCCATGATCATGAATTGCATGCACACCTAGGCCATTACACTCAGGTTCCACAGACTTGATGCACTACATGTGGAAGTACATGCTGCTAGGAGGTTCTACCCACTGTTTCAAACTTACAGTGGTAAATAGTGAAGCAGATGTCTGTTGGGAAGCTATTAGCTCCACCAATCCTAGAGAATGTGGGTCTGACAGGCTGACTAAATAGGTGCTGACTTCCATTGCGACTCTTGGTGATACAAGTGTCAGAGACATGACTATCCCCTGTACTCACAGTGGGGCCTACAGGGATGTCCTACAATCCCTCAATGACACCATTGGATACGCATTGGCTAACTCAAAACATGTGAGAACTGCATTCCCACTCATGGAACAAGTGAAAAACTTGCCCACCGCATCACACCTTGCTATGCGTCCAACTCACACGAGTCCATAACCAGCAAACACAACACATAACAGACATATCAACACTTACTGTAGTGGTCGGGGTCCTCAAATGTCACCACCTCTCTCACAGTGTAGGGCGCCGGTCCACCTGTAAGGTATGGAAGGAAGAAATGTGCTCAAAATCTGTGCACAGTGCAACATTTTCAGTATCATTTACAGTGTGTAGGCTGAATAAGGACATGGAAGCCATCCAGACATGATGGTACTGCATCTGATATTTCACGGCCAACTTGTACATTGCATGGGTCTCCTGTGACAGTTACACACATATATGTACACATACATTGGCCCTAACTATCATGTGGTTGCAAACTTGCCCCATAATTGGTGAGCACTAAAAAATATGGAGTGTAATCGTCTCATCCAAACATACAACGCCTGGTTACTTGAGGACTGCATTACCAGTCAAACATGCCTTGTGGCCATGACACATTTAGTGCACATAGGCCCAATATACAGAGGGAGGGGCAGGGACTTCTGTAAGCCATCCTGTTGTTACAGTATAGTCAATTGATGTGGCCCAGCTATGGTGATTTGCACCAACCATAGAGATGTAAAGCCATGTGCATACACTTGGACTGCCATCCATATTTGGAATGTGGCTCAACCGATTCCAACAAACATCTTAAGATGTTAGCTGAGGGCACCTTACACCTTTTCACGATGTTTTCAAATCATTAACTGACATGTATCCAAAAAGATCAAGAAACACAATAATCCCACACATTCATAGTATTTCTGTGAACGCTTTCCTTCCACACTCACCAGACTAACATGAGACCAATGTTTGAGCCACTTTGCTATTATCAATTGACGTGAAGGCAGCACTCATTTTCAGCATCATGTAGTGATTCAAAAGTCAGTCTAGCTATTGGGTCAACATAGTTGGCCTAAATGTTGGTACATCTGTACTTCTCTGTCAATAGTACCCTATATAGACATGATTGGCTCCTATTTTGTTAGCTGTGCTGACAAAAAGGCTGCAACAATTTCCTTCATGGTAAAGTAACCTGTAAGTTTGCTGAGCACATGCTTCCTGACAGCTAGCAATTGTGATCCTTGCCATAGTGCATCAATGATCCCCTTATATTTCCCCAAAATTACACACAGTCAGCAAGTTAGCTGGCAGACATTGCACTAATCCACTGATGTCACTACAGAGCTTTTAATCGTGCACATTAACAATAGTCGTACTCACCAACAGTGCCACCAATCATGATTCCCAGGTGGTCCAAGAGATCCTGCTCCCTGGTGATGAGGTCAGCCCACCGGTGCTTCAGCTGGTGGTCACTCCTCTGGCTGGCATACACACGCTGCAGGTGATGCAGCACCTTTCCCTACCGGATTCTGCGCGCCTCTGTCGGGTACCCCTGTATGACCCTGCCCCCTGCCTGGATGGCAAGAAATGTGTCACCAGCCAGATGAAGCCCCCCAACTCCTCTTCCCCCTTCCTGCCAAGACGTGGCCTACCAGACATACTTATAATTGAAGAGAAGGAATAGGGGTAAAAGAAATAGAAAGGGGAAATGGGTGAAAGTAGGGGTAAAAAGAGAGAAAAAAAGTAAACCTAAACACTAAAAGAGCCTAACTATCCCCAAACTAACACTACCCACAACAGACTCCCACAAACAAGAAATACACAAGATAAATGGACAAATGTAGACAAACCACAGTACTACAGTATACACAAACACTATTTATTTCACAAAAGGACTTTACAGATAGCACACAGGAGAAATACAGCACAAAATCTCTGGACAACACTCTCTACACAGCCACACAGTCTGCAAAGTGAAAGTACACCCACTGTACATGATCTGTAAACAGGATATCCTATTACATCACTTCCTGTATGAAAAGTCCTGCCTTTTTCGCATTATGCGTCATTTATTGTTGCACAAAACTGTATTTGCGTCATTTTTTTGGACGCACAGACGTGAATATTAACCCGCATCCACATAATGATACATGGACTGTACAAATATCTGGATGCGGGCTAAATTTCACTCCTGTGCGTCAAAAAAAATGACGCAAATACAGTTTTGGTAAACAAAAAATGACGCACAATGCTAGGGACGTCAAAATTACAGTGCATTAACTGGTTTGGGGCATTTTTACTTCTTTTTTGGTTATTTTACATTTGGAACACATCAGAGATTGGCTAATTGAAGACAGTATGGTGTTGATGGTGTATGTTCACATGTGTGACATCATACTGCAGCGGAACATCATCCACTACACCCTTCACAGTATGTTCACAGTTGGCTGACGTTATAGATGGTCATAAGTGTGGCCTACATATATGTGTGGCTCAAATTGTGCATGTTTGCCATAAGGAGAGGATAGCAATGTGACGCACATATGTACAATACCTAATTGCCTTTGGCTCAAAGTGTGTGCTTTGACAACTAATTTGTTGGTTGACCAAGTGTGTGTGTGTGTACATCACATGAAGCATTATTGTACATTTGGTTGTATGAATGTGACGTCCATGTGTCCAACCCTAAGATGCAAGTAAAAATTGGAATGAGCAAGTGCATGTGTTAGTCACACATGTAACAACACTCGCAAAGTATACTTCCAAGTTTTAGGGTCATGTAGACACCACATGTGACATAGCATGCACCAGATGGATGGCAGACGCATGTTCATATCAAAGGTCCACAATTTCTACATCCTATGTCCTAGAGTATTGGTAACAGCTTCCTAGGCACTAGTTGATGAATCCCACAGTGAGTCATACACATGCATTGAGGAAGTGGGTACCATGTTGTTTGCACAGACAGACAAGGGTCAATCTCATATGTATGATGACACCACAGTTGAGGCCATAGAAGTAAGCCCCAACTATTAAGTGGCTGTGGTGGACCAGCATACAAGACAGCACGTGTCCACATATTTCCAGTGATCATTTGCACATATGTGTCTTGTTCATGTGTGTGGTCCAATGATGATCCTGTAGATTGTTTGGGGTGTAATTTGTCACAGTTCGGACCAGAACTCATCATGAGTCAGTGGCAGCTATTCCTGTAACTACTGAGTATCCTTTGTTGATCAATGTGAGTAAAGTAGATGTGGACATGTGAACCAACATGCGGATGGTCCCTCCCTGTCACTAAAGACGTGTAATGAGACAGTCAACAGGGCAACCTTGGTGTGCTGAGTGAGATAATGTCTCAATTGTCATGTTCCGGCAGGTGTCATTGCAACATTTGTACACAGCTTGGCCTCTGCACTTCCCACTGCATCTGGGAACATCATAGCCTCTGTGCTGTTTATTCTTGCAGTTATTCACCACACACGACCCATCACTATGTTGTGCGCACTGTGATGCTGTGTGTGAACTGTCATGGTTCTGATATTTGTGTATTAGTCATGTACATTATCAGAGGTTGCTGGTTGTGCTGAAAGCCCCGTATCCAATCCCTGCCTATGACCCTGGGACACTGTCACACTTTGTCATTCATACATAATTGCAACCCAGACAATGGATGGGCCATGAATTTTGCATTTCCCAGAGGATTTGACTCAAATGGTACAGTTAAAAAGCAGATGATGCTATACAATGTATTTGTGTATGCATGGAAGAAGCCCATGCCCAATGCCCCCTGATGAATGGCAGGTTTGCTAACGCAATTGTGGTACATATGTAGACAGAGGGATACTTTAGTATGACGCACAGACAGTTGCCAGTCAGGCTGACAGAATGCAAGATGATTCAGGAGCCAGATTCTGGACAAGTTACATAATCAGTGGTCTGACTGAGACTGTTTGGAGGACAAACTAGACAGTTGACATGTCAATCTGTGTACGTCCTGTGTTTTTGAAGGTGACAAATGAACCCAGTGGCTGTGTTACATGGCTTAATTACTATCAATGGTTGACGGTGTATTTGACATAATGACGACTCCTATGCTGTTCCAGGCATCATCAGGGGCAGTGCTTTTTGTAATGGGTGGTGTGCATGGCGGTGATCACAGGTGTGGGCTGCATCTGTTTTTCACCAATCCTGTAGGTGAGACTTGCATTCTAAGGGCCAACAGACATTTTCACAAGGGGAAGCAATCTACATGTGCTAACAGGGCTTTGAAACTAGAAGACAGTGTATAAATTGACCTGACGTCCATGCAGTCAGATGTTCTATGACAATGGCATACCTTAGGAAAGGGTGTAGCACACTGGTTTGCTAATGTTGGTCTGTAAGTGTAGAGGAGGTAATATCAGGGTACACATCTTAGTATTCTAGGGACCTCTTCCGACAGGTGGGTTGTGACCAGGTGCATGGGTGTGTCAGGAGTTAGGAAATGGGCTGACATGTGCATGAAATGTCATGTGCGCAATGCATGTCATATGTGTGGCACTTGTGCTGTCTATGTTCTGCTTCTATGGAACTCTAGTCACAGATATTCCTTGCAAATATTGGATGAAGTTGGACTAACTGCTGTCAAGGGTCTTGTCGGACATTCCTGTTAGTGATGCCAAAGCACATTGACTGCCTCATGTATGAGGCTTGTTTTCCCCTTATTGATTGATGGTGTCATAGTTGTGTGCCATATGCTGCGTTGGACCTTGCTTTCAACATGTATGTGTGAAATAGTTGTGGTCCTCTGCTATAGACCTTCAAAGGAGATATGTACCTGATATATGTCATTAAGAGGGTGTGTGTATGTGACCATTGTATGTTAGGCATCACATAAGCTCTGGGATGTTCTGTGTCCTACTCAGTATCTCAGCAATGCTCCATGAGGCAACACTCTTATTCTGATAAGTAGAGAAGAAGGTGTGTAAAAAGGAATAGCCAGACCATGATATGGTGATTATAATAGGTGTTTATTTAAATTAGTTAACTAAAGTGGTGAAGGTGATCATATTCAGAAGAAATTATTTACAATCTGTTGCCGTCTGCGTATACCAGCAGCTGTGTTCTGTAGTTCCCCCTCCTGTTGCAGGCCAGCATCCTCCTCTTCCTCCTCTTCAGGCATGTGTGGCTCCGGTTCCAGGAGGGGAATGTTTCTTGTGATGCAAATGTTGTGCAATATTGCACATGGGAGGATGATCCTTCAGACCATCTTGGGGGAATATAGGAGGCTACCACCAGTGATGTTGAGGCAGCGGAACCTTGACTTGAGGATGCTGAAGGTCCGCTCGACAATGCTGCGTGTCCTCCTATGGGCCTCGTTGTATGCACGCTCTGCAGCTGTACTCGGGTTGCCAAATGGTGTCATAATCCATGGCTGGATGCCATACCCCTGATCAGCTGCAAGAGAAAATGAATGGGATCATGTTGATGTAGATGGCACTATTGAAAAGACCTTTAATGGCAGTAGTTGTCTTGTGTTGTCTGTGACTCTTTTGTGTACTAATGTGACATCCTATGCTTGTAGGCTATACCATCTGCATTGTGTTGTTTCCTTGGTTGAATGAGTGTTTGTCTGCTAACCGTTTGTCAGCAGTATGTTTTGGGATTTGCAGTACAGTGTGCCATCCCTAGCATTGTGACTTGTGATACAGGTGTCCGTGTGTCTTCACTGGGGGTGAGATGATAGTTCCATGCACAGTTAAAATTGAAAGTGTTGTTAACACGTTCATATCAAAGTACCATGGACATCCCATACCTTTAGACTTAGGCAATGTATTAACATAAAGGTCATTGGGACACTTACAATTTGCAAGGTGACATTTCGGCAACCACACTCATTGACGTCTTCACATTAGGCTGTAAATTAAATTCCGATGTGTGACAGGTTCAATGGTGACTTAAGAAACATGGCTAGCGATGTCACAACCTCAGTGTGTTCCTGTCGACATGTTGCTGTTGTGATGTATGTGTTGTGTGTCCTAGAGGGTTGCTGTGCAGTGTGTAAATAAGCAGGTTTTTGTACTTACCAACAAGTAGTCCATTGCCATACCGTCCATCCTGGAAGTGTTCATTGATGGTGCAGTGACGGAAGATGAGTCATGTACACTCCCAGGATATTTAGCCACGATGTTGGTGATCAATCCTTGGTGATCGACTATGGCCTGCACGTTGATGGAATGTGTGTGCTTCCTGTTGCGATAGAGGTGTTCAGTTGCAGCAGGTGGCACAAGGCGTACATGTGTGCAGTCGATTGCATCAAGGATGTGTGGGAAGCCACTGATTGCGTAGAACCCCTGTTTAGTTTCCTGCTGCTTCTGCAGTGTGTTAGGGAAGCAGATGTGGTGGGGTGTCAGTCGAATGATGGCGTCCAGTACTTTTGGGCAAAAAGGCGGAGAATGATGGTTGTGATATTCCACCAACCTGGGCACCAGTTGTTTGAAAAGAGCCACTTGCCAGCATATGAAGTACGGCAAGCAGCTTGATTTCTGTTGGGATGGTGCAGGGCGTCACCAAAGTGGGGGCCAACTGCTGTTCAATGTTTCGCAGCAGCTGCTGAATGGCCTGCCAGTTAAACCAGTACCTCTGTATGATGTTGTGTTCCCTGAGGCCCTGAAAGGTTGTTCTTGGGCGGAATATCCTCTCCTGCCTTCTGCGCTGCCTTTGGTGTCCCTGCTGGTGTTGTTGTAGCTGCTGTTGTTGCTGCTGGGCTGTGTGTCTGCGTGCACGCTGGATTAGAATCACCTCCATGGCTCCCTGTTGCTGCTGTGCTGCTCTGCTGCTCTGCTGTTTGTTCTGTGTGTTCTGATTAAATACGGGTGTGTTTGACCCATTTTAATGTCTGCCCTGACCAAGGCTTTAATTTTATTACGCTAATCGGGCTGTGCGTCATTTTCTGGCTCCGCCTCCCGCCCGTGCGTCATTTTTGCCCAAAAGCATAAATACGACGCACGGCCGTTTAAGCCATTTTTTGGATGGGAACGCCTACCTTGCATATCATTAATGCAAGGTGGGTTGCTGCATCCAATCCCCTAATCCCCTTTTCCCCACTTGGACTCTCTTAGGCTCTGTTTATTTCTATCAGAGTTTTTGAGCTGTCTTGTGGTGGACATGTTGCGAACGTGTGCAGACCCCGGTGATCTGGTCTCCCTGACAAAAATTGAATTTTGAGATTATTTTTTGGGAGGATGGTGGACCTGTTGCTGGTGGAGAGGGTTGTAAGGGGAATTTTGGAAATTGAAATTTTGAGGGAATTGCATGGAGGAGTGGGCCTGTTATGGGTAGGGAGGGTGGGTTTCCTGTGTCAAAAAAGAAAAGGGGCTTTTATTGCCTTTATTATTTGTCTTTGCATCATCAATTAGTATAGTATTGTGGTTTAAGAGAGTAAGACAAGAAGCTGTCCTCCGAAATCATCACACATTATACTGTACATTCACTTTTACCCTTAGACCTTTGCTACCTGAAGTCCCTTGCCATGTATTTATTCTTTATTAGATTATACTTATCTCTTCCTGCAGTTCAGTATACCCACAACCAGAGTGGGAACTCAAAACTGACTATATTATATAAGTTTGAGTTTATTGTTTGATAAGGGTTTGCAGCACCCAGCCACCTATCAGTGATACTTGTATACTAGTTAGTTACTGTCCTTGTCCCACCCTATGTAACTATTGACCAGTGAGGGGATCTGCCAAATGCCAGCAACATACACAATAATCCCAGTCTCTCCTGCCCGAGAACAACTTCAGTATGAAGGGCCTGATGTAGGTCTTGGCGGATTCTGTCCTGCTGTCGGTTTTTAATTGGATTTCGTGGTCGCCCCCTTGGCGGTCTGCCCACTCTATTTAGATGGCAATAGGTCCATAGATCAAATTCTGTTGATAAACTACTGTCCCTGCCAGGATTGTACACCTGCGTCAACAGCGTCAAAGGCAAAAATGGCTGGCAGTGGGACCTAGTGAGTTTTTCTTCCGGCCCAATCACAATGTACCCTCACGCCAATGTAACTGTGGCGGTTAAATCTCCACATCTGAGTTGGCAGATTGGGAGTTATAAAAACACTAAGGCCCATATTTATACTTTTTTAGCGCCGCATTTGCGTCATTTTTTGATGCAAAAGCGGCGCAAACTTGCAAAATACAATTGTATTTTGTAAGTTTGCGCCGTTTTTGCGTCGAAAAGCGGCGCAAACGCGGCACTAAAAAAGTATAAATATGGGCCTAAATGTACCTTTTTTTACTTTCCTCATTCCCTGCTGCCAGGAACCCAATCTTACAAGTCCTACTTTGCTGCTGCTACAGGACCATGATGCAAATCAACTCCATCATCGCCGGAATTGAGGGTAAGTGACTGTTTCATTTGTCATCATTGGATTTATCTGTGTACATTAGCTCTGGACTCGTGTATGTACAAAAAACACGTTTAAGTAATAGTACAATGATGTGCAATGCATATGTTTGTTAAGTGGTAGATAGAAAAACTTGAAGAAATGTACCTCAAACACTCACCAAACTGGCGGTAACTACCTTCATGCCAATAAACACCTAAACAAAAAGTTACATCAATCCCTAATTCGAAATGTGTCCATATATGTGTGTAATAATTTTCCATAAAGTACCATAACATACACGAAAACAGTACACATCATGGTAACTACAGAAATCCAACCAGTGTAGTATTTGCACTTCGCAATGCAACAAGTGGGTTTACACAGAGTGTACAACCAACTTTACATCTAAACTTCAATCCTGTCAGAGATGTTTTAAGGTCACATGTCCCCCTGTATTGTGTAGTTTCTGTTATATATTTGATGTAATTTACCTCTAAAGTGTAATTTTCCTTGTGTATTTCATATGTGCATATTATTAACACATATCATGTTAAACAAACACACCTGCATTCTCAAGTTACTAAAATTTAAACATGAAAATGTTGGTGTCAGTGTCTAGTATCATGATGAATGCTTGCACCAAAATGAACATGTCCATCACAAATGTTCAACACTAATGTATGCACTATAGACAAAGGTCAAAAACATGTGATTGTCATTGTCAGAAATGAGAATAAGTGCATGTCACAAACATTTATTTTCATAAATAACATTATCAGCAATCAATTGCTAATGATCTAAAATTAATGCCAGGACAAAGGTATTAAAAATAAATGAAGTTTTAATAAAGCGATGAGATACGTCTCTCAGATATAATGATCTATGAAAATATATAAACATAGTTCAAAAAGTCCAGCATGGGAATATTAAGCTTCAGGCCTGGAACTTGCCTCCTAATTGCACTGCCAATTACAACCATCTTAGCACGGCCAATCCAGTAGGCATTGTAGGCACCTCAATGATGTTTTTTCTCGGGGTTGGTTTGGATCTCACAAGGGTCAGAGATAGAGCAAGTGCAAAAGCACCTGGAGGAGAAGGGGTAGTTGGGGTTGGACAGGATGGGGTTTGGGAGGTGGAGGAAGCTGGAGTGGATGTTGTATGTGTTTCTGTCTTTTGTGGATGTGGGTATGGTGTATGTGGTGCATGTTTGGGTGAGTGTGTTTTAGAAGGTGTGTGGTGTTCAGGTGAGTGATTTTGTGTTTGATGGGTGTTGGAGTGTCTGTGCTTTTCTGTGAGTGTGCAGGTTTGGATGTGTGTGGTTTTCTCAGTGTGGTGTATTCTGGTGATTATGAGCACGTGGATGTGGTGGGTGTTTTTTGCATGTGGGTGTGTGGGTGTCTGTGGGTGTTTGGATGAGTGTGATGTATAGGTGGACATTGTGGTTGTCGTGGTTGTGTGTGCTGTGGTTGTGTGTGCTGGTGGATTAGGTGGTGGTGTATGTGTTTGTGGTGGTGGGTGTTGTTGGTATGGGTGATAGATTTGTATGGTGGTGGATGTTGGGGGTGTAGTGATTGAGTTTCTGGTGCTGGGTGTTCAGGTGGTGGGTGTTATGCTTGTTTGATGTTGTGATGATGGGTGTTGAAGTGGTAGATGTTGTGGTGGGTGTGTTGGTGGGTGTTGTGCCAGCAGTGTGTGTATGTTGGCTAGGTGCATGTCTGTGTTTCTCTGTGTGTTTACATTTATGTGTGTGTGTGTGCTGCTTGTCCCTGTGTGAGTGGGTCCATGCTAGAAAGTGAGTGTGATTGGGTCAGGGCTGGGAATAGGGAATTGGATTGAGGAAAGGGTGAGATTTTGGACAGAAGGTTGGGATGGTTGGGAAGCTACGGTCAGTGAGGAGGCTAGACCTTCAAATGACCACTGTAGGCCAGACATAACACTGTGAATGCCTTCCAGGTATGCTACCAATTGTTGCATATGGCAGCTTAACCCTTGGATGGCATTCATAAGGGCAGCCTGGCCTACAGAGATATACTGTAGGAGGTCAATAGCTTACTCACTCATTACTGCCGGGGGCAAATGGCAGGGGTGGGCGGTGCCTGCAGCGAACGAGACAACACCCCTTTTAAGGGGGAAGGTTCAAGGAACTGGGGGAGCAAGACGGACATACTGGACCGTGAGCAGGACCTGCTCAACCATCTGGGCATTGAGATGTCAGGGCTTAGTGAGCAAATTGTTTTTTATTGCTGTGTGAGTTCCAAAATGCTACTTTTATTTTTAATAGCAGTACTGCTGACTCACAGAAGTAAGTTAAGTTTATGTTACAACTAATATGTGATCCAGTTTGAGCTGGCCAGGTGTTCAATCAGTGTTTCCTAATTGTACCCAACGGTGTGTGTTTGGGCTGATTATTTAGAAGCCATACAGACTGAGACTCTTCCTGTCATTAAGAATAAGATAGTGGTAGAAGAAGTAAGTAATATCAGTGAGTTAGAATTCTCTTCTTTATGCCTTTCTTTATGTAGCTTATGCAGTCCCTCCCAATCACAATCTGCTGGTGATGTGCAGTATCATAGAATGCATCTATGCATTGAAAAAAAGGGAAACTGAGTTGGTCCATCAAAGATGGTTGAGAAGCAAGGACCATTCATTGCAATATGAATACATTGGTAGTGGTACATAGTTGCAAATATAGTTTAGGAAATTTTGAGTAGGGCTTAGGTGCAGGAAATCAAAAGGTCAACTTGAGTTGAGTCGATACCAATACTAGCAATCTGGTTTACAAAAGTACAATGTTAGTGTGTTTGCCTTTGCTGTCAAAAGATTTTTGGAGATTAGCTGTGCCACTAATCTATTTTTTTAATCTTTTTTATTTCTTACCTCAGTACCCAAGGGTAAGAAAAGGGCAACATGTGAGGTGGGTCCAGGAAATGAGGGTGTCAGTGCCACCACCAGCGCAGCAGCTGGTGGATCTGCTTGCCCCAGTATGTCTTCCTGTTATATTATTATAATTTATCTAACTTTCACCTCTCCTCATTCCGAATAATTTTTATTTTATTTTACTGCACCTGGCTCCCATTTTATGTACTTATTTTCATTCTATCTAAGCTTTGTTAAATTCTGGTTATCTTAGCATTTTTCTATTTTTCATGTTTCTGTACCTGCCTTCCTCCTGTTTGTACTAGTATGAATCTTTCTTCTGCTTTGTTACCAAGCTGACTTTTCCCCTCTCCTATTATATATCTTGCAGACTAGGGTGGTCATTACAACATTGGTGGTAAAAGGCGCTTACTGCCTTGCAGAAGACCGCCAATACACCGCCGCTGCCGCGGAACTCCGCCACAGCTATTATGACACACATCTCGGAATCTGCCGAAATTCAGACACCCACACAAGTCCGCCACACCAAAGCTCAGTGTTAAACTGGTGAAAACAAATCCTCCACCTCCACGGCAACAGAAACACGCCCATGCTATTACGACCCACGAATCCACGCGGCGGTCTTTCAACCGCGATATTCCATTGGCAGTACACACCGCTGCGCTCAAATTACACACACATCTCCAAAACACCACCACATTGGACAATTCCAAATACACACACCTGATACACATACAAACACCGCTCCCACACATCCAATGCAATATAAAACACACACCCACATCACCCACAAACCCCTACGACCAAAACAGATTGACAAACGCCAGAGAGAGAGCACAGAATAGATAATCCCACCACACAGAGGCACACAACACCATCACCCACACAACATCCACGCACAAAACTCCACACACCACTACACATCACCACACACATCAACACTGACACCGCCCCACACATCACCCACACCACCCCATGTCACGACAAAGACACCCCCGGTTTTCCGAGGAGGAGCTCCGGGTCATGGAGGAGAAAATCCTACGGGTAGAGCCACAGCTATTTGGCTCACAGGTGCAGCACACATCCATAGCCAGGAAGATGGAGCTATGGCGCAGAATAGTGGACAGGGTCAACGCTGTGGAACAGCATCCAAGAAATCGGGAGGACATCAGGAAGAGGTGGAATGACCTACGGGGGAAGGTGCGTTCAGCGGTCTCCAGGCACAACATCGCGGTTCAGCGGACTGGCGGCGGGCCCCCACCTCCTCTCCCACAACTAACAACATGGGAGGAGCAAGTCTTGACCATCATGCATCCAGAGGGCCTCGTAGGAGTCGGTGGAGGAATGGACACTAGTAAGTCAAATCTTAACTATCATATCCCCCACCCTACCTGCATGCTATCACACACCCACACCCTCGCCCCCTCCCCTATCACTCCAACTCCTCACTAATGTACTAATAACACAAACCATCCATCTCAACACCAAGCTCTCCATGACACAACTAAGCATGGTCACCCCTCACTAAAGCATGCTCACTGCACATACCCAGAACACCCCCCCAACCATCATCACACAACCCCCACACAGGAATGCTTGCACTGGGGTACACGGTGAGCCACCAATTGCACACCATGACACACACACATGCAATAATCATGCTCTTATGCCCCTGCAGGATCACGAAGGACCGTCACCACACCGGAGGGTCCAGACAACTCCACTCCACCCACAGAAGAGGCCCACAGTGACGATAGCAGCTCTGCCCTACTGGATCCTGATGACCAGCCCGGACCATCGTGGGCCTCGGGACAGTCGGTTCCCCTTGCACAGGCACAGCCCAACACTGACCTTCCACCCTCTGGTAACACCAGCACAGCACCCACCCAGCGGGCCCAAACCTCCGTACCCAGGACAGGTCAATCAGCAGTGTGTCCACCACTACAGGGAACCCAGGATAACCAACCACCCCAACAACGACAGGGACCTGGGGGCAGTGGTAGTGGGCACACGGTCCAGGGGACGGAGGCACAGGAATACAGGGGAACTGGGAGGGCTTCTGTGCGACAGGGGGCGGACAGGCCAAGGGAACCCACTCTCCACGAGGCCCTATCCTCCATCATGGGAGCATACCACCACTCCCAGGAGACGATGGCGACGGTCCTTGACAAGTTTCAGGAGACCCAGCGCCTGCAGGAGAACCAGTATTTGGGGTTCAGGGAGGAGCTCAGGACCATCAGCTCCGCCCTGGGTACCATCGTAGGGGTGCTGAAGGACATACAGCAGACCTTGAGGGACACCGTGGCACTCCAAGGGGCCCCTTACACTAGCCTGGACGATGAACTGCCCACCACCTCCGCCGGCACTAGTGGACAGGACGCCCCGCCACAGGACCACCACACCAGCACCCCACCCCATGCAGACGGACAACCACTACGCAAGCGGTCCCTGAGATCCAGGAACAGGACAGAGCAAGATGGCAAGACCCCCACCAGGAAATGAGACCACCCTGATTGTCCTCCCACTGTCCCACTTTGTTACCCTGTCCATACTTTAACTGCCCCAGCTCCACTTCCTTTGCCCATATGGGCAGTGCACCTGTGTGACCAATAGACTGGACTCTGCAATGGACATTCCTCCACCGTCCCCAATCACCATATTCCAACCCCCCTCCATTTTTTATCATTTAAATAAACACCCTTGAACCACAAAACAATCTGGAGTCAGTCTGTGATTTGTTAAAATGTATTATCAATGACAGTGTCAAAATGCGTTTCTAGTTGTAAAGCCCACATACCTATGTCACACATCACAAGTCCTTGAAGGATGCATGCAGATGACACACCTTGGTAACCACACCTATGAAACCGTAATGGAAAGGTACAACTCAGTTACCAAATAATGCTATGAAATTACACACAGGATAGAGGAAGACATGTGACAGTGAATGTAATGGTAAAAATGAACATGTTCTCACCTGTGTGTCACTGGAAATATTGCTGTATGACTGACTCCCTGTTGTCGATGTCTTCTTCCTCAGCTTCCTCCTCATCACTGTCCACAGGCTCCACAGGCTCCACAGCTGCCACAACACCGTCATCTGGACCATCCTCCTGCAGAAAAGGCACCTGGCGTCGCAATGCAAGATTGTGAAGCATCGAGCAGGCGATGATGATCTGGCACACCTTCTTCGGTGAGTAGAATAGGGAACCACCTGTCATATGGAGGAACCTGAACCTGGCCTTCAGGAGGCCGAAGGTCCATTCGATCACCCTCCTAGTCCACCTATGGGCCTCATTGTAGCGTTCCTCTGCCCTGGTCCTGGGAATCTTTACTGAGGTCAATAGCCAGGACAGGTTGGGGTAACCAGAGTCTCCTAATAGCCACACACGGTGCCTCTGGAGTTGACCCATCATATCAGGGATGATGCTATTCCGCAGGATGTAGGCGTCATGCACTGAGCCAGGAAACATAGCATTTACCTGAGAGATGTACTGGTCTGCCAAACATACCATCTGTACATTCATAGAATGATAACTCTTCCGGTTCCTGTACACCTGTTCACTCCTGTGGGGGGGGACCAGAGCTACATGGGTCCCATCAATAGCACCTATGATGTTGGGGATATGTCCAAGGGCATAGAAGTCAACTTTCACTGTAGCCAAATCTTCCACCTCAGGGAAAATGATGTATCTCCTTACGTGTTTCAGCAGGGTAGCCAACACTCTGGACAGCACGTTGGAAAACATAGGCTGGGACATCCCTGATGCCATGGCCACTGTTGTCTGAAAAGACCCACTTGCTAGGAAATGGAGCACTGACAGCACCTGCACGTCAGGGGGGATTCCTGTGGGATGGCGGATTTGTGACATCAGGTCTGGCTCCAACTGGGTACATAGTTCCTGGATAGTGTCACGGTCAAACCTGTAGGTGACGATTAAATGTCGCTCCTCCATTGTCAACAGGTCCACCAGCGGTCGGTACACCGGAGGATTCCGCCATCTTCTCATTTGTCCCAGCTGACAGTGCCTAGGAAGGACAACAGCGACCACAGAGTCAACTTTTTTCCAGGTATGTACCCACAGATACACAGAACACAACACCAAACACAAAACCCTTACTGTATGTGTCTTGAGTGTAGGGCTGGCTATGTGTGACGCAGAAGTAAATGAAGCCATGTGGGCCCCTGAAATGGCGGCTGCCTGACCTCTAAACTGGGACAATGGGATTGTGAGGTAACTGCGCTGGCGTTGCACACCGTCTTGGTAGGCGGTCGTAGACCGCGGCGCAATGCTGCATTGGTTAACATTGGACCGTATGGGTCCCAGGAGCCAATGAAGAAGTGCGCCGGCGGTGATGATACGCACCGCCGCGGACGTCACCGCCGCGGACGTCACTGCCATTTTCTATCTGTTCAATCACTCGATACCTGATCTTCGACAGGAGAGGACCTACACTGCAAGTGATGCTGTGACCTCGGTCTGGAAGCGACAATGGCTGCTGCGTCTGGGGAAAGGGCCCCTGCCTTCACTGCTCAGGAGTTGGAGAAACTAGTAGACGGGGTCCTCCCCCAGTACACGCTACTCTACGGTCCTCCAAACCAACAGGTTAGTACACAGGGAGCACGTTGTATGGGCTAGGCCTGAGTGGAGAGGGCTGGTTGTAAAAATTAAGGGGGCAGAGTTCAGGGAACATGAATGCATGTGAATGAATGTGCCATATGGCTAGGGTAGGGAGGGGGACACTCACATCGACGGTGCAGTTGGTAGTGACTTCTCTTCTTCTCTTGTGCATGTCATGTAGGTCAGCGCCCACCAGAAGAAGGAAATTTGGCGTGCCATTGCCAAGGACGTACGGACCCTGGGGGTCTACCAGAGACGGGGCACCCACTGCCGGAAAAGATGGGAGGACATTCGCCGCTGGAGCAAGAAGACGGCGGAGGTTCAGCTGGGGATGGCCTCCCAACGTGGGAGGGATGCCCGTCGCACCATGACCCCCCTGATGTTCCGGATCCTGCCGGTGGCCTACCCTGAGTTGGATGGGCGCTTGAGGGCATCACAGCAGACACAAGGGGGTGAGTACAACCTCATTCTGGGTACTTGGCGCGCTGTTGAGGTGCTGGCTGAGGGAGGAGGGCTGTGGGTGTACCTAGACCAGGCAGAAATACGTAGGCTAGGCCCCTCCGTAATGCAGGGCATGTGGCACTCCACCCCACCTCAGTAGTGGTACAAGTACAGGTATAGATGCCCCTGTGGCATTCATGTGTGCAGATGTCCACCATAGGCATGTAGGCCAGATCCCTGGATTTGCTTCTGTAGAGGCCAAGAGCACGGCGTAGTGCAGGGGGCTGCTGTGTCTGTATTGTCCGCCAACGGTAGCGGTATGCCATGGACTCAACCTGTCTTTCTTCTGTCGTCCCCTCCCCCTTTTTCTGCTCTCCCTGTTCTTTTGTGCATCAGCATCATCAGGCGGAGGTACAGTGGAACCGGGGCACGAGGGAGCTGCATCCCACATGGCCATGGAGGGCCACACCACAGACTCCGAATGCACCAGTGGGACGGAGGGCGAGGGGAGCTACACGTCGGTCACCGGATCACCAACCAGCGACACAGACTCATCCGCCAATGTGAGCTCCCTTGTGATGGCGGCACCATCTGTGCCCCCCACTTCTACAGGTACAGCCGCCACCTCCCCTCCCAGCACCGCCCTCCCAGCAGCCTCTCAGTGTTCACCCCGTGCCCGCTCACCCCTGCTGCCCTCAGTGAGGAGGCCATTGACCTCCTCAGGTCACTCACTGTTGGGCAGTCTACCATTGTGAATGCCATCCAGGGTGTAGAAAGGGGTTGCAACACGGTAATGCATTCCTGGAGGGCATTCATTCTGGTCTGGCTGCCCATCATCGAACCCTGCAATCTCTGGCCTCAGCACTGATGGCAGCCATTGTCCCTGTCTCTAGCCTCCCCCTTCCAACTCCCTCCACCCAGACCCAATCCCCTGTACCCCAGCCTGTCCCAAGCACACCATCAGACAAGCATGCATACAACTCAACACACAAAAGTAGCTCAGGCAAACATAGGCACCACACAACCCACAGGCACACACAAGCATCACCCACATGCAGACACAGCAACATCCACTGCCTCCACTGTGTCCCCCTCCTTGTCGTCTCCCTCCCTCCTCCCAGTCTCGTCTACACTCTCACCTGCATGCACTACATCTACAGGCACCAGGACTCGCACCAGAACACCCAGCACCACACCCCGCTCACCTGCACTCACCACCTCCACTCCCATTTACACGTCTCCTGTGTCCTCTCCCAGTGTGTCTGTGACGCCCCCTCCCAAAGTACACAAACGCGGGCACCCACACACCCAACATCCATCCACCTCACGACAGCCTCCAGTACCTGCACCTGCACCCAAAACACCTATAGTGACACCTCCTACAACCACCTCCTCTTCCTCCACTCCCAGACCCCCTCCAGCTACCCATCCCAGTGTTCGTCAGAAACTGTCCCTCTGCAAAGTTGACCTTTTTGCCCCCACCCCCACCCCTCCAATTCATCAGTCCCGTCGTAGCGCCTCAGCCAAAAAGCCTCCAGTACCAGTGGTGCGTGTTACAGGTGTGTGGAGTGCACCGGCCACCAGGGCAGGTAGTGTGACACGGAGCCAAAGCACTGCCAGTCCACCCCCTGTAAAGGCTCTGAAGTTGGAAAGTGGCTTACGGGACCGGGTGAAGACTCCTGGAGGCAAAACAACTCACAGGGGTCCCAGAGGGATTACAGAGTCAGCTGTGACTCCTCCAAAGGTGGGGAAGGGCCCGAAAAAGTCTGCACAGCCTGGTGTGAGCATCACGGCGTAGAAGGGCGGCATCCTTCCCGGCGGCCGGGACGTCACCACCAGCACCGTCGGCACTGGTCAGGAGACCACCGCCGGAGTCATTGCCCAGGAGGGCACAAGTATCGTCACTGGTCAGGAGACCACCGCCGGAGTCATTGCCCAGGAGGGCACAAGTATCATCACTGGTCAGGAGACCACCGCCAGAGTCATTGCCCTGGAGGGCACCAGTATCGTCACTGGTCAGGAGACCACCGCCGGAGTCAGTGCCCAGGAGGGCCCCGGCAGCCACAGCCCCGCTGGGCAATGAGCGACCGTCATGCCACACACCAATGCACAGGTCAGAGACCGCCATGGCAAAGCACCGCTGAACAGTCCTGACACCGCCATGGCAAAGCACCGCTGAACAGGGCATGCACCGCTGAACAGTCCTGAGACCGCCATGGCGAAGCACCGCTGAACAGGGCAAAAACTGCTGAACAGGGCATGCACCGCTGAAGAAGGAAAAGACCGCCACATCAAGCATCGTTATCCTATGTGCAGCTGGGACAGTGACAGGACATGAACTGTAACGGGGAGACTAATCCAGTCTAGGCACCAGTCCCCCTCCAGAACCAGTGGAGAGATCAATCCACTATCTCTGTCCTTCACAGGATGTAATACTCTGGGCACCAGTCCCCCTCCAGAACCAGTGGAGACTGTTATCTACTTGAGAGACTGTGGCTTTGCACTCCCAGGATTGAACAGTGGGCAAACCAACCACTGTAGAGACTTGTGAGACTGTGGCTTTGCACTCCCCAGGATTGAACAGTGGGCAAACCAACCACTGTAGAAACTTGTGAGACTGTGGCTTTGCACTGCCCAGGATTGAACAGTGGGCAAACCAACCACTTTAGAGACTTGTGAGACTGTGGCTTTGCACTCCCCAGGATTGAACAGTGGGCATACCAACCACTGTAGAGACTTGTGAGACTGTGGCTTTGCACTCCCCAGGATACATCAATGGGCATGGAGCCCCGTTGTGGATTTGGCGTGGTGCTGTAATCCGGCTGAGGTGCCCCCCCCTTCCCTTCCCCCTGAGGTGCCTGTGGTTTTCTCTCTGATGCCCCGGCAGTGTTCTCTCCGTTTGTGGACAGGTATCTTGTGTGGGCCTCGCCCATGCATTTTTGGCCTAGTGGTGCACGGACATTGAGATGTGCATATCTGCACTACTTCTCGTAATGTATATACCTTTGTATGAATTTATATATATCTGTATATATTTGACGCATGTATTTTGATACATTACAATGTTTGCACTGATTTTGTTTTGTCCTTGCATTCTTCTGGGGGGGTTGTGGGTTGTTACAGTGCTGTTTGGAAATGCATTGGTGGGTGTGTTGTAATATGAGAGGGTGGGGGTGTTGCGTGTGCGTCCCCCTGACTTTTGCCTCCCCTATGTCGTAGGTGCAGTACTCACCGTTGTCTTCGCCGCCGCTGCTCTTTGTAGATGAGTAGGAATACAAGGGCAGGTAGGATTTGTAATTCCGGCTCTATGGTGTCCTCCTTCCTCGTGGGATGTGTTCAGGTGAGCATTTTCCCATTGCAGAAACTGTTTCTGCCGTGTTTTTATCCACAGTGAATCTGTCCCGGAAAAGGTGGCGGATTGGTGGGTTGTGATACTATGGGCGGTACATTGTCTGCCGCCTGTCTGATGGCGGTGACCGCCGCGCTGCATGTCTGTACCACCGTGGCGGGCGGTGTGTTAAAGTGGCTGTCTTTGTTGGCAGTTTCCGCCACGGTCATAATTCCCTTTTTTGGTCCGCCGGCCTGTTTGCGGTATTACCGCACCTTTAACACCGTCCGCCAGGTTTGTAATGACCACCTAGTACTGTAATACTAAGAGGACAGATTTTTAGGACCGGTACTCTACCAACAAGATTGAATGCCCAAGTCAGCTTTTCTATGCATGTTTGTGAAGCTTTTATTTTCCTTGCTCATGACCATTGCATTTGCTAATCAAAGCATTACCATCAGTCTCCCTGGACTGAACAAAAAATTCCACCCCTTTATGGCACTTCAGTGACTTTCCTCTGCCCCTCCATTACGAAACGTTTGTGGCTGATTTGACCACCTGGTTTTTCTAACATAGTTAGCTGATTAAATTCCTAAAGTGAATGATAGAAGATCAAACTGCAGCGATCTATTATGTTTGTATTTTGTTGAATTAGTTCTTAGAAAATAACAGTGGGGCATATTTGGCATCTAAATTGTGTAATTATTTTTCCATCCGCACTGGCCACCAGTGAGAGGGCCAGCTGCAGCAACAGTGCATCAGATATGCAGCGGTCAGAGGAGGAGAACCAGTGGCAGCAGGAATGGGCATTGGTAAGTCATATTGATGTTGCTTATTGGCAATTAATAGTATACTCGCTGTGAGGACATTGCTTTTGAACCCGCTTCTGTAGCAGCTACAGCAGGAGCTGAGTTCTTAATAGCCTCTTCTAGCTGCAATTCAGCAGACAAAAGCTTATAATGAGTTGACGTTACAAATAATGGGTTGATAGAAAAGTGGAGGATGAACAGCTAAAAGAAAGAATGAGTGAAGTGGTATGTGAGTAAAAGGAAGGCTGAAAAGAAATGACACATAGGTGAGTGATAGGAGATGCAGGGGTGTGTTAAAGGATAGATAAAAGGGTGAAAGGATGCCTCAGTGAGTGAAGAGTTGATGGGTGGATGATCAAGTAGGGATGGCTGGTTGGTAACCAACAAAGCATGGGTAAATGGATGGATAGGTGAAAAGGTGGTTGAAAGAGTGGATGCTGGATATGGATGGCTGGTTTGGAATGTAGAACGACTGGATGAAAGAGATTGTAAAGTTTAGACTGTGGGTATCAAATGGTGAATAGATTAATGAAAATATGAATAGATAATTGCTTGGATCAAGAAGTAAGGGAACTCTTCAGGACAGGGACATGTCTGTTGACCTACTTCGCTTGATTTACATGGTTATAAAAGCTGTGTTTCAAAGCTGGGGGTATTTAAATTTTTTGTCTACTCCATTTACTCACTGTAGTTGTTAAGCAAGGCAGATATGTATCCTCCCACCCATCTTCTTCAGTAGAAGTTAATTACTAATTAAACTAAAATAATTAAGTACTTCAAGTACTTCCAATTCATGAGCTGTCTCTTCGCCTAGTACTAATCTTGTATGATAATCAACTCACTAATGTGATATGGTTGCCAGAATTTTTGCAACCTTTCGGTGTCTTTCTTTTTTGTCGTTTTACTAAATCTAATCATGTTAAAATAGGTTTTTAAGGTGGTGTTTCCGTTCCTTTTTGTCTCTCACGCAAGTCAATTGAGTTACTACTCAGCATGCCATTCACTTATTGGTGGGGCTTTTCTTCTTCTTTTCTCCTTGATTTTTCATTTTAGCCCTAGTTGTTTGTTTGTATTTGATTGCTTTATGTTTGATCATTTATAGCCTTGAGAAAGCCCTAGGGGATGCACCATAGAGGGCAAAACATGTGTCGGCTATACATGTTGGCTGTATCTATTTTGAAATAATTGAATAAATGACTCAACATCAAGGACAGTTTGCAAGTTTTCAATTCAGCTAATTTGGACATTATTAAACAAAATTACAAGTGGTTTCTCACTCTCTATTATTTTGGACTTTTCAACACAAGTGGTTTTGTGGTCCATACTCTCAGTTTCTGTCCCCATCATCAGTCATTTCTAACTCTTTAAGGGCACTTACACAGGACGATATCTCTGGACCATCGTTCTCTCAGGTTTTAATTTACTAACTAAACTAGTTCATTTCAATCCATTGCTCTTCTCTTAACTGAATAGATAAAGCAAGGGCTGCTACCTCTGTCTTCTTATTACAGGGTTTTCCCAAGATGGCATCTTATCTTAAGGTGGTGGTAGTAGTAGTGGCAGGCTTGCGAGCGAGCTAACAGGGAAGACACAAGGTTGAGAAGCAAAGATCATTTATTGCAATATGAATGCATTAGTAGTGGTACGTAGTTGCAAATATAGTTTAGGTATAGGAAATTTGGAAGTTAATTATTAACTAAACAAGTTTGCTTAAATCCAAATCTCTTCTCTAACCTAAATAGATGAAGCGAGGGCTGCTCCCTTGGTCTTCGTACTGCAAAGTTTTACCAAGGTGGCATCTTAGTTTAAGGTGGTGTTAGTAGCAGTAGCAGGCTAGTACGCTAACAGGGAAGACACATGGTGCCACTTCTTCCTAAGCAAACTCCACCTGTAGGCTTAATCAAAGGGTTGTCCATCACTGTCAACTAGAATAAAAAAAAAATGAGAATTAGTGGGCTATATTATATCCTAACTTTATAAAGACGGAGACCAGACTGCCACAATGACAGTATGTGACACACAACAAAGAAGATGTGATATGATCAAAAAAAACTAGCACAATCACATATTCTGAGCAATGGGGAAATTAAATCCTCGAGTCAGGAGAAGTGGGCTCAGAGTCAGGGGCTGTTGGACAAGGTTACGCGTTTATGCTACACACAACACAAGGCCTGAATGATGATGTTGATGAATGATACATGGGTGGGAAATTGAGTAAAGAAGGCTAGTGTTGAATATTGCCCAGGTAATAGAATGTCATGCAGTGAGCTGGTGTCTCTTTCACCACATCCACACCAACAAGTTTGTGATCCATTTATGGTGCAAAATGAGGTCGCAACTCAAAAAAATCACACAGCCCAGAGGGAGAGGGTTAGGGGCTCAATGAATGGATGGGAAAGGGAAAAGGTGTGATAAAGACAAACACTACAAAAAAGGAAACAGTGACAATATTCCTCAGGATTCTGAGCAGCACACCATCATCAATCTGTTGTGGAAGGGGATGAGGAAATGAGTATGACACTGTTCAGTTAAATGCATTGAAAACAGTCCTTCAGTCCAAGACAGATCCAAGATAGTACATCTCTAAATGTTCTGTCTTCTAGGTTTGAAAAATACAAATTATGGAGGATTGAAGTTAACCCACCCAGTTCTAAAAATTATGATTGATAAAAGGAAAATGGTACTGTATTGACAAATTGGGCGGTGCTTTTCCATTAATCTCGGACTGTCCGTCACTCTTGGGTGCCTGGCTGAACCTGTCTGGTAGGTAAGCTGGAGTGTTGGGATTTCACCAAGTTTTGTTTGTGCAGGAGAGGACTATGAGAAGGCCTGCGTATTGAAAAACAGTAACATATTGTAGTGAAAAGGAGAAAGACAGACTGAAACAAGGTAAGCTTCATGAGGAGTCAGGAGAATACCAAGAAGACTCAGAGGCCGAGCAAGTACATAGAGAAGAATTTCATGTTTGAGCAAGCACTGAACCAAAACACACACTCAGCAACATTTTTCAAATCAAAGCACCTCTCTCTAGTCCACAGAGCTGAGTGAGTGCTAGACCTCAAAGTCTTCATCTTCATCATGGTTTCTCTTTGAAGTCAACAATATTTTTCTTCAAACTATTGAGATAGTCCCACCCTGAGTCCTTCAATCCTCCTCCTCCTGATTCCAAGTAACTCTGTCCTAGTCCCATATTGAGTGAGGCAGACCTGTGTAGTGCACTTCTGTTGAAGAACAAACAGAGAAACAGGATTGGAGAATTTTTGTAACCAACGTGACTGAACTGGTCTACAAAGAACCAGAAAAAAGCTTGGACCCTGCATGTAAATTTTGCTAAGTTTGAAAGGCCAATCACTTTCAGGAACAAATGATCACCCATCAGCCGCAAACATTGCACATCATTGAAATCAAGTTTACAAATTTGTTAAACTCCCTCCCTCACTGTCTGCCAACACATACATCATTAGGCATCACTCACTATCACTCACTATATCATCACCCATTGGTGTAATAGTTAGTAGTTACCTCTTCCAAACCAAGCACAGTGGTAGATACTATATATTATCTCCTCTTTGATGCTAGAAACAAATTGGAATTTGGCATTGGCACTAGCAGTCTTTTAATCAGTGATATTCTGGGGCAGCCCTGTTGCATGATGCAAAAAGGGATAGGTAATGGAATGTGAGAGAGGCAGGCAATGTATCCAATGTCCTGAAGAGAATCTGGAGGCTTCTTCACTGCACACAGGTCCAACTCCAATCCAGCCACATGTGTGACTAAAAAATGGTGAGGCAACATAAATCTGACACAAAAATAATGTTCCACAACCTATTTGTTTCGCAAAGAAAGAAAGAAGTTCAATGAGAAATTATTAAAAAGTTCTATGGTGGCACTGGTATACTCAGTCTGGGAAGCAGAGTTTATCCTCAAACTCAGGTGGGTGACTCAGAAGTTGGTCAGCTAACACACTTGATTCTGACCAATCCTTCTCCTCCTGTGGTGTGTCGGGAACAGCGTAATCATGTGGCATGTAATGATGGTTCATTTTGATTATAGGCAATCTCTCCACATTTTAGGCAATAGATTGCTCCCTCTCATTGTAACAAATGCATCAGCTGCACTGAACACACGCTCATCAGACACACTAGCTACAGGACAAGCCAGATACATTATTGCCAGCCTGCTGAGCTGTGGCCATTAGTAGATCTTCCCATACCAATACACCAATGCTTTGGATCTATATACACCTATTTTTGGTCATCCAGATATACCTGGAACATCCTTTGAGTTGTCATTGGTGTCGTTACTTGCTTAACCACTTTTGCCTTCACCCCTGCACTGGACTTAAGACCTACCAGGTGAAACCATGCCAAAACAGAGGTTGTGTCCGATTCATATGTTGCTGTTGTTGCTGGTGTTGGCTGCTGTGAAACATGACTGCCCTCTAAGTGAGTTGAAGACGGCACCCCAGAACTGTGAGTGGGATTCTAAGTTCCAGCCATTCTTCTTCAGGTTCTCCAGCTTCCTCAACAATCCACCTCTTGTATTTTGAAACATCCCCTTCTGAAAAAGGAATGAAGGCGGTCATAGTACTCCCGGTTCCTAAACATTCCCACAATAGTAGCCTGGATTTCTTTGCTTTCTGGGCCCATGATGCTGGCGACCTTTGAGAAGTAGGTGGTGTTAGAGTCAGTGTGCATTATGGAGCAGTCACTGCATGCTGTGCTGTCTCCATTTGAAACTGAGTCTTCCTGTGCTGTTGTGAGGTCCCTGAGGCAGGTAATTCTGGTGCAAGGCTGGAAACAGGGCTGCTTTATGTAAGGTGGTCACCCTCTTCCTCCTCAACTTCCACCATGATTTGACCAGTTGAAGCTGTTGTTTCCCAGCTGTCCTCACTGTCACCACAACAACCATATTCACTACTTTTTTTAAGGTGCTCCTCCCACCAGATTGCGTGATGTTTTTTCATATGGGTCATATGGCCTCCAATACCACATTATGAACCAGGATTTCCTCTACAAACACTTGTGTGAAAATCAAGCATATTACAATGTTCTCCTCCTGTTTGCTAATCATACATAAGTCTCAAACTGGGGAGAAGGACTTTCTTATTGGGCCAATGCCTGAAGAAGAACTGGAGGTAGGTGGTGTGTCAAATGCCTCTCTGCAGTACATACTTCTACTGAGGTAGGGTTTGGTAAAGGTCTCAGCTGGGCCCTTACCAATAAGGGAGCTGGCTGTGTGTTGTGAGCCACTCACCTGAACTCCAGGTGGTTCCAATAGGGCAACCATACCCTCTTGAGGCTTAACTGGGGTAGCAGTCATCTAAGAGCACCACATCACTAATAGCCATTAAGGGAAAGGGGGTTGGGTTTAAACAAAATAAATACCAGAAATACCATAATATTCTATGTGTCTTGTCTGGTCACTGTCACTAGACAATTTACTGTTCCCAAAATTCAAGAGTTCAAAGAGAGTTCTGAATAATTGTATGAGATCAATTTAAAAAGACAAAATGGGCCATGTAGATATTCACAGTATTTATACAGAGATCCAAGTAAAGTCTTGCAAGAGCTTGTGATTGTTAAACCTAACTGTTGAGTTGGGGGGCGTGGCTAGTCACCAATGGAGTAGGGAGCAGACGCAGGGAGCTCTGGCGCTGTAATCCCCCACCCGGGGGAGGGGCCAGTCCTGTCCAAAAACAAGATGGTGGGTGTGGCCTGATCCGGACGTGGCGGCTGCACGGGGGCCTGTCTTGACAGAAAGTTCTAGAGTGGTGCCCTTGGCAGAGTGCAGGAAGAGGAAATGTGACGCCCTGACGGAGGACTAGGTGAGTGAAGGGTGAAGCACGACGGGACCGAGGGAGAAGCGATGAGCGGGCCCGGCCTGAGGAGGAACTGAGGACAGCTTGAGGCTGCGGTGGCGGCCCACCCCCCCCCCCGGTGCTAGTACCAAAACAAGGAACCAAAGCAGAGGGGGGACTGGTGGTCAATGGTGATTCCCCCCCCAGCGTTGCCCTGAGCAAGATGGTGAAAGCTGATATTGAGGGCTTGACACCTGGAGCTCTGACTAACTTCTCCTGCAACAGCAGAGGTAAGCCGGCCTGCGGAGCAGGTGGAAAGCAGAGGTGGAGGGGCCAGAAACTACTGCCATCCGATGAACGGCTGGCCCTCCCTAGAGGTCCTGGGGCCCCTTAGCTGAGAAGCCCATAGGTAGATGAGAAGCCTACCGTGCAGTGGAGAAGCCGCTGCCATGAACTTAGATCAATGAATACCGGCACATGAGATGGCGCTGCAGTAAAACGAGCAAGGGGCCCCAAGGTCTGTGCTCCAATTGAGTGGTGATAGAGGACTTCAGGGCTATTTCATGGTGGAAAGGCAAAAGTGGCCAACATAGACACATAGGCCCTCATTACAACCCTGGCTGTCGGTGGTAAAGCGGCGGTAAAACCGCCAACAGGCCGGCGGTAAAAAAAAATGGAATTATGACCGTGGTGGAAACTGCCAACATAGACAGCCACTTTAACACTGCGACCGCCACGGCGGTACAAACAAACAGCATGGCGGTCACCACCAACAGACAGGCGGAAGGCAATGTACCGACCACACTATTATGAGAGGCCAATCCGCCACCTTTTCCGGGGCGGATTCAACGCGAACAAAAACACGGTGGAAACAGGAATTGGAAGGGGAAACACTCACCTCTACACATTCCACGAGGAACCAGCATGCCATGGAGCCTGAACTCCAAATACTCTGCGATTGTTTTCCTGCTCCTCTACCAGGAGCACGACCGACGGCGGCGACGGCTAAGGTGAGTACTGCACCTACGACACAGGAGGGGGAGGGAAAAGAGAGTGACACACACGCAATACGCAACACCCCCACCCCCACCCTCACCCACAACAACACACACACCAATATATGCTGAAACATTACATTTACACCCGCCAACCCCCCCTGGAAGAGCGCAAGGACAAAAGGAAATGAGTTGAACGATTGTAATCATGTAAAATCCATTAATCAAAAATGTATTTACACTATAAACAAATATCTACACCAAGAATTAAAGTCCAGGTACTGCACCTATATAGTCCGTGGGCCACTGGGCCCAAAGTGCATGGTCGAGGCCTACACAAGATACCCGATCGAAACGGAGAAAACACTGCAGGGGCATCAGATCGAAAAAAACACAGGCACCTCAGGGGGAAGGGAATGGGGGGCTCTTCAGCCGGATGAGTGCACAACGCCAGCTCCACAAGGGGGCTCCATGCCCATTTATGTATCCTGGGGAGTGCAAAGCCACAGTCTCTCAAGTCTCTCCAGTGGGTGGTTTGCCCACTGCTACATCCTGGGGAGTGCAAAGCCACAGTCTCTCAAGTCTCTCCAGTGGGTAGTTTGCCAACTGCTTTATCCTGGGGAGTGCAAAGCCACTGTCTCTCAAGTCTCTCCAGTGGGTGGTTTGCCCACTGCTTCATCCTGGGGAGTGCAAAGCCACGATCTCTCAGGTGGATGCCTTTCTCCACTGGTTCTGGAGGGGGGCTTGTGCCCAGAGTGCTTCATCCTGCCAAGGGCAGAGGTAATGGATGTCATTTCCCACTAGTTCTGGAGGGGCTTTGTGCTCAGAGTGCTTCATCCTGCAAAGGACAGAGGTAGTGGATGTCATTCTCCACTGGTTCTGGAGGGGGCTTTGTGCCCAGAGTGCTTCATCCTGCCAAGGACAGAGGTAGTGGATGTCATTCTCCACTGGCTCTGGAGGGGGCTTTGTGCCCAGAGTGATTCATCCTGCCAAGTACAGAGTTAGTGGATGTGATACTCCACTGGTTCTGGAGAGGGCTTTGTGCCCAGAGTGCTTCATGCTGCCAAGGACAGAGGTAGTGGATGTGATACTCCACTGGTTCTGGTGGGGGCTTTGTGCCCAGAGTGCTTCATCCTGCCAAGGACTGAGGTAGTGGATGTGACACTCCACTGACGGTGGTGCAACATGCAAGCTGGCCAGGCCCCTAGGACTGACCACCAGCCTCGTACGAATGACCACTGGGGATGGCAGCCATGTCTGTGGTGGTGCCACTGGCTCAGGATGTGGCATGGCCGCTGGCGGTGCTGGCGCGGGCTCAGTTGCGGCAATGCTTGCGGCACTCATTGGTCAGCGGTGCTGGTGGGGGCCTCACTGACCTTGGTGCTGGCGGCAGTGTCCTGAGCGGTGGTGCTGGTGGGGGGGCTCACTGACCTTGCTGCTGGCGGCAGTGTCCTTAGCGGCAGTGCTGGTGGAGTGCTCACTGACGTTGGTGCTGGCGACGGTGTCCTGATTGGCGGTGCTGGTGGGGCGCTCACTGACCTTGGTGCTGGCGGCGGTGTCATGAGCGGCGGTGCTGGTGGGGGGCTCACTGACCTTGCTGCTGGAGGCGGTGTCCTGAGCGGCAGTGCTGGTGGAGTGCTCACTGACGTTGGTGCTGGCGACGGTGTCCTGATTGGGGTGCTGGTGGGGGGCTCACTGACCTTGGTGCTGGCGGCGGTGTCATGAGCGGCGGTGCTGGTGGGGGGCTCACTGACCTTGCTGCTGGAGGCGGCGGCCTGAGCGGCAGTGCTGGTGGGGTGCTCACTGACGTTGGTGCTGGCGACGGTGTCCTGAGCGGTGGTGCTGGTGTCGGGCTACCTGACCTTGGTGCTTCTGAAGGGCACAGTGTCTGCGGTGCAGGTGAAGGGCTCAGTATCTTGGGTGCTGGGGGCGGTGCCCTTGGCGGCAGTGCATGTGGCGGTGCTGGTGGCAGTCTTGTCCGCTGTGCAGGTTGGCGGCAACGTTGACTTGGATGGTGGCACAGCTGTCTTGCCACTCGCAACTGTTGCCATGGCTGAGCCCTTGGTGGCAGGTGTTTTGGCCTTCTCCCTCTGGGATGTGCGCAACTTCTTCTGTTTTGGAGGTGGGGGAATGTCCTTGGCCTCACTCCTTGGGACACTTGCAGCCCTGCTGCTTGGCGCACTCCAGAAGCCGGTTACTGCTGGCACCACTGTGCCCGGTGATGTGGTGGCTGAGGTGCTGGGTTGGGACCTGGAAAGGCGGGCCCTAGGGGACGGAACGGGTGGGAGAGGTGAAGGGAAGAGGTCAAGGTTAGAAAGGAAAAGTTTTCTAGACACACTGGGGGACAGGTAGATGGAGGGGGTTTGGGAGTGGAGGAAGAGGTAGTGGTTGTGGGAGGTGTTCGTTTGCAGACTTTGGGTGAAGGTGCATAGGCTGGAGGCTGTCGTGAGGTGGATGGCTGTTGGGTGGGTGTGTGACTGCGTTTGTGTACTTTGGGAGGAGGGCTTACAGACACACTGGTAGAGGACACAGGGGATGTGTGAATGGTAGTGGGGTGGTGATTGCAAGTGAGCAGTGTGTGGTGATGGGCGTGCTGGTGATGGAGGTAGTGGCTGAGGATGTATTGCATGCAGGTGTGAGTGGAGATGTGACAGGGAGGGAGGAGGGAGACATGGAGGAGGGGGACACAGTGGAGGCAGTGGATGTTGGTATGTGTGCATGGGTATGATGCTTTTGTGAGTGCCTTTGGGATGTGTGGTGCTTATGTTTGCCAGAGCTACCCTTGTGTGTTGAGGTGTGTGCATGCTGGTGTGATGGAGTGCTTGGGATAGGTTGAGGTACTGGGGATTGGGTCTGGGTGGAGGAAGTTGGAGGGGGGAGGTTGGACACAGGGACAATGGCTGCCATTAGTGCTGAGGCCAGTCTGAAATGCTCCCTGTTGGGCTGCCTGGCCAGAATGAATGTCCTCCAGTTATGCATTTGTCTGTAGCAACTGCCTCTCTACACCTTGGATGGCATTCAGAATGGTAGACTGCCCAACAGTGAGGTCAATGGCCTCCTCACTGAGGGCAGCAGGGCTGACTTGGGCAGGGGCTTAGGTGCCTGGGGCGAAGGAGATGCCCACCCTCCTGGGTGAGCGGCCATGGGGCACACGCTGAGGGGAGCTGGGAGGGCAGTGCTTCTAGGGGGGGTTGCGGCTGTACCTTTAGATGCGGGGGGCACAGAGGGGCCCACCACGGCAAGGGAGCTCCTATCAGAGGAGGGGTCGGTGTTGCTGGTCTCTGCTCCAGTCCCCGCCGTGGAGCTCATCCCCCCCTCTGTCCCACTGGTGAATTCTGACTCTATAGTGTCGCCCTCCAGGGCCATGTGGGATGCAGCTCCCTCCTGCTCCGGTGGCACAGCTCCTCCGCCTGATGATGCTAATGTACACAAGAACAGGGAGACCACAAAAAGGGGGGGAATGAAAGTAGAAAGACATGTTCAGTACATGCAATACCGCTACTGTTGGCGGACACTACAGACACAGCAGCCCCCTGCACAATGCAATGCACTTATAGTTCCCTAATTCCTCACAGGGACATGGGTATACATGGCCTATGCCCGATTGCTGCACACATTGAAGTCACAGAAGCCTGACTAGGTGTAGATGGCTCTTACTACTGGTGGGGTTGGGGTGCCACACAGCCTGCCTCACAAAGGGTCCTTGCCTACAAGGCTTGCCCTAGCCTAGGGGAACCCACAGCCTACCTACCACACCCAGACACCTCCAATGAGTGCAGAGTCAGATGGATGTGACTGTACTCACCGCCTTGTGGCTGCTGTGATGCCTTCAAGTGCCCATCCAACTCTGAATACGGCACCACCAGGATCCAGGACATCAGGGGGTCATGGTGTGACAGGCACCCCTCCCACGTTGGGAGGCACCCTTCCCACGTTGGGAGGCCATCCCCAGCTGGGCCTCTGCCGTCTTCTTGCTCCAGCGGCGAATGTCCTCCCAACTTTTACAGCAGTGGGTGCTCCGTCTGTGGTGGACCCCTAGGGCCCGGACGTCCTTGGCGATGGCACGCCAAACATCATTCTACTGGTGGGTGCTGACCTACAGGAATAGCACAGGGGAAAAGGTACAAAATTAATCGTCCGGACCGTCACAGTCATTGGCCCACGTTCCCACCCTTGCCCTGACACACATACACTCACTGTTGGATCATGCATGCCTCACTCCCCCCATCTCCCATCCACACCACTCCAAACAGGCATTGCCCATACATCATGCTCACAGTGTACTCACCTGTTTGTCTGGAGGACCGTAGAGTAGCGTGTACTGGGGGAGGACCCCATCCACTAGTTTATCCAAATCCTCCGATGTGAAGGCAGGGGCCCTTTCCCCAGACACATGAGCCATCGTCGCTTCCAGACTGATGTCACAGCAGCACTTGCAGTGTAGGTCCTCTCCTGTTGAAGATCAGGTATCAAGTGAGTGAACAGAGAGGAAATGGCGGTCACGTCCGCAGCGGTGCGTACCGTCACTGCCGGCATACATCGTCATTGGCTCCTGGGACCCATAGGGTCCAATGTTAACCAATGCAGGATTGCGCCGCGGTCTTCAACCGCCTACCGCGACGGTGTACAACGCCAGTGAAGTTACCTCATAGCCCCTTGTCCCACATTACAGGTCAGGCAGCCGCCATTTAAGGGGGCCACATGGCATTATTTGGAAATGCGTCACACATATCTAGGCCTTGCATACACACTAAGACAGGCGCATAGCGGATTGACAAATGTGTGCAATAAAGTTGTTGTTTTAGTACCTTAGTGTTGGCTGACCCTCTGCTGGCTGTTCTCATCCATAGAGAACGTCCGCTGGGGCAGGTGATGAGATGGCGGCATCCTCCGCTGGTGGACCTGTTGACAATGGAAGAGCGACATGCAATTGTCACCTACAGACTTGATCGTGCCACAATCCAGGAACTGTGTGCCCAGTTAGAGCCAGACCTGATGTCATCTGTTCGCCATTCCACAGGAATCACCCCTCTAGTGCAGGTCCTGTCAGTACTCCATTTCCTGGCAAGTGGGTTTTTTCAAACAACAGTGGCCATAGCATCAGGGATGTCCCAGCCTATGTTCTCAAACGTGTTGTCCAGAGTGTTGTCAGCCCTGCTGAAACACATGTGCAGCTACATCGTTTTCCCTCAGGTGGAGGATTTGCCTATAGTGAAAGGTGACTTCTATGCCCTGGGACATATCCACAACATCATAGGTGCCATTGATGGGACACATGTGGCCTTGGTCCCCCCCTCGCAGGAGTGAACAGGTGTACAGAAACCGGAAGAGCTACCATTCGATAAATGTGCAGATGGTGTGTTTGGCAGACCAGTACATCTCCCATGTCAATGCCAAATTTCCTGGCTCAGTGCATGACGCTTACATTCTGAGGAATTGCAGCATCCCTTATGTGATGGGGCAACTCCAGAGGCACCGTGTGTGGCTATTAGGTGAGGACAAGGACCCTATACAGTGTGAATAGTTTTCTGGGTCTGGGGTTGTCCCTTATGGTTAGTGTGTGTCTGACAGTTGTCCCTCGACATTTGCAGGTGACTCTGGCTACCCCAACTTGTCATGGCTACTGACCCCAGTGAGGAATTCCAGGACAAGGGCAGAGGAACGCTACAATGAGGCACATGGGCGAACTAGGAGGGTTATAGAGAGGCCCTTCGGCCTCCTGAAGGCCAGGTTCCGGTGCATCAATATCACAGGTGGTTCCCTATACTACTCACCAAAGAAGGTGTGCCAGATCATCGTGGCCTGCTGTATGCTGCACAACTTGGCTTTGCGATGACAGGTGCCTTTTCTGCAGGAGGATGCTCCAGAAGGAGGTCTTGTGGCAGCTGTGGAGTATGTGGACAGTGAAGAAGAGGAGGCAGAAGAAGAGGACATAGACAACAGAAACACTGTGATCCAGCAATACTTCCAGTGAGACACAGATAAGAAGACATCACTGCCTCCTTCATCTAATAAAATTGTTCGACCTATCATCTGTCTGTCATATTCACCCTGTGTATAGACCCAAGTTTGATACTTTCCCTTTCGATTTCACAGATGTAGGCCCCACTGTGTGACCTCTGCTATGTTACCTCATGGACTAGAGTTATGTGACATAGATATGTTGACAATACAATGGACATTGCCATTTCTCTCAGTTATTGCAAATACACATTTGTGAAAGCACAGACTGACTCCAGATTCTTTTGTGTTTCAAGGGTGTTTACTTAAGTGCTAAATAGTGGAGGGGGTAGTAAAATGGGCAGGGGTGATGGTGGAGGAATGTCCATGGCAGAGTCCAGTTATTTGTCTCACAGGTGCATTGTCCAAACGGGCATAGGAAGTGGAGCTAGGGCAGTTTAAGGATGGACAGGGTGACAAAGTGGGACAGAAGGATGACATTCAGGGTGGTCTCATTTCTTGGCGGGGGTCTTGGCATTGTTCTCTGTCTTTGTCCTGGATCTCAGGGACCGCTTGTGGGGTGGTTCTCCATCTGCAGGGGGTGGGGTGCTGGTGTCGTGTTCCTGTGGTGGTGCTTCCTGTCCACTAGCGCCGGTGGAGGTGGTGGGCAGTTCATCGTCCAGGCTAGTGTCAGGGGCCACTTATTGTGCCACAGTTTCCTTCTTGGGGTTCAGGAGGTCATTCAGCACTCCTACAATGGTGCCCAGGGTGGTGTTGAATGACTTGAGTTCCTCCCTGAAGCGCAAATATTGTTCCTCCTGCAGCCGCTGGGCTCCTGAAACTTGGCCAGTACCGTTGCCATTGTCTCCTGGGAATGATGGTAGGCTCCCATGATGTTGGAGAGGGCCTCGTGGAGAGTGGGTTCCCTGGGCCTGTCCTCCCCCTGTCGCACAGCAGACCTCCCAGTTCCCCGGTTTTCCTGGGGCTCTGTCCCCTGAACCATGTGCCCACTGCCCCGAGGTCCCTGCTGTTCTTGGGGTGGTGGGTTAGCCTGGCTTCCCTGTAGTGGTGGACACGCTGCTGCTTGACGTGTCCTGGGGACAGAGGTATGGGCCCGCTGGGTGGGTGCTGTGCTGGTGTTTCCTGAGGGAGAGGCTCTGTAGTGGCCTGTGACTGTTTGAGGGGAACCGACTGTCCCGAGGTCCCAGATGGGCCGGGCTGGTCATCTTGATCCAGTTGGACAGAGCTGCTGTCATCACTGGGGGTCTCTTCTGTGGGGGGAGTGGACATGTATGGAACCTCTTGTCCGATGACATTGGGTAGGAGTCCTGCAGGGGTGTAAAGGCATGATTATTGCATCTGTGTGTGCCATGGTGTGCAATGGGTGGGTGACCCTGTACCTCAGTTCTTACATTCTTGTGTAGGACCTTGTGTGATAATGGTTTAGGGGTCTGTGTGGGTATCTGTAGTGGAGATGCATTGGTGATGGGTGTCCATGCTTTGTTGTTTCATGCAGGGCTTGGTGTTGGGATGTGTGGTTTGTGATAGTGGGACATATGTGAGGAGTTGGAGTGATGGGGGTGAGGGTGAGGGTGGGGGGATGTGATAGCATGCAGGTAGGGTGGGGGATGAAGTAGTGAAATATTTGACTTACCAGAGTCCATTCCTCCAGCTACTCCTGTGAGGCTCTCAGGATGCAGTATAGCCAATACCTGCTTCTCCCATGTTGTTAGTTGTGGGGAAGGAGGTGGGGGTCCGCCGCCAGTCCTCTGAACCGCAATGTGGTGTCTTGAGACCACAGAACACACCTTCCCCCGTAGGTCGTGCCACTTCTTCCTGATGTCATCCGTGTTTTTGGGTGCTGTCCCACTGCGTTGACCCAGTCCACGATTCTGCACCATAGCTCTATCTTCCTAGTTATGGAGGTGTGCTGCACCTGTGATCCGAATAGCTGTGGCTCTACCCGGATGATTTTCTCCACCATGACCCTGAGCTCCTCCTCAGAAAACCTGGGGTGTCTTTGCGGTGCCATGGGGTGGTGTGAGTGATGTGTGAGGTGGTATGTGTTGTGACGTGTGGGGTGATGTTTAGGGGTGTGTGTTATTTTGTGCATAGATTTGTATGAGGGATGGTGTTGTGTGCCTCTGTACGCTGGTGTGGTCTTTGCTTTGCTGTCTCTCTGCTTCTTCCAAATTGTTCATTGTAAGGGTTTCTGGGTAATGTGGGTGTGTTTTTTATATTGTATTGGGTGTTTGGGAAATGTGTGTGTATGTGTTTCAGGTGTGTGTATTTGGAATTGTCCAATGTGCATTGTGTTTTGTAAATGTGTGTGTATTTTGAGCGCAGCGGTGTGTACCGCCAATGGAATACCGCGTGGATTCGTGGGTTGTTATAGTGTGGGCGTATTCCTGTTGGGGTGATGGTGGAGGTTTTGTTATTGCCAGTTTATCACTGACCTTTGGTGTGGCGGACTTGTGTGGGTGTCTAGATTTTGGCGGATTCTGAGCTGTGGGTCGTAATAGCTGTGGTGGGATTCCACGGCCGCTGCAGTGTGTTGGCGGTCTTCTGCACGGCGGTAAGCGGGATTTACCGCCAATGTTGTAATGAAGGCCATAGACCTGTGATCCAAAACTGGAGAGGTCACGAGGAGTGGGGTCCGAGGGAAAAGAGCTACCACGAGGGACGCCCCTCCTAGCCACCTCCCGCACTGCTTTTCACAGGGATATCTTCTGCACCCGCCAATGACCATGGAAAATCAAGTAAAAAAAAGGACACGGCTGGGGATAACATTCCCCAGGCAGGAAGCACCGAGACATGCAACACAGGGACGGAAAAAGTGACACCCACGGAAGGTCTGATTACAGAGCTGTCTCTGAGTGACATATTGCAGACCATCACACCCTCCAGAGGGGCCCCTGGAGTTCAAGATAGACACCCTGACAATGGACCTGACTCTAGCCCGAGCCTGTTGCTTGAAGATCAAAGATGACTGGTGGAGAGAGTCACGATGGCGGAGTGAGAAGTTGTGGATATTAAGCCAGTGCTTTCCGTGGCTGGAGACTGACTAACTACCTTGGAACAACAAGGGAAGGCCCTCGCAGTCCACGCTGTGGCGCTAACAATAGATCTCGCTGGAACAGTATCTGGGTAGTCTGACTGCCAGAAAAAGTTAAGTGCAATGACATGACTTCCTATCTGGAGAACTGGATCCGCCCAGAGGTAGCACCGGATGGCCTATCACCTTTCTATGCCTTCAAGAGAGCTCACAGAGTGCTGACCAGGCTGCCGCCTCCTGGGGCCCCCTGGTGACTGGTAGTGGCCAGACTGCTACATTACAAAGACCGAGACCATATTCTCGGCCAGCCCCGAAGACAGGGGGAGATGAAGGTGAAGAATAGTGTGGTCCACATCTTCCCAGATTTCTCACGGGACGTACAAAAACAGCGGGCCACTTTCTTGGAGGTAAAGAAGCAACTGTGGTCATTGAACATCCCCTATGGTATGCTCTTTCCAGCCACACTGAGAGTGGCGGACCGATGGGGGGCGCACTTCTTCCGGTCCCCGCAGGAGGTGTGAGAATGCCTGATGGACAACCAGGTGCAGACAACAACCAGGCACACCGGGGGAACCATTTGGATGGGGGTTGTTTTTCACCTGTCCTGGGGCATGGGAGTTGGGAAGTTGTTGGGTTGATGTGTTAAGGGAATGCTGCCTCTGTACCCCTAGAGGCGTAGATCAGGCGAGCGAAGATTGGCCGACACAAACTGCATTCAGCAAGGAAATGCATAGCAAGAATGGTATAATACGCAACCAGATGGGGGCACCCTAGAACTATAAGATTGTGTCCTGGAATATTAGGGGCATGCACAATATGACTAAGTGGTACAAAGTACTCTCCTATTTACAGAGAAGAGGGACTCACATAGCGATGCTGCATGAAACACACATGACTGCTTCGGAGGGAGTAGCTCTGCGAAAGAGGTGGAGGGGCCAGATGTACTACACATCCTACGCTGCTTATGCTCAGACAACTTTCATACGGATTAGGGCAGTCCCCTTCTAAAAAACAGGGACACTCATTGACACTTACAGCCACTATGTAGTGGTCACTGGCCGGCTGGAGGGAAGGCACATAGCACTCATTAGTATCTACACATCAAATACTGATCAGGGAGCATTTCTTGGGCACCTCTCGGGGGCATTGCCCCCCCAGTTAATGCTTGCAATATTGATGGGAAGAGATTTCAGTTGTTTAGCAAATCCTGACATAAGCAGATTACATCACCTGCTTGGTACTTCTTCAGAATGTAGAATAGCTGATGCGTTTCAAGCATGGCAGGCCAAGAGGGGCTTGGTGGATTCGTGGCGATACCTTTACCCATACAATAGAGATTATTCCTTCTTTTCCAATATGCATGGCTTATATATGCATTTAGGCACGTTTCTTTGCACCCCAGAGGTCCATGGCTAGATTTGAGAAGTGGAATACCTGGGGATATCTGACCGCAACCTTCTCCAGCTGTCCTGGGAGAGAACCATGCCACATATACCGACTTGGTGACTTGAGCCAGAATCACTAGAAGACCCAGTCTTCTGGGAACAGATGGAGGGTCACATTAGATGATATTTTGCAGAAAATTAGGCCACTGCTTCTTCTCCCCAGATCGTATGGGATGCATTTAAAGTAGTGATACAAGGGAATTGTATAGTTGAATCAGTAGGAATCCGGAGGACACTACTAGGGGAAGTCATGGCTGGGGACAGTGCATTACGTGCACTTGAAAAATGGCAGCCAGGTCACCCTGAGCTGCAAAGGGAGGTGAGCGGGGCGAGGGAGAGAGTGCAGAGCACACTGAAAGGCTTTGTTGCTTTGACTACAAGAACTATATGATAAGAGCGCATGCTGAAAGGGACAAAAATGGCACACTTCTGGCATGGCTCGCTAATCCCTTGTAGAGGGGGACACCCATTATGGAAATTAATACCTCAACAGGGCAGAGGTTATTCCGACAGGAAGAGATCAACCAACATATTTTTAGCTACTACACCTCTCTATACACCAGCCTCACACAAGGTAGGGAGGCTGACATTCGGGCTTTTTCTGGAACCATTGCCACGCCGGAGCCTCACCGGGGAGGAAAAGGAAACATTAGGAGGGGACATCGAAGTGTTGGAAATCAGAGAGGCCATAAAAGGCCTTGCAAGAGGGAAAACCCTGGGCAATGATGGACTTCCCATAGAATTTTATGTCACATACATTGACTACCTGACCCCCAAACTTGTGATGCTGTAGAAAGCAGCGAGAGACTGGGGGCACCTTCTGGACACGACCATGGAAGCGCTGATAGTCCCACTGTTGAAACCTGGCAAACTGGCACATGACAACAGGGCACTAACCATGCTCAACACAGACTATAAAATCCTCAGTCGGATCCTTGTGACAAGACTGCTACCATTTATGACTCGCCTGGTCCATACGGACCAAGCAGGGTTTATCCCCACATGAAACACAGCCCAGAATATCCGTCGAATTATCAACCTCCTAGACACTGATTTTCCAGAAAGAAGAAATGTTGCTGTATTTGCCGTTGACATAGAGAAGGCATTTAACATTTTGGAATGGAACTACCTGTATGCAGTCCTAAAAAGCATGGGGCTGGGATTTATAAGATGGACACAGTTGATGTACACAGACCCCAAATCCCGCATGCTAGCTGGACCACAATATCAGAATTATACAGCGTGGAGAGGGGCACACATCAATGGTGTCCCTTCTCGCCCTTGCTGTTTGTGCTGGCAATGGAGCCATTAGCCACCCAAGCATGGACAGCTTTTTGCTATCAGGGGCTACAGCACGCTGATACCTCTCACTAAATAGAGCTGTGTGCAGATGATCTGCTTATGTTCCTATGAGACACAGCATCGGAACTAAGGGGGGCCTAGATGCTCCTAGAACAATTTGGCATGATATCAGGACTATTGGTGAATTGGCAAACATCGCAACTCTACCCACTGTCAGCTGACCGTGACCCACCGGATGGCTTAGGACATGTTCGCTGGGAACCTAGGTGCATGACCTACCTGGGAGTCAAAATCTATCACACTAGGGCTGAACTTTTAAATGGTAACATCGGCAAAGCCACTAGAGTGCTGAAAACTAGTCTGGACTTTTGGAAGACACTTCCTTTGTTGGTGGAGGGGAGAATAGCACTCCTCAAAATGGTGGCTCTGCTGAGACTCATACTATTTTACGGTCCTGGCACTCTGGATACCTGCTGCGATCTTTAGGGAGTTAGATTCCCTGATGACTGTGTTGATTTGGGGGCATGGGAGGCGCTGAGTGGCCCTCGCTACCATGAAAAGACCAAGGGCGGAGGGGGGACTGGCGGGTCCAGACTACCAATAGGACTGTTTGACGGCTCAACTACAATGGCTGACCCAATGGATAGCGGGGTGTCAACTGCAAACTGGTGGTTTGGCTTCAACGGTCCCCCATCTTCCTCAATTGGTAGGAATGCTATTAAAGTTCACCGGACCCACTCACATAGACACCCCCGAGGGCCGCGTCATACACAAATGCTGGAAGAGATGTCTCCAAAAAATGGACACAGGTACATCTTACTCACCTGATATGCCAATGGCTATGCTGCAATGGGTGCCCCACCGTGGAGATTGGGGGCTATCCCATCCTGGGTGGACGCGGGGGCTACGCAGCTGGGGGACTTGTCCAGAGAATTGGTTTTCTCCCCTTTGAGGTGTTCCGCAGCAATATGACGTTCCCCAAGGTCACTTCCTGCTAGATCGTGCTGTAACCCTCGCTATCCAAAAGTATTAACACTCAGGGCGAATAGAACTGCTACCTCATGGAGTCAGCATCTATATAGTAGCCTCGTAAGGCACCTAGAGGGCAGTAATCTGCATATATGGGGCAATCCCAGCAGGTGCATTGTCCTCCTTGGAGGCTCTGCAAATAAAGTGGGAGACGGAGTTGGGGATCCCGATACCAGAGAAGTCCTGGGGGCAGATATTAGAGACAGTGCTAGAGGTATCTAGAAACGCCCAATTTAAACGAATACACTTCTTTGTACTGCATAGTGCCTATCTCACCCCTAGACATCTCTGCACACATTTTGAGGTAGTAAAAGCTAAGTGCCCACGTTTTGGATAAGCAGCAGCAGAGTTCCTAGTCTTAGTATAAATATTTCACAATGATCTCCAAGAATATTATTAAACTGGTATCACCTCCATCCATGCAAGCCTACGCAAAGGCACACTGGCTGGATGCACACATTTGCCACCAGCCACATTGTCAAACAACAACAGCGACAAGTAGGCATAGAGAAAAAAGAACACATGCAAGTCTATGGCAAAAATATACTGGCTTAATGCACATAATGGCTGCCAGTCACATGGTCAAACAACAACAGTGAGCAAGAAGGCATGGAGAACAAAGAACACATGCAAGCTCATGGCAAAGGCACACTGTCTGGATGAGCAAAATGGCCTCCAGCCTCATGGTCAAACAACAACAGCGAGCAAGAAGGCATAGAGCACAAAGAACACATTCAAACTAATGGCAAAGGTACATTGGCTGGATGCACAAAATGGCCATCAACCACATGGTCAAACACCAACAGTAAGCAAGGAGGCATGAGAAACAAAGAACACATGCAAGCCCAATGCAAAATCACACTGGCTGGATGAACAAAATGGGTGTCAGCCACATAGTAAAATAACAGTAGCAAGCAGGAGGGCATGGATAACAAAAAACACATGCAAACCTATGGAAAGAACACACTGCCTGGATGCACAAAATGGTTGCAAGCCACACTGTCAAACAACAACAGAGAGCAAGGAGGCATGGAGAGCAAAGAACACCTACAGGCATATGGAAAAAACACACTGATTGGATGTACAAAATGGCCACTAGCAACATGGTCAAACAACAGCAGTGAGCAATGAGGCATTGGGATCAAAGAAGACATTCAGGCCTACGGACATAAAGTACACTAAATGGCCCTTGGGTGCATGGCATGGAGAATAAAGACAAATTGTGGCCGATGACAAACACACATACCACAGTCCACTTCAATGAGGTCCAGTAAAGTGGATCTTTGGGCTCCTGAAGTCCAGATTTAGATGTCTGGTCAAGACCGATGACACCCTCCTCTACTCACCCAGCAAGGTGTGCCAAATCACTATTGCCTACTGCATATTGCACAACATAACTCTGCAAGGGAATAGCACAATCATCGCAGAGAATGGAGACCATGAAGAGTTCTCATGTGAGGATGTTGAAATGGCAAATGAAGATGACAGTGGTGAAGAGGAAAGAATTGACTTTCCTCAAGATGTTATTGACAATTTATTCATCCAAGTGTAAGCTTACCTTTACATATTGAAAATCCAATGTCAGAACAACTTGAAACATAGTGAATATATCAGTCTGTGATGGTAATTTAGTAGTAATGGGTGGTTCAGGAAAGTCCAGGGCAAAGATGTTTGTTGATCAAATTTTCCATCCATTGACTACTGTGTTCATTGACAATAATTATCATTGCTTGTGCTAAGTATATGTGTCCTAACTTATCATATGAGTAAATTTTCTTATGTGAAATCGTGAATTTTCCCTTGTTATTCTGTCTTAGGATCCTGCACTATGCTATTTTCATTTGGACATTTAAAAGTTGTGACATTAGCAGTGATATGTTGCTATTGGAAAGTACAAAGGGAACATGGGATGATCATGGGAAAGACACACAATTTAGATGTACAGATCTTATACAGAGACAACTTGCACAGTGATTTAATAGACGATCTTGACTGTTTCTGTTGAATGTTGTCACCAAGGCAATATGTGCTGCTTAACATGCTCTAACCACATATATATATGTAAAGCCTTAGCATACTGATCTCCCTTCACATTGACTAAATCTTCGTTTTGGGTCAAGTACATGAATCGGTTGATATGTCTCATCATTGTAGAAATATTTTTTTTGTAGCACACCACTAAACGTTGGCTATGACATTCCTCCAGGTACTGCCAAAGGGCAGTGAAATTCATCTGTGGCCACAAAATGTAGTACTGCCATAATTTTAAATATTGGTGTGATTGATTTTGAATTTCTATTGTGAGGGAGGAGGTGATGTCTGGCTCCAGCTGGTGACATGAATCAATAATAGTTTGCCTAAGTCATTTGTTTATTTGGATTATTTCCCCTTCTTCCATGGTTTTAAGATCTTAAACATCAAATTCTTAATGCCAAAGACTAATTGGGTTATGTACCGTTTGTAAACAATTAGCTAAATGTTGGCCAAAGAATTGTTACTTACAAATGTTCAACACCAATACATTGAACTAATAGTTATATCTTATTTTTGTTTGAATCTTATTGATTAATAGCTTTTTTTAAATGATGGTGGAAGACATAGAAAAGGAAATACCACAGTAAATACAGCACAACGCTTTGTGCTATGTGATTTATTTAATTAACACTAATTAACTAAAATAGTTTGAAACATAAAACCAAAGTAAAAATAAAAAAAGAATGAAATTCATCATCGTGGTTTGAACTGTTTTTGATGAGCTAAAATTGTTTGAAGTCCAGTGTACAAACACAACTGTCCTCAAAAAAGTTAAATGTGTCCATTACATAGTTCACAGATTGAATGGTAGACCCATGAATGGAGGAAATTAGGTTCAGCGTCTCTTGGAGGCGGTGTTGGCGGTCCTGCCATCCTCTCCCGGTGGTCTAGATGAACGTCCCCTTCTTGGGGTGTCCACAGTTGCACTGGTGGTGGGTGGAGCAGTTTCCTGGTGTGACAGGACCTCCCTGTCTGTGGCTAAGGTAGGTAAGGAGTAGATACAGGGATGGATGGTACAAGTAATGCCCCGCACATATGATAGTAAATGTCAGAAATCACCCCAGTCAGGGAGCATACATTTGAATTGTGATTCTGCATCTCTACATTGTGCTACCTCTGTAGCTGCTTCATGTTCTGGAGTTTTGTAAGGAACTGAGCCATCATGTCTTGGGACTGCTGTAATGCTCCCAAGACTCAGTTGATGGCAGTCAGAGTGACAGTGTGCCCAGTGGACTCAATTTGTTAGCCCACAGATTCCTTCCCACTGCCTGTATTCCCTCTACCCTGTGCCCTTGAGGCAGAGTGCCCTGTCCCACTTGCCCCTTACAGAACTTGAGGTGGTAGTTGCTCAACAATAGCCAGGAATGGGGGCACAAGATGGTTGCAGTATTCCTCTGGACACAGGAAGCAGAGGTATCCATTGGCTGAGGTGTTTTTGGAGCTGAGGTGTAGATGTGGGCCGAGTAAGACTCACTGGAGGTGTCTGCCCAGACAAACCAGATAGACCAGGCTGCTCCTTATCATCTGGCCTTACAGGAGTGGTATCCTCAATGAAGGCTTGATCCTGGTCTAAAGTTGAGGTGTCATCATTTGCAGAGAATGGTCCACTTTAAATTAATTACAAACAATATGAAATTAAAAGTCTGGATTGCATTTCATATGTGTCTTCGGCTACAAATGAAGCAACCTAAAAGTGAAACGTACGATCAATGGAATGATTAAGCCGTTGTGTGATTTTTATAATTCACAGAGATGCAAACTTTGTTTTAATGTTGAAGAGATGTCCTGAAATGAAACAAGTGATTTGGAAGGTATAAACTACATGTTCCACACTTTCAACCCCTCTATAGCAGAGAAGAAGAATTGAGAACCAAACCGTTCCAAGGCCTAGCAGGCTACAAAAAGTGTATAGTACACCTTACTAGAATTAATGGCATTGGTTATCATATGAACACTGAAAAGTAATTTCTGTATCAGTACTACTTATATTCAGCATGCATGCCACAGAACATGATTGGAAATCTTTGATTCAACAGTCTATGAATTATGTAGGCAATTACATCAATTCAATGGAGTAAAAAGAAGTTGTTAACATACAAGATCAAAACAACAAATTACATTTTCATACACAGCATAAAATGGTGAATGACAAATGCATAACACTTTGACTTATGCGCATATATGGAAGACAAGGGAGGACAAACAACACCACACAATGCACTATTGTTTTCCAGAGACAAAAACAAGGCATCATGGTAGTTGTAGCCATTTGAAACCACGAATGCCAATACTTTTTAAAATGTGAATTGAACATACCTGTTTGTATATCTTCAGTGAAGCTTAGCAAACATTTATAATATGTACACACATATGTGAATAATATAAATAGGTGAAAAACACTTACAAGCACTATCCTCTATGTGTAAATATATGGAGTTTTGAACCTGCTTTTAAGTACAACAACATTTATTGAAATAAAGCAAGGAATTAGTCAAATGCAAGGACGATCCATGGGAAACAACACACATTCTGACAAAACATATTGAGCATTGTTAAAAAGAGAGCTGCAACCATGATGCTAGTAATTTGGATCAAACAAGATATCTTGGTGAATCAAATTTAGATACATATGTTTAGATAAGGGTATTGAAACATTCTGAACAGCTAACGTAAGTGTAAAAACTACCTTTGTGATTAGTGAGACATTATTAAGTTTACCTTACCAGTCTCTACTCCACCAGCGATTCCTTTCAAGCCTTCAGAATGTAGGTTCAAAAGACCTTATTTCTTTCCACCTCTTTCTAATTTCCTTCTATGTGCACAGATTTTTGCTACAGCCTTCATCCTGTCAATTATTCTGGTCCATGTTTGCCTTTTCTGAGATATGATTGTATTTTGTACTTGGGCTCCAAACAATTGTGGATCTACTCTAATAATTTCATCAATGATCCCTGAGAATTGTCCTTCTGTAACATGTGGATTTTACTTCCTGCCATAGTGAGTAACTAAAAAAAAATCTATAACCCCATAAGTTGACGAAAAATCAAAAAGAGTGAAAGGAAAGAAAAAGAACAGACAAAATCTGGCTTCTGTGTGGCAAATTCAGCAGCAAATGGTGTTCTGCAGTGGAATAGCAAATGATCATGATCTGAAGTGGATTGTGTTTTATAGTGTTGTTTGAAGGTGTTCACAATTGGCCAATATACATCAGGTGTGTGCTGCTAACATCCATTTAATAGCCACAGCCATAAAACAATGCTGAATGGGTCCCCCAATGGACTCCCGCAGTCAGGGGACCACTGCTGGTACACTGCCAGCACAACTGTGTTATCTAAATATGGTTGCTGAAATCGCACATCTCCGATAGCAAGAAAGTGATATATGCCATCAATAGAGTCCAGCACGCAGGCTGCAGGATTCTGCTCGCGTGACGGAGTACTCTCCATTGACGAGGACATAGTTTGAACCACCATAGATCTAAATATGCTGGTAGGAACTCCGTCAGCTTGGCTGAGTACTTTGTCCCACTGCCATGGCAGGACAACAGTAGTCCCACCTTGATCTAAATCATGCCCTAAATTCTTTACTAGTTTTTTCCTGATTAGATTAAGCAATGTCTGCTACCTCTCTCAATTTTCTCAAACTTTATTGCAGGGTTTCCTGAAGGGCATTCTTAATGCTAGTGGTAGTGCTGAACAGGGATATGAGGTCACACCTATTCCAAATGATGCTCCAACTATGGGATTATCCATCACAGGCAGCTAGACTGCAGGAAAACATAGAGTTAGCGGATAATCCAAGACCGAGACCACCATGGCGAAAAGTCAAGCAAACAGTAACTATCAAACAGTCTAGGGAGCTCAAATATAATTTATTTAAAAAGCAACATAAGGCTTGATTCACAATGGTAAAGTGTGTTACTTTACTCTTGCTGTACAAGTTTATGACAACTAACTTTTCCATCAGTAACTTTACAAGTAGTAATTTTGTGAGTAGTAATAACTCCTATTATTTTTAAAGGAGTTGCTACTAGCTAGTTACTACTCATAAAGTTAGTTACTACTTGTAAAGTTACTGGTAGTACAGTTATACCGCAAGAGTAAACTTAAATGAAAAATGTAAGTCTACCTTTGTGAATGAGGCCATAGTGTATAACAATGCTACCTATCCTTGGGCAGACTTTGTACTAAAACTTTGCACTATCGCAATGTCTCTTTCATTCCTATGTGGGTAGTAGGGCTGGTATGGACTATTATTCAGTTAAGAAGATCCTAAAACTATTGGGTTCACTTTATCCACATCCGCACAGCCAAGTGTGATCCACTTATGTTGTAAATTATGAAGTAACAGGTCAATTCATCACACATTCTTAGGGAATAGGGTTAAGGGTTTCATGAATTAATGGGGAAGGAAGACCTGAGGAATGGTGGGACAAAAACATTTATCAAGTCGATGAGCAGCACATCATTATCACATCTGTTGCAGAAGGAAACAAATCAGTTACCAAATGCAGAGTCCCTTAGCCCCAAAGTACCAAGTTATCTAATTGTTATGGTACATATGGTCGAAAAATTCAAAATAGGGAGGACCTATATAATTCAAAAGAGTCTGATTCTGAAGAAAATAACAATTATACTGTATATAAAAATGCCAACTTGTAAGGTGCATCTGCCTTCTGCTTCTTGGAATGTCCTTCTTGGGTGAAGGGCTGAACCGGTCTAAGCAGAAGTGTTATGGAGCTTTCATGGTGAAGAAAAGAAAGCTTTTGGAATGCAAAAATGTAAAAGCACAAGTAAATGTCAATATTGTGGAGTCACAGACAGGTAAGCATCATGGTGGATTAGGATCAAGAGGGCATAGAATGGACTGGTGCAGTCATGTGCAATTGACTGAGAAGTGAGAGCAATGTCTCCACCGATCGCAGACAAGTAGTTGCTTGTACCTGGCTGATCAATCCCATGAATGCCAATATCATTTAGTTGTGTGTGTCTATTATGTGACATGTCCAGTGACAGTCGCCCCCAGACCAGAACTAGTCAACTTGAGTTTGAAATTGGAGCCACTACTTTGCATTTTCTAGATCAACACACATCTCTCCAGTCCACAGGAGTAGGCCTCTTAGTCTTTGAGTCATGTTGTTTCCCATTCAAGCAGATAGGCATTGTTCTTAATATCCTTCTTCTGGCTGTTGGGATAGTCCCATCCGGACTCCTGTCCCAAGTCTGATCCCAATGAGATAGACCTGTAGTGTTGATAACACGAAAACCAAAAGAATTTGAGCCTTTTGCATAGCTTTGGTAATTAAACTGACTGGTCTCAGAAGAACGTGAAAAAAGTATACAAAAGGGCCATGTTAACTGATAATAGTGAAATGTGAAAGAAAGGCAAGCGTTCAGACAGAATTATCCTCGGGCCACAAACATTTCAAAGCAAGTTTAAAAATTTGCTACAACACGCTCACAGCCACCTTGTGAATCTTCATTCATTCAATATATCATTCACTGGTGTAATAGTTACCTGTTACATGCACAGTTCACATTTGTCTATTGTACACAATAGGGTAGTTTGTATAGTTAATGATGATCTTAACTGGCAGCCCAGCTAGGGAATAAAGAAAAGAAGGACACAGATGGAAGGTATTGTTTTCATGTCATCTAAGTGAATGAAGGCTTCTCGGGGGCACATTAGTGCACTCCATACATGTGATTAAAGCCAGACACCAAATATGTAAATGTTCTTTTTATTTTCTTTCGAAGCAGTTTGCGATATGTATATTCATACTTTATTGTGGGCTACTTATGGAAGTGGAGTTCATCCTCACACTCAGGGGGTTCACCTAGAAGTTTATCTTCTAACATACTTTAACCTAACCAATATCTCTCATCCTCCTCCTTTGCTGTTTCAGGAACAGTGTAATCTTGTAGTACGAAGTTTGTGTCCATTTTAATCAATATTGCCTCTCCACAGTTTGCGATGAGAGAGCAGTAGTTCTGATTGTGACAACTGTGCCTGCTGCACTGAACATATGCTCAGAAGATACATTAGCTATTGGACAGGCCAGATACTTTTTTGCCAGCCTGCTGAGCTCCGGCCATTGTTGCATCTTCCCATATCAACAGACCAATAGGTTTTGAGCCAGGTGGACCTCTTTTCAGCTATCCAGATAGTCTGAGACCATCTTCTGAATGGTCATTGGTGTTGCCACTTGCGTGACCTCTGTTGCCTCTGCCTCTGCACTTGACTGAAACCCTGTCACTTGAAACCAAGCCATTGGAGAAGTTTGGTCAGATTTGTCTGATGCTGGTGTTGCTGGTCATGATGGAGTTGGCTGTGAGACAATAGCACTGCCCTGTGTGGTGGATGAAGGCTACACGCCAGAACCTCTGGAAGGGCCTCTAACTTCCAGCCATTCTTCTTCCTGGTATTTCAAGTTATTGACAATCTAAGTCTTGGAAAGTAAAATATCCCCTTCTTAAAAAAGGAATGACACTGGACAGTATGTTTGTACTATGAGTCAAATATTGTGGCACATATGTACTCTTTGGAGGGGACAATCTCTCTTTGCAGCCTTGGATTAACAGCGAAGCAAAGGACTAAGCTCTGAACCAACTAATATGCTTCTTCGCTCTCACTAGCAAACTTGTACATCATTTTTTTCAAATGATCCTGTAGGAGTTGCAAAACTGAGATTGCTTGGATCGTCGTATTGTCCTCTTTGCTGACTTCCCATGTGAAAACCTTAACAGGAAGTAGAATTTGTGATAAGTACTTGACTAGCCTCCATTTGTCTACCTTCATTTTCATGCTTTTCCCAGTTGCATTCCCTCCTATTTGAAGGCCATAGTAGGTGATCGGTCTGTATGGCTCAAACAGACATTACCACATGTAGTAGGTCAGGTTCCATTGTGTTGTCACCTACTGTACGAGGGCTTTAATCTGTAGATTATTAGCAGATTGAATGATCCCCAGGTGTTTCTGGGCTTTAAAAGCAACTCTGAATGAGTGCAGATTCTTCAGCAGAAGGCCAGTATGTTGCTGACTGTCTTCTTTTTTTAGAAAGTCCTGTACAATCAATTTAATGCAATGCACCAAACACAGGACCCTCAAATACCTATCATGTGCGATGACCTTGACTATATTGCTGCCTTTGTCCGTGGCAACATGTCCAATTCTGAGACCTCCACATCGAAGCCATTCATACACCTTGCTTTTAAAATCTTTTAAGATGTTGACAGGTGTAAAGGATGTCTCCATGGCCAAAATCTCTACTGTTTAATGCTGCTGAATGTACTTAAAACTTTCTTCAGTGCTTGGAGCTACAGATAGCTCCTGCCTAACCCCCACAAAAGAGATCCAGTGTACAGTAATGCATACATAATCAGTTGCTTGTCAATTGGTCCATGTCCATTGTCAGGTGGACAGTAAGAACAATATTCCGCTGCATGGCTTGGCATGATATTATCATGATAGAGTGCTGGAACAGCAATGTTGGAATAATAGACCCAGCTGGGTACCTTCTATATTGGGTAGATGGCCACCACAAATGCTGAAAATCCCAATCCTTTCACAGAAAAAAGGGAAGAGCTTTAGGACTAATACTGTTGAGTGGTTCTGTAGTGCCACTGACATAGGCAACTTCTGGAGAGAACCAGCAGGTAGTAGACACAATATGCATCTTGCCGGAATCCCTGTATGCGGAGGTGTGTGCATCTTGTGACATTTGGAGGTAACTGATGCAGCTACATAGGACAAGGCTGCTTCATTTAATGCTGTGATTCTATTCTTCCTCATACTCTCCTTCTTCTTCTGTCACTGTGAACTGAGCTGCTTTAACTCTCTCATCACCACCTCCACATGCACCTATCTTTGTAAGGTGCTCCTCACACCAGATGGCGTGGTGTTTCTGAGATGGGACGTTAAGCCTCCAGTACCATAGTGTAAAGCCAGTACTATAGTGTAAAGCTGGCTTACCCTGATGAACACTAGCATATCAAATGTAGCATATTGCAAGCTTATTCTCCTGCTTGCTAATCATAAAGAAGTCCCAAACTGAGGAAGATACATTTTTTTATTGTGCCACTGCCAATGTCTGAAGAACTGGAGATAGATGTCTGTGTCATTTGTCTCTGTGTAGAGCATACTGTCAACAACTGGTACACCTCTAGCCAAAGCCAAAGTAGTACCCCTAGCTCTGGTCAAATGAGCCCGACTGCCCTCAAGAGGATCTTTCTTAGCCAGCGCTTAACATAATTTAATGCAAAGAATGACTCACCTTGACTACATTCTTTTGTGAATGGCTCTGCCCTTCATTTTGCCCACGTAGCCGAAGAACAGTCAACTGTCCACACTCCAAAAAAAACTATGTTTAAGCTCTGGTGAAGTGCCACGGGCCAAAATAATGCTCCTTATGCAGAGTTGGCTTCCCTTTTACTATTATGTTAATCAAGGTATTAGGCATTTTTCTTTCTAACAATTCATCAAAGACCCCAAATTCTTATAACAATTTTGTTTATTGTTTTTGGCATGTTGTCAGTGAACACATTTTTGTATTTATATATTTTTATTTAATACATTTATATATTTAAATTTCACAAACACTCGATTTCTGCCTATCTGAATCCGACATTTCCAACCAGGCTTACCGTATATATTTTAAACCGCAGGTCCGAGGGGGGTGGGGGCCCCGTTTGGGAGGAAGGGCACATTACATGCTCCGCTGGTGAGGCTGCAATAAGGGCCGGCCTCACCTGGCACCGAGTGCGCAGGGCTGCGCTGATGTGCCATTAGCATTAACAATGCATTGCCAATACCTATAGCCATCCGGTTGCAGAGACCTATTGGCTTTGCCACTGCTTGTTTTGTTTTATCAGTGATTCATAGGTCAGTGACTCGCTGGGAAATTCTCTGCAGATAAGGGGCACCACTAAACACTCACCACTAAATCCTTCCTATGCGAATATTCTGAGGTAAAAAACATTTAACACATTTTCAAGTAAAGGACTGCATTTATTTATCTTGGAGCAGGGGGTCGATATCTCTAGTCATTAAAAAGGACGAGGGATTGCTGGAGTGCCTGGTAAATAAGTTATCAGTTCTTATGTTTATGGGAGCGTTGGCTTGATATCCTAAACTAACAATCTGCGCAGGGTTACTTTTCGAGTAGATAGCATAATACAATTGTGACCCACTTCAGAGAATGTTATCCCAATTCAGATTCACTGAGGACTGTTATGCAGAGAAGCTGCTAGAAAGGCACAAGTAGCAAGAAGGCCTGACTATGATTAAAACATATCAGGAATGTCAGAATGATGTGTCCTTAAGTGAATCCCAACCCGCACCATCAGCCCACAATTGTCCCCAATGAGTAGCAAAGTGCTGCAGTGCCAAGAAATCCTAGCTATTACTTCAAACCAAATAGTGGATTTTGCGCTAGAGGCCAATGGATCGAAGTGACATAGGTTTGAGGGGATGTCAATAATGGATAATATAGTCATCAACAATAATAAATATATTCAAAGATCTAGACCTCAAACAATAACCACACCAGTTTATTAAGAAGAATTGTAAATTTATTTCCCCATATTAACAATCTTAGGGGGTCATTCTGACCTCGGCGGTAAAAGGCTCTTACCGCCGGTCAGAAGACCGCCATTCTACCGCCGCGGCCGCGGTAACCCGCCACGGTCATTCTGACCAACAACTGCCAAGCCGCCAAAAACCCGACATCCACGGAAGGCCGCCTCATCAGCGGGCAGCGATAAACTGGAGATGACCAAACCTCCACCGCCACGCCAACACAAACACGCCCATGCCATTACGACCCACCAATCCACGCGGCGGTATTTCAACCGCGGTATTCCATTGGCGGTACACACCGCCGCGGTCAAAATACACACCCAGGCTCCAAAACCCAGCCACATTGGACAATTTGAAATACACACACCTGATACACATACAAACACCACCCCCACACATTCAAGCAACTATAAAACACACACCCACAAACCCCCGCTAGTTGGAAATCGGAGAGAAGGCGAGAGAGAGAGAGCGAGCGAGCACAGCAATCGAAAACCCCAACACACACAGGAACCCAACATCATCAACCAAACCACATCTACGCACACATCACCACACACCACCACTCACATCATCGCAAACACCACCCCACACCTCATCCACACCACCCCATGGCACCCCAAAGACACCCCAGGTTTTCGGACGAAGAACTCCGGGTCATGGGGGAGGAAATCATAAGGGTAGAGCCCCAGCTCTTCGGCACACAGGTGCAACACACCACAATAGCCAGGAAGGCGGAGCTATGGCAGAGGATTGTCGACAGGGTCAACGCTGTGGGACAGCATCCCAGAAACCGGGAAGACATCAGAAAGCGCTGGAACGACCTACGGGGGAAGGTACGGTCGATGGTCTCCAGACACAACATCGCTGTGCAGAGGACTGGCGGCGGACCCCCACCCACCCCTCCCGAATTCACAGCATGGGAGCAAGAGGTCCTTAACATCCTGCATCCTGCGGGCCTCGCTGGAGTAGGCGGAGGAATGGACTCTGGTAAGTGTAGTCTCAACTACTCCCCCCCCCAACCACCAGCATGCCAACCCACACCCCCACCTTCACCCCCAACCCCCAGCACACAGCCTCCCTGCCAATGTCTCACCAGCACAACCCACCCAACCCAACCCAAAACCAAACCCTGAATGCCAACACAAACCATGGACACCCATCACCTATGCATGACCACTGCACATACCCATCCCCCCCACAAACCACCCTCACAACTCCTGCCACAAGGGGATGCCAGCACTGGGGGACAAGGGCACCCACAAATCGCACACCATGGAACACACAGAAGCAATAACCATACTCTTTCACCCCTGCAGGGCCCGAACGCCAACACACCGGCCAGGAGGGTCCAGATATGTCCATCCCACCCCCAGAACAGGCCCGCAGTAAGGACAGCAGCTCTGTCGACCTGGAACCTGATGACCAGCCCGGACCATCAGGGACCTCTGGACAGTCGGTTCCCCACACACAGACACAGGCCACAGCAGACCTAACCCCCTCTGGGAATATCAGCACCGCTCCCACCCAGCGGGCCCATGCCTCTGTCTCCAGGACAGGTCAATCAGCGGTGTGTCCGCCACTACAGGGCACCCAGGCTGACCCAACACCCCAACAACAACAGGGACCTGGGGGCAGTGGTTGTGGGCACACCGTCCAGGGGACAGAGGCCCGGGGAAACAGCGCAACTGGGAGGGCTGCAGTGCGACGGGGGGGGAGGACAGGACCAGGGAACCGACTCTCCAAGAGGCCCTCACCACCATCATGGGAGCATACCACCGCTCCCAGGAGACGATGGCGACGGTAATGGCCAGGTTCCAGGAGATCCAGGCACTGCAGGAGGAATGGTACATGGGGTACAGAGAGGAGCTCAGGAACATCGTCCAGGCCCTGAACCTAATAGTCACCACATTGCGGGACCATGTGGCACCCCAAAGGGCCCCTGTCACCAGCCCGGACCAGGAACAGCCTACCACCTCCGCCGGCGCTAGTGGACAGGAGGCCCCCACACAACGACGGGCCACCAGAACCCCACCTCCTGCTGAAGATCAACCACCCCGCAAGAGGAGCCTGAGATCACAAAGGAAGACAGAGTAGGATGCCAAGACCCCCGCCAGCCTAAGATCCCCCCGGATGTCATTCCACTGTCCCACATCGTCACCCTGTCCAACCTTGAACTGCCCCTGCTCCATCCTTCCACAGGCATATGGACAATGCACCTGTGCGACCGAGAACTGGACTCTGCCATGGACATCACTCCACCCCCACCCATCACCGTTTTACTATCATGGACCTATATGCAGCACTTTAAATAAATCAATTATTGCACTTAAAACACTCAGGAGTCTGCTTGTATTCTTAACAAATGTATTACACATAACGGGTCAAAAATGTACAGTTACATTGTGATGACAACATACCAATGTCAATTTGCTTTACTCCATGGCCGAACAAACCAGAAGTCACGCAGTGGGTCATACAGCTCTGAAAAGCCAAGGGAAAGTCACAATTAAGTTGAAAGGAACTGGGGGGAAACACAGAAAGTAGAGATGCAGGAGGCCAGAAGTACATGTAAAATGACGTGGGGGATTCTTACCTGGGTGCTACTGAAAATACTGTTGTATGACCGTGTCCCTGTTGTCCGTGTCGTCACCGTCGTCTTCCTCCTCTTCACTCTCCACAGGCTCCACAGCTGCTACAACACCACCATCTGGACCATCCTCCTGCAGAAAAGGCACCTGGCGTCGCAATGCAAGATTGTGAAGCATACAGCAGGCCACGATGATCTGGCACACCTTCTTGGGTGAGTACATTAGGGATCCCCCTGTCATATGCAGGCACCTAAACCTGGCCTTTAGGAGGCCGAAGGTCCATTCTATGATCCTCCTAGATCGCCCATGGGCCTCATTGTACCGTTCCTCTGCCCTGGTCCGGGGATTCCTCACTGGGGTCAGTAGCCACGGCAGGTTGGGGTAACCAGAGTCACCTATTAGCCACACACGGTGTCTCTGTAGCTGTTCCATCACATAGGGGATGCTGCTATTTTGCATAACATACGTGTCATGCACTGACCCCGGGAACTTGGCATTTACATGGGAGATGTACTGGTCAGCCAAACAGACCACCTGAACATTCATCGAATGGTAACTTTTCCTGTTTCTGTACACCTGCTCATCGTCTTTTGGGGGTACTAAGGCCACATGGGTCCCATCAATGGCACCAATGATGTTGGGGATATGTCCAAGGGCATAGAAGTCAGCCTTCACAGTGGCCAAAAAAATAATGTAGCTCCGCATGTATTTCGTCAGGGCAGACAACACTCTGGACAAAATCTTAGAAAACATAGGCTGAGACATCCCTGATGACATGGCCACTGTTGTCTGAAAAGACCCACTTGCCAAGAAATGGAGGACTGACAGAACCTGCACCAGAGGGGGAATTCCTGTGGGTTGGCGGATGGGGGACATCAGTGCTGGCTCCAGCTGGGCACACAGTTCATGTATAGTGGCTCGGTCAAGTCGGTAGTGAAGTATTATATGACGTTCCTCCATTGTCGACAGGTCCACCAGCGGTCGGTACACGGGAGGATTCATCCTTCTCCTCGCAAGTCCCAGCGGACGGTGCCTAGGAAGGACAACATGGAGCACAGAGTCAAACAACCCACAGGTACGTAACTACAGCTTGCACAGTAAACGATTGTCAATGCATTGAATGGCTTGTATGAGTGGCAATGCAAGGCCTAGGCCTGTGTGACGCAGTAGTAATTAAGTCTTGTGGTCCCTTGTAATGGCGGCTGCCTGACCTGTGAAGTGTGACAGTGGGATGTGAGGTCAATGCGCTGGCGTGACACACCGTGGCAGTAGGCGGTCGAAGACCGCGGCGCAAAGCCGCATTGGTTAACATCGAACCCTATGGCTTTCACGAGCCAATGACTAGCTGCGCCTCGGTCGCGGAACGCACCGCGGCGGTACGCGCCGCCGCGGGCGTGACCGCCATTTTCTATCTGATTAATCACTCGAGACCTGATCATCCACAGGAGAGGACCTATACTGCAAGTGCTGCTGTGACCTCGGTCTGGGAGATAGAATGGCTGCTGCGACTGGGGAAAGGGCCCCTGCCTTCACTACAGAAGAGTTGGAGAAACTTGTCGATGGGATCCTGCCCCAGTATGCGCGACTCTACGGTCCTCCAGACCAACAGGTAAGTACACTGGGTGCACGTTGAATGGGCTATGCCTGGGTTGTGTATGGTGGATGTAAGATGGTGGGGTGGGGGGACAATGACGAGTGCAAGGCACGACAGATGAGAGCATGTGCCACATGGCAAGGTTGGGGAGGGGGGGCCAATCGCATCTATCATGCGGAAAATTGATGATATTTCAATTTCCACCCTGTACATGTCAAATAGGTCAGCGCCCATAAGAAGATAGACATTTGGCGTGCCATCGCCAGGGAAGTCCGGAACCTGGGGGTCCACAACAGACGGGGCACCCACTGCCGCAAGAGGTGAGAGGACATCCGCCGCGGGACCAGGAAGACCGCCGAGTCACTGCTGGGGATGGCCTCCCAACCTAGGAGGGGTGCCAGTCGTACCCTGACCCCCCTGATGTCCCGGATCCTGGCGGTGGCCTACCCCGATTTGGATGGGCGCGTGAGGACATCACAGCAGACACAAGGGGGTGAGTACCAGCACATTCAGCTATCTTTACGTGCAGTGGAGGTGCCTGGGTGGGGGAGGAGGGCTGTGGGTGACATTAGGCCAGGGCGCTTTCTGTAGTGTAGTCCTCTCCTTTAGCCATGTCCCTGTGCCCCCACCCCCCACCTCTGTACGGTGCCAGGTACAGCTAGCCATGGTCCTGCATCACCCATGTGCGCGTTTGTTGTCCCTAGACCTGTTGGCCAAGTCACAAGTACTCAGTAGTGTATCCCGATTGCGCGGCTTAGTGCATGAGGCTCCTGTGTCTGTCCTCTCCGCCAACGGTGTTGACAATGCATGTACTCAACCTTTTATTATGTCTCCCCCCACCCTTTTTCTTTATCTTCTTGTGCATGTGTGCTTCAGCATCATCAGGCGGAGGAGACTTGGCACCGGAGCACGTGGGAGCTGCGACTCACAAGGCCCCGGTGGGCCATGGCACAGACACCGAGGCCACCAGTGATACGGAGGGCGAGGGGAGCTTCACAACGGGGAGCCGTGGTGAAACCAGCGACACCGACACGTCCTCAGAAGGGAGCTCCCTAGCGGTGGTGGCAACATCCGTGCCCCCCGCCTCTACAGGCACAGCCGCCACCCAGCGCACCAGCTCCGCCCTCCCAGCAGCCCCTCAGCCTACGCTCCGTGCCCGCTCGCCCAAGAAGGTGGGCATCTCCTTCGCCCCAGGCACCTCAGGCCCTGCCTCTGTGACCCCTGCTGCCCTCAGTGAGGAGGTCATTGACCTCCTGAGGACCATCATTGTTGGGCAGACTACCCTTTTGAATGCCATCCAGGGGGAAGAGAGGGAGGTGCATCGTAGCAATGCATACCTGGAGGGCATTCATTCGGGTCAGTCTGCCCATCAACGATCGTTCAATTCTCTGGCCTCAGCACTGACGGCAGCCATTGGCCCTGTTTCCAGCCTCCCTCTTCTAACTGCCTCCACCCTGTCTCTGTCTCCTGTTCCTCTGCCTATCCCATCCACACCATCAGACCAGCCTGCACACACCTCAACACCCAAGGGCAGCTCATCCAGACATAAGCACCACAGATCACACAAGCATTCACCCAAGCAACACCCAGATGCAGACATGCCAACAGCCACTACCACCTCTGTGTCCCCCTCCTCCTCGTCTCCCTCCTCCCTCCCTGTGACGTCTACACTCACACCTGCATGCACACCACCAACAGCCAGTACACCCATCACCAGAACACCCTCCAGTACAGTCCGCACACGTGCAGTCACCACCCCCACTGCCGTTTACACGTCCCCTGTGTCCTCTCCCACTGTGTCTGTCACCCCCTCTTACAAGACACACAAACGCAGGCAGCCACTCACCCAACAGCCAACCACCTCACGACAGCCTGCAGCCCATGCACCTTCACCCAAGGACAGCACACCTGACTCTCCTACAACCACCTCCTCTTCCTCCACTCCCATAACCACTGCACCTACCTTTTACCTTGGTCCTAAAAAGTGTTACCTCTCCAATCTTGACCTCTTTCCCTCACCTGACCCACCCCCTCCATCTGCTAAGAGTCCCAAGAGCACCTCAGCCACCACGAGCCCGGGTTCACGTGTCAGCGTAGTCCATGGATTTTGGAGTCCCCCCTTTGCCAGCAGTGAGACATCGGTCAGCAGCAAGGGGACAGCCAGCCCCCCCCCCTGGAAAGAGGACCCGGAAAGTGAGGGGCCGCCGCGGGAGGAGTGCCACGGCTGCCCCCAAGGACCAAAGTTCGGACACTTCACCTGCCACAACATCCAGGGGAGGCAAGGCCCAGAGAGCCACAGCGAAGGAGGGCAAGGGCAGCAGGGCGGAGAAGTCAGGCAGCAGGAGCCCGGACCAGGAGGGCCCCACAAGCCCCATCCCGGGTGTGAGGGAGGACACCCAAGGGCCCAGGACACCGTCACCGAAGGGTCCAGCAACATCACTGTCGGAGGGCGACTGAGCAGGGAGTCCTGCCCAGGTCTGACTCCCTGGAATTACAGGACAAACACCGCTGAAGAGGGCCCCGCCGTCGAGAAAGGCACAGCTGAAGAGGGCCCGCCGTCCAGAAAGGCACCGCTGAAGAGGGCCCCGCCGTCCAGAAAGGCACCGCTGAAGAGGGCCCCGCCGTGCAGGAAGGCACCGCTGAAGAGGGCCCCGCCGTGCAGGAAGGCACCGCTGAAGAGGGCCCCGCCGTGCAGGAAGGCACCGCTGAAGAGGGCCCCGCCATCCAGAAAGGCACCGCTGAAGAGGGCCCCGCCGTGCAGGAAGGCACCGCTGAAGAGGGCCCCGCCGTACAGAAAGGCACCGCTGAAGAGGGCCCCGCCGTGCAGGAAGGCACCGCTGAAGAGGGCCCCGCCAAGACAGGCCCCGCTCCGCTGGGCCCTTCATCTCAAGCACCGCTCCGCTGGGCCCTTCATCTCAAGCACCGCTCCGCTGGGCCCTTCCTGTCAAGCACCGCTCCGCTGGGCCCTTCATCTCAAGCACCGCTCCGCTGGGCCCTTCCTGACAAGCACCGCTCTGCTGGGCCCCGCCGTCTCAAGCACCGCTCTGCTGGGCCCGGCAGTCTCAAGTACCGCTCCGCTGGGCCCTTCATCTCAAGCACCGCTCCGCTGGGCCCTTCCTGTCAAGCACCGCTCCGCTGGGCCCTTCATCTCAGGCACCGCTCCGCTAGGCCCTTCCTGTCAAGCACCGCTCCGCTAAGCCCTGCCATCTCAAGCACCGCTCCGCTGGGCCCTTCCTGTCAAGCACCGCTCCGCTGGGCCCCGCCGTCTCAAGCACCACTCCGCTGGGCCCTTCATCTCAAGCACCACTCCGCTGGGCCCTTCCTGTCAAGCACCGCTCCGCTGGGCCCTTCCTGTCAAGCACCGCTCCGCTGGGCCCCGCCGTCTCAAGCACCGCTCCGCTGGGCCCTTCCTGTCAAGCACCGCTCCGCTGGGCCCCGCCGTCTCAAGCACCGCTCCGCTGGGCCCCGCCGCCTCAAGCACCGCTCCGCTGGGCCCTTCATCTCAAGCATCGCTCCGCTGGGCCCTTCTTGTCAAGCACCGCTCCGCTGGGCCCTTCATCTCAGGCACCGCTCCGCTGGGCCTTTCATCTCAAGCACTGCTCCGCTGGGCCCTTCATCTCAAGCACCGCTCCGCTGGGCCCTTCCTGTCAAGCACCGCTCCGCTGGGCCCCGCCGTCTCAAGCACCGCTCCGCTGGGCCCCGCCGTCTCAAGCACCGCTCCGCTGGGCCCTTCCTGTCAAGCACCGCTCCGCTGGGCCCCGCCATCTCAAGCACCGCTCCGCTGGGCCCTTCATCTCAAGCACCGCTCCGCTGGGCCCTTCCTGTCAAGCACCGCTCCGCTGGGCCCCGCCGTCTCAAGCACCGCTCCGCTGGGCCCTTCCTGTCAAGCACCGCTCCGCTGGGCCCCGCCGTCTCAAGCACCGCTCCGCTCTGCCCCGCCGTCTCAAGCACCGCTCCGCTGGGCCCTTCCTGTCAAGCACCGCTCCGCTGGGCCCCGCCGTCTCAAGCACTGCTCCGCTGGGCCCCGCCACCTCAAGCACCGCTCCGCTGGGCCCTTCATCTCAAGCACCGCTCCGCTGGGCCCTTCCTGTCAAGCACCGCTCCGCTGGGCCCTTCATCTCAGGCACCGCTCCGCTGGGCCTTTCATCTCAAGCACCGCTCCGCTGGGCCCTTCATCTCAAGCACCGCTCCCCTGGGCCCTTCCTGTCAAGCACCGCTCCGCTGGGCCCCGCCGTCTCAAGCACCGCTCCGCTGAGCCCCGCCGTCTCAAGCACCGCTCCGCTGGGCCCTTCCTGTCAAGCACCGCTCCGCTGGGCCCCGCCGTCTCAAGCACCGCTCCGCTGGGCCCTTCCTGTCAAGCACCGCTCCGCTGGGCCCTTCATCTCAGGCACCGCTCCGCTGGGCCCTTCATCTCAAGCACCGCTCCGCCAGGCCCTTCCTGTCAAGCACCGCTCCGCTGGGCCCCGCCGTCTCAAGCACCGCTCCGCTGGGCCCTTCCTGTCAAGCGCCGCTCCGCTGGGCCCCGCCGTCTCAAGCCCCGCTGGGCCAATGACTGTGTCGGTTCTGTGTTGTGCTAATGTTCACGCTGCACTCGGCCCACCCTGCCTCCTCCATTGCCTGTGGAGACTGTTATCCACTTGATGGACTGTGACTTTGCACTCCCCAGGATATGACAGTGGGCAAGCCACCCACTGTAGAGACTTGAGAGACTGTGGCTTTGCACTCCCCAGGATTGGACAGTGGGCATGGTGGCCCCTTCTTGGATCTGGCGTCGTGGACTCATGTGGCTGTGGTGCCCCCCCTTCCCTTCCCCATGAGGTGCCTGTAGTTTTGTCATCTGATGCCCCTGCAGTGTTCTCTCCAACGGACTCAGGTCTCCTGTGTGGGCTTTGCCCATGTGTTGATACACTTCGGCCCACGGACATTTGCAATTTCTGTGACTGTGCGGGACTTTCTGCCTCTATTTCTCGGTCACGCAATGTTTACATTTGAAATTTTTTCAATCATTTTCCTATTTTGCCATGTCTTCAATGAACCTATTTTGTACATAAATGTTGTTTCTTACTTGAATCATATCTTTTCGTTATTCCGGGGGGTTTGGGTGGGGTCACTTTGACTTGGTGCTCTGCATTGGTGTGTAGATAGTTGGGGGGTGGGTGTGATGCGTATGTGTGTGCCCGTAACCCTTCCTCCTCCCCCCTCCCCTGTGTCGTAGGTGCAGTACTCACCGTTGTCGTCTGCGCCGGAGTTCGTACTCGTGGTAGATGAGCAGGTAGACGAGAGCGGGTAGGATGTGTAATTCGGGCTCCATGCTGTCCTCCGTCCTCGTGGAGTGTATAGAGGTGAGCGTTTTCCCATTCGTAGTCTGTTTCCGCCGTGGTTTTATCGGCGGGGCTCCCGCCCCGGATGAGGTGGCAGATTGGTGAGTTGTGATAGGGTGGTCGGTACATTGTCTGCCGCCTGCCTGTTGGCGGTGACCGCCGCGCTGTTTGTCTGTCCCGCCGTGGCGGTTGGAGTGGTAAAGTGGCGGGCTCTGTTGGCGGTTCCCGCCAGGGTCAGAATTCCATTTTTTGAACCGCCAGCCTGTTGGCGGGTTGGCCGCCGCTTTATCACCGACCGCCAGGGTCAGAATGACCCCCTTAATGTCACGAAAATAACTCTCAAACATAAATAATAAACACATAGAAGCAATGATGGCTGATTAGAACGTCATATATATCTTAGTTTAATAAAGCAATGTGAGAGAACAAGGCTGATTGCAGAGGCCCCCTAACTTTTTGCCCCCATTTTCCACTTTTTGCTGGTGTTTTCCTGACTCTGATGGTGCCCTGGGTACTGCTTAGCAGTCGCATGGCCTGTGCTCTGTGTAAAATCAGTATGCAAATTAGGCTAATTATAATTGGCTAAGTCAACCTACCTATAAGTTCCTAGTATATGGTAGGGCATGAATGTTTAGGGACCCCAGCATAGGTAGTGCCCCCATAGGTGCACTGCTGCGGTGCCCAGTGTCATTTTAAAGGCAGGCCTGCCTTGCTGGCTGCTTTTAAATTAAAGTTACATGCAAATTCGACTTTGGAATTAAAAGTAGTTCCAAAGTCTTAAACTACCTTATTTTTATATATAAGTCACCCCTAAGGTGTGCCCTATGTGCCCCTAGGGCTGGATGCCATGTAACTATAAGCGGGGACCTTATAAAAATAGTTTTATAAGCCCTGGTGAGGCAAAACAGCCAAATTTGTTTTTCCCTCATTGTAGTGAATGGCCTCCATAGGCTAGAATGGGGAGACTTTATTTTAATTTTAAAAATCCCCTGTAGTAACATATATCAGATGTTTGGTATCAAATTAATTGTTACAATAAATCCCACAACTTCCAGTTGTGGGATTTAATATAACTTGTTCAGGTAAAGAGTTTTAAACTTTACCTGAAAAGTTGCCAACTTCAGCCCTGCAGTGTTTTGCTGCTGTGCTCTGATTTGCCAGCCTCTGGCAGCCTGGCCAGGCTGCCTTCATGAAGTGTGAAGTGGTCTGGCTCCACACAAAGAGATGTGCCTGGGGGAGGAGATCTCCCCTCAGCAGATGGGGAAGAAGTAAGGAGGAGGTCTGCCAAACTGGTCTTCAAAGGCAGAGAAGGACATTTGGAGCAACCCAGTAATGCCCTCACATCCTGCAAACCCAGACAATTAGGTGCCCCCTTGATTAGATTAGGAGAGGGCAGGAGAGGGGTATGTTTAGGATTTTTAGGAAACACCAGTGAGTGGGCTCAGCCAGATGTAACTTCCAAAAATCACTTTCAGCCATGATGGATTTTTGAGGAATGTTGCTCCCTGGGATTGATTTTTGCCACACTTCCCAGGAAGTGATCATCACAGGGGGAAGGACCCTGCCCCTGACTGGAGAACCAGGACCCCCCTGTTTTTCACCCAGGAGCAAGGATAAAACTGGCAGACCTGCACCCACACCTCAGATCCCTATCAGATTTCAACAAGGAAGAACTACAGGAGAAGAAGGACTGCCCTGCTGGACCCCTGACCTGCACCTGGGCACTGCACTCTGGAGGACTACACGAGCTGCACACTTGGGCTTCACCACTAAAATGACTTTACCTGTCTTCTACTGCTTTAAGAAGGGACTCCCTGTTTGCTACAGGAACAAAGGAGCTGCCCAGAGTCCCCTGCATCAAGTCCTGCAAGCAGAGCCCAGCTGACCAGCGTCCAGTGGCCATTTGAGGATTCTGACCAGGTGCATTCTGGGAATTGTAGTCCCAACTCCCAAGGAGAAACTCAGAGCTTCAGGAACCTTGGAGCAAGTTGTGGACACTTCAAGGACTGAAAAAGGACCTCTGGAAGAAGATCCAGAAGTTTGGAGACGTTTGGAGCAACTCCATAATTTGAAGAGGTGCATTGTGGGAGTTGTCGTCCCAGACCCCAAGAGGCACACCAGAGCCTCCGAACCCTTGGCTGTTGCTGTGGACCACTTTCCTGAATCAAACACTTCTGTAAGTAAGTGTGACAGTGTTACCTCGTGGGTGGCCTGAACTCTGGACTTTGTTCCTTTCCAGTGTGACCTTTTTTAACCCTTTGAGCACTAGTTGCTTCCATGCGCTAGAAAGCATTAATTCTTTAAAAAATCATATCTCCGGTTCCCCTTATCAGATTAAATTTGTTTTGGTGTCATTTTAAAGATAAAAATATCATCTGTTTTTATAAATTGATTTGTGATTTTTAAACTGTTTCCTATGTTTTATTTAATTACTGTTTTGTGATATTTGAATGCTTTACGCTTTGTCTCCTAAGTTATGCCTTGTCGCTTGTTGCCAAGCTACCAAGGTTTGAGCTAGGTTTAATTTACTGAGACCTAACTGGACCTAAGTGGAGGTTAGTGGCCTATTGCTAAGTTTAGGTACTTACCTGCCCTTACCAATAACCCATTTTCCAACAATCAATCAAGCAAATAATCTCAAGTATCATAACACTGATTAAAAACACTAGAATTGGCAACAAAGGGAAAGTATACATCAGTGCAAACAATCAATTTTTTTTAATATAAATCATGAGCATGTGAAATTAGATTCCCTCACTAACCACAAATCATCAATAACATGTTGGACTTCATGTAAAAATAATTTGGTAACACAAATTTGGAAAAATCACTCTAGCTTGGGTTATTGTATAACAAAATCATTATTATCATTAATATTATTATGCAGCAGTTAAATTATGAGTTGAAGCTGGTACCTGCAAAGCAAAAGAGACACATATGTCAATGCAATTTCGTACATTACCCACAGAACAACAGCATGCTTGCATACTTCAGCAAGGGGACACCATCAGGTTTGTCTTCAGAGAATCAGGCCTATCAACAGCTAAACCCACATCGCTAATATGACTTGAACCACCATTTAGAATAGCCAGAATAAGAATGATCTAAAGAAAATCCTACTCAGATCATTAAATTAAATTTCAAAAAGTCTATGATTGGTCAGTACATGGGGTGGTTTACGATTCAATCAATAGTCATTTTATTAGATAACCTAAAATACAGTGACATCGACATTAACCAGGGCACGATCATAACAGTAACTTTTCCTCTTCCGTCTCGTCTGTGACTCCATTGTTCCATCTCGTCTAAACTTCTCTCCTCAGGAAGAAACGTCTCAACTTGCAACATCTACTTCCATCCTTGAGAAAGAAACCACATATTAGTGACAATTTCAAACTACAGTATAGAACATTCAAACTTGTGTAATGACTTAATAAATCTGATCTTGTAAGACATAACGCAGCAACCTGCTAGGGGTAACTATTTGCACATTAATAAGCTGTTAACCACACTCTTTTATGTAAGCATTGAGCAACGGAAAATAACTACGACTTTAACTAAAATTTTGCTTAGACAGAGAACAAAAATGAATTATGGCGACCATTTACAAAAGTAACCAGTTTTCACATGTTAATTCACCAATGATCAGTACATTAGAAATCATTTTAAAAAAAATAGAAAATTTGCACTCCTGCAACAGCAGGAACATCAAAGATACATCGGAAGAAACCATGTAATGGAAGCAAGTGCTTCAGCTTGTCACTGCTGCACAACTCTATTTTTGGAAGCGTCTTAGGAGTTAAGGTAAACACTAAGCACAAATAGATCCGTAACACATCAACATGCAAAGCAAAAGAAAAATATATCTTTAGGTTCTCGGCTCAACACTTACATGATTCTGGTGCATCAGTGAACTGCAGAATGCAGAAAAATACATGGAAATGTTTTCCACATCCCAGGAGGAAGCAACAGTCACTAAACCCGAATGACTCCTACAAACAAAGGGGCATATTTACACTCCGTTTGCGCCGGGATTGCGTCGTTTATTTTGACGCAATTTCGACGCAAAACTAACTCCATATTTATTCTTTGGCGTTAGACGCGTCTAGCGCCAAAGTCTATGGAGTTAGCGTCATTTTTTAGCGTGGACACCTACTTTGCATTAATTATATGCAAGGTAGGCGTTCCCGTCTAAAAAATCGACCCTGAGGCATGTGCGTCGGATTTATACTCCCGGGCAAAAATCACGCCCGGGAGTGGGCGGGTCAAAAAAAATGACGTACGGCCGCTTTTGCGCCGTTTTTTAGCGCCTGCAAAAGGCAGGCGTTAAGGGACCTGTGGGCTCTGAAGGAGCCCAGAGGTGCCCTCCCATGCCCCCTGGACACCCCCTGTCACCCTTGCCCACCCCAGGAGGACACCCAAGGCTGGAGGGACCCATCCCAGGGACATTAAGGTAAGTTCAGGTAAGTATTTTTTTTTTTTTTTTTTGTGGCATAGGGGGGCCTGATTTGTGCCCCCCTACATGCCACTGTGCCCAATGACCATGCCCAGGGGACAGAAGTCCCCTGGGCATGGCCATTGGGCAAGGGGGCATGACTCCTGTCTTTGCTAAGACAGGAGTCATTTCTATGGGGGTTGGGAGTCGTAAAAAATTGACCAAATCGGGTTGAGGCGAAAAAATTGCCTCAACCTGACTTGCCCCATTTCTTGACGCCCAAGCCCCATATCCCCCTACGCCGACGCTGCCTGGTGTACGTTGTTTTTTTTAACGCACACTAGACGGTGCCGGCGGCTAATGCCGGCTAACGTCATTCAATAAATACAGCGCCCGCATGGTGCTTCAGAATGGCGTTAGCCGGCGCTAATTTTTTTGACGCAAAACTGCGTTGGCGCAGTTTTGCGTCAAAAAGTATAAATATGGGCCAAAAAGACTAAAAAAAGGAAACAAAAAGGTAAATGCTTCTAAGGACTAAGACCTCATGGAAGTGCACCCGGGGGTAGTCAAAAGGTAAATGACACTAAAGTGTGTGGATTTGATACGTCTGGCTGTTATAGCGTCAGCAAGCAAATTTAGCAAAATACAGTTATCACAGTTTTAAGGCAATGTGTTGATGTTAGAATTATGTTTATGCATTCACACTGCTACTGTAAGCCATAAATGAATCAACTTGTGACCTGAAAGGGTCACATCTATTCTACGTCTCCCACTAGTGCATTATTCTATTGGTTCCCAACCTTTTCAGTTCTAGGGACCCCCTTTTAATCATTACTGAAACCGGGGGACCCCCACTGAATAATTACTGGAATCCGGAGACCCCCTACTGAGTCATTACTGGAAGGTGGGGACCCCGGCCTAAGTACTATCGATGTTATGAACAGTAAAACAATATACAAACATTTGTAAAAAGAGGCATTCAAAGAAATACACAAATAATGGCATATTTTATTGTATTTGGAAAAACAGAAGTTAAAATATATATCAAAATATTCATTTTAATAGAAAGGTTGGATCTTTTCTAAATTCAACTGAGACCATTCATTTTCCATACTATACTGGGTTTGATGCACCTGCAGTGCTCCCACAAATCAATCTGAGGATACTAATGTAATATTAGCGTCCAATTTCCAGTTCTTTCACATTTATACTAGGTTTTGAAATTTTCAAATGTGCATTTAGCTTCTTTATTTTTATATATTTTATCAATCTTTTCTTATTATTTAATTTTCTAAGTTGTCACAGAACCTCTGAGACCACAGGTTGGGAACCACTGAACTAATCAGTTGATGCATAATTTCCACCCTCTCCCTCGCCAACGCCACTCTTTCAGCAAATAATATCTGCATATCTATTTTGTGCGTTGTCCTCTAGATGATTTGTGAAGAAAAGGATGTCTATCAGAAGGGTTGTATGATTTAACTACGCATTGGTGAACCACGCATGGCTGAATAAATCAGTCGGAACCACAACCTCTTCTTTACCACGCATGCCTATCCATGGATGCCTTAACAACAAATTTTGTTGTAAAAGCATGCCTAGTAAAGGTATATGTGCTAAAAACATGCGTCGTTCACCCATACAACCCTCCCCCTTAAGTTAAAAATCTACTGTGACCCCACCCACCTTGAGGCTAAAAACTACCCCGTAAAACAAACTGCCCCCAATCCAAAGCCTAAACCCCTCCACACCCCAAGCCCTAAAACACTTCCCACTGCAAAAAAACAAAAGGGACTCTGACCCCCTCCCCAAAACCCTGGGCATTGAACCCAAAAAAAATATCCCGAAATGAGGCCTAAAACCTTGGCCAAACAAAAAGCAAAATGACCCTGTCACCCCCCACCTGCCCTAAGCCCTAAAACATTCCCCACCCGAAAAATTTAACCCCCACAATACCTGGCCCCAGACCCTCCCTACCCTGAGGCCTAAAACTGTCCCCCAAAACTGCCCCTCCCCCCAACCTCAGCCCTCCACCCCTATTCTGCCCTACAAACTACCCTAGCCTCCCCACAACCTAGGCCCTAACACCGAACCCTTAGAAAAAAACAACCACTACCCTCCAAAACTGTCCCTTACCCCAGCCCTCTGACCCCTCTCTGTCCTAAAAATATCCCCACCAACCCCCTAAACCCTCCCCGCTTTGAGTCCTAAAACTTTTCCCAGCCCTAAACACTAAAGTACTCTGACCTCCCCACCCACCGAGGTCTAAAACTGCCCCCTCCCCCATCCTCAGCCCTCCACCCCCACCCTGCCCAAAAAACTACTCCAGCCTCCCTCCACCCTAAGCCCTAACATTGACCCCTTAAAATAAACAACCCCCCCAAAACTGCCCATTCCCCCAGCCATCCAACCCCACCCTGTCCTTAAAAATATCCTCACCTACCCCCAACCTGTCACAGTCCCACTTACCCAGCAGACGAGTTCCTCTCCCCATTTTCTTCCTGAACCACACATATGCATGGCGCCTTAACCACACATTTGCGTGGTTGAGGCACATGCGTGGTTCAGGGCAAGCATGGTAATGGTTGCATTGTTACGGTCTCTGTGGCTCCAGCCGTGTTGTAAAGGCCGTTTCCAGTCAGAAGGTGGTTGGATATGTTGTTGGGTAATTCTCACAGTCCATGCCCCAAACAAAGAATGATTTTCAAATTATAAATGGATAATTCAAGGTTGAATAATTTAGTTCAATGGCTAAAATTGGGACGATGAAAGCTAAAAAACATTTTTGAGCCAACAATCATTAGTTCCATATAAATAACAGTTTTGAATCTCTCTTTCCTATCTTTCCTGATACCTAAGAATCTTGTTTTAATTATCATCCATAGCTTGAATGATAAGGTGCTTCCTTTAATAAGCATTAATGAGCCTGTAGGACAGGGGCTTTTTTTGCTCCTCAATAATGGTGCACTCCAGGGTGGAGACTCCCAGTGACATTATTTATCTTTAATTGTAAGACAATAACTACTTCCAGCATGACATTAACATTGTGAAGCAAGATATCTATTTCACTTTTTCGTGAACCATACATACTGCTATGGGGCGATATAACATAATGCGATGGGTAACATGATGATGTATCAAGGAAATATAGCAGACACAGATCTTTACCAACCAGCAGTGTGTGGCCAGTGGGGCACAGTGACATATCACATGTACATCATGCAATGTGAGATGATGCATCACAAGATCGTGTTGGATGAGTGAATTGTAGGCCTCACTAAATGCTACATTATAAACATGCATTTTCCTTTCTAAACTCAGCATGACCCACATTTGCTCGACTTGCTTAACTTGCTAATGTTGAATTTGACGCATCTCATAGATTTTTACAAATTCTTCAAGGACGGCCTGAGTCTATGACCGCCCGCTCTAGAGGAGAACACACACAAGAGCCATCTTTTCGGTTGTTTAAAATTAATTGAAACCTTTTAAGGATGATAAGAGAAAAATTGTGTTGAATTGCACATGGGAAAATATAGTCCTCCTGCCATACTCAATGTGACAGTGCAAAGCTGGCTTTGTGATGACAGCATCAGTATGGGTACCTGATTGAAAAAATAAAACAAATACAAACAAGCAGGCCTCTGAGATTGGCGTAATCTCAAATTGGTCAACCAGAGTAAATAGTAATTAAAGTCTGGTCTCGAAGAAGGTGAATTCTGAATGATTTTTACCCACCAAAACGTGCATCAACTGCTTTTTGAATGATCCTACCCCACAACACAACAACATTTGAAGACTGATTGCTGTTGTAATTCTTGGTGTATGTAGGTTATGGCTGGGATTTGGTGTGAGTGGTATACGCTAGAGGATGTGTTTTGGGATTGAGTAGATTGATGTATAGGGGAGACTATAATTGTGTATGTAGTAATGTTGCAATATATGATGTAATGCAAAAGGTTTTGATGGAAAACATGCAATTATGGTTTTGAGTTTTGTAAAAATGTTTTGGTACATCAATAAAAAGTAAAGAGTTGATGGTTTTGAGTACTGTAAATAATAATTTTGATGAAATTGTACTGAAATATACATAAATCAAATAAAAATAAAAATGATGTAAATGTCTTGCTTTTGGTCAGACCACAGTGCATTTTGGGCTATAATAGAAGAAATACAGGCCATGTGGGATGTTGTGTTTTGTTTATAGAAAGAATGCAGCACATTAAGTTTGACATAGTGGATCCCAAATTACCTGAGAATCAGATGGATAGCATGGTGGGATACAGCAGTCAGGTCATGACCTGAAAGTGAAAGTATAACCAATTTAGAGAAAACTAGAACAGATGTAAAAGTTAAGCAGAGAAAAGAAAGACAAAGGACAAAAATATAGAAAGAATAAAGACCAAGGAGAGAAAGAAATTGAAAAAGGACTGTACTGAAAGCCCCTACAAGAGAGGAACGCAGAGAGAGAAGGTGTTCACTAGTTGAGAAGAGAAGTAGAAAGAGGATAATGCAGCAGGCAGAAAGATGCTGAGGAAGAAGGAGACAGAAACTGGCCTGAGAACATCACTAGAAGGAGGTGAAGTTCGAAGTCATGGCAGAGATGGTCAGACCCATCAGGGCACACGTTGCAAGTACACGTGAGTGGAAGGTGTATACCCACTACTTTCACAGGGTGGACTCCACCCCTCCTGCCAAGAAGGTGGGCCCCAGTTTAATAAAAAGGAATTGTCCTGGTGTCATTTACGGGTCATACGGTGGCATCTGCATGTTGTGTTTCACCTTCCCAGCAGCTACTTGAAAGCAGCGAGAATGGCTTTCATTTTTAAACTTCCAGCTGGACAGAAGTTAAGGTGCCATTAGCTACCCTTTAATTTCAGTGCGATCCTGGCTGTGTGCCATCTGTGCGTCAAACATTGGTGCTAATGCAATGTACGGAAAACAAAAGCGCAGTATGGGGGTCATTACAACATTGGCGGTAAAAGCCGCTTACCGCACTGCAGAAGACCGCCAACTCACTGCCGCGGCCGCAGAATTCCAACACGGTCATTATGATCCACTGCTCGGAATCTGCCAAAATCCAGACACCCACACAAGTCCGCCACACCAAAAGTCAGTGATAAACTGGCAATAACAAAACCTCCACCGTCACACAGGAATACGCCCACATTATCACGACCCACGAATCCACGTGGCGGTCTTTCAACCGCCGTATTCCATTGGCTGTACACACCTCAGCGCTCAAAATACACACACATATACAAAACACAACCACATTGGACAATTCCAAATAACCACACCTGACACACATACACACACCACTCCCAAACATCCAATACAATATAAAACACACCCACATCACCCACAAACCCTTACGACCACAATTGCGATTGAGGGCCAGAGAGAGACACCACCATCTACAAACTAGCATCCACAGGCACTCAACACCATCACTCACACAACATCCATGCACCTCGCACAACACACCTCTAAATATCACCCCACCCATCACAACACACACCACCCCACACATCACCCACACCACCCCATGGCACCGCAAAGACACCCCAGGTTCTCTGAGGAGGAGCTCAGGGTCATGGTGGAGGAAATCATCCGGGTAGAACCACAGCTATTCGGATCACAGGTGCAGCACAACACCATAGCTAGGAAGATGGAGCTATGGCGAAGAATCGTGGACAGGGTCAAAGCAGTGGGACAGCACCCAAGAACTAGGGATGACATCAGGAAAAGGTGGAACGACCTACGGGGGAAGGTGCGTTCCGTGGTCTCAAGACACCACATCGCGGTTCAGAGGACTGGCGGCAGACCCCCACAACTAACAACATGGGAGGAGCAGGTCTTGGCTATACTGCATCCTGAGGGCCTCGCAGGAGTAGCTGGAGGGATGGACTCTGGAAAGTCAAATCTTAACTATTACATCCCCCACCCACCTGCATGCTATCACATACCCCACCCTCGCGCACACCCTCATGACTCCAACTCCTCACCTATGTCCCAATATCACAAACCACACATCCCAAACTCAAGCCCTGCATGTAACACCAAAGCATGGACACCCATCACCAATGCATGGCCACTGCATATACCCATACATCCCCTAAACCATTATCACACAATGTCCTACACAGGAATGCAAGCACTGGGGTACACGGTCACCCACCCATTGCACACCATGGCACACACAGATGCAATAATCATGCCTTTACACCCCTGCAGGACCCCTACCCAACGTCACCGGACAGGAGGGTCCAGATATGTCCACTCCACCCACAGAAGAGGCCCACAGTGATGACAGCAGCTCTGTCCAACTGGATCTAGATGACCAGCCCGGCCCATCTGGGACCTTGGGACAGTCGGTTTCCCTCACACAGGCCACTACAGAGCTTGCCCCCTCTGGAAACATCAGCGCAGCACCCACCCAGCAGGCCCATACCTCTGTCCCCAGGACACGTCAACCAGCAGTGTGTCCACCACTACAGGGAACCCAGGCTAACCCACCTCCCCAACAACACCAGAGACCTGGGGCAGTGGTAGTGGGCACACGGTTCAGGGGACAGATGCCCAGTAACACAGGGGAACTGGGAGGGCTGCTGTGCGACCGGGGGAGGACAGGCCCAGGGAACCCACTCTCCATGAGGCCCTCTCCAACATCATGGGAGCCTACCACCATTCCCATGGGACAATGGCAACGGTACTGGCCAAGTTTCAGGAGACCCAGAGGCTGCAGGAGGAACAGTATTTGGGCTTCAGGGAGGAACTCAAATCCATCAATTCCACCCTAGGCACAATTGTAGGGGTGCTGAAGGAACTCGTCAACACCAGAAGGGACACTGTGGCACAACAAGGGGCCCCTGACACTGACACTAGCCTGGACGATGAACTGCCCACCACCTCCGCCGCCACTAGTGGACAGGAGGCACCACCAGAGGACCACGACACCAGCAGCCCGCCCCCTGCAGATGGAGAACCACCCTGCAACAGGACAAAGACAGAGAACAATGCCAAGACCCCCACCAAGAAATGAGAACACCCTGATTGTCATCCTTCTGTCCCACTTTGTCACCCTGTCCATACTTAAACTGCCCCAGCTCCACTTCCTATGCCCCTTTGGACAATGCACCTGTGAGACTAATAGACTGGACTTTGCCATGGACATTCCTCCACCATCACCACTGACCATTTTACATCCCCCTCCACTATTGAGCACTTAAATAAACACCCTTAAATCAAAAAACAATCTGGAGTCAGTCTGTGCTGTAGAAAATGTATATTTGCAATAACAGTGGCAAAATGCTATATCAAATGTAATGTCAACATACCTATGTCACACAGCACTACTCCATGCAAAGCAGATGTCACACAGTGGGACCCACATCTGTGAGATCGTAAAGGAAAGTGACAACTCAGTGACCATACACAGGGTGAAATGACAGACAGATGAGAGGTAGTAGAATTAAATCAGATGTAGCAGGCTGTGTTGTCTTCTTACCTGTGTCTCACTGGAAGTATTGCAGGATTGCATGTTCCTGTTGTCTATGTTCTCTTCTTCAGCTTCCTTGACTTCACTGTCCACAGGCTCCACAGCTGCCACAACACCTCCATCTGGACCATCCTCCTGCAGAAAAGGCATCTGTCGCCACAAAGCCGCAAAGCCAAGTTGTGAAGCATACAGCAGGCCATGATGATCTGGCACACCTTCTTTAGTGAGTAGAATAAGGAACCACCTGTCATATGGAGGCACCGGAACCTGGCCTTCAGGAGGCCAAAGGTCCTCTCTATAACCCTCCTAGTACGCCCATGGGCCTCATTGTAGCATTCCTCTGCCCTTGTCCTGGGATTCCTTACTGGGGTCAGTAGCCATGACAGGTTGGGGTAGCCAGAGTACCCTGCAAATGTCAAGGGACAACTGTTAGACACGCACTAACCCTTAGGGACAACCCCAGACCCAGACACCCTAGTCACACTGTATAGGGTCCATGTCCTCACCTAATAGCCACACACGGTGCCTCTGGAGTTGCCCCATCGCATAACATCACATAAGGGATGCTGCTATTTCTCAAAATGTAAGCGTCATGCACTGAGCCAGGGAATTTGGCGTTCACATGGTAGATGTACTGGTCTGCCAAACACAACATCTTCACATTCATCGAATGGTAACTCTTCCGGTTTCTGTACACCTGTTCACTCCTGCAGGGGGGGCAAGGCCACATGTGTCCCATCAATGGCATCTATGATGTTGGGGATATGTCCCAGGGCATAGAAATTACCTTTCACTGTAGGCAAATCTTCCACCTGAGGAAAAACGATGTAGCTCCGCATGTGTTTCAGCAGGGCAGACAACACTCTGGACAACACGTTGGAAAACATAGGCTGGGACATCCCTGATGCAATGGCCACTGTAGTTTGAAATGACCCACTTGCTAGGAAATGGAGTACTGACAGCATCTGCACTTGAGGGGGGATTCCTGTGGGATGGCGGATAGCTGACATCAGGTCTGGCTCCAACTGGGTACACAGTTCCTGGATTGTGGCACGATCAAGTCTGTAGGTGATGATCACATGTCTTTCCTTCATTGTCGACAGGTCCACCAGCGGTCTGTACACCGGAGGATGCCGCCATCTCCTCACATGCCCCAGTGGACGGTGCCTATGGAGGAGAACAGCGAGCAGAGAGTCAACCAACTCAGGAAAGTAAACACAGCATACTCAGAAATATTTAGCAAATCGAGATATGCCTGTTTGAGTGTTTAGGCAAGGCCTAGATATGTGTGACGCAGTCCAAAATAATGCCATGTGGGCCCATAAAATGGCGGCTGCCTGACCTGTAAAGTGGGACAATGGGATATGAGGTAACTGCGCTGGCGTTGTACACCATCGCGGTAGGCGGTCGAAGACCTCGGCGCAATCCTGCATTGGTTAACATTGGACCCTATTGGTCCCAGGAGCCAATGACAATGTACGCCGGCGGTGATGGTACGCACCACCGTGGACGTGACCGCCATTGTCTCTCTGTTCAATCACTTGATACCTGATCTTGGACAGGAGAGGACCTACACTGCAAGTGCTGCTGTGACCTCAGTCTGGAAGAGACAATGGCTCGTGTGTCTGGGGAAAGGGCCCCTGCCTTCAGCATGGAGGAGTTGGAGAAACTCGTGGATGGGGTCCTCCCCAGTACACGCTACTCTACGGTCCTCCAGACAAACAGGTAAGTACACTGTGAACATGCTGTATGGGCAATGCCTGTGTGGAGTGGTGTGGATGAAAGATGGGGGGTGAGAATGAGGCATGCATGAAATGATGGTGAATGCATGTGTGTCATGGAAAGGGTAGGGATGCGGGCCAATGACTGTGATGGTGCGGACGGTAATAACTTATCTTTTTCCCCTGTACTATTCCTGTAGGTCAGCGCCCACCAGAAGAAGGACATTTGGCGTGCCATCGCCAAGGAAGTTCGGACCCTGGGGGTCTACCACAGACAGAGCACCCACTGCCAGAAAAGATGGGAGGACATTTGCCACTGGAGCAAGAAGACGGTGGAGGCCCAGCTGAGGATGGCCTACCAACGTGGGAGGGGTGCCCATCGCACCATGACCCCTCCTGATGTTCAGGATCCTGGCGGTGGCGTATACGCCGGATGGGCGCTTGGGGGCATCACAGCAGCCACAAGGGGGTGAGTACACTCTCATTCTGCTGATTCAGCGCGCATTGTAGGTTTCTGGGTGGGGGAGGTGGGTTGTGGGTTCCCCTAGTCCAGGGTGAGTTTAGTAGGCAAGGACCCTTCTTAAGCCAGGCCCTATGGCACTCCACCCCACCTGTGTACAGTGCCAACTACACTGAGTCAGGCTCCTGTGACATCCATGTGTGCAGCAATCGGGCATAGCCTAATAACCCATGTCCCTGGGATTGAATAGGTAACTCCAAGTGCGCAGCGTAGTGCAGGGGACTTCTGTGTCTGTAGTGTCCGCCAACGGTAGCGTTATTGCATGCACTCAACATGTCTTTCTTCTGTCTTACCCCCATTTTGTGGTCTCCCTGTTCTTGTGTGCATTAGCATCATCAGGCGGAGGAGCAGTGGCACCGGAGCAGGAGGGAGCTGCATCCCACATGGCCCTGGAGGGTGACACTACGGAGTCTGGATTTACCAGTGGGACAGAGGGCGAGGGGAGCTCCACGGCGGGGACAGGAGCTGACACCAGCGATACGGACTCCTCCTCTGATGTTAGCTCCCTTGCAGTGGCAGGCCCATCTGTGCCCCCCGCATCTACAGGTACAGCCGCCACCCCCCTACCTGCACCGCCCTCCCAGCAGCCCCTCAGCGTTTGGCCCGTGCCCGCTCACCCAGGAGGGTGGGCATCTCCTTCGCCCCAGGCACCTCACCCCCTGTCCTTGTCACCCCTGCTGCGCTCAGTGAGGAGGCCATTGACCTCCTCAGGTCCCTCACTGTTGGGCAGTCTACCATTTTGAATGCCATCCAGGGTGTAGAGAGTCAGTTGCAACAAACCAATGCATACCTGGAGGGCATTCACTCTGGTCAGGCAGCCCATCAGGAAGCTTTTCAGACTCTGGCCTCAGCACTGATGGCAGCCATTGTCCCTGTCTCTAGCCTCCCCCCTCCAACTTCCTCCACCCAGACCCAAACCCCTGTACCTCAGCCTATCCCAAGCACACCATCAGACCAGCATGCACACACGTCAACACACAAGGGAAGCTCTGGCAAACATAAGCACCACACATCCCACAGCCACTCAAGCAAGCATCACACACATGCAGACATACCAACATCCACTGCCTCCACTGTGTCCCCCTCCTCCTCGTCTCCCTCCTCCCTCCCTGTCTCGTCTCTACTCACACCTGCATGCACTACATCCTCAGCCACTACCTCCATCACCAGCACACCCACCACCACACCCCGCTCACGTGCAGTCACCACCCCCACTACCATTCACACGTCCCCTGTGTCCTCTCCCAGTGTGTCTGTGAGGCCACCTTCCAAGGTACACATACGCAGCCACACACCCACCCAACAGCCATCCTCCTCATGACAGCCTCCAGCCCATGCACCTTTACCCAAAGTCACCAAACATACACCTCCTACAACCACTACTTCTTCCTCCACTCCCAAACCCCATCCATCTACCCGTCTCAGTGATCCTAAGAAATGTTTCCTATCCAACCTTGACCTCTTTCCCTCACCTCCCCCAACCCTTCAGTCTCCTAGGGCCCGACTCTCCAGGTCCCAACCCAGCACCTCAGCCACAACATCTGCGGGACCAGTGGTGCCAGTAGTAACCGGCTTCTGGAGTGCATCAGGCAGCAGGGCAGCCAGTGTGGTAAGGAGCCAGAGCACGGTCAGTCCCCCACCTGTAAAGCACCAAAAGTTGGCCAGTGCCCGGCGGGAGAGGGGAAATAAATCAGCCACCAAAGCCGCACCCAGGGGTACAGTTGGGGGTGTGGAGACAGCTGCGCCACCATCCAAGGTGGGGAAGGGACACAGTAAAACCGGCAAGTCTGGGAAGATCTGCACGGCGGACAAGACCGCCACCAGCCCCGCTGCCCAGGACACCGCCGTCAGCAGCACCGCTGCCCAGGACACTGCTGCCAGCAGCACCGCTGCCCAGGACACCGCTGCCAGCAGCAACGCTGCCCAGGACACCGCCGCCACCAGCCCCGCTGCCCTGGACACCGCCGCCAGCAGCATCGCTGCCCAGGACACCACCACCAGCAGCACCGCAGGCCAGTGAGCGCCAATGATTCCGACGCTACTGAGGCCACCATGGGCAGGATGAAGCACTCTGGGCACAAAGCCCCCTCCTGAAGCAGTGAAGAACAGCATCCACTATCCCAGTCCTTGGCAGGATGAAGCACTCTGGGCACAAAGCCCCCTCCAGAACCAGTTAAGTATCACATCCACTACCTCAGTCCTTGGCAGGATGAAGCACTCTGGGCTCAAAGCCCCCTCCAGAACCAGTGGAGAACAGCATCCACTACCCCAGTCCTTGGCAGGATGAAGCACTCTGGGCACAAAGCCCCTTCCAGAACCAGTGGAGTATCACATCCACTACCTCAGTCCTTGGCAGGATGAAGCACTCTAGGCACAAAGCCCCTTCCAGAAACCAGTGGAGAATGTTATCCACTTGAGAGACTGTGGCTTTGCACTACCCAGGATTGAACAGTGGGCAAACCACCCACTGTAGAGACTTGAGAGACTGTGTCTTTGCACTCCCCAGGATATAGCAGTGGGAAAACCACCCACTGTAGAGACTTGAGAGACTGTGGCTTTGCACTCCCCAGGATATAGCAGTGAGCAACCCACCCACTGTAGAGACTTGAGAGACTGTGGCTTTGCACTCCCCAGGATATAGCAATGGGCAACCCACCCACTGTAGAGACTTGAGAGACGGTGGCTTTGCACTCCCCAGGATTGAACAGTGGGCATGGAACCCCCTCGTGGATCTCGAATCGTGCACTCATCCGGCTGAGGTGCCCCCCCTTCCCTTCCCACTGAGGTGCCTGTTTTATTTCTATCTGATGCCCCAGCAGTGTTCTCTCCGTCTTGTTCGGGTATTGAATGTGGGCCTCGCCCATGCCTTTTGGGCCCAGTGGACTATGATAGGGGAATACCTTGTACTTGTATTCTTGGTCTATATATTTGTTCATAGTGTGAATATCTTAATATATGTACATATTTTTTAATACTGTCTTCGGATATATTACAGTCATTCAGCTCATTTCCTTTTGTCCTTGCATTCTTCCAGAGGGGTTGGGGGGTGTAACTGTGATGTATCATGATGTATTAGTGTGTGTGTTGTCGTGGGTGAGGGTGGGGGTTGGGTTATTGCGTGTTGCATGTGTGTGTCACTATTTTTTCCCTCCCCCCTCCCCTGTGTCGTAGGTGCAGTGCTCACCGTGGTCTTCGCCGCCTGCGTTGGTGCTCCTGGTAGAGGAGCAGGAAGATAAGGGCTGGAAGAATCTGAAGTTCCGGTTCCATGGTGTCCTGGTTCCTCGTGGGATGTGTACAGGTGAGTGTTTTCCGTTCCAACTCCTGTTTCTACTGTGTTTTTGTTCACTGTGAATCCGCCCCAGAAAAGGTGGCGGATTAGTGGCTTGTAATAATGTGGGCGGTACATTGTCTTCCGCCTGTCTGTTGGCGGTTACCTCTGCGGTGTTTGTTTGTATTGCCGTGGGGGTCGGAGTGTTAAAGTGGCTGTCTATGTTGGCAGTTTCCGCCATGGTCGTAATTCAATTTTTTTTTTTTCGCTGGCCTGTTGACAGTTTTACCGCCACTTTAACACCGACCGCCAGGGTTGTCATGACCACCTATATCTGTTAACAAGAATTTAAGAGAAATTACTACTTGGTTGCTAGATTTTGACTTTTGACTTTGTTCATTTTCTGTGGATATGCGTGCACTGTAAGAATGTCGGATTTACTGGTCTGGATGAGAATTTGCTCACACAAATTTACATACCACTATTTTCTTATTTAATCCTTTTATAGTGCTACTGATTCCAAGGAGGGTGCCTGAGTGCTTTACATCACACACAAATATTGTATATTGACAATAAATCTCCAAATGTGTAAGTCAATGTACAGGATGTGTTACAGTGATTATTACAAGTTGTAGGAGCCACATGTCCTTGATCACTGTGCTACATAAGAAGGGTTGCAATTTATGAGCTGCAAGTAACAAAAGGATCTGTGTTACAATCAGTAACCCACTTACCTATTTAAAAAAAAAATACGTTTGTAATCTGGATTTACTAGATGTGCTTTGCAAAAAATACATTAACCCTCTCTTCTACTTTCAGTCAAAACTGTAACTGGACAAAACTTTGATCTCCTATGCAAGTGCATTATCCCCCAGAAAATTCTTAGCATTACTAATATTCCCTGAGATTTACTGGGCACACAAATAACTCTCCAGCAGGTGCCTTAACCGCATAGGATATTTAAAAATGTAGTCTTTTCAATCGATTAAGCCATAATAGATTTAGTGTCACGTTTCTCCTTCTTGCCCTTTTTTGTGGCAGATTTAAAAAATGTATATGTTGACTGACAGCTGCTTTCCATGACTCTGCCCCTCATAACTCCACTCCATTTTGCCACACCTTGACCCCCATATTGTGGGTTCCCAGATTAAAGATTTTTTAATTCTGCTATAAGAATTACACACACAGCAGTAGCAAAGCTGGAAAACATTTTCAAGCCTGGGATGTAGCTTTTGGGTGGAGAATGGGATGGGGTAGCACACTCACCTTAATCATTCTTTAGACAGGACTTGGCCTAACAGTGAAAGCGTATCATCTTTAAAATGGGTCCCTATCAGGACCTAAATACATGTATGATTTACAGTCAAATGTAATTCTCCAATTCCACATGTCTGTAGATAGCACTGAGGTATTCCATAACAGCAATACAGTCCCCATTTACCTTTCAGTTTTATTTCATCTTGCATCTCCTACGAGTATTTGTTTTCTCCATGGGTTTCTGTAGCATTTTCATGAAACATATGTTTTTTTTATATGAAAGAAGTTGTCACTAGGCATCTGGGGGGGTGTTCATGACCAGGCATAAATGAGAGCTGGAGAAGAGTCTGTAGGCTGTGTGGATTTTTCACAGTATCTGTCACTATGTCATAAGAGTGTTCAGGCCACATGCACATGCTGTCCTTGGCCTCTCTGAAGAGAGTACAGAATGATGGTCACAGATGTGCCACCGGTAACTGTGATTTGATGGCAAAGTGTGTGAAGGAGATACACAGTTTTCAAAATATTGACAGTGCTGAAGGAAAACCAAATACAGTGCTTACAGCTGAGTGTGTAGGTTGTGTATGTGTGAGAAGGCGGTGAAGCATGGAGATGAAGAGAAGTACAAGCAGAAGAAAGGACACGCAAGAAAGTGTAAAGTGGAAAATCATGATGTGTGAGATACACAGATGGAAGATTTCCAACAGATGAGGGAAGCAAAAGGAAGTAATTTATACTGGGGTTGTGCCATTTTAGCTTCATTTATTTTGACGATAAAATGACATTGCCCTAACTCTATATTTATATTTTGACGCCAGACCCGTCTAACGTCAAAATATTAGAGTTAGCATCATGTTGTGTGTTAGAAATGGGGTCTTTGGTTGGTAGTCAGGTTACCCCCTGTCCAAGCAAGGACCCTCAAGCTAGTCAGGATAAAGGAGAATCACCATCAGTTAACCCCGGCTCACCACCTTGGTTGCTTGGCACAAGCAGGCAGGTTTAACTTCAGAGTCTAGGTGTAAAGTATTTGTACCAACACACACAGTACCTCAGTGAAAACACTACAAAATAACACAAAACAGGTTTAAAAAAATAGGTGATATGTATTTAAACAAACAAGACGAGAACAAAAATCCACCATACACAGGTCAAGTTATGAATTATAAAGTAAAAAGAGTCTTAGATCCTTAGAAAACAGTGCTAACACAGTTAGCATGAAAAAGTAGCTGAGTTGTGTCAAAATAACACCCCAAGGGCGAGTGTGCTTCGGAAAAGGACAGCGATGCGTAGATTTCTCACTCACACGCGAGACCGTGCATCACTCCTCCTCCGGTCGGGTTTGTGTGCGTCATTTTTCCTCTCCGCAGGAGAGCGATGCGTCGATCCGGACAGGCACCCTTGGGTCCAGGCAGGCTTTGCGTTGGTTTTCCGCGCCCAGCGAGGTTTGCATTGAAAATCAGGTCGCACTGTATTAGAATACCGTGCTATGTGGGGTTGCGATGTTATCAGCCTCCGTTAACGGGTGTTGCACGTCTGTTCTCCAGCCGCGTGCATTGATCTTCCAGCCATGATACAGGTGGAGCGTTGATTTCAGCTGCGAAGCCAGCAGCGCGTAATTTCTCAAGGGCATCTTGGAAGGTGCATCAAAACTTCCCTGCATGGCGGTCTGTGCGTGGATTTTCATTCTTCGTCTGCCAGCTTCACCTTTCAAGGGCCCAGGAACTGGATAGGGCACAACTTGGCAGGGCAGGAGTCTCAGCAGAGAGTCCAGGGGCTGGCAGGTGACGTCTTTGATGGCCCTGAGACTTCAACAACCGGAGGTAAGCTCAGGTCAAGCCCTTGGAGATTTCTTCACAAGAAGGAATGCACAACAAAGTCCAGTCTTTGTACCCTTTCACAGGTAGAAGCAGTAACTGCAGTATAGCTCCACAAAGCACAGTCACAGGCAGGGCAGCACTTCTCCTCAGGTCTTCTGCTCTTCTCCTTGGCAGAGGTTCCTCTTGATTTCCAGAAGTGATCTAATTTTCAGGGGTTTGGGTTGCCTTCTTAGACCCATTTCTGCCTTTAAGTTAGGCCTGCTTCAAAGGAAAGTCTCTCTTCTTTGGGACATCCTGCCTTGCCCAGTCCAGGCCCCAGACACACACCAGGGGGTTGGAGACTGCATTGTGTGAGGGTAGGCACAGCCCTTTCAGGTGCAAGTGACCACTACTCCCCTCCCTCCTAGCACGGATGGCAGATCAGGATATGCAGGTTTCGCCCCAGCTCCCTTTGTGTCACTGTCTAGAGAGAGGTACAAACAGCCCAACTGTCAAACTAACCCAGACAGGAATCCACAAACAGGCAGAGTCACAGAATTGTTTAAGCAAGAAAATGCCTACATTCTAAAAGTGGAATTTTCAAACACACAATCTGAAAAACAACTTTACTAAAAGCTGTATTTTTAAATTGTGAGTTCAGAGACCCCAAACTCTGCATGTCAATCTGCTCCCAAAGGGAATCTACGCCTTAATCATATTTAAAGGTAGGCACCATGTTAACCTATGAGAGAGATAGGCCTTGCAACAGTGAAAAACTAATTTGGCAGTATTTCATTATCAGGACATATAAAGCACATTAGTATGTGTCCTTCCTTAAACATACACTGCACCCTGCCCATGGGGCTACCTATGGCCTACCTTAGGGGTGTCTTACATGTAAGAAAAGGGATGGTTTAGGCCTGGCAAATAGGTACACTTGCCAAGCAGAATTGGCAGTTTAAAAACTGCACACACAGACACTGCAGTGGCAGGTCTGAGGCATGATTACAGGGTTACTCATGTGGGTGGCACAACCAGTGCTGCAGGCCCACTAGTAGCATTTGATTTGTAGGCCCTGGGCAACTCTAGTGCACTGTACTAGGGACTTCACAGTAAATCAAATATGTCAATCATGGAAAGCCAATTACATACACTTTTTATATAGGAGCACTTGCACTTTAGCACTGGATAGCAGTGGTGAAGTGCCCAGAGTAACAAAAACAGCAAAAACAGAGTCCAGTACACATCAACAACCTGGGAAACAGAGAAAACTGTTAGCCAGCTATGCCAAGTCTAACAGTGTGGATGTGGCAAACTACCTTGCGCTAATTAGATGCAGGTGGGCGATCCCATCCAAAACATGACGCTGACTCCCTAGAGCCATAACTATCCTCCGGCGTAGAAACGACACACACAGAGGAGGTGGGCCCAAATAATGATGCTAAGCCTGGCGAGCACAATTATTTAACGCCTGGGTCAGACCAGGTGTTAGGGTACATGGGGGCCCATTTCTGTGGCCAAACACCATGGAATGGGCCCACAGATGCCCACCCCAAGCCCCAGCAACACCCCCACCCACACCGGAGAGACACCACAGGATGGGGGACCCCATCCTGGGTAAGTATAGGTAAGTTTTTTTTTTTTTTTTTTTTTGGTGTGCCATTGGGGCCCCTGACCTGGGGCCCTCTGCCTGGCACTCAGACTTATGGCCTTGCCCAGTGGCTACTGGTCCCCTGTGCTTGCCATTGGGATGGTGGGCATGAGTCCTGTCTTTACTAAGACAGGAGTCATGTTTGGGTGCTAGTGCGTCAGAAAATGATGCAAGGCTGGTTAGCAGCATATTTATTGCCGCTAACCAGCCTAGTGTCATTTCTAACCCGCTAGTGCCTTTGCCCCTACCGCAATCTGCCCCCGGCTAGTGTCTTTTGTTTTGACACTAGCCATTCCTTAGGGCGAGCATGCATCAATCCATAAATATGTCGCACGGCTGCCACTATGGAATGGCGCTAGCAGCCGCTAAGCAATTTGACACAAAACAGCCACAGCACAGTTTTGTGTCAAAAAGTATAAATATGCACCTAAGTGTTTAACCTGGTGACAGGAGGAGAGAGTGGTGCAAAAGGTAACAGACTGCCTCCCCTTCCATAGATTTTAGCAATCTTTACTTACATTTCAACATTTTTAGAATTGAAACATTTCAATTCTAATTATTCACAATACAATTATTGTTGTTAATCATTTATTTGATACTTAGGTGTATGTCTGTTGTTCTGGTATATATCCGGATGCAATAACATCGGATTCATAGAGAGGCACTCAAACACGGGACAAAAGGGCATTCTTTGAAAAGTACACAATTTTAGTTTTCATGTTTTAAGCCTCACCCTTAACTATGTAGGCCAAGACTCTTGGAAAGGATTCCTAATTATACTACTTTGCCAATGTTCTTTTTTAGACTCCTCACCTTTTTCAACCCACCTTAAGGAATGGTCACCTGGGATACTGACTACAGTGATATGACCAATGCACAATGTTAAACCTACCTGCCCCTTTCAGGCATTACTGATGATGCTTGAGCAAATTAAATGGGTTCTTAAGTATGCGTTCGCCACGGTAGCCTCAGTTGTGGAAGCCATGTGCTCATTTCTTCTCTCATCTATGCTACAACTGTGCATATTCCCCTTCAAAAAAAGACTGTCTGACAGAATACTGTAACCCAAATATTTAGTTTTCTTGCAGAAGTACCTAAAACCATTACACCACAACAAATAATGGTTACAAAACTCATGAAATTATGTGCTTCATTTACCAGTTCCAATCAATATATGCTAGGATATGAGCTGTTTCTTTGCAAGGAATACATGTTTATTTTTTATAGCTCTGGAAACTCGACAGCGCTGGATACGGCCATATTAAAATTTGCCAGGATGTTACCCTGCCTATGCATGGCTGGTCTTGTTCTTTGCCCTTCTCACCACTACATACTGGAGCAATGCTGCAGTGTTCCTGATGTACTGTTTTATAACACAATAGTACAACATCTCTTTGCTGTTACAATGCTCTTGAGTCTTGCACACTGAAGTAATTCAGAGCTATGTTAATTATGGGATGCAAGATCATGTGTTTTTACATAGAGCTGGCTCCTTCAGAATGAGATTACATTGAATAGTCAACAGGGCAGCGTTACTGTAAACAAGTAGGCACTCTTTATTTCACCATGTTGGTAGTGTAACATTTCTAGGATGTGCAAAGTTATTATTAGTGTGCATAGTCTAATGTGGTTTCGGATTACTGGCCATAGTTTGTTGTGTCTCTCACTGTTTCTACATCACCATACTAGTGTTGTTTTTTTATGCAGATTACCAATGTGTCCTTGCAGAGGTCAATATTTTCTTGAAAGTGCTAGTTGGGACTGGCATTGCAGGTACTGTTTTCTAGTGAGTTAACTTCATCACCCCTTCCTTCCCATCCTTGGACACTAAGAAGCATATTTATGAAAAGTGGTGTTTCACCTAGTGCAGTACCACATTTCTTGTGCCCCTCAGCGCCCCCCTAATGCCACCATATGTGTGCCATATTTAATATACAGTGTACCATGTACTTGCCTTTGAAATGTAAGAGAGAGCCCATCCACCTTTTCTGCCCAGGGAGACCCATTCAGTATGCAGTTGAATGCGGATGTAACTGAGTGTCATGTGTTTATGGCTATCTGGGTGGAATTCACAAAGGGAGCTGTCAACCAGCACAGACCAGATGAGGATTAGAGACAGGCAGTAAGTGCAGATAAATGCCCACATTCTAAAAGTGGCATTTCTAAAAAAGTAATATTTAATCCAAATTTACCAGTAAGCAGGAATTACAATTACCATTTGTTAGTCTTGGTATCCATGGTGTAGTCTCTCCCAACTTTTTGCCTCTGTTTCCCAGGATGTTGCTGTGTGCTGGACTCTATTTTTGCTGTTTGTGACACTCTGGGCACTTTACCACTACTATCCAGTGCTAAAGTGCAAGTGCTCCTAGGTAAAATGTATGTGTAATTGGATTTTCATGACTGGTATATTTGATTTACTAGTAAGTCCCTAGTAAAGTGTACTAGATGTGCCCATGGCCTGTAAAACAAAAAATTGTGGTGGGCCTGCAGCACTGGTTGTGCCACCCACCAGAGTAGCCCTGGAAACATGGCTCAGAGCTGCCACTGCAGTTTCTGCGTGTGCAGTTTTAAACTGCCAATACGACTTGGCAAGTGTACCCATTTGCCAGCCCTAAACCTTTCCTTTTCATACATGTAAGATACCCCTAAGGTAGGCCCTAGGTAGCCCCTTGGGCAGGGTGCAGTGTATATTTAAGGCAGGACATATACTATTGTGTTTTATGTATCCTAACAGTGAAATACTGCCAAATTCGGTTTTCACTGTGCAAGGCCTATCTCTCTCGTAGGTTAGCATGGAAGCTGCCTTTAAATATTATTAAAGTGCAGATTCCCTTTGGGAGCAGATGGAAATATGGAGTTTAGGGTCTCTGAACTCACAATTTTAAAATACATCTTTTAGTAAAGGTTGTTTTTAGATTGTGTGTTTGAAAATGCCACTTTTAGAAAGTAGGCATTTTCTTGCGTAAACCATTCTGTGCATGCCTGTTTGTGGATTCCCTGTCTGGGTCAGTTTGACAGTTGGGCTATTTGCACCTCTTCTCTAGACAGTGACACAAAGGGAGCTGGGACACAGCCTGCATATCCTGATGATCCATCTGGGCTGTAGGGGAAGAGAGGAGTGGTCACTTACACCTGAATGGGCTGTGCCTGCCCTCACACAATGCAGTCTCCAACCCAATGGTGTGTGTCTGGGGCCTGGCCTGGGCAAGTCAAGATTTTAAAAACAAGAGAGACTTTCCTTTGAAGTTTGCCTACTTGAAAGGCAGAAAGGGGTATAAGCAGTGGCCCCAAAAAACAGTGCGGGAACATTTTTGACGCACCTTCTGCAACATGGCTGATAAATGACACGCCGCCGGCTTCATGGCTGAAATCGATGCTCCACCTGCAATGCAGCTGGAAGATTGACGCATCACGACTGGAGAAGAACACACAACACTCGCTTACGAAGGCTGATAACGATGCAAACCCCATTCAGCACAGTTTTCTGATACCGTGTGACCGGATTTTCCATGCATCGTCCCTGGGCGTCACAATCAACCTGACTCTTTGTGGATCCGAGTTGCTCCGTCCGGAAATCAACGCATTGGGGGAGAAAAACTACACATTGTAGACCCTATCGGAGAAGGAAACAATGAGCGGCCTCACTTGCGAGCAAGAAATCAACGCATCGCTGACTTTTCAGATGCACACTGGCCCATGCTGCTTTATTTTTTACGCTAACCAGGTACTTTGTGTAACAACAGCATTCTCACCATTTTCTAAGGATTAAGGGCCAGATGTATCAAACTTTTTTGCATTCGCAAATGGTGCGAATCGCAATGATCAGCATTTTGCAAATGCAAAAATGGCAAATACGATGTATGAAAGACATTCACAGTGCGAAAATAAGGACTTGCGACTGCGACATGATTTTGCATGTCGCAATCTGCGTATCGCAAATAGCAACATGATTTAGCTAATCGCTATCTGCGTTACGCAAATTGTGAACTAGAATTGTGAATCACAGATAGCGATTCTCAAAATCATGATGCTATTTATGAGACGCAGATTGCGACAAGCAAATTCCGTTTCACAATGCGATGCATCAAAAATTCACAAATACCTAATATTCGCAGAATGTCCTTTTGCACATGCAATTTACCACGAATTGAAATCAGGTGGTAACCAGGTGCAACCTATATAAAGAGGCCCAGAATGACTCAGCACCTTTTCCACAATCGCTGCAGTCTATGTGATGGCGAGGAGAATGAGGATCCTGGCAGGTTTGAGGAGAGGGAGGAGGAGACAGGAGTGCATTTTCAGAGTGTGCATAACCCTTTTTGACCAGACAAAGGAGGAAATTTATGAGAAGTACAGGTTAAGCCCAACCATGATACTTGACCTGATAGCTGATCTACAACCCCTACTGCAGCGCACCACACACAGGACCAATAGTATACCCACCCATGTACATGTATCATGCTCCCTGCACCTATTAGCCTCAGGGAGCTATCAAGGGGTTATAGCAGCAGCAGGAGGGGTCTCATAGAATGCCCTCTCACGATTTTTCAAAGCATTTATCAATGCCATGCTGAGCAAACTACAACAGCACAGAAGTTTCCCCAACACCCCACAGGAATTACTACAGACAAAATATGATTTCTACCAGATTGCGCAAATTCCCACATGTCATAGGTGCCATCAATGGGACACATGTAGCAAGCTGTCCACCATCGGCCACCGAGTATGTGTATCGTAACCGTAAGAACCATCATTCCATGAACATACAAGTGATTAGCAATGCCTCCAACATCATAACCGATCTTGTGGCTAGATACCCAGGTAGCACACATGACTCCTACATCTTTCACCACAGCAGAATTCACACAAGACTACTAGCTAGGGAGTTTGGCGAAGAAAATCTACTGGGTAATGTAATAGTTGACAATGTTGCATTGATGTAAATGTGACATCAGATGTCACAAGTACTCATTTTACTCTCTTTCCAGGAGACAGTGCCTATGCAGTGCAGACCTATATACTGACACCCTACCTGAGCCCTGCAAGGCCAGCTGAGAGGAGGTACAATGCTGCACACAGGGCAACCCGCAGTGTGGTGGAAAGGACCTTCCGACTGCTGAAGAGCCGCTTCAGGTGCATCCATAAGAGTGGAGGTGAACTACAGTACAGCCCAAAGACGACCTGCAAAATTGTGGCTACATATGCTATGTTGCACAACATTGCAATGACAAGAGGCATACCTGTAGAACCCACGGAGCTGGACTCAGGTGAGGATGGTGATCCCTTACCACCCCTTCACCCAGTAGACAGGAGCTGTGCAACATAGGGCAGGCAGGGGTGCTGACATCATGCTCAACCATTTCGATGTAAGTAATGACAACACCACTTCATTTTTATGTATTTATGTAGTTAGCATCTTTATTACCTTGACTTCAAGTAACATATGGATCAATATGACATAGCTATGCGCTAAAGGCAAACATGTGTGAGTAACAGAGTCACACTATTAGCATCATAGTATAGCTGTAGTGCTACATGTTAAGCTAGTCCCCTGTAGCCCTCAACATTACTTCCTATGTCCACGCACTCCACTTGAGTGTTGAGTGGCCTCGATGGCATCTCTTGTAGCGGGTTCCAAGACAATACTGTGTCTGGTACTGCGACGCCTAGGATCCATCACAGGGGCTGTAAGACTGCTGAGACTAGAGAGCTCCTCACTATTGCCACCACCAAGTTCGCTATTCGTAGCACTGCGTGCTGTCTGCATTGCATCCAAAACATTGGTATTTGCACCAATCCCTGTGCAACATCTAGACTGCAATGTGCCATCTCCACCTGTATGCCCACAGCACATTGTGAAATTAAGGCAGTTGAGCTAGCGAGCCAATTGACTGATCTGCAGAACCCATCAAACCTTCCTATAAATTGGTGATGACGCCTACGGTGGATGACACGCTCCTGTTGAATCTCAGTGCAGAGTTCCCTAATGGCATTTGTCAACTCCTTTGTGTTTTCGGCTGCTGTTTGCTGTCCTTGATTCAGAGATTCCAACTGCTTGTGCATGGATCCCATGTTTTCATTGAGTGCATACTATTTCTTGGGCAGTACTCCCATATTGTCATTGTGAGACACAAACTGCCTGTGCATTGACCTCATGTGTTTGCATTGCAGGCGCTGCACTTTCAGCATGGATGCTTCAAGGCACCAAAGATTGATGGGCCCTCTCCTTCATCTGTGCACAGTCTGCGTACATCGTGATGCCTCCTGAGGAGAGTTGACTGACACTGTGGCAGGGATTGCTGCCTTCCTGTGGATCTAGCCTCATCCTGCATTTCATCTGAGTCCAGCTTATACTCTGGGAGAGATAACACCCTTGCCCTGCGTCTAGTTGGTGCAATAATGAAGGACTCACTGGTGTTTCAGTTGGACTGTGGCTGTGTTTCGCCATCCTCCACATTTCCACCTTCGCTGCGTCAGGGCCTGGGACACCTACAACGACAATGTGCACCATGTCATTTATGAATAGTTCAATAAATGTTGCACAATAATAATGAATGTACACTAACATCTTATCACTGTGAGTTGTTTGTGCTGTTCCTCTGTGTGGCTTTACACTAACTTGCTATATATGTGGGATTAGCACTTTAGGGGTGTGGACTGCTCCTGTGGGTGTTGCTCCTGAAAACAGCATGGGCTAACTCACTTCCTGATTGTGATGTCATCAGCCTGTTCCGGTTTGCAGTTTTCGCCATTTGCGATTTTCAAATACCGAATCACTAATTTTTTTGCGATTCGGTATTTGCAACTCGCAAATTGCGTTTGCGGATTTTAAGAAATCGCTATTACTGACTCGCAATTTTGATACATCCCATTTTGCATTTCTAAAATAGCAATTTTTTTTATTCGCTATTTAAGAAATGTAAACCGGGAGCTTGATACATTTGCCCCTAAAACTCTTATTCTTCTGAAAATTCATTTCTTGACTTGTGTATGTTGGATTTTGTTGTTTTGGTCTTCTTTGATTTAGATAAATATGACCTATTTTTCTAAACTGGTGTGGTGTCCATTTTGTAGTGTTTTCACTGTATTACTGTGTGTGTTGGTACAAATGCTTTACACATTGATTCTGAAGCTAAGCCTGCCTGCTCATGCCAAGCTACCAAGGGAGTGAGTGGGGTTTATCTTAGTGTGAGTCTCCTTTACCCTCACTAGAGTGAGGGTCCTTGCTTGAACAGGGGGTAATATGACTGCCAACTAAAGACCCCATTTCTAACGCCATTCCTGCCATACTAAACATGACAGGGTCGCTCCTTTCAGATCAGAATCTACAACTCAAATGTATATGAGGGCAGTTCTAATGCTAGTCTATGAGAGGAGATGGGCGCACAGTAGTGGAAGACAAATTTGTGAGTTTTCCACAACCAGAACATGTAAGACACTTAAGTACATGTCCTGCCTTTTACCTACATAGCACCCTGTCCTCTGGGTTACCTAGGGCCTATCTTAGGGTGACATATGTAGAAAAAGGGGAGTTTATTGCTTGGCAAGTAGTTTTAAATGGCAAGTTGAAGTGGCAGTGAAACTGCACACACAGACCTGGCAATGGCATGCCTGAGACAAGGTTAAGGGCCTACCTATGTGGGTGGCACAATCAGTGCTGCAGGACCATTAGTAGCATTTAATTTACAGGCCCCTTTCACATGTAGTGCAATTTACTAGGACTTACAGGTAAATTAAATATACCAGTTAGGTAGGAACTAATGTTACCATGTTTAGGGGAGAGAGCATGTGCACTTTAGAACCTGTCAGCAGTGGTAAAGTTTGCAGAGTCCTAAAACCAGAAAAAACAGGGTCAGAAAAATGGAGGGAGACAGGCAAAAAGTTAGGGGAAGACCACCCTAAAGCTCTGTGGTCTAACACTTGGTATGGAATTCTGCCTACCCTCCACCACAACCGTTCCAGAGTATTGTGTATTGAAACAGGAGCTTAAGTCCCTCTCATATCATTGACATTATAATCTTTAATTTGAACATATCCCTTGAACTCTCAGGTTCTGCTTGACTGAATCACGCCAACTTCCCAACCTATTTCCAGAGAACAGAACTTTTACTCACTCTCTTGAATAGACTACCAATGCACTTGGATTTTTTATAACATTGTCTTGAGAGGTTGATTCTTCATTGTTGTGATTGCCTTGAGTGTCCTGCTTAGTTTTTATTATAGTTACATTTATACTAGACCCCAAGGCTCCTAGTGCTGCAATCGTGTCTTGCAATATGGTTCTCACTATAGGGCATTGTCCCTCTAGTCATGACTGGTGATCTTCCCCGCGGTGAGTACAGAACCTTTTGTGATTACATGCTATTGGCTCATTCCTACATGGTCATTGAGTGCCCTGTTCTGATACCTGGTCTGGGCCTCACCTGGTTGTAAGGCCCTTAGCACTTAAACTTATGTACCTCCTCACCCCTCTTTGGGTGTGACCAATATTTGGATTGTTGTGCTTCTATACAATATATCAATTAGGTTGCCAACTAACTCTCTTCTTTCTTCTTCTTCCATTTCCTTTTTCTTGTGGGTATTCCTTCTTTGCCATTCAGTAACATCTGCAGGCATCATTCTGTAATGCCCTGATGATGATCCTTGTATTTTTATAGGGTTTACACATTGTTGACTCTTGTGCACTGATCCTGTATTGTGTCTACAATAGTTACGATAGAGCAGAGTTGCTGCTATACATTTATTTGTGGCTAAATGAATTTCTTACTTTGTGTCACACATTATCTCTTGAGTCTGTCTATATGATCTTTAGTCTTCTGTGTTTTTGTTTCTACCCACCATTTTGACTTTTTTGTTAAATACATGTAATTTTATTTGCTTTCATGGACATTGCGTCTGTATCTAGCTTTTTCTTTTCAGTAAGTGTATGACTGTTGGCCATAGGGACTTTTCAAAAGTTATCATTTTCCTGCCTTAACAATTTGGGGCAACATTTATGGCCAAGACACACACTGCAGGGCAACAAGTCTCCTTGCTGGGCTACACTGTGTGACATGGAAAGGGCAGGAATGTGCCTTATTTATCATCATACGGCACATTCCTGTCCTCTTCCATATGGTGGCATCTTTTGGCTGCCTTGTGGTAGCATGGTCACCTTTGCACTATGGTGCAAGGATGCCTATGTTGCAAGCAGGATTGTTTTTGTGTAGGAAGGAGCACCTTCCTGCACATAAACAATCCTTGGTGGCATAGTCCTCTTTCTATGTGAGCTAAATGAACCATACATTTAAAAAGGAAGAAACAAGGAGAAATATAGATATTTCTCCTCGTTAAGCCTCCCAAGGAAGGTGTAGGACCTTGGAGCATCCCCAGGTTTACAAGTTCTTGTAAATCAGGTGATGTGTTAAAATCCATGGGAGTTTCATGGCAACATGAATACAACACCCTATGGAATGCCTTCCCCGGGCAGAGTAACGCAGCGCAGCGATTTGCACTGAGGTGTGTTTCTCCATATTTTAAGCCTCTCAGAAACAAGTGGATTTGCGTGGCTTCAAAAATCGGTTTGTGTCATGAATGTACAACAATGTGACACAACCCTCTCATAAATATGCCTGCAAGTGCCTGTAGCCTGCCCCAGGTCACATGACTAAGTGTAGCTGACAAATGGGCTTTGTGTATTCCTCCTAGACAGCCACTCACAATAGAAAGCTTAGGTGTTCCCAGGTGGGCAGTCACTGGCAGGATAGCAAATTGGGGCTGAGCACAGCCTGAAAAACATTTGAATAGGCTGTATCCTGCCTTAACACAAACGGCTTCATCTCCCATGTAGTTAGTCTGGAGCCAGGACAGGGAAGGCAGGATATGTCTGGGAACGTCAAAGAAATACCTCCAGAAGCTTCTCCCCCACTTCAAAGGCTCAGCTGAGAAAAAATATTGGACCTCAAACACCAGCTCTTCAGTACACCTCTGGACATGTAGATACTCTGCCAGGAAGGAAGACTGCCATTCTGCTAAAAGGACTGCCACTCTGCTGGATTTCTGATCTGAAGTACTGCCACCTTGCTGTGCTGACTTGCTGCCTGCTACCCTTTTGCTTGGGTGAGAAAAACTGGACATGCATCTGTTGAATCCATGACCACCAAAGTGACTCTAAAGGCTGAATACTGCCCCTTGAGGGTTTGGGGGCTGCCTGGCAATTTGCACCCTCCTCCCCCATACTTGAAATTGATGAGCTAAACTAAAACATCGTCTGGAAATGTCTTTACAGCTGCATATCTGTGATCCGGGCGTGTGCTCTTAAGGGGGAAAGAGAAAGGAGTGTTGTGAGATATATTTCAGTGGGTATATCTATGTCAATACAGCCAGGTGACATATGTAATGAATAGCTGAACCCCGGTTTGACTACGATTGGAGGTCTGGGTCTTCCCTGATGGGGTTTAACTCCTGTTTATCCGTTCAGAATTAGCTTTAGCTCTCTAATGGTGTTCTGTGCCTTTCATTGAAGTTTCACATTAACCGTGCCCCATAGGCACGTGGACAAATTGCTGCCTAAGCAGTGGTGAAGCAAGAATGCAAAGGCCCTAATGCAAGCGAGAGACTCCACCTCACGTCTTTGATGGTAGAAAACCCATTTAATAAGTGTGCAGCGTACGCCTGACATCCCTCAGCAATGGTGTCACTGCATCACTGATTTCAAGGTACTTTCAAAAAAATTATTTTTTGGGCATTTGCAGCAATTCTTTTACCTTGATTTAACGGTTGGAGCAATAATGAGGAATATTTGCTTTGAGGTTCTGACCTCGAGGAGTTGAACCTCGGCTCTTTTTTTAATTTAGTCCCCAGCAGTGGATGTAATTTCCTCTCATGTCTCATGAAGAGAGGAAAAATGAAATTGCGCCTTCCTCGGTAAGTTTCTTTTTAACTAAATAGATTCTCAAGGAGCTGCAGATTCTGAGTGATTGCGTTGGTAACATCTAGGGAAATAAAAAGGCGACATAAGTAAAATGAAATATATGAAAGATTTACTTGTGCTTCTAACAATTTATCATTACATTTATTATAATTAAAACAAGACAGGAATATAATTCAATTGTTTTATGCAGTTTAAATGTTCACTTGAGGGAATAAATTGTTTATTACAACTCGGTGTACTTTGCTATGTAAAAGCTGAATTTAAATGAAAAAGTATCAGTAGCGGGCCAGTTGGTATAAAAAAGAAGATGTCATGGATAAATGGGAACTTGCCGTCCCCTAGCTGTCAATAATTAATAGATTATTTACACTTGCACATTCCTATTTCCTAGCTATCAGGATTCCATTTACACTCTGATCCTCTGTTCAACAGCAAACTTAACACCACACTGACCTTGTCTGCTCCTTCCCCTCTCAGTACCTGACAAACAGAGGCAGAACATCATTTAATTTGCGGGCATATTAACAAGCTCTGTTTATCGGGAAAATAACAAATCCTGGTATCTTCCGTTTTAAGGAGACAGAAGAGAATGTGCACGAACCTAAGTATTTTTTTCAAAACATTATATTGTTATCACTTTGTTTCAGAGAAACACACCTAGTAGAAGTCTGCAATCAAAGGCAACGTGTCTCACTTTTCATTACACATTAAGAACCCTTGTGCCATAACACGGCCAGGATTGCTTTTGTGCAGGAAGGAATACCTTCCTGTATAAAAGCAATTCTTCGAGGCATTTTCCCCCTTTCTAGGCATGATGAATTCTGCAGCGTGTGTAGAAAGAGGAAGTAACAAGGAGAAATAAAGACATTTGTCCTTGTTTCCCCAGTCAGGGAGGCATTTTAGCACAATCCCAGGTTTACTGCCTTTAGTAAATCAGGGACTGGGTAAAAAAAAAATGGGTGAATACACTGGAAGGCCCATGCTCCACCCATGGACCTCCCACCCTCAAGGAAATATAACATAGCACAGTGGATTTCATTACAAAGCCATCCAAGGCCACACAAATCAGCCCTTGTATGAGTTTGTAAATCCCAGTGAAGGCCTTGTGTTGACATGACCCGTCCCTCAAGGAAAAGGAATATCCTTGTAAATGTGGGCATTTTTTAATTCAAATTGCCTTCTCATTGTGTATCTGCTTACTTTAAGGTCACTCTTGCATATCCTGTCTTGTAGTTCTCTTGGTTGATTTGATCAGGATGGGCTTTGTGGTCACATTTTATTTACCTTGACCACCTTGCACTTTATGGAGTATCTATTTTCACTTTAATAGTTTGCGGTTGTATGTATCGAATACAATGCAAAGTGTAGTTAGTTGCTAGTTAAATATAAAATTGTGCACATTCATTGACGTATACACATTTATAAGGCTCATGATCAAGATACGCTGAGTGACGCTACGCCACGCAGCTGCACTGATGCTACGCTACGCCGAGGTGCAACGCACTGCGGCTTCAAATGCAGCAAATTGCGGCTCCCGGCAGACGGCTGATTCCTTGTCCTGCCACGGGACTCACCGCTGGACCCACCAACTCAGAAGCCACGGAGAAGCGCTGGTGACACCAGCAGGACAACGTAGGACAACACGTGGCAAGCCATAAGCTGTAAATGCAGCAAACTGTGGGTGGAGCGAGCCGCGGCTCCCGGCACTCTCCCCCCCGCTGGGGGCTGGTTTGTTGCCCTGATGCAGGATCTGCCTGCTCTCTTACTGCTCTACCTGCTCTCTGCCGGCCCCTCGATTCCCGCTTGCAGACGCCGGTCTTTTCATCTCCGAAGGGTTGGGGCAGGTGCCTCTTCCCCCGACCAGGCTGCCAAGTTGTGCACTGTGCTCCAGAAGGCTCCAGACACTTTTCCACCTGTGACTGACCATCCAGCCCAGAAAGGTTGCAAAGACACTGGAGGACCTGCCAAGAACGGAGTGAATGCCATTAGGGTGCCGGTTGTGGGCCAGCAATCCTTGCTGCAAGTAGTAGGGTGGCAGTCATTTAATCCACCTGTCTCATCATCCAGTTCCTGCGTGGGTCGCCCAGCCAGCAGCAGGAACTGCACAATGAAGACAGTGTGTGGGCTATTCTAGCCTGGCAACCCATTTAAATTCCATTGGATATTGTTAATCTCCAGTCAGTTGCAGTGTGGAGCGGCGAGGAACTGCGTGAAGCCCAGATACCACCGTCTGAGTGGAACAGTGTGACGCCCTTTGGTACTGTGATGAACCTCAGGGAGACATAGGCCACATGGAGGTTTATGGTAACGCTAGAGGCACTGGGAGGAGGTCATAGACTATCGTAGTGAAGGTCTCCAACAGATGCAAGTAGTGGAAACTCTCCTACCAGCAGATTTCTCAGATCCTGTTCATCATCGTTACAAGGTATCGTTAGTTTTCTCAAACAGCATTACAATTACTATTCCTTTCACCTGGCCATTCTCTTTGCCCTAATCATCTTCAGAAGTTTCACCATCTATTAGAACATCTTCCATCTCAAATACAAGTGAAACATCCAACATAGCATTGTGGGTCACAATCACTGCTAAAAAGCTGAGATCTGGCAGACTACTCACAGGGAGATCTTGTTCCAAAACAAAATCCAATCCTTTGTGCATTAAAGCCGCAGTCACTTCAGGCCTAAAATGCAGAAATCAAATCTTCTCTCTATGGGGAAAAGAGAAGGCCCCCCTTAATCCTCCAAATCCTGGATCCTCAGACTGCAAAGTCACTTTTCCATCATAAGAACATTTCCCTTCTTGTCCTTGCCCCAAGGATCCAGTTCTCCCTCACCTCTCAGCAGATCCAAACAGGAGCTCTGCCATGCCCTACACATCTTCTTTTATCCTCGAGACTCTGGCTTTTTGTAAAGCCTCTTCACCTTCTTCAACTGTAACCCCTTCATTGATCCATGATTCCACCAGCCCGGCCCTTGTAAAGGAAATCTTGCCTTTTGAATTGATGCTCCTTTTCCACGTGCTGGCCCGGAAAATCTCTTTGTGGATTTCACCCTCTCTGACCTGATTTAGAACTCGTTCAAAGATATGGGTCCTGCCAGGAAGCAAAATCTCCCCCGCTTTTCTCTCCACCTCCATCCAAGGGTTTGCAGCTCTTCAGTAGCACTCTCTCCAACCACTCTTCATTATGTTCTCACCTTTCAGCGACACCCAGCCTGAGCCTAAATGTTAATCCTCTAAGTAGCAACCCCAACCAAAATGTCTTGGTCTCTTCTTCGCTCTTATCTTCTATTTTGAACCTTCTAGAAAAATTGGTTGGAGGATCTGACTGCATTTTTGATTCCGTAACGGCCATACTAAAAGAAATGACTGCTGGCAATGCAGTTAATCCCGGATTATTCACACTACATCGTGATGATCATTTAGCATGGCTTTATAATCCTGCAAACAAAGAAATACCCCTTGGTACTGACTTTTGCTCTCACGCTGGTGCACCCCAGGTTGAACTACTTCCCATGAAACCCGCTCCCATTGAGAGTCCAGTCAACTCTATTAGATTTGTATTAATTGACTTTTCATCAGAGAAAGACCCGGATCCTGTCTGCCAAAACTCTGGGCTGGTCATGTTTCCAATCTTCAAAGCTCGACCAAAGGCAAATATCACAACCAGAGCTTTGGGTACTTTAGAGCAAACACCAATACACAAAAGGAAAAAAGCCAAAAGGTCTAAAAAACCAATCCAGAAATTTCTTTAAAAAGGTCAGAGAAAGATACGATTCTCCGAAGATCAATCTGGCTCACAAGAACCTTTATCCCAGGAGGTTCCAGTTCCACATCCCACTCCCAACCAATGTCCGTATCTTATCGATCCATTGGCAACCCTGAAATGGTTGACACAATTTTGTTCCCTGATCAGACTATATCTCAACCAATTAGGCCATCCTTAAATCCCTTTGCACAATCCTCCAGGGCTCATGCCCACTCAGGCTCGGCCGCAACCCTCAAAAAGGGAACAGAGACGTCATGCTGAGGACACCTTGACTTTAGACTTTATGCTCTTATTTGATAATGATTTTTTTAAACAGATCCCAACTGTTAAAATGCTTTTCATACATTGAACCACTTAGACAAATTGAAAGTAGTGATATACACCTGGTCTCTCTGAAGGTCTCTGGTTTTAGTCCTAAATCCAGAGTATCCTTTTTTTTCAAATTGATTGTCAACAAAATCTTCAGCAACTTAGAGTCTCTGCAATGTAAAGGTATTGATGTAGTACCTGTCTTGAGCGAGACAGGTCTATGGTTAACAGAGTGGGCTCCCCAGCTTCCCGAAGGAGTGTGGAAACCAACCTCCGCAGATATCCCCCTAGCTAACCCTGACACTAATTTCCATACTTATCAGGACTTAAAAATCTGACCATGGCCGATGAGTATTATTTAGGGATTTCCCAGTCTGTCCGCTTCCTGATCCATGCATTAATCCCCACTCCTGGAACCGGTTACCAGCACTGTTAAGTAATTCTGCCACAACTTCCCGGCTAACAGCTCCATCAATGTAGCAATGAGCTTACCCTTATATCTTGGAATGTGGCAGGTGTAAAGTGTAAAGGGGAAAAAATTAGTTTTTTGGACTCCTCAAATCCTGACAAAATTTGTCTCCAAGAAACTTGGTCCATTGGGGAGCTGCAGTTCCAAAATTACTAATCTTTCTGCTGCGAGGCCACCCTTTTATAGAGGGGTCATGCTAAAGGAGGGGTTGCATGTTTGTTGTCCAATAGGCTGCACTGGCAGTATGAATGCTTTAGAGACCCCAGTAACCTGTTTTTAGCAGTAACCTTACACAGCATTGGTGATGGAGACAAGATAACCTCCCTTGCATTGCTAAACTCTTATGTCCCCCCGGCATCCCTTTAAATAACATTTTAGTTAAAGTATTTCACTACATTAAGGAGCTCTGCAACAGGGAGCCAGAAACCCAAATCATTATGATTGGAGATTTAAACTGTAAAAATGTGTAACTTAGGACTTTCACCCTTTTGGGATGAGGAAAAGGAGGAAGCATTTGGATTATTTGCCCTCATAAAATAAGGTCCCATTAGCGTGGGAAGCCCTTTCTTGAGCACCTAAAGGAAAATGATTGTATTGTCGCCAACAGTAGGCTTCCATCTGACTCCTCAGCCCACCTTATGCATAAATCACCCAGGGTGCTGCAATTTTGGATTACGTGGTATTGAACTATCAGTCTTTTCCCCTGTTAAAGGATATAGCAGTATTACACACTACCCTCAGTGATCATAACATTTTGGTTGTCTCTCTCAGCTTGAAGGTGCAATCTGCCGATCCATGGCGCTTAGCAGGGCAGCACCCCCAGCTTAATGTCAAAACGAGAAAAAAAGGAAGAACACATTGGTCCCCTGGTAGTTTTGAGGGGCTCAAAGGTATCCTAGAAAGTACCCTGAATGATCTTGATAGCTGGGCAGGAAAAGTAATGGAGAGTTTGACTGTTTTTATGCAACTGATTATTTTGATCCCCCATCAGAAGTCCCACTGTAACCACATAGTAAAACCATGCCCCTTACTTTTATTGAATAGAGAAATGAATGCTCTTATTCGTAAACATATAAGGAACATACATCCGCAATGCAATCCCAGCTAGGCATTTTTAAAAAGGAGGGAGGGGTTAAGAGTGTGCCTAGAAAAGGATGCTACAGATAGATTCTGGGTTGTAGTAAGAGAAGCAGTCTCTACCGGGCACACTAGGCGGTTCTGGTCATTTATCGCAAAGGGGTGTGGTACAAGAACCAGGCCTCTTCCAACGTCCATCAATGAATTGAGCTGGTCGGCCTTCCTATCTGACCTTTATGCCTTTAATGGGACCACTGTGGAATTTCCTCAAACCAGAATCGATTCCTTATATTCATATCTCACTCTAAAATAAATTGAGGCTGTTATAAGAGGAATGCCACAAAATGCAGTCAATAAAGTATGAATAGGGAGGCATGTTTTATTTGATTTAATTAGGACATTTCTAGCACGCACTGAAGTCAAGGGGCATTCTGGCACTAAATTTGACCCACGTGAACTCCATGTCAACCAGACATGCAGCTGGAAAAATTCAAATTTTCAAAGTTTTTTTTAACAACATGTAGCTTGTAATAGAGCAGATATTGACTGGAAAGAGAAGGTGCAGCCACCTTAACAAGACTTTCTGATCCTTTGAGTGCACATTTGAGAGGCATGGGAAGAGTGCCGACAGGGACGTAGCTTGGTCAGTAAAACTGGGTGGGGGGGAGTTGTGAGCTTCAGATTTCCCAAAAATCAGGCTGGCCTGTAATGTTAAAATGTATTATACATGAAGCAGGGAGCGTGAGAAGAGCTAAAAAGACAGTGATAACAAAGAGTAATGCAGAGTGGTAGGGGTACTAACAAAGAAATCACAATATTTTTTTAAATAACCAACATTTTTGAAGACTTTCAAAACAGAGAGGGAGAAAAGTGTGTGCCTTTTGTCCGTGTGTGTGTAAAAATTCCTTGTGAAATCAGACAGACATCTCACCATACCCGACTGGAGGCACCTGAACACAACTATTTAACAGAAAAAAGATTTATTAGGGGGATGTAACACCACAAACTCACCCTGAACCTACCTCCCTGCGTTAGTGAGCATACTGGTTGAATGGTTGCTGAATAAAAGACTGGATGTTGCTGTGAAGTGCTTTGAAACAGATACACACACTGGGAGTAAATTAAGACTCTTCAGTGAATGGAAACTGATGTCCTACGGTGCAGAATGCATTAAAAAAAAGACCAGACCTCAGAATTTTGTACTAGCTGAAGTGAATACATATTGGAGTGAGGCAAGGCAATGGCCAGGAAGAAAAGAGTGGATTCTATTTCAAACTTTCAAATGAAAAGAAAAACAGGTTACAGATACTTTGACCACTTAAGGTTTAAATTAAAGTTTAGCATCAAATTGGTCACCAAGATTTTTACTGTGTGGCAAGGGGTATTGACCAAGAACCACTGGCCACCATGCCAATGCCCAGATTATAGAGAGGCCCTAACACAACTGCCCCTAGTTTTTCTGCATTCAGGTTAAGACTACTGCAGTTCATTCAAGCTGCAACAGTAGTAAGGCACGTGTAAAAGTTGTTTTAAGCTGCCTCAGAATTCCTGTCTAGTCTCAGAATATACTGAGGCCCATATTTATCATTTTTTTCATGCAGTGCAACGCAGCAAGCCACCTTGTTGTACTGCATTACGTGAAAGGGAAAGGGCAGGAATGCACTGTATTTAACATTGTATGCCACATTTCTGTCCTTTCATAGTGCTGGTGCTCTTTTGGCTGCCTAGTGCCAACACAGTCACCTTTGCGTCATGGTGTAAGGGTGCGTACGTTGTAGGCAGAATTGCTTATGTGCCTGAATGGAGAGCATTCAGCACAAAAACAATCCTCAGAGGCATTTTCCTGTTTCTGCATGTGATACAGATTGCAGCACATTTAGAAAGAGGAAAAACAAGGAGAAATAAAGATATTTCTTCTTATTTTGCCTCACCTGGGAAGGCGTAGCATTTTGATGCATTCCCAGGTCTATCAATAATGCTAAATCTGGAAATGTGCCAAATCTATGGGTGGAGGAGTGGGAACGCCAATGCTCCACCCATGGAATGCTTCCCTGGGGCAGAGTACTGCAAGGTAGTAATTTTCGCTGTCTTGCGGCACTCAGATTTATCAAGCCATACAGGGCCATGCAAGGTGGTCTTGCTTGGCTTGATATATTTCACTTAGGTTTTGCATCATCCTTGCGCATCCCTGTATGATGAAAGGACAGCATAAAATCATCAGTCTAGCACATGCAGAAATCAGATAAATAATAAATAATGTAAAGGTAACGTAAGAGAAGGTCTCTAAGAGACTCCACAGAATATGTGGTCACTTGTGAGTGGTAGAATAGCAATAAAATCTCAGGTCTGCAATCTGAAAGAAAGGAGGTCATCCGATTCAACACTTCCCATGAAGTCCCAATCAGTGCCACAAGAGGTATGGCATCAATGGCCACGGAGAGTAGCCATGCCCCCATAGCCCGGATCATGCAGAGCTCATTCTGGGAAGAAACCAGGGCCACATAGTGTAATGAAAAGGGCAAAACCCTGCTTGGACAGATTTGAGTAAAGAGTTGGTGGAACTGAAGGAAGATATTTAAGTATTATCATACTTTTTTTCTATGTTGGTAATGGAAGGCTACTAAGAGACAATGTAGTATAAAACAAAGAGTGGACACGGGCAAGGAAACAGCAACATGGAGGTGAGAGAACATTTGTTCCTGAAACAGTCATGTGATAATAAAAAGAGGAGAATAGAGGGATTTTCACATTAAATTATTTTGTTAAAAAAGATAAAGTGCAAAAACAACAAAAAGCTATAGATATTTAGCCTAAAGAGACATGTAAAGAGGAACAAGATTATTTTCAGTTAATCAAAGCACAAACAACATTTTTATTATGCTTATTGAGTGACTTTTCAATGCAAAAAAAAACCTGATCTTCCCAGAATTGTGTAATTTCCATATCAGCATCAAGTGTCAACATTCAGCATGTCTCCATGTGCCAATGAGAGTGAGTCTCAGCAACATAATTTTTGTTTCATTTTACAAATCTTGTAGTGGAAACGATTTTCAACTTTCAAGCATAAGCATCTCAATGTAAGTGATCTTACCATCTGTTGTATGTACAAACAGTTTGCTGATTGCTTGTAAAAACCTGCTCCAGCAACATGTGATAAGCCCAAAAATAATGTTTTCCATTAGTTACCACCTCTCCCTATATTTGAACACCTAGTTGGATGGCAAATAGCTCAAGGAAATTCATGTTGGTAACAGCTTGCTTTTGATCTACCCTCTTGATCACCTCGTAGCAAAGCACTTTAACCTTCCATGTAATCAAAATCAATGTTGCTTGTTCCATCTGTGTAACACTTTTGAATTGGAAACTCGTTTTCCCCTCCACGGTGACATGACATTATAATCAGTCAGGACCATATACAGGTAACTGAAAAATATTTATGTACTATGGAATGTAACTTTTACTGTCTCATCATTTTAATCAGTATCCTAGATTGTACAGAAGCCTTAAGCATAGTGACCTTTTTTAAAGGTACTGTGGATTCCTGAATAATTTGGTCATGATCAATTCTCAAGAAGAATCATTGTCCCATTAACCTCAACCAGTTTATCAATGGGATCAGTCACCTATCCTGGCATAACTGGAAATAGTGCTAGAAACATGCTGTATTTGATGTAACTACTCTTAGAAATTCATCCAAGAAATTAGAAATTATCTCTAGTCTACTTTGCTTTTCATAGAACTGTTCCAATATGTGTACACTGAGCATGACTCAGCACATCCAACTCTTTCTGTCTCAAGCAAACTCTAGTGGGTCTTGGGTCAAGAGCATTCTCAGTGCTCTCTCACTTTAGCACTTCTGAGACTCTTAGCTATCTCAAATGACATGTACAAGTCTGACATTTACTCCTTCAGTAAGTGATATTTCACACATTTATCCTTGAATTCAAATAAGTGGTGTATAAGCAAATTCCATTTGCTACATCTTAGAGATAAAGCTGAAAGTAGGCAAATTGAAGGACTGAAGATCACGACAATTAAAAAACCTCACCAGGCCTATCCAGTAAAGTGAAAATAACAGGTATATTTAGCCAGTCTTGAATAATTAACAAACCCCTACATTCTAATTCTAGAATATTGTTTTGTTTGAAGACATCTGGCTGGGGTTTGAGACATATGGTGAGTTCATTCCCCATATGGTCTGTGGTCTGTTTAACACTAATGTCTGTTTTTAAGCCTGGCGCAGGCAATGGCCTTACGAAATGAATTATGAATAGAGAGGAGCTGTTAGTTAGTTCCCTTTGAATATTGGTTTCTTATTATCAGTGCTATTCAGTGATTTACGTTTTGAGATGTCTTCAGTTTGAAAAAAAATATACTCACACACACACCTATAAATATATATATATAGAATCCATGTTATGTCAAATCCAATACCAAATTATACTAAAGCTATCCGGAAACCTGAGTATGAGTAACCACACCTCAGCACAAATACAAGGAAAAGGCCCAAAGAGATAAGAGAAAAATAAGAGATTCTAGTGTAAGAGGGCCAGGTATTTTATTTTAAAATGTGTGGTTGGATCCACCACTTCAACATTAGGGTGACACTCAGTTTTCAATTCTGGTGCACGACAGAGCCGCCAGAGCCCACTGGCCAAGATGCCAAAGGTCTATCATAAAGTGGTAGATTGAGAATATTGAGTCCAGAACCAAGATATATCAAAATGTCATTAAAATGATATCAACGGACACAATGTAAAAAATATACATTGTCTATACCTTAATCCACATATACATACCTTTATGATAAATACATATACGTCTTCAAGGTACATTAATGTGAATTTAAGAATAATAAATCCTTACCTCCCTCTCTGCACATACCTTTTGATATTTTGTGCCTCATTAGTTTAAAGATATTTTCTCTGTCATTATTCCGAACTGAATGGGCCAGATGTACAAAGCCATTTAGCATTTCTTAACAGCGTGAATTGCTATTTCGGACCATTAATGAATGTTAAATGGGTTTTTCAGATGAACAAAGCATTTTAGGGAATCGTAAATTGCTAATCAGTAGAAATCGCAATTTCTGATCCTCTATAAAAGAATTTGCAAGCAGAGACTACTGATTTGCGATTCCTATTCAGATGTACAAAGCATTGCCTAAATGCGAATTGGGCATTTGGGAAGGGCAATTACCATCAACTCCGTATCAATGGTAACCATGTACCATTTTAAAAAATGCACCTGAAAATGCTTTTTTTAAAGTTCAAAAGTGCACTCACACACCCCTAGGGCATATGTGTGCTCTACCCGTGCACCATTATTTTTGGGTGCATCATGGAGGCATTTTTCCATAGCCATCCTTGGTTTCGCATTTCCAAAATAGTGATTACTAAAAAGTAAATCGCTATTTTGGAAATGCAAAACCGGCCCATTGTAACAAATGGCATGGGATTTCTTAATTGTGATTTCCTAATAGAGATTCCAACTTTGTAGGAATCGCTATTAGGAAATTGTATTTCCCAATAGTGATTCCTACTTTGTAGGAATCGCTTTTAGAAAATCAGTATTTTGATACATATCATGTTGCATTTCCTAAATAGAGATTTCGATGGAATCGCTATTGACGAAATGCAAAATTACATATATGTACATCTGGCCCAATATTCCCTACAACCATGTAATTTGAGTATTTTAGGGAATATTCCTTCTATCACAGCTATAATTCTATGAACAAAAATAAGAACACATAATGAAAATATTGCATTTCCTTGAACTTCAGTATGTACACTATGCCTTAACCCTTTAACTGCTGAAGCCTCCTACCTTGTGTAGAGCATTTTTTTCATCTACATGGCATTTGCCAGTTAAGCCTTCAAAACGTTTTTCAACAAAAAGTATCCATTCTAAATTTGCATCTATTTTTACAAGTTATGTTGCAGATTCTATTCCCCTTGGAGAACTGAGAAAAGAGCCCTATTATAGTAAAATTGAGTTTTTAGACAAATTATGAAAACGTGCATTGCAGAGTGTCTTGGTCTAACATTGGCATCAATGAAAGGGTTGCTATGCTAAGATCACCCTCTTCCTAGCTTTCAGAACCAGGTAAAGGTATAAAAAATGTACTTTTCTACAACTTTTTAATTTTTTGTGAGTGGTAGTAGATTTAGTCTATTGTTTATGATTTTGCCTTCTTCCGGTTTGTTGTGCAAACAGGTGTCAAACCCATGAGTGAACCCAGGAAGTGGTACTTTTCCAAAAAGAAGACATTTGGAATTCAATAAGGGGTTGTTTGAGTGGACTGCTCAAGTTTTTCCCAAACAAGTTAATAATTGAATTAAAAAAATAATGAAAATATGTGACATCTTTCTCATCTGTAAATGTTTGCCTTGACTGCAAATATATAAATGTAACAGACCTTCAGATGTGTGTGGCTGGAGAGATATGTAGTGTTTGTTGTTTTGTCAAAACATGCAATACCCAGAACAAAAAACATGTGTGGCAGATTATAGTGACTTTACAAACTATCCTTCAAGTCATACTGTAAAATCTAATAAATGAAATAAATGGATTCACAGGAAATATATTCATTGAAATGTACCTAAGATACTGAAGTAAGAAATAGTGGTTATTTGTACAACCCAGATCTTGGGTTACTCATATGCTTCAAATTCAGTTGAAAACTGTGCTCCTTCATATTGGCTTAGAAACCAAAAATGGAGAGGAACTCAGTTGCTAATAAAAGAAAAGTGCTCAACTAAAATGCGTGCCTGCACTTCTACCGATAAAAAACAGTAATTGACCTATGTGGCTGGTCCTCCTGTGAGAAGAAAGACTCTAGCAGTAGGGGTGTGCGCAATTTACATTGTTTGCTTTCACGTAATTAAGTGAAATAACCACAAAAATAGGTGTAACTGCATGAAATGCAAATCAGTTATTGTGTGCTATCTTTTTGCACAAAATGCGTCCTCACACCAACTTTGGTGTGAAGGCACATTGAACCAAAGCACTGTGAATAACAGTCTCCCAAATTATTTTGTTCTCATGTGTTTGCAGTACGTTTTTACCATGAGTAATAGTTTACCACAAATGGTGAATATTTATGCAAAGTGGCATAATAGCGTAGTTTCAAGAATTAAATCCAATGTGAAATTACCAAAATTACACAAATTATGCCAGCATAATTTCAAGTTTGCCCGGGCCTACCTAAAATGCAATGTAGACACGTCAAGCTTTCTACTTGAAAATGTATCATTTTTGATGAGATGGGTAGCCACAGTATTTGGTCTGGCTTAGCCACTACCCAGGGAAATCTACCAAACTTAGACATCTCTGTAAAGCAGACATCCAAAGTAGCCCTGCATGTAGGGCACTTGTTTATATCTCACAACAGCTTCATACTATAACTGCCTGCAAACATCAAACTTTTGTGAAAATGACATTCTCCTCACATTTATACAAGTGAAAGTTACAGAATTTAGAAGATCAACAAACTTTGTGGTATGCAGTTATAACACACTGCTTCCAATAAGAAAAGTAACCTAACTCTTTTGCTACACAAACTGCCTGAGACAGAAAAAAATCCAAAACTCAATATAGGCACTTCAAGTTTTCCTAGATAATTGACCCATTTTATCTATATTGGTAGCTTATGTATTTGGGCCAAGGGTCGAATGACACTGAGATAAACCTATTGGACCCAGACATTTCTAAAAACTAGATGCATGGGGTATCCATGGTAGCGTGACTTGCGTGGATCCCATTAAATTCTTTCACCTAGAATGGCCAGCAAACATCAAACTTTTCCCAAAATAATGCTTTTTTCCTGAATTTCTGATAATCCACAAAGGGCTAGATGTATGAAGATTGGTAATAGCAAAACTAAATAGCGATTTTTGGGAATCAGTATATGGTAATCACTATTACCAATGTACAAAAGTGATATCTGGCCCATTAGCGGTTCAAAGTGAGGCACAAAAGATCTACCTCATGATTAGTATTAAGCAGACCAGCATGTCTGTGATTGTTTTTTAAATAAAGCAATCATTTTTTAAATGCAGCCCATTTTTCTTCAATGAAAACAGTATATGTTTAAAAAACTGAAAAGTTTCATTTTTATTTTTTTAAATTAGGCAGTGGCCCATGGGAACACTGTCTGCCCTTAAAAGTATTTATTCAACCATTATTAAAGGAGATGGGGTCTTCAGGGAACCCCTTTTTTTATTTGCAAAGGGGTTAGCACTTCCTTTTAGTTGGTGGTAAAGTGTGGATATCTTGCGACCACATTTGGTCGCAAAACATTTGCACGTACTAATGAAAATCAGTATTTGAAAGGGACACACCAAACACACCCCTTCCAAATACTGATTTGCAAACCTAAATCGTGAATCAGTAACAGCTTACTGAATAGCAGTATGGGCTTTGTACACAAGAAAATGCATTTTGAAACATATAAGCCCAAAGTCTTACCATCCAGCACTCCCACATTTTCCACCTGTGTGGCTGGCAACTGCTGGACACTTGAACTGTCTGAAGTCAATATGATATCAGTGAGGTTTTCTCATGGTTACAGTTTTAGTAAATTCTTTGATGTGGTAGGTGTACACACATAAGGGCCGATGTTTTAATTGGGAGAAGAGTGGGAGTGCTGAGTGCTAAGATTTTGTCAACTGGCTAGAAGTGCTTAATCCCTGATGCAAGGATTGGGTGGCACTCAAACCATTCGTTATTTTTACAAAAATCTATCCCTTGCATGCAGTGGGCTTTCTGCTTCTCGTGGCAGATTACGGGTGTATCTTCCAATCTTACCCCAGGTTTAGACTTTATCGCTGGGATTAGTGGGCTTTCTGCACTAGGAGAGGTAGGTAGTGGTAACCCCCTAAATATGTCCCCCGGAGGCAGAACAAATGTTGAGGCCTTCAACTGTACTGTTTCGCACAAAGTCAGGATGCATTGCCCATCCAGTTTTTTAAAATAAATAATCCGTGGTGTACAGAGAGCTTTCTAATCCTCCAAAACCTGGATGGCATATTAAACTAATTCCCTTACTCTAGCTCTCTGAGAGGGCAAAAAGACTGGTGAGGACTTCCGGAGTGTGGTTGGGTCAGGCCCTATGCCAAATTGGGCTACCCGCACCCCTTTCTTTTTATGAACAAAATCCAGATGTCTAGTGAGTTTTTCAGATTGGGGTAATCCACTCACTCTGCCCTCTCAGGGAGGAGTGAAGATTGTTTTGGCCATTATGGGATAGAGGCATCGCCTGATATCAAGATGGCAGCCTATCTCATTTTTTCCAAAATGTAATTATTTTCTCATGCTAATGGGCTTTCCTCCCCCATGGAAGGGTGATTGGGGTTAAACAACCAAGTACCCTCATTGGGGCAGAAATACTGTTTTTTAATTGTTAGGGGGAGCACCTGCCCATATACATGGGACCGGTCCCCATCAAAATGAATACCTTGCGCCTAGTAGGTGAACCTCTACTTTGGTATAGTGGTCTTGTAGCAATCCCCAAGCAAGACTCTACTTGGGAGAGATACTATCAGGGACATTGTCCACTTTCCATTGTTACCTCTTCTTCATCAATCTGTGCCCAGAGGATTGAGTTATGTCCAACCAAATAAAGTGAAATCAGTTGGTGCCCAATTGTGCTGAGTGCATTCATTTTAATTCCATGATGTAAATTTACTGTTTGTGCTGATCTTCACAGAAAGATAAAAATAAGTTCAGGCTGCAGTGGAAGCTCTTCCCTAACATCCTGAAGTTACTTTCTATATACAAAATTATTCTGCTGCTTTTACAAGAATGATTTTCACCTGCTATGCATAGTGCAAGAAGTTCAGGTTCTCGTCAGAGGTAATGTGGAGGTTATGTACATCTCATCCTCCACAATGAAGCATATAATGTGACAGATGTAGGTGAAGAACCATCATTAGCCGCCAGTAAAGCTAGAAAAGTCTAATTTTCAGTGGGTAAATATGTGACTATTCCATTCAAATGTTCCTGAACGAAAATAATGAGGGCATCTTACCAACCTTTGAGCATGCCAATGGGACCACTTGGTTACCAGATTTATAACCATAAACCGTTAACCATAAATTATTTGTGTAACACAAAGGGGCATATTTATGAGAGGCATGTACCACTGTTGCTTCACTTTTAGTGGTGCAGTGGTGGGGTAAACATCTCAACCATATCTATGAGGCTACGCAAAGCCACTTTGCGTGGCTTTAAATGGTCTTATAGATATGGAGCAAGGCAGCAAAAATCGCTGTGTTGCCTTACTCTGCACCAGGGAGGTTTCAATGGCAAAAACCTTATGGCTTCCGAGGGGAGGTGCAACAAGGAGAAATATCTTCATTTCTCCTCATTTCCTCTTCTTTCTATGTGTACTGCATTTTGTGGCACACATAGAAAGAGGAAAAAAAACTTTTGGGATTGTTTTTGTGCAGGAAGGTACCCCTTTCTGCAAGAAAATAATCCGGCCGACATTATAGACACCTTGTATGGTGCAAGGGTGATTGTATTGGCACTAGGCAACTAAACTAGCACCACCACAGTTAGAAGGGACAGGAATGTCCCATAACCCATAAATACGGCTCATTCCTTCCGTTTCATTCTGACGCTGGCAGCACAACAATATGACTTTCTGTTCTGCCTTGCTCAAAATTCTGGTAAATTTGAACCTAAGCCTATAAAGGGTCCCATTGCAATTAAAATACATTAATCATTTGCTTTAATAATCCTACTAAATTATTATGATGCATGAAGAAATATTTTTTAAAAAGATGATTCAAAAACAGCTTCTTTACAATAGAACTTTCAAGTAATGGCCATGCTCACCTGGCAAATGTGCTTTTATTTGCATTAATTGGTGCAGTATTTTTGTTCGCCTTCCACACTTTTTCAATTTTTACCTTTATTCCTAAAAACACTAGCACCAGGAACAACATAATGTAGTTTATACTTAGGCTAACTTCATGAGTTAAATTTATTGAAGTTCCATTTATTCTCTCTTTGTAAAAGATTTTGGTTGCTGAATGACATTTCTTTCCAAAATATTTAAACAGTTGTGGGCATATTTATACTCTGTTTGCACCGAATTAGCGTCATTTTTATTTACTCTAATTCGGTGCAAAGCTAACTCCATATTTATACTTTGGTGCTAGACCCGTCTAGCGCCAAATTTATGGAGTTAAAGTCATTTTTGGGATGTGGAAACCTACCTTGCCTTAATGAGATGCAAGGTAGGCGTTCCCGTGCAAAAAATTGCTCTATAGCCTTATCGCAATATTCATACTCCTGTACAAAAATGGTACACAGGAGGGAGGAGGGGGTCAAAAAATGGGGCAAAGCTTACTTTGCCCCATTTTTCAACATCTGTGTCAGGGAAGGCTTTAGGGGACCTGTGGGCCTATTTCCATGTTGGAACACCATGGAATAAGCCCACAGGTGCTCTCCCCAGGCCCCAGGGACACCCCAACCCACACCAGAGGGACAGCGGAGGATGGGGGACCCCATCCCAGGTAAGTACAGGTAAGTATTTTATTTTATTTTTTAAAGTGCCATAGGAGGGCCTGAAATGGGCCCCCAGGTGCAATGGCCATGCCCAGAGAACCCTGGTCCCCCGTGATGGCCATTGGGGTTGTGGGCATGACTCGTGTCTTTTCTAAGTGGTATGGATGGTTTTGCATCAGAAAATGACTCTAGGCAGGTTAGAGTCATTTTTATTACTCTAACCTGCCTAACGTCATTTTTTAGTGCAAAACCCCCTTCTTCCATCCCGCAAGCCCCACTGGACTAACGTCATTTTTTTTTTTACACTAGCCTACCCTTTGCTCCGACTTGCATCATCCCATAAATATGGTGCCCGGATGGAGCACAGAAATGGTGCAAGCTGGTGCTAAACGTTTTGGTGCAAAACTGCGTTAGTACAGTTTTGCACCAAAAAGTATAAATCAGGGCCATAGTGTTAAAAGATGAAAATCCTATAGTTTGTCCTGTTTACTTGCAAATGTTGCCACGTTGTTCACCCTAAAATCGTAGCTGTGTACAAAGTGCTGTTCTCTGGAGATCTGATGGACGACTGTGCAACATAATGGCATAGACACATTTTTCACTTTACAAAAAGAAAATAAATAATTTGGCACTGTCTTTGACACTCACTGAATTTGGGAATGGGTTAAGTTGTTGTTTTCATTGATCCCATGCAACAGTTAAAACCATGTGTCTCGTGTGCTAAATGGTCCCGTAGCAAAGCATAGTTTGCTTTCCAGTCCTGCTTGCAGCTTTTCTTTTTGCATGTATCTTAGAGGGTCAAAGTGTTAGTCCCCTCGAGGCATTCGTTGTTGTGAGAATGGGTAGGTGACATTTCAGGCAGAAAAAAACAGAAATCTACCTTTTCAAGCTCTACGTTTCGGCAAAAATTAGGTTTAGGATTCACTCCACAGCTGGAGAAAAAGAAAGGACAGTTTGGCCTTCAATTTTTTGTAACATGAGCAGTGCTGCACGAAACTGACAAATAATGTCCCTCCACCCCATCTCTTCTAGATATTTTTCCCATACATGTAAAAACAGCTTTAGTAATGGCAGAAGTGGTAAACTACAGTCTCTTCTCTCATGGAGTCAAGTTAATTTAGGTACTGTGACATGGGGATGCTTTGGATTTGGCTTTAAATTATGTGACTAACCACCTTCCAAACAACATTTTAATTCGAAAATATCTCCATTGGAACTGAATACTAGTATTTGTCTTCCCCTCGGTCCGTATTTGAAAAGGCTGCAATTGTCCCAATTAGCAACCACTGAGTCAGCACCTTAGGCAACTCCAATAGTAATTAACATTGTCTCTGATTGCAATTACAATGGGGGTCGGACATTGATATCACCATCAGAAGACTGCAAAGCTCTGAAGAATGCGAATTGCATGCTACATTCACCTACATTTCATTGCTTGTTAGTTTCTCACTTCAATTGTGATGGTAGATGAGAATTCAGGGGAAAATTAGAATTGTCTCCTGGATTCACACTGATCTTTCTGCAAACTGAAGGCAAAAATATTCACATCCCCAGTTCTTTCAATCACATGTTGATGAGCCCATATTCACCAACCTTTATTTGATTTAACTGTCAGTCAGAACTTATGGAATTTATCTTTTTCCCTGCACATGAGCATTTATTTAATTGAACTATTAGTTGTATGAGCCTGTATACTGAGAGACATTTTTACCATTACTCAAGCAAAATCATGAAGACAGAGTGTGGCAAACCCAAACAACTCTGCAGAGGTGGCAGCTTGGTGAGTGCCACCCTACTGACATACGTCACCTACCTATGGTTTGGCGAGGACATGGAGATGTGCTGCTGGGTCTCTGAGGTAGGTGTAGTTCTACAGATTTCTGCACTCTTTTTTCATGGTCTCACCAGCAAGGCTTCTAGTCTTTGGTATATAAGTGGCAAGCAATGCAATGACAGTAGCCTAAGACCTGTGCAGCTCTGTAGCTTGCCACTTCTGTGTAAGCAGCCCGTAACAAGGTTTGATAGTGCTCTTGGAGATAAATATAAATATTGCATTTTAGGAATCATTGGGGCTACAGCGGTTTCAGAACACATTGAGATGCCTCAATTGGCCATGATTTGGAAATAATAATTATACAAGTCCTTCTTTTTATGGGGATGGATGCAGCACTTTACACTTTTTAGCATCTTTGTATGAGAACATGAAGGTCTGGATAAGATTTAGTTGTGGTGAAGTCACTGATGAAATCACGATTGGTCACTGGGTGCGGCAAGGTGGCATGCTCGCCCCTCTACTGTTTATATTGTACATTAACAAACTCAGTTCTCATCTATCCTCTGGTACCACTGATGTCCCAGTAGTAAACTGTGCTTCATTGCCAGTGCGCTTAGATGCTGACAATGCTTTGTTGATGGCCTGTACTGCAAAAGCACTGCATCTTCTGGTGTACTCTTTTGTACAATTCATTGCTGCCCATGATTTGTAAACCAATTTCTGCAATATATTATGGCATGCAGCACCAAGTGTACCAAGCTTCCAAGTCTTGCAATCGTCCCAAACATTTTACAAAGCATCAGCATGTTTTCTTATCTGGGGTCATTTTTAATGCCACTGGTTTATGGGCACTGAATATTACTCATTGTGGGATGAAGGTATCCAGGGCAGTTGGATCACTTCCCAGCCTCCCACAGCTATCTGGGGAAAGGACGCTTTCTCCACTATTACAAATATTTGCTACCCTATGTGTCCCTGTGGCAACTTATGGGGCTGAGATTTGCGGCATTGCAAATTGTGAAGCTATACAATTGCTTTTGCAGAATAGTTTTGTCAGTTCTTTTATCCTCTTCCCATTTTAGGTGTCACATAGAACTAGGCCTGAATTACCTGAGTGATCGAATTAGAACATGTCTACCTTTGCTGTGGTTTTATGGAGAACTGAGGAGGAACCTCGCACAAGTGACATCATTAATGACTGTCTTACATGTGACAAAGGTATTTCTATCCTGTGGACAGCTTACAGAACGAGAAATGACCAGCAGATTGGGGTAGCTCCTTCCTTAAGCCCTCCTTGAGTGTTAATTTAAATAGTAAGGATGGGCAAAAGTTATTATTTGACCAAGAATGATCCAATAGGCTGAACATAGAAAAGCTAAAGTTAACTGTGCAGGCTATTTGCATCTTAGACCTGACAGAACAGCAACTAAATAACTGTTCAGTATAAGTGGCAGCTGGAAATGGTGCCTACTTTTTCATTTCAGAGCAGATACAATTAAGTGTTTACTTTGTTTCCCATTGGGCTTCTAAAGGAATTTTGAAACTAGTCCCTGCCCTTGTGACAATAGGTCTGGCCAATTAATGTTGCACTTTACTTTTTCTGTGTTTTTTATAAAAAGTTCGCTGAACTGTTTTTAATTCTTTTCATGAAATCTCGTAATTTTAGGAAATGCGGCTAAGCCTTTTATTTCTTGCAACAACTGTCTGATGAGTTCGTTTTTATGTCAGTTCCTTTCTGTGAGCACTTTGAATAACTTTTTATCCTCCAATTATGTTTTATATTGCACATGCATGAGTTTTTATCATATTGTATTGCATTCTCATATGAAAGTTGAGCTATGTCAACTGAAACAGTATTGAAATCTCATTTCAGCTCAGTTTGTTTTTATTGTTGTTTGTGTGCACTTTTATGGCAGCCTTGGCACTCAAATAAAGTTATTCTGAATTACATAACCAATGTGTAAAGTCTGTGAATATCAAATGTTGTTTTGATGTGAGAAAGTGCCTCTTTTTGTGAAGTCACCCAGATTTTTGGAGGACTGACGTTGTTTTTCAACTCTGGGTGCTCTGACCCCCGGTACTAGGCAGCATTGGCTTCCTTCCAAATTGCATTTTTAACTTTACAGCAACGCCACAGCACATGGTGTAATGCACCATGACATAGAAAGTTAAATGTCACCTGTGGATTGCAGCACTTATTATGCCATTCACTAGGCCAACAAGAAAACCAAGGCTTCCGTCCTACACGTGTAGACTGACTCCTGCAACTTTTAAACCTACAGGCTAAGCTTCCGGGATATACCTTTTGAAAAGAGGGAAACAATACTTTTAAATATTAAATAAGTCACTCTTTAGTAGGCCTTTAAACCCACATGGCAAAGAGACTGGTATTTAAAAGAGGAAGATGTAATAAGTAAATTTTTCTACAGTGACTAGCCCCCAGAAACTATATTCACTGTAGCTGGTTCTATGAAGAAAAAAGTAATGCACAGTTGTGTAAATTCTGTATACTGCGTTTGTAAGAAGCTACAGAGAGGGTTTAACCACTGTTTTTAATATTTATTAAAAATCCAATTCAGTAGGGACGTTTTAGAAAGTTATACTTTCCCTGCTTTAATCCCTCACTGGCTAAGTAGCATTGGCCTGCCTGCAGCTCGCCTGATAGTCATGCTTTGATGATGCATAAAATACTGCTCCTATAATGGGGACAATGGCTTGAGCCTGGCAGAATGGCTCAAGAGAGGAATGTGGCCTTGCTTAACCCAAGCAGGGCAGTATAAGAGTGTCCAGGACCTTCACTTACTTACAGAGGACTGGACGGGAGAAATGAAATTCTATAGCTTAGTGAAAAGGGACGCCTAAGGGAGAGTGGTCTTTTGTTCCTATCACTGGTTTTCGATTCCAGCCTTTTGTTTTAGTAAAGGAGGGAGTTGGCCCCAGAACCAGCTAAGAGTGGTTGAGTGGGAGGTGGCTGCACATTACCGTTAACACACCCATAGGTTTGTCAAAAGCTCTCTCCGGAGGGGGGAAACATTCTGCCATGATGGAGTTTAATAAAATTAATTTACAGTGAAATAGTTTGCAGTGAAGCATACAGGATGTGCTGAAAAAGTGGGATGGTTTGAGAGAAAATGAGGGAAGGTGGGTTTCTTTTCTTCTTGTATTGAGTACAGAGGTAGAGAGACCAGACTCTAGGAAACCCCCACACACAAACTGCCCCCACAATTGAACATCAACTTTCTCTCTGTAATACAGAACCCCAACCCTCACAGTTTCATACTTACCTGCCTAGATCAAACACAAGTTCCCCCTTAACACTTGAAACAAAAAGGTGAAAGAAGAAACAACATAAATAAAGTTTTGAACAATGTATCAATTACATTCCTCATTAATAAAGCATATATTAATATTGTTATTTTTAAATGTAACCAAAATGATACATTTAAACATTTAGCTTCTGGTTTTCTGCTCCCTCACACATCTTAATTAAAGAACTATCTTGTGGCATTACTGACAACGCTTCCTTATTCCAGCACCTTCTATCATCCAGTTGGGCAACTGGCCTTTTATGCACAAGACCTTTCTTGGAACAGAAAATTGTGAACTACCTTTGGGCAAAATGCCTGGTAATCTTACCCTCTATTGGGCCTGCAAAACAGAATATGCTCCAGACCCCACATCTGGCATTTAGTAAAGTGTGCCCCTAAGTAAATCACTTGCCCTGCATTAGTCAATGATTGTTGTTGCCTTTGAGAACTGTTTACTTGAGCCAAATCTTGTTTTAGAATTTGTGTAGGAATCTGGGGTATGTGTCAACTTGTGGCCTGAGCTTGCAGCATCCGCATGACTCAGACTGGGTGTGGCCAGGTACAGCAGCCTTATGACTCAGACTGGGTGTGGTTGGGTGACTCAGACTGGATGTGGCCAGGTGCAGCAGCTATTTAAAGCCACACCAGTCTTGAGGTGATTGCTTGCTGTCAGAGATCTTCAGATGCAGAGTGGGATTCTCTGCTCCTCCATGCTTGTTTCGAGATTGTTTATTCCACAGCCCAGTGTCGTGGATGCCGATCTTATAAAGAAGGGATCAAGAAGATTAGCACCATAAAACGCTTAACGCACTGCACATGCTTGAAAGGCTTCTCATCTGTTACCTTTGATAGTTTATTGCCGGATGTTCAGACAGGCAGTGCACACTAGAAGGGTATGTTATCAGTGTCCTTGGTTACTTGAATGCTAGCTGTCTGCTGAATAATAGAGCTCATTTTTGTTAGCTTGCAATGACAGTACAGACTTGAGCGCATGTTGGACAACTGTTATTTTAACAATGTACTATGAACATGTTTGTTACAGCTGAGTTTTATGTAGCATTTTGTGATACCAGTCATTGCTTATGATAAAGAACAGTCATTGCTTGGCACACGCTAGTTTCAAAACGTGAATCAAAGGTCTGTTATTTCCGTGTTCAAATGTCATTGTGATGAAATAGTGATGACACCAATTACTCATGAAAGTGAGCTTTAGTATATTAACCCTATGCTCGCAAAGTGTTTAAAACACTGAACTGTGTTCTTTCTGATGCTAACATGCTGTGCTGATTAATTCCTGAATATTTTAGAAATCTAAATACTTAAGAATTGATTTTTATTCCGAACCGCCTGTTATATGTCTATGGTTTTGAGTGTGACTGTGTTTTAGAAAGTCTCATCAAGACCTGAGGAAGACGTACACTGAATTTCTGTAACACTTTTGGTAGGTCTTCCAGTGGGGCCACATTGACTTGGGACAAGGTGGGAATATTTGTAGAAAGTATAGAAGGCTAAACATTGTATCTGGTTGCGGGTTCCATACAGTTTCTTGAAAATCCCTAGAAACAGGGGAGAGCCATCAAAAGTGGGAAAGGGGACCCTGAAAGGTACATCTAGTTTGCGGGAATTTGCAAATAGTAGTTTTAGTATATTAGTTACCTAAAAAGTGTTATTTGACTAAATGTTTAATTCATCATAGGAGATATCTGCTTTTAGTAGACCACTGCTAACCATCCTGATCCTGCCAGGCGACGTCCGTGTTTCTCTCTCTCTCTCTCTCTCATCCATCCCTTTCCCCTGGAATATTCCTGTGCCGATCATGTACAAGAAAGTGGGAGGCACTCAACGTCTAGGTGGAGTTGGTAACAAGCAACTTTGGTCAGCATTGTGCCTCTGTGGAACGTATAGGTTAGTGATTGTTCCCCTCACCCAGTTGATACCCTTTAAAGAGACAATTTCTTGATAACACTGGATTTTTCTTGGGTTAAGGCTCTCTTACTAGTGCATCCATTACTTTCCCAATCAGAATTAGAACATTACCCGGCCATGGGCTAACTAGTTTGGACACATGAACATGTCCCCTCATACGTCCTGCTCTAGACCCAACAGTTTGCCCTTGCAAACATTATGTCCAGTGTCCTCACCCAGTATGTAATGAATTGAAGACCTCCCTCTCAACTACTCAGAACACTTTCTGGACCTGTAGCAGAACAGAAGATGTATGCTGTCTGTGCCCTGTGAGGAGACCAGAAGCACAGACCTGCTTCCACTTGTACCCAGAACTAAGAAGTGGACTCCAAGGGTTAATTGGCAGACCTCCTTGTGGCTACAAGGACATGCCAAGCTGCAAAATGCCTTTTTCCTGCAGTGAAAAGGGACTCAGTTATAACTGTAACTGGGCTTGACATTGCTGGCAGCCTCTACAAGAGTATGCCCTTGCCACCTAAGTGCTGTCCCTGAGATTCTGGAAGCCTTCAAAGTTTGTTTGTAATCCCCTTTTTTTCTTCAACGAAACAATAACTTGTTTATTAGTGCCAGCTACTGAAGCAGAAATACTGCAGTGTAGTTTTTTTAATCAAAATGCATAACCAAACTTTCTTTTTTTGATCACATGCCTATGACTTTCATGTTGCAAATATATCAGTTGTAATTACATCTTAGCAGCAAATGCTGAGCTCACAGATCTATGTTTATGCTTACATGGTGTATCAGGTTGAAATCATCTGTGATACCATTGCCACTCATTTAAATATGAAGGTTGTATTTGTTAAACATTTTCAAAATGGAGCATAACGTATGTTTTAAATTTAATTGCTGAACCGGATTAATCTACTCAAGAACTCCAGAGCAGAATAAAAAAAAAGAAGTTTCGTACTCCCTAATAAGCTGTAGTAAATCAAGTTTCATGTTTACTTTGCTATATGTCAATCCATGTACCTATTCTCAGTGGTGTCATAAGTGGAATCAAATAACCTAATTATGTGAATTACTATTGACAAAGACTATTATATTTCCCATAAGTCAAAAAAGATCTATCTATCTATCTATCTATCTATCTATCTATCTATCTATCTATCTATCTATCTATCTATCTATCTATCTATCTATCCATCTATCTATCTATACACACACACACACATAAATATTTATATATATATATGTATTCAAAAGGGTATGGAAAATGGCGTTTTGCAGATTGAGAAAGGCACTGTGGGGGTCATTCTGACCCCGGCGGTCAGAGACCGCCGGGGCCAGGGTCGGCGGGAGCACCGCCGACAGGCCGGCGGTGCCCCGCAGGGCATTCTGACCGCGGCGGTTCGGCCGCGGTCAGATGCGGAAAACCGGCGGTCTCCCGCCGGTTTTCCGCTGCCCTTGTGAATCCTCCATGGCGGCGGAGCGTGCTCCGCCGCCATGGGGATTCTGACACCCCCTACCGCCATCCTGTTCCTGGCGGGTCTCCCGCCAGGAATAGGATGGCGGTAGGGGGTGCCGCGGGGCCCCTGGGGGCCCCTGCAGTGCCCATGCCAGTGGCATGGGCACTGCAGGGGCCCCCGTAAGAGGGCCCCACTTTGTATTTCAGTGTCTGCTAAGCAGACACTGAAATACGCGACGGGTGCCACTGCACCAGTCGCACCTTCCCACTCCGCCGGCTCAATTCTGAGCCGGCGTCCTCGTGGGAAGGATGATTTGACCTGGGCTGGCGGGCGGCCTTTTGGCGGTCGCCCGCCAGCCCAGGGCAAATCCCAAAATACCCTCAGCGGTCTTTCGACCGCGGAGCGGTATTTTGGTGGGGGAAGTCTGGCGGGCAGCCTCCGCCGCCCGCCAGACTCAGAATCACCCCCTGTGTGCCAAAATGTGTCTGTTCTCCTAAGGCTGTAAAATATATACTGCTTTTTAGCTTACGCGAAGTGCCTGTCTTCTTTGGGACTGGAAGAAGGATTTGTTGGAGATATATATTCATATACATATGTATAAATATATATATATATACACACACACTCTAGTTTCTGTAGAAAGAGCTGTTTTTTACTTGCCTACATCTTTGGCGTCACCTGATGATGAATCGTCACAAAAATGTCCAAAAAAATCGTGAGCTGCTGTCTGGAAAGTTTTGGGGTGATTTATCAAGTGGGGTATAAGATAAATGGGGGGGGGACATTTAGAGCATTTCCAATGTTAATTTCCAAAGGAAAAATTGAACATCAATAGTGCCAAAACTACAGGAAGGAATTACACCAAATTTGGGTAGCTCTTGGTCCAGAAGGAGCCCTTCTTGTTATTTGGTGTAAATCTGTTCAGTAAAAATGAAAGAAAATCGAAATTTGTTTATAGAAGGACGTGAAGGATTTACGACCCCTCTCAATCTCGTGCTGAGATCTGATTGGCTGCCAACACTTCTACAAAGAAGTGTTGGCAGCCATGTTGGAACTCAGCTTGAGCTGAGTCCAAGACAAAAATGGAAAAAAAAGAAAAGGGGCCAGTGTACAGACACCTGACCCCTTAGCTCAGGTGGTGGGGTCCCTCAGGGCTAAAAAGCATTTTTTTCAAATATACGGAGGGAGTCACAGTGTAATGAAAAAAAAAAAAAAAAGCGTGGGCTCAAGTGCAAACATTTGTTTTAAACCCCTGGGTGGGAAAAGTCCTGGGTCATTGTTTATTACTAATAGAGGGCACCTGCTACCCCCATGCCATGGGGACCACCACCACCCTAAAGATAATTGTTTTATTTCCATGGAGGAGGCCTCTTTGCCAACCCTACTGCCTTGGAGACTGCCACCTCCCAGGGGCTTTAAATAATTATTAAACCAGGGGTCAAATTATGCACGGGGGGCTACGTGACCCCCCGCAGCCTCGGACACTACCACCTCCCTGAGCCTTAAACAATTAAAACGCTGGGGATCACCACCTCCCTGGGCACCTCAGAGAGCCACCGTTGGCCCTGGGGACCGCCACCCCCCAGGGCCGGCTCCTGCTGTTGTGTAGCCATTTTAGTTATAGCTCCATGCACGTTATTTTAGCACACTAGCCCACTGTGCACTTTAACCTAGATATATTTTATTCAGCTTCGCATTGTTATTTTTACAATAACCATTTTACCGTCTTGTTTTATTTTTCATCTATCTAACTGTTTTGCTTAGCCCAGCACTGTGTTCTCAAACAAGACATTCTTGATCACCCTGTGCTTCATTCAAGGCTACAGTTTGGTACATTGCCAGTGAACGTGGTAGAAGTTTAGTCTCCAACATTCGTAGAAAATACACATCCTTACATAGGGACATTTTCTCAGAACATCAGCTGTGTTATTATAAAAACACTTCCTAGTTAAGAGGGAGATTCCAGCCAGGGAACCACGACTGTATGCTGATTGCTGAATGCTTCACTACAGATGTTAACGCAGACTACAGGCCTTTGCTCAGGTATGAGGGTTGATGTCTCCCCGGGGGAACCTGAAAGGCAGAATTAGAGTTTAACATGATGTGCTCAGATTATGACTTAGATAGGAAATAATCCATCGATCATAGTGACAATATGATAGCTTCATTCTTATGCTTCACTCTTCTCGTCACCATTTTAATACTGTCATGTTGTGTCATCCTGGTTATTGCAGCTCACGCTTTGCTATCTAAGATGCAGTTGTTTTATTAAACCAATCATTAAAACATATACTGCTTTTGTTTGTCATTAATATATGAGACTGAATTGTAAATGAGAGAACCGGATGCGACCTGAGTGACCACGACTTCCCTGTCATGCGCTCGGCTGCCCAATCATCACTATCTCCTGGTAGAGATGAGGCACTGCTAGTTAGCCGGAGCAAAACCCGGATTTAGAGTGACAGCTGTCACCCACAGTGGGTCAGACTCAGTTTTCCACACTGTGGACGATCTTGCTGCTCAAAAGCCAGTAGTCTCATTAGAATAATGAGAGCCTGCGCGACATGGCGCTGACAACATTTGGTCAGGCTCTAATTTTCGGGTCCTCCAGGGTATCTCTGTCTCATTATATATCATGACACCTCAAAACCATATGAGGAGACGACCGTGGTGCTGAGGATTTTCACCACAGCTGCGTAGGTGATCCTACTAAAGCTGGAGGTTGTTCAAGCTTGAACTTTAAAAGGAAAACCCTATTTGGTGTGCCTTCTCTGAACTCATAGTGTTACTATCATGGCGAATCCACAACAGGTACAAAAAGCGGTTAACATGAGACAACCTTTAACTGCACATTTATTAGCAAATGGCCTAATGGCTCAGTGGGGTCCAGTCACATTTGTGGTGGATGCCCATGCAGCTGATAGAACAGAACTTTTTCACTCTTGGGTCACATTTCCAGCAGTTGATGGGAACATGAATACATTTCAACAATATACACCTGCAAATGCGCCTGGACAATACAGAGCATATGCATATTTAGAGATACTTCTATCTTATCAAGAACATAATAATTGGCTTGATGTCACCCTACCCCACACAATATTACCAGTAAGGTTAGGTCCACTAAGTAATCACGGTCCTACCTGGCCTTTATTGGCCACCTGTACACCACATCCTGTGGTTGCAAATTTAGCAACAGCTGAAGTTTGTCGTTTGTATATTGAATTAATAGCGATATATAGACGATTAGTACAATTTGTGATGCAAACACTAAATACAAACCCAGCACGTGCTGCTCCAGCACATCCACATGCAGAAACGCCAAGTATAAATCCTGCGACTGTACATTCCATTACGGGTAAAGTACCCACCAAACATGAGGAAACTCCCTTTTGGCTAGCACAGAAAATTAATACGCTGGAGGCAGTATTTCCCCATATGGGATCCCAGGATAAACATAGAATATTAACAATGTGCTTTCCTTTTGGGATGGTCCCTACAGTAAAAAACTGTAATACCTGGGGAACGGTATTTGCCGTGCTCTATACAACTGCACATGGAACACCAACACTTGCCAATTTACCAGAGGTGTTGAAACAAATTCAAGATGAATACGGGGCTGCCCGGTCCCTAGATTTGGGGATGCAATTGCTGGGCCACAGTATCTTCAATAATTTTAATTAACCTTAAAGGGGAAGTGGTCGCACTTGCAGTGCACAGGCGGCTCCGTGACGTTCCACAACAGGATCCGGAACAACAGCTGCCTAAAATAATAGCAGAGACCTATTCAAGTATTGGTCGAGATAACTTAGGGGCCAGACCACAGAAACCACAATTTCAGGGTAAATCGAACAAAGATATCCCCAAGCAAGCACCTGAGGGTAATAAGAAACGCTGGGATAAAAAGCAACAAACTCCTAAGAAAGAGAGGGGAGAATCTCCACATAAGGAGACCCCACAGAATAGGTATAATCTCAGAAACAGAGATAATATAAAAATCCTGATAGATATCAATATACTGATACATGCCAATCTCGTTCCTTTCAGGACTCAATGGAAAAAATAAAGGAGAGAGGTGGACCATCAGAGCGAAGAACAGAGTACGTGAAACCGAGACAGGAATCACAACGCTCTTCAGAGGTTTCTATTAAAAAGGAAGAGAAACCTGCCCAATAAAAAACACAATTTAAAAAGAAAAAAGTGGCAGCAGTCGCAGTCCGACATGCCACTCAGGAAGAGGGTCCTCTTGAGGAACAAGAATTGGGCTCTAGTTTTGCTAAACAGCGCAGCAGAGGTCACCATAGTTCGCTGAAATCTTCTAGAGCATCTGGAGGTGAAGGCAACTGATGACTTTATATAAGTAGAGACTGCGGACATGCGTGTCTCCATGCCTGATAGGGTGTTAAAAGTAATGTTGCAGTTAGAAGGAGACATTGAATGCACAATAGAAGCAATCTTTTGGGATCACGTAGTAAAAGTATATGATGTCTTGTTGGCCGAACAAGATTGGCCACCTGACTTTGTCCGTACCTGCTCATATGGAGAAGAAGTCATTAAGCCTTTCTTCTTGACCCTTGTTCCAGAGGAACTCGCTAAATCCTATTGTATTGAATGGGCTTTAGCACAAGCACCTGCATTTTACAGAAATCACATAGGATGGGATAAAGAATCCCCCTACCATGTAATTCCAATTAAAAGTGAACCTCAGCCACAATCGCAGTATCCAATAAAACATGAAGCAAAAGCACCAGTGAGGGAAATACTCACGCAATTAGAATACCAGGTTGTGACTGAACCCTGTGTCTCGCCAATGAGTAATCCATTATTCCCCATAGCTAAACCAGACTATTCATATAGAATAGTCTTAGACTACAGACATTTAAACTGTCATACACATACCTATGCTATCCAAAACTCGCATAGCACTGCATTAATGAGCAACATAGTGTGTAAAAAATACAGTACAACATTGGACATTTCCAATGGATCTTTCTGCCAGAATATAGCACCTGAGAGTAGAGACTTAACAAGTTTCAGTGCACTAGGCTCCCAGAAAAAATTCTGTTGTTTACCTTAGGGGTATAAGAACAGACCAGGACGGTTCGCAGCTCGGGTCACTGCTAATTTGCACAAGATTGACGCTGAAGCATTGTTAACGTATGTGACATTTAATGAAGGTGAGGCAGTCCAGATTCCACACTAATCGCTCTTGTACTCAGCGGCAGAACAACGCTTTCGTCCCACTGCTGTACAGATGGCTGTCATTAAAGAAAGGCCTCTTGCCCAAGGAAAATGCATTATTGTTGTTTCTCCAATCGCAGCCCTAGAGGCTGTTACAAAAGCTAGCGTTCCAAACGCAAAAGCATTACATCCACGTTGGATACAATGGGCTACGTCTCTGACAGCCACTGATGTAGACTACATTTTTGACCCAAATCTACAAAACAAGGAATTCTTACAATATGAAATAGAATACCCAGTTCCAGCAAATACATTGCCTATTGAACAATATCATAGAGTCATGTACACCGATGGCTCAGCACAACCTGCAGCTGGAACTAAACATCATTATTCTGCTGCTTGCGCAATCGTAAGTGGCTACATGGAGGGCGATACATTTTGTCCTCTACATACCTTTACACAAACCCTAGGGGATTGTACTGCATAATTGGCAGAGCTAAAAGCTCTGCTGATGGCACTGGAACACACGGATCCTGCACAGACTCTGCTGATTGCTTGTGATTCATATCATTGTGTCCAGTCCTTTAATGAATACCTGCATTATTGGCACCAGAATGGGATCTGAGATTCCTAAGGCAACACCATTAAACACAGGCTACCGTTGGGGAAAGTAGCTGACCTGAAAGAGACACTACCGAATGTCCATGTTGTACACACACTTGGACACCAGCGCGTTGGAATACATGTTGCTGGAAATACACTGGCTGTTGAAGCCACAAAGTCAGCAGTGGCTGTGGTCGTTGTAGCTGCAGTGACTTGTTTGAGTTCAAAACCGGATGCAGACATTTGGGCTGCTGTGACAGCTACGGCTCATGGTACGCCCTATCCTAAAGGATTTCCTAACAAGTATCACTATCAAATGGGATGTATGCTAAACGCAGAGGTTAAGATACCAGACGTAGGTGTACGAGACATCCCCAACAAAGACATAAGATCACAATTGATTAGAGCAGCACATGATGGGGTGGCATCTGCCCATGCTGGTGTGGCAGCTACAATTTCGATCTTGTAGGCCCGTTATTGGTGGCCAGGTCTCTACAAAGATACTAAGCAGTAGGTCCTTTGTTGTGACATCTGTCAACAAATTAAAGTTTTCACTGCCAAGTGCCCGCCGCAGACACCCCTCTTAATTTCAAACAAACCGTTACAATGTGTGTTCTTGGACCACTGTGGTCCCCTAACACCTGATAGTGCATACAAATATATTTTAGTCGCTGTTGATTCATGCTCCAGATTTTTATGGGTGTGGCCACAACACTCGACTGACACTCGGACTATTATTAACCCCTTCGCTGCCAGGCCTTTTCCCCCTCCTGTGCCAGGCCTTTTTTTGCCTATTTGGGGCAGTTCGCGCTTAGGCCCTCATAACTTTTTGTCCACATAAGCTAACCAAGCCAAATTTGCGTCCTTTTTTTCCAACATCCTAGGGATTCTAGAGGTACCCAGACTTTGTGGGTTCCCTTGAAGGAGGCCAAGAAATTGGCCAAAATACAGTGAAAATTTCGTTTTTTTAAAAAAAAATGGAAAAAGTGGCTGCAGAAGAAGGCTTGTGGATTTCCCCCTGAAAATGGCATCAACAAAGGGTTTGTAGTGCTAAACTCAGCAGCTTCTTAGCTTTCAGGAACAGGCAGACTTGAATCAGAAAACCCAATTTTTCAACACAATTTTGGCATTTTACTGGGGCATACCCCATTTTTGCAATTTTTTGTGCTTTCAGCCTCCTTCCAGTCAGTGACAGGAATGGGCATGAAACCAATGCTGGATCCCAGAAACCTAACCATTTCTGAAAAGTAGACAAAATTCTGAATTCAGCAAGGGGTCATTTGTGTAGATCCTACAAGGGTTTCCTACAGAAAATAACAGCTGAAAAAGAAAAATATTGAAATTGAGGTGAAAAAAACATCAATTTTTCTTTACGTTTTACTCTGTAACTTTTCCCTGCAATGTCAGATTATGGAAAGCAATATACCGTTACGTCTGCTGGACTCCTCTGGTTGCAGGGATATATAGGGCTTGTAGGTTCATCAAGAACCCGAGGAACCCAGAGCCAATAAATGAGCTGCACCCTGCAGTGCGTTTTCATTCTATACCGAGTATACAGCAATTCATTTGCTGAAATATAAAGAGTAAAAAATTGCTATCAAGAAAACCTTTGCATTTCCAAAAAGGGCACAAGATAAGGTGCTGAGGAGCAGTGGTTATTTGCACATCTCTGAATTCCGGGGTGACCATACAAGCATGTGAATTATAGGGAATTTCTCAAATAGATGTCTTTTTTACACACTCTCCTATATTTGGAAGGAAAAAATGTAGAGAAAGACAAGGGGCAATAGCACTTGTTTTGCTAATCTATGTTCCCCCAAGTCTCCCGATAAAAATGATACCTCACTTGTGTGGGTAGGCCTAGCGCCCGCGACAGGAAACGCCGCAAAGCGCAACGTGGACACATCCAAAATTTTGGGAGAAAACAGAGGTGTTTTTTTGCGAAGTGCCTACCTGTAGATTTTGGCCTCTAGCTCAGCCGGCATCTAGGGAAACCTACCAAACCTGTGCATTTCTGAAAACTAGAGACCTAGGGGAATCCAAGGAGGGGTGACTTGCGGGGCTCGGACCAGGTTCTGTTACCCAGAATCCTTTGCAAACCTCAAAATTTGGCTAAAAAAACAAGTTTTCCTCACATTTCGGTGACAGAAAGTTCTGGAATCTGAGAGGAGCCACAAATTTCCTTCCACCCAGCGTTCCCCCAAGTCTCCAGATAAAAATTATATCTCACTTGCGTGGGTAGGCCTAGCGCCGGCGACAGGAAACACCCCAAAGCGCAACGTGGACACATCCTAAATTTTGGGAAAAAACAGAGGTGTTTTTTGCGAAGTGCCTACCTGTAGATTTTGGCCTCTAGCTCAGCCGGCACCTAGGGAAACCTACCAAACCTGTGCATTTCTGAAAATTAGCGACCTAGGGGAATCCAAGGAGGGCTGACTTGCGGGGCTCGGACCAGGTTCTGTTACCAAGAATCCTTTGCAAACCTCAAAATTTGGCTAAAAAAACACATGTCCCTCACATTTCTGTGGCAGAAAGTTCTGGAATCTGAGAGGAGCTACAAATTTCCTTCCACCCAGCGTTCCCCCAAGTCTCCCGATAAAAATGATACCTCACTTGCGTGGGTAAGCCTAGCGCCGGCGACAGGAAACACCCCAAAGCGCAACGTGGACACATCCGAAATTTTGGAAAAAAACATAGGTGTTTTTTGCGAAGTGCCTACCTGTAGATTTTGGCCTCTAGCTCAGCCGGCACCTAGGGAAACCTACCAAACCTGTGCATTTCTGAAAACTAGAGACCGAGGGGAATCCAAGGAGGGCTGACTTGCGGGGCTTGGACCAGGTTCTGTTACCCAGAATCCTTTGCAAACCTCAAAATTTGGCTAAAAAAACACATGTCACTCACATTTCTGTGGCAGAAAGTTCTGGAATCTGAGAGGAGCTACAAATTTCCTTCCAGCCAGCGTTCCCCCAAGTCTCCCGATAAAAATGATACCTCACTTGCGTGGGTAGGCCTAGCGCCGGCGACAGGAATCACCCCAAAGCGCAACGTGGACACATCCTAAATTTTGGAAAAAAACAGAGGTGTTTTTTACGAAGTGCCTACCTGTAGATTTTGGCCTCTAGCTCAGCCGGCACCTAGGGAAACCTACCAAACCTGTGCATTTCTGAAAACTAGAGACCTAGGGGAATCCAAGAAGGGGTGACTTGCGGGGCTCGGACCAGGTTCTGTTACCCAGAATCCTTTGCAAACCTCAAAATTTGGCTAAAAAAACAAGTTTTCCTCACATTTCGGTGACAGAAAGTTCTGGAATCTGAGAGGAGCCACAAATTTCCTTCCACCCATCGTTCCCCCAAGTCTCCAGATAAAAATGATACCTCACTTGCGTGGGTAGGCATAGCGCCCGCGACAGGAAACGCCCCAAAACGCAACGTGGACACATCCTAAATTTAGGGAAAAAACAGAGGTGTTTTTTGCGAAGTGCCTACCTGTAGATTTTGGCCTCTAGCTCAGCCGGCACCTAGGGAAACCTACCAAACCTGTGCATTTCTGAAAACTAGAGACCTAGGGGAATCCAAGGAGGGGTGACTTGCGGGGCTCGGACCAGGTTCTGTTACCCAGAATCCTATGCAAACCTCAAAATTTGGCTAAAAAAACACATGTTCCTCACATTTCTGTGGCAGAAAGTTCTGGAATCTGAGAGGAGCTACAAATTTCCTTCCACCCAGCGTTCCCCCAAGTCTCCCGATAAAAATGATACCTCACTTGCATGGGTAGGCCTAGCGCCGGCGACAGGAAACAGCCCAAAGCGCAACGTGGACACATCCTAAATTTTGGAAAAAAACAGAGGTGTTTTTTGCGAAGTGCCTACCTGTAGATTTTGGACTCTAGCTCAGCCGGCACCTAGGGAAACCTACCAAACCTGTGCATTTCTGAAAACTAGAGACCTAGGGGAATCCAAGGAGGGGTGACTTGCGGGGCTCGGACCAGGTTCTGTTACCCAGAATCCTTTGCAAACCCCCAAAATTTGGCTAAAAAAACACATGTTCCTCACATTTCTGTGGCAGAAAGTTCTGGAATCTGAGAGGAGCTACAAATTTCCTTCCAGCCAGCGTTCCCCCAAGTCTCCCGATAAAAATGATACCTCACTTGCGTGGGTAGGCCTAGCGCCGGCGACAGGAAACAGCCCAAAGCGCAACGTGGACACATCCTAAATTTTGGAAAAAAACAGAGGTGTTTTTTGCGAAGTGCCTACCTGTAGATTTTGGCCTCTAGCTCAGCCGGCACCTAGGGAAACCTACCAAACCTGTGCATTTCTGAAAACTAGAGACCTAGGGAAATCCAAGGAGGGCTGACTTGCGGGGCTCGGACCAGGTTCTGTTACCCAGAATCCTTTGCAAACCTCAAAATTTGGCTAAAAAAACACATGTTCCTCACATTTCTGTGGCAGAAAGTTCTGGAATCTGAGAGGAGCTACAAATTTCCTTCCACCCAGCGTTCCCCCAAGTCTCCCGATAAAAATGATACCTCACTTGCGTGGGTAGGCCTAGCGCCGGCGACAGGAAACAGCCCAAAGCGCAACGTGGACACATCCTAAATTTTGGAAAAAAACAGAGGTGTTTTTTGCGAAGTGCCTACCTGTAGATTTTGGCCTCTAGCTCAGCCGGCACCTAGGGAAACCTACCAAACCTGTGCATTTCTGAAAACTAGAGCCCTAGGGGAATCCAAGGAGGGGTGACTTGCGGGGCTCGGACCAGGTTCTGTTACCCAGAATCCTTTGCAAACCTCAAAATTTGGCTAAAAAACACATATTCCTCACATTTCTGTGGCAGAAAGTTCTGGAATCTGAGAGGAGCTACAAATTTCCTTCCACCCAGCGTTCCCCCAAGTCTCCCGATAAAAATGATACCTCACTTGCGTGGGTAGGCCTAGCGCCGGCGACAGGAAACACCCCAAAGCGCACGTGGACACATCCTAAATTTTGGGAAAAAACAGAGGGGTTTTTTGAGAAGTGCCTACCTGTAGATTTTGGCCTCTAGCTCAGCCGGCAACTAGGGAAACCTACCAAACCTGTGCATTTCTGAAAACTAGAGACCTAGGGGAATCCAAGGAGGGGTGACTTGCGGGGCTCGGACCAGGTTCTGTTACCCAGAATCCTTTGCAAACCTCAAAATTTGGCTAAAAAAACAAGTTTTCCTCACATTTCGGTGACAGAAAGTTCTGGAATCTGAGAGGAGCCACAAATTTCCTTCCACCCAGCGTTCCCCCAAGTCTCCAGATAAAAATTATATCTCACTTGCGTGGGTAGGCCTAGCGCCGGCGACAGGAAACACCCCAAAGCGCAACGTGGACACATCCTAAATTTTGGGAAAAAACAGAGGTGTTTTTTGCGAAGTGCCTACCTGTAGATTTTGGCCTCTAGCTCAGCCGGCACCTAGGGAAACCTACCAAACCTGTGCATTTCTGAAAATTAGCGACCTAGGGGAATCCAAGGAGGGCTGACTTGCGGGGCTCGGACCAGGTTCTGTTACCAAGAATCCTTTGCAAACCTCAAAATTTGGCTAAAAAAACACATGTCCCTCACATTTCTGTGGCAGAAAGTTCTGGAATCTGAGAGGAGCTACAAATTTCCTTCCACCCAGCGTTCCCCCAAGTCTCCCGATAAAAATGATACCTCACTTGCGTGGGTAAGCCTAGCGCCGGCGACAGGAAACACCCCAAAGCGCAACGTGGACACATCCGAAATTTTGGAAAAAAACATAGGTGTTTTTTGCGAAGTGCCTACCTGTAGATTTTGGCCTCTAGCTCAGCCGGCACCTAGGGAAACCTACCAAACCTGTGCATTTCTGAAAACTAGAGACCGAGGGGAATCCAAGGAGGGCTGACTTGCGGGGCTCGGACCAGGTTCTGTTACCCAGAATCCTTTGCAAACCTCAAAATTTGGCTAAAAAAACACATGTCACTCACATTTCTGTGGCAGAAAGTTCTGGAATCTGAGAGGAGCTACAAATTTCCTTCCAGCCAGCGTTCCCCCAAGTCTCCCGATAAAAATGATACCTCACTTGCGTGGGTAGGCCTAGCGCCGGCGACAGGAATCACCCCAAAGCGCAACGTGGACACATCCTAAATTTTGGAAAAAAACAGAGGTGTTTTTTACGAAGTGCCTACCTGTAGATTTTGGCCTCTAGCTCAGCCGGCACCTAGGGAAACCTACCAAACCTGTGCATTTCTGAAAACTAGAGACCTAGGGGAATCCAAGAAGGGGTGACTTGTGGGGCTCGGACCAGGTTCTGTTACCCAGAATCCTTTGCAAACCTCAAAATTTGGCTAAAAAAACAAGTTTTCCTCACATTTCGGTGACAGAAAGTTCTGGAATCTGAGAGGAGCCACAAATTTCCTTCCACCCATCGTTCCCCCAAGTCTCCAGATAAAAATGATACCTCACTTGCGTGGGTAGGCATAGCGCCCGCGACAGGAAACGCCCCAAAACGCAACGTGGACACATCCTAAATTTAGGGAAAAAACAGAGGTGTTTTTTGCGAAGTGCCTACCTGTAGATTTTGGCCTCTAGCTCAGCCGGCACCTAGGGAAACCTACCAAACCTGTGCATTTCTGAAAACTAGAGACCTAGGGGAATCCAAGGAGGGCTGACTTGCGGGGCTCGGACCAGGTTCTGTTACCCAGAATCCTTTGCAAACCTCAAAATTTGGCTAAAAAAACACATGTCCCTCACATTTCTGTGGCAGAAAGTTCTGGAATCTGAGAGGAGCTACAAATTTCCTTCCACCCAGCGTTCCCCCAAGTCTCCCGATAAAAATGATACCTCACTTGCGTGGGTAGGCCTAGCGCCGGCGACAGGAAACACCCCAAAGCGCAACGTGGACACATCCTAAATTTTGGAAAAAAACAGAGGTGTTTTTTACGAAGTGCCTACCTGTAGATTTTGGCCTCTAGCTCAGCCGGCACCTAGGGAAACCTACCAAACCTGTGCATTTCTGAAAACTAGAGACCTAGGGGAATCCAAGAAGGGGTGACTTGCGGGGTTCGGACCAGGTTCTGTTACCCAGAATCCTTTGCAAACCTCAAAATTTGGCTAAAAAAACAAGTTTTCCTCACATTTCGGTGACAGAAAGTTCTGGAATCTGAGAGGAGCCACGAATTTCCTTCCACCCAGCGTTCCCCCAAGTCTCCAGATAAAAATGATACCTCACTTGCGTGGGTAGGCCTAGCGCCCGCGACAGGAAACGCCCCAAAACGCAACGTGGACACATCCTAAATTTAGGGAAAAAACAGAGGTGTTTTTTGCGAAGTGCCTACCTGTAGATTTTGGCTTCTAGCTCAGCCGGCACCTTGGGAAACCTACCAAACCTGTGCATTTCTGAAAACTAGAGACCTAGGGGAATCCAAGGAGGGGTGACTTGCGGGGCTCGGACCAGGTTCTGTTACCCAGAATCCATTGCAAACCTCAAAATTTGGCTAAAAAAACACATGTTCCTCACATTTCTGTGGCAGAAAGTTCTGGAATCTGAGAGAAGCTACAAATTTCCTTCCACCCAGCGTTCCCCCAAGTCTCCCGATAAAAATGATACCTCACTTGCGTGGGTAGGCCTAGCGCCGGCGACAGGAAACACCCCAAAGCGCAACGTGGACACATCCTAAATTTTGGAAAAAAACAGAGGTGTTTTTTACGAAGTGCCTACCTGTAGATTTTGGCCTCTAGCTCAGCCGGCACCTAGGGAAACCTACCAAACCTGTACATTTCTGAAAACTAGAGACCTAGGGGAATCCAAGAAGGGGTGACTTGCGGGGCTCGGACCAGGTTCTGTTACCCAGAATCCTTTGCAAACCTCAAAATTTGGCTAAAAAAACTAGTTTTCCTCACATTTCGGTGACAGAAAGTTCTTAAATCTGATAGGAGCCACGAATTTCCTTCCACCCAGTGTTCCCCCAAGTCTCCAGATAAAAATGATACCTCACTTGCGTAGGTAGGCCTAGCGCCCGCGACAGGAAACGCCCCAAAACGCAACGTGGACACATCCTAAATTTAGGGAAAAAACAGAGGTGTTTTTTGCAAAGTGCCTACCTGTAGATTTTGGCTTCTAGCTCAGCCGGCACCTTGGGAAACCTACCAAACCTGTGCATTTCTGAAAACTAGAGACCTAGGGGAATCCAAGGAGGGGTGACTTGCGGGGCTCGGACCAGGTTCTGTTACCCAGAATCCTTTGCAAACCTCAAAATTTGGCTAAAAAAACACATGTTCCTCACATTTCTGTGGCAGAAAGTTCTGGAATCTGAGAGGAGCTACAAATTTCCTTCCACCCAGCGTTCCCCCAAGTCTCCCGATAAAAATGATACCTCACTTGCGTGGGTAGGCCTAGCGCCGGCGACAGGAAACAGCCCAATAGCGCAACGTGGACACATCCTAAATTTTGGAAAAAAACAGAGGTGTTTTTTGTGAAGTGCCTACCTGTAGATTTTGGCCTCTAGCTCAGCCGGCACCTAGGGAAACCTACCAAACCTGTGCATTTCTGAAAACTAGAGACCTAGGGGAATCCAAGGAGGGCTGACTTGCGGGGCTGGGACCAGGTTCTGTTACCCAGAATCCTTTGCAAACCTCAAAATTTGGCTAAAAAAACACATGTTCCTCACATTTCTGTGGCAGAAAGTTCTGGAATCTGAGAGGAGCTACAAATTTCCTTCCACTCAGCGTTCCCCCAAGTCTCCTGATAAAAATGATACCTCACTTGCGTGGGTAGGCCTAGCGCCGGCGACAGGAAACAGCCCAAAGCGCAACGTGGACACATCCTAAATTTTGGAAAAAAACAGAGGTGTTTTTTGCGAAGTGCCTACCTGTAGATTTTGGCCTCTAGCTCAGCCGGCACCTAGGGAAACCTACCAAACCTGTGCATTTCTGAAAACTAGAGACCTAGGGGAATCCAAGGAGGGCTGACTTGCGGGGCTCGGACCAGGTTCTGTTACCCAGAATCCTTTGCAAACCTCAAAATTTGGCTAAAAAAACACATGTTCCATACATTTCTGTGGCAGAAAGTTCTGGAATCTGAGAGGAGCTACAAATTTCCTTCCACCCAGCGTTCCCCCAAGTCTCCCGATAAAAATGATACCTCACTTGCGTGGGTAGGCCTAGCGCCGGCGACAGGAAACACCCCAAAGCGCAACGTGGACACATCCTAAATTTTGGGAAAAAACAGAGGTGTTTTTTGCGAAGTGCCTACCTGTAGATTTTGGCCTCTAGCTCAGCCGGCACCTAGGGAAACCTACCAAACCTGTGCATTTCTGAAAACTAGAGACCTAGGGGAATCCAAGGAGGGATGACTTGCGGGGCTCGGACCAGGTTCTGTTACCCAGAATCCTTTGCAAACCTCAAAATTTGGCTAAAAAAACACATGTTCCTCACATTTCTGTGGCAGAAAGTTCTGGAATCTGAGAGGAGCTACAAATTTCCTTCCACCCAGCGTTCCCCCAAGTCTCCCGATAAAAATGATACCTCACTTGCGTGGGTAGGCCTAGCGCCGGCGACAGGAAACAGTCCAAAGCGCAACGTGGACACATCCTAAATTTTGGAAAAAAACAGAGGTGTTTTTTACGAAGTGCCTACCTGTAGATTTTGGCCTCTAGCTCAGCCGGCACCTAGGGAAACCTACCAAACCTGTGCATTTCTGAAAACTTGAGACCTAGGGGAATCCAAGAAGTGGTGACTTGCGGGGCTCGGACCAGGTTCTGTTACCCAGAATCCTTTGCAAACCTTAAAATTTGGCTAAAAAAACAAGTTTTCCTCACATTTCGGTGACAGAAAGTTCTGGAATCTGAGAGGAGCCACAAATTTCCTTCCACCCAGCGTTCCCCCAAGTCTCCAGATAAAAATGATACCTCACTTGCGTGGGTAGGCCTAGCGCCCGCGACAGGAAACGCCCCAAAACGCAACGTGGACACATCCTAAATTTAGGGAAAAAACAGAGGTGTTTTTTGCGAAGTGCCTACCTGTAGATTTTGGCCTCTAGCTCAGCCGGCACCTAGGGAAACCTATCAAACCTGTGCATTTCTGAAAACTAGAGACCTAGGGGAATCCAAGGAGGGCTGACTTGCAGGGCTCGGACCAGTTTCTGTTACCCAGAATCCTTTGCAAACCTCAAAATTAGGCTAAAAAAACACATGTCCCTCACATTTCTGTGGCAGAAAGTTCTGGAATCTGAGAGGAGCTACAAATTTCCTTCCACCCAGCGTTCCCCCAAGTCTCCCGATAAAAATGATACCTCACTTGCGTGGGTAGGCCTAGCGTCGGCGACAGGAAACACCCCAAAGCGCAACGTGGACACATCCTAAATTTTGGAAAAAAACAGAGGTGTTTTTTACGAAGTGCCTACCTGTAGATTTTGGCCTCTAGCTCAGCCGGCACCAAGGGAAACCTACCAAACCTGTGCATTTCTGAAAACTAGAGACCTAGGGGAATCCAAGAAGGGGTGACTTGCGGGGCTCGGACCAGGTTCTGTTACCCCGAATCCTTTGCAAACCTCAAAAGTTGGCTAAAAAAACAAGTTTTCCTTTACATTTCGGTGACAGAAAGTTCTGGAATCTGAGAGGAGCCACAAATTTCCTTCCACCCAGCGTTCCCCCAAGTCTCCAGATAAAAATGATACCTCACTTGCGTGGGTAGGCCTAGCGCCCGCGACAGGAAACGCCCCAAAACGCAACGTGGACACATCCTAAATTTAGGGAAAAAACAGAGGTGTTTTTTGCGAAGTGCCTACCTGTAGATTTTGGCCTCTAGCTCAGCCGGCACCTAGGGAAACCTACCAAACCTGTGCATTTCTGAAAACTAGAGACCTAGGGGAATCCAAGGAGGGCTGACTTGCGGGGCTCGGACCAGGTTCTGTTACCCAGAATCCTTTGCAAACCTCAAAATTTGGCTAAAAAAACACATGTCCCTCACATTTCTGTGGCAGAAAGTTCTGGAATCTGAGAGGAGCTACAAATTTCCTTCCACCCAGCGTTCCCCCAAGTCTCCCGATAAAAATGATACCTCACTTGCGTGGGTAGGCCTAGCGCCCGCGACAGGAAACGCCCCAAAACGCAACGTGGACACATCCCATTCTTTGAAAGAAAACAGTGCCTACCTGTGGATTTTGGCCTGTAGCTCACCTGGCACCTAGGTAAACCTACCAAACCTGTGCATTTCTGACAACTAGAGACCTAGGGGAATCCAAGATGGGGTGACTTGCGGGGCTCGGACCAGGTTCTGTTACCCAGAATCCTTTGCAAACCTCAAAATGTGCCAAAAAAAACACATGTTCCTCACATTTCTGTGGTAGAAAGTTCTGGAATCTGAGAGGAGCCAAAAATTTCCTTCCACCCAGCGTTCCCCCAAGTCTCCCGATAAAAATGATACCTCACTTGTGTGGGTGGGCCAGGTGCCTGCAACAGAATAAGGCCCAAAACCTGAAGGGATAGAAGGGATAGTTGGGGGAGCCACGCAAGCCACACCTCCCTGGACTCCTTGGGGTGCCTATTTTTAAAAAAATTCTGGGTTTTGTAGGTTTCCCTACATGACAGTCGCACCCTGGACCAAAAACATAGGTGGGCCCTCCCCCCCCAAACACAGGCATTTTTGGAATATATCACTTTGATGTGTGCACATACGTCCGTGATGTGCCAAACACTAAAATTGTGAAAAGAAACACACTTGGGTTATGTGAAGAAGACCCCTCACCCACCAACCAAGTTGGTGGCATGCTTCATCATCGGGGTCCCACCCGAGGCACCTAGCGTGTCACAGGTGTGCTGCGACGCCTGATTACAGCGGAGCAGGTTTTGTCTTTTCTTACAACACATACTGGTTGGATTTGGCACGAGGGTGAGTGATGGTTCAGTGGATCAAATTTTATTAACAAGAGATTTCACAAAAATGAAATGCACTGCTAATAACTGAAAGGCAAAAAACTGAACCAATGACTCACAGCTCGTGAGCTGTAAAGCCGCGACAAGGCACCAACCGCTTTACAGGCCATTCACACACCTTTCATACATGACACGCACAAGACCATTCACACCGCCAGCCACGGGCCCAGCACATTACAACACTCACATCGACAGACCGCGCCACTCAAGGGCCCATCACTTACATACGCCCACATGCCTGAAACAAGAATCACACCAGCTGATGGGAGTGTGGACTGCCGTTCGGCTGGCACCACCAGCCAAGCTCCACCCCACGCACACCGCCAGCCAAGCGCCACCCCAAGCACACCGCCAGCCAAGCGCCACCCCACGCACACCGCCAGCCAAGCGCCACCCCACGCACACCGCCAGCCAAGCGCCACCCCACGCACACCGCAAGCCAAGCGCCACCCCACGCACACCGCAATCACTTTTTTTTATTTATAAACAACAAAGAAACTACTAATTATAAAATAAGCACAAAACTACAAACACAAAAGCTCTAACTAAATACACAACAGATGCCAACCGTGAAACATATGAAAATTTAAAACAGACAGCTTACGCTCAAGGTATTTCCCAGAATTTTTTTTGGGTATGGTAACTTCTGTAACAGGCGGGAACACACAGCCCAGGCTTTGAAGGGCATTCGGGGCAGTACATCCGGCTCCCTCTCCGGATTAATCTCCGGGCACATACTCTACATTTCTTTGTGGGCATGTCTTTTTTGGGAGTGGGAGGAATGTGATCTGGAAAGTGCCGATCTTTCAATCTAGCCACATCCTCCACCACTTCTACTCTAGGAACTCTTGCCGGTTCCACCACAATAAGGCTTTCTATCACCGACTCCTGAAATTTAACAAATGTCATCCTTGACTCGGGTGAACAATCCTTGTATACAATAAAGGCATTAAAAGTTGCCAAATGAAATAAATGTAGGGCCAACTTTTTATACCACACATATGACTTACGAAGAGCAGTGTAAGGTTCTAACCTCTGATCTACTCTATCAACACCACCCATGTGCCTATTGTAGTCCAAAATGCACGCAGGTTTGCGCACTTCCGCAACCTGACCCCAAACAGCCACAGGGGAAGTACTCTCATCATGGATGGTCGATAGCATGTACACATCCCTCCTGTCTGAAAATTTCAGAGCTAGCAGCTCATTATTCCGCAAGGCACTGCACTGTCCCCTCTCAAGTTTTTTACAGACAAGCTCCCTTGGATAGCCTTTCCGGTTAGAACGGATTGTGCCACAAGCAACAGTGTCCACCCTAAACAACTCCTAGAACAACTGCACTCCAGTGTAGAAATTATCTACGTACAAATGGTGACCTTTGTTAAACAGCCGTCTAGCAAGTTCCCACACAATTTTTTTGCTAACTCCAAAAGTGGCCGGACAACCAGGAGGGTCAATACTGGAATCCCTACCAGTGTAGACCCGGAAATTATACACATATCCTGTACTGCTTTCTGACAGCAGATACAATTTAATCCCATACCGTGCCCTCTTACTAGGAATGTACTGCTTAAAAACTAAACGCCCCTTGAAAAGGACCAAAGACTCGTCCACACTTATCTCTTTGCCTGGGACATAGACCTCTGAAAACCGATCCACAAAATGATCAAGGACAGGCCTAATCTTAAAAAGGCGGTCACAATCAGGGTGATCTCGTGGCAAGGCTAAAGCATTGTCTACAAAATGCAGCATACGAAGAAGAAGCAAATACCGATTACGTGTCATAGTTGCAGGAAATATAGCAGTTGCCATCAAGGGACTAGTAGACCAATAAGAAGCCAGTGACGGCTTCCTGATCAACCCCATCAAAAAAGACAAACCTAAAAACCTTTTCATCTCTTCCAGATATGTGGGAACCCAATGAGTAGCTCTAGACTGAGGCTTAAGTCTGGCAGCGTTGGCCCGCAAATATTGCTCTGCATACACATTTGTCTGCTCCACAATCTCTTCCAAAAATACATCGTCCATAAACAAGTGAAAGAAATGGACAGGCAGAAAGTTTTCCGTATTAACTCTACACCCTGGGAGACCAGTAAATGCAGGTAACTGTGGCTGCTCCATGTTTGGGGCAACCCAGGTGTCAGGTCTTCCAATGGGAAACCCTGCAGCCCCAGGCTGCTGCACTCTTGGCACATCAATGTCCTCCTCTAACACAGGCCCTTCATCTGCACTGAGAGTAGCTTCCTCATCAGAAGAATACTCTCGGACAGAAAACTCACTTCCAGAATCTCCTGCTTCCTCCTCTGCCTCAGATGCAGAGTCAGTGTCGTAATCATGGTCTGAAGACGACTCAAAGAGCATGCGAACAACCTGCTGAGCGGTCACTTTGCACCTAGCCATGATCCTAACAACAAATGGATTGCCAACAACAACTAGCACTAAAATAAGTAATAAACAAAGTGTAGCTTTATCACAAAGAGTTATGTACTACAAAAAACTATACCACACAGTTGCCTGAAATAGCTACTCACCAAGCAACTACTCTGCAATCACCAATGATATCCCACTAAAAAGAAAAAAGAAAAAAGCAATTTAGACATATGACAACACAAACACCACTGTGCTCAAATCTAAGGACAATGTCAAACACACAATACTGCATTTAGTACACCACCTACAAACATGTCAACAATACTCCTTTGGAGTAAATTGCGTTCACTTACCTAAAACATGCAACTATGCAAACCACAGGACAACTACTGCCAAAACCGCAAAGATCCACAGCAAAGGAAGCAAAAGCGTTGAACTAGAAGAAAAAGAAGAAATAAATTGTTATAATCACAAATACAAATACTTTGCCAGTTGACAAACACCCCACCACCAAGAACTAAGAAGTTGTCCCTGGTACCTAAGTGGATCCTGCCCCCCTCGGGGTAGATGGGCTTAAAAGAATTGGCCAATCTGACCCCAAGGGGGGCAGAAATGGGCAACACCTCTGTGCCCCCTTTCAGGGGGCGACCCTTCCCCAAGGGGGCACCCCCAGCACAACACAAAACAAAAAAATCCCTGCCGTATTGGTGGTCTCTGCCCTCCTTGGGGGCAGATGGCCCTACAAAATTACGGGCAAAGATGGGCAATACAAATTTTCCCCACCTTGGGCGGCGACCGTTGCCCAAGGGGTGCCCCCAAACACACACCAAACACAATCCGTGACAGCTAGTGTGCTTCCACCCCCCCCCCCCCGGGGCCAGATCGTCCAAAAAATGGCTGGTCTGCCATCGGGGGGGGCCGAAACAGAAAAAAAAAGCTCCCCAGGGGAGCGACCCTTGCCACAGGAGTTGCCCCCAAAATAAACAATAAAAACAAAATCCCTGGTGTCTAGTGGTTTTCGCCCCCCCCCCCGGGGGCAGATCAGCCCAAAAATCGGGGGGGGGGCAAAATACAAATAAAAATTGCCCCGGGGGGGGCGACCCTTGCCCAAGGGGTCGCCCCCAAAAACACACATAAACAAAGATATCCCTGGTGTCTAGTGGTTTTCGCCCCCCCCTGGGGGCAGATCCGCCAAAAAATCAGCAGATCTGCCCCCAGGGGGGGCGAAATACAAATAAAAATTGCCCCCGGGGGGGGCGCAACCCTTGCCCAAGGGGTCGCCCCCAAAAACACACATAAACAAAGATATCCCTGGTGTCTAGTGGTTTTCGCCCCCCCCTGGGGGCAGATCCGCCAAAAAAACGGCGGATCTGCCCCCAGGGGGGGGCGAAATACAAATAAAAATTGCCCCCGGGGGGGGCGACCCTTGCCCAAGGGGTCACCCCCAAAAACAAACATAAAAAAAGATATCCCTGGTGTCTAGTGGTTTTCGCCCCCCCCGGGGCAGATCCGCAGAAAAATCGGCGGATCTGCCCCCAGGGGGGGGCGAAATACAAATAAAAATTGCCCCCGGGGGGGGGGCGACCCTTGCCCAAGGGGTCGCCCCCAAAAACACACATAAAAAAAGATATCCCTGGTGTCTAGTGGTTTTCGCCCCCCCCCCCCTTGGGGCAGATCCGCCGAAAAAACGGCCAATCTGCCCCCAGGGGGGGCGAAATACAAATAAAAATTGCCCCCGGGGGGGCGACCCTTGCCCAAGGGGTCGCCCCCAAAAACAAACATATAAAAGGTATCCCTGGTGTCTAGTGGTTTTAGCCCCCCCCGGGGGCAGATCCGCCGAAAAATCGGCGGATCTGCCCCCAGGGGGGGCGAAATACAAATAAAAATTGCCCCCGGGGGGGGGGGGCGACCCTTGCCCAAGGGGTCGCCCCCAAAAACACACATAAAAAAAGATATCCCTCATGTCTAGTGGTTTTCGCCCCCCCCCCTGGGGACAGATCCGCCAAAAAAACGGCCAATCTGCCCCCAGGGGGGGCGAAATACAAATAAAAATTGCCCCCGGGGGGGGGCGATCCTTGCCCAAGGGGTCGCCCCCAAAAACAAACATAAAAAAATATATCCCTGGTGTCTAGTGGTTTTCGCCCCCCCCTGGGGGCAGATCCACCGAAAAATCGGCGGATCTGCCCCCGGGGGGGGGCGAAATCCAAATAAAAATTGCCCCCGGGGGGGGGCGACCCTTGCCCAAGGGGTCGCCCCCAAATTTAGGCACAAAGAAAATCCCTGGTGGCTAGTGGAGATTCCTGCTCCACGATCGCGGGCCCTGCCCGCGATCGTGGAGCAGGAATCTTGAGAAAACAGACACAGGGGGAAAGGAAAAACCCTTTCCTTTCCCACCGTGTCTGTTTTCTCAAACCCCCCGCCCCCCAAAAACGGAGAGGACTCACCTTTGAGCTCCTGCTCCGAAGACGCGCTGGAAGCAAATGGCTTCCAGCGCGCCGGCAACACTAGATGACGTCAGCGCGCTGCGCGCGCGCTGACGTCATCGGATTGCCGTGGGGGGGGGCGGGGGTGGAAGGGGAAGGTCTTCCCCTTCCATCCCCGCCTGGGGGGGGAAGGGGGGTGCACGGGGGGGCGCGCTAGCGCGCCCCCAAGTTCCCCTGTGCCTAGGACGAGATGATCTCGTCCAAGGCACAGGGGAACAGTAGCCTTGGTATAGATCATCTCGTCCAAGGCACAGAAGCGGTTAAAGATTTGCGAGTCTTTATCCGTACACATGCAGTTGCGGCTTTCCATTCGGACCAGGGCCCTGCTTTTGCCTCAAGGGCATTCAGGGATGCCATGGCTTCATTGGGGGTCCAACTCCAGTACTCGTCTCCATTTCTTCCTGAGGGAAATAGTGTTGTGGAGCGATTAAACTGTGATTTAAAGCAATCCTTAACAGCCAGAGTTCTAGGTACGGGTCGTAGTTGGCTTAACCCCCTGCATGGAGTCCAGAGAGCACTAAATAATCTGCCTAGAAGGTCCCTGGGGGGTCATATTTCATATGAGTGCCTGTTCAGAACTCGAACGTATGTTCCGGATCTTGATGGTCCTGGCGTTGAGGCAGCAGAAACACCTTTTGACATAAATGAACGTGCCACTGTCTTACAGGAATTGCAACAGTTCTGTGATGATAATTCTTCTAACAATGCCACCTCCACAGGATTAAAGGAGGTGCCTGTAACATCTCCCGGCTGGATTCCCAGAGTTGGGGATCTTGTACGTGAGAAAGTCACTGTGAAAAAGTAATTTGGCCCTTCTTATCGAGCACCAGTGCCTATACTAGGGATACACAGTACCAGAACTGTTATTCTACCACCGTAAGCGGATGCCAAAGATAATCGTTTTATCTCCATTGACAATGTCAAACTACACCATGTGGCCAATCCTGCACAGCCGACCAATAGGAACTTCCAGTAGTTCCCGAGTCCCTCTCTCTACTGGCGAAGATTTTCCTCTACAAGTTGTTTACACCAACACCGATACCTCTCCGAGCTTTGGGATGGTGGAAGATGATCTTGCATTAGTTCAACTAATTTAGAAACATTTGACCAAGTCAACTCGACTCCAACACAAACGGATGTGCTATCTATAGTGTGCCACCACAGGAAACACCAACTCCACCACTGACAACCGCTCTGCTATTTGCACTAACTGCCTCTGGTTATTTTGCCGACTTCAACAATGATTTCTCAGACTCATTTGCCTCTTTGACAGCTGATTTGTCAAATACACGTAAGCTAACAAATTGGCTTAAAGAAACATATTTTATTTTTCCATGGAACTATCTATGGCTCTCTCTGACTGTCCTAGCCTTTCTACTTTGGATTGGTTTTGTCATTACCTTTTTCTTATTAATACATGGTCATTTTCTTCCTGAAAGATCAACAGTTGAACTGGTGGAGAAGGTTTTGAAACCACATTTTTCATCACATAAAGTCCAAAGAGACTTATCCTTTGTGAACATTTCCGCAGTGCCAATTCCTGATGGGATTGTTTATGACAAAGTAATGTTTGATATATATGGTCCCATGGAAGTTATTCAAATACTGTATGTGTTCAAATTATCAATGAATGATATAGCAATACCAGGCATTGTTTCTGATGATTGGGATGTGAAAACAGTTGAGTCTATGAAGACTGAATTGCAATATTATACTGTCCTTGAAAACGAAGATGTTTACCAATTTAAAGAAAATTATGATGATATGTTTTGCTATAATTATTATGGGTACCATTTCATACATAGACCGAGCAGTCCCAAAACTGTTTTTAATTACACGCAATGGGAACATTGCCCGACTCCACCACAAGGGAGTTCCAAAACATATTCTGAAAAGTTTGCATATTTTTCTGGGCACAATCAAAAGTATGCTGAGTCATATTATTTTAAAGTACCACCTATTGAGGATATACATATGTTATTGATGAATACGAAATTTATATATTTGGCATCCTCTGTTTCCCAGTTATCAATAGAAGGCTATGAATATTGGCTTAAATCAATTGATCTGAAAAGCGTGTGGGGAACAAAAAATTGGCAAATTAAGGGAAAGGAAACATTGTTTAGAGCATGCCTTATTCCTGTACAAATGATCTTTTTAAACTAAACGGTACAACAGACAAGTTGTTTAGGCTTAGCTAAAATTAGGGAATTAAACATGTCCAGTTTACCTGCCCCTGCAAAGTTTTATAAATAGCAACTGAAAATGAGCTCGATGAGTGGGTCCAGAATGGTACATTTAATGCTTCACTGGCACGTGCTGGCGGGTGGTTATTGTGGCCAATAGATACCAATGAGTGTCATCAATGTTTTATTAACTCCTTGGTGGGGTTTAGGACGAGTAGGCCAGACCCTCGCTATATATCATCAGAGCATGTGGGTATAATTACAACATATAGTATGGGAAAATTATGCCATCAGTTGCTAAAATCATCCTCACTAGACGCGGTTAGAGAACACCTCAGTCTCCTGTCTAACTCCACTGACTTACAAGATTTCTTGTCAGGCCCCAGAATATCACGTAGGAAGCGTTTCTTATATGCAATATATAATGAGATTTGGAAACTTTCCCAACAAGATGCTGCTGCCCATTTCATGCAAATAGATCAGGAAAATCTAAAAAAGGCATTAGCTGTTGCATATAATGGGATGAACACCTTGTCCGACCCGATATATACCATAAATAATATTGTCTCTTCTGCTATAGACATTATACAATCAGATATTTCTTCTTTACACCATGGACAAAGTCAGATCGGGTCCATTATGCAGTTGGGTTGGACACTTCAGACATTGAAGGCGGGTAGTGTCCCATGGCAGCACGTCAGTGCAAGGGAGATATTTTCTTCTTTTAATTTAATGCGACAACAACAGCTAATGGCTAAGAAGGAAGTGATTTATGTCATGCTTAACATGGAGAAATGTGAAAAGTTGCCTTTTACTGTGGCCGCAATACCATCTGCTGAGTGGTTAATACATGGGGTCATTAATCTGCCTATTTCTACACTACAATTCACTTCCTGTTTAAAACACATTCCGGAAGGCAGATATGAAAACCTGGGAGATAGTTACATTCATGAAGTGTGGGAGCTTCCCTTCTGGTACAAATGCTTCAGTGGCATGAAAGAAGTCTTTCTTAGCGGTAGTGAATGCAAGACTTCAGTCAGCCATCCAATGGTTTGTAAACAGCTGTCCTTGCATGGGGCATGTAACGCCTCAGCTGCAAACTTGCCTTGTTATCTGAAGGGAGTCCCAGTCCCCTTCATTAGACCTACGTTCCAGGTGCTTTCAAACGGCAGCTATGTCCTCCTCAATAGTGAAGGCTGTTGTGGCATTCTAGTCGGAATAGTTTACGTTGTTTCGGTCTCTAAGGTTGTTACATGCTGCGGGAAGGTACTGTTTCCCCCCGCTAAATTTGAGGAGGTAGCTGATATTTGACCTCACATTGCTACTTCAAACATGAATTTCGACACGTTAAGTAGACTCAAGGCTTTATTGTTTCAAAAGCATGTGGCCCTTACATCTGCGCGCGAGACCTAAGCATTTCAAGTGGCAAGGTCATCAGCAGAAATACTGTCCCTGTTAAATCTGAACTTTCCGACAAGGGGAGGGTGTTTTGTAGCCATTTTAGTTATAGGTCCATGTACGTTATTTTAACACACTAGGCCGCTGTGCACTTTAACCTAGATATATTTTATTTGGCTTTGCATTGTTATTTTTACAATAACAATTTTACGGTCTTGTTTTATTTTTCATCTATCTAACTGTTTTGCTTAGCCCAGAACTGTGTTCTCAAACAAGACATTCTTGATCACCCTGTGCTCCATTCAAGGCTACAGTTTGGTACATTGCCGGTGAACGTGGTAGAAGTTTTGTCTCCAACATTAGTAGAAAATACACATTCTTACGTAGGGACATTTTCTTAGACCATCAGTTGTGTCATTATAAAAACACTTCCTAGTCCCATTATACGTTAATAGGGAGATTCCAGCCAAGGAAACACGACTGTAGGCTGATTGCTGAATGCTTTGCTACAGATGCTAACGCAGTCTAAAGGCCTTTGCTCAGGTATGAGGCTTGATGTCTCCCCAGGGGAACCTGAAAGGCAGAATTAGACCTCAACATGATGTGCTCAGATTATGACTTAGATAGGAAATAATCCATCGATCATAGTGACAATAAGATAGCGTTATTCTTATGCTTCATTCTTCTCGTCACCATTTTAATACTGTCATGTTGTGTCGTCCTGGTTATTGCAGCTCACGCTTTGCTATCTAAGATGCAGTTGTTCTATTAAGCCAATCATTAAAACATATACTGCTTCTGTTTGTCATTTATGAGACTGAATTGTAAATGACAGAACAGGATGCGACCTGAGTGACCACGACTTCCCTGAGAAACCTAATATGTCATGCGCTGGGCTGCCCAATCATCACTATCCCCTGGTAGAGATGAGGCACTGCTAGTTAGCCGGAGCAAAACCCAGATTTAGAGCTACGGGTGTCACCCAAAGTGGGTCAGACTCAGTCTCCCACACCGTGGACGATCTTGCTGCTCAAAATCCAGTAGTCTCATTAGAATAATGAGAGCCTACGCAACACTGCTATGTCCTGGGGTGCCCACCCCGGGACATAGCTATTTGCTCTGGCTTGGCTGAAGCTTTGACATCTGAAGTCAACTGACAGCAAACACTCTGCTTTCAGACAGTGGGACCTGTCAAACAGGTCCCCCTGTCAGAAAGCAGAGTTTTTGTCTGTCTTCCCTGCATGCAAGCAGTGGGACTGCAGGGGAGGGCTTGAGGCTCCCCCTCCGGCCCCAGATAGCCCATAAAGGCCTAATGTTGGAAAATGGGTTATTGGTAAGGGCAGGTAGGTACCTACACCTAGCAACAAGCCACTAACCTCCACCTAGGTACAGTTAGGTCTCAGTAAATTAATCCCAGCTCAACCCTTGGTAGCTTGGCAACGAGCGTCAAGGCTTAACTTAGGAGACAGTGTGTAAAGCATTCAAATATCACAAAACAGTAATTAAATAAAACACAGGAAACAGTTTAAAAATCCAAAACCAATTTATAAAAATAGCTTATATTTTTATCTTTAAAATGACACAAAAACGAATAAAATTGGTTCAGGGGAACCGGAGATATGATTTTTTAAAGTATTATTATTTTTCTAGCGCTTAGAAACAAAAAGCGCCAATCGGGTCATCTGGTTGCACCAGGACCGGGACAAAGTCAAAGTTTCAGGCCGACCGCGATGGAGCCCTGCTCGGCTACAAGTCGCGGGAGGCCTCGGTTAAAAAGTTACCTTCTGACTTAGTCTTTATTTTTAAGTTTTTCTTCACCGGGACGAACCTGCCAGTTGAATCCGACCTCCTGGAGCTCTTGTCCAGATACGCGATGTGGGTTTCCTCGGTGGTGATTTCTACCTTCGGACTTAGTCGTTTTTTCGAGATGAAAATCCTTCGACCGGGGTAAACCTGGATCTTGATCCGACGTCCGTGGAGCCCTTCTCGGATACGATGGCTGGGAGGTCCCGGTCAACTTTTTACATTCGGACTTAGGCCCTCATTCTGACCCTGGCGGATACAATCCGCCAGGGCCAACGGGGGCGGGAGCACCGCCGACAGGCCGGCGGTGCTCCCTTGGTCATTCTGAACGCGGCGCTTTGGCCGCGGTCAGAACGGGAAAACCAGCGGTCTCCTGCCGGTTTTCCACTGCCCCCAGGAATAGCTGCGCCGGCTTGGGGATTCCGACTCCCCCTCCCGCCATCCAGTTCCTCCGGTCCGCCGGGAACCGGATGGCGGGAGGGGGAGTCGCGGGGCCCCTGGGGGCCCCTGCAGTGCCCATGCCAATGGCATGGGCACTGCAGGGGCCCCCGTAAGAGGGCCCCTACAAGTATTTCACTGTCTGCTTGGCAGACAGTGAAATACGCGACGGGTGCAACAGCACCCGTCGCACCTTCCCACTCCGCCGGCTCGATTACGAGCCGGCATCCTCGTGGGAAGGGAGTTTTTCCCTGGGCTGGCGGGCGGTCTTTTGGAGACCGCCCGCCAGCCCAGGGAAAAACTCATAATACCCTCCGCGGTCTTTTGACCGCGGAGCGGTATTATGGAGGGCTGAATTCTGGCGTTGAGGGGCTTAGTCTCTTTTTCGGATGTTTTTCTTTACCGGGACGAACCACGAAGTCAGGCCGGGTCGCGGTTGAGGCAAGCCGGCTAGAATTTCCGCGGCGGGTCGGTCCCTCTCTGGAGCTTTTTTTCAAAAATTCTCAAATCTTTTCCAAACTTCTGGGGCTTCACCCAGATGTTCTTTTAAGGTTCTTTTGGGGTCCACAGCTCACCCCAAGGGTCCAGAAGTTCTGTGATGGTCCTTGGGGGGTGCGGACTTCAACTCCCAGAATGCACCTGGCGCAAACTCCTTTTTGGCCACTGGGCAGTGGTCAACTGGTCTCTTTTTTAGGAGTTGGTGCAGGGGACTCTGGATAGCAATTTTTCACCTGTAGCAAACAGGGAGTCCCTCCTTGAACCAGTTGAAGCCAGGCAAAGTCCTTCTTGTGGTGAAGCCCAAGTGTGCAGCTGGTGCAGTCCTTCTGAGTGCAGGGTCCAGGTGCAGGCCAGGGGTCCAGCAGGGCAGTCCTTCTTCTCCTTAAGTTCCTTCTTCTTGAAAGTTGGCGGGGATCTGAGGTGTGGGGGCAGGTCTGCCAGTTTTATCCTTGCTCCTGGGTGAAAAGCAGGGGGGTCCTGGTCCTCCAATCAGGTACAGGGTCGTCCCCCTGTGATGACCACTTCCTGGGAAGTGTGGCAAAAATCCATCCCAAAAGGCAACAGTCTCTAAAAATCCAACATGGCTGAATCTGATTTTTGGAGGTTACATCTGGCTGAGCCCACCCACTGGTGTGGCTAAAAATCATAAACACACCCCTCTCCTGCCCTCTCCTAATCTAATCAAGGGGGCACCTAGTTGTCTGGGGTTGCAGGATGTGGGGGTGTTGCTGGGTGCTCCAGATGTCCTTCTCTGCCTTTGAAGACCAGTTTGGCAGCCCTCCCCCTTCCTGCCTCACCATCTGCTGAGGGGAGATTCTCTCCCCCAAGCACATTCCTTTGGGTGAAGCCAGGCCACTTCACACCTCATCAAGGCAGCCTGGCAGAAGCTGCTGCAGGCTGGCCAATCAGAGCACAGCAGCAAAAACAATGCAGAGCTGAAATTGGCAACTTTTTAGGTAAAGTCTAAACTTTTTACCTGAACAAGTTATATTAAATCCAACAACTGGAAGTTGTGGGATTTATTACAACAATTAATTTGATACCAAATTCTTGGTATGTAACATTTAAGGAGACTTTAAAATTTAAAATAAAGTCTGCCCATTCTAGCCTATGAAGGCCATTTACTTCAATGAGGGAAAAACGAATTTGGCTGTTTTTACCTCACCAGGGCTTATAAATCTATTTTTATAAAGTCCCTGCTTATAGTTACATGGCACCCAGCCCTAGGGGCACATAGGGCACACCTTAGGGGTGACTTATATGTAAAAATAAGGTAGTTTAAGACTTTGGAAGTACCTTTAATTCCAAAGTCGAATTTGCATATAACTTTAATTTAAAAGCAGCCAGCAAGGCAGGCTTGCTTTTAAAATGACACTGAGCACCTCAGCAGTGCACCTAGGTGTGCACCACCTATGCTGTGGTCCCTAAACCTAAATGCCCTACCATATACTAGGGACTTATAGGTAGGTTAACTTAGCCAATTATAATTAGCCTAATTTGCATATCCATTTTACACAGAGCACTGGCCCTGGGACTGCCAAGAAAGGCCCGGACCTGAGTCTGGGTTTTTGGAGCCTCCCAATCCAGAATAGTCTGGATCTTGGGCTGGAGAGGTTGTACATGGCCTCCACCAACAAGGTGGCCCAGGTACACAACAGAGCTTTGCCCTATCTGGCACTTGCTTGCCTTGATAGTCAGGCCTGCTTGAAGCAGGGCCTGAAGCACTTCCTTCAGGTGGACCAGGTGGTCCTTCCAGGTGGAACTAAATACAGCTATATCATCCAGATAAGCTGCACTGAAAGATTCCAACCCAGATAGGACTCTGTTCACCAGCCGTTGGAAGGTGGCAGGAGCATTTTTCATGCCAAAGGGCATCACCTTGAACTGAAAGTGGCCCTCTGGTGTGGAAAATGCTGACCTCTCCTTAGCTCTTGGACTTAAGGCAATCTGCCAATATCCTGTGGTCAGATCAAACGTGCTCAGGAATTTGGCAGCCCCCAACCTGTCAATGAGCTCATCAGCTCTAGGTATGGGGTGAGCATCAGTCCTAGTGACTGCGTTTAGACCTCTGTAGTCCACACAGAATCTCAATTCTTTCTTCCCACCTTGGGGATTAGCTTTGGGCACCAGTACCACTGGACTGGACCAAGGACTATCAGAGGGCTCAATTACCTTGAGGTCCAACATCTTAGCCACTTCAGCTTTGATGTTGGCCTTGACCTGGTCAGACAGCCTGTACAGCTTGTTCTTGACAGGCAAGCTGTCACCAGTGTCAACATCATGGACACACCAATTGGTGAGTCCTGGGGTCAGGGAGAACAGACTAGCAAACTGTCCCAAAACTTGCTTACAGTCTTTTTGTTGCTGGTCTGTCAATTTGGGAGAGAGTACCACTCCCTCTACTGACCCATCTTTTGCCTTTGAGGACAGGAGGTCTGGCAGAGGTTCACCCTCCTCCTCCTTCCCTTCATCAGTGACCATTAGCATGGTCATGTCTGCCCTGTCCTGGTGGGGTTTCATCCTGTTTACATGCAGGATCCTGTGAGGATTGCTGGGGGTGCCAAGGTCCACCAAGTAGGTGACCTCACCTTTTTTCTCCAGAATTGGATAGGGCCCAGTCCATTTGGCCTGAAGTGCCCTAGGAGCCATAGGCTCCAAAACCCACACCAGCTGTCCTGGGTGATACTCAGGCATGGTAGCCTTTTGATCATGCCAGAGCTTCATGAGCTCCTGGCTGGCCTCCAGGTTTCTGCTTGCCTTCTTCATATACTCGGCCATGCGTGACCGCAGGCCCAGTACATAATCTAGCAAATTCTCCTTGGATTATTTGAGAGGCTTTTCTCAAGACTCTCTCACCAAGCACAATGGGCCTCTTACAGGGTGCCCAAACAGTAACTCAAAGGGGCTGAATCCAACCCCCTTCTGTGGCACCTCTCTGTAGGCAAACAGCAGGCAAGGGAGGAGGACATCCCATCTCCTCCTGAGTTTGTCAGACAAACCCATGATCATGCCCTTCAGGGTCTTATTAAATCTTTCCACCAGACCATTGGTCTGTGGGTGGTAGGGGGTGGTGAACTTATAAGTAACACCACACTCATCCCACATGGCTTTCAGATAGGCTGACATAAAGTTTGTGCCCCTATCTGAGACCACCTCCTTTGGGAATCCCACTCTGGTGAACACACCAAGTAGGGCCCCAGCCACTGTGGGAGCAGTGACTGTCCGGAGGGGTATTGCCTCAGGGTACCTGGTGGCATGGTCCACTACCACCACAATGTACCTGTTACCTGAAGCAGTTGGTGGGTCTAGGGGACCAACAATGTCAATCCCCACCCGCTCAAAGGGAGTCCCAACCACTGGCAGTGGTATCAGGGGAGCCTTTGGTTTGCCTCCTGTTTTGCCACTGGCTTGACAGGTGACACAGGAGCTGCAAAACTCCCTGACTTTTTCTGACATTTGGGGCCAATAAAAATGGTTGACCAGCCTGTTCCAGGTCTTGGTCTGTCCCAAATGTCCAGCTAAGGGGATATCATGGCTTAAGGTAAGGAGGAATTCTCTATACTTCTGGGGGACCACTACTCTCCTAGTAGCCCCCGGTTTGAGGGCCCTTGCCTCAGTGTAGAGAACTCCATCCTCCCAGTAAACCTTGTGGGACCCACTGGTATCCCCTTGTTCTTGCCTGGCAGCAGTCTGCCTCAGGCCCTCAAGAGTGGGACACTCTCTTTGTCCCTGGCACAAATCTTCTCTGGTGGGCCCACCTGCCCCTTGCAGTTCTGCCAAATCAGGCATAGTTTGCAGGGAAAGTGTCCCTCCCTCATAGTTCAGATCCTCCCCCTCAGGGTTGGATTCTTCCTGACCCTCTGTACTTGTTGGGGCTGGCAACCCAGACCCAGTGCCCTTTCTCTTTTTCTTGGAGGCTTGGCCCATTGTTCCAGGGTCCAAGTGTCCAGCATTTCCCTGTTGTGCTGCCTGTGACCTGGTCACAGCACACACCCATTCAGGGAGGTCCAGCATCTGTGCATGGACCCTTCTCTCCACTTCTGACCATTCAGATGCTTCAAGATCATTTCCCAGCAGACACTCTACTGGGAGGGCAGGAGCTACAGCTACCTTCTTAGGGCCAGTCACACCTCCCCATTCCAGACTCACCATAGCCATGGGATGGAGTTTGGTTCTGCTATCTGCATAAGTCACCTGGTGGAAGACACCAGGTAAGACCTGCCCTGGAGAAACCAGCTTTTCTGTGACCATTGTCACACTGGCTCCTGTATCTCTCAGAGCTTCCACTTCAGTCCCATTGACTTTAGGCCTCTGCCTATACCTCTCCATGATGGGAGGTAAGGTGGCCATAGTTGCAATGTCCACCCCACCCACGGATACTAAGGTGACCTCAGTGTACCCTGATTCCACCCCTGGGCCAACTTCTACCCCCAACCCTACACTAGCAATCCCCTGGGATTGCCCACCAGTGGGGGGCTTCTTGGAGCAGATAGCATCTCCTCTTTTATGTCCAGGTTGATGACAATCAAAACACTTGCCGGCCTTAGCAAGCTCCTGAAACCTTCCTGCTTTAGCAGGATCATAATTCTTTCCCTGATACCCTTTCCCTTTAAAAGTGAATTGGCTCGGGGCTCCCCCTCCCTAAGAAGTTTTTGGGGACTCTTGTGAGGACTCTTTGGGCTTTTTATCATCTTTCCCCTGGTTCTTCCCCTGAGAAGAACCATGTCCTCCCTTTTTCTGATCACCCCCTGGGGGTTTCTGGTTAACCCTAGTTCTTAACCAGTCATCTGTGCCTCCCCCAGCTCTCTGGGGTTGGTCAACCTAGAGTCTACTAGATACTGGCGGAGCCTCTCTTGGACACAATTAGTTAGAAGGTGCTCCCTCATAATCAAATTGTACAGCCCCTCAAAGGTACTTACCCTGTTGCCCTGTATCCAGCCCTCCAGTGCCTTTACTGAAATGTCCACAAAGTCCACCCAGGACTGGGTGCTTGTCTTTTGGGTGTCCCTAAACTTGAGCCTATACTGCTCTGGGGTCAGACCAAACTTTTTAGTCAAGCAACTCTTCATACTGGGGTATGAGTCTGCATCCTCCCCACTCATGGTTAGGAGCCTATCCCTCCCAGAGTTGGGAACCAACTCCCAAAGAAGTGAACCCCAGTACTGAGGCTTGACTTTCCTCATCTGGAGGGCCCTCTCAAAGGCCCCCAGCCACTTATCTATGTCATCCCCTTCTACATAGGCAGGAACCACCCCTTTGGGTAATCTGGGGGCAAAACCCCCACCCAGGGACACCTCAGCCTCTTTATCGCTGCCACCATCTCTTTTCTCTTTGCTTGCCAACTTTTTCTTTTCTAGGGCCAGCTTCTCTGCTTCCAAAGCTATGTATGCTAGCTGGGCCTCCAGCTCTCTTTCTCTGATGGATGGGTTCTCTCCTCCTGAAGGGACCCCCTTCCTACCACTAGCTTTGGGTCTGCCCCTAGTGACTGTATCTACTGAGGACCGTTCTTCCTCTTCCTCACTTAGGCTCAAATGCCTTCCCTCCCCTGAGTGGTTAGAGTTAGCATCTTCCCCTTTTTCTTCCTCCTCTGGAGCTTCCTCTGTCTCTACCTCTTGGGCCTCAGCCCATGCTGTCAGGGATTTAATCAGGATTTGCTTCCTGAGATCAGTGGTTGCAGGCAACCCTCTCTCAATACACAACCCCCTAAGCTGGACTACTGTCAGTGTGGGTAGGCTAGCCAGATCAAGCTCCATGGTTCCCTAGTTTTGTGTCAACAAAAACTTTTTGCAAAAATTGGAAACAAGAATTTAGAAAAATTACAAAAATTCAATAATTGAAATTAATCCAAATTAATTAAAAAAATAAATTAAAAAAATTAAAAATTAAAAAAATACATTTTTTGCACTAAGACAATTTAAAGGATTTTTTATTTGTTTTACTTAAACTGTAACGTGATACTGAACACAAGTACAGGATCCCACCGCTGCCACCAAAAATGTTGGAAAATGGGTTATTGGTAAGGGCAGGTAGGTACCTACACCTAGCAACAAGCCACTAACCTCCACCTAGGTACAGTTAGGTCTCAGTAAATTAATCCCAGCTCAACCCTTGGTAGCTTGGCAACGAGCGTCAAGGCTTAACTTAGGAGACAGTGTGTAAAGCATTCAAATATCACAAAACAGTAATTAAATAAAACACAGGAAACAGTTTAAAAATCCAAAACCAATTTATAAAAATAGCTTATATTTTTATCTTTAAAATGACACAAAAACGAATAAAATTGGTTCAGGGGAACCGGAGATATGAATTTTTAAAGTATTATTATTTTTCTAGCGCTTAGAAACAAAAAGCGCCAATCGGGTCATCTGGTTGCACCAGGACCGGGACAAAGTCAAAGTTTCAGGCCGACCGCGATGGAGCCCTGCTCGGCTACAAGTCGCGGGAGGCCTCGGTTAAAAAGTTACCTTCTGACTTAGTCTTTATTTTGAAGTTTTTCTTCACCGGGACGAACCTGCCAGTTGAATCCGACCTCCTGGAGCCCTTGCCCGGATACGCAATGTGGGTTTCCTCGGTGGTGATTTCTACCTTCGGACTTAGTCGTTTTTTCGAGATGAAAATCCTTCGACCGGGGTAAACCTGGATCTTGATCCGACGTCCGTGGAGCCCTTCCCGGATACGATGGCTGGGATGTCCCGGTCAACTTTTTATGTTCGGACTTAGGCCCTCATTCTGACCTTGGCGGGCGGCGGAGGCCGCCCGCCAAAGTCCCGCCGTCAGGTTACCGTTCCGCGGTCGAAAGACCGCGGCGGTAATTCTGACTTTCCCGCTGGGCTGGCGGGCAGTCGCCTTCAGACCGCCAGCCAGCCCAGCGGGAAAGAGGCTTCCACGATGAAGCCGGCTCGGAATCGAGCCGGCGGAGTGGAAGCTGTGCGACGGGTGCAGTTGCACCCGTCGCGTATTTCACTGTCTGCGTAGCAGACAGTGAAATACATGTAGGGGCCCTCTTACGGGGGCCCCTGCAATGCCCATGCCAGTGGCATGGGCACTGCAGGGGCCCCCAGGGGCCCCGCGACCCCCCCTACCGCCATCCGGATCTCGGCGGTCCGACCGCCGGGATCTGGATGGCGGTAGGGGGGGTCGGAATCCCCGCGGCGGTGCAGCAAGCTGCGCCGCCGCGGAGGATTCAATGGGGCCGCGGTACACTGGCGGGACCCCGCCAGTGGTGCCGGTCCGACCGCGGCTTTACCGCCGCGGTCGGAATCCCCATTGGAGCACCGCCGGCCTGTCGGCGGTGCTCCCGCGGTCCTCCGCCCTGGCGGTCAAAGACCGCCAGGGTCAGAATGACCACCTTAGTCTCTTTTTCGGATGTTTTTCTTTACCAGGACGAACCACGAAGTCAGGCCGGGTCGCGGTTGAGGCAAGCCGGCTAGAATTTCCGCGGCGGGTCGGTCCCTCTCTGGAGCTTTTTTTCAAAAATTCTCAAATCTTTTCCAAACTTCTGGGGCTTCACCCAGATGTTCTTTTAAGGTTCTTTTGGGGTCCACAGCTCACCCCAAGGGTCCAGAAGTTCTGTGATGGTCCTTGGGGGGTGCGGACTTCAACTCCCAGAATGCACCTGGCGCAAACTCCTTTTTGGCCACTGGGCAGTGGTCAACTGGTCTCTTTTTTAGGAGTTGGTGCAGGGGACTCTGGATAGCAATTTTTCACCTGTAGCAAACAGGGAGTCCCTCCTTGAACCAGTTGAAGCCAGGCAAAGTCCTTCTTGTGGTGAAGCCCAAGTGTGCAGCTGGTGCAGTCCTTCTGAGTGCAGGGTCCAGGTGCAGGCCAGGGGTCCAGCAGGGCAGTCCTTCTTCTCCTTAAGTTCCTTCTTCTTGAAAGTTGGCGGGGATCTGAGGTGTGGGGGCAGGTCTGCCAGTTTTATCCTTGCTCCTGGGTGAAAAGCAGGGGGGTCCTGGTCCTCCAATCAGGTACAGGGTCGTCCCCCTGTGATGACCACTTCCTGGGAAGTGTGGCAAAAATCCATCCCAAAAGGCAACAGTCTCTAAAAATCCAACATGGCTGAATCTGATTTTTGGAGGTTACATCTGGCTGAGCCCACCCACTGGTGTGGCTAAAAATCATAAACACACCCCTCTCCTGCCCTCTCCTAATCTAATCAAGGGGGCACCTAGTTGTCTGGGGTTGCAGGATGTGGGGGTGTTGCTGGGTGCTCCAGATGTCCTTCTCTGCCTTTGAAGACCAGTTTGGCAGCCCTCCCCCTTCCTGCCTCACCATCTGCTGAGGGGAGATTCTCTCCCCCAAGCACATTCCTTTGTGTGAAGCCAGGCCGCTTCACACCTCATCAAGGCAGCCTGGCAGAAGCTGCTGCAGGCTGGCCAATCAGAGCACAGCAGCAAAAACAATGCAGAGCTGAAATTGGCAACTTTTTAGGTAAAGTCTAAACTTTTTACCTGAACAAGTTATATTAAATCCCACAACTGGAAGTTGTGGGATTTATTACAACAATTAATTTGATACCAAATTCTTGGTATGTAACATTTAAGGAGACTTTAAAATTTAAAATAAAGTCTGCCCATTCTAGCCTATGAAGGCCATTTACTTCAATGAGGGAAAAACAAATTTGGCTGTTTTTACCTCACCAGGGCTTATAAATCTATTTTTATAAAGTCCCTGCTTATAGTTACATGGCACCCAGCCCTAGGGGCACATAGGGCACACCTTAGGGGTGACTTATATGTAAAAATAAGGTAGTTTAAGACTTTGGAAGTACCTTTAATTCCAAAGTCGAATTTGCATATAACTTTAATTTAAAAGCAGCCAGCAAGGCAGGCTTGCTTTTAAAATGACACTGGGCACCTCAGCAGTGCACCTAGGTGTGCACCACCTATGCTGTGGGCCCTAAACCTACATGCCCTACCATATACTAGGGACTTATAGGTAGGTTAACTTAGCCAATTATAATTAGCCTAATTTGCATATCCATTTTACACAGAGCACTGGCCCTGGGACTGGTAAGCAGTACCCAGGGCACAGCCAAGAGTCAGTAACCACCAGTACCTATCCAAAAAGTGTGGGGGTGATCAGGCAAAAAAGGAGGACTTTCCTACACCTAAAAAAACTGAAAAGAAAAAAACAATTCTAGCATAATGGTGAAGGTCGCAGACCTTCACACTGAGAGTTCAGGGTTTAACTCCAGGGGTAGTCATTGCCCTTTTTTATTTTATTTTCAACTGCAAATGGTTAAGGCTCATATTGAAAGGTGATATCACTATTTTTATGTGAGAAATGCATTTTGCTTCTCAAATTGTGCAGAAATATCTCATTCTAATTATACATCAAAACCCAAACAACTCTCTCTCTGCTTCTCACTCTCTTTCTCTCTCTCTCACACACTTTCAATCTCTTTCTCCCACTCACACACCCACTCAGACACTCATGCACCAAATCCCATACCCATTCAGACCCTCATGCACCTACTTACAGCCACAGTCAGACCCTCACGAACCCACTTACAGTCCAATTCAGACACATATACACCCACTCACAGGCCCACTCAGACTCTCACACACCCACTCACAGCCCCACTAACACCCTCTTGCACTCACTCACAGACCCATGCACACAATGGCACACCCACTAAAACACTAATGTATGCACTCTTACACCCAAAAGACACTCTTACAGCCACTCTCACTCCCAGATACTCCCTCTCACACCTATTCTCACACCCAGATAGGCCAGGGCCAACTCCTGCCATGCACAGCACAAGGACCATGTACAGCATAGGTTTGGGTGGTTAGGGGGGTTGCCTGCTGGGTCTGGCTGCAGTAACTCGACAAAGTGGGGGACAGGGAGATTAATGGTCCAGTGTACAACCTCCCGAATATAACCTATAAAAGTCATAAAGTACACTGTTCCAACAATGTAAAGAGTGGAGACACAAATAAACCACAGGGGAACTCTATTGCCAGGAGCAGGAAAGCCCTCACACACCCAATGGGATGTCAAGCTTCATCACTGGGCAAGCTCCTCGTCCGACTGGCACTGCAATGTCTGACGGCCCGCCTTAGAAAAGGGGGGCTCTTAACCGGAGATCTTTTACCTAGTATAGTTATGCCGAGGATGAATACAAACTATAGGCGTAATCAGGAGATAAGAAAAATAGAGAGTAAAATTGGCTCTAATCCAAAACCATCATATTGAATAGATCAGAAATGGGTTTAGGCCAACATTAAAAAAGGTATAGGGAGTGCTGGTAGAGATAATGCTCAAATGCACTCCTCTGAAGTTGTGTGAAAGATTATAGTAACCTGTTGTTTCTTACACAACATTGCAGTAAATCACAGTTTACGCATACCTCTGAATCCTCACCTAGGTCTGATTCCAGGGAACAGGGCCATCGTACCTAACAGATGGCAGGATATGCATGTGTGTGACCAGCTGCTTGACACTCTTTTCTTTTGAGCTACTGTTTGTGTTACAGACTTTGGCCCTCATTACTACCGTGGCGGTCAGTGTTAAAGCGACGGTAATACAGGCAATAGGCCGGTAGTAAAAAAAATGGGATCACAACCACGGCGGAAACCACCAACACAGACAGCCACTTTAACACTCTGACTGCCATGGCGGTAGCAAAAAAACCTGCATCGGTCACCGCCAACAGACAGGCGGAGGACAATGTACCGCCCACCACATCACAACCCGCCAATCCGCCAGCTTTTCCGGGGCGGTACCAACGCCATCAATAGCACGGCGGAAACAGTCTATGGAAGGGAAAACACTCACCTCTTAACACTCAATGAAGAACCAGGACGCCATGGAGCCTGAACTGCAGGTCCTGCCGATGCTGGTCTACCTCCTCATACACGAGGAATATCAAAGGTGGCGGCAATGACCACGGTGAGTACTGCACCTAGCACACAGGGGATGGGGGAGGAAAAACAGAGTGACACACACACACACGCAACACGCAACACCCCCACCCTCACCCTCACCCACAACACCATGCACACAAATACATGCAACAACAGTAAATTTACACCCCGTTACCCCCTGGAAGAACACAAGGACAAAAGGAATTGAGTGAAATAAGTGATATTTTTTCAATATGCAGATATATACGTAACTAATAGAAAAACACCATATACAAATATTTACAATATGTACAGAAGGCCGTACACTGTCCTTTGCAAATGTCCGTGGCCCACTGGGCCAAAAATCATGGGCCAAACCCACATTTGACTCCTGCCTCAATACGGAGTGAACACTGCAGGGGCATCAGGTCGAAAACACACAGGCACCTCAGGGGGACGGGGAAAGGGAGGCACCTCAGCCAGAAGATGGTACTATGCCACTGCTCCTCGAGGGGGCTCTATGCCCACAGCGATGTCCTGGGGAGTGCAAAGCCACATTCTCTCTAATGGGTGGGTTGCCCACTGCTTGGTTCTGGGGAGTGCAAGGCCACAGTCTCTCTAGTGGGTGGTTATCCCACTGCTTGGTCCTGGGGAGTGCAAAGCCACAGTCTCTCTAGTGGGTGCTTTGCCCACTGCTTGGTCCTGAGGAGTGCAAGGCCACAGTTTCTCAAGTGGGTGGTTTGCCCACTACTTGGTCCTGGGGAGTGCAAAGCCACAGTCTCTCAAGTCTCTCAAGTGGATGCCTTCTTCCACTGGTTCTGGAGGGGGCCTTGTGCCCAGTGTGCTTCATCCTGCCAAGGATAAGGTGAGTGGATGCATTTCTCCACTTGTCCTGGAGGGGGCCTGGTTCCTAGTGTGCTTCATCCTGCCAAGGATAGGGAGAGTGGATGCATTTCTCCACTGGTTCTGGAGGAGGCCTTGTGCCCAGTGATGCAGCACTTGGGGTGTGACAGTTCACATTCCCTCACCTGGGTGTCTGAGACATGAGATTTGCATGGACGAGATAGCATGATATTCCATGGAGGAAGGGCCAGACTCCATCCTGCGGCAACTAAGGCTGCAAACTGGTGGGAGTGCTGGTGCTGGTGGTGGGGCTTCCAGTGGTGGTGGGAGGCTCCAGGCTATCTCCTGCAGCCTCGGACAGACGCACACTGGGGCTGCTGCTGCCGGTAGGGGTCCTACTGTCAGCGGTGGAGGTGGCGGTGCTTGCGGCGGGGATGCTGGCGGTGCTGTCCGTGGTGCAGGTGCAGGTGCCGGTGCTGCCAGTGGTAGAGAGAGGCACCAGCCCATCTCTCGCAGCCTCGGACAGCTGCCCACTGGGGATGCTGCTGCTGACAGTAGTGGTGGCAGCGGCGGGGCAGGTGGTTGTGCAGGTGGCGGTGCTTGTGGCGGTGCTGGCCGCGGTACAGGTGGTGGGACTGTTGGTTCTGATGGTGGGCACCAGGCCTTTCCCTGGAGCCTCCAAGGCCTGAAGTGGCTTGCCTTGGCTTTTCTGACCCTTCCTCACCTTTGCAGATGCTGCTAGGATCTTAGCTTTGGCAGCTGGAGTTTTGGAGGAGGCCTTGCTGGGTGGGTCGTGCTCCTTGGTCTTGCTGCATGCTGGCCCATTCTTCACCTTGGCAGGTGGCGGAATGGTTTGGTCCTTTGCAGGGGTCAGTGGCACACGGGCTGGCCTGACAGGTGACCCCTTTGATACTCTGGGAGTTGCAGGAACCACTGCAGATGCCGACTTGGTGGCTGAGGTGCTGGCCTGGGATCTGGACACCCTGGCCTGAGGGGAAGGACAGTGGGGAGAGGAGTAGGGAACAGGACAATGTTTGCCAGGAAAAGGTTTTTAGACACACTGGGACAGGAAGATGGAGAGGGTTTGGGAGTGGAGGAAGAGGGAGTGGTTGTAGGAGGTGTCTGTCTTCTGAGTTTGGATGAAGGTGCATCGGCTGGATGCTGTTGTGAGATGGATGGCTGTTGGGTGGGTGGGTGCTTGCATTTGTGTACTTTGGGAGTAGTGGTCACAGACACACTGGGAGAGGACACAGGGGACGTGTGCATGGTTGTTGGGGTGGTGACTGCTCTTGAGGGGTGTGTTGTGATGGGCGTGCTGGTGATGGAGGTAGTGGATGAAGATGTAGTGCATGTAGGTGTGAGTGTAGATACTACTGAGAGGGAGGTGGACGAGGAGGAGGAGGGGGACACAGTGGAGGCAGTGGATGTTGGTGTGTTTGCATGGGTATGGTGCTTGCTTGAGTGCCTGTAAGATGAGGTGTGGTGCTTATGGCAGGGACCTCGGCGGTCTTCACTGAAGACTACTGAGGTTATAATGAGGGCCATAGTCTTCAAAATGTGGATGTGTCTCCAAATCTATCCGTGTTGCACGGAACTAACCACCGCAAGATAGGGCACAGTAGTGTAACACAGCAATGTGTGCAGCGTACAGCTATTTCTGATTTCTAAAGCCATCCTAAGCCACTCAAAGGTGATTTGTTTTTCTTATTATATCCAACATGTGGCTTCACATCATGCATGCACCACTTTGCATGGTACTCATGTGTTTCATTGCAATCATACAAATGCATATTACAGTTTGGCTGAAGTAATTCACCTGTATGATTGTTGTTCTTTTCTGTACGTGATGAGGATGGCACAGAAAAAAAGGTTAAAATGGCTGTGTGTAACGTTAGGTACTGCATTTTTTGCCTTTTGTTTTGCTGGTCTGTCATTTTTTTGTTATTCTTTGTTTTGCAGCTTAAGCGCGGATTCTCCACCCCGAGTGTCGATTTTCCGGCCCGAGTGCATACACTCTGCACATGGAGCAGACTCCGCACTCGGGGCAGAGAATACGCAGTTGGGGGACCCAACAATATCATACAGGATGTGACAAACAGGAAATAAACAGCAAAAAGTTCATAACAGGACGCTTCTGACAGTCATTTTACAGTTGTTCTGAGCCATCCTCACCTGCAAACGAGATCCTCTGCCATCCTGCTGCTCTCCATACCTGAATTGTCCCCAACATGAATGAGTCAGAATAAATCATCCTAGCAGAGGTGGTGCTTGATAATTACCCTTAGTTTTATGAGGACCCAGACCTACAGTTGAGTATTGCAGCGAACAAGAGATTCTCGAAAGGCATTGCAGCAAGCTATAGTTTAGTGGGTGTTTACCATTGGTGGGTCAAGATGTGCAAGAAGCACTGGGAGGACTGGCGAATTTGGGACATCATCAAGGCCTAGTAACTCTTGGGTCTGTCCTCAAAGCCACATGCACAAAGGAATCAGGCCCACTGTAAAGGAGGGTCCTGAGAAAAGCCTGGCTGACCCTCCATTCTCAGCTGGAGGAGCTTGAGCAGCAGAGACCTGGTAAGTGCATGAACTGCTTTATGTGTCTGGTAGTATAATGTGAGTGGTGAAAGAGATGTTACTTCATGTTTATTTATCAGCCTTCACCCTATCTGCCAAATGGTGACAGTATTTATAAGGTCAAGGTATTCCCAGGGTAAAGGTTCCCTGACCCCATGGGGGTGATATAACTGTGAAACAGCAGCAGCAGATCCACTTGCGGGGCTCAGCGTGGCCCCGGTGCATATCTATGGGTGTATCCTCTGGCCTTGATGATTGTCAAATAAAATATATATATGTATATAATAATACAATCACTCAAAGAGGCAGACAAACACTCTCACAGTCACTCTCACACCAAAATAGACACTCTCACACCCATACTCTCACTCAGACAGATGCTCTGACACCCACTGAAACACCCAGAAACACACTCTGACACCCGCTCTCCCACCCAGACACTCTCTCTCCTAAACAGACACTCTTACATCTGCTCCCACACCCAGAGAGACACTCTGACACCCACTCTCACACCCAGACACTGTCATACTGACTCTCACATCCAGAAAGACACTCACACATCCAATCTCCCCACTCAGACACATCCCTTTGCAACCACTCTAACACTCAGACACAGCCGCTCACACCCATTCTGATACCCATCCAGTCAGTGTCACACCCTTACAGACACTTTCACACCCACTCTCACAACCAGACACAAACTTTCACACCCATGCAGACACTCTCACATCCACTGAAACGCTCAGATAGACAATCTCATACCCACTCACACACCCAGATAGCCACTCTCACATCCACTCACACAGCCACACAGACACTCTCACACCCTCTCACACAGCCACACAATCTCACACACACTCATACACCCAGTCAGACACTCTCACACCCATATAGACACTCTCACATCCAGTCGAACATCCAGACAGACAATCTCGCATGCACTAACACACCGAGAAAGCCACTCACAAATGACTTGCACACCCAGACGGACACTCTCACACCTATTGTCACACCCAGGCATACACTCTGACACCCGTTCTCACAACCATATAGACTCTCTCACAGCCACTCACACCCAGACACACATGTACGGTTCCTGGGGCTGAAATTTTAGGGGAATTGAAATTATGGGGTCAGGTTCGAGGTTCCCTGAGCCTCCTGTGCCTCACCCCTAGTGTATAAATAAGGTGTATGATTGGCTGGCTTCATCCTAACAGAGAAGTTGTGGCTGCCATTTTGGTTCATCAGAGAAATAGTCACTTGGGCTGAAATGTAGGGGACAATGTATTTGACGGGGTGATGGTAGAAGTTCCCTGACCACATGGGGTGCTAAAAATGTGATACAGCAGTAAATAATGCACTGGAAATACCTATAAACATTTTTGGGTGGTATTCAAGATCTGCAAATATACCCTTAGGGCTCAGCCTGGACACCAGTGCAAATCCTGGGGTGGATCGATGGATCTCAGCGATCATCTAAAAATAAAATATCTATATATTTATATCTATCTATATATATAGATATCTCTCTCTCTCTCTCGCGCTCTCTAATAATCACACACTCAATCTCACAGTTACTCTCACACCGACACAGATACTCTCACACCCATAATCACAGCCAGACAAATACACTTACAACCAAAAACACACTCTGACACCCTCTCCCATGCCAAGACACTATCTCACGCCTTTATCACATCCTGACTGACACTCTCACACCCACTCTTACATCCAGACACACACTCTCATCCACATTCTTACACCCATACACACACTCTCACATCCAAGGAATTACCCTGATAGATAATCTCACACCGACTCACACACCAAGACAGAAACTGTCACACCCACTCACTCACTCACACAGCCACACAGACACTGTCACACATATCACACAGCCACACAAACACTCTCACATATGCTCACACACTCAGACAGACACTCTACCACCCACTTTGACACTCATCCAGGCAATCTCACACCTACTCACACACCCAGAAAGACACGCTCACATCCACTCTCACACCAAGACAGACAATTTCACACCCACTTGCACACCAAAAAGGACACTTTCACATCCACTACCATGCCCACATGAACACTCTCACACATATTAGCACACCCAGGCACACACTCTGATAACTGGTCTCACACCTAGGCAAACAACTTTAACACTCAGACATACACTCTGACACACACTCTCACACCCATACAGACTCTCTAACAGCCACTCACACCCTGACACCAACTAAAGGTGCCTGTGGCTAAAATGTAGGGGTAACTGAAATTACGGCATCAGGGTAGAGGTTCCCTGATCTCTGTGCCTGCCTCCCTGTGAATAAATCTGACAGAGATTTTGTGGCTACTTTTTTGGTTCAGTGGGGAGACAGTCCCTGGGGCTGAAATGTGGGGAGCAATGTGCTTGATGTGATCAGGGACAAGATTCCTTGACTCCATACGGTTGGTATTTAGCAGCAGTAAATAATGCACTAGAAAAGCATAGAAACAATTTTTTGATGGTTTTCAAGATACACAGATCCACCTGCAGGGCTCAGTGCCGCCCTCAGTGTAAATCAGTGTCATGACTGTCTAAAGCCCACTGTAACAAAAAGGCAGACACTTTCATACCCAGTCTCACACCCAGACAGACATTCCCACACACAGACAGACACTCTCACACCCACTCCCACTATCAGACACAGCCTCTTGCACCCACTCTCACACCCAGAGACACCCTCTCATACCCATAGGGATACTGTCACACCTATTCTCACACACAGACAGACACTCTCACATCCAGATTCACATTTTCACATCGATTTTCTTGAATCTGTAAAAGGGTGCTGGGGTCCAAATGTATGCTGTAATGCATATGAAGGGCTCAGGGTAGACGTTTCCTGACCCTAGTGGCTTGATAGAAATGTGGCATAATAGTTAATAATGGGTGTAATATTTTAAAAAGTTGCTTTTTTTTTAGCATTTTTGGGATCTGCAGATAGATCCATGGTTACAAACTGTATTTAAAAAGTAGTTATAAAAAAATAAAAATGACACCTATGGTAAAAAGGGTTGGCTCTTTAAAGAGACATTTGTGTCTATGGTGTGTAGTTGATAGCTACATATGAAATAGGATGCAGGCTTTCAGATTCTGCGAAACACTGTTGCCTTTTTCTGACAGGTGAACTCCATCATTTCTATATATACCATCCATATCAAACTGTAAATTATTGGGGTATATGGAGGCCATGCTATGGTCTCTGAGGAATGCAGGAATTGTTTTAATAACATGTTTCCTTGATTTATCTATTCGCGGACAGAATTCACTTGACCACTTCCACGTCTGCCTTTGGCAAATGTTAGAAAAAACAAAGGAAGTATGTGGGAAAAAAGCCATTAATTTTCTAAAGGCATCTTTCATTAGGATTTCCAATCCTACCTCCGTAACTGTACCCAGGTCCTTGCCACCACAGTATACAATCATAAGTTCTGGATTTTGGCAATCTTTAATAGTTTCAACGAAAGGGAGCAATTGATGCAACTTTAACCATCTCTGGCCAATCAAAGTAATATCCACAGTAGATAAACCCAGGTCCTGTCAATGCCACTCTTTCTTGCACTCTCTGTAGCCCAAAACATAAAGCTGTTTCCTACAATCCACAATCAGCATTCTGAATGGAAGCTGGAGTACCACACAAGAGGGCTGCGATAATATGAGAGAGGTTTTAAGTAAAAAGCAGTTAAGATGGAGGCTACTAGTTAGATTTTAAAAGAACACATTTTATTGTTTGTTCTAAATATGCTGGTGCATAAAGCTAGGTAGTGATTTTCTGAGTAACGTAAAGAGATGTTCAATTGGAGTTTGAGAAAGTAGAAAAAGTGTTGTTGTTTGAGATATGTATATTATTGGAAAATTCAACCACAGCTGGTACATTTGGTTTAAATGTGAGCATGGTACTTGCAGAAACTGTGATGAACATGTGACCTACTGGTCCAAGAGAATGTTGCAAAGTATGTTACCATGGCAGACGAGCTACAGAAGCATGGGGAGGAAGGGAATAAAAAAAGACTAGACTGTGAATTTGTAGTTGCAGTCCAACTGGAAAACATTTTTAAAAGGATGTTTAGTTGTGAATAGTTGTGAACAAGTTTTTTTATTGAAAGTGAATTATATATGGCATTATTTGACAATATGTAGTAAAATGAATGTCATACTGCCTCACGGATCTGCTGCAAAGTTACACGGGGGACTGCGCTGAGCGCCGAGGATAGAGCCACGGATCCCGTGAAAACCGGTGTCTTTGGAGGAGTGAAGGGTTAACTATGAGATCCAGTCAGAGGATGTATAAGAAAACTTAAATATAAAAGAGAGATTCTGATGCACTTTGAGATTGAGCAACTGTGAAACCAAAGTTGAAAAGTTTGCCATTAATGGTTGCTTTGCACAAGAGTGGTGTATTATTCTTCTGCTTGGTTTTTGCACATTTGTAGTGAGAACAAATTCTAACTGATACTCAGAGACAAATATGCAGACCAACAAGCACTCTTAACAGGTATGTGTAGTAAAATGCATTTTAATCTAAAACAGGGATAACTCTGTATATTCATTCATAATTCTATATATAAGAAGAAAGAAAGTGAGTAGGATTTTTTTTTAACAAGTAAAAAGGTATATAAATAATAGCTCTGAGATAAGAATAAGGAAAGGTGGACATATCAGTAAAGAAAGGTTACAGTTCCCTTTGAGCACAAAGGAGTCCACCCTTAGGTAGACTATATGTAGGCCATAAAGCAGGGTACTTTGTAATTAAGAGGTGAAACGTGTTCTTAGCATTTTACCTGAGGTATAGGTGGCCTTCCAGAGCCTCATGCCCACATATCTATAAACTCTGGCACGTATACTGCAACTCATATACTTACTCACAGAAGGATAGATAGAAGCAATGTCACAGGTGCTTAGACACTGATAGGGCTGCTTATACAGTGATGCATACACCCCCTCAGCAGTTATCTTTACAACAAATTTGAAGCCAGTTGCACATGCAGTTACATATCCCTGTACTCACCATATTCACTTAAACAACAGATAGAACACAAATAGAGGTACTGACACAGTCAGTGAGATTTGCGGCCAAATACTGACACAGCCAACCCTGCAAAACTGGACCACTCTCTCCAATGATGACACCTTGAAGTTAATGAAAACCATCCACTCTGGAACCATCACCCCCGAACTTTTCTGCACCATCAACTGCTCCATCGAGTCTGATACCTTCCCAGAAGACAGGAAGCACGTCGACCAAGACTGTACTTCTCGGAGCAACAGACAACATCCACACTCGACCAAGACAAAACCGCAGCCCTCATTCTTCTGGACCTGTCTGCTGCCTTCAACACTGTCTCCCACCACACCCTCTGCACTAGACTGCATGACACCGGCATCCGCGGCAAAGCCTTGGAATGGATCTACTCCTTCCTTACCGGCTGTACCCAAAGAGTTAGGCTCCCACTGTTCTCCTCACAACCGTCAAAGATCAGCTGAAACACATCTTGAACTCCTCTCAGTCAGGCTTCAGAAGCAACCACAGCACCAAGACCGCACTTCCTGGAGCAACGGACGACACCCACACTCGACCAAGGCAAAACCGCAGCCCTCATCCTTTCCGGAATGCAGCCCTGGAATGGATCTACTCCTTCCTCACCGGCCGTACCCAAAGAGTCAGACTCCCACTGTTCACTTCACAACCATCAAAGATCAGCTGAAACGCATCTTGGACTCCTCTCTATCTGGCTTCAGAAGCAACCACAGCACTAAGACCACACTTCTCTGAGCAATGGCTCCCACTGTTCACCTCACAACCATCAAAGATAAGCTGAAATGCATCTTGGACTCTTCTCAATAAAGCTTCGGAAGCAAAGAAGATCAGCTGAAACGCATCTTGGACTCCTCTCAATCAGGCTCCAGAAGCAACCACAGCACAAAGACGGTGCTTCTCTGAGAAACGGCTCCCACTGTTTACCTCAAAACCATCAGAGATCAGCTGAAATGCATCTCGGACTCCTCTCAATCAGGATTCAGAAGCAACCCCAGCACCAAGCCCGCACTTCTTGGAGCAACGGACGACACCCACATCCTACCAAGGCAAAACCACAGCCCTCATCCTTCTGGACTGCAGCCCTGAAATGGATCTACTCCTTCCTCACCAGCCGTACCCAAAGAGTCAGGCTCCCACTGTTCGCCTCACAACCATCAAAGATCAGCTGAAACACATCTTGGACTCCTCTCAATCAGGCTTCAGAAGCAACCACAGCACTAAGGCCGCACTTCTCGAGTAACAGACCACATCCACACTCGACCAAGGCAAAACCGCAGCCCTCATCCTTCTGGACCTGTCCGCTGCCTTCAACACTGTCTCCCACCACACGCTCTGCACTAGACTGCATGACACTGGCATCTGGGGCAAAGCCCTGGAATGGACCTACTCCTTCCTCACCATCCGAACCCAAAGAGTCAGGCTGTCACTGTTCACCTCACAACCATCGAAGATCAGCTGAAATGTTCCTCAGGGTTCATCCCTGAGCCCCGCACTCTTCAACATCTACATGACCCCACTCACTTAGATCATCAGAACCCACAGACTCAATATCGTCTCCTACGCCAATTATATCTAACTGATCGTCTGCCTCGCCAACAAGACTGTAACCGTAAAAAGCAACTTCCACAATGGAATGAGGTGCCTTAAACTCAACTGCGACAAGACCAAGGTCCTCATCCTGGGTCCCATGCCCTCCTCCTAGGAAGACTACTGATGGCCCTTAGTGATCGGAACACTCCCACACGCACCAACCACACACGCAACTTCGGCATCATCCTCGACTGCTCGCTCTCAATGAACCACCAAGTTAACGCCGTCTCATACTCATGTTTCCACACACTGAGCCTGCTCTGAGAGATCTTCAAATGGATCCCAATCAAATCCAGGAGATCAGTCACCCAGGCGCTCGTCACCAGCAAATAAGACTATGGCAACACACTCTATGCCAGCACCACCCAATCACTCCAAATGAAACTTCAGAGAATCCAGAACGCTGGGGCCATAGCTCCAGTCACCTGAGAGACCTCCACTGGCTCCCAATCAACAAAATAATCTCTTTCAAGCACCTCATGCATGCAAAGAAGGCACTCCACAACACTGGACCTGCATACCTCAATCACTGCCTGACTTTCCACACACCCACCAGACTCCTCTGCTCTGCCTAACTGGCCCTTGCTACAACCCCAATTATATGCAGGAACTCAGATGAAGGAAGATTCTCCTCTTACCTTGTCACAAAAACCGAGAATGCTCTTCCGGAATACCTCAGGCAACCACCCTCAGTACCTCAATGCAAGAAGAACCTCAAGACCTGACTCTTCAACTGAACTCCTACTACCCCCAGCACCATGAGACCCTGCACGGGTTATTAGCCATTCTCTACAAATATGCTGATTGATCGATTGACCTACTTAGACATCCACAGAAGTAGTTCTTCAAATATGGGTCCGGCCTACTACTGCAAAATCTGGGTGTGCACTTGTACTGTCAGCTTGACTTAGTAAGGTTGAATGTCAATCTATGAACTGTTGTTTTATTACTTAAAGTTGAGTACTCAGCTTGGCTGCAGGTAAGCCAATGAGCAGGGCGCTTTGTAGTTTAAAGATTAAACATTTCCTTCTAAGTTTCACTGAGATAGAAGTGCACACTCCTACCCTCACTTATATTTGCCATCTACCTCCCATACTGTAACTCATAAACCTAATAACAAAAGGATAGACTAAGTGACACAGCCAATGAGACACTGAGAGAGACACTTATACATTCATATACACACCCAGACAGCAGCTATGTTTCCAACAGTATTGGAGTCATTTGCAGACACAGTGACATACCCTTGTACCTACCATATTTTCTTAAGAATTTGGTGTGACACCCAGAGAGGTAGTGATACACTCAGTCAGATATCTAGCCAAATACTGACACATCATACTCACATATGCACACAAAAACTCCTTTAAACATGGCTCAGGCCTATTACTGCAGAAATTGCCTCTGCAGTATTACTGTCAGCTCGTCTTCCCATTAAAAAGGCTTCTTGTCAATCCTTAAACTATTGTTTTACTACTGAAAGATAAGTACTCTGCTTTGTAGTTAAAAGATTAAACATGTCCTTATATGTTTCACTGAGTTAGATCTGTACTTGCAGACTCCTACACTCATGTATATATGCAGTGTGCAACCCATACTGCAACTCATATACCTATTAGTAAAAGGATAGAGCCATTGACATATCCAGTCAGACACCGAGAGCGCCACTTATACATTCATGCACACACTGAAACAGCAGTTGTTTTTTCAGCAATATTGCAGCTGGTTCCACACTCTATAACATACCCCTGAATTCACCATATTTACTTAAACATCTGGTGAAACATTGAAATAGGTACTGGTAGACTGTCAGATATGTAGTCAAGTACTGACACAATCTATTCACCCGTCCAGACAAGAAGTACTTTAAACACTGCTCAGGTCTACTACTACCGAGTATGAGTGTGCACTTTTAGTACTAGCTTGAGTGGGGTTAAAAGTCAATTTCCCAAACCTTAAAGTCTACTTCTAGTACAAATGAGTCACCCATCTCCTAGAAAATCAGTGACAAATACATACTTGTTACTAGACAGACATCTTAATATTTCAAATATGTATTTTTTGCTACTTTCTGTAGAACTAAATGTACTTTTATTTGATTTACAGATATCCATTTGTACTCAAAAAAGAAAAATGCCTGATAAGAGACAATGAAGAAAGAAACAAAGGGGACAATACTACAAAATTCAAACTGACAGTAAAAAGACAGATACAGTGGAAAATGTGGACAAGAAAAAAAGAACAGCTTGTAAGAGCAGTAAGGACTTTCTAAAAAAAAAAGTGTGTGCAATTTTGCAAACTGAAATAACTTTGGGCCAGATGTAGGAAATTCCCAAATTGCGACTTGCAATTTGCGAGTCCCTGCGACTCGCAAATTGCAAGTCGCAATTTGGGATGCAGAAAGGTGTCTCAGACACCTTCTGCAAGTCGCTATGGGGTCGCAAAGACCCACCTCATTAATATTAATGAGGTGGGTCGCAATTTGCGACCCCATAGCGACTCAGGGCACTCACGGGGATGGAGGCCTGCTGGGAACAGCAGACCTCCATGTCTGTGACAGTTTTTTTTAATAAAGCAGTTTTTTTTTTCAAAGTGTAGCCCGTTTTCCTTAAAGGAAAACGAGCTGCACTTAGAAAAAAAAAACGAAACCTTTTGTTTCTGATTTTTTTCAGGGCAGGTAGTGGTCCCTTGGACCACTGCCTGCTCTGAAAAAATATTTTTGGATCCAGTCACAAAGGGGAAGGGGTCCCATGGGGACCCCTTCCCGTTTGCGACTGGGTTACCATCCACTTCAAGTGGATGGTACCTGCGAGTCCATTTGCGACTGCGTAAGGGGTCGCAAATGGAATTGCATACCACTGCGACTCGCAAATAGGAAGGGAACACCCCTTCCTATTTTCGACTCGGAAATGCATTTTGCGAGTCAGTTCCGACTTGCAAAATGCATTTCTACATACCAGATGGGGTTTAGCGACTCGCAAACTACATTTTTCGCCATTTGCGAGTCGCTAAACCTTTCCTACATATGGCCCTTTGTCCAGTAAAAACAGGAGTTGTAAATCAGATGATAAGTACATACTTCTAAAAGCAGAAAAAGTAATAAAGGAACACAGAATTTGACTCGGAGACATAAACAGTCTAAGGAGATGGGACTAAAATGTTTTCAAAATAGAGTAATACAAAATGTGTTAAAGAAGATGAAGTACAAGAGAAGAAGTGCTATAGTTAAAAGCAACATATTGAGAGTATGGTGGAAAACATATTTGCTCTGAAGAGGAAATGTTTTATCTTAATATCGAACACAAAGAACACACTAGACAAAACAGTGATGTGCTTGACGACAAGACTTATTAACAAAAATAATTTTTACAAAATGTTGAAAGGTGAATGGATGCACAAATGTGGTATAGAGCTGTTTCTCAATCAAGATATTTATTTACAAGAGAATACATAAATGCATGCACTTGACACTACTCGTTGTTGCTATGAAGTAAAAGACAATACTCCCATAGTGAAAGAAGAGCTAGTTCATAGGACTGTAGGGTATTTCAGGGTGGGAGAGGTACAAGGAAGGCGTAAACAAGCCCCTGTGTACATGTCGAAGTGTAGCAGTATTTGTAGTATCCGTCAGGAATCAATTAATAAATTAAGACATTTCCTAAGAGAAGTTTAGATGCCAGAGTGTCAAACAGAAAATTATAATATTGCAAGGATTAGATCCATGCAAAGTTAGGATATATACTAACTTCCAAGGCCATTCAGTGGCATGTCTTTCAAAGAAAGTGTACTTTTGATCAATTTAGAACAATAGATGTGTCTCATTCAAAAATGTGAAATTTAGAATTTATTATGTGAAAACTCCAGCTTTATATTTAGGAGACTTAAAAAGAGCTCTGCTGCATGGTACTGTGGCAGAGGCTGAGACAGCTTGTGAAGGCATTCAGGCCCTGATTTATACTTTTTTGGGCTGCATTACAGTAATTTTTTGATGCAAAAGCGGCACAAACTGACAAAATACAATTGTATTTTCTAAGTCTGCACCACGTTTGCGTCAATAAACGACAGTAATGCGGCGCAAAAAACATAGAAATCAGGGCCTAAGTTTTGTTTCCTTGGCCCTGAAGAAGAGAACAGAGAAAATGAGGAGGTAGTGGCAGGAGCTGTAGAGGAACTGGACACAGAGATTAGTATTGAGAAAAAATAGAAAGGAGATGGGAAAGTTGAATGCACTATGTTTGGAGACGCCTGAGTATATTTGTATCTGTTGTTTCTGCACTCACTAAAAAAGCCATACTCGTAATGTAGTTCTATTTTCTAAAACTGGGCAAGATAACAGTGATGAGTTGCAGGACTTTGGTGCATATCTATTTACAGAAGAACACTGTGATTTAGACACAAAGCAAACAATATATTAGTATTATTATAACAAATTAGAGGATATTAAAATGCCAACTAGAGCAATTCATAATAGATTAGAATTGGTACCAATGCCACAAGAACTTGATCAATGAAATGTGTATGAATCAAGAGTCTATTTCAAGCAATCATTCGAATGGAGCCAAAGACAGGGAAACTGCCACCAACAGAACTACAGAAAGGACTTCAAGGAAGAGTTGTCTATTTACATTTAGATTTTAAAAATGTTAACATTATGGGTGTTGAGAAAGATATAGATGAACCACTCATTATTCAAATAAATAGAGTGCCCACCATAAATGGGGAAAAAATAGCAAGAATTTGTGGATGTGAATGAAGTAAAAAAGCCACATTTTACTTTAAAGAAAGTACTGTTTTTCACAAAAATGTTGATATTATTGGCGATGTAAGTTGTATCAAGGAAGAAGTTCTACAATCAAGTAGATGAATAGAAAAGGTGGTTAAGCAGAAATCAGAAGAGATATATGAGCACTATAGTATTCATCTACTTCATTCAAAAGACTTTGCTATAATGCTATTGATCTGTTTCAAATTAAACAAGCTAGAGTAGCTCACGTGAGTGTGTGGAAAAAAAAGTTTAGAGGCTTGCTGTTGTGCACAGCATTTTCCCACAGAACTAGGTGGCCACTACGATGATTGACCTGTACAAATACCAACAGCTGAATGCACGTCAACAAGACTATATTCAGAGGACCCTAGGTTTTGGCAAAGTATTCCCTATATATTCAATATGTTCTTTGCAAGTGACTTGTCAGGACTGTCTTATGCTATGAACCATATTCTTAAAACAGGAGTTAATCTACAACATCTTTCTGCAAGGCAGTTTGTGGTGAAAATACAGGATAAAGATGAAATCCTGGATGGCATGTCAATGTGGAACTAATGAATACTGGTAGCGTCCTCATGGAGAACTTGAATGTATGCTCTGAAACTTGGGTCCCCCTACTTGGTTTGTAATGCCTAGTTCCACAAAGTATGCATGGGATTATTTACTAGAATTTCTAAGACATGCAAACTCTAACATTACGGATATCCATTTGAAGACACCAGGGGAAACTTGCTTTTTAGATCCTGCTAATGTACAGAGGTATTTCAATGACAAGTTTCAAGCAATCAATCAATCAAAAAGATTTATAGAGCGCGCTACTCACCCGTAAGGGTCTGAAGGCGCTGGGGGAGAGAGGGTGGGGTAGGGGGGGAAGGGGAGGCTGATTACTGTTCGAAAAGCCACGTCTTGAGGCTTTTTCTGAAGAGCAGGAGGTTCTGAGTCTTGCGGAGGTTGGTGGGGAGGGAGTTCCAGCAATGGTGGGTTTTATATGCAATAAAACAAATCCTCCTCTAAAGAAGTTTAAGATTTTTGGGAGAAAAGAATACCAGGCTAGAGGTGCTCCTCATATACACATGCCATTGTAGGTAAAGGTACACCAAAACTTGGAACTGATACTGATAAATGTGTACTGCCTTTCATAGAACAGTATGTTGCAAGCACTATCCCAGATCAGAATAATAGCAAAGCCCTATAACAGCAAGTTCTATGCCTCCAAACACAGAGATGTGGCAAGTATTGCCTTCGAAGATACAGATATCAAGGAAAACTTTCTGCAACGTGTTTTTTTTAAATTTAAAGGCCTATCATTTCTGAAGAAAGAGTGAACATCTTTTTGTCTATAGTCAGGCATACACTGACAAAGAAAATCTCCAAAAATATATATATAACCTCAGATCAGAGGCATCTAAATATATTAATGATTATAATCATGTCATTGATGGAATGCAAATATGGATATACAGTTTGTTGCAAAGAACTCCATTGCCGTTGCTCACTATGTCCCTTCGTACATCACAAAATCAGAGAAATATGATGAAGGGAACCTGGGAGGAAATTCTGGCAGAAAAATCTCTGTTCAAGAAATTGTACAGTTTCAGCTTTAAAATGCTTTTGCATAGGGAGATAAGTTTCTTTGAGCACCGTGACAGGTTGAGTTCAGCTAGCTTATACTCAAAGTCTTGAGAATTGTTTGGGTTAGTCTATGCCTTGCCAACACACAAAACAGAGAGTTGAAGTCTCTCCCAGAAATTCAATGCTTAGCAGAGTTCGATCCAGAGATTACAGATACTGTACAAACAAATATGTTGGATATTTACTATCCAAGAAGAAGTCCACACCTCACAAATATGTGTCTTAACAAACTTCTGCAAACCTATAGGTACAGAAACAAAGTGTAAGAAAACATTGTTGAAGGCACATATGCTATTGTTTGTTGTGGTGCTTGTTTGATTTGGCATGCAAAAGGTAACTTGATAAACCATAGAAAATGTAGTTGTCAAAATACTGAGGTAAAATTATTTTTTCTACTTAGCACCACTTCAAATATTCATACTTGGCTTTCTGAAACAGAGTTACTTGGAGAATATGACTGCTATGAAGACTCTTTCTAATCTGTGAAAGACAGCTTTGAGTGTCCAATATTTCCCAACTACCTCAAAATGTTAAATCAAGAAATTGAACAAGAGAAAACAATTGCTACTGAGATAGCAAAGGATAGTTGACAAAGCAGGCAAGATCCTCTTGGACGGCCAATAATCAAAAATTAATTCACCACAGCATTGAATGAGGTAGAGACAGAAGAGAAGAAAATAAATGTTGATGTGAAACACTTAGTAGAACAACTGAATGATGAGTAGAAAGAAATATATATGGAAATCAAAGGAAAGATAGAGCATAGATTCCCCAACGAAAACAATCAATATAAAAGTTTTAACCCAATTCTTTTGTATGTCAGTGGACAGGCTGGCACTGGAAAATACTTTTTAATTCAAGTTCAACCACTGTTTACGGACGACTGCAGACTCCATTTTGTTGTGTGTAGTAACAATCCGTACTGTGTTCGCTGTACACACCATCAAAGGGATTACCTTGCATCATCTACTCATGCTGCTTGTTGAACACAATAATAAACTGGAATAATAAAAGTTATCTGGTGAAGCTTGTCATGATGTTTGCAGAGTCTTGAAGAAATTAAAACTTTTAATCATCGATGAGGTGACCATCATCTCAAATTTAATGCTCCCCTTTGTGCGTTTGAGAATGCAACAGATGTTGAACACAGAGTATGATTTATTTTTGGGAGGAAGGCATGTAATTGTTTTTGGTGATTTATTGCAACTGACACCTGTGAAAGACCAGTCTGTGTTTAAGACATTCTTGCATGAAGATAATCAAAAATCTTTGAGACGCATTGAAAATTTAAATATTTGGTTGAATTTCCAGTAAAATAACTAATTAGAAATATGCATCAAGCATCTCATATGCAATATGGAAATTATTTGAAGTATATTAGAGTAGGAATGTTGTTAACAGAAGGAAAACGTTGCTTGACTTATAAAGAACATATTTCCTTCCCAACAATTTGTGGCACAACTAATGTTTGAATTGATTTAAAAACAAAAAAACATTCTGTGTCTAATGCCTAATCTTCAAGAATGTACTTCTTTCATTGACGAAATGCTGCAACTGGTTAAAGAAAAAATATTGGAACTGACATCAATTAATAAAATGGAACACCAAGCAGTGACAATACTGTTGACTGAAAAACTACAAACAAAACGAATTCCTTGGATAAGTCTGTTTCCAAAACTGCGGGAATAGAAAAATGTTCATGTGTTTGAAAGTACTGTAGGGTGATTTAATTTAAGTGTTGAGGAAGGATCAGTTAATGGAGCCATGGGTGAAATAATTGATTTCATTTTGTATCCGAACAGAAATGAGGTGAAGGCCTAGCAAATAAATTGGATGAACTAGAAGGTGTAAAGTCGATAACAAGTTCTGTTACACGTTTCTTGCTTGTAAAAGATTTGTATGTTCGCAGAAAACAGTTTTAAATATCTCTAGCATATGCTGTAACAATACATAAGTATCAAGGTTGAAGTGTAGATGTACATTAGTAGCATCGTATTCAAGGAAGGTATGTCATATGTAGCATTGTCGGGGATTTGAACTTTGATTGGTTTGTAGCTCATAGAGTTTGATGACAGTAAAGTAAATGCTGAATCGAGTTGTATTATAGTATAACCGCTTGAGACTCTACGTGCTGCTCATTTAGGACAGTACCCAGTTTACAAAATGCCTAGAATCTTCTTGAAACAAAAGATTTTCAAGGATGATAGTGACTTCCGGATAAAAAGAGGAATAAAATAAGTTTTGGAAATAAATACTAAAAGTACTGATGAAATTGTTGGTTACCAGTTCTCAAACCTCTCCGGAGTCAACTGCTACACCAATGTAGTTCTCAATGCACTATTCTTTTCACCTTGATCTGGTTTATGCAATTAAACAGAAAAAGATGAAAGATTGTGCTCTGCATTCTCTAGCTTGTTGGAACGCTTGTGCAGTGATAGAACAAAAACATGTTCTGCATCTTTTATTAGAGATCTTGCAGATCTCTGCACTGGTTCTGTACACTTTACTCAAAAAACTCAGGAAGATGCTTAAGAATTCTTCATGGCCCTGCTTGGTATCTTGGAAGAAGAGGTGTTACCTATTGATGTCTATATGGACTAAGTTACTCATGGCAGCATAATTGTGAAACTTGTCCCTTTTCTTCAAGAACAGAAATAGATTCAGAAGGATTTATCTACTTAACTCATCTGTAAAACTATCAGTTTCAAGAAATTGTTTGAATTTGCATCACAGAATAATACCTGCACAAAATGTAACTCAGATCTTCAATCAACTTTGAATATGAGAAGAACTGGAAAATATATCAACTTAGTTCTACAATAATACACTGCAGAGGGAACTAAATTTGAAACCTAAATTATACATTTAAAAGCTGGGCAAATCTCTATTTCTGGTAAAGCATATACCTGTATAGCTATTATTTTTCATGAAGAAATACGTGTTAATATATGTACAATACACCATTTACTAAAAAAATACAACTGGATGGGCAGAGTGTAATGATAGCAACCTTACAATTAATCAGAAATTACCCTATAATCCACTGAATTCTTACCTTCTCTTTCTTAAACCAAAATTCTTAGGAGGATTACTACTGAAAAATTAGAATAGTACACTCCTGGGACTTCTAAAACTACACATTAATACATCATACGACCTACCAAGGGTGATGTCTTCTTAATGGATTAGCACTAAATTGTAAAAGCAGATCACAAAATACAAAACAGGACAAAGAATTACTGAGAAGAAAAATAAATGCTGCTAAATTTATGTTTGAAGAACAGCTGGAAAATATGAAAAGAATTACACCATGGATATACGCTACTCCTGTGTAATGAATGAGCAGATTTAATAACATCTTGCAGCCTACCAAGGTTGATGTGTTTATATACCTTTTCACCTACTATTGTCATAGACATTAATTGTATTATAAAACTATAATATGTATTATATTGTTTAACAAGTATGGGTAAAATAGTTTGGTAAATATTTGTAGTGAGTGTGATGCGTAGTAAAGTTAATTAGAAATAACCTGGTATGTTATTATGTTCTTTTACAATCTACAATTGTTTTCCCCCCACTGTTCAAGGGTGGGTATCTATACACACCTTATAGTGAAAAGTATAGAGGCTATGAACAATGAAGGAATGGAATGCAAATATTATGTATAATTGCTGTACAATGATATACATTTCTTGGGTCTTATTATTAACAGTAGCTTTTTTTTATTACACGTTATGAACCTTTAATAGACCAAATGTATAATATGAAGCTTTCATTTCTAATTATGTTTTCTCTTTCTATCAGATTAAAGGATGTCTTTTTTGTAGTAATGTAGGTAATTAACTACATTTTTCGTCAGCCACACGCCACCCATACATATATTTTATATACGTAGTTAATTATAGTAAAACAACAATATACACTAATGAAAACACACTCTGGCATACATATATGCATACACTAAAACACCCAGAGGCACTTGCATGCATACTGTACCACACCCCTGCACTTACTCATTCATACACTAACACACCCAGATGCACATTAATGCCTAGACTGACACACCCAGCCACACACTGATGTATACACTAACAAATCCAGGTACACAGTGATGCATACACTGAGACACTCAGGCAAACACTGATACATACACTGACACCTCAGGAAGACGCTGCTGTAGACACACCCAAAAATACATTCATGCATACACTGACACAGCCAGGAAGACACCAATGCATACACTAACAAACCAAGGCAAACACTGAAGCATACAGTAACACACCCAAGCACACACTTATGCAAAGACTGACACACCCAGGCACACACAGACTTATATGCTGCCATGCCCAAACAGACACTGATGCTTACACTGACATACCTAGACAAATACTGATGCATACACTGACACACTCAGGCATACATTGGTTCACACACTGACTCAATCAGGCACACACAATTGATGCATACAGTGACACAGCCAGCTACACACCCAATGCATACACTAACACACACAGACACACACTGATGAACACACTGGCACACATACAGTAACACACGCAGGCACAAATGTATGCATAGACTGACACATCCAGGTACACACTAACATATGCTGACACACTCAGACAGACATTAATGCAAACACTGACACACCCAGCCACACACTGATGCATACACTCACATACCCAGGCAGCCACTGATGTATACACTGACACACCCATGGACATGCTAATGGATGTGCTGATATGCCCAGACAGATACTAATGCATACTTTATATTACACAGGAAAACACTGGTGCATACAGTAACACACCGAAGCACATACTTATGCGTAGACTGACACACCCAGGCATGCACTGCCATATATGCTGACATGCCCAGACAGACACTGATGCATACACTGACATACCCAGACAAATACTGATGCATACACTGACACACTCAGGCACTCATTGGTGCACATACTGAAACAATCAGGCACACACCACTGATGCACACAGTGACACAGCCAGCCACACACTAATGCATACACTAACACACACACACTGATGCACACACTGGCACACAAGACAGACACTGATGTATACAGTAACACACACAGACACACACTTATGCACAGACTCCCAGGTACACACTAACATATATGCTGACAAGCCCAGGCAGACACTGATACATACATTGATAAACCCAGACAAACACTGATGCATACACTGACACTGCCAGGCGCACACTATTGCACACACTGACACACCCAGGTAGTTATTGATAGATACACTGACACATCCAGGTGCGCACTGATGCATACACTGACACACACAAGCAGACACAGATGCAGACAGTGATACCGCCAGGCACACAATGGTGCATACACTGACACACCCAGGCAGATACTGATGTATACACTGACAGACCCAGGGATATACAATGACACACCCAGGAATAAACTAATACATATGCTGACATGCCCAGACAGACAATATACATACACTGACATACACAGGCAAACACTGACACATACAGTAACACACCCAAGCGCATGCTTATGCATAGACTGGCACACCAAGGCAAACACTGCACTTCTAGTCTGGTCATCCCCCCAACGTTTTGCCTGCCTCCCTCCATTTGTCTGACACTGTTTTTGCTGGTTGTGGGACTCTGCGCCCTTTACCACTGCTAACCAGTACTAAAGTGCATATACTCTCTCCCCTAAAACATGGTACCATTGGTTCATACCCAATTGTTCATATTTGATCTACTTGTAAGTCCCTAGTAAAGTGCACTGCATGTGCCCAGGGCCTTTAGATTGAATGCTACTAGTGGGCCTGCAGCACTGGTTGTGCCACCCACATAAGTAGCCCCTTAACCATGCCTTAGGCCTGCCATTGCAAGACCTGTGTGTGCTGTTCCACTGCCACTTCGACTTGGCATTTAAAAGTACTTGCCAAACCTTAAACTCCCCCTTTTCTACATATAAGTCGCCCTTAAGTTAGGCCCTAGGTAACCCAGAGGTCAGGGTGCTTTGTAGGCAAAAGGCAGGACCTGCTCCTTTCATAGGCTAACATTAGGGCTACCTACCCCTGAGGAAGATTTCTTCCGCTTACACATAGAAATTGCCCAGTTCTTCCGAAAAATCCGTTTACATTTCTTTTTTAAGGATAGGACTGCAGAACCTACATCGGGTGACTCACGTCTAAAAAAACCTTCCGTTTTTGTTCCACCACTAGTGACTATGCCTAGTGAAGTTGTGACCTTTGAAAAAGCAGTACTAGCTGACTTTAAATAAATTGTGTCCCAAACTTCCTTATATGAACATCCCCACCAAAGAGAAGAGGACTCTGCTAGCTTTAGCATCTGACCCCCACATCACAATCAAACAGGCTGACAAAGGCGGCGCTATTGTAATTATGAATTCCACTGATTACAAACATGAATTCTTGCGTCTACTTAGTGACTCCTCTTACTATGCTAAAATAAGGCATGATCCTACCACTAGACTACAGACCCAGATTAGGATTCTTATCGAAGAAGCTAGGAATAACCTTTGGATTTCACCTAAGGAGGCTGAATTCCTTGACACTTCACAACCTCGTGTCCCCTACTTTTACTGCCTACCCAAGATTCACAAAGGTATCACACCTCCTCCAGGACGACCTATTGTCTCAGGGATAGGCTCGGTTCTGGAACCACTATCAATCTTTTGCGATCACTTTTTACAACCACTGGTGAAGGGTTCCTCTACTTACCTGAAGGATACCAAAGATGTTCTCAATCTTATTGAGTCCATTAATGATTCTGGAACTGTACAAAGCATTATCACAATGGATGTTGAAGCACTCTATACCAATATCCCGCAGGAAGCTACTCTACAAGTTATAGAGGCAGCTCTTCAGGAGGCACCTAATGCTCTTTCCACTCCAGTTCCCTTTATCATGCACTGCGCCAGATTGGCTCTGACTGAAAATTTCTTTCAATTTGAGGATCAGTTCTATCATCAGATCCGCGGAACATCAATGGGCAGTACATTTGCCCCAAGTTTGGCATGCCTATATATGTACGAATTTGAAAAGAAATATATCCTTTCACCACTTAATCATACATAATCATGTCAAACTATGGCGTCGTTACATCGACGATATCTTAATTATATGGAAGGGTCCATTGGTGTTCGCAGATCATTTTACAGCTTGGATCAATACTTTAGATCCCTATTTGAAATTTACGACCACTGTATCTGCCACACAGCTACCGTTCTTGGACCTAATGATCACCATCCACAATGGTAAATTGTCTACTACGGTTTACCACAAACCCACTGACCGCAATTCTCTATTACTGTACGAGAGTCACCACCCAGAATCCCTACGGGACAATTTACCCGTAGGCCAATTTCTACGGCTGAGACGGAATTGTAGTTCTTCCCATGAATTTGACCATCAGGCTGACTCTCTTCAAGAGAAACTTCGGGAATGCCATTACCCCTCTAGAATTGTGAATTTAGCACGGAAGAGGGCAAAAAACAACAACAGGGACTCTTTACTAACACATTTTGATAAGGTACCACAAACCAGGATAACATGTGTATCCACTTTTACTCCCTTATCTAATTCAATTAAGAAATTGATTAGCAAAAGATGGCCTATTCTCACCAGTGGGGGTTGTGATATTGCCCGACCTTTGTTTGCATACAAACATTCAACCAACATCAAGGACATTGTGATTCACACCCGTCCACGACCACAACATGATACCTGTACTCAAAAAAACACTATGGGGTCTTCCCCCTGTTGTAGGTCACCACCCTTTTTGAAACTGCAATGTCTGTACTTTTATCAAACATTTATTGACTGTGAACCTCGACCCGATAGGCACATGGCACCTTAAGAAACATACCAAATGTAACACCAAGAATTGTGTCTACATGATTACATGTCCTTGTGGTTTACTCTACATAGGTATGACATCTAGACCTGTTAAGAATCGCATCAGCGAACATCGAAGTAATATCCGGTGTAACAGGATCACTACTAAAGTTAGTGCACACTTTCTGGAGGCTACCCACTCACCTGATGACCTTTGGTGGGTGGTTATAGAGGCACCTACAGTTCGTCCCAACGATACAGGATATCTTTTCAGGTTAGAACAAAGATGGGTGTTTAAACTTGGCACTAACATGCGGGGTCTTAACGATGATATACCCTGGACTTCCCTGGCTTAATAACTTTCCACTCTTTAACTCTCGCCAATAAATGGAGATATCCTAGGTGTCCCATTACCTTGTGGTGAAAGCACCCGCCATATGACCAATTGGTCCCCTGTGTTTTTGGTCACTATGAATTGAATCTCTTTTAGACCTTCCTATATTTCTATTTTTTCAACTGACAGCTACAACCTTTAAGACATTCCTGTGACTGCAAGATATGGACTTGGTGTTCAATTGTGCGGGATATTCCCATCTGATACATTATTTTTAATTATTTTCCAATTTACCAATAGGTCCCCCGGGAATTTGTTTCTCATAAATTGCCTGCCGACATATTCAAACTTTTGAATAGCCTCTGTTTATTTTTGTGTTTTCTTATACTAGCTTCCACGTTTCCCCTGCTATCAATTGACGGTTTTGACATTGTTTAACTACATGCCATCTATTTTTAGATCCGGGCTTCAGTTGCGCGGGTGACTCCTCCCGGCACATAATTAGGTCGCATTCAATAATATCTCCTTAGTTTTGTTAGTCCTTTCATGACTACTGTGACTGTGGACTATATTTCAAGTCCGTCTTCTCTTTTGACGGCACTTGAGACGCGCGCGAACCCTGGTAAAATTACCATTTCCGGGTTCGCGGCGTCCTTATGAGCTCCGACGGCAGCCGCTGTGCTCAGATGCGGTTTGCCATTCCCGGAGGGTAGGTCCTTAATGATGGACCGGCGACTCCGTAGTAAGTACCCTGTTCTTGATACTGCACCATTTCTGTACGTTGTAATTCTTATAGATCTTTTTCTTTCTGCACGAGTCTGCTTTCAGTTAGCTATTACATGCGTTTTTGCCGACATTGTAGTATCGATAAGAGCGTTTTTTTCTGCAGACATTTACAGGACTGGGATTTACAACCCAACTATTTTTATCCTCATATTGACTTTTGTTATAGAGCATGGTTATGTTAGGAGTGACCATTGGACAAATTGTTCTATAGCACTTCAGCTTCCAATTTGTATATACATCACTAACAAGGTTTTCGACCTACACTAAAGTACATATATGAGAGACAATTGTTAATGATGGTTTTTGATGATTTATGTCTACTATATTTAGCAATTAGTTGAGTCCTTGGAACGTGCTTACCAAGGAGCTTGTTCCCGACTTGGGGATGGTAAGCCTGTCTTGTTGCATTTAGTTTTTGTCCACAATGTACTGCACATTGATTGCATGTTCACACCTATACTACCACGTTTCTGGGTACATTTTGGTGTTTGTTTTTTTACTTTGTGTTTTCTAGTGCGACCTGACTTTTACTTAGCCAGTTTACTTCAATGTAAGTGACCGGTATATATATATTTTTTTACTTCCTATATTGTGTCTTTTTGTCTACTTGGAGAAGAGCTGACTCTTGTTTTGAGTTAATGGTCCTGATGAAGCGTCATTGGATCCGCAAGGACCGCAAAACGCAAAACATGTTGACCCTGGTTTAAGGGGATTTCTAGTGTGATAATCCTCTTACATTTGTTGCTCTTTGAGAGTAATTGAGCATCGACACTCAACTTATTACTTTCCTTTGGTTTTAATCTTGGTCTTCCTCCCATAATATTGATTACAATTATGAGATATGTAGTGATGAAGAACCAATTTTAATATATATTTTTTCTGTTCTCTCCCTTTTGTGCTGGTGCCTGAATCGAGACATGCCTGTCCAGATAGTTTGAACTCACCAGTCACTACCAGAACAGTACGGCTTGGTGCCCCCTGCTGGGAGCCCGTCAGGCGTTGCACCGCCGGCCTGGCGAGGAGCATTTCCCGATGATGATACTATTCATCCATTGTGATGCTTGAGGGATTTTGCTCCTGATACTTCAGGTCTCCTTGGCCACCTTTGCCTTGTGGAACAGTGTACTTTTGTTTGTTCTGCCCAAAGTACTCACATGGACTGCTTTGCTGTGAAGGACTGCTGCCTTGCTGTTGCCCTGTTGCCTTGCTAGCCTCTGGCTCTGCTGAGAAGTGGTCTCCAAGGGCTTGGATTGAGCTTGCCTCCTGTTCCTGAAGTCTCAGGGCCAAAAAGACTTCTATTCTTCAAGGAAACTCCTTGTGAGGCAAAAATCTACACAAAGCCTGCCGGAATCGACACACAGCCTGCCCAGCGGCATAAGAATCACTGCATAGCTGAACTGGAATGACGCAACCCTGCTCCCCGAGTGGAAATCGATGCAGCGCTTGGGTTGTGACCGGAACTCTGACACATCTCCACACCGGATCGACGCAGCACCTGTGACTTCATCCTGCGCACCTAGGATTTCCATGCATCGTCCCTGGGTGTCAAAAGACCACACATCGCAGTGCATACCGTAAATCGACACATAGCCCTTGCAGCATGGAAAGGATTGATGCATTGTCTGTGCGCATCAGGAAATCTGACACACACCTTCCTTTTTCCATGAATCTCCTCATCTGCAGTCTTTGTGTGTGTAACTTTGATGCATACCAGGTACTTTGTGCACACAATACTTAAGACTCTTCTTATCATTGCAAAAGTTATATTTATCATATCCTGATCATTTTTACCTTAATTTACTCAGATGAATATCTTACATTTTATAAACCTGTATGGTGTATTTTTGTGGTGTTTTTACTGTTTTATTTCATGATTTTTTGCACAAATACTTTACACATTGCCTTTTAGCTTAAGCCTGACTGCTCAGTGCCAAGCTACCATAGGGTTGGCACAGGATAATTTAGATTGTGTGTGAATTACCCTGACTTGGATTGTGGTCCCTATTTGGACAAAGGTGAATACCTCTGCCAACTAGAGACCTCATTTCTTACATATTCTAACATGCCCAGACAGACACTGTTGCATACACTGTCATACCCTGGCAAACACTGACGCGTACAGTAACTCAGGCAGGCACACATTTATGCACTGACTGACACACCCAGGTACACACTAATGTATAGGCTGACATGCCCGGGCAGACACTGATACCTACACTGACATAACCAGGCAAACACTGAAACATACACTAACACATCAAGGCACACGCTAACACACACTGACACACCCAGGTAGAAATTAATATACAGACTGACATACCCAGGTACACACTGATGCATACACTAACACTCCTAAGCAGACACTGATGCAGACAGTGACACACCCAGGCACACGATGATGCATAGACTTGTTGTGTAGCCATTTTAGCTATAGTTAAAAGCATGCTATTTTAGCACACTAGGCCTGCCGCTGTGCACTTTAGCCTAAATATATTTTATTCAACTTTGTTATGTTATTTTAAGAATAGCCACATTTGAGGTCTTGTTTTATTTTCTCTATCTAGCTGTTCTTCGCCTTGGTCAGCACTGCGTTCTTAAACAAGATATTTCTTTCAATCTGTGCTTTTTTCAAGGCTACCGTAAGATTGGTTGCTGGCAAAAGTGGTACTTTTTTTCACCCATGTTCACAGAAACATACACACTCTTAGGTGGGGATCCTTTCTTGTAACATCAGCTGCTTTATTATAAAAACACTACTTTGACCCATGTACGTTAGAGGGAGATTCCAGCCAGATGACCACAACTGTATGCTGTTTGCTGATTGCCTTGCTGCAGCTGCTTATGTAGATTGCAGGCCTCTTGCTCAGGTATGAGGGATGATGTCTTCCCAGGGAAAACCTAAAGGGCAGAATTAGAGCCTAACTTGCAGTGCTCTAACATAGATTAGGTAGGAACTATCCTTAACAATCTTAGTGACACTATGGTGGCATTATTTTTGTGTTTTACTCTCTTTGTCACAATCTTAATATTATTGTTCTTCATCGTCCTAGTTATTGCAATACATGCTTTATTATCTAAGATGCAGTTACTTCAATAAAAATGTATTGAACTATACTCTGCCTCTGATTGTCCTTGCATACGTGCGACTAATGTAACTGAGAGAAATGGATGAGATCTGAGTGACCATGATTTCCCGGAGGAGTCATTTATGTCATGCGCCCAGTTGCCCAATCATCCCTGCTCTTAGGCGGAGATGATGCACTGCTAGTTAGCCGGACAAAACCCGGATTAGGCTGACAGGTGTCACATGGTGCAGGATAAGACTCAGTCCCCCGCAGTACAAGTAATTAGGCAGCCCAAATCCAGTAGTCGCATTAGGATAATGAGAACCTACGTGACACACTGAAACACCCATGCAAACATTGGTGTATACACTGACACACCAGGCACATACTGATGCTTTCACTGACACACCCAGGCAGACACTGATTTATACACTGATACACCAAGGGAAACACTAATGTATACACTGACACAGCCAGACAGAAATAAACTGACATACCCAGGCAACCACTGAAGTATACAGTAACACACCCAGACATGCACATAGGCATAGACTGACACACCCAGGTACACACTGACATGTATGCTGACCTACCCAGACAGACACTGGTGCATCCAGTAACACACCCAGGCACACTCTTATAGATGGACTGACACACACAGGCACAAGCTGACACATATGTAAGCATGACCAGACAGACACTGACATACTAAGGAAAACACTAATGCATACACTAACACACCCAAGCACACACTGATGCACACCCTGGCACAGCCAGGCACACACACATGGAATTACTGATACACCAAAGCAAACATTGATGCATACACTATCACACTCAGACACATACTGACACATATGGTGACATGCCCAGGCAGACATTGATACATACATTAACAAACCCAGACAAACACTGATGCATACACTAACACAGCCAGGCACTCACTTATGCACACAGTTACACATCCAGGAACAAACTGATGCATACACTGACACACCAAGCCACACATTGATGCATACACTCACACACCCAGGCAGACACTGATGTAAACACTGATACACCCAGCCCTAATGCATACACTGACACAACCAGACAGAAACTAATGTATACACTGACATACACAGGAAAACACTGGTGCATACAGTATAACACCCAGACACACACATATGGATAGACTGACATACACAGGCACAAACTAACACATATACTGAAATTCCCAGACAGAAACTGACATACCAAGGCAAACAGTCATGCACACACTAAAACCCAGGAACACACTGATGCACACACTGGCACAGCCAGGTACACACTCATTAAATTACTTATACACTCAAGAACACATTAATGCATACACTATCACACTTAGAAACACACTGGCACATACAGTTACACACCCTGCGATACACTCATGCATACACTAATACACCCAGACATACACTGCAGCATACACTAATACATCCCGGCACACATTTATTATTTCTAAATAAATATATCCATACTGTTAATACTGTATACAGATAAATATGGAGGTACACAATACTAAGGTGGGAGATGCAAGTAATAGTTACCTTAGGGCATGAGGTATAGACCCTCATTATGACATTGGCAGTATATCCCGCTTACCGCCATTGCCAACTGCCGCCAACATAAGTCCACTGCCGCGGATAACCATATTATGACACACATATACCAATCCGTCACTATACAGCCACACACACAAGTCTGCCAGCCCAAAGGTCAGCGATAAACTGGCAGTAGCAAAACCCACACTGTTATCCCAACAGAACTACACCCACAGCATTATGACCGAAGAACAATCACTGAGGCGGACATTCAATGGCGGTAAACCATTGTCGTTCCACACCGCTGCTCTCAAAATACACACATACAAACAAAACAACACTACATTGGTCAATTCAAACTACACACACGTGACACACATACACACACCACACCCACACCACTATAAAACACACACCCACAGTACCCACAACCCTTTACGACTAGAAAGAATTGCCACCAGAGAGAGACAGCAAGAGCACACACACAACCAGAGCCACATAAAATCACCTACACACCATCCACGCACCTTACATCACACACCCCAACACAACACCCCACACACCCTCACCCACACCACTCACACTACACCCATGGCACCACAAGAACAACCCAGATTCTGTGAGGAAGAGCTGAGGGTCATGGTGGAGGAAATCATCCGGGTAGAGATGCAGCAGACATCCATTGCTAGGAAGATGGAGCTATGGCAGAGAATCGTGGACAGGGTCAACGCTGTGGGATAGCACCCCAGAACAAGGGGTGACATCGGGAAGAGATGGAGCAACCTACGGGGGAAGGTACGTTCCACAGCAGCAAGACACAAACTAGCTGTACAGAGGACAGGCGGTGGGCCCCCACCTCCTCCCCCACAAGTAAAAACATGGGAGGAGCAAGTCTTGGCAATCATGCATCCTGAGGGCCTGGTAGGAGTAGGAGGAGGACTGGATTCTGGTAAGTCAAATCTCTATTACTATCACCCCCCCTGCCTGCATGCTATCACAAAACCTTCACCCTTACCATCACTCCCGTCACTTCACCACCTCCCACATACCCCAACATCACAACCCACTCATCCCAATACCAAGCCTTGCATGTAACACCAATCCAATACATAGACACCCCTCACAGACCTGAATGGACACCTATCACTACTGCATGCACACTGCAGAGAATCACCTAGCCAACCAAATAGCTACTCAATCAAAGGCAAATCTGCCAGGGCAACAACTACCATAGAGGGCAACACATCCATGCAGATGATGTCACACGCAGAAACAATAATACTGGATTTACATCCCCACAGGTTCCCCAGCCAATATCACCAGAGAATAAGGGCCAGCAACATCCAGTCCCCCCACAGAAGAAGCCCACAGTGATGACATCAGCTCTACTCGCCTGGACCTGGATGACCAACCTGGCCCATCAGGGATCTCCGGACAGTTGGTTACCCTGGCACACTCTCACACCACCACAGAGCCTCCCCCCTCAGGAAACACCACACTGCACTCACCAAGCGGGCCCATACCTCTGTTCCCAGGACACATCAATCAGCAGTGTGTCTACCACTACAGGGACCCAATGCCATCCAACAAACACAGGACGAACAAGGACCTGGTGTCAGTGGGCACACGGTTCAGGGGACAGAAGCACAGGACAACATGGAAGGTGGAAGGACTGCTGTGCAACAGGGAGAGGACAAACCCAGGGAACCAACTCTCCAGGAGGCACTCACCATGATCCTGGGAACATACCACCATTCCCAGGAGATGATGGGCCAGATACTGGCCAAGTTGCAGGAGAGCGTGCAGCAGCAGGAGGGACAGCATCTGGGGATCAGGGAGGACTTGAAGGACATCAACGCCACCCTGGTCTCCATTGCAGGGATGCTGGCAGACATGGTCAACACTATGAGGGAGGCAGTGGCACCCCACTGGGCCTCTCCCACTAGCCAAACAGATGAACAGCCCTCCACCTCTGCTGCCGCTAGTGGACAGGAGGCCCCGCCACAGGACCAACATGCCACCAGCACCCCTCCCCCTGCAGAAGGTGAACCACCCCACAAACATTCCCTGAAATCCAGGCAGAAGCCAGAGACCATTGCCAAGATCCCCACCAGGAAATAAGACTCTCCTGGCTGTCACCATTGTGTCGCACTCTGTCACCCTGTCCACCTTCAACTGCCATTACTCCCCTTCCAATGCCCCCTTGGACAATGCACCTGTGATACAAAAAGACTGGACTCAAACCTGGACTTTCCTCTATCATCTCCCCAGTCCATTGCACATTCCTCTCTACCTCTTAGCACTGAAATAAACACCCTTTGAAAAAATACAAGTATGGAGTATGTCAAGTGATTTAAGTATGTATTTGTTTAACAAGGTTGAAACATTGAAAATCAACTGTACAAAAATTTATACATAGGAATGACCTGTAGTTGGCTGCAGTCAACACACCAGGAGCGATAGTGGGGCACAATTATCTGCAAATAGAGATGCCAAAGGTTACAGTGAGTGGCCAATGTCAAACACAAAACTGTCAATTAAATGTAAAGTAACACTGTCTTACCTGTGTGTCATTGTAAGTATTGAGGAATTATTGCACTTCTGTTGTCCTCATCCTCTGCCTCCTCATCTTCACTGTCCACAGGTTCCATTGCTGCTACACAGCCATCTCCAGCCTCATCCTCCTGCAGAAAAGGCACCTGTGACATAAGGCAAGGTTGTGCAACATACAGCATGCCACGATGATCTGGCAGACCTTCTTGGGTGAGTAGTACAGGGATCTACCTAACAGATGGAGGCAACAAAACCTGGCCTTCCGGAGGCCAAAGGTCCTCTCTGTAATCCTTCATGTTTGCCCCTGTGCCTCATTGTAACGTTCCTCTGCCCTTGTCCTGGGATTCCTCACAGGGGCCAATAGACATGAGAGGTTGGTGTAACCAGAGTCACCTGCAAATATTGAGGGACAACTGTTAGCCACACACCAACCCTTAGGGCCCACACCATACCCATACACCAACCTCCACTGGGTGGGAACCAGGGCTCACCTATGGGTTGCTGCTATTCCTCAAGGCATCATGCACAGACCCAGGATATTTTGCATTGACATTGGAGATGTACTGGTCCGCCAGGCACACCATCTGCACATTCATCGAGTGAAAGCTCTTTCGATTTCTGAACACCTGTTAATTTCGCCAGGAGGGACAAAAGCAAAATGTGTACAATCAAAGCCCCAATAATGTTGGGGATATGTAACATTGCATAGAAATCAGCTTTCACTGTGGCCAAATCCTCTACCTGGGGGAAAACAATGTGGCTGCACATGTGTTTAATCAGGGCGGACAACACTCTGGTCAGCACTATTGAGAACATTGGCTGCAACATTCCTGCTGCCAAGCCCAATGTCACTTGGAAGGAGCCAGTTGCCAGGAAATGAAGCACTGATAGCACTTGCAGAAGAGGGGGAATCCCGGTGGGCTGACGGGTAGCAGAGATTAGGTCAGGTTCCAATTGGGAACACAGCTCTGTTATTGTGGCCCTGTCCAGTCTATAGGTGAGGATAATGTGCCTGTTCTCCATTGTTGCCAAGTCCACCTGGGGCCTGTACATGGGGGGATGTCTCCATCTCCTATTCATCCGCAACGGTTGCAATCTATGGAACAAAAGAGTGAGCAGCTGGTCATTATCTGTACCTTCCAACCACTACAGTTCAATGCATATTGTGATTGTAACATTATTTTGTTGGAGATGTCCACATAGTGCATTTGTGTACTGCGACGCAGTTAGGATCCATGACCTGCACCCCCCCTGAAATGGCGTCTTCCTGTCCTGCATGGAGGGACAGGTGAAAATGAGGTAATTCTGCTGACGTTGTGCGCTGTTGCAGGAGGCGGTCGAAAACCGCTGTGCAACTCCTCACTGGTTAACATTGGGCCCTATGGGGTACAGTGGCCAATGGTGATGTACTCCGGCGGTGACAGTTTGCACCGCCATGGACATCACTGCCATTTTCTATCTGTTCACTCACTTGCCACCTGACCTTCAACAGGAGAGGACCTACACTGCAAGTGCTGCTGTGACCTGTGTCTGCAACTGACCATGGCTCGTGTCACTGGGGACAGGGCCCCTGCCTTCACCTCAGCAGAGTTGGAGCGACTGGTGGATGGGGTCCTACCCCAGTACGGAATGCTGTGTGGGCCTCCAGACCAACAGGTGGGTACACCGTGAGCATGATGCATGGGCCCTTAATGCATGGAGTGCTGTGTGTGAAGGCCTCATTTGGGTGGGGGGTTGGTGGATGGGCCCTGGGCAGTATGCTGCATGTATGGTGGGCCATGTCTGTGCTAATGGGGATGGGCATGATGGGCCATGAGTGTAACAGGCAGGACTGTCAGACTAATACCTTTCCCTGTGTCCAATTCCCTGCAGGTTAGCGCCCATCAGAAAAAGGCAATATGGCGTGCCATCGCCAAGGATGTGCGGACCCTGGGGGTCTACGGCAGGAGGAGCACCCACTGTCGCAAATGGTGGAAGGACCTGAGATGCTGGGCATGGAAGATGGTGGAGCCCCAGCTGGGGATGGCCTCCCAATGAGGAAGGGGTGCCCGTCACACCCTGACCCCGCCTGATGGCCCACATACTGGCGGTGGCCTATCCAGAGCTGGATGGGCACTTGAGGCATCACAGCAGCAACAAGGGGATGAGTACAGTGCCCCAATACACAACTTGTACCTGGTGGGGTGGTGTCCGGGTGGGTTATGTGGGCCTGTGGGTGCCTCTAGGCCAGGTCTGAGATTGCAGAGTAGGTCACATGTTGGGCAGGGTTTTGATGTAATATACCTCCAGCCAAGTTAGTAGGCATCCACTACTGGGCATGGTTCTGTGGGTCTCAGGTATGCTGCAATTCGTGTTAGGTGTCCCTATTCATGGACTTGTGACTAGCATTGCCTAGTGCATTGGGGAGTTTCCTGTGTGTGTGTTTGTTTGTGTCGTGTACGCCAACGGTGGTGTTGTTGCCGCCATTGACCAAGTGTATCCTTTGTCCCTTACCCCCCTTTTTTGTCACCCTGTCCTTATGTGCATTAGCATCATCTGGTGGAGGAGCTGAGGCACCGGCTATGGAGGAAGCTGTATCCCACGGGCCCAGGAGGCCGAATCCACTGACGGTGAGGGCACCAGTGGGACAGAGGGCGAGTGGAGCACCACAGTGGAGACAGGAGGGGACAGTTCGGACACGATTCCTCATCCAATGGAAGCTCCCTGGTGGTGAAGGACACCTATGTGTCCACCCCAGCTACAGGTATAGCCACCACCCCCTTATCAGCACTGCCCTCCCAGCAGCCCCTCAGCGACTTTCCCGTGCCTGCTCAACCAGGAGGGTAGGCATCTACTTCGCCCCAGGCACCTCAGGCACTGCCCCAGTGAGCCCTGCTGCCCTCAGTGAGGAGGCTATTGACCTCTTGAGATCCATCTCTGTTGGGCAGTCAACCATTGTGAATGCCATCCAGGGCCTGGCAGCCCAAATGCAACAGACAAATGCATTCCTGGAGGGCATTCACACTGGAATGGTGCCCAACTTAGATCAATCCAGGCTCTGGCCTCCTTTCTGATGGCAGCCATTGTCCCTGATTCTAGCCTCCCCCTCTAACTTCCTCTACCCAATCCCATTTCCCTCAACCTCAACCTATCCCAAGCACACAGGCAGACGGGCAGGCACCCAGGACAACACACAAGAGTGGACATGGCAAACACAAGCACCACACTTCATTCCACGGGAACTCACACGAACAACATCCAGATGCAGACATGCCAACATCCACTGCCTCCACTGTGGCCCCCTCGTCCTCATTGTCCAACTCCCTCCCAGTTTCATCTCAACTCACACCTGCATGCACTACCTCCTCATCCACTACCCCCATCACCAGCACACCTATCAGCACATGCCCCTCAATGGCAGTCACCACCCCCACTTCCATTCACACGTCCCCTGTGTCCTTTCCCACTGTGTCTGTGCCCCCTCCTCCCAAAGTACACAAACGCACGCACTCAGACACCCAACAGCCATCCACCTCACAACAGCATCCAGCCCATGCACCTGCACCCATACACAGCAGACAGACACCTCCTACAAACCATCTCCCTCTTCCCTCACCAATGTTCCTAAGAAACTTTTCCTCTCCACCTTTGACCTCTTCCGTAGCCCTCCCCCTGTCCCTCACATCAGGTCAGGGTGGTCAGAACCCAGCCAAGCACCTCAGCCACCCTGTCCAAGGGCACAGGAGTGTCCACAGCTACACCAGGTGGGAGAGGATCCCGGGCACTAGGCAACCACACTGATAGGGTGCCCGCACCAACTGCTGTAAGGAAGGGCAAGGAGGCACCCCAGCTGCTGCAAAGAAGGCACCCCCATCTGCTGCAAAGAAGGGCAAGGAGGCTCCCCCAGCTGGTAAAAGGACAGGCAAGGAGCAATCCCCAGCTGCTGCCAAAAGGAGCAAGTAGCCATCCCCAGCTGCTGACAGGAAGGGCAAGGGGCCTGTACCAGGAGGCACAAAGGACAGGAATCCTGATGCTGGGACTCAGTCAGAGCCCCCACCACCAACCATGGTGGTGCAGCCGTCCGAGGCTGCAGGGATGGGCTGGAGCCTCACCCCACCACTACTAGCACCGCCGCCAGCACCGCCACCAGCACCACTGACAGCAGCCCTAGTCAGCAGCTGTCCGAGGCTGTAGGGGAAGGGCTGGAGCCTCCCCCTACCACTGCCTGCACTGACACCAGCACCACTGCCAGCAGCAGCAGCCCCTGTGGGCAGCCGTCTGAGGTTGCAGGGTAAGGGCTGGAGCCTCCCCCCACCACTGCCAGCACCGCCACCAGCACCGCCACCAGCACCGCCACTGCCACCACTGAGCAGCCGTCACCGCCGGCGGACAGTGTGTAGTCCTGCATCTATGGGCTGTTGTGCGGCCTGGCCCCTGCAAATCCTGTGGGTCTGACACTCAGATGAGAGATTGTGAGCTTGCACTCCCAAAGATTTGCATCACAGGGCACATTGCCCCCGCCATCCACTCACCCCATCCTTCCCAGGATAAAGCTCACTGGGCACAACTCTCCCTCCAGAACCAGTGGAAGAAGCCATCCACACACCCCATCCTCCACAGGTTGAAGATCACTGGGCACAACGCCCACTCCAGAACCAGTGGAAGAAGCCATCCACTCACCCCATCATCCACAGGACAAAGCTCACTGGGCACAACACCCTCTCCCGAACCAGTAGTGAAGCCATCCACACACTCCATCCTTCCCAGGATGAAGCTCACTGGTCACAATGTCCCCTCCAAAACCAGTGTAGAAGCCATGCAATTACCCCATCCTCCACAGGATGAAGCTCACTCTGCACAATGTCCCCTCCAGAACTAGTGGAAGAAGCCATCCACTCACCCTATCCTTCCCAGGATGAAGCTCACTGGGCACAATGCCCCCTCCGGAACCAGTGGAAGAAGCCATTCACTCACCCCATCCTCCACAGGATGAATCTCACTGGGCACAATGTCCTCTCCGGAACCAGTGGAGAAGCTATCCACTCACCCTGTCCTCCACAGGATGAAGCTCACTGGGCACAATGCCCCCTCTGGAACCAGTGGAAAAGCCATCCACTCACCCCCTCCTCCCCAGGATGAATCTCACTGGGCACAATGCCCCCTCCAGAGCATATGGGCAAATCACCCACTTGAGAAACTGTGGCCTTGCACTCCCCAGGACAAGTCAATGGACAAATCACCCACTTGAGAGACTGTGGCCTTGCACTCCCCAGGACCAAGCACAGGGCATATTGCCCCTACCAGAGCATGTGGGCAAGTCACCCACTTGAGAGACTGCGACCTTGCACTACCCAGGACAAGTCAGTGGGCAAATGACTCACTTGAGAGACTGTGGCCTTGCACTCCTCAGGACAAGTCAGTGGGCAGATCACCCACTTGAGAGACTGTGGCCTTACACTCCCCAGGACCAAGCAGTGGGCAAATCACCCACTTGAGAGACTGTGGCCTTGCACTCCCCAGGACCAAGCACAGGGCATGTTGCCCCCTCCAGGACCAGTGGTGTTCCATCTTCCGGCTGAGGTGCCCCCACATTCCCCGTCCTCCTAAGGTGTCTGTCTATTTTCGACCCGATGCCCCTGCAGTGTTCTCTCCGTGTTGTTGCAGGAGTGAGGTTGGGCCTTGGATTTTGTGATGTGGCCCTGTGGCCCACGGACATTTAGGACTGAGCAGTGTCGCTTGCATTGTAAATATGCATATACGTTTTTATTTAGATGCATGAATTTCACCTACATTTATCTGATTACAGCCTTTTTACACTATAGTAGTTGTCCTTGCATTATTCATGAGGGTTACAGGGTGAATATGTAATGTTAGTTCATCTGTTTGTGTGTATGGTGTTGGGGTGGGGGTGTTGCGTGTGTGTGACACTCTTTTTCCTCCCCCCTCCCCTGTGTGCTTGGTGGCAGTACTCACCGTGGTCTTCACCAGCGTTGGTGTTCGTAGTGGAGCAAAAGGTAGAAGAGCATGGGGAAGACATGCAACTCGGGCTCCATGGGCGCATGGTTCTTCCTTAAGTGTCCAGAGGTGAGTCGTTTCCCTTTTGAGCAGTGTTTCCGCCAGGCTTTTCATGTTGTTGGTACTGCACCAGAAAAGGTGGCGGATTGGACTGTCATTATACGGTGGGCAGTACATTGTCTTCCACCTGTCTGTTGGCTGTTACCGCTGTGGTGCCTGTTGATTTTGCCCTGGCGGTTGGTGTGTTAAACTGGCTGTCGGTCTGAGCGGTTTCCGCTGTGGTCTTAATTTAATTTTTGTTACTGCCAGCCTGTTGGCGGTATCGCTGCCGCTTTATCCCCAACCGCCAGGGTTTTATTGAGGGCCATAGTTAATTGAGATAACAATAACGTCCCTGTAACCTTAGGTTTTCTTAAGTGGATTTCTATGGTTTTTTAAATTATATTTCTTAACTATAACATCCCTGTACCCTTTGCTTTTTTTCAGAGAATCACTAACACATGGTAATTTTCATTACTATACGTTGATCCAACCACTGCCGCACACTTCCTCCAGCCGTACGCAGCTGGGGTTGTCCGCAGGGCCTTTCCCGTCGTAGTCCTTGTAGCCAACCCCTATAGCCACCCAACCCTGCGCTATGCACAGACTTTGGCTGGACACAGGGGGAGTTGTCTGCAGGGCATGGCTTGTGGCCAGTCCCTGTGGCCAACCTCTATAACCACCAAACCCTGTGCTGCACACAGCCTTGTGCAGGTGGGGTTGTCTGTAGGGCCTGTAGCCTGTCTCTGCAGCCAGCCTCTATAACTACCCAACCCTTTCCTGGCCCCCCTCCTCAGGCTGACCTTGGCCCATGGGGATCCCATCCCTTGGAGCCTGGCCTAAACATTAGATTTTTTTTGGAGGATGGCCCTCCTTCTCAGGCTGATCTCACTTCCCTTGGAGCTGGGCCTAAACCTTTTTTTTGCGGGGTATGGGAGGCCATGCTGCCCCCCCAGGCTGATCTGGGCCCCCGGGACCCATTCCCCAGGGCCTAATTTGTTTTTGGGAGAGAGGGGTGCTGCATGGCCCGCCTGCCCAGAGATGATCTCAGCCCCGGGGACCCCATCCCCTGGGGCCAGGCCACATGACATGGGTGCCACTCAGGGCACACAGTTTCAATGTTGGGGGCCGGGGGGAGCGCCTGAAGGCCCCCATCATCCCAGCTGGCTCCCCAACTCCTGTCGGAGCTAGTATTGCTGTCACAGAGAGGGAGCTGCTCTTCAACTTAGAATAGCCCCAGGTTGGTGGTGGTTCCCCAGGACTGCTGGCGTCTGCTTTCTTTTTTTTACACTTTGTCCTGGGGAGATGGTGGTCCCCAGGGGGGAAACACCCGGAACAACGAGTCCGGAACCACGAGGTTGTGAAAAACGAAATGCGAAACAACACTTTTGTTTTCGACAACTTCCTGGTTTTGGTACCTTAACCACGCATGTCTGAACAATGTACATGTGTGGTTAAGGTACAGAAGGGAGTCGGAGTGGACGCGGTGAAGGAGGAGGTAAGTTGGGCTGGGACTGGGGCTGCTTTCAGGGGGGCTAGGGATGATTATGGTTTGGGGGTCAGGGGTTAGGTTTTAGGGGTGGGGTGGGGACTCGGGATATTTTTTGTTTTTGGGGTGGGGTGGGGGGCTGGCGGTGATTAGGGTTCAGGGGGTCAGGGTTTAGGTTTAAGGGGTGGGGTGGGGGGCCAGGGTGGAAGCATGCTGGGTCGTGCATGCTGATTGCTAATGCCTTTACCAGGAATGTGTTGACAATGGTAAAATCGTTGTAAACGCATTGGTGGCAAAGGCATAAGTGGTTAGAACAAGGTTGTTGTTCCGACCTCATTGTTGAGCCATGGGTGGTTTAGGCACCTGTGGTTCTGAGATATAACCTCCCCAGGGCTGTGGGGGGCACACAGCCCCCTGCTTCATATTTGCTTCCTGCCATGGGGAGGTGGTGGTCCCAGTGGCAGCGGGGGGGCCATGCAGGCCCCCCATACAATAAATGCTTTATGCCCCGGGGAGGTGGTGGTCTCTAGGGCAGCGGGGGGCTGTGCAGCCACCCCACATTAAAATAACAATGCCCGTAGGGTCTGGCCCACACAGGAACCCATGTTGTTTATTTTTAAAAGAATTCGGTAGATTCACTGCAGCATCTGCTGATTTTTTTTTTACCAAAAAAATGCTTTTTTGCCATGGGGAGCCCTCTAGAACTAATGGGGCTAAAGGGTTAGGGTGTCTGTACCCTGGACCCTTTTTTTTTATTTTTAACATTTTATTGGGGGGACTCGGCTTCTGACAACATTCCCTTGTTGAAGTGTTGGCAGCCAATCAGATCTTTGCATGAAATCGGGAGGGTTTGTGAATCCTTCAGGTCCCTATATATACACAAATTTAGATTTCCATCAAAATCTCAAAACGCACTGAAGAGATTTACACCAAACTATGAAAAGGGCTCTTTCTGGACCAAGAGCTACCTTTCTGCCAAATTTGGTGTAATTCCGTCCAGTGGTTTTGGCGCTATCGCTGTTCAAAGTTTTCAATGGGAATTAACATGGGAACCTCTCTAATTGTGATCCCCCCTTATCTCGGCCCATGCTTAACGGAATACCTTGCAGCTTTCCAGACAGCAGCTCCTGTGACTGTCAAATTGTTCTGGAAAGTTTTGTGAAGATAAGTTTGGTACTGCCAAAGATATAGGCATGTAAAAAACAGCTTTTTCAATAAAAACTGGGTCTTAACTAAAACCATATATATATATATATATATATATATATATATATATATATATATACACCAAAGAAAACAGACACTCCGTGTGAGCAAAAAGGCAGTATAGTTATTGCAGCCTTAGGAGATGGGAATGTATTTCGGCACACAGTGCCTTTCTTAACCTGAAAAACACTATTTTTCCTGCACTTTTGAACTCAACATGTGACCCACCTCCAACCAATGATGTCCTACAATATTCCAAAACCAACCTTTTTAGGTTTCATAAATGCCTCAATAGACTCGTCAGAGCTATATAAATTCTCTCCATAACTTATATACCTCATATGTGCTTTGATTCTAAAATGTTTTAGCATTTACTCATGAAATAACACAAAGCTCACAGACAACCAAGTGGATAGCTTACCAAATATTGTTCCTTCTAAAAGGGTTCACAAAGGTACTTCAGTTAAACATATTTTGTTTCCAAAGACCTGAATGAATATACAACAACTCATCAATATAATACAGTCCAAGAGAGCAAGAGTTCTCAAATACAATATTCCAAAATGAAAATAAAGAATATATATATAAAAAAAAAAGAAAACTCCACTCATCGTTCAGCTGGCGTACTTCCCAAGTGGGCCATCACCCAAAATTAATTGTTATGGAAAGCCATATAGTAGATATGACAGCTCTTGTATTTCTTCATTACCAGTTCATATCTCCAGATCTGAAAAGAAAAAATAGTTAACACATTAAAAGCAGGAAAAAAAACTTTTCTTAAGACTAATTTCACAGAAAACTGAGCCACCTTCTCACTCTTCTGTTGCCTTAGAAAAACATGATCACTACTTACAAGTCAGTACATCATCCATGCATACACTAGCTGAAACACACACTAGGTCATCCATACAGCTACTCAAACTCACTCAAAAACCAACTCACACAGCCACTCACCCAACCTCAGAAGTACTTAGTCACTCCCTTACCACTACAGCTAATGAGAAAACCACTCACTTAGACATATAACTACTTACATATCCCCTTCTTTACCCACAAAGCTACACAGGAACCAACTCATTCATTAAAACATCCACTAATTCCATCAGACATCCAACTGTACACGCTCTTGAACAACCACTAAAATACATTTGGTGACACACATATAGCCAATCAGATGTCAAACTTTAAAAATACTATTACTGATCAGTACCTCTGTAAGACTACTAGTTTATGCAATATCTTTCTTTGTCATTAACTCTTGTAAAGATTATTTATACACCATCATTGATGTTATCAGTGGTGTCACTGACCATGTCGTGAGTGGCGTAATATGTGAGGTCATAAGCAGTGCATTGGGGGGGCGACAGAGGTGTAACTTATAGTTAGACTGGTAACTATAACTGCTGAAGTTCTTTGGTTGTGTACGAGTAAATTCAGTATCTAACTATAACGCTCCTGTAACCTTTGTTTTTTTCAATATATATATATATATATATATATATATATATATATATACTTTTTTCCACTGAAAAAATAAAGGTTTTAGTTAAATCTATTTGTCAGTGACAACATTAATGTTTTGAATTACAAAAACACAGAAAATCACTAGTTGTAGTTAGCAGCTGTAGCTATAATTTATGCCCCTGCCATGCACTGCTTATGACCTCACATATGACTTCACTCATGACATGTTATTTGACATCATTATGACATTGGTGACATTAGTGATGACACCTCAAGCAACATCATTGGAGGTTGTCCATAGGACCTGGCCCTAGTGACCACATCTCCACCCAAGTTCGAAACTGATATGATTTGCAAAGGCGGACACTATTTCAGCTATGTGGTTCGCTAATACGGGCCATGTTCTTGGCTATTCAGAGTAGTCTGTGACCATTATATAACTTACTTCTAGGGCTCCTGGTTTAGAGGTTTGTGTAAGAGTTGTACGTGTTCCTTGTCTATATATATTTGTGTAGATTAGCCATTTCTCCTTCATCACAGTCCCAAAGGATTTTTTAGACTGGTGTAAATCTTCTTCAGTAAAAGAGTCTGGTAGTAGCTCTGAAACTCTGCCAGTAGATGTTTTGCCGTGCCTGGAATTGAATAAGATCAGGTGGATGCTCTATGAATGTGGTCCCCAAGTCAAAGAGATCCAGGGCCAGATGTAGCAAAACAAAAAATTGCGACTCGCATTTTGCGAGTTTATGCGACTCGCAGAATGTGAGTCGCAATTTGGAATGCAAGGAAAAAAAAAGTTCCGAAATAGCGACTCGCACCCGGACTCGCAACGCAGTGTGCGAGTCCGCAGATTGCGAGGTCGCTTTTTGCGAGTGTGCAAAATTAATGTGGTCCCCAAGTCAAAGAGATCCAGGGCCAGATGTAGCAAAACAAAAAATTGCGACTCGCATTTTGCGAGTTTATGCGACTCGCAGAATGTGAGTCGCAATTTGGAATGCAAGGAAAAAAAAAGTTCCAAAATAGCGACTCGCACCCGGACTTGCAACGCAGTGTGCGAGTCCGCAGATTGCGAGGTCGCTTTTTGCGAGTGTGCAAAAAACGAACTCGCAATTAGCGAGTAGGTGTCGCAAATTGCGATTACCTTGAAAATTGCTTACAGGTGCAGCAGAACACTCCAGAAACCACACCAGAACACTCTGGAAACACTTCCTGGCACATGATGATGACATCACAGCCAGGAAGTTTACAAATACACCCTTTTATAACTGCTGAATTTCGCACAGGACAAACAGCAGCTGCCATGGAGGGAACCCCAAGAAAGAGGAAGCTCAAATTTTCTGAGAGTGAGCTGGAGGTGCTGACAGAGGAATGCTGTCAGCACTATGATGACTTGTTTGGGAGAGCAGCCCACAATGTTCCTGAGGCCACAAAAAAACAACTGTGGCAGGACATCCAGGACAAGATCAATTCCCTGGGGGTGAGCCATAGGACCATCGACGACATCAAGCAGAGGTTGTATGACCTCCGCTCCCGGACCAAGGAGAGGGTGGCTGAAAGGCTCCGGGAGATGAGAGGCACAGGAAGGGGACCATCGTCTGTGCCACCACCCACACCCCTGGAAGAAAGGGTGGAAGAAACCTTGGAGCAGGAGGCAGTGTCTGGATTTGGGGACCTGGACACCTCAGAGCCCAGCACATCAACCGGTGAGTACCATGTGATATGCCTGTACCCCTATCAATGCCATACCTCCACCCACCATGTACTCAGGGGCATGCACAACCAAAATAGCTCAATTTCAGGGTAGCAAATGCCAGAATGATGCATTATGGGAAATGTAGTCAAGTAGGCAGTTCATAGGCAAAGGTTTATTAGGAAGTGTGCAATAGATAGTAGACACTGACAGTCTGTTCCCCATGTCCCACAGGTCTCCAGCAAGACACCACCAACACTCCAAGCACCCAGGCCCATGAGGACACCCCAGGACCCCCCAGCACCCCCACCTGCACGGTCAGCAGCATCCCTGCAGTAGCCACACCTGCTGCAACAATTCCGCAAGAGGCTGCCCCAGCAACAGGCAGGGAGGAGACAGGTGGAAGCACAGGGCAGCCACCGCTGCGCAGGCGTCGCAGGTCAATACCATCTGGGCTACAGTCTGCATCCGGGCTACTTCCTCCAACCACCAGTGAGGCACATCTGCTGCGTGGTTAGCGCCTGCAGAACAGAATTTTGGGCAGAATTAGTGGTGTGCTGCACTGCTTTGTGCGCAACAACCATGCCAGCATGCAGCACCTCAACACACGGATGGACATGATCTGCAGTAACACTGGGGACCTTGCCCTTGCCATGAGGGAACTGGCGGGAGGACTACTGGCCCAGGCAGAGGGTGGGCGGCGCAGGGATCGGCAGATCATGCACAGACTGGACAGGATGGCTACATCCATCGGCAGGCTCGCCATGAATACCACAGGCCTGTCGAGGAGGACAATTGGGCTGCAAGTGGAGATGGGCCATTTCGCTGGGGATGTGGCAAGAGGCCTGGGACGTCTCAATCACATTAGCGAACTGATGGAGACACGGGAAATGTCGAGGGCCACAGGGGAAACACCCCAGGACAGTGAGGAGGGCTCAACAGTGAGCAGTGTCTCTGTCACTGACAGCAGGGTGCTCAGGAGTGGCAGGCAGAGCACCACGGAAGCAGCAGGGACCAGCCAGGCTGGCAGGAGGGGCAGAAGGTCTTAGAGATCACCCTGGACCATTAAATGTGGCACATGACGTTAATGTGCCACATGCCTGGTTGGCATTTTACTGCCCATGGACAATCTTCACTTGTGAATAGTTTATTTAATAGACTAATAAAACAGTTATTTTTTTGCCACTTAACAAATGGAGTGTTTTGGTTAATAGGTGAGTATGGTTGGAGTTGACACGTACCGTCCAAAATATTGTGTTGCAATGTGTTCCCGTCTCAGTCTGCCTTGATTTGCCAAACTCCTATCCCCATGATGGCGATGTGGTTGTTCTTGCTCTTCATCATCAGGATCTGGGTCTGCAGGGGTGAGAGGTAGCCCACGTCGGGTGGCTATGTTGTGGAGGATGGCGCATGCGACCACAATTTTAAATGCGGTAATGGGGGTGTATTGGAGGGCACCTCCACTGCGGTGGAGGCATCTGATTCTTGCCTTCAGGAGTCCGAAGGTGCGCTCTATGAGGTTCCTGGTCCTCTTATGTGCACTGTTGTATTGCCTCTCTGAATCATTGCTGGGTGTTAAAAACGGAGTCATGATCCAAGGCCTGAGAGCATATGCACTGTCACCTGTTGGGCACAAAAGTACACTGTTAGGAAGTCCAGATTGTCGTGCACAGTGACCTGTGTGTATGTCTGCAAGTGTCTGTGGCTCTACCTAGGAGGTAACCGTCTCCGAATTCCCCACGTTCCAGGCGTTGGTGTATCCCACTATGCCTAAAAATGTATGAGTCATGGGTACTGCCTGGAAACTTAGCTACAATGTCAGTGATGACATAATGGGCGTCACAAACAACCTGAATATTGAGTGAGTGGGTACACTTTCTTTTGCGGAAAATGTGTTCTAGATTAGCAGGGGGGCATATTTGAATGTGTGTCCCATCTACACACCCTATGACATGGGGAAAGTGGGCAATGCGGTAAAAGTCCAGCTTGGTGCTGTTTATTTCTGCCTCATTCCTTGGTAAGTATATGAAGTGGGACATGTGCGTGACTAAGGCATCTAGGAAGGCCCTGAGGAACCTTGACACTGCACTTTGGGATACCCCACCTGCCACAGCAATGACCCCCTGATAGCTCCCTGAGGCCAAGAGGTGCAGTGAGCATAGCACTTGCACATGCGTAGGGATGGCGCAGCCATGCAGAGTTTGGTGCTCTAGCTGTGGTTTGAGTAAATCTATTAATTCTAGGATGGCTGCGCTGCTAAGGCGGTATTTGTCATAGATCTCATCCTCAGTTTGCTGAAAAAGAGTCTGCCTTGTTCTATATATCTTCTCCTGTCTGTGGCCCCTCCTCCTCCTCTGCTGGGCTGCGTGGACTCTCCTTCTCACTGCTATCAGGTATATCTCCGCCATCTTGTGTAACCCAGATGCCTTCTGGGTCTCCTTTTATACTTTGGTAATGGTTACCACCTGTTCTGAGTTAGTGGTAAATGGGACATGCAAAATGGCCTTTTTGCGACTAGTTGCAATTTGCGAGTTGCAATTGCATAAGGTTTGCGACTCGCAAATTGCGACTTGGTATTTGCGGGTCGCAAATTGGGGTCGCAACGGATGCGACTCGCAAACGGGTCCCATCGCTTTTTGCGAGTCGGAAATGGGCTTTTCGCATCCCATTTCCGATTTTGCACTGTCGCAAATTGCGATTCTGCCCGTTTGCGGGTCGCAAACCTTTGCTACATCTGGCCCCCAGTCTTTTATAGGTAATACACTTACACCTACTATGTTAAAAAATATGGAAACCATAATGCTTATTTCTAGTTTAAAAAAACCTGTAGCAGAGCATGCTATTTGCTGAATGTACATTAAAATAGAAACAAAACTCTGTAATTTTGCCATTATTAAGAATGATCCTTTTGGTCAATATTTAGAGCAGTGCTATATTCATCCAGTTATTTTACTCTTCTCTTTGTGGGGGTTTAGACCTTTATGTGTACATTGTGTGATTTTCTATTACGAAATTGCAATTTAGCAATTTACTAAATTCTGGTTTCCTAATAGCGAATGTGAATCCATAGGAATCACTATTAGGAAATTCCAATTTACATGTATTCCAACTTGCAATTCCCAAATAGCAATTTCTGTGGATTCGCTATTTAGGAATCGCAATTTTGTAATTGTGTACATATGGTCCTAGGTCCCCGAGTCCTGTAATAGCTGCCAGCAACATTCTTCTCATGTAACTGACAGCCAATCAGAGCATTCCCTCTGGCGGAAGCAAGTTGGCTTAAGGGATCTAAAGCTCCCTGGGCCAATAAGACCACTCTTGGGCACATTTATCATTAGTGACACATTAGTACTGCAACGTAAGGACTACCTATGTAACACAAAGTTGATTTACATGTTTAAAGCACCTATAGGTGCCACAAATCAGCATTCCCTCATGCAGGAGTTCTTTGTGTTGAAGGGACACTTCAAAAAGTGATGCTTTATGCACAACATGCTTCTCCTAATACTACCAGCAGTCTTCTGTGGACCGCCGGGTCGGAGATGATCATCTGCAGCCTGGCGATTCCTACCGCTGTGGCGGTATGTGTAGAGATGTGGAATGGTGGCAGCAGCCAACCCGCCACACTCATAATGTGGCAATAGAAACAGGACTTAAGGACCCCAAATATTCACTTCACAACATTTCATGTTTTGCTCAAAGTGGAGTTGTACTTTTTCTGGTCGTCTTTCAGGGGATTTTGAATTGGATCATGATCCATGGTTGCACACCATATAGTTGATCAGCTGAAAAGTAGAAAATACCATTCAATCAAATAAATCAATCAATCAGGATTTGTAAAGCACGGCTAATCACCCAAAAGGGTATCCAGACACTTATGGGTCCCGGAGAAAACAGTGAAAACGAGGGAAATTCAAGAAGAAGGCACACAAAAACTAAGGAAAAAAGCATGGAGAAAGCTGTAAAAACAAGGGAAAACCAGGAGAAAGCATACAAAAAATGACAGAAAAAAAGCACAGAGAAATCCGTGAAAACAAGGGAAAAGTAAGGAGAGGGTACACAAAAATGAGAGAAAAGTAAGGAAAAAGCTGGGAGATCAAGGGAAGAGCAACGAGTAGGCAATCACAAAATGGGGGCAAAAGGCAAGGAGAAAACAGGAGCAAGAGCAATGCAGCAGCACAGCAAGAGCCGGGCCTAGGATCTGCTCAATGGGGTTGTGCTGCGGCCTTCATTAAGTCGGTCCTAGGAGAAGGAGGGGCATTGGGAGGTGGTAGACGGGGCTAGACTGGGTGTGGGAAATGAAAGGCAGCAGGCAGGAGAGGCAATGAGGGTAAAGGAAAGGAAAAAGCAGTGAACATGAGGTAAACCAAAGGAGAAGGCAAACACAAATGGGGAAAAAGCAGTGAAACCAAGGGACAAGCGAGGAGTGAGCACTCCAAAAACAGATATAAAAATTGGTAAAAAAATTGGTGGTATTCTGTCACAAAGCTACAGTACCTCAGGACACATGCATCCAGTAGCTTTCTTTTCTAAAAAATGTTGTTGCCAGCTGAACAGAACTACACAGTTGCTAAACGAGAACCATTGGCAATTAAATTACGTTTCCAAGAATGATGAAAATACCTGTTAGGGGCTCAACATACCATTACAAAATATAATGATCATAACAATCTCCAATTCTTGTGATCATTAAAGGCCATGACCCCTAGACAAGAAAGGTGGATCTTGTTCTTCAGTGAATACAATTTCATTATTACCTATCATCCAGGCACACAACAGACTAAGGCAGACCTGCTATCCAGGTGGGGTCACTCGAATCAGACTTCCCAGGAACAGGCACCACAGAGCATCTTAGCACCTGAACACATAGTAGGTCTGTGTAGACAAGATTCATTTTTTTAACAGGGTTAGACAAAGCATGAGCTAGGAGGATTTAGAATCTTGGATATCTGATTTAGACAAGCATGTCCATAATAATCTCCCCTATCATGGCACCACTATATTTATTCTCACTAAGGAATTAAGACAAGAAGAGCTAAGCTGGTGTCATTCCACTTCTCTAGCTGGTCATCCTGGAATTCTTCAGACCATAGCTAATTGCCAGTGATGGTTTTGGTGGCCAACACTGTCCGAGTGTGTTCATGATTATGTCTAGACCTGTTCCTTCTTTTTTCAAAGCAGGACCTCCCACTAAGATCCTTGCTTATACTCCCACATCCCTTGCATACTATAATTATAGATTTTATCAAGGGCAAGGAATTGCCTAAATCCAATGATTACAATACTATTTGGGTAGTTGACCTGTTTTCTAAGATGGCACATTTTGTTGCCTTAAAACAAATACTCAATGCCCAAGCTCTTTCCACCCTGTTTGTTTTGCATATTCTGCAGTTACATGGCCTGCTCGCCATCATTATTTCTGACACAGTCCAGCAGTTAATTTCCCAGTTTTGGTGCATGCTTTGCACATAATTGGACATTGAAGCTTAACACTTGTCTGCTTATCACCCACAAACCAACGGGTCAGTCAGAGCGTTTAAATCAGGTACTGGAACAGAAACTGCAATGTTATTTAATATCAACTCTTAAAGAGTGGGAGTCATTGTTACCTTTTGTAGAGTTTGTGTACGACAATTCACAGCATTCTGCTACTGGGGTATCCCCTTCTACTGTGTAACAGGCACTAATCCACAAATGTTGTCAGAAAATATTGTAAAACCAGAACTTTGTAAAGCACCTCTCTGACTCCCCACAAGAAGTGTTACAGCCCTTACAACAAACTAAAGTGAAATGGAGAGAAATGCTAATAAACATAATCCACAACCATCAGAGTAAAAAAGTGAGGATCAGATTTGGCTTGCTACAAAGAACTTATGATTACATGGTCCTCACAATTTGCAGCCTCAATTTCTTTTTACCCTTTTCCAATTTAAAAAGTTGTTAACTCTGTAGCTGTCTAGCTCCAACTGCTAGATGATTTGCCTGTTCACCCTGTGTTCCATGTCTCCCTCCTCAAACCATACCATGCCATTCCATGCCCAATTCCATGCCGCTCCTCCTCTTCCACCTGTAACCCTGGATGGTCATCTAGAATTTGTAGTCCAAATGGTTCTAGAATCATGAAGTGATGAGAGTTGTTTGTTTTGCCTAATTGCATGGCAGAGGTATGATCCTAATGAAAACCCTTGGATACCCGCTAGTAATGTTCATGCGTCTAACCTGTATTATTCATGGCATGCCTTTTACCCTGACAAACTATGCCTGGAATGTTGTTCTTTGAGAAGGAAAACTATCACGACTCCATCTTGGGCCCTATGTGCGGTAGGTTTTCCTTGCTGGGCTCATGTCACCCTTCCCTTGTGGAGCCTTCCTGCCCCTAGTATTCCAAGTCATCCTTCCCTTGTGGCATTTCCAGTCTCAAGCACTCTATGGTCCCCTTCCCAGGAACCTTGAACCATTGACCCTCCTGTTCTTTTGCTAGGCAAGTTTAGTCTGTTTTCCACCTGCAGATTGTCTGTTTAGTATAAGTAAACTTCCACTGTAAAACATTGAATTGTGCAATCATGTACTTGGGGTTCTGTTGTACTTGTTTATTGTTGCCAATTACCATTTGCATCTGTTACCTGAAAGGCTTCATATCAGTTGTATGTAACACATGATCTTCTCCAGGTTCATTGGAATATTCCACACTTTCAGATCCCTTCTGGAACACTCTTATCTTCCTGCATGAATTCCCCCCTGAACGTGCATTGGAGCTTGGTCTCAATCCAGTCCTGCGCAAGCATAATCTCTGTACTCACCTTATTAGAACTTCCAGCACTCCTGTCCAAAAACAGATATAAAAATTGGTAAAAAAATTGGTGGTATTCTGTCACAAAGCTACAGTACCTCAGGACACATGCATCCAGTAGCTTTCTTTTCTAAAAAATGTTGTTGCCAGCTGAACAGAACTACACAGTTGCTAAACGAGAACCATTGGCAATTAAATTACGTTTCCAAGAATGATGAAAATACCTGTTAGGGGCTCAACATACCATTACAAAATATAATGATCATAACAATCTCCAATTCTTGTGATCATTAAAGGCCATGACCCCTAGACAAGAAAGGTGGATCTTGTTCTTCAGTGAATACAATTTCATTATTCCCTATCATCCAGGCACACAACAGACTAAGGCAGACCTGCTATCCAGGTGGGGTCACTCGAATCAGACTTCCCAGGAACAGGCACCACAGAGCATCTTAGCACCTGAACACATAGTAGGTCTGTGTAGACAAGATTCATTTTTTTAACAGGGTTAGACAAAGCATGAGCTAGGAGGATTTAGAATCTTGGATATCTGATTTAGACAAGCATGTCCATAATAATCTCCCCTATCATGGCACCACTATATTTATTCTCACTAAGGAATTAAGACAAGAAGAGCTAAGCTGGTGTCATTCCACTTCTCTAGCTGGTCATCCTGGAATTCTTCAGACCATAGCTAATTGCCAGTGATGGTTTTGGTGGCCAACACTGTCCGAGTGTGTTCATGATTATGTCTAGACCTGTTCCTTCTTTTTTCAAAGCAGGACCTCCCACTAAGATCCTTGCTTATACTCCCACATCCCTTGCATACTATAATTATAGATTTTATCAAGGGCAAGGAATTGCCAAAATCCAATGATTACAATACTATTTGGGTAGTTGACCTGTTTTCTAAGATGGCACATTTTGTTGCCTTAAAACAAATACTCAATGCCCAAGCTCTTTCCACCCTGTTTGTTTTGCATATTCTGCAGTTACATGGCCTGCTCGCCATCATTATTTCTGACACAGTCCAGCAGTTAATTTCCCAGTTTTGGTGCATGCTTTGCACATAATTGGACATTGAAGCTTAACACTTGTCTGCTTATCACCCACAAACCAATGGGTCAGTCAGAGCGTTTAAATCAGGTACTGGAACAGAAACTGCAATGTTATTTAATATCAACTCTTAAAGAGTGGGAGTCATTGTTACCTTTTGTAGAGTTTGTGTACGACAATTCACAGCATTCTGCTACTGGGGTATCCCCTTCTACTGTGTAACAGGCACTAATCCACAAATGTTGTCAGAAAATATTGTAAAACCAGAACTTTGTAAAGCACCTCTCTGACTCCCCACAAGAAGTGTTACAGCCCTTACAACAAACTAAAGTGAAATGGAGAGAAATGCTAATAAACATAATCCACAACCATCAGAGTAAAAAAGTGAGGATCAGATTTGGCTTGCTACAAAGAACTTATGATTACATGGTCCTCACAATTTGCAGCCTCAATTTCTTTTTACCCTTTTCCAATTTAAAAAGTTGTTAACTCTGTAGCTGTCTAGCTCCAACTGCTAGATAATTTGCCTGTTCACCCTGTGTTCCATGTCTCCCTCCTCAAACCATACCATGCCATTCCATGCCCAATTCCATGCCGCTCCTCCTCTTCCACCTGTAACCCTGGATGGTCATCTAGAATTTGTAGTCCAAATGGTTCTAGAATCATGAAGTGATGAGAGTTGTTTGTTTTGCCTAATTGCATGGCAGAGGTATGATCCTAATGAAAACCCTTGGAAACCCGCTAGTAATGTTCATGCGTCTAACCTGTATTATTCATGGCATGCCTTTTACCCTGACAAACTATGCCTGGAATGTTGTTCTTTGAGAAGGAAAACTATCACGACTCCATCTTGGGCCCTATGTGCGGTAGGTTTTCCTTGCTGGGCTCATGTCACCCTTCCCTTGTGGAGCCTTCCTGCCCCTAGTATTCCAAGTCATCCTTCCCTTGTGGCATTTCCAGTCTCAAGCACTCTATGGTCCCCCTCCCAGGAACCTTGAACCATTGACCCTCCTGTTCTTTTGCTAGGCAAGTTTAGTCTGTTTTCCACCTGCAGATTGTCTGTTTAGTATAAGTAAACTTCCACTGTAAAACATTGAATTGTGCAATCATGTACTTGGGGTTCTGTTGTACTTGTTTATTGTTGCCAATTACCATTTGCATCTGTTACCTGAAAGGCTTCATATCAGTTGTATGTAACACATGATCTTCTCCAGGTTCATTGGAATATTCCACACTTTCAGATCCCTTCTGGAACACTCTTATCTTCCTGCATGAATTCCCCCCTGAACGTGCATTGGAGCTTGGTCTCAATCCAGTCCTGCGCAAGCATAATCTCTGTACTCACCTTATTAGAACTTCCAGCACTCCTGTCCTCCAAGCCTTACTGATGATCCTGGGGCCTTCAATTGCTTCCAATGTCTTCCTTGATGAGCTACAATTCCACCTCCTCTTGAGCTTCTTGTACTGAGTCTTCTATTTTCTTCCCAGACATGGGCACATTAACCTTTAGGTTAACAAATGCGTATAAGTCAAAGGTTGATTCCGCTGAAGGCATGAGCATGTTTTCATACATTGGACATTGTTTGAGTATTAACTACCATGAAGCTCAGCACTCTGAACTCTTTTATTGCAGCGCTGCTAACTTTCTTGCACCCAAACTGAAAATTTGCCACTGTGTGTCTTAGCAAGTGTTATCTAGTTATCTATATATATATCTATATATATATATATCTATATATATAGATATAGATATAGATATATATATATAGATATAGATATAGATATATCTATATATCTATAAATATATTTATCTATATATATATATATATCTATATATCTATCTATATAGATAGATAGATATATAGATAAATATATATATATGTATATATATTTGCCACTGGGTATTTAAAGTTAGAACCTAGTTTCTATATAAAAAGCATTTTTTTCTCACCTATATCTTTGGCACCGGTTGATGAATCTTCACAAAATGTTATTTAAAAAAAATGTACTTATGTCAGCTGCTCTCTGGAAAGTTTCAGGATGATCCGTCAAGTAGGGACCCAGAAAAAGAAGGGTTCTGCAACATGTTTTCTCCATGGTAATTCCCAGAAGGATTTTGAACAGGAATAGAGACTGAACCACTTTGTGGAATTACACCAAAAAGCGACCTTTTTGATAATAGGTGTAAATCCATTCAGTAGTTTTGAAGTATTCATACAAATTCAAATTTGTATATATAGGGACTCAAAGGCTCCATGAACCCTTCCGATCTCGTGGTGAGATCTGATAGTCTGCCAACATTTCAACAAGGAATTTTGGCAGCCATCTTGGGACTCGGCTTTAGCCGAGTCCCAGGGACAAAACATAAAAAATGAGAAAAGGGACCAGGGTGGGGTCACCCTGACACCCTAACTCTGGTGCTGTGGTCCAGAGGGCAACCCAAGGTAAAAAAAGTAATTAAAAAAAACAAATATATATCACAAATTTGCAGTAAACGTTTAAAAAAAATCAAATGTGGGCTCCTTTACTTGTTTTAAGAAAGCCCCAGGGTGGGCCAGGTTATGGGGGCATGGTAAAAATAAAGGAGGGGGAGCACAAGGTTACTGCCTGGGCTTAGTTATGCCCCAGGGGCCACCACCTCCCAGGGGCTTAATTTATATGGAATGCGGTGGGGCGAGGACCTCTGCAGCCCTGGGGATCACCCCTTCCCCAGGCTAAAGAATTAATTAATGGGTTCAGGACCCTCACCTCCCTGGGGCCATTCATGTAAATTAAGGGGAGCCACACAGTCGCCCTGCAGTCTCGAGGACTACCATCTGCCCGACCCCATTCATGTAAATTAAGGGGAAGCCACATGCCCCCCTTGCAGCCCAGGGGACTGCCGCCTCCCAATGGCTGAATTTAAGGAATGAAGGAAGTCTGTTGTGGACCCCGGACCCTAGGGACCAGCACCTCCCCAGGGCAAATACATCATTGGAGGAGGGTCACATGGCCCTCCTCAAGGAGCCCTAGATGGCAATGGGGCCCACCACCCCGCAGGGCCACCTCCTGTTATGTCCAGGGGTGCCCACCCTGGGGCATGGCTGTTTGCACAGTCTTGATGGGAACTTTTACAGCTCCCACCAAGTCAGAGCAAACACTCCGGTTCCAGCAAGTGAGAGCTGTCAAACAGAGATTTCCTCTTTTTACCTGCCCACAGAGATAAACAGAGGATACAATTGCTTTTGTAGACAGGGAGATGCATCTTTAGCAGCTCCATCTGGGAAAAAGCAATGCAGGCTCCTGCATGAAGCAGAGATTCTGCTGGGACCGCTGGGGCCTTCAGGCTCCCCCTGCAGTCCTACTGCACACTGAATGCCCTCCCTATAAATATTAAAAAAGTAGAAAACTGGGCCCCAGAGGATTGGGTACTCTTGTTTTAAATCTGCCAAATGAATGGTGGTGTGTGGCCCCCCCTCCTCCATTTATTGCAGGCCAGGACCTGGGGGATGGGTCTTCAGGGCTAGGATCGGTCCAGGGAGGGAGGCCTTCTGGCACCTCCTCTCCCCTACACTGCACATTTAGCCAATGAGGTAGCAATTACTAACTAACCAATAGAAAGTGCTCCAGTTTGGTAGACATTTTGTGCAAACTGTCGACTCTTGTTGGATAAAGGAGCAGGTAAGCTTCTGTTCTGGCCATGATGCTCAATTCACAGAAATTAAACCTCAGCAGGAAGCACTTACAAATATAAACATGGCAGGTGCCCCAGTTGTAGCTATACTTGTGGAAAGGACAAATGATCCTAACTCCTGGGCTTCGCAAAGGCAAAGCAAGAGTGAAATTCCATTGTGAAAAGCGATCTGAAATCCTTTGTGGAGGTGAATGCATCTTTAATTTATTGGAGCGCAATCAGACACTCTCACACCTACATAGAACCACTGACACCCACTCTCACACCCAAACAGACAGCTCACAGCCACTCTCACACCCAGACACCCTCTCACACCTAGTCTCAAAGCCAGAGAGACAGGCTCTGTGGCCAACTCCCACTACACATGGCCAAAGGCTCTGTGGAGCATTAGGTTGGGTGGTTGGGGGCGTTGGCCACAAGGTCTGGCCAAAGGCCAGGCCCTGTGGCCAACCCCAGTCACGCAGGCTGTGCACTGCTAATTACCCAAAATATTACAGCACTCATGGCAACTTTCATAAAGTCAATAAAAATATCAATGAAACATTAGAAGTCAAATTATTGAATTAAAAACTGTGTATGGTGGGAGCGTGAGTTACAGTTACCTAAGGCCGCGAGGTATAGTTACTTGAAATAACTCTCACTATAACTGCTGAATTTCCATGGGTTTGTGCGAGTAAATTCATATATATATATATAAATATATATATATATCGTGCGCTTACCTGATTTCAGTATGCAGGCAAACTCATACATGTTTCTTTCACTTTTAACAGCTATGTCTTAGAAACTTTTGACATTGCTTTACACATGTATGTTCAATATGTATGTGTCATTGCACATATTGTACATGGTGAAGACATACAACACATTAGCATGCAAGATTCAGCCAGACGATTACTAAGATAAATTTAGAAAACGTGTATCAGCTATGTGAGATTTGTATCCAATATGAATTTGAAGTATCAAATATAGGGTTGAATTATCTTGCATACATTTTGCACTATATAGGTAGTGCAGGTGCAACTATGCTTGATACTCACACATACATGTGTCGTATGTTGTCCTTTCTTGTCTACATAACAGTTGCATGGCTTAGATTAGTTTACATATTTTAGCATGGCTATTTGTTTAGCACATGTTACTAATATTCAACAAGTAATATGGATATTTTTTTTATATTTTTTTTCATATTTCAGCTAATGCTTTTGTATGGCAAGTAGCCTTGCTGAACTTAGTTCGAAACCTAGGTATGGTAATATTGCCATTTTTCTTATGGAACACGATGATGGAGAGATAAGTCACTTTGTGCTTGCTACTGACCTGTGAACAACATGTTCTGTATTCACATGCATGTATGTGAATTTGACTTGTAGGTGATTATCTACATAAGTACCTTGATTCTTACATCATTTCTTTAGCATAGGTTTCCTTACACCATTTTTCCAGCTCCCCAAACGGGGGAATGCCCCCTTTGCATACATTATGCCTGACACAGGCATAATGTAGCGCAAAGGGTTTCAGAATGGCGCAATGCATGCATTGCACCTCTCTGTCAAAAATAATGACGTTAATGTGGCACAAGGTATTATAAATAAGCCACTTAAGGCACTACATTTTCCATTGATCACTTTGGAGTGTTACGCCACTGTGGCTTATTATCTATGTGTATGTTTGAACGTAGAATGCTGGAATGCCTGACAGTTAGGTGCACTTTGAACTTTTGATGTCACATATGGACTTAGGGTTGAAACTTACCCAAGATTCAATTGCACACTTTCGGTGCATTACATACATTGAATTTTAAAGTTATTTTCCACGTGTTCCTGGCACATTGATCAGCCTACAGATATACTTCCATGTGTGACACATATGCTTAGGAACACATGATTTGTTCAGCAACCGTTATTTTAGTGAAAGATTGACATATAAACCAGATGCTATACTATTGCACTTCTACACATCTCACACTTTTCTTATATGTATCCTTTGTTATTATGTTACATAAAATCGTGGACCACATGATTTGTCAGTTGATGTGTTCAACATTGCAGAAATAGTACTCTATTTACTCACACAGAGTGAGATAACACAACACTTCTCACTGTGGGATTTATCCAACTTCCATTGCATTTTCAGTGTGAGAATGGCACAATGTGAGATCATTGGCTACATGTTAGAGTAAGATTCAACCACTATGTGCACATGACTCAATATCCAGACACAAACATTGAAATGGTTATTATGTCATACCTTACAACTTACTATTTAGTATATTCTGCTTAACTTACCAATGAGTAGGCAATACTCATATTTGCCTTTCTGTGACCGCTCACTGATGACACTGTGGCGGAAGATGTACACATCATATGCACTGCCTGGAATGGTTGAAAAGACATTAATAAGCATTCCATGATGGTCCACTATTGCCTGGACATTTATCGTTTTGCTTGCAGTTTCTGTAGAGGTGCGATTTTGCACCAGAGGGCACAAACTGGACATGTGTGCAGTCTATGACACCAAGTACATGTGGAAATCCAGAAATGGTGTAAAAGCCTTCTCAGTATCCATTTGTTGTTGGGTAGGTTAGGGGAAAAGAAAGTACTGAGGTGTGCATCTTATGATGGCATTCAACACAGATGGGAGAAAGGGAGAAAATGCTCCAGATGAAATGCTTTCTAATCTGGCCAGTGTGATTTGGAAGGATCTTGATGCAACATGTGTAACACAACCATCAGTTTTAAATGTGCTGGGATGGCATTAGTCCTCGTAGTTCTGAGGTGGAGACTTGGCCCTATCTTCTCCATCAATTCCATGATGGACTCCTTCTTCTGTCTATAGGACTGAATGACTTCCTCTTCCATGAGGTCAGTGAGGGGTATGCTGTGCTGGGAAACATGCTTCTTCTTCCCTCGCCACCTATGTGGTTGTCTCCTGAGTGTTCCCAGTTGCAGAATAGCAACCTTTATGGTGTAGTTGTGCTTGCCAGAGTCCACTGTGATAGTGAGGAATTTGTATTACAGCCACTGCATCATTTCCTATACCTGAGTTGCCGATGTGCATCAATTCTGACACACTTCTGTTGTTGCATTGTGCTAACATAGGTGACAAGGTGATATAATGCTGAATAGAACTGCATTATATTTGTATTGGATTTTGCACGGGAACACCTACAATGCATTTAATAAATACTGCATGATGCAGCTGGATTCAGAGCCCCATCTACATCATGCAATTCTTAGAAAATGTCACATTTGCGCTTTAGCGTCATTTCTTAAGTGTGACTTACTGATTGCGCCGGCCTTGCATTACAATATGTGACACAAGGTTGGTGCAAACCCTTAATAATAATCACCTTTATTTTAAAAATGGAGCTCCTGTGAAAATCTCGGAGACTCTTGCAAGAGTCTTGAAGACTCTTGCGACCCCAACCGACAAAATGTGCAATTTTATTTTTATCCTTAATTTCTCAAAAACTGCTGAACAAATTTAAACCAAATTACAAACAGCACATTGTGTGGACCAAGATCTAGCTTCCTGCTGAATTTGGTATAATTGAGTTCAGCAGTTTGTGGGAAATGCATGGGTACTTTGCTTTTTGGGACCCCACTGTTTTCTCAGCCCTCTCTTGACGAATAACCCCAAAACTTTCCAGCAAGAAGAACATTTGGTGAAGATTTGGCAAAGGGTGCCAAATTAATTAGCAAACAAAAAACCCTCTCTCTATGCAAAAGCAAACGTAAATATTATTATCTAGTGGCGATCCCCACTGCGATATACGTGTGTGTGTGTGTATGTCTGTGCAGGAATTCAAGCCAATTGTCACTTTTCTTTGCACCAAAAAGAATCATATTTCCCTGTGATATGCATTAAAAGTAAAGAAGTAAAGGGGGTTTCTACACCCCTTCTACGAACACAATTCTGAAAGAGCTGGTAACTACTTTTACAGGCCTTATGTGAACTAAAAGGCCATTCATACTAAGGGATAAAGATCAAATTTCCATGAGGAACTGCATATTTGGCTTTTAAATACTTCTGCAGATGTACTTCTTGTGCCTCTTTCAGGTCTGCACAGTCCATAACAAGATGATAGAAAGAAGGATACTGATCCAGCCCTCAATATGTTTCATGTTACAATATATTGAACTTACATGCCACCCACAAAAGAATGCAGCCACTATTTAGACCACCAAAATATTATAAAGATAATTATAGATTTAATAATCCTAACTCTGACCACCTTGAAGATATATATTGCCAAGATACATTGTCAACAAAAGCGGCTCAGTTTATGGCGCCACGCTCTTCTTAACCAGTGCTCGAACCGAGGTCAAGCCGTACCCTAAATTAAATATTGACAAAAACAACGTGGGTAGAGCACTCCACCAAGGATTATATATGAATTATTTATTAACCCGTTCTGTGCCCAGGACGTAATAGTTACGTCCTGAGGCACAGTGCTGCTGTGCCCAGGACGTAACCATTACGTCCTGTGCACAGAGCCCAGAGGGAGCGCTAGCTCTCCCTCTGTTGGGTTCCCCCCCACCCCCCAAAATCAGGGATGGAAGGGGAAGCCCTTCCCCTCCCACCCCCGACCCCCCCAACACCCCCTGTGACATCAGCGCGCGAGCGCACGCTGATTAGTCACAGGGTCTCCCCCATCGCGCTGGAAGCTCTGCAAAGCATTCCTCTTTCAATCCCATGGGGGAGGCCGAGGGGCTTCAAAGGGAAGAAAATGTATTTCCTTCCCTTTGAAGTCTCTCACAGGGTTTCAAAAGCCGGATTGCTTGCAATCCGGCTTTTGAAACCCCACTAGACACCAGGGATTTTTTTTTTTTCCTGAAACTGTCAAAAGGGAGCGACCCCTTGGGCAAGGGTCGCTCCCGGGGGGGCATTTTTTTGGGAAGGCCTTTTCTGCCCCCCCCCTAGGGGCAGATCGGCCTATAAACCTCTAGGCACCAAGGATTTTTTTTGTTTTTTTTGTAATGTTTTCTTTTTTTTTTTAGGTGGGGAGCGACCCCTTAGGCAAGGGTCGCTCCCCTAGGGGGCAATATATATTTAGGCCATTTCTGCCCCCCTTGGGGGCAGATTGGCCTATTTTGATGATGCCAATCTGCTCCCAAGGGGGGCAGAAACCATTAGACACCAGGGAGTTATTTTTTTTGCCCCTTGGGGGCAGATTGGTTGATTTTACCTCAATCTGCCCCCAAGGGGGCAGAAACCACTAGGCACCGGGGATTTGTTTTTTGGCGCCAATGTCACGCAGGGGGAGCGACCCCGTAGGCAAGGGTCGCTCCGGGGGGGGGTGCGGGTTGAGGGGGCACATTTATTTTAGGCCATTTCTGCCCCCCCTTAGCCTATTATTAGGCCGATCTGCCCCCGGGGGGGGGGCAGAAACCTCTAGGCGCCAGGGCAATTTTTTTTTTGTGTTTTTTTTTTTGTTTGTTTGTTTTTTTAGAGATGGGGAGCGACCCATCAGGCAAGGGTCGCTCCCCTAGGGAGCAAATTGTATTTAGACCATTTCTGCCCCCCTTGGGGGCAGATTGGTCGATTTTAGGTCAATCTTCCCCCAAGGGGGCAGAAACCACTAGGCACCGGGGATTTGTTTTTTGGCACCAATGTCATGCAACCGTAGGCAAGGGTCGCTCCTGGGGGGGGTGGGGGTTGGGGATGCAAATTTATTTTCGGCCATTTCTGCCTCCCCTGGGGGCAGAAACCTCTAGGCACCAGGGCAAATTATTATTATTTTTATTTTTATTTTTTTAATTTTTTTTTGAGATGGGGAGCGACGCATCAGGCAAGGGTCGCTCCACGGTGGGGCAAATTGTATTTAGACCATTTCTGACCGATTTTAGGCCAATCTGCCCTGGCACCGGGGATTCGTTTTTTGGTGCCAATCTCACATAGGGGGACCGACCCCGTAGGCAAGGGTCGCTCCCGGGCAGGGGGATTTGGGGCGGGTGGGGGGGTCAAATTTATTTTAGGGCATTTCTGCCCCCCCTGGGGCCGGCTGAGCTAGAGGCCAAAATCCACAGGTAGGCACTTTGCAAAAAACACCTCTGTTTTCTGCGAAAAAATATGTTGTGTCCACGTTGTGTTTTGGGCCATTTCCTTTTGTGGGCGCTAGGCCTATCCACACAAGTGAGGTACCATTTTTATCGAGAGACTTAGGGAAACACTGGGTGGATGGAAATTTGCGGCTCCTCTCAGATTCCAGAACTTTCTGTCACCGAAATGAGAGGAAAAAGTGTTTTATGGCCAAATTTTGATGTTTGCAAAGGATTCTGGGTAACATAACCTGGTCAGAGCCCCGCAAATCACCCCATCTTGGATTCCCCTGGGTTTCTAGTTTTCAAAAAAGCACAGGTTTGGTAGGTTTCCCTAGCTGCCGGCTGAGCTAGAGGCCAAAATCTACAGGTAGGCACTTTGCAAAAAACACCTCTGTTTTCTTTCAAAAATTTGGATGTGTCCATGTTGCGCTTTGGGGCGTTTCCTGTCGCGGGCGCTAGGCCTACCCACACAAGTGAGGTATCATTTTTATCAGGAGATTTGGGGGAACGCTGGGTGGAAGGAAATTTGTGGGTCCTCTCAGATTCCAAAACTTTCTGCCACAGAAATGTGAGGAACATGTGTTTTTTTAGCCAAATTTTGAGGTTTGCAAAGGATTCTGGGTAACAGAACCTGGTCAGAGCCACACAAGTCACCCCATCTTGGACTCCCCTAGGTCTCTAGTTTTCAGAAATGCACAGGTTTGGTAGGTTTCCCTAGGTGCCGGCTGAGCTAGAGGCCAAAATCTACAGGTAGGCACTTTGCAAAAAACACCTCTGTTTTCTTTCAAAAATTTGGATGTGTCCACGTTGCGCTTTGGGGCGTTTCCTGTCGCGGGCGCTAGGCCTACCCACACAAGTGAGGTATCATTTTTATCGGGAGACTTGGGGGAACGCTGAGTGGAAGGACATTTGTGGCTCCTGTCAGATTCCAGAACTTTCTGACACAGAAATGTGAGGAACATGTGTTTTTTTAGCCAAATTTTGAGGTTTGCAAAGGATTCTGGGTAACAGAACCTGGTCAGAGCCACACAAGTCACCCCATCTTAGATTCCCCTGGGTCTCTAGTTTTCAGAAATGCACAGGTTTGGTAAGTTTCCCTAGGTGCCGGCTGAGCTAGAGGCCAAAATCTACAGGTAGGCACTTTGCAAAAAACACCTCTGTTTTCCTTCAAAAATTTGGATGTGTCCACGTTGCGCTTTGGGGCGTTTCCTGTCGCGGGCGCTAGGCCTACCCACACAAGTGAGGTATCATTTTTATCAGGAGACTTAGGGGAACGCTGGGTGGAAGGAAATTTGTGGCTCCTCTCAGATTCCAGAACTTTCTGACACAGAAATGTGAGGAACATGTGTTTTTTTAGCCAAATTTTGAGGTTTACAAAGGATTCTGGGTAACAGAACCTGGTCAGAGCCACACAAGTTACCCCATCTTGGATTCCCCTAGGTGTCTAGTTTTCAGAAATGCACAGGTTTGGTAAGTTTCCCTAGGTGCAGGCTGAGCTAGAGGCCAAAATCTACAGGTAGGCACTTTGCAAAAAACACCTCTGTTTTCTTTCAAACATTTGGATTTGTCCACGTTGTGCTTTGGGGCGTTTCCTGTCGCGGGCGCTAGGCCTACCCACACAAGTGAGGTATCATTTTTATCGGGAGACTTGGGGGAACGCTGGGTGGAAGGAAATTTGTGGCTCCTCTCAGATTCCAGAACTTTCTGCCACAGAAATGTGAGGAACATGTGTTTTTTTAGCCAAATTTTGAGGTTTGCAAAGGATTCTGGGTAACAGAACCTGGTCCGAGCCACACAAGTCCCCCCATCTTGGATTCCCCTAGGTCTCTAGTTTTCAGAAATGCACAGGTTTGGTAGGTTTCCCTAGGTGCCGGCTGAGCTAGAGGCCAAAATCTACAGGTAGGCACTTTGCAAAAAACACCTCTGTTTTCTTTCAAAAATTTGGATGTGTCCACGTTGCGCTTTGGGGTGTTTCCTGTCGCGGGCGCTAGGCCTACCCACACAAGTGAGGTATCATTTTTATCAGGAGACTTGGGGGAACGCTAGGTGGAAGGAAATTTGTGGCTCCTCTCAGATTCCAGAACTTTCTGCCACAGAAATGTGAGGAACATGTGTTTTTTTAGCCAAATTTTGAGGTTTGCAAAGGATTCTGGGTAACAGAACCTGGTCCGAGCCACACAAGTCACCCCATCTTGGATTCCCCTAGTTCTCTAGTTTTCAGAAATGCACAGTCTTGGTAGGTTTCCCTAGGTACCGGCTGAGCTAGAGGCCAAAATCTACAGGTAGGCACTTTGCAAAAAACACCTCTGTTTTCTTTCAAAAATTTGGATGTGTCCACGTTGCGCTTTGGGGCGTTTCCTGTCGCGGGCACTAGGCCTACCCACACAAGTGAGGTATCATTTTTATCAGGAGACTTGGGGGAACGCTGGGTGGAAGGAAATTTGTGGCTCCTCTCAGATTCCAGAACTTTCTGCCACAGAAATGTGAGGAACATGTGTTTTTTTAGCCAAATTTTGGGGTTTGCAAAGGATTCTGGGTAACAGAACCTGGTCCGAGCCACACAAGTCACCCCATCTTGGATTCCCCTAGGTCTCTAGTTTTCAGAAATGCACAGGATTGGTAGGTTTCCCTAGGTGCTGGCTGTGCTAGAGGCCAAAAACTACAGGTAGGCACTTTGCAAAAAACACCTCTGTTTTCTTTCAAAAATTTGGATGTGTCCACGTTGCGCTTTGGGGCGTTTCCTGTCGCGGGCGCTAGGCCTACCCACACAAGTGAGGTATCATTTTTATCGGGAGACTTGGGGGAACATAGAATAGCAAAACAAGTGTTATTGCCCCTTGTCTTTCTCTACATTTTTCCCTTCCAAATGTAAGACTGTGTGTAAAAAAGACGTCTATTTGAGAAATGCCCTGTAATTCACATGCTACTATGGGCACCCCGGAATTCAGAGATGTGCAAATAACCACTGCTTCTCAACACCTTATCTTGTGCCCATTTTGGAAATACAAAGGTTTTCTTGATAGCTATTTTTTACTCTTTATATTTCAGCAAATGAATTGCTGTATACCCGGCATAGAATGAAAACCCACTGCAGGGTGCAGGTCATTTATTGGCTCTGGGTACCTAGAGTTCTTGATGAACCTACAAGCCCTATATATCCCCGCAACCAGAGGAGTCCAGCAGACGTAACGGTATATTGCTTTCGAACATCTGACATTGCAGGAAAAGGATACAGAGTAAAACTTAGAGAAAAAATTATGTTTTTTTCACCTCAATTTCAATATTTTTCTTTTTCAGTTGTTATTTTCTGTAGGAAACCCTTGTAGGATCTACACAAATTACCCCTTGCTAAATTCAGAATTTTGTCTACTTTTCAGAAATGTTGCGGTTTCTGGGATCCAGCGTTGGTTTCATGCCCATTTCTGTCACTGACTGGAAGGAGGCTGAAAGCACAAAACATCGTAAAAATGGGGTATGTCCCAGTAAAATGCCAAAATTGTGTTGAAAAATTGGGTTTTCTGATTCAAGTCTGCCTGTTGCGGAAACCTGGGAAGCTGGTGATTTTAGCACCGCAAACCTTTTGTTGATGCCCTTTTCAGGGAAAAAACCACAAGCCTTCTTCTGCAGCCCCTTTTTCCCATTTTTTGGAAAAAAATAACATTTTCACTGTATTTTGGCTAATTTATTGGCCTGCTTCTGGTGAACCCACAAAGTCTGGGTACCTCTAGAATCCCTAGGATGTTGGAAAAAAAGGACGCAAATTTGGCGTGGGTAGCTTATGTGAACAAAAAGTTATGAGGGCCTAAGCGCGAACTGCTCCAAATAGCCAAAAAAAGTCTTGCCACAGGAGGGGGAAAAGGCCTGGCAGTGAAGGGGTTAATTGACTGCGAAGAAAAAGAACTACACGTTTCAACCAACACAGTCTTTGTCGAGTTCTGAATTCTACACTCCATTCACATCTTATTTATAGCTAATCATCTATTAACCAAACTAATGCATTTTGGGACTGGTAGTCCAATTAAACAAAAAGCAAAAAGTAAATTATTTAAACATAACACATTATATCCTGTTACAATGCTCACACTGGTAATTATCTTTGTGTTCGCAAAATATATTTTCGCCAATTATTTTTCGCTAAGTATTATACAAAAACAAATCATTAGATCAACATAGGTCAAAATTATATAAATACGTTTGTTTATAAATCGGAATGCGACTAGTTTACCCTGTCTATTCATAATACTAATATTGAACTCCTCCTTATATATTTAACTCAAATCACACAATATGTATATTAATTAGTTTACTTTAATCTACAGGTTATACAATCAATTATTTACTAAATCAAATCACCATTGAATCCATATCTTCATATAGTCTTACTATGATATCCTATATTATGAATTGACTTATGAGCCAATATTTATAGCAACTACCAAACATTTCTCTCTGATTGTTTGTATTCCATATTACAAATGTATATTAAGCTCCTCATCATAATTCATCCCTCAAGGGGCCTTTGTTCGCATTTGAATTATGTATCTGGACTCCAATTGGCTCAACTTTTTAATTTGGTTGCCACCTCTTTCATGGTCTGGAATATGATCTATCCCACAGTATCTTAAACTTCTCCAATCATTAGATGGATATGTCTGCATATGTTTGGCAGTTGCATATGTGGTATCTTTATGGGTTATCGCTCTAATATGTTCAAGTATTCTTTTCTTCAACATACAGATTGTGCTCCCAATGTATTTAAGACCACAGTGGCATTCTATAATATAAACTACAAATTTAGGGCCAGATGTAGGAAAATTGCAAATTGCGACTTGCAATTTGCGAGTCCTTCCGTCTCGCAAATTACAAGTTGCAATTTGCAATGCAGAACGGTGTCTCAGACACCGTCTGCGAGTCGGTATGGGGTCGCAAAGACCCACCTCATTAATATTAATGAGGTGGGTCGCAAATTGCGGCCCCATACCGACTATGGGCACTCGCAAACATGGAGGCCTGCTGTAGTCAGCAGACCTCCATGTTCATGACTGCTTTTAAATAAAGCTGTTTTTTTTTTGTAAGTGTAGCCCGTTTTCCTTAAAGGAAAACGAGCTGCACTTTAAAAAAAATCCGAAACCTTTAGTTTCGGTATTTCTTCAGGGCAGGTAGTGGTCCCTTGGACCACTACCTACCCTGAAAACATAATTTGTGGTACATTCACAAAGAGGAAGGGGTCCCATGGAGACCCCTTCCAATTTGCGAGTGGGTTACCATCCACTTCAAGTGGATGGTAACTGCGAAACCATTTGCGACCGCATATGCGGTCGCAAATGGTATTGCATACCACTGCGAATCGCAAATAGGAAGGGAACACCCATTCCTATTTGCGATTCGGAAATGCATTTTGCGAGTCGGTCCGACACGCAAAATGCATTTCTGCATAGGAAAATGCGATTTGCGACTCGCAAACGGCAATTTTTGCCGTTTGCGACTCGCAAATCCTTTCCTACATCTGGCCCTAAGTGTTACAAGTGATTTTATGTTTAATTACCATCACCTGTCCATTTGGGAATGTTAACTTTTTCAGAAACTTGCCAATTTTACATGCTTTGCAACTATTGCACTTAGAAAAACCCTTTTGTTCTTCTTCCAACCAATTATAATTTATCATTGAGGTGAAATTACTTTTGACCACCATGTCTCTGATACTCGGTGCTTTCCTATATGAGAAATGAGGTTTGGGTCCTACCAAGGGTCCCAAATCTAGATCTTTCTCAATTATTTTCCAATGTTTCTCAACTATGTTCATAATACATCCACTTTCTTTAGTATATCTCATCGTCATTCTGACTGGATCACCTAAATTTTGTTCTTTCTTCTTAAATAAGGTTTCCCCCCTTTTTTTCGATTTAAACAAAGTAAAATTTTTCTTTAGCATATTCTCATTGTACCCTCGATTTCTAAATCTTTCATGTGTTTCTACACATTTCAGGGATAGTTCCTTATCATTAGAACAAAATCTTCACATTCTAATAAATTCACCCATAGGTATACTCCTAATCAAAGATTTAGGATGGAAGCTCTGTCCATGCAATATACTATTACATGCAGTTTATTTCCGATATACTGTTGTTTCAATTTTATTGTTCTCTATATAAATTGTTATATCCAGAAAGTTTATCGATGTTGTACTTGTTTCACATGTAAATTTAAGACCAACCTGATTATTGTTAAGAATAGTGAAATATTGCAAAAATTCTTCTTTAGAACCATTCCATATGACAAAAAAGATCATCAATAAAGCGGACCCACAGTAGCACTTTTTCAACAAATTGATCATTAGCTTTGTCCCATGCTATTTCTCTCTCCCACCAACCCATCACCAAGTTGGCATAGTTTGGGGAGAGAGAAATGCCCATAGCAGTCCCACACAATTGATGAAAAATCTCATGATTAAACATGAAGATATTGTTCTTTAAACACATGTCAATCATTGCTAACAACATCTTAGAGTGTTCCAACTCTGAGATGTTACGTTGTTTTAAGAAATATTCACATGCCTTTAATCCCACCTCATGATTAATAGATGTATAAAGGGAAACTACATCTATTGTAACCAATAAGTAGTCTTCATGCCAATCCAAGTCCAACAAAATTCTAAGTAGATCTCCCGAATCCTTAATATATGAGCTCAATGTGCTAACCATAGGAGGTAGATAAATGTCTACATAATCCGAAACTCTTTCAAATAATGAATCACATGCTGATACGATAGGTCTTCCTGGCGGTGATATCAGTGATTTATGAATCTTCGGTAAGAAGTAAATTGCCGATAAGGTTGGGTTTTCTTTTTTCAAATAAATATATATTCCTCACGATTAAGTAGTAGTTGTTGATGCCATTCATCCAGCTTAGAATGTAAATGTATGATCATACTCTTTAGCAGATTTTTTATCAATTTTTTATAATTATGCTGATTATTCAATTGCCTGTAAGCCTCTTCCATATTATCAGATGTATTAAGGATCACAATATTACCTCCTTTATCCGCTGGTTTTATTATTATCTGATTATTTAACATCAAACTTCTTAGTGCCCATTGTTCCTTCTTCGTAAGATTTTCCGAATGACTGGTGTGTCTTTTATTACATAACCGTTCTATATCATCCAGTACTAGTTCCGAAAATAAATCCACTTTGTTCCCTGGTGACAGCACTGGACAAAATGTTGTTTTTTCTTTCAATCCCGAGGATTTATGAACTTTAGTATTGATATCTAATTGTTGTAAGATTTCCTTTTCTGTATAAACTTCATCCTGTAAATTGAGAGAGTCAAACAAGGTTTTGAGATCAGTAACTTGATCAATACTCAATTGGATTTCTTCCGGTTCTTCAATGATCTGACTTATCATACTAGATGTTACCTTTTTATTTTATCAAGATACATATAGGTTGATTTAAATGCTGCAAATCTAAAGCCATCTATGAATACCTGCCTTCACTATATTCTGGATTTCAATATTTGTGCTATGACATTTCTTACAACCTAATATTTCTTCCACTAAATTCTTAAGACCTTTGTTGTTTTAGTTTAACTAATGTTTTGTGTATAAATGTTTCCTTGTACATTTCTCTCCGCCTCATCTCAATGTTGCCTGTCCTCATTTGTAACCTTTATTTCAGCTTAATAATTTTAGCTCAGTTCTATCACAGTTTCAGTGGTTTTGGCCTATTTGTCTGTGCATCTTGCTGATGTTCTTGTGCTATTTGGGGGAAAACTCTTGTTGCCTGCTCCCCTGATGTCCGACATTCTTAAGCAACACCTCCCCCTCCTCTGGGGTTCTTCAAATGGCTGCCATAGTGTGGACCTGCTGCTGGGACACTGAAGGAGTACCAAAATCAAACCCATCTGCCCTTGTCCCCCACCAAACTGTGTCATACTGCAGGTCGCAGCATGGCACGTGGCTCACTCCACTACTTCCCTGATATCCTGCGTTATACAGCTGGGCATCCTAAACACTTACCTGCAGCCTGGGGAGTCCTGCAAGGGGCTACAAAGGGGCATTCTTCGCCCCACTTTTTGGCTTGTCTGGAGGCATTCCTCTCCCGCGGGCCATATTTTAGTTCTCTTTTAGTTTCTACTTCCCGGAAATTCCTGTGGAAGGTTTTCTAATCCATCATGGAGGCTCCATCACGTATTTATTACCACCAGCATTTCCCAATCAACCATGGCATCCTCGCTCCTTCATCCATGTCACTTCCTATAAAAGAATCAAAACTGTCTTTTTCCTTTTTGTTGTAACATTCCTTGCTCCTGCAGATGCAGCTTCACTCCTGCTGCTGTATACTCACTCCTGCTAGTGTATCATCACTCCTGCTGGTGTCTCCTTGCTCCTGCTGGTGATTCTTGCTCCTACAGCTTCCCTTCTGAACGGTTTAATTGTCCTGGTTCTGTCATTTCAATTAGACTTATCTGTGCCTTCTGAGCCTTGCTGCAGTCCTGGTATTCTACCATCAGTACAAGTCCTTATCAGCATTCTAGGGGTCTCAGACCACTATCAGAGGTTTTGTCTATTTAGGGTTTTTCCTCTTAGGGGTTCCTTCTAGAGGGTACTATCTGCTCAGATGTTCCATTATTAGCTACATCATGGCTACTAGGAGGATTTTCCCCTACCCTTGGCACACAAGGACAGTCAAAACCTGGATTTTCTCATCACTCCAAGGCTGTGAATACAATTCAGTCCAGTGAGGAACCTGACAGACTGTGCCTGGACCACTGGACCCCAGCCTTCCCAATCTGAGGTAAGTTGCAGTTGCTCTGACACTTTCTTACACAACCATAACCATCATCTCCATTATTCACTAGCCCTGCTTTGTGGAAAGTGCTTTTACTTGCTTACACTTCAGCTTCTCTTGCAAACTCCCTGTGTCTTCCTCCTCCAAACATAGAGATCCCTCCATTATCTGGTTTAGTCAGCCACCCAGCCTCCTGTTCTCTTGGAATTTCACAAGCTGTGAAAGATTTTACCTTGGCCAGTCTGAAATGCCTTTTACTGAATACCTACTCTCGACTCAACCATGCCCTTCAAGTATGGAATGTTATTGTTGTTGGGTCCCCCGTTATGTTATTCCTTGTGGAAACCTTACTCAAGTCTATCGCTGCTGCTGACATCCCTCCTGGCTAAAGCCTGCTCAAGCAAGACAGAGCTCACAAACTTGGTGGTGGGGTGGTTCCAATACACATTTCACTCTCAATTTTTACAAGCATCATCCTGCTCTTTTCAGAGACTCCTCTTCAACTCAATTGCGCTAATCTCTACCTGGCATGCTTACACATGACCTTTTCTCCGCCCAAATTTCCTGTCCCACCGCTAGCAACGATCACCCATGGAACAGAATCTCCAGCAATATTTGGAAACTTGAACTCTCTAAACATCCCCCATACCTAGCTACTAACCTGACTTCAGGCAACCTCAATTTCTCCACTTGGCTCACTAATAGTGGCAGGATTCTGCCTTCTCTCAGAGTTCGACACATTTTGCATTCTAGCTGGTAAACGTAAGACCTAAGGCAGCTTAAACATAACTGAAAATAGTTTGAGCTTCACTGAAGAAGATCATATGACCATCAAGTCAGATGCAAGTACAAGTCTGCACTCCATTACAAAAATGTTCTGCTATGTCAAATGAGGTGAGTCTCTCTAGCCTGGCACTTCCAGGAAAGTGTTAACATTTCCAAGAAATTCTTCTCCATCATGAAGGAATTGACCCCTACTTCAGCCTCTTCACAATCCATCACCCCCAACTCAACCATCTGTTCTGACCGTTTCCACTTTTTCCATGATGAGTTTAAGCTTATCCATGATACCTTCAGCTCTCAATCACCCCTCAATGACCTTAACTTTTTTTAATATAGCTCCATTCCATCGTCTGAGGCCTCCATCCCTGATTTGATACCATTAAAGACAGAAGATGTCCCCTGGACCATGCTATCTGTCACATCTGGATCCCCCAATGACCTCTACCCCATTTGTATATTTTCTCTATGTCTCAAAACCACTGCTGAGGCCTTCATCAATGTCTTCAATCTCTTAGTACCTACTGCCTCTCACCCTACTGATTAGAAACTTGCTGTGGTACTGCCCATTCTTAAGAAACCATCAGCCAAAGGTCTTTCCAGCTGCAAATATATTTCCCTTTTCCCTTTTGAGCTAACATTCTCAGAAAAATGGTTAATCTCAAACACACCTCTTAATTTGAGTCTCATAAACTTCTTGACCACATAACAATAGGGTATAAGGGGTAACTTCAGCACTAAAACAGCCATCATAGCTGCCTCAGATAGCATATACCTCATTACCAACAAAGGAGACTCTTGCTGCTTTAAACATGGTATCCCATTCCATCTTGCTCAAATGCTTCTGTGACATAGGCATCTACTGTCCAGCACTTCAGTGGTTCCTCTCCGTACTCTCACTATGGAACAAGCCAGTTTCCATCCATCCCTTTCACTCTGAATGTTTAACTGTCTTGTGTGAGGTACCACACGGATCCACCCTAAGCCCCATATGCTTTACCATATATATGGCACCATTCACAGCCATCATCATAACTTTTGGCATGATGACACTGTCCTATGGTGACAATACACAGCTGATCCTCTCTCTTTTAGGTGACACTCTCAACACCAAGACCAACTTAACTCCAAGCATGTCCTTGGTAGCAGACTAAGGGGGTTATTACAACATTGGCGGTAAAAGGCGCTTACCACCGTGCAGAAGACCACCAAGACACCACTGCGGCGGCGGTAGTCCGCCACAGCTATTATGACCCACATCTCGGAATCCGCCGAAATACAGACACCCACACAAGTCCGCCACACCAAAGGTCAGTGTTAAACTGGTGAAAACAAAACCTCTACCTCCACGGCAACAGAAACACGCCCATGCTATTACAACCCACGAATCCACGCGGCGGTCTTTCAACCGCGGTATTCCATTGGCGGTACACACCGCCGCGCTCAAAATACAAACACATCTCCAAAACACCACCACATTGGACAATTACAAATACACACACCTGACACACATACAAACAACACTCCCACACACCCAACACAATATAAAACACACACCCATATCACCCACAAACCCCTATGGCCAAAATTTACGGACGAAGGTCAGAGAGACAGCACAGCCAAGACAACACCACTATAGAGAGGCACACAACACCATCACCCACACCACATCCACGCACAAAACACCACACACCACTACACATCACCACACACATCAACACTCACACCGCCCCACACATCACACACACCTCCCCATGTCACGCCAAAGACATCCCGCTTCTCCGAGGAGGAGCTCAGGGTCATGGTGGAGGAAATCATCCGGGTAGAGCCACAGCTATTTGGCTCACAGGTACAGCACACCTCCATAGCCAGGAAGATGGAGCTATGGCGCAGAATCTTCGACAGGGTCAACGCTGTGGGACAACACCCAAGAAATAGGGTGGACATCAGGAAGAGGTGGAACGACCTATGGGGGAAGGTGCGTTTAACGGTCTCCAGGCACAACATCGTGGTGCAGCGGACTGGCGGCGGACCCCCACCTCCTCCCCCACAACTAACAACATGGGAGGAGCAAGTCTTGTCCATCATGCATCCAGAGGGCCTCGGAGGAGTCGGTGGAGGATGGGACACTGGTAAGTCAAATCTTAACTATCTAATCCCCCACCCTACCTGCATGCTATCACACACCCCCACCCTCACACCTACCCTATCACTCCAACTCCTCACTAATGTACTAAGAACACAAACCACACATCCCAACACCAAGCCCTGCATGACACAACTAAGCATGGTCACCCCTCACTAAAGCATGCCCACTGCACATACCCAGAACACCCCCTAACCATCATCACACAAGCCCCCACACAGGAATGCTACCACTGGGGTACACAGACACCCACCCATTGCACAACATCACACACACACATGCTATAATCATGCTCTTATGCCCCTGCAGGAACCCGAAGGACCGTCACCACACCAGAGGGCCCAGACAACACCACTCCACCCCAGAAGAGGCCCACAGTGACGACAGCAGCTCTGCCCTACTGGATACTGATGACCAGCCCGGACCATTGTGGGCCTCGGGACAGTCGGTTCCCCTCGCACAGGCACAGCCCACCACTGACCTTCTACCCTCTGGTAACACCAGCACAGCACCCACCCAGCGGGCCCAAACCTCCGTACCCAGGACAGGTCAATCAGTTGTGTGTCCACCACTACAGGGAACCCAGGATAACCCACCACCCCAACAACAACTGGGACCTGGGGGCAGTGGTAGTGGGCACACGGTCCAGGGGACGGAGGCACAGGAACACAGGGGAACTGGGAGGGCTGCTGTGCGACAGGGGGCGGACAGGTCAAGGAAACCCACTCTCCACAAGGCCCTATCCTCCATCATGGGAGCATACCACCACTCCTAGGAGACGATGGCTACGGTCTTGGCCAAGTTTCAGGAGACCCAGCGACTGCAGGAGGACCAGTATTTGGGGTTCAGGGAGGAGCTCAGGACCATCAGCTCCACCCTGGGCACCATCGTAGGGGTGCTGAAGGACATACAAAAAACCATGAGGGACACCGTGGCACTCCAAGGGGCCCCTGACACCAGCCAGGACGATGAACTGCCCACCACCTCCGTCGGCACTAGTGGACAGGACGCCCCGCCACAGGACCACCACACCAGCACCCCAACCCCTGCAGACGGACAACCACCACGCAAGTGGTCTCTGAGAGCCAGGGACAGGACAGAGCAAGATGGCAAGACCCCCGCTAGAAAATGAGACCACCCTGATTGTCCCCCCACTGACCCACTTTGTTACCCTGTCCATACTTGAACTGCCCCAGCTCCACTTCCTATGCCCAGATGGGCAAAGCACCTGTGAGACTAATAGACTGGACTCTGCCATGGACATTCCTCCAACATCACCCATCCTCATATTACAACCCCCTCCCAATTCTGAGCACTTCAATAAACACCCTTGAAACAAAAAACAATCTTGAGTCAGTCTGTGAGATTGTAAATATGTATTATCAATGACAGAGTCATAATGCGTTCCCCATTGTAAAGCCAACATACCTATGTCACACATCACAAGTCCTTGAAGGATGCAAGCAGATAACACACGTTGGTAACCACACCTGTGAAACTGTAATGGAAAGGAACAACTCAGTTACCAAATACTGGTTGATATCGACAGACAGCATAGAGGTAGACGTGTGAAAGTTAATGTAATGGAAAAAATGAAAATGTTCTCACCTGTGTGTCACTGGAAATATTGCTGTATGACTGACTCCCTGTTGTCGTTGTCTTCTTTCTCAGCTTCCTCCTCATCACTGTCCACAGGCTCCACAGGCTCCACAGCTGCCACAACACTGTCATCTGGACCATCCTCCTGCAGAAAGGGCACCCGGTGTCGCAAAGCCAAATTATGAAGCATGGAGCAGGCGATGATGATCTCGCACACCTTCTTCGGTGAGTAGAATAGGGAACCACCTGTCATATGGAGGCACCTGAACCTGGCCTTCAGGAGGCCGAAGGTGCGTTCGATCACCCTCCTAGTCCGCCCATGGGCCTCATTGTAGCGTTCCTCTGGCCTGGTCCTGGGATTCCTCACTGGGGTCAGTAGCCATGACAGGTTGGGGTAACCAGAGTCCCCCAATAGCCACACACGGTGCCTCTGGAGTTGACCCATCATATCAGGGAAGCTGCTATTCCACAGGATGTAGGCGTCATGCACTGATCCAGGGAACATAGCATTTACCTGCGAGATGTACTGGTCTGCCAAACATACCATCTGAACATTCATGGAATGATAACTCTTCCTGTTCCTGTACACCTGTTCACTCCTGTGGGGGGGGGACCAGAGCTACATGGGTGCCATCAATGGCACCGATGACGTTGGGGAATTGTCCAAAGGCATAGAAGTCACCTTTCACTGTAGGCAAATCTTTCACCTCAGGGAAAATGATGTATCTCCTTACGCGTTTCAGCAGGGCAGACAACACTCTGGACAAAACATTGGAAAACATAGGCTGGGACATCCCTGATGCCATGGCCACTGTCGTCTGGAATTACTCACTTGCAAGGAAATGGAGCACTGACAGCACGTGCACGTCAGGGGGGATTCCAGTGGGATGGCGGATTGGTGACATCAGGTCTGGCTCTAACTGGGTACATAGTTCCTGGATTGTGGCACGGTCAAACCTGTAGGTGATGATGACATGTTGTTCTTACATTGTCAACAGGTCCACCAGTGGTCGGTACACCGGAGGATTCCGCCATCTTCTCACATGTCCCAGCTGACGGTGCCTACGAAGGACAACAGCGACGAATCAGTCATTTTTCATCCAGGTATGTACCCACAGTTACACACAAGACTACACCAATCAAAAAACTCTTCCTGTATGTGTGTTGAGTGTAGGCCTAGCTATGTGTGACGCAGAGGTAAATGAAGCCATGTGGGCCCCTGAAATGGCGGCTGCCTGACCTCTAAACTGGGACAATGGGATTGTGGGGTAACAGCGCTGGCGTTGCACACCGTGGCGGTAGGCAGTCGTAGACCGCGGCGCAATGCAGCATTGGTTAACACTGGACCCTATGGGTCCCAGGAGCCAATGAAAAGGTGCGCCGGTGGTGATGATGCGCACCGCCGCGGACGTCACCGCCATTTTCTATCTGTTCAATCACTAGATACCTGATCTTCGACAGGAGAGGACCTACACTGCAAGTGCTGCTGTGACCTTGGTCTGGAAGCGACAATGGCTGCTGCGTCTGGGGAAAGGGCCCCTGCCTTCACTGCTCAGGAGTTCGAGAAACTGGTAGACGGGGTCCTCCTCCAGTACACGCTACTCTACGGTCCTCCAGACCAACAGGTTAGTACACAGGGAGCACGTTGTACGGGCAAGGCCTGGGTGGAGAGGGCTGGTTGGAAGAGGGAAGGGGGCAGAGTTCAGGGAACAATAATGCATGTCAATGAATGGGCCACATGGCTAGAGTAGGGAGGGGGGTCACTCATATCGACGGTGCAGTTGGTAATGACTTCTCTGATTCCCTTGTGCATGTCATGTAGGTCAGCGCCCACCAGAAGAGGGACATTTGGCGTGTCATCGCCAAGGAGGTCCGGACCCTGGGGGCCCACCAGAGACGGGCACCCACTGCCGGAAAAGAGGGGAGGACATTCGCCGCTGCAGCAAGAAGACGGCAGAGGCTCAGCTGGGGATGGCCTCCCAACGTGGGAGGGGTGCCCGTCACACCATGTCCCCCCTGATGTTCTGGATCCTGGCGGTGGCCTACCCGGAGTTGGATGGGCGCTTGAGGGCATCACAGTAGACACAAGTGGGTGAGTACAACCTCATTCTGCGGACTTTGCGTGCAGTAGAGGGGTCTGGGTGGGGGAGGAGGCCTGTGGGTGTACCTAGGCCAGGCAGAAACACAAAGACTAGGCCCCTCTGTAATGCAGCCCATGTGGCACTGCACCCCACCTCAGTAGAGTGCCAAGTCGAGGTATAGTTGCCCCTGTGGCATCCATGTGTGCAGATGTCCAAAATTGCCATGTAGGCCATATCGCAGAAATTGCATATGCAGAGGGCAGGAGCACGGCGTAATGCAGGGGGCTGCTGTGTCTGTCTTGTTTGCCAACGGTCGCGGTACGCCATGCACTCAACCTGTCTTTCTTCTGTCTCCCCCCCCCCCTTGTTTTGCTCTCCCTGTTTTTTTGTGCATCAGCATCATCAGGCGGAGGTACAGTGGCACCGGAGCACGAGGGAGCTGCATCCCACATGGCCATGGAGGGCCACACCACGGACTCAGAATGCACCAGTGGGACGGAGGGTGAGGGGAGCTTCACGTCGGCCACCGGATCACCAACCAGCGACACGGACTCGTCCGACGATGGGAGCTCCCTTATGGTGGCGGCACCATCTGTGCGCCCCACTTCTACAGGTACAGCCGCCACCTCCCCTACCAGCACCGCCCTCCCAGCAGCCCCTTAGCCTTCGCCCCGTGCCCGCTCACCCAGGAGGGTGGGCATCACCTTCGCCCCAGGCACCTCAGGCCCTGCCCCAGTCACCCCTGCTGCCCTCAGTGAGGAGGCCACTGACCTCCTCAGGTCACTCACTGTTGGGCAGTCTACCATTGTGAATGCCATCCAGGGTGTAGAACGAGAGTTGCAACACGGTAATGCATTCCTGGAGGGCATTCATTCTGGTCAGGCTGTCCTTCAGCGAACCCTGCAATCTCTGGCCTCAGCACTGATGGCAGCCATTGTCCCTGTCTCTAGCCTCCCCCCTCCAACCTCCTCCACCCAGACCCAATCCCCTGTACCCCAGCCCATCCCAAGCACACCTACAGACCAGCATGCACACAAGTCAGCACACACAAGTAGCTCAAGCAAACATAGGCACCACACAACCCACAGGCACTCAAGCAAGCATCACACACATACAGACACAGCAACATCCACTGCCTCCTCTGTGTCCCCCTCCTCCTCTTCTCCCTCCTCCCTCCCAGTCTCGTCTACACACACACCTGCATGCACCACATCTACAGGCACCAGGAATCGCACCAGGACACCCAGCTCCACAAGCCGCTCACCTGCACTCACCACCTCCACTGCCATTTACACGTCCCCTGTGTCCTCTCCCAGTGTGTCTGTGATGCCCCCTCCCAAAGTACACAAACGTCTGCAATCACACACCCAACATCCATCCACCTCACGACAGCCTCCAGTACCTGCACCTGCACCCAAATCACCTAAAGTGACACCTCCTACAACCACCTCCTCTTCCTCCACTCCCAGACCCCCTCCAACTACCCATCCCGGTGTCCGTCAGAAACTGCCCCTCTGTAAAGTTGACCTTTTTGCCCCCAACCCTCCCCCTCCAATTCATCGGTCCCGTTGTAGCGCCTCAGCCAAAAAGCCTCCAATACCAGTGGTGCCTGTTCAAGGTATGTGGAGTGCACCTGCCACAAGGTCAGGCAGTGTGACCCGGAGCAAAGGCACTGGCAGCCCACCCCCTGTAAAGGCTCTGAAATTGGAGAGTGGACGACGGGACCGTGTGAAGCCTCCTGGTGGGAAACTGACTCACATGGATTCCAAGGGGATTGGAGAGTCAGCTGTTACTCCACCAAAGGTGGGGAAGGCCCAGAGGAAGTCTGGCCAGCACGTTGTGAGTATCACGGCGGAGAAGGGCGCCATCTTTCCCGGCGGTCGAGACCCAACCGCCAGCACTGTTGTCACTGGTCAGGAGATCACTGCCACCGCCGGAGTCAGTGCCCAGGAGGGCCCAAGTATCATCACTGGTCATGAGACCACCGCCAGAGTTATAGCCCAGGAGGGCCCAAGTATCGTCACTGGTCAGGAGACCACCGCCGGAGTCATAGCCCAGGAGGGCCCAAGTATCGTCACTGGTCAGGAGACCACCGCCGGAGTCACAGCCCAGGAGGGCCCAAGTATCGTCACTGGTCAGAAGACCACCGCCGGAGACCGGAGTCATAGCCCAGGAGGGCCCAAGTATCGTCACTGGTCAGGAGACAACCGCCTGAGTCATAGCCCAGGAGGGCCCAAGTATCGTCACTGGTCAGGAGACCACCGCCGGAGTCATAGCACAGGAGGGCCCAAGTATCGTCACTGGTCAGGAGACCACCGCCGGAGTCATAGCCCAGGAGGGCCCAAGTATGGCCACTGGTCAGGAGACCACCGCCGGAGTCATAGCCCAGGAGGGCCCAAGTATGGTCACTGGTCAGGAGACCACCGCTGGAGTCATAACCCAGGAGGGCCCAAGTATCGTCACTGGTCAGGAGACCACCGCCGGAGTCAGTACCCAGGAGGGCCCCGGCTGCCACAGCCCAGGTGGGCTATGAGGGAACGTCATGCCACACACCAATGCCCAGTCTAGGGAACGTCATGCCACACACCAATGTCCAGACCAGAACCACCATGGCAAAGCACCGCTGAACAGGGCAAGCACCGCCATGGTGAAGACCGCTGAACAGTCCAGAACTGCCATGGCAAAGCACCGCTGAACAGTCCCGAACCGCCATGGTGAAGACCGCTGAACAGGGCAAGCACCGCCATGGTGAAGACCGCTGAACAGGGCAAGCACCGCCATGGTGAAGACCGCTGAACAGGGCATGCACCGGGTAAGAATGAATAGACCGCCACATCAAGCATCCTTATCCCATGTGCACCTGGGACAGTGACGGACAGGCACTTTCACGGGGAGACTAATCCAGTCTGGTCACCAGTCCCCCTCACGAGCCACTGGCGGATGTTTTCTACTTGCGAAATTGAGCCTTTGCACTCCCCAGGATGGCACAGTGGGTAAGCCACCCACTGTAGAGACTTGAGAGACTGTGGCTTTGCACTCCCCAGGATGGCACAGTGGGCAACCCACCCACTGTAGAGACTTGAGAGACTGTGGCTTTGCACTCCCCAGGATGGCACAGTGGGCATGGAGACCCGTCGTGGATCTGGCTTTGCAGTCATCCGGCTGAGGTGCCCCCCTCTTCCCTTCCCCCTGAGGTGCCTGTAGTATTTCTATCTGATGCCCCAGCAGTGTTCTCTCCGATTGTCGTCAGGTATCTTTTGTGGGCCTCGCCCATGCATTTTTGGACTAGTGGTGCACGGACATTGATATGTACATATCTGCACTACTTCTCGTACTGTATATATTTCTGAAAGATTTTCATATATATCTGTATATTTTTGCTAAACTTGTTTATTGCAACATTACAATGTTTGAACGGATCTCGCTTTGTCTTTGCATTCTTCCGGGGGGATTGTGGGTTGTTACTGTGAGGTTTGGAAATACATTGGTGTGTATGTTGTAATATGCGAGGGTGGGGGTGGGAGTGTTTCGTGGGTGTCCCCCTAACTTTTGCCTCCCCCAACCCCCATGTCGTAGGTGCAGTATTCACTGTTGTCTTCGGCGCCTACGTAGATGGTGGTCGTAGAGGAGCAGAAAGACAAGCGCTGGGAGTGTTTGGAGTTCGGGCTCCATGGAGTCCTCCTTCCTCGTGGGATGTGTTCAGGTGAGCGTTTTCCCATTGCAAAAGCAATTTCCGCCGTCTTTTTATCCACGTGTATCCGCCCCAGAAAAGGTGGCGGATTGGCGGGTTGTAATACTATGGGCGGTACATTGACTTCCGCCTGTCTGTTGGGGGTGACCGCCGCGCTGCTTGTCTGTACCGCCGTGGCGGGCGGTGTGTTAAAGTGGCTGTCTTTGTTGGCAGTTTCCGCCAGGGTCATAATTCCCTTTTTTTGTCCACCGGCCTGTTTGCGGTATTACTGCAGCTTTAACACCGTCCGCCAGGGTTGTGGTATTACCGCAGCTTTAACACCGTCCGCCAGGGTTGTAATGACCCCCTAAATGAGTAATAATTGTCTCCAACTCAATTGTGAGAAAATCTAAATTGTTGTTTGTCAGAGACATCACCCTCTGGACCAGTGCTTCATGGTTGCCCGATTTGCCGCTGTTGTTGATAATCAGCTTACAATGATCAGTTAAGTTACCACTGCCCCTGCTTGTTGCTTTAACATTTGAAGACGTTTAGAAGTGGTTGCCATCCACCAAATGCTCTTCACATCCAACTCATCATGAGGCTACAGGTTGTACAAAACACGGCCATCAGACACATTCTGAACTTGATCCATTCCCCTTGCATTACTGGCAACTTCCACAAACTTCACTGGATCCCATGAACAAGTATGCATTCTTAAAACTTCTCTATCGCACACACAAGCACTCAACAATAGCAACCTCTCTTACCTCAGCAGTAAGATCCTATTCTATGTCCCTTTCGGACATCTTCATTTGGCATTTCTCCTGCTACCCACACACACAGCATAAGAGGGTAGGAGGTCCTTCTATTACCCTGCCCAACATTGTTGAACAAATTACCACTCTTTATTTATACCTCTTCTTCCTTCTTGGTTTTCAGAAAAAGAATACAAAACCTGGCTGTCTTAACTCCTCATCTCAGCTTTTTTGGTTTTGTGGCCCGCCTTGCCTCACTTCGCCAAGATACTTATTTTGGGTGATATCTGTGAGCTACAAATGATGTTAAGATAATATCCCATAAATGTGAATCAGGTCAACACATGCATTTAATTTGTTATTTATTCTGTCAATTTGACCATAAAACAATGCATACATAAAAGCGATATACACATAGACTTCAAATCACATCATGGTATTAAAACATAAAAAATACAGTAAAACTTCTCACGAAATATATTCAAAATCAGCCAAAAATGTTGACAACATTCTAACTAATAACAGGGACGTGGTTGCATTTTATTTCAAATACTTTGCCAAATTCTGTCACATTATAAATCATACAGCCGATTATCTTCCCCTTGGGGCTTCTTCCAGACACTTTGCCAGATTCCTTCACATGATAACACCTACAGTGGATTATCTTCACCTGGCCTGGAAATTGTTCGACCTAAAGTGTATGTACTTTAGTGCCTTTCCAGTTTAAAGGGCATGTAGTACAGCCCAAGGCGGTCAGAAGATTATCTTCCCCTGGCCTGGCAATTGTCTGAAACAAAACACATGTACTATAATGTCTTTCAGGTTTAAAGTGCAGGTAGTACATTCCAGGGAGATCAAAGTGATAATTTGCCAACTTCACAAAAACAAGGCCTATACTAGGTTCCAATAACATTTCACCTTCCAACAGGCACAGAATCACGAATTACTCAAAGACTTTGCGAAATGCATTTGCATGTAGCTGGGGAAAATAGATTTAATCTAGTGCATATAGCCCTGGCTTTAACTGAAAGTCAAACAGCATTTCTAACTTGGCATCTGCAAGGCCAGACCTTGATACAGAATACTCGACCCAATCAGTATTTTCAGAGGTTAGTGTGCACGTGGCATCTGAGAGTCTCGTTCTGGATAATCGCTGACAGATTGAAATTAGCCACGTTCTCCTGGCCTTCACAAAAACTGGGCAGAAAATCATGAAATGTTCCACAGTTTTATTGTATAACAAGCTTGTAGGAAACATGAGCATGATGTTGCTTACCCTACACTTGTTTCTAAAATCATTAACTTGGAAGTTTCCATATCTAAATTTTAAAATCAAGAATCTTTCCATTGGGAATTCTATTAGGCCCAGAAACTGTTCAAAGGCTGGGACACACTTAGGCCCTTATTTATTCTTTTTGGTGCAAAACTGTACTAACGCAGTTTTGTATCAAACGTTTTAGCACCGGCTTGCACCATTTCTGAGCAGCAGTCGGGTACCATATTTATGGAATGGTGCAAGCAGGTGCAAAGGGTAGGCTAGCGTCCAAAAAAATGACATTAGCTGGGTGGGACTGGCGGTATGGAAGTAGATTTCCACGTCCAAAAAATTACTTTAACTCCATAACTTTGGCACTAAATGGGTCTAGCACCAAAGTATAAATATGGAGTTAGTTTTGCACCGAATTTGCGTAAAAAACAATTATGCAAATTCGGTGCAAAACAAGTATAAATATGCCCCTTAATGTCAATAAAACCCCCTTATAAAGTGCCAAGTGCAGGTGGAGACATCCATCTATCCAGGATCCCAGTATCTGTTGTTTAGCTGAGCTATCATAAACCTGGTCAAATGTTCTGTGTTATCCCAGATTCTAAGTAAATCTAGTTAATACATCCACCACTTTATAAGTATGAACCAAGGTATACCAGCTGTTTATCCAACTCTCTTACTTCAGCGACAGCTTCTTTCGCTGGGACCTAGGATTTACCTATCCAGAGTTTTTCCCAGTATATTAGGGATTTAAGGGCTGCCTGCAATATGTTGACATTCCTCAGCCCAAGGTAAAGTCGCATGGGTTAAGTGGGGCTCTTGTGGGCATGACCAATGGTGACAGAATAAACTTGTTTTCATTTTTTTCTAGGCCCTTTGTATTATCCCCCATAAGTCCCCATATTTCTGCTTCATGTCCCTTCGACCGATACATTTCAAGTGCAACACATTTATCTTTGACACATACGTGGACGTAACTTGCGCTTGATGTAAATTTAGTACAGTTTTGTGAATCAGGCAGATAGCTTTAAAAGTAGTAAAAGTAGTAAACAAAGAGAAAGCTGCAGACAGTTATTATGTGATGGGCATGTAAAACTGGCGTTTTTGCATCCTAAATTCACAAGAAATCCAAGAACCTTTCCTACGTCTTCACGTCGGATTAATTTGGAAGCAACCATTACGCTCGCCCTGTTGACAGAATAATTCTTCCCAAAGCAGTGACTCAGTTCTCACTTTGCAGCCTTTAGGTTTGTACAAGAACACATTTGCTTTCCAAGCTTCTTCCCCCTACTTATACAATCACAGTGTAAATAAAAATGTGATTGAGTATTGACTCATGTAATATGGATGATCTTTTTTTCTTCATTCAGAGGTGCTAAATGTTATGCTTTTAAGACAATAGACACTGGAGAGTACAAATACTGCAAATTTAATGTTGTGCTATATTTACTTATGGAAGTGTTAGCAGACAGTTCAATTCAGTACTTATCTCAGTCATAACACTGGTAATTAGCAGAGAGGTAACCACACGTTAAATGTACCAACAAGTAAATCAGCCATTCAGAAAACCATATCCCCAGCTTGGAGTGTGATCCAGGCCTATTTTGGCCGTGGAAAATATGCATGCATTATTTAATAGAAATAACATTTCATTTCATACATTATGCAAATGCCATTATAGTGGAGGAAGAAAACACTTCGACGGCTACAGCATCATTAAGTCTACCATTAGACACCTATTTGAGCAAAACATTCTCTGGACTGTGTGCAGAGCTCTGTTACTTTACAGTATGCTTTTTGAAGTGATCATTTATCAGAAATTACTAGGGTATACAAAGGAAAAATGATGTGCCTGATTACTAATATGGAACATGAATTAAACTGACACAAAATGTCTATAGAACGCTATCGAGAGAAAACGCAGATCTAGGGGGTGTGCCGAAGTGTCCGGAGGAAAGATGAACAAAACATTAGCATAACACAGGGGCTGATGAAAATCCACCTTTTTTCAGTAATATGAAAATATACATATGCCTGGATTCATGAAGGCTTGGCTTAAGATAAGAATTCACCTGGCTGTCTAACAGGAACGGATGTCTGAAGATGAGTCTTAAGAGACACTTGTACTGATCTTGTATTTTCCATACTAGTTGTACGAAAGTGATGCTGTGCATAGCATTGTAGAGGTCAGAACGGATCAAAGGGTTCAATTCTGATCACCAATGGATCACCATTGCTAAGGGCCTGATTTAGAGTTTGGCAGAGGGGGTTACTCCATCACAAACATGACAGATATCCCACCTGCCGCATTACGATCCATTGTAGCCTATGGAGATCGTAATACAGCAGACAGGATATCCGCCACATTTGTGACAGAGTAACCCATCCACCAAACTCTGAATCAGGCTCTTGAATATTCTCAGATAAAAATACTGTGATCCACAAGATGGACAGGGCAGATGACAAAGGTTTGGGGTGGACTGATCCTGTGAATAAGAGGGCTAGTACTGAATTGCATTATGTGGGTCTCTGTCTAGGGTGGCACAGTGGGCAAAAAACAATGGATTGGAATGCTACCCTGAATGAGTTCCCCCATTTACACTATTCAAAAGTACTCATCTCATCACCATTTTGGTGTTTGATTGCCACTAGTATGCTTGGAAACTTGAGAGTGGCGCAGCTTTCCAAGCCTACCACTAGTAATGTTTGCGAAATCTTCTGGTGCAGATTAACAGCTTTTTTAGTAAACCAGTAACTAGCAATATATTTAAAATCCTAGTCTAAATAAAGGACAAGTTAAAACCTCTCAGTGAAATAAGAAAGATTAGAAAAATTGACACAGACTTAGTAGACTCAACTCAGGGCCCCATACCCACATACCAAACTAAGAATGCATTTGAAGGGTGTCACACAACAAACAACATTAAAACTATGCCCATTCCCATTTGACCAAGGTTTGGTAGTTCTCCCTGGGAACTCATGGGTATGGTCAAGTATAACCTGATGGCCCCAGATACTCAGCCCACTGTTAGACCTGACAGCCTTAGGGTGGTCACCCCTAACCTTTTGCTCGCCTCCCTCCACTTTTTAGGTACTGTTTTTGCTGGTATTAAGACTCTGCACACTTTACCAGTGCTAACCAGTGCTAAAGTGCATATGCTCTCTCCCTTTAAACATGATAACATTGGATCATACCCAACTGGATTGTTTAATTTACTTATAAGTCCCTAGTAAAGTGCACTATGTGTGCCCAGGGCCTGTAGATGAAATGCTACTAGTGGGCCTGCAGCACTGATTGTGCCATCCACTTAAGTAGATCCTTAACCTTGTCTCAGGCCTGCCATTGCAAGGCATGTGTGTGCAGTTTCACTGCCAATTCGACTTAGCATTTAAAAGTACTCGCCAAGCCTAAAACTCCCCTTTTTCTACATATAAGTCACCCCTAAGGTATGTCCTAGGTAACCCATAGGGCATGGTGCTGTGTAGGCAAAAGGCAGGACATGTACATGTGTAGTTTACATGTCCTGGTAGTGTAAAACTCCTAAATTCGTTTTTACACTGCTGTGAGGCCTGCTCCCTTCATAGGCTAATATTGGGGCTACCCTCATATATTGTTTGAGTGGTAGCTGCTGATCTGAAAGGAGTAGGAAGGTCATATTTAGTATGGCCAGAATGGTGATACAAAATCCTGCTGACTGGTGAAGTTGGATTTAATATTACTATTTTAGAAACGTCACTTTTAGAAAGTGAGCATTTCTCTGCACTTAAATCCTTCTGTGCCTTACAATCCATGTCTGGCTGGGTTTAGTTGACAGCTCCCTTGTGCATTCACTCAGACACACCCCAAACACAGGATAGTCAGCCTCACTTGCAGACATCTGCAAATTGAATGGGTCTTTCTGGGCTGGGAGGGTCGAGGGCCTGACACTTGCATGTCAAATTACGGTAGCCTGCCCTCACACAAAGGACTGCCACACCCCCTACTGTGACCCTGGCGGACAGAATTGAACTGAAAGGGGACCTTGTGCACGTCTAAACCACTCTTTGAAGTCTCCCCTACTTCATAGGCACATTTGGGCATTTAAACAGGGCCTCTGCCCCTACCAACTCAGACACTTCCCATAGAAAGAACCTGAACCAGAACCTGCATCCTGCCAAGAAGACCTGCCTGGCTGCCCAAAGGACTCACCTGTCTGCTTTATGTGCAGGACTGCTGCCTTGCCGTTGCCCTGCTGCCTTGCTGCTCTCTGGCTGTGGTGAAGAAGTGCTCTCCAAGGGCTTGGATAGAGCTCGCCTTCTGTTCCCTGAAGTCTCAGGACCAAAAATAATTCATCTCTAAAAGAAGGACTCCTTGTGCAGTGAAAATCGACACACAGCCTGCCAGAAACGATGCATGGCCTGCACCGTGGTGAAAAATTCAGCACATGGTGAACCGGAACAACGCAGGCTGACTTCGCACCAAGAAAATCGACGCAGCACCATTGTAGCGACCAGAAATTCAATGCGCAGCCCACTGGATCGATGCACAGCCAAGCCGGAATGACGCAGAACGACTTCCAGAGAGGAATCAAAGCAGCGCCTGCTGTGCGTTAGAAATTTCGACGCAACGTCCACCGAATCAACGCAGCTCCTGTGACTTCATCCTGCCAGGGCAAGAAATCTACCCATCGTCCACTGGTCATCCAAAAACCCCGCAACCCGAAGTGGATTTATGACCGAGCATCGTAAATTGATGCACAGCTGTCCCTGCGTGAAAACTAAATTACGCATCGCCATGTGCGGCCCGAGAAATACGATGCACAACCCTTTGTTTCCAGGCATCTCCTCCTCTGCGGTTCTTTGTGGAGATTTTGCACGCGAACCAGGTTCTTTGTGCTTGAAAGAGACATTTATTGCTTTTAAGAGACTTCAGATACTTTATATCACTTTTACAGTGATATCTCAACATATACTTATTGCATTTTAATCGTTTTGACCTGCATCTTATCAGATAAATAATATATATTTTCCTAATCACTGTGCTGTGTATTTTTGTGGTGTTCTACTGTGTAATTGCATGATTTATTGCATAAATACTTTACACATTGCCTTCTAAGTTAAGCCTGACTGCTCAGTGGCAAGCTACCAGAGGGTGGGCACAGGATAATTTGGATTGTGTGTGACCTACCCTGACTAGAGTGAGGGTCCTTCCTTGGACAGGGGGTATCCTGACTGCCAACCAAAGACCCCATTTCTAGCACCCAAGTTGCAAACAGAGGAGGGTGGGCAGGCAAATGCATAGGGTAAGCTGAGCCAGTGCTGAGCCATGTGCCTGGCTTAGCTTTAAGACGCCATGCATGACGCGAGCCATGGAAATGTTTGGCATGTATATCATGCAAAAAATATAATTAAAAAATATGAAACAATCTCTTCAAATTTTAAAAATATCTATTTCTTAGCATGCAGATGTGTTTCACCCTAGACTATCAGATTAAATCAATGCATAGACAGACAAATATTAAACGTAATAGATTTTAAACATTTTCTTGGCATGAATCCCGATGACAATGCCATATGTGAACTACGAAAGAAGTCACGAGTCATGTAAACCATAAATGTGGCTTACATACTTAAAAGTCTATTAAATCAAACATAAGAGTTGCATGTACACCCTGTACTCTAGTATTTAAAAGTTTACTCATATTTGATAATAAAGAAGAGGCTCTGTGAAATAAAATAGTTTCCTAGAATCATATAAATTGAACATATGCAGGCTTGGCTCATGATGAGAAAAAAAACTCAACAGCAAATAGCAGACCAGACCTAGAGCCTCCAGCTCAACTGCCAGGCCACAAATGCATTTTTGGGGGGATGTCACACCCCAAACCTCCTCCCATTGTATCTATGCACCTGAATGTGGGACCAGCTAGCTATATATTGAAGCTGGGGAGGCAGCATCCGTCATTACAGCAAATAATAATTGGATTACATAGTCAGACCACAAACCTATGGTATATAAACAGATTAACATTGTTACTGGCAGCACCTCAATCTGACAAAACAGATCATGTGTGGATAATTTCTCATCATCTGGAGCCCTCTTAGGAATCTGAATTTATTAGTAAATGCTACACACATATCAAGCAGGGGAGGGGCTAAGGGTAAAAGATGGAAAGAGCTCAAGGTTTTGAGAATCCTGAGTAACTGTTTTGGTTAAATAGACATCAGATAAGGGAGAGAATGGGATGGTATTAACCAGAACCTTCAGTTTGAATTACGACATGATGAAGATTTAAATTAAATGATACTTGATTGAAACAATCAAAATATTGACAGCCCCACAGTATCAGCCACTTTGTATAGAGAGAATAGGGCAAACTGAAAGACACAGCAGTAAATCAGACTGAAGAATGGCTGTAAAGTAACATGTAGAAGCCTCTTACACAAAATTGTAAAAAAATGAAAATAATTATATTGAAGCGCAAATTAATATGTCAGACCTAGAGATATGATCAAGAAGAGATATTTGTCAACTTTGTTTAATCAAGGCATTTCCTAATATATTTTAAATTATGAATTCAGGAGCTGACTAATGGTTGAGGAACACTAAACAATATTTCAGAAAGATTGAACGAAACAAAATCATCAAATCTGACTTTTTTACTTTAAAGTAGTCACAAGACTAGTTCATTCCAAACAACAAGGTATTTTACTATTATTTGCAAATTTCATGTTTTTATTTGGAAGCCATGTACCTCCTTAAATTGTAGACTAAGTCAAAAAAGGGGGGAGGGACCGGGAGATTATATGGTCCAGTGTACAGTCTCCCAATAATTATGAATAGGTAAAAAATACACTGTTCCAATGAGGCTGCCAAACTAGGAGACCAGTAGTCTCAGGAGCGAGAGCCCTCAAGTATCACAATGGATGACTGGCATCATCATCGGGAATTGCTCATCACCAGGTCGGCACTGTAATGCCTGGCGGGCACCCCGGTAGGGAGGCTCTGAACCGTACTACTCTGATAGTGACTGGTAGGTTCAACTATACAGACCAAGATGTTTATAATTTAGCACCAGTACACAAAAGAGAGGGAAAAAGGATTAAAATTGGTTATTCATCACACAAGCACCATCATGATTTTAATCAGTTAAACGGGGATGAAGACCAAGGTTAAAAACTAAAATGGAAAGTCACAAATTGAGATGTAATGCTCAATAACTTTAAAAAATGAATTAATTTCAGAGGTCTCTAGATATTATAGGACCTCTGGGCTGGGGTCGACATGTTTCTCGTCTAGCGGTCCAAACGGATCCATTGACGCTTCATCAGGACCAAAAATAAACAAACATTTTTAAGTCACCTCTTCATCAAAAAAGAAAACATCACATTAGGGTAAATAACACCGGTCACTTACATTAAAGTAAACTGGTTAGAACAGGTCACCCTAGAAGACAGAAGCATGAAAAACATGCCAACAGTGCCCAAAGTGTAAATTATAAAGGTAGTTAAATACATCAAAAAGTAGTTAAATACATAAATCAGTGATAGGTCATAGAAAAGAATGAGACAAATCATGCTTACCATCCCCAAGTAGAGAACGGGTTCCTTGAGAAGCACGTTTCAAGGACTCAAAATGACACTGTGCACGATAAATAATGACAAGATCAGTCTCTTATGTCACATTATATACATGAGACAAGGAGGAGTATGACCTTTGACATATGGGGTTTATTAAAACAATTTATAAAAAATACCGGTATTATGGGGGAATATAGGTATGGTTTAAGATTATTATACCCAATGTTGTGCTATCCATATCAAGTACAGAGATTTTATGCTAAGAATAGCATGGGAACAAAATGCAACCCATTGAGTTACGGGTCAAAAGGGTACAATTTATCCCTTTTGAAAAACGGGAGTGACCACCTGTAGTCCTCGCAGCAAAAACCAAAATATATAATTACAGAGCCAAGTGATACTCACGTATTAGTCACTGGTCCATTGTGGAGGACCTACCCTCTGAAACGAGCGTCCCGAACTAACTGGGTTGGGCGCCGTCAGAGTTTTTAAATAGACGTCGCGAAACTGGAAGAAACTGGCTCTCCTGGTTCGCGCGCGTCTGTAGATGTAAAAATAAACGAAGGACTACAGAGTAGCCCTTCAATGTAGGAAGAGAGGAAGGACTACCTTCCTATTCAGCCGTGTAGCAAAGTCATAGAAAAAGGCCTGAAACCATATTGCTGGTAACAAGATGAACAGGACATAAAATTTAGCAAAACAAAACGCAATATCGATCCTCAAACAAGGAAGAAAGGAGACAATTTGTGATCTGTTCGTCTCCAAAGTAGAAATACCATAGTGTGGTAAAAAAAAATGTATGGAATTCCAAGGTGGGGTAAAGACCAAAGTAACTTCACAAAAAGAGTAATATGGGCCAGAGGATGAATTTACATGTGTTGTCTGGTATGATAAAAATTACTCAGAAAAAAAATATATATATGTGCATGGAACAATCTCGCATGAATTTCAAATAGCAGGTGAGTAGATTAAAGTGTGGATCCTCCGCTTTAAGATGAAAGGGAAGTCCAGGGTATGTAATCGTTCAAGCCCTGTAAGTTGGTCCCCAATTTAAACACCCATCTTTGTTCAATCCTAAACAGTGCCCCAGGGTCATCGGGTCGAATTATTGGTGCTTCTATTACCCCCCACCAAAGGTCATTAGGGGAGTGTGAGGCCTCGAGAAAATGTGCACTAAGTTTAGTTGTGATCTTGTTACATCTGATGTTGCTTCTATGTTCGTTAATGCATGTCTTAACGGGTCTGGATGTCATACCAATGTAACGTAAATCACAAGGACATGATATCATGTAAATACAATTCCTAGTGTTACAATTGGTATGTTTTTTAAGACGCCAGGTACCCACAGGATCTAGATTCAGTGTCGTTAGGCGCCAAGTAAGACAACACACGTTACAATTACCACAAGGATGATGACCTTCCACAGGGGGGAGACCCCATAGTGTCTTTTGAGTGGAAGATTCATATGAGATTCGTGGACGCGTGTGGACCACTATGTCTTTGATGTTTGCAGTACGTTTGAAAGCAAAAAGAGGCCTGGGTATATCACAGCCACTGCTAGTAAGGATGGACCACCTTTTACTAATCAGTTTCTTAACTGAATTAGATAGAGGAGTGTACGTGGACATGCATGTCAATCTAGACTGGGGCCCCTTTTCCATAGTGGTCAACAAAGCTTCCCTGTTGTTGATCCTGGCTCTCTTCCGTGCTTGATTCACAATTCTTGGAGGGTAATGCCGGTCAAAGAGTTTAGTTTGAAGTGAGTCAGCCTGATGTTCAAATTCTCTGGGTGAGCTACAGTTACGTCTCAAGCGTAAAAACTGTCCAAAGGGTAAATTATCCCACAGAGATTTCAGATGGTGACTCTCATAGAGCAGAAGCGAATTACGATCTGTTGGTTTGTGGTAGACACTGGTAAGCAATTTGCCATAATTGATAGTAATCATCAGATCTAAAAAAGGTAGCTGTGAATCAGATACAGTGGCAGTAAATTTCAAGAAGGGGTCAAGGGTGTTAATCCAGGCTGTGAAATCATCAGCCAGAGTCAAAGGGCCTTGCCATATGATCAAAATATCGTCTATGTAACGTTGCCATAATTTGATATACTCATGGTAAGGATTGATTGGCGGTAAGATATGTTTTTTTTCAAAGTCATACATATAGAGGCAGGCCAGACTTGGAGCAAAAGTACTGCCCATTGATGTTCCTCAAATCTGATGATAAAATTGATCCTCAAAGAGGAAGAAGTTTCCTGTCAAAGCCAGCCTAGCACATTGTACAATGAAAGAAACTGGGGAAATCAGAGAAGCTGACACTTCTTGAAGAGCAGTCTCAATCACTTGTAGAGTCGCTTCCTGAGGAATGTTAGTATATAGTGCCTCCACATCCAAAGTGATTATACCCTGTACTATACCAGCGTCATTAATGGGTTCGATTAAATTCAAGACGTCTTTAGTGTCTTTCAGATAAGTGGAGGAACACCTCACTAAAGGCTGTAAAAAATGGTTGCAGAAGATTGATAATGGTTCCAATACAGAACCCAGACCAGATACGATAGGACAACCAGGAGGAGGTTTCCTTCCTTTGTGAATTTTGGGTAAACAATAAAATATGGAACGCGGGGATGGGGTGTATCCAAAAATTCTGCCTTCTTGGGTGAGATCCACAAGTTGTTCCTAGCTTCTTCAATGAGGTATCTAATCTGCGTTTGTATTCTTCCAGTGGGATCACACATGATTTTAGCATAATAGGTGGAATCGCTCAAAAGAAGTAGACATTCACATCTATAGTCAGTGGAATTAATAATCACAATTGCTCCGCCCTTATCAGCCTGTTTAATAGTTATGTCAGGATCAGAAGCTAAAGATAGTAGGGCTCTCTTCTGTTTAGTGGGTGTACTGATGTATGTCTGTTTAGGAGGCAATTTGTTTCAATCAGCTAACACTGCTTTTTCAAAGGTCAGTACTTCACTTGGCATGGTTACCGGTGGTGGAACGAAAACTGAAGGTTTCTTTAAACCTGAATCAGACATATAGGGTTCCGCTGATCTATCCTTAAAGAAGAAATGTAAGTGTATTTTACGGAAAAATTTGGCAAGCTCAATGTGCAAGCGGAAGGAATCTTCCTTAGGGGTGGGGACACACCCTAAACCCCTGTTAAGCACATTGGTTTCTTCTTCCGTGAGTTGTCTAGTCGACAGATTAACAACTAAGTTCTCGTCAGAGGGTTTTTTATCTGACTCCTGGTAACCATCTGGGGTTCTTCTCTGAACCACTGAACATGTCTGCCTCTTCCTCTCCTTCTGACTCTGCCTCTGCCCCGGCCTAAAAAAGGAGCAAATGGCATCATTGGACGTGGTTGAAAAAAAAGCATAAGGTGATTGCCAGGGCTTTGGTTGGTGTATAGGATATGGATGGTAGTTATAAAAAGGTTTAGATGGATTATCGTCTTTGCTCCACCCATCAGACGATGATCCAGTGCTGTAATTCAGTTTTTGTTTTTAAGATGTGTTGGACTCATCTGATGAGCGGGATTGATTATCCACGTCATAATCCTCTTTTACATAGGGATAGACTTTCGCCCGGCTGAACTTGACAATATCTTTCTGAAGTTTGGTAATCTTCTGTTGAGTCAAAAACTCCTTAGTCTCATTCAGCTGTGCAGTAATTTCAGAAAGACGGCTTCTGAAAGCTTTCAAGGTAACCGTGGTTTTTAAAGGGTTTTCTGTGGCGTTAATCTGAATGGTGATGGTGTCAGCCAAACGCTTGGAAGTGTTGATGATCAAAACCAGCCAATCTCTGGTGCACTTCCAAGCTATCTGGGCCCAGTCCTTTCTGAAGCCTAAGTCCTGTAAAAATATACGTGGTATTTTGGACACAAGAAGACCATTAGGAGCAATGTTTGCACGAAGATACTCGGTCATAATCGTGCCGTACATAACAGTTTTAATAAGTTCTCATTTCAAGGTGGATAGTTTATCCCACTCGGTCTTGAGACTGCCCGAGGGGGCAGACCCATCACTGTTTGAGATGGAAGGTGTCTGTAAGATAGCTGACACCATCTCGTCGTCATAACTCAGACCCTGAAAATCGTCCATTGCATGGGTCTCAACCAATACTTAGGGAAAAATTTAAAGGTTAGGAAAAAAGTTCCCACAGCAGACCTGCTGTACATAAGACTAAGTCAAAAAAAGGGGGGAGGGACCGGGAGATTATATGGTCCAGTGTACAGTCTCCCAATAATTATGAATAAGTAAAAAATACACTGTTCCAATGAGGCTGCCAAACTAGGAGACCAGTAGTCTCAGGAGCGAGAGTCCTCAAGCATCACAATGGATGACTGGCATCATCATCGGGAATTGCTCCTCACCAGGCCGGCACTGCATTGCCTCGCGGGCACCCCGGTAGGGGGGCTCTGAACCGTACTACTCTGATAGTGACTGGTAGGTTCAACTATACAGACCAAGATGCTTATAATTCAGCACCAGTACACAAAAGAGAGGGAAAAAGGATTAAAATTGGTTTTTCATCACACAAGCACCATCATGATTTTAATCAGTTAAACGGGGATAAAGACCAAGGTTAAAAACAAAAATGGAAAGTCACAAATTGAGATGTAATGCTCAATACCTTTAAAAAATGAATGAATTTCAGAAGACTCTAGATATTAAAGGATCTCTGGGCTTGGGTCGACATGTTTCGCGTCTAGTGGTCCAAACTGATCCATTGACGCTTCATCAGGACCAAAAATAAACAAACATTTTTAAGTCACCTCTTCATCAAAAAAGAAAACATCACATTACGGTAAATAACACCGGTCACTTAAATTAAAGTAAACTGGTTAGAACAGGTCACCCTAAAAGACAGCAGCATAAAAAACATACCAACAGTGCCCAAAGTGTAAATTATAAAGGTAGTGTTATTTTTTTACGCAAATCGGGCTGTGCGTCATTTACCGCCTCCGCCTCCCAGCCGTGCGGGATTTTTGCGCGGTAGGATAAATATGGCGCATAGCTGTGTAAGATATTTTTTGGACGGGAACGCCTACCTTGCACGTCATTAAGCAAAAGCGGTTTAATGCATCCAGAAAATTACGCACATGGCGGAATTTTGGCATTAGCGGGGTCGGGCGTCAAAAGTATAAATATGGTGTAGGGTTTGCGCCTAATTTGTGTCAAAAATTGTTATGCAAATTCGGTGCAGGCAGAGTATAAATATGCCCCTAAGTTCTTCATGCATGAAGAAATGCAGACTGTTGGATGATAGCCCCAAAAGCCACCTGCAGAAGCTGTTTTTTTCTGCCCTCAGGTTATAATTGGAAGATATTCTCAAATCTTAGACCCATAAATTACAATTGGGATACATTTGTGATTATAGTCTTCCAATATGTACGGGACCTCTTTGTACCAAATCGTCTTCCTGAAGCTAACTAGGTGCGTACAGCCTTATAAAGTTTTACACACCTTTCACAGAGGCATTGCACCCGATGTGAAAAAGTGATATTCAAATGCAGGCAATGCGCCACCTTGGTAACATTTGTACCCTCAATGGAAAAAAATCTTGTCTTGCTGTTAATTCTGGCAGAGGATACAGAGATGGGTGGAAAATTACAATATGTTATCCAAGGAACAGAACAATGCCTCAGCCTGTATTTAAAGGTCTACAAATATACTGTTGCTAAATGGGGTCAGTTATTCTTATAATTTATGGGTCTTAGCAGTGCCTTTAATTGAGTGAACTGGTCAAAGCTCTGGGCTACTCAGTTGGTTATGGACCTGCAAAAGATCATATTCATGTTTACATATTTTGCATAACAATGTCAAAACCTCAGTAAGATATGTCCTGGAGGGACATGGCCTGACCCATTTTTACTTGAAAAAGGAGTTTGGCAGGGCTGTGTTCTTGCCCAAAAATGTTTTATTGTACATAAACAAGCTTAATGCTTTTTTAATTGAACCTTGTAAGGATATGCAAATGCTGAGGGATAGGCCTGTTCCTTTATTTATTAATTTTTTCAACCTTACAGTGGTTTCTAATAATATATTCAAAACATCATTTACAATTGTTGTCCACATATATTTCAATTTCATAGTTTATCAAACTTACATTATTACAGAAACAAACCGTGGCCTCATGGCCTTCCTCCAATGAAGATGGTAAGTTCTACCTACATACTGCATCATACTCTGCACATAACTGTGAACATTTCAGATGGAAGAAGTCACTTAGGGCCTCATTACTAGTATGGCAGTCCAAGGACTGCCACACTCACAGTGACGGTTGGACTGCCACACTCCAGGTGGTACAAATGCCACGTTATAACCCTGGCAGGCGCACCAGCCAGTAGACTGCTCTCATCGCAAGAATCATCACTCCCGACAGGATGATGGTGGTCTGAGTTGTACTCAGCCACGGCGGCGCTGAACTCAGTGCTACCATGCTGATTACAACTCAGCTTTCCGCCAGCCTTTCCATGGTGGTCACCCGGCCACGGAAGGGCTGGAGGAAAGTCAGTGCTAGGGGCCACAGGGGGGCCCCTGCACTGACCAAGGCATGGGCAGTGCAGGGGACCTTTTGCCCAGCACCACCAAAATGCTCACTGTCTACTTTGCAGACAGTGAGCATTCCGATGGTACTGGTGTGCTACAATATTGGCCTCGACTCCCTTAAAGGAGCCGAGACCTATACGAAGAACTGTTACCACCGGTCAGCCTGGCCAGAATGGGGTAATACAATGTTCCTGCTGGTCAGCCCGACGGGAACATTGTAATAACTGCCATGGCAGTGGTATGCTCCCGTGAGTTTGGCAGTCGACTCATCCGACCGCCAAACTCTAATGAGGCTCTTAATTTCAAGAGATCATGCATCTTCTGATTGTAATCCCTCAGCATCCATTAAAAAAGACCAACAATAGACAATGGAAGTGACAGCACCAGCAACCAAGAGAAAACAGCATGAAGAGCGAGTAAATAAAATAGGAAAAAAGGCCCAAAAATATAAACATTTTTTGAGTGACCAAAATGACCAAAAGAAATAGAATGCCAGTCAGTTGTGTCTACGACAGAAGTAGTGGGTTGATAGGGTTAATGTGCATGATGCGTGCCTACCATTATGATTAGCTAAGGATTGCGTGTTGGTGTCTTCCACAGATACGATTAGTGCAAAACAGTATTTTGCAACCTACTAAATGCAAGTTGCAACACACATAGCAGCTGGCATTTCTCCCTGTTAACATTTTGTTCACGAATCTGATTGGTGATAATGTAGCTTGTGCTACAGGAAAACACCTTTGCTCTTAGTGAAATATTAAAAATAGTAAATTTAGCAAAAGGTAGAACTGGAAACTGCACAATTTCTTAGAGAAATAAAATTGCAAACACCACCACTAAAAAGATGATGATGATAATATGAAACTGCCAACCACATATGCATTGAATGTTAATCAACAAGTATTTTCCAACATACGCAAGGCAAATGAAACATCACACAAATCTTTTTTTCCAAATGCTGTTTTACTTAATTCATTTTTTTCATGTTTAGAAATATATAAATGCTCAATTCAATAGAGGAAAATAAAGTAATTTCATAATCTCTATGCAGCTGCTGTTAATCCCCAAGAGAGCTTTATCCATGCGGCTAGACATTCACAAATCAATATTTAATATTTTGAAACTTGAAGTCTTAATTATCCATCTGCTTTATAAAAGTGTAACCCACACTGATTTAAAATGAACTTATTTGTAGAATGATAGACTGACGTTTACTTATTAGTTAATGTTCATCGAGCAAGTCAAATCAAAAAACATTTCCAGTTGGCAATGTTTTCTGAAAAAAATACTTTTAGGTTCAGTGTATCAGATGTTTTTTATCTGTCTGTCAATTGTCTCATAATCATTTGGAAACTGGTCATATTAAGGGAAAAGCAGTGTCATCTACAATTATGTCCGAATTTATGGAGCCTGAACATGAGAATCGTGACAACGGTGGTCCCCTCTTCATTTGGACTATTAGGCTAGCGTACATTGACTTGAAATCCCTTTTATTATGTTCAATAATAACTTTAAAAAGTCATATTGTGGCATCCTGAAATTGTACGTTTACTGAGTATGATAATTCAAATCAATCCAAGTGCCTAGGATAGCAGAAATGACAGCACATACAGTTGACAGTTAATGACGGTACAGTGTGCAACCCTCATCCTTTTCTTAGCTCTAAAAAGCTTTATATTTCCCGTCAGCGGCGTAACACAAGCCACTGCATCCCCTGGCAGACAGGGGGGTCTAATATTTTGGGTTACGGCCAACCCTTCAGGAGGTAAGGCCCTCATTCAGCTCAAAGCTTCAGAATATTTATGAGATATTGGAGACTTAGGGCCACTTATCACATTCTGCATGGGTGGGGGCGGGGGGCATCATTTGTGTTACACCACTGGTCAAGGGACTAGGGAACAGAAAAGCAGTAAACAAATCAGAAAGCAAATATGACTTTTCCAAACCCTGTTTTCTTTCAGTTCTGCTGCTGCCTTTTTGATCCTGAGACCAGTGGAAGCAAGAATGACTTAGGGACTTTTATTTTATCTCCCTACCTCCCTGAATTTCACTATACAGTTGACCACACCAAGAAGTAGATACCATGAGCTCTATCTAGAAAAATAGTCAGAGATTTCCTCTGATAGGTTTCTTCCTATGATTGAAATCGATCTGGGATGCAGTTTTCTGAGAAGTACTCCTTGAAATATTGTTTAATTGTATTTTTGCATGAGCAAATGTAGACATGAATGTTGTCCGATTTAAAAATACCTAAGCACACGATTTTCTTCTGATGGCAAAAGAAGTAAATCTCCAGTCACTTCCAAGGCAGGAATGGGGCAAGAAAAAGTGTATAAAGATTGATAACTTCACAAGTTTTTTGAGTGTCCACACCTTGTCATGGCCACATCAAGCAATATGAGCAGAGCCACTTCATAAACAAAATTAATAGCTATCCCTTCTTAAAGATAAAAAACAAAGCTCTTTGCTGATCAAATGAGACTGCATTAATAATAAAATCAGACTACTGTGCCAGCTGTGCAAAGACTGAAAAACGAAATACACATACAAAAAATATACAATTTGTTATTGTCAATAAAAACTTACGACAATACATATATGAACACATGACTGTCTGGAAGAATAAAATCTAAACACCATACAACTTATAGGGCCAGTGGAAAACTCGTAATGGGGCCGGTGGGGCTACCACCAGCACTGTGATGGTCTCCTCATTGGGAGTTCGGTGGTCGGATTTTTCCGGCCACCAAACTCCTAATCAGACCCATAAATATGTTTTCCTACCTATTACCACTTAAATTAAGTAGTAATAGGTAGTGAACTACTACTTCCTTATATCTAAGGCCATAACGCTGAACACAGCCAAAATGTAGTAAAAGAAAATGGCTGCCTTTCCATTCACTAAAAACAGCCATTACCCAATCACATACTGTCATTGCTATGTACCAAGGTGCGGCAAAGTTATCATGGTATACCATGGCCCAAAATATAGCTAAGGCCTAGCTGTATTACTGGATTGTGACAGCCATGCATCGCTCATGGTGTTGCATGGGCAATCCAATACTTAAACTAGATTTACAAAGGAATGCAAGGCCACCATGTGTGGCCCTGCATTGTGTGTTAAATCTGGAGAAACGCAAGGCAGAACAATTCACTGTCTTGCATTATTCTGCACACCATAATCTACATTGCTGTTAAATTCTACATATATCCAAATGCCATGCCACTATAGCCACTCTACTATGCACAATTCCACTCTTGTCTTCTCCACTCCACTCTATGCTTCTCCACCTTAGGAGAGCTCCACTGTATGTCCCTCAGCTCAGTGTTATTACACTGATTCAAAGCCACTGTAGACCACTCCAGTCTAAGTCATTCCACTATATGCCACTCCACTGGACACTACTTCACTATATGCTATTTCACTGTTCTATGCTAATTGATTGGACCCCACTCCATTGTATTCCACCCACTGTATGCTATTACACCCCAACCCTTGGCACTGTACACCACTCCAGTCTAACTCACTCCATAATACCCCACTCCACTGTGCGCTACTCCACTATAAACTATTACAATCTACACCACCCCACTGTGCAACACTCTGCTGTACGCCACTCTATGCTATTACACTGTGCACAACTTTACTCTACACCAGACCACTCCTTGCTATTACACTGTATCTAATTCCCCTTTACGCCTCTTCAGTGTATGCAGCTCCACTGTGTGCCACTCCGCTATACATCACTCCAGTATGTGCTATTTCACTCCACCCAATTCTACTGTATGCAATTCAACGTATGCTACTCCACTGTATGCCACCCCATTGTACGCTTCTCCACTCAATACCACTCCTCTGTATGCCACTCCATTCTATCCCACTCCATTCTATGTTATTCCATTGGACGCCACTTCATTGCATACCACTTCACCATATGCTATTACACTCTACTATAGCCCAGTGTATGCTACACCTGTGTACACCACTTAACTTTATGTCACTGCACTATACGCTTCTCCATTGCACGCTATTCTTTTCTATGCCACTCTACAGTACATTACTCCACTCTATGCTATTCCACTGTATGCAACGTCACTCTATGCTATTCTATTCTTTGCTATTGTAGTCTACGCTATTCTACTCTCTTCCATTCCTCTTTTACGTCACTCTATTTTATTTCAGTGCATGCCACTACATTCTATGCTATTTCACTGTACACTACTTCAATCTTTGCCGCTCTGCTGTATGGTATTTCACTCCACCCCACTCCTCTGTATGCCCCTCTATTGTATGCTATTACAGTCTACCCCACCCCACACCACTCCAGTCTAATCCACTTCACTGTACACCACTCCACTGTGGACTTCTACACTATATGCTATTACTCTTTACACCACTCCACTGTATGCCACTCCAGTCTATGCTCCCCCACACTAGGCTATTCCACTTCATACCACTCCACTGTAAGCTAGTCCTCTCTATGCCTAGTATGCTTAGAGTTAGTGGTGTCTGACTGAAAAGACTGTGTAACAATGGCCACTATTTAAGTACTTATAATAATTTGAAGGTGTTGGATACATTGTAAATAAAAGTAATAACTATAACCTTAGAATTCTTAAAGTTTGTGTAGTAGTTCAACTGAGCTTTATCCTTTGTTTTTTACTTAAAAAAACAAAGGTTACAGAGATGTTATAGTTAGGTTCTGAATTTACTCGCACAGAACCATAGGAATTCAGCAGTTATAGTTAGAGCTATTTCAAGTAACTATAACTCGTGGCCTAAGTTAACTATTACTTCTGCCCTGGGGGTTGGCCTCAGGGGCTGGCCCCAGACCAGGCCCCAGGCCAAACACCTATAACCACCCAACCAAGTGCTACGCCTTAACCAAAGACCATATGTGGCAGGAAAACGCCGCAGGATCTGGCCTCAGGCCAGGCTCTACTACCAATCCCCCTAACCATCCAACTCCATGTTGCACACAGCCTTTGGCCGTGTGTGGCAGGAGTTGTCTGCAGGCCTGTCTCTCTGGTTGTGAGAATAGGTGTGAAAGGGTGTCTCTTGGTGTGAGAGTAGCTGTGCGGGTGTCTGTCTGGGTGTGAGAGTGGGTGTTAGAGGGTCTATGTGGGTGAGAGAGTGGCTGTGAGAGTGTTTGATTGTGCGCCAATAGATGAGGGGTGCAGTCACCTCCACAAAGGATTTCAGATCAATTTTCAATATAGAATTACAGAGTAAACACACTTGCTTTGTCTTCACCAAGCCACAGATTTAGGATCCTTTGTCTTTTCCATAAGTGGACATTCAACTGGGACACCTGCTACGTTCATATTTGTTTGTGTCTCCTGTTGAGGTTTAATTTCTGTGAAATGAGTATCTTGGCTGTAACAGGAGTGGCAGGCACACACAAGACATGGCTGAAAGCCCGAGAAAAGCAGTAAGAAGGAGGAGCAGGCAGGCTGTAGGCACACACATGATTGGACTGAGAGACGGGGAAAGCAGTGAGAAGAAGGGAAAGGCAGGCAGCAGGCACACACAAAGAAGTACACTCTCTCCCTCTCTCTCTCTCCCATCCCATTATGGGATGGAAAAGAGAGAGAGAGAGAGAGAGAGAGAAAGAGAAAGAGAGAGAGAGAGTGACAGGACCGCTGGGGAAGCCTCAAGGCCTTCTCGCTCCTAGCCGGCTCCCCGCATCCTGCAGGAGCCAGCATTGTCTCAAAAGCTGGGAGCTGCTTTTAATAGCAGTTCCCTGCTTGTGGGAGCAATATTTTCATCTGTCTTCACTGCACACATATATATGTGCTTGGAAGCCAGTTGAAAACTCTGCTTTCTGCAAGGGAGAGCTGTTGACAGCTCACTCTTGCAGAATCCAGACTGTTTTTGATTTTGCTTGGTGGGGACAGCCCCCTACATATATAACTCATGACCCCGGGACATGGCCCACCCAGGGGCTCTGTAGAAAACAAGCAAGGGAAGATGTGGTTGTATTTTCTTTTATGTTTGCTGGATCCACTGTGAATCACAGCAACGAAAAATGCTTTTTAACTCTGGGGGAGGGGTACCTCTGGGACCGCAGTACCAGAGCTAAGGGGGTAGGGTGACTCTACCATGGCCCCTTGTTTTCTTTTTTTACTTTTTTAGGTGAACTTGGCTGAGGCTGACTACCAAGATGGCTGCCAACACTTCCTGGTTTGAATTGTTGTCAGCCAATCAGAGTTGCGCATTTCCCTGCATGAGCTTGTCTTTTTTCACAAAGTTGTTGGGGCCAGAGATGAGCAAATTAGTTTTCCCTTTAATATCTCCAAAACTACTTAACAGATTTATACCAAATAATCAAAAGCATAAATTGCGCACCAAAAGCTAGCTTTCTGCCAAATTTAGTGTAATTCTGTCCAGTGGTTCAGGCTGTAACCTTGTTCAAGGGTCCCATAGGAATTAACATGGGAAATGAAACTTTTTGACCCCTCCTTTTTCTCAGCCCCAGCTTTACGGATCACCCCAAAACTTTTTGTTTGGAACAAGAATCACTGGGGCACTTCTTTTGGAAAAAGTTTGTGAAAATTTGTCAAACAGTGCCTAACATATCACAGGTGATCAAAACCTTTGTTGGTTGAAACACGTTAGGTGGTGGGAGCACATACTCATCTCAATAAAGAAGCTAATGAATCGACTTTCTGGAGTGCGATGTCTAATCCTTGTTGGAAATATATATATATATATATATATATATATATATATATATATATATATGTATATATATATATATACATATATATATATATATATATATATATATATATATATACATATATATATATATATATATACTTATATATGTGTATATCACCTAGTGGTGGTCAATACTAGGTAGTTATACTGTAGTTAGGAGATAGGGCCTCATTACAACCCTGGCAGTCAAAGACCGGCAGTTTCTTTTTGGCGATTGTACCACCAACAGGCTGGCGGTACAAATTGCCATATTATCACTGCAGCGGTAGCGCCACGGTCGCACCGCTGGGACTGGCGGTTTCTCGCCATCGTTGTTCCGGCGGTTGTAATCCGCCAGGGCAGCGCTGCTTGCAGCACTGCCCTGGGGATTATGACTCCCCTTCCCTCCAGCCTGTCCATGGACGTAGAGACCACCATGGAAAGGCTGGCGGGAAGGAGAGTTGCAGGGCCCCTGGGGGCCCCTGCACTGCCCATGCACTTGGCATGGGCAGTGCAGGGGCCCACAGGCACAGCCCCACCCTGGTTTTCTCTGTCTGAACAGCAGACAGTGAAAAGTGTGGCGGGTGCAGCTGCACCCGTCACACGGCCGCAACACCGTTGGATCCATTAGGAGCCGGCTCCAATGTTACGTCTGACATCCCCGCCGGCCCAGCGGGGATGTTGTAATGTGGCTGGTGGGATTGCGGCTGCATAGGCGGCCGCTCGCCGGTCCAACCTTGGCCACTCGCCAAGGCTGTAATGAGGGCCATAGTTTCTATAGAAAAAGCATTTATTTACTTTCCTATATTTTGGTCACCAGTTGATGAATCTTAACAGAATTGTTTTTTTAAATACGTTGCTCATGTCAGCTGCTTCCTGGAAAGTTTAGAGGTGATCCATCAAGCAGAGGCTGAGAAAAAGGGAGGTCCCTAAACTTGTTTTCTCCATGTTAATTCCTATTGGGATTTTGAACAGGAATAGCGCCTGAACCACTAAACGGAATTACACCACATTTGGATACAGCAGACAACAGTCACGTCTAGCCTAATGGTCAAGGTCTTGGACTGTACTCAGTAGGCTGAAGGTTCAAATCTTAGTATCGCATGGCAGTGTGTTTGTTTACTAGTGTTTTGACTGTTAAAACTTCCTAATGATGGAACATTCGTGTATGCATGCTATCGCATTCCTTGGGTTGAATATCTCAGGTGTGTCTGGGCATTTCACAGTGAGGAGTCACGTGTGGCATAATGGTTCAGGTCTCAGGCCCTTACACTGAAAGTTGAGGGCTCTACTCCAGGTGTGGCAGTGGTCATTTTCCTTTTTTAATTTAATTAAAGTGTAAGGTTCATACTGAAAGGTGATCTCATTCTTTTTAATTGACAAATACATTTTTCTTTTCAATGTGACCAGCAATATCTCATTCTAAATTTATCATCCATCAAAGCCTGAAACTCTCTCTATTACTCTCCCTCTCAATCAATTTCTCTCACTCTAGCAATTTCTCGTTTTAACTTTCTTTCTCTCACTCACACATTCACTTAAACCCTTACACACCCACTCACTTGCCCACTCAGCCACTCACATACCCACTCATAGACCCAGCAGGTCATGGTGCACCCCTCACAGCCCCACTCAGAATCTCACACATCCACTCATAGATCCACTGATACCCTCATGCACAAACCCACAGATCTGCACACACACTGATGCACCCACTAAAACACTGACATAAGCACTTTCACACCAGACAGACACTCTTACCACCAGATACCCCTTCTCACATCTATTCTCACACCCGGAGAGACAGGCTACAGCCAACTCTGCTGCGCATGGCCAAAGGCCATGGGGTTGGGTGGTTAGGGGGGATGGCTGCAGGGTCATGCTGCAGGCGCGACCTTGCAGGCAACCCCCGCTGTGCACAGGCAAAGGCAGTGCATGGTGCAATGTTGGGTGCTTATAGGGGGTTGGCCTGAAGCCAGGCCCTGTGGCCAACTGCCGATATGCACAGCCAAAGGCCGTGCATGGCGGTGGTTAGATTAATGTATAGTAATGAAAATTATTATGCGTTAAAAACAAACATCAAAATTCATTGAGAAAAACAAAGGTTACAGTGAAGTTATAGTTAGGAAATAGAATTTTAAAAAAACAAAGAAATTCACTTAAAAAAACAAAGGTTACAGGGATGTTATAGTTAGGCTCACATTTTAAATGTACAAAACCATAGAAATGTACCTGCTAGAGTTAACTCAAGTAACTATAATTAGTGCACTAAGGTAACTACAACCCTTGCCATGCACTGCTAATTATCCCCCAAATTACGGCACACATGGCATCTTTGATATTATCATTGATAATATCGATGTCATATTTGCAGTAAACTTTTTGACAAAAAAACTGTGCATGGCGGGGGCACGAGTTACAGTTACTGTTAGGGCACGAGTTATAATTACTTCAGGTAGCTCTAGCGATGTCATTTTTTAATTTTTATTTCCCACTACTAAAATTATGCCCTTGTGTTGGTTGCTTTTGGTTATCCCTGCATTTCTTTGTGTTTTTTCAAATTTTCTTGTTTCCATGGCTGACTTTCTCCTGTCTGTGCCTTTCTTCTGCGCTCTTTATTCATACAGTTTCCCTTGCCTCGCTTACATGTATTGTTGTATAGAACTAAGAGGGGAAAAGATTTGTAGTAACGTAAAGAGGATTGCACAGCCGGAAATGAGTAGTAGTCTATAGCAACACAAAACTATGATGGACGGAATGCTGAGCATTGTCAAACATTCATCCCCAGTCACAGATCTGGGTTAAATACATCTTTGTTTGCTCACCATGCCAACCCAGTTTCCCCAAAGAAATGCAACCCAATCTTGACCCTGCTTCCCAGCCCAAATGTCCAGGCCAGGTCCTCTCTGGGCCAGAAACAAGCATTTTGGGACCAGTTTCGGGGTATCGCTGCTCATCAGCCAGGCTAGCTTGAATCCACTGGCACAGTAAGCACAGGGCCCATGTATAGGCATACCCTTCCCAGCTATAACAAGACAAAGGATGATGGATGGATTGCTGAGCACTGTCAGACTTTCACCCCCAGTCACAGCAAAGGCAAGAAACTACCCATAAGAACTTAGTTGTCAATGTATCTTCTAGACAACTATCCACAGATGAAAACAATGCTCTTAATAAAGGTCTGGGCTTTGTCCTATCTCCAAAAGAAGACTTTTTTCGAATCAATTGTGAGCTCTCCCAATTCTTTAGAAAAATTTGATTGAATTTTTTCTTCAATGGCAACCTTAAGGAATCACAGAGAGAAGATACAGGACTTCGGAACCCTTCTTCCTTTGTTCCTCGCTGTGCTTCAATGCCCTGTGAATTACTTGCTTTTGAGAAAGCCATCATGACAGATGTAAATAAATTACGCCCAAAATGCACCTTTGTCAAAATTACCACAAGGAAGAGAGTGGCGTTTAAAGCACTAGGGCAAGACCAATCTATAGTTATCAAGTCAAAAGACAAAGGTGGAGCAATTGTTGTCTTAGATTCCCAGGCATACAGAGCTGAGTGCCTTTGCCTTTTGAGTGATTCAACATACTACACCCCCATTTCACAAGACCCTACTGAGAGATTACAACTCCAGATCCGTACATTGATTCACGAGGCTGAATCCAGTGCTTGGATATCTCATTAAGAGGCAAAGGTTTTGGAGACTACTCACCCGCGGATCCCATATTTTTACTGCCTCCCCAAAATGCATAAGGGCAAATCACCTCCTCCTGAGCGTCCCATAGTTTCGGGAATAGGGTCCGTCCTAAAACCTCTTTCATCCTTCTGCGATAATTTTTTGCCGCCCACTGTGAAAGCATCCCCTACCTTCTTAAAGGATAGTAAGAATGCCCTTGACTTGATCAATTCCATAAATGCCACTGAAGAGGTACAAGCCCTGATTACCCTTGATGTAGAGTCTCTTTACACTAACATACCACAGGAAGCCACATCACAAGTTATTGAGGATGCTTTACTGAACAGACCTTTGGTTTCACCTACTCCCGTTCACTACATTATGCAATATGCCTCCTTAGCCTTTCCTGAGAATTTTTTTCGATTTGAAAATCAGTTGTATCATCAGATACGGGTTACATCGATGGGGAGTACCTTTGCGCCTAGTCTAGCCTTTCTATATGTGTACCATTTTGGGCAAAGATTCATACTCGCCAACACCAATCTCTTTTCTGATAACATCAGACTATGGTGTTGATACATCAAAGATATCCTCATCGTATGGCAGGGTGAGGTTCATTTGGTTGACTCTTTTACTAATTAGATCAACAGACTTGTCCCCTTTTTGAAGTTTACCTCTACAGTGTCCTTAACAAGCATTTCATTTTTGGATCTTACTATCACAATTAACAATGGTAAACTGCAAACCTGCACTTTTCAAAAAGCAACTGATCGTAATAGTTTACTATTGTATGAGAGTCACCACCCCAAAGCCTTACAAGACAATTTACTGTATGGTCAGTTTTTATGACTATGTCGTAACTGTAGTAATATTTCAACTTTTGAAGCACAAGCTAATGATTTAGCAACGAAACTACAAGAGAGACATTACCCACAGAAAATCATTAACTCAGCCCGCAAACGAGCTCTCAACAACAATAGAGACTCTATACTGACAACTGAATCAAAAGAAACTGCATCTCGACTTACCTGCATCTCTACATATACCCCAATTGTCTAACACATTAAATAAACTGATTAACAAAAGTTGGTCAATCCTCACCAGCGGGGAAGTAGCAGTGCCTAAACCTTTATTCACCTTCAAAAGGACCACTAGTATTAAGGATGTAGTTGTACATACAAGACTCTTCCAACCTCTAAGGAACCTGATCAAATGACACTCTGGTGACTGCCGCCAATTTTGGGTCATCACCTGTGTGGCAATTGCAACGTGTCCTCACTCACCAAATGTATGAGCACCATAAATTTGGAACCTATTGGCCCCTGGCATCTCCTGAGACACACAAACTGTAACACACGTAATTATATTTACATGATCAATTGTCCTTGCAACTTAGGATATATAGGCATGACCACGTGATCACTCAAAATCAGAATTAATGACCATCGCAGTAACATCAGATGTGGGCGTCTTACCACTAAACTGAGTATCCATTATTGTGACATACAACATACCCCTGATGACATATGGTGGATTGTACTTGACACTTCAAAATCTTCTTCCAAGAAAGAAATAGAACAGCATTAGGTGTTTAAATTGGGAAACCATATGGTCTGAATGATGAAATTCCATGGATGAGTGTTTCCACTTGTACTAGATGAGTTCCCTTATATTGCATTTTTTGACATTTTTTGTAGTGGTTTTTCCCTACATTAGGACAGCTATGAATATTTTTAATTTAAGACCCAACCTTTTTTAGTTGGAGCTACTTACCCATATATTGTCTACCAACATTCTTTTGACATAGAGATATGATCTATAAAGAACATTTTTTTTAATAAATACTTGTACTGACTATTGCAGATATTTTTTACAGCTTGAGTTCCAACTGTTTTATCCATTGATTACCCCTAACTCATTTAGCAGGCGGTTATTATCTGGGGCTTGTACTAAAAACCTGAGTCCTTTGTCTCTTTCCATACTTCCTTTACCCCGTGTGAAGTATGCAGTCATATTTCTATGTTTCATATCTAACGATGATGGGCAGGCACGTACACCAGCTAATCCTCATTCTAATTGGCTGTCCGTGTCCTGATCAGTCTACTTGACCCGGGGGGCTGCACTCTCTTCCTGCTTTTCGGGAACATGGCCCCAGTACAGGTTTCAGACTAGGGATTACCGTTGGCAATGTGAGTAGGCACGCTCAAGTTGAGCTCTGTGATTTTTTATTTCCTATACTTTATTGATCCCGTTTTTCAACAGTTTGTGGTACATGAAAAATTGACTCCTAGTCAGGACGCTTTCTTTCCCTATGGGGGATATGTGATTTATTATTTTATTATTTTAACCACACCAAACCTGCCTGTAACAAAGGTCTTTTACAGTGACCTTTTAGCCAAACACTGTTTCGATTTGAAAGTATTGGTTTAGTTTATTTTGGTGTTATACTCCTTTTTGATACATGATATATTCTGTTATTTCTATAGCCATGAATGTGCTCAATCAGCACCAGATGTTGACCTGTCATTCAGCATCTCAATGGCCATTATATTTTCGTGATTATTTAAAATTAAAACATCTTTGTGAACTATTTAAACTAATGCCCCATTTTCTATCCCACATTTGGAATAATATTCACAACTATATGATAATACTGATCTTGTCCTGAGTATTTATTGCTTTACAGTATTTCTTCTTCCACAATACCTCTGTAGAAACATCGATAATCTACAGGCCTGCTTTTCCCCATGGAGCCATGTCCCTAGTTAAGGATGGTAAGCATTATCAGTTTGATTTGATTGTTATCACTCAGCACAGTAACATATAAGCATCAAACACCACGTCACGTTCATACAGTCACGTACATTGTGTATTTTATAGATGGAACTAGCAATTATTTGGCATATCTGTCTTGTGTTTTCACAGGTTTCTCACAGTTTTTATCTATTTGACATAGAACTCATGTGAGTAATATTTACCCAATTTATGTTTTTTATTTTTTTTACCATATTAGCAATAAACAACTGAGTGTAGTTTGCACTGTAAGCTTAGGAGAAGGTTATCTAATCCTGATGAAGCGCCAGGTGATCCGTTTGGACTTTTTTAAGGCGCGAAACATGTTGACTTTTGGTAGCAGATGAAGACAATTAGCTTTTTCTTCTCTTTTCACAGAGTGTGGGATCATTATTTCCTTCTCACTCTACATGGTTTTTTAATCTTGACCAGCTCCTTTCTCGCTCAATAAAATCTATTTTAAGGGTAGGTCACAGAGCCAATTTTATATATATTCCCTTCTCTCCAGCTCTTTTTTCTGCAATCACTAGGTTTAAATTTATTCCTGTTTTTCCATACTTTGGAACAGATTATCACAAAAGATCTCCAGCAAAGAGCCCCTTTGAGGGGCCCGTCAGACATTGCAGCGCTTGTCTGACATGGAGCAAGCCCAATGATGGAGCATGACATCCTATAGATGTGTGAGGGCCTTTGCTGCTATATTTACGAGTGCCTGAGAGACCTGTGGTTTCCTTTTTTCTTTGGAACAGTGTACCTTATTTTTTCAAGACAGCATCTATCTCCAGCACCAGCCATCATGTTACAACATATGCCCAGACATGCAACACTTATGAAGAAAAGTTTTCCCAGGCAATGTCTGGCATGACACATCCGCTAAGCATGAGCAACAGTCACAAGGTGTCTGAGGAAACATACATTACACACTCTCCACAAAGTCTCAGGACTCTAACTCTGTCCACAAACATTTGTACAGGCCCAGGAAGTCACCCATTCTAGCACAACTATAGCACCCAAAGGACTTTACGGACACAATCCGAAACTCTGCCCATCAGACTTTACTTAGCATATCAAATCTTAGTCTAGCTAATGAGACGTATGTGCACATGTTGCACTTAACGGATCCTAAGGTGCATCATAGAACTATCCATACAGGGGTAGGATCTCCTCCACCAGCTTCTCCAGCTCATCGGGTGAGAAGGCAGGGGCCCTATCATCTTTGAACGTGGCATGATTGCTCTTAGAGGCAGTACACTTTAGCTCAGGTCGTGGAGGTCTTGTTGGCAGCAGTTTCACGAGTCAAGTGAGAGATGAAGTATGAAATGGTGGTCACATCCACCACATAAGAGACCATCATAGCCGACAGACATCACCATTGACTCTAGACCGCCACAGACAGCAATGTGTTCTAATAGCAATGTCCACTGAGGTAGTATCCACCTATCACCATGACGACCCCTGCCGGCAATCGCTGGTCATTTCCTACTGTCCAATGCAGTAGGGCAGTCAGTCACCATTTTAAGGCCCTTAGATGGTCAGAAAAGTTAATTTCATGATGCCTCACAAGATCGGAAACATATATACTGCATTGTCTTGAGTGCTGGCATTAACTAACCATGTATAAATATCAGATTGAAGTGACATGTTGTCATGGTGATAAGATAAAAGTAAGGTATTGTTAGTGGCAGAGTCAGCACCCTTTTGGCAATTGGCTAGATACTTTTTTAGTTTTTCTAGTCAATGCATAGTTGGATATCCATAAAACAGAGGTTCCCTTAATAATGCATTTACATTTCCATGTCATAATTGAGGGAAGGAGAGGAGATTCCACTAAGTTGTCATCTTTAACATTGGTGTGTGCCATGTACCAGGTTCCTACTGTATCATTTGTTATGTCACAATAAAATATGAGACATATGTTTAGAAACTTACAAGGGATACAATGAGTGATGGACATACCTTCTTATTTTCCCTCACATAGTTACCGTGGAATGAGAGTGGTCAGACAACCTGCAGTGTACCATCCCCTAGCAGACCTGCAGACCATGGAGGTTCAACATGTCAATCAGATCTACCAGCTGGATATGCAGACGAGTATGGCTCTCTGCCGCCAGATGGAGCCAGATCTGATGCCTGCCATTCTTCATCCAAATAGCATACCACCATTTGTATGAGTCATGTCAGTGCTGCATTTCCTAGCCACAGGTTCATTTCAGCATACCATGGCCCTAACTGCAGGCATGTACCAGCCTATGTACAGTCTGTTCTTGAAAGATGTACTCTCTGCATTGTTAAAACACCTGGACAGTTACATCAGATTTCCACAACATGAGGATTTGGCCCATGTGAAGGCAGGTTTTAATGGTTTGGCACACATCCCACATGTAGTGGGAGCCATTAATGGTACCAATGTAGCCTTGGTTCCTCCACATGTCTATGAAGAGGTGTTTCAGAACAGAAAGAACTTCCACTCCATTAATGTCCCAGTAGTCAGTTTGGCAGACCTCTACATTTCCCAAGTATGTGCACGGTACCTGGGTTCAGTCCATGATGCCTTCATCATGCGGAATAGCGCCATCCCAGAGCTGATGACACAACACTGCCCAGAAAGCCCTTGCTGGTTGGTAACTCACATGTGCCATGTGTGTTAGTATCCTATGTCTGCTGCCAAATGTAAGGATGTTCAAGATTCATGTTGATCCTGAGGCGTCAGATCTCATACATTCCTGATGAGTGGAGCAAGCAGTTCCGCCTGGTGAGAATGCAGAAATGCCAAGTGAGGATGACAGTGGTGAGGATGAAGGTGGAGACATCTAGGCAGATCTCATCAATGAGTACTTCACCTGACTGTAGGTATGTGTTGTTCTGTATTTTGATTGACTCAGTAGTGTAGTGGTGGGTAATGGATGTTTGAAAAGGATCTTTCTATGACCATCAGCCATGCCATTCATTGATTTGCAATACATAGCCCAGCTTTTGCTGTAGAATAGTAAATGGAGTTTAAACTATTGTGATGTTCTTTTTTCTTAATGTTTGTCACAATGCACATTTCAAGTTACCATTGTATTTGGGACATGTATTTCTAGGTCAAGTTGACCGTTGCCTGCCTAAAATCGTTGTTTAACATTGGTATTTTCCAGATCTCTTCACAATGTCATACTCATGTGGATATTTCTGAATTGTGTCACTGGCATGTGGTATTAGCTGGTCTGACATGTGAAGTACCCATGGATTAATCCAGGTACTATCTGACTTTATATTGATGGTGTGTGAGTTCCATGCCCAGGCTGTCGGGACAGTGGGAAGGCTGTGTTCGGTTCCACCCAATAGACCTCCTTGCCATGGTATGTCAGTCCAGTGGTGTCATGCGTGTGACCGTGGGTTGATGACAAATGTCTTCCTGTGCAATCCATTCCCTCAAACTTCTCATTGGTTTGATAATGGTACTATCTTACTTGTATGTAGCTGTTTCTGTGTTTCCTGACTGCTGGCCACTGTACATGTGGGTCAAGACTGCTATAGGAGAGTAGCATGTCTACAGATACCTGACCATGGTAAGTGGAAGGTTCCCTGATTGGGAGAAGTTGTATTGACCTCTGTCTGTATAAAATCATATGTAGGTATGGTATGGGTATGTGATAAGGGTTTAGCTGATGACAAATTTCACAAATTTGTTTGCCAATTTGGATATATATTTTAGAATATGGGGAACAACCCATAACCCACTGACCCGGGTATAAACAATGTCAGAGGCACAATTGTCCCCAGTTGGAAGCGTTGCCCTTGACTGCCATGGCCAATTCATTTGTTGTACAAGAACCCCTCTTGCAAGGAAATTCTTTGAAAGTCAAATACAACTTCATTTTCATGGTTTTAAAATATCATAATAGACTTCCCTTATTATCATATCAAAAGTGCTCCCATAAAGTGACTGCGCAGTGCAAAGAGGCAATGTGAAAAAAGTGCACTGGTGCTATATACATATGCATGTGACTGGTACAAATAATGTAATGGCATAGGATAACTAGCCTTCAGATATCTCTATCCACATTAAAACTAAAAAAACGTCACATCTGTGTGTTCTGTCGATGTGTCCACACTAATGACAGATTAATCAATGCAGGGTCACCATCAGGACAGCAATTATAGTGGACACACCAGATAATGTATGATTACTCTCCCACGCTCTCCATGGATGATCACACTGGATAGGTGCAGTATAACTGGTGTTTTTTTTATTACATGCAAGTAAATGTTTTCAAGTGGGTATTTGTGGTAGTTGGCCTGTGATGTCTTCAATTACTTGAGAGAGTAAGAATCATGATTATGAGGCTAGTGGACCAAAGACCCCCAGCCTTGCAGTGGCTGTCGGACCACTGCGGCTATGGAAGTCCGACCACCACAGCACGAGGTTGGCGGGCAGACCCACCAACCTACCTCCGTCCCCTCCAGGATCTCAGATCCTGACCGGCTGACAACGGTGCAGGTTGAAATCAGTTAGAGTGCTGCTGAGCTCAGTGCTACCCTAGCTGATTATAACCTTGTTCTCCACCAGCCTTTTCATGGTGGTTCAACCACCATGAAAAGGCTGATGGAAAAGAAATGCAGGAGGCCACAGGGGAGCCACTGCACTGCACATATCCATGGCATTCTCAGTGCTGTGGTCCTCCTGCCCAGCACCCTCCAAATGCACACTGTCTGCTGTGCATATTTCAAGGGGGCTAGTGCCCTCTTCGTGTGGCAGCATTGCCTCCACCTCTATTATCAGCAGGCAACAATGCTGTTGCACCTTTCCCACTGGCCTGACAAGCGGAAACCAAGGTTTGCATTGGTCAGCCCATTGGGAAAGTCATAATGCCGGCAGTGGGGAGGTTGCCTGCACTGTGAGTTTGGCAGCAGTGTTTTTCCTTCTGCCAAACTCCTAATCAGCTCCTATATGTTTTAGAAGTTTTGTTTTGGGTTCCTGGGTGCTAGTGCTTGCCTCTCTTATATCCTGCAATACCTCCCTTACTTCCCTTACATTTGGGGGTGGTTGTATTTCCTTATATCAATTACATCAAATTTTGTAGTGGACCTCTCATAGGATGCATTAGAACAATATTTGGTACAGTTCCAATTTGCATTTTCCACCGATGTAATTTCTTGGCTGTAGGTATATCCAATGTGATGTAGTAATTGCTTTCCTTTCACGGATACTATGGCCCTGATTATGAGTTTGGCTGACAGGAAGGAAGGCCTGTGTGACACACTCCTGACAGGGAGATTGCCACCTTACTAGCGACCTCCCCGCTGACCCTATTATGACTTTCCAGCTTGGTTAAGGGGCAGAAACCAAGATTTCTGCCCATCAGCCAAGGGGAAAAGTGGCGGTAGCATTGCTGCCGGCTCACAATAGAGCTGGAGGCAATGCTGTAACCCGCAGGGAGCACCAGGACCCTTGTAATGCGCACTGTCTGTTGTGCAGACAGTGTGTATTATGAGGGTGCTGGACAGGGGGACCAGTGCACTGTCCATGCCATGATGAAACTGCACCACCATCAGTCCATTGAAAACATTGTTCCCAGTGGAGACGATGGTCATGGGCTCTCTAACGTCCAAACTCTTAATTTGGCAGTTGGACTGCCACACCTGGCGGCAGACATGACTGCCACTGCAAGTCTGGCAATCTGTTGAACGGCAGACTCCTAATGAGGACCTATGTATCTTACTATTTCTGCCAATGTGTCTGAAAGTAGTATAATAGTATAACAAACAAAAGTTTTAAAATGTTTATATTTTTTATTTACAAATAAACTTTTTATTACTTATACTTACATGTATATTCCTCTTAGATGTTTCACATTTTTTTGTTGCTTTTCCATTGGGGGCTTTGTAATGTGGAGCAGGTGGAAGCAAAAAGTGTGTCCATTTTATTTTAAATGTTTATTTGTTGGTGGGTTGTAGAGGTTGAAGTCATTAGGTTTTATATACTTTTATTTACTTACCTGTTTTCTGGTTTGTTATTGGTGTTGTTTTTCGGCAGGTTAGCACTTTTTGAAGTTGTGGTATTTTGTTTAGAAAGTACATGTAAACATATAGAAGTTGGAAAGTGTTTTGTTAATTATTTTCGATTTTACAATTTTAATTTTAATTACTAGTAAATTTAGTTGAAATATAAGTTTTACTTACTTTGCAAGGTAGTTCTTGAGCAGTGAATATTTCTTTTTTAAGTGTCCGGTCAGGGAATATGGCATAGTTCTGTTGTCTTGAAGCTTTTGTTGTTTTTAGAGTATTCAGTTAATAAAATGTATGTCTCTTTTATGTTGTTGATTTAATCGCTTGTGTGATTTTGTTGGTTAAGTTTGTTTCAAGTTTTACTTTTAGTTTGAATTTTTTTATTGGTTATGTCCTTCCATGATTAATGCTAATTTAAGTTTCATTTTTGATGTTTAATATGTATTTGATAGTTTTTAATATTATGTTATTAATATATAGATATTTATTTGTCAATATTTAGAGTGTTGCATACAGACATGTTTGTAGATTATGTAAATTTGTTTTTGCTTATATTGTTATAGATTTAGTTATACATTTTGTTGAGGTAAATTGTAATTATTTGGTGATGTAATATATGTTTTTATTTAAACATCCATATATATTTTTAATGTTTATTGTAATTATTTGTTGAATGTAAAACATAGCTTTTTAAAGTTTATTATTGATAATGTAATTATTATGGCAATATTGCTGAGTTGATATTTGTGAGGCAATACTTTTAAATATATGTTTATTCAAAGGTAACAATATTTTTGTTTCTGATATTTGTGCTTTCGATATAAGTAAAAAATGTTACAATAGGAAGGAAATATTTTTGTTAACAATATTTATTTTCTGATATATTTATGCTTCAGAATTGTGTGCATCAATATTATGTCAGTGATCCTTTACCATCCCCAATGAGAGCGAGAGTGTTGGGCAGGTGGGTAAGGCTGATTTAAATGCCTGGAAGTCAATCTAGGGATCATATTTCTCAATCTTTTCAGAAGTTAGAGGAATTGCTCAAGGATTTCCATATGGAAATTGTTGTAAAGTCCCCTTTTTGTATGGTCACCGACCACGTTTTTCTGCTTGATGCTGTTGTTTTTTATCTGATAGTGCACCTAGACCTCAGTGCCAGTGCTTGTTCCCTATATAGTACTGTGATTTTGTAAACTAAATTAACAAGGACTTTACCACCCTCACAAGGACCTATGAAGTGGTACCAGTGGTAACCAAGTCAGGGATGGTAAAGGGGTCATCTGTGCTGCAGCACTGATTGTGCCACCTTGCTTGGCCTGAGTAAAAGCAAAGCCTGCAGAGCTGCCATGTCAGCCTGCACAAGCAGAATGTATGCTTAAGTTTGACTCTGCCCACACTAAGTGTAGGCAGAGTCCTTTCACTGCCCATAGTACAGGTCAGGCACCACTAAGTCAGGTTTCCTAAAGTCCAGGTGGCAGGGTGCACTGTGCTATGGGTGAGGACATATATGCATGAGCATATATTATGATGTGATAACATTTAAAACTTAATGCTACCACAAGTGACCAACAGTCCATAGGATAACATGGGCTGGCACCTTGGCAAATACCAGATGTCCAGCTACATGATGGCCCAACCAATTCCCACATGTTTTGTTTCCAACACTGTGCTTTTTAAACCTGAGCATGATTTCCGTGCCCAGGATTAGCTAGAATGGGCCCACCCGGTTACCAGCTTTCTCTTGCCTTGACAGTCTCTCTTAAGTCATTTCCCACCAAGACAAGAGTCTGCCCTCCTGCTGATTGTGCTAAAACGTCCCCGCAGGACAGAGACAAAGGATCTGGGCAGGGAAGAGGTCACACCTTCTCCCTTCAGGGTGCCTAGAGTTCACAATGACCAAGGAGGTGAGCCTCAAAGGCTTTCACCACACTTGAATTGTAATAGCTTGTCCTCCACTTAAGGGGAATGCCCTTCCCACCCTGTCCAGGTTTTGAGGCAGGAAACTGAGTTATTCAGGAGGCATACACCTCAAAGAGGCTAACCACACCTTTAGGGTGGGACAGGAGGTCTGTTCAGCCGTGGAAAGGTTCTGCTATGTTGGCAAACCTTGAAATGGGAGGGTTCTGGTTAGAAAAGTGATGGACTCTCACAGGGAGTCATCGCCTCAGGGGCACACTAGCCACAGGGACCAGTAGCCCATTGTCCACTGTCCCTTAATGCCCCCTAAAATAGGATTTATAGGGCTCCCCTTGCACCTGAATCACAGTTATGACTTTGAATCTGAGAGGAGACACAGAGAAGATGCTGTCACTGACAACAGGGCTTTGGACTCTGCCACAGCTCAAAGAGTAGAAACTTAAGTGCCCTGAGGAGACCATATACTGGAACTGTGTGTTGAACATGTGCCCGTGCAAAAGCATGTTGATCCCAGCAAGAGAGACTTCAGTGGATGCCAGAAACTGAAGCAGACTCCCCTGACTGGTGGAGCTAGTTACCTGCAACCTACAGAAGTGTTGTGGTGCTGTGTCATGAGAAGTGCAACCTGTCAGGCCCCTTGTGAGTGAGCCCAAAGGACGTCAGTGACCTGCACCCCGGGAGCTGTAGTAAAGCACACACCAAGTTTTGAGTTTCTACACCACTCCTGTCGACCTCCAGCCAACAAAGTACTTGTCTGCCACCAGCCCCGTAACTGACACCTTCCCGTACATCATCAACTCCAGAGCACCTCCCAGCAATAGTGACCAATGTGAGCAACGACTCCACTGCTGGGATCCTGCATCCTGAGGAAGGTGACTTTGACCAAAGCCTCTTTGGCTCAAATTGCCCAGCCCGTGATTGATAACTGCAAGGCTACCTCTGCACACAGAGCCGTGGGACATGGCAGCAAAGTTCCAGCTGTAAAATACAGGTCCTAGGGCTCTAGAGGCCTCTCCTAGCTGCACGTGGATTCACCTCCAAATGTATTTCAACTTCGGCAGCGTACGCTGATCCAATCAGCACCAAGGACAGCCAGAGCACTTCTACACCCCATGGGCAAGGTAACAAGATACTGTCTGATGAGACTTTGTCTAGGCACCTGAAAGAACCTAACTCCAGGTGGGTTCCATGGAACTAACCCCCAAGTGACTGGCTGCACACTGTGCTTTCTCTCAATTACATTATTGGTATTCAAAGTGCATCCCTTTTTTATAAACACTTTACAAATCCACAATTCCGGTTGTATGTAAGATACAAAGTTTCTTTTGGTGTCTAAATTAAGATAAAACTCTGCTTTATTTTCCTAAAATATTGTTGGATTTCTTTTGAGTTATGTCAATTACTTATTGTTCATGTTGGTGTTGGAAAATGCTTCACACATGCTCTTCTAAGTAACCTTACTGCTCTTGGCCTCTCGTGGACATGAGCGATGAGGACCTAACCCACTCTGAGCATTCTCCTTCCAGTGATGCTCTAAATAGGTGACTATTTAAATACAATTTGGTGTTTGCTACTGATGTAGAAGGAGGGATGAGGCCCCACCCACCAAACTATCATGATAATTGTAGTAGTGTTGATTTATTTTAATATCATCAGAACTCTTCCCCTTGCTTGTAGAATTTAGCATCCTTACTAGCTGTGCTAGTGATGATAACCCACTTTTTTTATTCCAATGTACAAATCTGAGGGGCAACTGTAACATTAAGGAAATGGGGAATACTGACTACACAAGAGATAATGAAGTAAAAATTAAATGGAAAAGAGTTTATATTGATCATTTCATTACTGTGCATAAAACAGTTTTTGGGGGGCTTGTCTGACTTATGATGCAGATCCATGTGCCTTGCAGACACCTAGGTAGAACATTTACAAAAGGTTTTTAATGGTGACCATATCAGCAATCAACATTGTGATGATGCCAGCGAAGTAACTTTCAATTGCTTAGCAGCATTAGCTTTAAGTCTGGGCATATACATTAAAGAAGCTGTAGCTGCCATTAAAAAGAGCCTCTCAGATAAACCACCAGGAACCACTGGTGCCCTGATGAATATTTGTTAAAGAAAATATCCCTTTGTGGTCTCAGATATTGACTAATATGTTGAGAGCAGCAATTGTCCCTATCCTGAAAAAAAGAGATAGGAATCAACCTTCTTGTTATTGTTGGACTTTTGCTTATGCAGGGTCATCCCCAGTCTTTTTGCCTCCTGCCTCCTATTTTTTTCTGACCTGTCGCTGTTGGCTTTTGAACTCTGAGCACTTTCCCACTGCTAACCAGTGCTAAAGTGCATATGCTCTCTGTGTGAAATTGTATGTGATTGGTTTATCCATGATTGGCATATTTGATTTACTAGTAAGTCCCTAGTAAGGTGCACTAGAGGTGCCAGGGCCTGTAAATCAAATGCTACTAGTGGGCCTGCAGCACTGGTTGTGCCACCCACATAAGTAGCTCTGTAATCATGTCTCAGACCTGCCACTGCAGTGTCTGTGTGTGTATTTTTACACTGTAAATTCGACTTGGCAAGTGTACCCACTTGCCAGGCCTAAACCTTCCCTTTTCTTACATGTAAGGCACCCCTAAGGTAGGCCCTAGGTAGCCCCAAGGGCAGGGTGCAGTGTATGGATAAGGTAGGACATATAGTAATGTGGTTTATATGTCCTGACAGTGAAATACTGCTAAATTCGTTTTTCACTGTTGCAAGGACTGTCTCTCTCATAGGATAATATGGGGGCTACCTTTAAATATGATTAAAGCGTAGATTCCCCTAGAGAGTAGATGGACATGTGGAGTTTGGGGTCCCTGAACTCACAATTTAAAAATACATCTTTTAGTAAAGTTGATTTGAAAATTGTGCGTTTGAAAATGCCACTTTTAGAAAGTGAGCATTTTCTTGCTTAAACCATTCTGTGACTCTGCCTTGTTTGTGGATTCCCTGTCTGGGTCAGTTTGACAGTTGGGTTGTTTTTCACCTCACACCAGACAGTGACACAAAGGGAGCTGGGGTGTAACCTGCATTTCCTGATTAGCCATCTCTGCTAGGAGGGAGGGGTGGAGTGGTCACTCTCATCTGAAAGGACTGTGCCTGCCTCTAACAATGCCGGCTCCAACCCCCTGGTGTGTGTCTGAGGCCTTGCCTGGGCAAGGCAGGATTTTACAAGTAGGTGTGAGTCCCCTTTGAAGAAAGGTGACTTTAAAGATTAAAATGGGTATAAGAAGGGCACCCAAATCTACAGACTTCAGAAACACTTCTGGAATCAAGAGGAACCTCTGCCTGGAGAAGAGCTGTTAGCTGAGGAGGAAATGCTGCCCTGCCTGTGACTGTGCTTTGTGGAGCTTTCCTGCAGTGCTGCTTCTGCCAGAGTAAGAGGGCAAAGACTGGACTTTGTGTGCCTTCCATCTTGAGAAGAAATCTCCAAGGGCTTGATCTAGAGCTTGCCTCCTGTTGTTTGAAGTCTCAGGGACAGCAAAGACTTCTCTCTGCCAGCACCTGGAGCCTCTGGAGAGACTCCTACTCTGCCCTGTGGTGCCCATCCAGTCCTGGGACCCTGAAAGGAGAAGCTGGCAGCCTAAAGACAAGAAAATCCACGCACAGAGCGCCGTGCGGGGAAAAGATCGACGCAAATCCGATCGGCGGCTGAAAAACGACGCGCCGCCAGCTCCGCGGCTGAGAAATGACGCTCGCAGGAAACGCGACCGAAGAATCGACGCACGGAGCAGGAGAAACGATGCGCAGCATCGCTGACGGAGGCTGGGAGATCGCAACCTGCGCGGCTGGATCGTCAACTCATCGTGCGGCTGGATTTTTGACTCGAGTACCGCCGTGCGGAGTTATTTTCGACGCACGCCCGCCCGTGCGGGGTTATTTTTGACGCACACCAGGTACATTTTCACTCTAGCAGCGCTAGTGTGTTTTTAAAACTACTTAAAGACTCTTTTTGATTTTTAATTAATAACTTGACTTGTGTATGGTGGATTTTTGTCGTTTTGGTCTTGTTTTGTTTAGATAAATATTTCCTATTTTTCTAAACCTGTGTTGTGTCATTTTGTAGTGTTTTCATTGAGTTACTGTGTGTGTTGGTACAAATACTTTACGCCTAGCACTCTGAGGTTAAGCCTACTGCTCTGCCAAGCTACCAAGGGGGTAAGCAGGGGTTAGCTGAGGGTGATTCTCTTTTACCCTGACTAGAGTGAGGGTCTTTGCTTGAACAGGGGGTAACCTGACTGTCAGCCAAGGACCCCATTTCTAACAGTTATCAACCCACTTCTTTATTGGATTTCACTACTGAAAATCTGATTAGAGTTCTGTTATGCAGATTGAAGTAATTCATATCCTCTGTGACATTTAACTTGGTTTCTGCCCTGGTGTTGTAACAGTAGAGCAATCTCTTAATCTTTATTTTATCTTAGGTGAAGTACAACAAAGCCAGGAGGGAAGCTTTTTATATGGTGTTTCTGGATCTTACCTGTGTTTCAATATGATGAATCGCTCCAAATTATGGTCTATTATGAAAAATATGGGAGTCGAGAAAGCACTGATGCAAATGCAGAGAAGGCTACATTGGGGAACATCTGAAAATGTGCATTATGGCCCAAATAGTGAGTGTACATCTGATTTGTGGGGTACTACAAGATTGTATACTCTTTCTTTTTCTGTTCCTTATCTATAGCAATGGAATGGGGAGGCACCTTTCTACTGAAGAGGAGGATATACCATTGGTTGAGACACATCCTATCCCAATCCTCCTATATGTGGAGGTTGCTGTACTTATAGTGAGAATGGCCTATGGTCTCCAATTGTTGCTTGGATTTTATTTCATTTATGAAAGATATGGATCTTAAAGTAATTTCTTCTAAATCATTCATTGTGTTTGATGAACCAAAACCGTAACATCTGGGCCCAATTTTTGTCAAAGTATTTTTTTAAATATATTTATGGATGCCTTTTGATTCCACCTGAAGATGGGAGCACCTTCTGAATTTAAGATCTTTTCAGTTTCATAGAGCAGATAATGCAGTGTTTTTATTTGCTTTGAAACTAGGCTATAAACCAGTGAAAGAACTAATACAGATATATAAAAGTAAACATATCTCGTGGTGCTTTAACAGGTGGTTATCAGGGCACAACTTCTTACATCTGCCACATGGCCAATGGAAGATGTAATTAAGGTGATCCCTTTGATGCTATTGCTTAAGATCAGGTATACACCTGAGTTTCCTAAGACAATCCCTAAGAATTTCCAACTACTGGATTATAGGTCTCGGATGCTTTAACTCTCCTGTGTGAGACAGACATTTGTAAAGATTGGTGCTCCCAAGCTCTTTACTCACCCAGACCTAGTAGAACCAATTTCCAAAGAGTGCATAAAAACTGTAAGCCATATTTATTATCTGGTTTGCCTGCTCTTGCACCATGCAATGTGGTGTAAGAGCGAAGCAAACTTTAAGTCAGATTTTGAAACCACAAAAAGCCACTTAGTGTGTCTCTATGTGGCTTCAAAAATCTGGAGTAGGGCAATGCAGCAGAAATATCTGTGTTTCCTTAATCTGCGCTAGGGAGGCATTCCATGGGCATCGCATGGGTGTACCCATGCAACTCCCATGGTTTTTGATCCATCCATAGATTTACAAGAATTTGCAAACCTGGGGATGTGCCAAAATCTTACACCTTTCCAGGGTAGGCGTAACAAGGAGAAATATCTAATTTCTTCCTCTTCCTATAAGTACTGCATTCTGCAGCACACATAGAAAGAGAAATATGCCTCTAAATATTGTTTTGTACAGGAGGGTATCCCTTCCTGCACAATACCAATTCTGCATGTGATGCAGGTACCCTTGCACCATGGTGCAAGGATGCCTGTCTTGGAGCTAGGCTGGCCAGCGCAGGAATATAGGACAGGAATGTGCTGTATGCCTTAAATATGACACATTCCTGCCCTTTACCAGTGACTCAGTGCATAGCAGATATGTAACTGGCTGAGCTGTACTGCATTACAATAAATATGCCCCTTTGATCTTAAAGAATTGCATCACAGCCCATTGTAAACGGGTAAAAACTATACAGTCTATAGTGAAATACCTTGAATAACCACTTCCCTGATGTTGGAACCTTATCTTGCCCTAGTAAGTAATCCACAATATAGATTTTATCTCACTCAGCTACACCTTAGCCCACTACAGTTTATGATAGCATTTCCTTTGTAGGGCACTTGGGCCCTAATTTATACTTTTTGACGCTAAACTGCGCTGACACAGTTTAGCGTCAAAAAGTATACTGATGGCTAACGCTGGCCGGGTGTCATATTTATGGTATGACGGTAGCCGGTGGTAAGGCCCTGCTAGCATCATAAAATAGGATGGTAGCCGGGTGGGGGAGGTGTAGGGGAAGCAGGGGGTTTAGCGTCAAAGGATGACGCTAGTATGGGCAGAGGAATAAATAATGCCTCTAACCAGACTAGTGTCATTTTCTGACATTAAAACCTTATGGACATGACTCCTGTCTTAGTTAAGACAGGAGTCATGACCACCACCCCAGTAGCCATGCCCAGGGGACATATGTTCCCTCGGCATAGCTTTTGGGCCCAGTGCCATGCAGGGGGGTCCAAGGTAGGCACCCCCTATGGCACTACAAAAAGTAAAGAAAAATACTTAATTCTACACACCTATACTTACCTGGGATGGGGTCCCACATCCTCTGCTGTCCCTGTAGAGTGGGTGGGGGTGTCCCTGGGGCTAGGGATGGGCACCTTTGGGCTCTTTCCATGGTCTCTGACCATGGAAAAAAGGCCCACAGGTCCCCCAACACCCCCCTAGTGCCTTTATTTAAGGCCCATCCCTGCATGCTTGATATTAGCATAGGGCGATGATTATGGCACTGAGGCCATATCGTCATTTTTTGCCCAGGAATGCCTACCTCGCATCTCACTGATGTATGGTAGTTTTCCACAGACAAAAAGGCTAAATTTGGAGTTAAGTTTGTGCTGAATTAGCGTAAAAAAATTCAGCACAAACAGAATATAAATATGCACCTTGGTTTTTGAACTTCCCAAATTGTCTGTGTGATAATGTTTAAGGGTAAAGTACTATTCATTCTATAATTTTTTGCACTTGTAGAACTCATTTAGGTAGACACATTTTTATTCCAATTTTGTGGGCAGCTACTGTGAGATATTACAAGACTGGTATGATATGTTTACAGCAATTGAAATCTCCTCAAACATGTTTCAATGTCATTAATTATATTATTAGTGCCTTACCTACTGGGAAAACATATGGGGTATTCAATTTATGGTTACTAATGTATTTTAAAATCTAGAACTTAGAATTGTTTGTCTAGCTTTTTTATTTTTTTTATATTAAGATGTTTCAGGGTCACTATTTGACTTTGATTTTTTTCAAATTTGGTGCTTAGAAAGTATTGTTTGTTTTGACTTTTAAGCGGTTTTATGCCTCTTCGAACCAAATAAAGGAATTTTACTTTACTTTACTTTACTTGTAGATCTTGGTTTATATTTCAGGACAATCACTTCTGGAAGTCACTGAGTAATGTTCACACAAAGCTAGAGAGCACACCTGAAAGAAATCACAAATTTTATTGTGAAAAATTAGGCTTTTGGTTGAGGGTGGGATGAGCCCTTCTCAGTGAAGGTGAACAATAAAAAGTTCCTAAATTAACCCATGCTTAACTCTCTGGTAGCTAGATGCAAAAGCAGTCAGGTTTAAATTAGAGGCAATGAGTAATGTATTGATGCAGTACACACACAGTGATAAAGTTGATACACAACACAAGAAAAATCCCACACAAATTTAGAAAAATAGAGTTAAAATGTGATAAAATGTTTTACACCAATGCAAGCAAAAATCCAATGAGTAGGCCTGGGGATTTTTTTTTAATGTAAGGTAAAAATAGGCCCTAAAGGTACAAAGCACCACATGCAGTTATATGGTTGTGCGAGACCATGTGAAAGTAATACGTTCAGGCCAATCACTATAGAGTACAAGCTACATACAGTGACAAGGTTAGTCACGCTGAGAAAGTTACCTTCTAAATTCCAGCGTGAAAATCTTTTGTCGGGGGTGGAGGAGGCCACAAAGAGCAGGATAGCATTGTAGATGGCCCAAGCTGTAGCGAGAATAGTAGGCTGGGCATTGCTGATGGTCATCGCTGTAGTCACCAAGGGATGTCAGTGCTTTAGCACAAAGTGCAGATCTTACATTGCCAGTCATTGCTCAATGTTTGACAAGGAGTTGTGGTAACCAGAGCTACACATTGGTGGTTGGCATAAGTGACAAGATCCTGCCAAAAACGTGTGGTTGCAAAGAGCCCAAAAGTTCAGGAATTATTTTCTTCAAGGAGAAACTCATCTAATGCCACACTATGGGTGCAGGGCTATAGGAGCATCCCTTTGGGACCAGGAACTCACTCCAACAGAGGCCAGCAGGACTCAGGCAGTTCCAGTTGCTGGTTATATGGCAAGATCAGGCAACACGTCAGCCAGCTGGCAGTTGCAGGGAGGCCTCTAGACCTTGTTATATCCCTGTAGCTCAAAACAGGAGGTCAGTCAGCTTACCCTTAGAGTCACTTTAGGCTGGGGTGGAAGGTGCAGGTCAAGTCTTCCTTCCCAGCAAGCAAGTCCAGGCCTCAAACAGCAGGGCAGCAGAACATCCTTCTTCTGTAATCACACATTCAGGAGTGTACTGAAGCGTGGTCTGAGGGTTCCCTCTTTATACCTGGTGCCCACTTTTAAGTGGGATAAGCTTCTTAAATTCTTCCCTGCAGAGGTGTCTGGAATTCAATGCCTCCCTGGCACACAAAAGGCTAATGTGAAGTACTTTGTGTGTAAACTAGGCGAGTCCTTTTAAAATGGAAGTGTGGTAGGCTATTGTTCTGACCCCCATCCCCTAAAGAGAGGAAAGACAGGAAACTGACCCCTGAGTATAGTTTTAAAGTTTGTGTTCAAAATGGCCTTTCTGCAGGGTCCCCCCTAACTTTTTTCCTTCATCCTTCTCTTTTTTGGAATTCATTTTTGCTGGCATTAGGACTCTGCTCACTTTACCACTGCTAACCAGTGCTAAAGTGCATAGGCTCTCTCCTTAAAACATGGTGCCATTGGCTCATACCCAATTGGCTTATTCAATTTACCTGTAAGTCCCTAGTCAAGTGCACTACATGTGACCAGGGCCTGTAAATTACATGCTACTAGTGGGCTGCAGCACTGGTTGTGCCACCCCCATAAGTAGCCCCTACCCATATCTCAGGCCTGCCATTGCAGGGCCTGTGTGTGCAGTTTCATTGCCACTTCGACTTGGCATTTAAAAGTACTTGCCACGCCTTAAACTCCCCCTTTTCTACATATAAGTCACCCCTAAGGTAGGCCCTAGGTAGCCAATAGGGCAGGGTGCTATGTAGGTAAATGGCAGGATATGAACATGTGTGTTCTATATGTCCTGGTAGTGTAAAACACATAAATTCGTTTTTACACTGCTGTGAGGCCTGCTCCTTTCTCATATACTGTTTGAGTAGTAGATCCTGATCTGAAAGGAGTAGCCAGGTAATATTTAGTATGGCCAGATTGGTGATACAAAATCCTGCTTAATAGTGAAGTTGGAGTTTATATTACTATTTTAGAAATGCTACTTTTATAAAGTGATAATTTCTCTACCCTTAAATTCTTATGTGCCTTACAATCCATGTTTGGCTAGGTTTAGTTGACAGCTCCCTTGTGCATTCACTCAGACAACCCCAAACACAGGTTGCTCGGTCACGCTTGCATAAATCTGCATATTGAATGGGTCTTCCTGGGCTGGCTGGGTGGGTGGAGGGCCTGAGACTTACATGTCAAAGGACAGTAGCCTGCCCTCACACAAAGGACTGTCACATCCCCTACTGGGACCCTGGCAGACGGGATGGAACTGAAAGTGAACTTGTGCACTTCTAAGCCATGCTTTGAAGTCTCCCAAACTTCGCTGTTGGCTTTTGAACTCTGAGCACTTTCCCACTGCTAACCAGTGCTAAAGTGCATATGCTCTCTGTGTGAAATTGTATGTGATTGGTTTATCCATGATTGGCATATTTGATTTACTAGTAAGTCCCTAGTAAGGTGCACTAGAGGTGCCAGGGCCTGTAAATCAAATGCTACTAGTGGGCCTGCAGCACTGGTTGTGCCACCCACATAAGTAGCTCTGTAATCATGTCTCAGACCTGCCACTGCAGTGTCTGTGTGTGTATTTTTACACTGTAAATTCGACTTGGCAAGTGTACCCACTTGCCAGGCCTAAACCTTCCCTTTTCTTACATGTAAGGCACCCCTAAGGTAGGCCCTAAGGTAGGCCCTAGGTAGCCCCAAGGGCAGGGTGCAGTGTATGGATAAGGTAGGACATATAGTAATGTGGTTTATATGTCCTGACAGTGAAATACTGCTAAATTCGTTTTTCACTGTTGCAAGGACTGTCTCTCTCATAGGATAATATGGGGGCTACCTTTAAATATGATTAAAGCGTAGATTCCCCTAGAGAGTAGATGGACATGTGGAGTTTGGGGTCCCTGAACTCACAATTTAAAAATACATCTTTTAGTAAAGTTGATTTGAAAATTGTGCGTTTGAAAATGCCACTTTTAGAAAGTGAGCATTTTCTTGCTTAAACCATTCTGTGACTCTGCCTTGTTTGTGGATTCCCTGTCTGGGTCAGTTTGACAGTTGGGTTGTTTTTCACCTCACACCAGACAGTGACACAAAGGGAGCTGGGGTGTAACCTGCATTTCCTGATTAGCCATCTCTGCTAGGAGGGAGGGGTGGAGTGGTCACTCTCATCTGAAAGGACTGTGCCTGCCTCTAACAATGCCGGCTCCAACCCCCTGGTGAGTGTCTGAGGCCTTGCCTGGGCAAGGCAGGATTTTACAAGTAGGTGTGAGTCCCCTTTGAAGAAAGGTGACTTTAAAGATTAAAATGGGTATAAGAAGGGCACCCAAATCTACAGACTTCAGAAACACTTCTGGAATCAAGAGGAACCTCTGCCTGGAGAAGAGCTGTTAGCTGAGGAGGAAATGCTGCCCTGCCTGTGACTGTGCTTTGTGGAGCTTTCCTGCAGTGCTGCTTCTGCCAGAGTAAGAGGGCAAAGACTGGACTTTGTGTGCCTTCCATCTTGAGAAGAAATCTCCAAGGGCTTGATCTAGAGCTTGCCTCCTGTTGTTTGAAGTCTCAGGGACAGCAAAGACTTCTCTCTGCCAGCACCTGGAGCCTCTGGAGAGACTCCTACTCTGCCCTGTGGTGCCCATCCAGTCCTGGGACCCTGAAAGGAGAAGCTGGCAGCCTAAAGACAAGAAAATCCACGCACAGAGCGCCGTGCGGGGAAAAGATCGACGCAAATCCGATCGGCGGCTGAAAAACGACGCGCCGCCAGCTCCGCGGCTGAGAAATGACGCTCGCAGGAAACGCGACCGAAGAATCGACGCACGGAGCAGGAGAAACGATGCGCAGCATCGCTGACGGAGGCTGGGAGATCGCAACCTGCGCGGCTGGATCGTCAACTCATCGTGCGGCTGGATTTTTGACTCGAGTACCGCCGTGCAGAGTTATTTTCGACGCACGCCCGCCCGTGCGGGGTTATTTTTGACGCACACCAGGTACATTTTCACTCTAGCAGCGCTAGTGTGTTTTTAAAACTACTTAAAGACTCTTTTTGATTTTTAATTAATAACTTGACTTGTGTATGGTGGATTTTTGTCGTTTTGGTCTTGTTTTGTTTAGATAAATATTTCCTATTTTTCTAAACCTGTGTTGTGTCATTTTGTAGTGTTTTCATTGAGTTACTGTGTGTGTTGGTACAAATACTTTACGCCTAGCACTCTGAGGTTAAGCCTACTGCTCTGCCAAGCTACCAAGGGGGTAAGCAGGGGTTAGCTGAGGGTGATTCTCTTTTACCCTGACTAGAGTGAGGGTCTTTGCTTGAACAGGGGGTAACCTGACTGTCAGCCAAGGACCCCATTTCTAACAGTTATCAACCCACTTCTTTATTGGATTTCACTACTGAAAATCTGATTAGAGTTCTGTTATGCAGATTGAAGTAATTCATATCCTCTGTGACATTTAACTTGGTTTCTGCCCTGGTGTTGTAACAGTAGAGCAATCTCTTAATCTTTATTTTATCTTAGGTGAAGTACAACAAAGCCAGGAGGGAAGCTTTTTATATGGTGTTTCTGGATCTTACCTGTGTTTCAATATGATGAATCGCTCCAAATTATGGTCTATTATGAAAAATATGGGAGTCGAGAAAGCACTGATGCAAATGCAGAGAAGGCTACATTGGGGAACATCTGAAAATGTGCATTATGGCCCAAATAGTGAGTGTACATCTGATTTGTGGGGTACTACAAGATTGTATACTCTTTCTTTTTCTGTTCCTTATCTATAGCAATGGAATGGGGAGGCACCTTTCTACTGAAGAGGAGGATATACCATTGGTTGAGACACATCCTATCCCAATCCTCCTATATGTGGAGGTTGCTGTACTTATAGTGAGAATGGCCTATGGTCTCCAATTGTTGCTTGGATTTTATTTCATTTATGAAAGATATGGATCTTAAAGTAATTTCTTCTAAATCATTCATTGTGTTTGATGAACCAAAACCGTAACATCTGGGCCCAATTTTTGTCAAAGTATTTTTTTAAATATATTTATGGATGCCTTTTGATTCCACCTGAAGATGGGAGCACCTTCTGAATTTAAGATCTTTTCAGTTTCATAGAGCAGATAATGCAGTGTTTTTATTTGCTTTGAAACTAGGCTATAAACCAGTGAAAGAACTAATACAGATATATAAAAGTAAACATATCTCGTGGTGCTTTAACAGGTGGTTATCAGGGCACAACTTCTTACATCTGCCACATGGCCAATGGAAGATGTAATTAAGGTGATCCCTTTGATGCTATTGCTTAAGATCAGGTATACACCTGAGTTTCCTAAGACAATCCCTAAGAATTTCCAACTACTGGATTATAGGTCTCGGATGCTTTAACTCTCCTGTGTGAGACAGACATTTGTAAAGATTGGTGCTCCCAAGCTCTTTACTCACCCAGACCTAGTAGAACCAATTTCCAAAGAGTGCATAAAAACTGTAAGCCATATTTATTATCTGGTTTGCCTGCTCTTGCACCATGCAATGTGGTGTAAGAGCGAAGCAAACTTTAAGTCAGATTTTGAAACCACAAAAAGCCACTTTGTGTGTCTCTATGTGGCTTCAAAAATCTGGAGTAGGGCAATGCAGCAGAAATATCTGTGTTTCCTTAATCTGCGCTAGGGAGGCATTCCATGGGCATCGCATGGGTGTACCCATGCAACTCCCATGGTTTTTGATCCATCCATAGATTTACAAGAATTTGCAAACCTGGGGATGTGCCAAAATCTTACACCTTTCCAGGGTAGGCGTAACAAGGAGAAATATCTAATTTCTTCCTCTTCCTATAAGTACTGCATTCTGCAGCACACATAGAAAGAGACATATGCCTCTAAATATTGTTTTGTACAGGAGGGTATCCCTTCCTGCACAATACCAATTCTGCATGTGATGCAGGTACCCTTGCACCATGGTGCAAGGATGCCTGTCTTGGAGCTAGGCTGGCCAGCGCAGGAATATAGGACAGGAATGTGCTGTGTGCCTTAAATATGACACATTCCTGCCCTTTACCAGTGACTCAGTGCATAGCAGATATGTAACTGGCTGAGCTGTACTGCATTACAATAAATATGCCCCTTTGATCTTAAAGAATTGCATCACAGCCCATTGTAAACGGGTAAAAACTATACAGTCTATAGTGAAATACCTTGAATAACCACTTCCCTGATGTTGGAACCTTATCTTGCCCTAGTAAGTAATCCACAATATAGATTTTATCTCACTCAGCTACACCTTAGCCCACTACAGTTTATGATAGCATTTCCTTTGTAGGGCACTTGGGCCCTAATTTATACTTTTTGACGCTAAACTGCGCTGACACAGTTTAGCGTCAAAAAGTATACTGATGGCTAACGCTGGCCGGGTGTCATATTTATGGTATGACGGTAGCCGGTGGTAAGGCCCTGCTAGCATCATAAAATAGGATGGTAGCCGGGTGGGGGAGGTGTAGGGGAAGCAGGGGGTTTAGCGTCAAAGGATGACGCTAGTATGGGCAGAGGAATAAATAATGCCTCTAACCAGACTAGTGTCATTTTCTGACATTAAAACCTTATGGACATGACTCCTGTCTTAGTTAAGACAGGAGTCATGACCACCACCCCAGTAGCCATGCCCAGGGGACATATGTTCCCTCGGCATAGCTTTTGGGCCCAGTGCCATGCAGGGGGGTCCAAGGTAGGCACCCCCTATGGCACTACAAAAAGTAAAGAAAAATACTTAATTCTACACACCTATACTTACCTGGGATGGGGTCCCACATCCTCTGCTGTCCCTGTAGAGTGGGTGGGGGTGTCCCTGGGGCTAGGGATGGGCACCTTTGGGCTCTTTCCATGGTCTCTGACCATGGAAAAAAGGCCCACAGGTCCCCCAACACCCCCCTAGTGCCTTTATTTAAGGCCCATCCCTGCATGCTTGATATTAGCATAGGGCGATGATTATGGCACTGAGGCCATATCGTCATTTTTTGCCCAGGAATGCCTACCTCGCATCTCACTGATGTATGGTAGTTTTCCACAGCCAAAAAGGCTAAATTTGGAGTTAAGTTTGTGCTGAATTAGCGTAAAAAAATTCAGCACAAACAGAATATAAATATGCACCTTGGTTTTTGAACCTCCCAAATTGTCTGTGTGATAATGTTTAAGGGTAAAGTACTATTCATTCTATAATTTTTTGCACTTGTAGAACTCATTTAGGTAGACACATTTTTATTCCAATTTTGTGGGCAGCTACTGTGAGATATTAAAAGACTGGTATGATATGTTTACAGCAATTGAAATCTCCTCAAACATGTTTCAATGTCATTAATTATATTATGAGTGCCTTACCTACTGGGAAAACATATGGGGTATTCAATTTATGGTTACTAATGTATTTTAAAATCTAGAACTTAGAATTGTTTGTCTAGCTTTTTTATTTTTTTTATATTAAGATGTTTCAGGGTCACTATTTGACTTTGATTTTTTTCAAATTTGGTGCTTAGAAAGTATTGTTTGTTTTGACTTTTAAGCGGTTTTATGCCTCTTCGAACCAAATAAAGGAATTTTACTTTACTTTACTTTACTTGTAGATCTTGGTTTATATTTCAGGACAATCACTTCTGGAAGTCACTGAGTAATGTTCACACAAAGCTAGAGAGCACACCTGAAAGAAATCACAAATTTTATTGTGAAAAATTAGGCTTTTGGTTGAGGGTGGGATGAGCCCTTCTCAGTGAAGGTGAACAATAAAAAGTTCCTAAATTAACCCATGCTTAACTCTCTGGTAGCTAGATGCAAAAGCAGTCAGGTTTAAATTAGAGGCAATGTGTAAAGTATTTATGCAGTACACACACAGTGATAAAGTTGATACACAACACAAGAAAAATCCCACACAAATTTAGAAAAATAGAGTTAAAATGTGATAAAATGTTTTACACCAATGCAAGCAAAAATCCAATGAGTAGGCCTGGGGATTTTTTTTTAATGTGAGGTAAAAATAGGCCCTAAAGGTACAAAGCACCACATGCAGTTATATGGTTGTGCGAGACCATGTGAAAGTAATACGTTCAGGCCAATCACTATAGAGTACAAGCTACATACAGTGACAAGGTTAGTCACGCTGAGAAAGTTACCTTCTAAATTCCAGCGTGAAAATCTTTTGTCGGGGGTGGAGGAGGCCACAAAGAGCAGGATAGCATTGTAGATGGCCCAAGCTGTAGCGAGAATAGTAGGCTGGGCATTGCTGATGGTCATCGCTGTAGTCACCAAGGGATGTCAGTGCTTTAGCACAAAGTGCAGATCTTACATTGCCAGTCATTGCTCAATGTTTGACAAGGAGTTGTGGTAACCAGAGCTACACATTGGTGGTTGGCATAAGTGACAAGATCCTGCCAAAAACGTGTGGTTGCAAAGAGCCCAAAAGTTCAGGAATTATTTTCTTCAAGGAGAAACTCATCTAATGCCACACTATGGGTGCAGGGCTATAGGAGCATCCCTTTGGGACCAGGAACTCACTCCAACAGAGGCCAGCAGGACTCAGGCAGTTCCAGTTGCTGGTTATATGGCAAGATCAGGCAACACGTCAGCCAGCTGGCAGTTGCAGGGAGGCCTCTAGACCTTGTTATATCCCTGTAGCTCAAAACAGGAGGTCAGTCAGCTTACCCTTAGAGTCACTTTAGGCTGGGGTGGAAGGTGCAGGTCAAGTCTTCCTTCCCAGCAAGCAAGTCCAGGCCTCAAACAGCAGGGCAGCAGAACATCCTTCTTCTGTAATCACACATTCAGGAGTGTACTGAAGCGTGGTCTGAGGGTTCCCTCTTTATACCTGGTGCCCACTTTGAAGTGGGATAAGCTTCTTAAATTCTTCCCTGCAGAGGTGTCTGGAATTCAATGCCTCCCTGGCACACAAAAGGCTAATGTGAAGTACTTTGTGTGTAAACTAGGCGAGTCCTTTTAAAATGGAAGTGTGGTAGGCTATTGTTCTGACCCCCATCCCCTAAAGAGAGGAAAGACAGGAAACTGACCCCTGAGTATAGTTTTAAAGTTTGTGTTCAAAATGGCCTTTCTGCAGGGTCCCCCCTAACTTTTTTCCTTCATCCTTCTCTTTTTTGGAATTCATTTTTGCTGGCATTAGGACTCTGCTCACTTTACCACTGCTAACCAGTGCTAAAGTGCATAGGCTCTCTCCTTAAAACATGGTGCCATTGGCTCATACCCAATTGGCTTATTCAATTTACCTGTAAGTCCCTAGTCAAGTGCACTACATGTGACCAGGGCCTGTAAATTACATGCTACTAGTGGGCTGCAGCACTGGTTGTGCCACCCCCATAAGTAGCCCCTACCCATATCTCAGGCCTGCCATTGCAGGGCCTGTGTGTGCAGTTTCATTGCCACTTCGACTTGGCATTTAAAAGTACTTGCCACGCCTTAAACTCCCCCTTTTCTACATATAAGTCACCCCTAAGGTAGGCCCTAGGTAGCCAATAGGGCAGGGTGCTATGTAGGTAAATGGCAGGATATGAACATGTGTGTTCTATATGTCCTGGTAGTGTAAAACACATAAATTCGTTTTTACACTGCTGTGAGGCCTGCTCCTTTCTCATATACTGTTTGAGTAGTAGATCCTGATCTGAAAGGAGTAGCCAGGTAATATTTAGTATGGCCAGATTGGTGATACAAAATCCTGCTTAATAGTGAAGTTGGAGTTTATATTACTATTTTAGAAATGCTACTTTTATAAAGTGATAATTTCTCTACCCTTAAATTCTTATGTGCCTTACAATCCACGTTTGGCTAGGTTTAGTTGACAGCTCCCTTGTGCATTCACTCAGACAACCCCAAACACAGGTTGCTCGGTCACGCTTGCATAAATCTGCATATTGAATGGGTCTTCCTGGGCTGGCTGGGTGGGTGGAGGGCCTGAGACTTACATGTCAAAGGACAGTAGCCTGCCCTCACACAAAGGACTGTCACATCCCCTACTGGGACCCTGGCAGACGGGATGGAACTGAAAGTGAACTTGTGCACTTCTAAGCCATGCTTTGAAGTCTCCCAAACTTCAAAGGCACATTTGGGTATTTAAGCATGGTCTCTGACCTTACAAACTCAGGTACTTCTGGACAAGATACCACTGGAGAAGAAAACCCTGAACCAGAACCTGCAACCTGCCACAAAGAACTGTCTGGCTACCCAAAGGACTCACCTGACTGCTTTTCTGAGAAAGACTGCTGCCTTGCTGTTGCCCTGCTGCCTTGCTGCTCTCTGGCTGTGCTGTGAAGTGCTCTCCAAGGGCTTGGATAGAGCTTGCCTCCTGTTCCCTGAAGTCTTAGGACCAAAAAGAAGTTATTCCTGCAAAAAAACTCCTTGTGCTGTGGAAATCGATGCACAGCCTGCAAGAAACGACGCACAGCCTGCATCGCGGTGAGAAAATCACTGCACGCCAAACAGGAACGACACAGCCTGAGTTCCCAAGGAGAATATCGATGCAGCATCGGGGTTGCGACTGGAAATTCGACGCACAGTCCACTGGATTGATGCAAAGCTGAGCCGGAATGACGCAGCCCGACTTCCTGAGAGGAATTGACACAGTGCCTGCCGTGCAGTAGAAATTGCTACACATCACCCACCGGATCGACACAGCCCCTGTGACTACAACCTGCAAGTGCCAGATTTCAGTGCATCGTCCCCGGGGCGTCCGAAAACCCCACAACCCGAAGAGGATCCAAGTCCGTGGGCCGGAAATCAATGCAAAGCCTTTCCTGCGTGAAAAATAAATGATGCATCGACTGTGTGCGTCCGGAAAAATCGATCCACACCTCCCCGTTTTCCACACATCTCCTCCTCTGTGGTCCCTTGAGGAGAATTTGAACACAAACCAAGTACTCTGTGCTTGCAAGAGACATTTGTTGCTTTTTAAAAGACACTTTGGGGGTCATTACAACATCGGCGGTAAAAGCCGCTTACCGCTGTGCAGAAGACCGCCAATACACTGCCGCGGCTGCAGAATTCCGCCACAGCTATTATGACCCACATCTCGGAAACCGCCGAAATTCAGACACCCACACAACTTCGCCACACCAAAGGTCAGTGATAAACTGGCATCAATCCAACAGAAACACGCCCATGCTATCACGACCCACAGATACACGCGGCGGTCTTTCAACCGTGGTATTCCATTGGCGGTACACACCGCTGTGCTCAAAATACACACACATCTCCAAAACACCGCCACATTGGACAATTTAAAATACACACACCTGATACACATACACACACCACTCCCACGCACTCAATAGAATATAAAACACACACCCACATCACCCACAAACCCCTACGACCAAAAATTATAGACAAAGGCGACAGACAGAGAGCACAGCAATAGACAAGCCCACCACACAGAGGCCCACAACACCATCACCCATACAACATCCACGCACAAAACACCCCACACCACCACACATCACCACACTCATCAACAAATACACCACCCCACACGTCATCTACACCACCCCATGTCACGCCAAAGACACCCCATGTTTTCCGAGGAGGAGCTCAGGGTCATGGTGGAGGAAATCGAACGGGTAGAGCCACAGCTATTTGGATCACAGGTGCAGCACACCTCCATAGCCAGGAAGATGGAGCTATGGCGAAGAATCGTAGACAGGGTCAACGCTGTGGGACAGCATCCAAGAAATCAGGATGATATCAGGAAGAGGTGGAACGACCTACGGGGGAAGGTGCGTTCAGTGGTCTCCAGGCACAACATCGCGATTCAGCGGACTGGCGGCCGACCCCCACCTCCTCCCCCACAACTAACAACATGGGAGGAGCAAGTCTTGACCATCATGCATCCAGAGGGCCTCGGAGGAGTCGGTGGAGGAATGGACACTGGTAAGTCAAATCTTAACTATCATATCCCCCACCCTACCTGCATTCTATCACACACCCCCACCCTCACTCCCTCCCCTATCACTCCAACTCCTCACTAATGTACTAATATCACAAACCACACATCCCAACACCAAGCCCTGCATGACACAACTAAGCATGGACACCCATCACTAAAGCATGCTCACTGCACATACCCATAACACCCCCTCAACCATCATCACACAAGCCCCCACACAGGAATGCTTGCACTGGGGTACACGCACACCCACCCATTGCACACCATGACACACACACATGCAATAATCATGCTCTTATACCCCTGCAGGACCACTACGTAACGTCACCAGACAGGAGGGTCCAGACATCTCCACCCCACCCACAGAAGAGGCCCACAGTGATGACAGCAGCTCTGGCCAACTGGATCCAGATGACCAGCCTGGACCATCGTGGGCCTCGGGACAGTCGGTTCCCCTCGCACAGGCACAGCCCAACACTGACCTTCTACCCTCTGGTAACACCAGCACAGCACCCACCCAGCGGGCCCATACCTTTGTCCCCAGGACACGTCAATCAGCTGTGTGTCCACCACTACAGGGAACCCAGGATAACCCACCACCCCAACAACAACAGGGACCTGGGGGCAGTGGTAGTGGGCACACGGTCCAGGGGACGGAGGCATAGGAACACAGGGGAACTGGGAGGGCTGCTGTGCGACAGGGGGCGGACAGGGAACCCACTCTCCACGAGGCCCTCTCCAACATCATGGGAGCATACCACTACTCCCAGGAGACGATGGCTACGGTCCTGGCCAAGTTTCAGGAGACCCAGCGCCTGCAGGACGAACAGTATTTGGGCTTCAGGGAGGAGCTCAGAACCATCAGCTCCGCCCTGGGCACCATCGTAGGGATGCTGAAGGACATACAAAAGAACATGAGGGACACCGTGGCGCTCCAATGGGCCCCTGACACTAGCCTGGACGATGAACTGCCCACCACCTCCGCCGGCGCTAGTGGACAGGACGCCCCGCCACAGGACCACCACACCAGCACCCCACCCCCTGCAGATGGAGAACCACCCCGCAAGCGGTCCCTGAGATCCAGGAACAGGACAGAGCAAGATGGCAAGACCCCCACCAGGAAATGAGACCACCCTGATTGTCATCCCGCTGTCCCACATTGTCACCCTGTCCATACTCAAACTGCCCCAGCTCCACTTGCTATGCCCATATGGGCAGTGCACCTGTGAGACTAATAGACTGGACTCTGCCATGGACATTCCTCCACCATCACCCATCACCATTTTGCCACCCCCTCCAATAATTAGCACTTCAATAAACACCCTTGAAGCACAAAACAATCTGGAGTCAGTCTGTGATTATGAAAATGTGTATTAACTATGACAGTGACAACATTTGTTTTCTAATGTAATGCCAACATACCTATGTCACACATCACAAGTCCCTGAAGGATGCAAGCAGATGACACACGTTGATAACCACACCTGTGAAACCGTAATGGAAATGTACAACTCAGTTACCAAATACTTCTTCAAATTGACAGACAGGATAGAGGTAGAAGTGTGAAAGTGAATATAATAGTAAAAAGATTGTTCTCACCTGTGTGTCACTGGAAATATTGCTATATGACTGACTCCCTGTTGTCTATGTCTTCTTCCTCAGCTTCCTCCTCATCACTGTCCACAGGCTCCACAGCAGCCACAACACCGTCATCTGGACCATCCTCCTGCAGAAAAGGCACCTGGCGTCGCAAAGCAAGATTGTGAAGCATCGAGCAGGCGATGATGATCTGGCACACCTTCCTTGGTGAGTAGAATAGGGAACCACCTGTCATATGGAGGCACCTGAACCTGGCCTTCAGGAGGCCGAAGGTGCGTTCGATCACCCTCCTAGTCCGCCCATGGGCCTCATTGTAGCGTTCCTCTGCCCTGGTCCTGGGATTCCTCACTGGGGTCAAAAGCCATGACAGTTTGGGGTAACCAGAGTCCCCCAATAGCCACACACGGTGCCTCTGGAGTTGACCCATCACATACGGGATGCTGCTATTCCTCAGGATGTAGGCGTCATGCACAGAGCCAGGGAACATAGCATTTACCTGCGAGATGTACTGGTCTGCCAAACATACCATCTGTACATTCATGGAATGATAACTCTTCCGGTTCCTGTACACCTGTTCACTCCTGCGGGGGGACCAGAGCTACATGGGTGCCATCAATATCACCTATGATGTTGGGGATAAGTCCCAGGGCATAGAAGTCACCTTTAACTGTAGCCAAATCCTCCACCTGAGGGAAAACGATGTAGCTCCTCAAGTGTTTCAGCAGGGCAGACAACATTCTGGACAACACATTGGAAAACATTGGCTGGGACATCCCTGATGCCATGGCCACTGTTGTTTGAAATGATCCACTTGCAAGGAAATGGAGCACTGATAGCACCTGCACTTCAGGGGGTATTCCTGTGGGATGGCGGATTGGTGAGATTAGGTCTGGCTCCAACTGGGTACACAGTTCCTGGATTGTGGCACGGTCAAACCTGTAGGTGATGATCAAATGTCGCTCCTCCATTGTTGACAGGTCCACCAGCAGTCGGTACACCGGAGGATTCCGCCATCTCCTCAAATGTCCCAGCTGACGGTGCCTAAGAAGGACAACAGCGACCACAGAGTCAACAAATTCTCAGGTATGTACCCACAGCTACACAGAACACAACACCAAATACAAAACTCTTCCTGTATGTATGTTGAGTGTAGGCCTAGGTATGTGTGACGCAGTAGTAAATGAAGCCATGTGGGCCCCTGAAATGGCGGCTGCCTGACCTCTAAACTGGGACAATGGAATGTGAGGTAACTGCGCTGGCGTTGTATACCATTGCGGTAGGCGGTCGTGGACCGCGGCGCAATGCTGAATTGGTTAACATTGGACCCTATGGGTCCCAGGAGCCAATGATGAATTGCACCGGCGGTGATGACATGCACCGCCGCGGACGTCACCGCCGCGGACGTCACCGCCATTTTCTATCTGTTAAATCACTTGATACCTGATCTTCAACAGGAGAGGACCTACACTGCAAGTGCTGCTGTGACCTCGGTCTAGAAGAGACAATGGCTGCTGCGTCTGGGGAAAGGGCCCCTGCCTTCACTGCTCAGGAGTTGGAGAAGCTCGTGGACGGGGTCCTCTCCCAGTACACGCTACTCTACGGTCCTCCAGACCAACAGGTAAGTACACAGGGAGCACGTTGTATGGTCTATGCTGGGTGGAGAGGGCTGGATATCAGTAGGAAGGGGGCAGAGTTCTGCGACCATGAAGGACTGTGAATGCATGTGCCCCATGGCAATGGTAGGGATGGGGGCCACTCACTTCGACGGTGCAGTTGGTAATGACCTCTCTTCTTCCCCTGTACATGTCATGTAGGTTAGCACCCACCAGACGAAGGATATATGGCGTGCCATCGCCAAGGACGTCCGGACCCTGGGGGTCCACCAGAGACGGGGCACCCACTGCCGTAAAAGATGGGAGGACATTCGCCGCTGGAGCAAGAAGACGGCGGAGGCTCAGCTGGGGATGGCCTCCCAACGTGGGAGGGGTGCCCGTCGCACCATGACCCCCTTGATGTTCCGGATCCTGGCGGTGGCCTACCCTGAGTTGGATGGGCGCTTGAGGGCATCACAGCAGACACAAGTGGGTGAGTACACTCTCATTCTGCGGACTTAGCGTGCAGTGGAGGGGTCTGGGTGGGGAGGAGGGCTGTGGGTTTCCCTAGGCCAGGGCGAGTTCCGTAGGCTAGGCCCCTTCGTAAGGCATGGCCCTGTGGTCCCCCACCCCACCTCTGTAGAGTGCCAAGTACAGGTATACATGCCCCTGTGTCATCTATGTGGACAGATGACACTTATAGCCATGTAGGCCATGTCCCAGAAATTGCATATGTAGAGGCCAAGAGCACGGCATAGTGCAGGGGGCTGCTGTGTCTGTATTGTCCGCCAACGGTAGCGGTAAGCCATGCACTCAACCTGTCTTTCTTCTGTCGCCCCCCCCTTTTTGTGCTCTCCCTGTTCTTTTGTGCATCAGCATCATCAGGCGGAGGTACAGTGGCACCAGAGCACCAGGGAGCTGCATCCCACATGGCCATGGAGGGCCACACCACAGACTCTGAATACACCAGTGGGACGGAGGGCGAGGGGAGCTTCACGTCGGTCACTGGATCAGCAAACAGCGACACGGACTCGTCCGCCGATGGGAGCTCCCTTGTGGTGGCGGCACCATCTGTGCCCCCCACTTCTACAGGTACAGCCGCCACCCCCCCTACCAGCACCGCCCTCCCAGCAGCCCCTCAGCCTTCGCTCCGTGCCCGCTCACCCAGGAGGGTGGGCATCACCTTCACCCCAGGCACCTCAGCCCCTGCCCCTGTCACCCCTGCTGCCCTCAGTGAGGAGGCCATTGATCTCCTCAGGTCACTCACTGTTGGGCAGTCTACCATTGTGAATGCCATCCAGGGTGTAGAAATGGAGTTGCAACACACTAATGCATTCCTGGAGGGCATTCATTCTGGTCAGGCTGCCCATCATCGAACCCTGCAATCTCTTGCCTCCGCACTGATGGCAGCCATTGTCCCTGTGTCTAGCCTCCCCCCTCCAACTTCCTCCACCCAGACCCAATCCCCTGTACCCCAGCCTATCCCAACCACACCATCAGACAAGCATGCACACACCTCAACACACAAAAGTAGCTCAGGCAAACATAGGCACCACACATCCCACAGGCACTCACACAAGCATCACCCACATACAGACACAGCAACATCCACTGCCTCCACTGTGTCCCCCTCCTCATCATCTCCCTCCTCCCTCCCAGTGTCGTCTACACTCTCACCTGCATGCACTACATCTATAGCCACTGGGACTCGCACCAGCACACCCACCACCACACTCCACTCACCTGCACTCACCACCCCCACTACCATTTACACGTCCCCTGTGTCCACTCCCAGTGTGTCTGTGACGCTCCCTCCCAAAGTACACAAACGCGGGCACCCACACACTCAACATCCATCCACCTCACGACAGCCTCCACTACCTGCACCTGCACCCAAATCACCTAAAGTTACACCTCCTACCACCACCTCCTCTTCCTCCACTCCCAGACCCCCTCCAGCTACCCATCCCAGTGTTCGTCAGAAACTCTTCCTGAGCAACGTTGACCTCTTTCCCACCACCCCCACCCCCCCCCAATTCATAGGTCCCGTAGTAGCACCTCAGCCAAAAAAAGTCCGGTACCAGTGGTGCGTGTTAAAGGTCTGTGGAGTGCATTTGCCACCATGGGCAGCCAGTGTGACACGGAGCCAAAGCACTGCCAGTCCACCCCCTGTAAAGCACCTTATGTTGGAAAGAGCCCGACGGGAGAGGGTGAAGACTCCTGCCGGCAAAACAGCTCACAAGGGTCCCTGGGGGAGTGCCAAGTCAGCTGTGACTCCTCCCAAGGTAGTGAAGGGGCAGAAGAGGTCTCCAAGGTCTGGTAAGAGCAGCACGGCAGAGAAGGCCGCCTCCTCCCCGCCGGCCGGGACGCCACCGCCAGCACTATCGTCACTGGTCCGGACACCACCGCCAGAGTCAGTGCCCTGGAGAGCAGCAGTATCGTCACTGGTCCGGAGACCACCGCCAGAGTCAGTGCCCTGGAGGTCAGCAGTATCGTCACTGGTCCAGAGACCACCACCAGCGTCAGTGCCCTGGAGGGCAGCAGTATCGTCACTGGTCCAGAGACTACCGCCAGCGTCAGTGCCCTGGAGGGCAGCAGTATCGTCACTGGTCCAGAGACCACCACCAGCGTCAGTGCCCTGGAGGGCCCCGGCAGCCACAGCCCCGCTGGGCACTGAGGGACCGTCATGCCACACACCGCTGCACAGGTCAGAGACAGCAAAGTCAAGCACCGCTGAACAGGGCAAAGACTGCCATGGTGAAGACCGCTGAACAGGGCAAAGCACCGCTGGACAGGGCAAAGACCGCAATGGCAATGCACCGCTAAACAGGTCAGAGACAGCAAAGTCAAGCACCGCTGAACAGGGCAAAGACCGCCATGGCAATGAACCGCTGAACAGGTCAGAGACAGCAAAGGCAAGCACCGCTGAACAGGGCAAAGACCGCCATGGTGAAGACCGCTGAACAGGGCAAAGCACCACTGAACAGGGCAAAGACCGCCATGGCAATGCACCGCTGAACAGGTCAGATACAGCAAAGTCAAGCACCTCTGAACAGGGCAAAGACCGCCATGGTGAAGACCGCTGAACAGGGCAAAGACCGCCAAATCAAGCATCATTAGCCCATGTGCAGCTGGGACAGTGACGGAACTGAGACCGTCACGGGGAGCGTGATGCACTCTGGGCACCAGTCCCCCTCCAGAACCAGTGGAGATCTGCATCCACTGCGTCTGTCCTGCACAGAATGAAGCACTCTGGCCACCAGTCCCCCTCCAGAACCAGTGGAGACTGTTATCCACTTGAGAGACTGTGGCTTTGCACTCCCCAGGATAAAGCAGTGGGCAACCCACCCACTGTAGAGACTTGAGAGACTGTGGCTTTGCACTCCCCAGGATGGTACAGTGGGCAAACCACCCACTGTAGAGACTTGAGAGACTGTGGCTTTGCACTCCCCAGGAAGGTACAGTGGGCAAACCACCCACTGGAGAGACTTGAGAGACTGTGGCTTTGCACTCCCCAGGATACATCAATGGGCATGGAGCCCCGTCGTGGATCTTGCGTGGTGCAGTCATCCGGCTGAGGTGCCCCCCCTTCCCTTCCCCCTGAGGTGCCTGTTGTATTTCTATCTGATGCCCCTGCAGTGTTCTCTCCGTTTGTGGACAGGTATCTAGTGTGGGCCTCACCCATGCATTGTGGGCTTGTGCATACCTGCAGTACTAATCGTGATGTATGATTTTTAGAATGTTTATATATATCTGTATATATTTGGCTACTGTATTTTGATACATTACAAAGTTTGAACTGATTTCCTTTTGTGTTTGCATTCATCCGGGGGGGTTGTGGGTTGTTACTGTGCTGTTTGGAAATGCATTGGTGTGTGTGTTGTAGTGGGTGAGGGTCGGGGTGGGGGTGGGGGTGTTGCGTGTGTGTGTCCGTGACTTTTGCCTCCCCCCTCCCCTATGTCGTAGGTGCAGTACTCACTGTTGTCTTCGGCGCCTACGTTGCTGGTGTTCGTAGAGGAGCAGGAAGACAAGAGCAGGGAGTATTTGTAGTTCCGGCTCCATGGTGCCCTCCTTCCTCGTGGAGTGTGTTGAGGTGAGCGTTTTCCCTTTGAAATGGCTGTTTCCGCCGTGTTTTTATCCACGGTGAATCCACCCCGGAAAAGGTGGCGGATTGGCGGGTTGTGATACTGTGGTCGGTACATTGTCTTCCGCCTGTCTGTTGGCTGTGACCGCTGCGCTGCTTGTCTGTACAGCCGTGGCGGTCGGAGTGTTAAAGTGGCTGTCTATGTTGGCGGTTTCCGCCACGGTCATAATTCCCTTTTTTTTGTCCGCCGGCCTGTTTGCGGTATTACCGCAGCTTTAACACCATCCGCCAGGGTTTTAATGACCCCCTTTATATCATTTTTACAGTGATATTTCAATGTATACTTATTGCATCTTGATCATTGTGACCTGCATCTTATCAGATAAATATTATATCTTTTTTTAAACACTGTGTGGTGTATTTTTGTGGTGTTCTACTGTGTTATTACATTATTTATTGCACAAATACTTTACCCAATGCCTTCTAAGTTAAGCCTGACTGCTCAGTGCCAAGCTACCAGAGGGTGGGCACAGGATAATTTGAATTGTGTGTGACTTACCCTGACTAGAGTGAGGGGCCTTGCTTGGACAGGGGGTAACCTGACTGCCAACGAAAGACCCCATTTCTAACAACCAGGAACAGGCTGCAGGACCAAAAGGTTATGATAAGAAAATGTCAACTTTCAAAAGTGGCATTTTCGGAACTGTGACTTAAAATCTGACTTTACCTTTAAATACGGTTTTAAATTGCAATTCTTCAGACACCAAGCATTATATTCGTACCTGCTCTGACATAAAAGTTAATATGGTAACCCAATGCTATCCTATGGAAGAGATAGGCCTCTCAGTGGTGAAAAATGAATGTGGGAGTTTTTCACTACTAGGGCATGTAAAACATAAAAACTACATCTCCAGATTTTTAAATGCAATGCACCCCGCCATGTGGGCTGCTTAGAGCCTACCCTTAGGGTGACATATTTCTTAAAAAAGAAGGTTTAGGTCTTACATAGGTTTATTTTGTTAGGTCAACATGAGAGTTTAAGACCGCACAAACAAGTTGCAAAAGCTGGCATGAGACATGCTTACAAAGGCTACTTAAGTGGGTGGCACAATGAGTATGGCACACCCACTAGTAGGATTATCATATACAGGCTATGCAAGCAAATTAACTATGCAAGAGTCCTAGAGCCAATAAAAACAGGTTCAGAAAATAGGAGGGGTGAAGGTAAAAGGTTTGGATGTAACTTCAGAGAGGTCCAGGTCCAACAATGATGTAAAAAGCAAAGCAGCTTAAATAGTGTAAAAACATTAATTGCAGATAATAGTAACATACTAGGTGGCTTAACTCAATACCTCAGGCATGGGCTAGGAGTACAGGAAACATGAAAAGAATAGTTCCAGAACATAGGAGAAATGTTAGAATCAAAAGTTAGGCAGAAGGTACACTGGTAAAAATGGCAATACAACAGAGTGATGAATTTGCCTGAAAAAATACCTAGGATGTGACTCAATGTTTGTTGGCTGTTTGTTGGCTGCTCTGCCTAAATATTTCCTATTCGAGAAACAATGACCAACACCAGGAATAGAGATCTCCTCTTACTACTGACTTCCCACCTTTTTATTGATAGTTTGGCTGCTGTTGATTGTGCTGTTATTGTGGAATTACCGTTCTGTTCCTTGATATAGAGGCTGAAGGCTTGGAATGCAAGCAAAGGATAGTAGTGAGATCTGATACCACTCATAACAGCTGTGGAGACATGGCACTGTGAATGACTTTCAGGTACGCAACCATCTGTTGGAGTTGGGAGCCCTGCACCTGGACAGCATTCCGAATGGCAGTCTGGCCCACAGAGATACTCCTCAGGAGGTCAATAGACTCCTCACTCAGGGCAGCAGTGGTAACATGGAGGGTGAGATACCTGGTGTGAAAGAAACAGCTTCTCTCTTGGGGGAGCGGGCCCACCCTCCTGGGTGGGGAGCAACAGGGAGGGTGGACATGGAACCATTGGGTGGTGGACAAGGATGGGACAGGTTTAGGTCCTGAGTGTTCCAACACCACTAGGGAGTATCCTTTGGAGGTCGATTCAGAAAAAGAGGATGTTGAGCCGGTGTCCTCCGTGGCACTCCCCTAACCCTCCGGGCTACTGGGTCCCTCCTTGTCTGAGGTATCATGGTTGGCTGCTTCCCCACTGATGTCAGCCCTGTCTCCTCCACTTGCCTGTTATGATCCTGAAATGACAAGTACAAATAGGGTCACTCCATGAGCCTGGACACACTTAAACAAAAGCTTTGATTCCAAAACATTACCATAATGTACAGTAGCTCCCAGCCCAAGGTCATCTAAAATCGCTTCAACATTGGCAACAACACATGCACGTATGCTACATGGACTGCAAACAATTGCCCACAGGAAAATTAGAATCAGAGACAGCTTCAATTGCATGAGTGATGTTGTCCCATCACAATACCCTTGAATCAAGTAGGAGACCTTGTCACCTTGAATGGTATGGCTCTTGTAGCACCCCTCAGTAACCTGTTGGCATCAAATCTTATGGCAATGCCAAGTTCAGTCTCACAGATTTCATACAAGGTCCTGCATTCAGCAAATGTTCATATACACAATACCACATCATGATGAAATGATGGGCAGTAATCCAGCCATGTTGCAGTTGGAAGTACAGTAGCCAGAAGAAGGTGACATGGAAACGCTCATGTCACACTGTAAAAACTCACCAATGGTAACTTCCAATACGTTCATTATCAAAATAGTCTTATGGGTGTTGCACTAATGTTGAGTTGCTAGATAACCCATCTTGCACAGGAAAGTACACTAGAGACAATCTGGTTAAAATGGCTGGAAGATTTGCCTACAAATATTCACAGCACTATGAATCAGCTAGGGAAATCACGTGTTTTGATTGGTACTGCTAAGAACACCCTTCTAACATTGCATAACTAAAAGGCAATAGTTCATTGAATGTTGTTGTGGCTCAGGGAATCTCAATTATCAGAAGTGAGCCTTTAACATGGTTCTAAATGGGAAGGCACGTCATTGTACCTTTTTGACATGAAAACACAGATTCTATTGGATTACTGAGTGTACACACTCACATATAATGCCAACATTTTTGCATGTCACTCCCTGATGCATGTCAACAGTCAGGTGATGAACCTACACCAATGAATATGTTCAAAGCACTTAGCCAAATGATTCAACATCAACGGCATGTAAATGTATGTTGTGAGTAATTACCCTAGGGTCTACCTGTCATGTCCTTCATTGCTTCTGCAATCGTTCATGATAAATGACATGGAGTACTGAGTTAGGGTATGTGTGACCCAACAAACAATGTTGACAGATTCCTGTTTGTGCTGCCACATAAAATGCATACCCATCATATAAAACTATTTTCCAAGTGATTTTGGCATGCACACATATGTGATCAAATCAGACATCGTCCCATGAAGACAGGTAGATCATGTATGAAACCTTAGTGGAAATGATACTACAAAAGTGCAAGGTACACATGCTAACATGTAGGCACAAATTCTGATTCCAACAGTGATGTTACCCAAATCATCTAGCTGTACATTCTCTACTTACCAAGGGCAAGTATTGCTCAGTGACTGCACAAAAAGAACAATGTATGCTATGTCACATGTATGATGGCCACCATCACATGAGAGGCAGTAGTAATGCATCATCACTCTTTACACACCAAAGACAAGTGGCCTGTTGGATGCAGATGCCAATATACTCTCTTGAGCAGACACATGGCCGAGTACAGTGATCTATTACCTCATGTTGTTTAATGTTGGGACTGACAGACTGAAGACAAGTGGACTGAAGGGTACAAATGACATGCACAACATGAAAAAAACATTAGATGATTGACCACTGTTCTCAGCCATGTGTCTGCCCAATGGAGTATATTAGAAGTGGACTATACTCTCTTGTGTCCCTGGTCACTAGGAAAATAGGCGAGGAACATAAGTATACACCAACTACCATACATACATGAATAATACGACATCTTGTGTATCACACATGGGCCATGTCCAGTATTAATGGGGAGGTGACTGCCTCTAACAATCAATCAATCAATCAATCAACATTTATAAAGGATGGCTTATCACCCATGGGGTTTCAAGGCCCTACTTGGGGACACAGGTCAGTCTAAGAGTCAGGTCTTGAGGTCCTTCCTGAACTTAGCCAATGCTGGAGACTCTCCAAGGTGGAGTGGCATTGTGTTCCAGGTCTGCGTGGTGAGGTAGGAGAAGGATCTTCCTTAATCCGTGTTCTTCCAGATCCTGGGGATGGTATCATGGGCTAGTTTTGCTGAGCAGAGTTGCCTGGAGGGGTGTAGAAAGAGAGACAGCGGTTGAGATAGACATGTATGCGTGGGTCAGGAGTTTGAAGGTGATGTGTTTGCTGACGAGGAGCCGGTGAAGGTCTCTCAGGTGGGCAGAGATGTGGTTGTGATGGGGGATGTCCAGGAGGACGTGTCTTTCTGTATTGTCTGGAGTCTTGCCTGGAGTTTTTTGTTGATACTGGCATAGAGTGTGTTGCCGTAGTCTAGTTTACTGCTGACGAGTGCCTGGGTGATTGTTCTCCTTGTGTCGATGGAGATCCACGTGAAAAATCTTAGGGAGCAGGTGAAGTGTGTGGAAGCATGATGAGGAGATGGTGTTGACTTGGCATTGACTTGGCGGGCCATGGACAGTGATGAGTTGAGAATGATGCCGAGGTTGTGGACATGGTCGGTTGGAGGTGGGGCAGTTCCAAGGCTACTGGGCCACCAGGAGTCGTCCCAGGCAGAAGTGGCGGGCCCCAGGATGAGGATCTTTGTCTTGTCCGAGCTGAGTTTGAGGCAGCTGTCCCTGATCCAGTCGACAACTGCCTTCATTCCATTGTGAAAGTTTGTTTTGGCTGTAGATGGGTTATCGGTGAGGGACAGAATGAGGTGTGTGTCATCAGCTTATGAGACAATGTTGAGCCTGTGGTGTCTGACAATTTTGGCGAGCGGGGTCATGTAGATGTTGAAGAGGGTAGGGCTCAGGGAGGAGCCCAGGGGAACTCTACATCTGGTTTCCGTGAGCTTCGAGGTGAAAGATAGGAGCCTGACACTCTGGGTTTGGCAGGTGAGAAAAGAGCGGATCCATTCCAGAGTCGTGGATGCCAGCAATTTGTAGTCTGGTGTGGGAGATGGTGTTGAAACTGGCGGAGAGGTTGAGGAGGATGATGACAGCTATCTCACCGAGATCCAGTACGGTGCAGATGTCATCTGTATCTGCTAGGAGTGCAAGTTCGACAATGTGACAGGTAGGAATCTGCTGAGGATTCACCCCCTTGTATCTGTTGTTCTTCCCTCAAATTTCCATTGAGCTTAGGGTAGGCCACTGCCAATAGGTGGGCCATCAGGGGGGTCAAGGTCCGGTGTGCGCCCTGCCCACGTAGGGAGGACAGCCTCAGCTGTACCCTCATGATTTTCTTTGCCCATCATCTCAGGTCCTCCCATCTTTTGTAACAGTGGACTCTCTGCCAGCGATAGACCCCACCCCAGGGTGCGCACATTTCAGACGATGCCTCTCAAAATTCCTTGCTTCTGATGGGCATTAAGTTGTAAGGATGCAATAGACAAATGAAGAAGTCACAATTGCACTTTTTAAGGAAACTGGTTGTTTAACACATTTTGGAAACACATAAAGCAAGCATTTTGTAATTGTCAACATACCACATCTGTAGAGCAACCATAGTGATTAGTACAGGGACATAAATACATACTTTTGGAATTATCCTCTTACTGTGCACATCCCTGGCCATGGCCTATGCTCACTAAGCAAGCCCACTGACTTCAAGTAGCCCAGGGCCAAGCAACATGTACTGTAATGTAAGCCACTACACAACACAACAGCATTGTGACCTGCTGAATGGTGAACTACCTGTGTGTTACAGTACAGACACGTTTACATTCAGGCACATTGACTCTACATATTGTACACACAGGCAACTACTGTGGTACAGACCACTTCTTAAGACTTAGGTGATAGTGAAAAGTCTGGCATGGGTGTTACTGAAAGCTTCTTCTCTGTGGATGTGTGAATATGGGGTCTACCTAATGGATTCTCATACCACTTCTGCATGGGTTTTTTGTGGTATGTAATGGAGTCACAGGAGACGCCTTTTACCATATGATTCACTCCTTCAGAGAAGTCATTCAACATATCTTGGTAACTTTCGTCTAATTGGTTGCATGTAACAAAGCTAGTGATTCACGTCATGATCTCCCCTGAATTACCCAACTATCTGCACTGTGGGTTCAATACTTGTGCAATAGGCCTGTACTGTACTAATAAGACTTTTGGAAAGGTGACAACAACCTTTTAGGAGTAAGGGGCCTGTAATAAATCAATGACACACATTGACAATGAGGATCAATGGAAATAAGTACCAGGTCGGGTGGTTACCTCATTCCTAATGTAATCAATGTAAAAGCATTCAGGACATATCTTGCTCTGAAGGGTCATTTTGACCACATCCAATTATCTGCAGGTCTACAGGGAGTGGGCCCAGTGCCTCAGTTGCATGGCCAAAGTTACTGTGCACCAAACCGGTCTACGTCCTATACTGTGAAAAGGCTTTTACAGGTCTTGCCCTCTGCTGGCTGAGCATATAGAATCTATATGAACATCATATTTCCATCACTTCAATGCATGACAATACATCCTGTGGATATCCTGAGTGAATTCAGGGTTGTGTGGCACCCTGAAAGGCTCAGTGAGTTTTACATTGTGCTCACACAACAGTTTGCGAAGGCCTGATCTGGGCGGAGTGAGCTGTGCTACTTTACACAGTGCTACAACATCTCATCTGACTAAAAAAGTGTACATACACAGCTATTGCTGCAATGCAAATACATCCAATGTATCATTTATGATAATCAGATCATCAGATATATCATTGTCTGGCTGTAAAATGTACCTGCATAGATATATGAATGCAACAGAAGGAGGATGTAAAGATTATCATACATCACACAACACAATGGTAATTTGAAATACTCAGAGGATAGGGCTTCACAATCCACAACCTGGATATCCTTCGTATAGACCACAGATTATGAGAACAGGCACCCAAATATCCTACTAGGACTCAGAGGCACATTTTAGACTGTGAGGAAGAAAGGATGGTGTTGAACAGAATCAAACGTGCCAATAAGTTAGTTACCTGCTTCTCTAGTGAGCCATAGAGCTGCCCATACAGGAGAAGGACTTCTTCCACAAGCCTCTCCAGTTACTCTGGAGAGAAGGCAGGGGCCCTTCCACCTGCTTTGCCTAGCATGATTGCTCCCTGAGCTGGCATGCTGCAGCTGAAGTGGTGTAGTAGTGATGACAGCAGTGTCAGGAGGCAAGTTAGTTGTTTTCCAAATCACGGAGTACATGTACACAGTCATCACCGTCGATAGGCACAGTCACCAACGTTAGCCTATGGCTGTGTTCGCTGCAGTTGAAACCTCCCACCACGCAGTCAAGTTCCACCTGACACGGGAGGTTTCTAAAGTACAAAGAACGAGGCCAGGCATCCCCCATTTTGGCAGTTGAAACTACAGTTTGGTGGCTGTTTGGTGGCATCTATAAATGTGTAGTAATATATCAACAGATATAAAGCTCCCTTGAGATGTAGATTCTCCTACACAATTATTAGTGTAGTGCATTGCTCGGCACAGATGCCAGATAACCGTGCTGCATTGTACCCCACCAGTAACGGTATTTTGGTGGTTGGAACATACTTTACAATATCAAGGGGCACAACAGAAGCAGATAGGTGTGTTATGTACACATATTTGTTGTAGACACATGTCTAGACAAGCATGGAGATCATTGCAAGACATAGAGTAGTAGACATGTTTGATGTGAAATGGATGTCGTGTATTTCCAGTAAGTAATGTTTTGTCACATGACTTTGGTCTTACTCATCAGCTATATTGGTCTGGACACAGTGACTAATGCTCCAGCTCATTTAATTCCACAAGTAGGTGGCCTGGGAGAGGGAGGATGCAACATCCTCCTGTCTATCATCCATTTCCAGACCTACAGACCATGCAAGAGCATGATGTAATAAAGCAGCTGCATCTGAATAGGCAGATAATCCAAAATTGATGTTGTCAATTGATGCCAGATCACATGCTTCAAAACAATAATCCAACATATATGCCACCCATTGTGAAACCCATGGCATTATTACACTTCCTTGCCACAGGGTAATTACAATATACAGTGGCTATATCTGGTGGAATGTCACAACCTATGTTTAGTGGTGTTCTAAAAGATCTTCTATCAGCAATGATGAATGACATTGACAGCCATATCAGGTTCCCCAGACATGAGATTTAGCCAATATGAAGATTGACTTCTATTGATTTGGTCGCCTCCCACATGTTGTGCTACCACATGCCAGTGAACAAGTCTATCGAAACAGGAAGCACTTTAATTCTATCAATGTGCAAGTTGTCTGCTTGTCAGACTCTGTACATTTCAAACATCTCTCCCGGTTCCCAGGTTCAGCCCATGATTCCTTTGTTATGCAGAACAGCACTATACCCCAACTGATGTCACAACTGCAACTGGAGAGAGCCTGGCTTGTTGGTACATTACATCTGTCCTGATGTTGTGTGTGTAATATCAAGTGCTACAATCAGGAAGTGTGTGACTCATTGTGGCAATTATGTCTCATTATAAAACAGGAGACTCAGCATATCCAAACTGCCCTTGGTTGTTAACACCACTGAGGATTTCAACTACGCCAGGGGAAGTCTGCTTCAATGAGGCCCGTGGAAGAACACACAGTCAGTTGAGCAGGCTTTTGGGCTCCTGAAGGCCACATTTGACTGTCCAGACAAGACTTGGGAGCCCTCCTCCACTCACTTGGGAAGGTGTGTCAAATCACTGTGGCATGCTGCATGCTCCATAAAATCGTCCCACAAAGGAACATCCTTTACATCCCAGAGGAGGGGGAGCCTACAGTGCCACAGGGTGAAAATCTGGGAATGCCAAATGAAGATTATAGTCATGCAGAGGAAGGAGATAACTTGCAACAAGATTTCACCAACAGCTTCTTCTCATGAGTGTAAACATGTCATGAGATGTCATGACTTTGACTGTACAATGAACTATTGTTGTGATGATGTGAGGAGTATATTGGAACAGTAGGGAAGCTGAAGCTCTGGTAAATGCTAGCAAAGTGTGACTGATGAGCAAGCCTTTGAAAAAATCACATTTTGGAGATGTTGCTTTGTTTGTTTGAGATTTATAACATGGACTGCATTCTCCAGATGTTTGCTATGTGAATTGTGTCCTATGTTTGGTTTCATAACTATACTCCTTGATTTTGTGTTTGTTCAGGTACCTTCACCATAACATCTTCTTTGGGACATTTCTGAGTTGTGACATTGGAAAATATATGATGCTGTTGGAACATACAAAGTGGGCATGGATTGTTCCTGGGAATGTATTTTAAACTTTGGTGTACAAGACCTGTGCCAAGACAGCTTGCACAGTAAAAGGATGGAAGTTTAAAATACAACACTGGAGGTGGTCCTTGTTGTGTTGTGGCCCTGATTTATAATGTGTGTCATCATATGGTCAGAAAAAATGCAGTCTTTGCCAAATTCATGTTAGTTTCTATTCACATTGGCTAAACACTCTTTTTGTATGAACTATATGTAGCTATTGATGTGTTTTATCATTGTAGGCCTAAGTGCTTGTGGCACATCACTGACAGAAGCACTAGATTGTAACTATGCTTTGATCAGAAACTGTTGTACTGCCATCTGTCTGAGTCTTGCATTATATAATGTTGGATTCCTTTTCTGAGGAAGGCTGTGTGCCTCTAGCTGATGATATCAACCAGTTTCATGTTTGTCTAGTGTACAGGACAATGTCTGATATATCTCTTCCTTCTGTGGGCTGGAGGTCTGTGTCTGTAACTTATATAATTTCATAGTTTGATTCAAACATGTATGATTTGCTATGTTTCAGACATATTGTCAGCCTATGAGCTGAACAAGGTAATAAAATGACTTCTTTGGCAAGACTCTTGTATGTCTGTTTGTGTGAAGTGGTTGTAATCCTGAGCTGGACACTTTGTTCATGCAACATATCCCTGCTTCCACAAGTAGCTTGTTTTTTCATTGCATGGTTCACATGTTCTTACATGTTTACACTGCTAAATGTGAAATGTAAGACAGCAGAAATGGGTTTGTCACTGATGAATTTATTATAGTGCTAAGGGTAAAAACAAACTTGTGGCAAACAGTAACATAAATGAAAATTGAAGGGGTTAGTCATGGTGAATGAAATCATAGGAATAGATGCCACACTATTTGAAGCCGAAAGTCCAGAATACTCCTCCCATCAGAAATGGGATGGAGTTCAGGATCAGTCCACAGAGTGAATGTGTGACACACAAGGGAGTACATTAAAAAGGATGTTTCTTGCTGGCAGTGATCAGTGTCTTGCCATCTGCAACTCCTGCATGGACATCCCTGCTTGCTAGGGTGGAGTGGTTCAGCTCTGGAAGAGGCAGGGATGTCTGACGGTGGATGGTCCTCTGGCAGGGCCTCCCTTTCTGTGTCTGCTGCAGATGTACTTGGACTTGATTTAGTTGGCCCAGAGGAAGGGGTAGATGGTGGGGGAAAAGAGCTGTTCAGGGTTATGTGGATGTCCTTCAGCACCCCTGTTAGAGTGGCCATATTACAATTATGGTTTTCCATTGGTTGGGTCATGTCCCTCTGCAGAGACTTGATTTCCCAGAGTTCAGTTAGCACATGGCCCATCATGCCTTGGAACTACTGAAAGAACTCCAAGACTTGGCCAATGGTATCATGGTCATGAGTGGCCCCAGTGGCATCAATCTGCTGGCCCACAGCATCCCATCCACGGACCCCACTACCACAAGTCTGTGCCCTTGGCACTCGGTGCTCATTCCATCAAGATCCTGGACCTTCAGCGTCAGGATTGTCAATTTGCACCTCAGGATCTAGCAAAGGGGGGCACATGATGGTAGCCATTGAAGCAACTTGGGTGGGAAGTGTTGTTGTGGGCACAGTGAGACTCACTGTTGTAACCTGACCAGGCGGCCCAGATGGGCTAGGACCATAATCCATGTCCACCCGTCCAGGTATTGTCATCACTGAGGGCTTCATCCAGAGGTGGGTTTGAAGTATGGTCAGTAGGCAAAGTCTGGCCAGGTTCTGTTGCAACCTGACCTTTTGAGAAACAGAGTACATAGAGTACATTGTTATTGGTTGAAGTGTGGACTCTACATCCAAAGGTTTTGTGTGAATGTAATTAGATACCTTGGACAATCTTAATTGGTAGGTTTGCTGATTGGGCTTTGCTACATTGGTATTGAAGTTGTTGACATGACGTGTGAAGCTTGCATAAACTGTTAGACTCAAGAAGCTCATTTAATGTGGTGATCAGTTGCAGTTCAGATGAGGAAATGAATATATCATCTTACAAACAGGTAAGCCATAACAGTGGTGATAAAATGTGTATTTGACCACTCCAAAACCAGGTTGTGTCAGATATATTTGAACACACAACTTTTGGTATATGAAGCTATAGCAATCACATGAGCAGTACTGAGTCAATGTGTTAACTGTCACTACCAATCTGATGAAGCATGTTTCAAGTTTATTTTAATTTATGACACAGAACTCCCATGTTTGTCCAAATAAAACAAACATATAAAAAGAAGACCATATAGTATAACACCCAAACCTTCATGAGCAACATACATTCCCCATTTCAACAGGGTGAATCAATAATTAAATTAATACAAAATTAAAAAGCTTTTTAAAAAGTTACAAATTCTATGGCAAAACATTTCATTTGGGAGGGCAGAGAAGGCGGTACATGGAGAAAGTTGAAGACAGATACGGGTATCCATTTACAACGGAATGACAGAAAAATAGGACAAATGAAAACAACATGATTCAAGCCTTAATCACAATTTTGACAAAGATTACAGGTAGATGAAGATCCATACCATCTAGTCCGTAATGAATTAAGAGGGAGCAGCCCTTGTCACAGTAAAAGCCAGAAACTTCTGACTCTCATGAGGCAGGTTCCAGCTAAGGAAGGGCTGAATTTCTTTCAATAGTATAGTATCAGATTGGAAACCCTGACTGTGTGCACAAGCCTTCTCATCCAGGCAGAGGCTTGCAGACCACGTTGCTTGCCTAATAGTGGATTTTAGCTGTAACAGAGAAGGTGTGTGAATGGAGACAGAATCTAACTGTAGGAGATCTGTGGCATGTACAAAGTTCCTGCCAATGGTATATTTCACCTTGCTTCCATCCAAACTGTATTTTTTTAACAATGACCTCAGAGAATCATTATTACAATTCATGAAACTAAGCATCCAACATACAACCCTGGCCAGTCCTTGCACAAATGTGCTTCGTAAGCCCATCTTAAGCCTTAAGTTAAGGTTGCTGCTGAGAGGACTGAATTTTCAGATGTTAAATTCCTCAAAATGCAACCCCATTGCTTATCTAGGAACCCCCAATTAGAAACTCAAACATGCTCTAGGCCATAGAGTAGAGAGGTAGGTATCTTTGACCGTTAAGCCTCTAAGAGATGTTTAAAATGTCTCCTGACGGTAGCCCTATAAAGAACATTCAAGCCATTAGCTTGGGAGAGGCTCTTACATTGGTTATGTTCTAAGTGTGACCAGTTTCTGAGGTTCACACAAACTATTTTGCCCAAAAAAGTATACAAATTTACCCTTTCAAGTTTCTGATCTCCAAAAGACTAGCAGAAACTGCCGTATTTAAACCCTTTTTTACAGTGAAAGCTCAGGATTTCACTTTTGGAGCAATTTGTTTTTAAAAAGTGGGCTTCTGTGAATTGCCATAAGACTTCAAGGCGGTTATTTAGTCCTTCAGATGTGCGATCCAGAATGATTATACCGTCAATATAGAAGAAACAGGATATTGGTCTTCCTCCCAATATGGGGGCGAAACCCTCGCTCTGGGTTATGTGAGTAGGTAAATCAGAGATGTACATTGAGAACAGCAACAGGGCCAACATACAGCCTTGTTTTAAACCATACTGGATAGGGATTTTATGGGATAAGCCTCTATCACCACCTAACAACACCCTACACCAGGTGGAGGAATGGAGGGCTATCACCAGATCTAAAAATATACCTGGCATGCCTAATCTTGAGAGCTTACTCCACAGCGTGGCCCGATCTACTTTGTCAAAAGCTGTGGAAAAAATAATAAAGGCTGCATAAATCACCCCTTCTCTAAGAGACATATTTCTCATTTATTACCTGGAGGGCCAAGATGTTGTCAATTGTTCCATGTTTTTCTCTGAAGCTAGATTGCTCGAGGGGAAAGATTTTGTTCCTTTTTGCCCAGTCACTAATCTGAGTGAGCAAACATTTAACAAATATTTTGCCAACCGCATCGAGGAGAGTGATCTGGCAGTAGTGCCCTGGGCAGTTATGGTCCCCTTTCTTTTATAAAGGAACAATGAGGCTGCCCTTCCAGAATGGAGGGATTTTTCTAGCTTCATAGCAGCACTGAAAGACCTGGCACAGGATTTTACTCCAGTTAAGGATATGATGTTTTATAAGTGATACAGATTTCATCTGCACCCATTGCTGCAGAACTACGCATGCCTCTAATAACATAATCAATTTATTTAATAAAGGACTAAGTGGGTCATTACAACATTGGCGGTAAAAGCCACATACCGCCGTGCAGAAGACCGCCAACACACTGCGCGGCTGCGGAATTCCGCCACAGTTATTAAGACCCAAAGGCCGGAATCCGCCAAAATCTAGACACCCATACAAGTGCGCCACACCAAAGGTCAGTGATAAACTGACAATAACAAATCATCCACCGTCACACCAACAGGAATACGCCCACACTAACACGACACACGAATCCATGCGGTGGTCTTTCAACCGTGGTATTCCATTGGCGGTACACACCACCATGCTCAAAATACACACACATTTACAAAACGCAGCCACATTGGGCAATTCCAAATACACACACCTGATACACATACACACACCACTCCCACACACCCAATACAATATAAAACACACACCCACATCACCCACAAACCCTTCAATCAATCAATCACAATATTTATATAGCGCACTATGTACCCGCTAGGGTTTTAAGGCTCTGAGGGGGGGAGGCGTGCTGCTGCTGTTCGAAGAGCCAGGTCTTGAGGAGTCTCCTGAAGGTGAGAAGGTCCTGGGTCTGCCGCATGGGGGTCAGGAGGGTGTTCCAGTTCTTGGCGGCAAGGTAGGAGAAGGATCTGCCGCCGGAGGTCTTGCGTTGGAAGCGGGGGACGATGGCGAGGTTGGTGGAGCGGAGATGGCGGGAGGGGACGTAGAAGTTGAGTCTGTTGTTCAGGTAGGCTGGTCTGGCGTCGTGGAGTGCTTTGTGAGCGTGGGTGAGGAGCTTGAAGGTGATCCTCTTGTCCACGGGGAGCCAATGGAGGTCTTTCAGGTGTGGCATCGGCGGGGTACGTCGAGGACCAGTCGGGCGGTTGCGTTTTGGATGCGTTGGAGGCGCTGGATGTCTTTTGCTGGGATGCCTGTGTAGAGAGCTTTGCCGTAGTCTAGTCTGCTGCTGACGAGGGCCTGGGTCACCGTTCTTCTGGTTTCCGTTGGGATCCATTTGTAGATTCTACGGAGCATGTGGAGGGTGTTGTAGCAGGAGGAGGAAACTGCGTTGACCTGTTTGGACATGGTGAGGGCGGAGTCGAGGACGAAACCCAGGTTGCGTGCGTGGTTGGTTGGCATAGGAGGGGGTCCCAGCATGGAGGGCCACCAGGAGTCATCCCAGGCCGAGGGGATGCGTCCTAGGATGAGGACCTCCGTCTTGTCGGAGTTCAGTTTCAGGCGGCTATGTCTCATCCATTCGGCGATGGACTTCATTCCCTCGTGGAGGTTGGCTTTGGTGGTGTGTGGGTCTTTGGTGAGGGAGAGGATGAGCTGGGTGTCGTCGGCGTAGGAGAGAATGTTGAGGTTGTGCTGACGGGCCTGTTGTGCGAGGGGGGCCATGTAGACGTTGAATAGCGTCGGGCTTAGGGAGGAGCCTTGGGGTACGCCGCAGATGATGTTGGTGGCTTCGTAGCGGAAGGGTGGGAGTCGGACTCTCTCGGTTTTGCCGGAGAGAAAGGAGGAGATCCAGTTGAGGGCCTTTTCTTGTATTCCGGCTTCGTGGAGGCGTGTTAGTAGGGTGCAGTGGCAAACCGTGTCGAAGGCTGCGGAGAGGTCCAGAAGGATGAGGGCTGATGTTTCGCTGTTGTCCATTTGCTGTCTGATGTCATCTGTGGCGGCGAGGAGGGCAGTTTCGGTGCTGTGGTTACATCTGAAACCGGACTGGGAGGGGTCCAGGATGGAGTTGTCCTCGAGGTGGTGGGTGAGCTGAGCGTTGACGATCTTCTCGGTGACCTTCGCCGGGAAGGGGAGGAGGGAGAACGGACTGAAGTTTTTGAGGTCGTTAGGGTCTGCCTTGGGTTTCTTGAGTACGGTGTGGATTTCGGCGTGCTTCCAGTCGCGGTTTCGAAGGATAAGTTGATGACCTTTCGAAGTTGGAGGGCGATGGTAGAGTCGGCTTTGTTGTAAAAGTGGTGAGGGCAAGGGTCTGAAGGGGATCCTGAGTGGATGGAGTTCATGATCTTGCGAGTTTCAGCGTCGTCTACGAGGGTCCAGGCGGTTTGGCGGTTGGTGCAGGTGGAGTTGTCGGGGGGGGTCTGGCGGAGTCGTGGTGTTGAGGCTGTCGTGGATGTCGGAGATCTTCTGATAGAAGAAGGTGGACAGGGCGTCGCAGAGTTCTTGGGATGGTGGGATGTCGTTGACGTTGGCGTTGGGGTTGGAGAGCTCCTTCACGATGCAGAAGAGTTCTTTGCTGTCGTGTGCGTTGTTGTTCAGGCGCTCTGTGAAGTGGGAGAGTTTGTCGAGTCTGATTAGCTGGTGGTGCTTGCGGGTGGACTCCTTGTGGGCTGCAAGGCTGTCGGGTGTGTGTTCGAGGAGCCATTTCTTGTTTAGTTTCTGGCAGGTGCGTTTGGAGGTGAGGAGTTCGTCAGTGAACCAGGCGGCTTTTTTCTTTCCTTGGTTGTCGGTGGCCCTATTGAGTGGTGCGAGGGTGTTGTCGCAGTCGGTGATCCACTGTCGTAGGTTGAGTGCGGCGGCGTCTGGGTCGGTGGAGTCGGTGGGTGGGTTCTAGGCGAGGGTGCTGGTCAGCTGGTCTTCGGTGACTTTGCTCCAGCGGCGGTGCGGTGGTAGTTGGGTGTGGTGGTGTTCGATGTGCTTCTTGAATGTGAAGTGGATGCAGTGGTGGTCGGTCCAGTGGAGTTCGGTGGTGTGGTTAAAGGTGATGTGGTTGCTTACGGAGAAAATCGGGTCAAGAGTGTGGCCGGCGATGTGGGTGGATGTGTTGATCAGTTGTCTGAGGCCGAGGTTGGAGAGGTTGTCGATCAGAGATGTGGTGTTGGCGTTGTTGTTGTTCTCCAGGTGGAAATTGAGGTCTCCAAGGAGGATGTAGTCCTTTGAGGTGAGTGCGTGGGTGCTCGTGAGGTCGGCGATGGAGTCGCAGAAGGGTGCTCGTGGTCCTGGTGGTCGGTAGATGAGTGTTCCCCTGAGAGTGGTGTTGGGGTCAGTGTGGCTCCGGAAGTGTATGTGTTCTGCGGTCTTGAGGGTGTCGTCCGTGTGGGTGTGGATTTTGAGGGTGGATTTGTGGGCAATGGCTATTCCTCCTCCTATTCCGTTGGGGCGATCCCTCCTGGTGATCTTATAGCCGTCCGGGATGGCTATGGTGATGTCAGGTGCTGAGGAGTCGTTCCACCAGGTTTCGGTCAGGAAGGCTACGTCCTGGGCGGTGGTGTCGAGCAGGTCCCAGAGCTCGATGGCGTGCTTGCGAGCGGAGCGTGTGTTGAGGAGTATGCAGTGAAGGTGGTTAGCTGTGGTTGTTGTAGGTTTCCTTGTTCTGTTGCAGGAGAAATTGCAGGTGTGGCAGGAGAATGGTCCCTTGGTGTTCTTTGGGGAGGACTGGAAGCAAGTTGTGGAGCAGCCGGGGTTGAGGGCGATGAGCTGGTTGGCCGAGTAGCGACATCTGGTGATGCGGGGGGTGTGCGGACCAGGGGGGGTGGCGTTGGGCGCGGTCCAGGCGTGGACGGGCGCAGACGGGCCTTGCCTCTGGCGCGCCCTCTGCGCAGACGCGCAGCGCCAGCCATTAAGAAGGGAGGGGGGAGGGAGGAGCAGCTGGGAGGCGGGAGGCGGAAGGGAGCGCAAATGGGGGCAAGAGGGGGGCAGGGCCGCTGGGAGGCAGCAGCAGGGAAAAGCGCCAAGGGGGAGCGCACAAGGGGCGAAAAAAGCAGAAAACGGCAAAAAGGCACAATTGGAAGAAAAAGCACAAAGGCACAAAAGCAAGTCACAGAATACGGAATACAGTCACAAATACAGTGAAACGGCACAATGCACAAGCGAATTACAACAATCTAAAAAAGGCACAAATGGGGGCAAAGAAGCGCAAGGAAGCAAGGCGCAGAATACAGAATACAGTCACAAATACGGCGAAAACGGCACAATGCGCACGAGTCTAGCGACGCTTACCAGAAGCCCACTAGACACCAGGGATGAGGTGCAGGAGGATACCTGCGGGTGGAGGAGGGCCTCGAACACGCTAGCAGCAGCGTGGGCGGGGGTCAGGGACACAGACACAGCAAGGTGGTGCTGCGGACTTGGGGGGGCGAGCTCTTGACCGAAAACAGGTCAGAGGTCGCTCACCCTCGACGTGCAGCGCCAGCCATTAAGAAGGGAGGGGGGAGGGAGGAGCAGCTGGGAGGCGGGAGGGAGCGGCAGATGGGGGCGCGAGGGGGGCGGGTCCGCAGGGAGGCAGCGGCAGGGAAAAGCGGCAAGGGGGAGCACACAAGGGGCGAAAAAAGCAGAAAACAGCAAAAAGGCACAATTGGAAGAAAAAGCACAAAGGCACAAAAGCAAGTCACAGAATACGGAATACAGTCACAAATACGGTGAAACGGCACAATGCACAAGCGGATTACAACAATCTAAAAAAGGCACAAATGGGGGCAAAGAAGCGCAAGGAAGCAAGGTGCAGAATACAGAATACAGTCACAAATACGCCGAAAACGGCACAATGCACACGAGTCTAGCGACGCTTACCAGAAGCCCACTAGATACCAGGGATGAGGTGCAGGAGGATGCCTGCGGGTGGAGGAAGGCCTCGAACACGCTAGCAGCAGCGTGGGCGGGGGTCAGGGACACGGACACAGCAAGGTGGTGCTGCGGACGTGGGAGGGCGAGCTCTTGACCGAAAACAGGTCAGAGGTCGCTCACCCTCGACGCGCAGCGCCAGCCATTAAGAAGGGAGGGGGGAGGGAGGAGCAGCTGAGAGGCGGGAGGGAGCGGCGAATGGGGGCGCGAGGGGGGTGGGGCCGCAGGGAGGCAGCGGCAGGGAAAAGCGGCAAGGGGGAGCGCACAAGGGGTGAAAAAAGCGGAAAACAGCAAAAAGGCACAATTGGAAGAAAAAGCACAAAGGCACAAAAGCAGGTCACAGAATACGGAATACAGTCACAAATACGGTGAAACGGCACAATGCACAAGCAGATTACAACAATCTAAAAAAGGCACAAATGGGGGCAAAGAAGTGCAAGGAAGCAAGGCGCAGAATACAGAATACAGTCACAAATACGGCGAAAACGGCACAATGCACACGAGTCTAGCAACGCTTACCAGAAGCCCACTAGACACCAGGGATGAGGCGCAGGAGGATGCCTGCGGGTGGAGGAGGGCCTTGAACACGCTAGCAGCAGCGTGGGTGGGGGTCAGGGACACGGACACAGCAAGGTGGTGCTGCGGACGTGGGGGGGCGAGCTCTTGACCGAAAACAGGTCAGAGGTCGCTCACCCTCGACGCGCAGCGCCAGCCATTAAGAAGGGAGGGGGGAGCAGCTGGGAGGCGGGAGGGAGCGGCGAATGGGGGCGCGAGGGGGGCGGGCCGCAGGGAGGCAGCAACAGGGAAAAGCGGCAAGGGGGAGCGCACAAGGGGCAAAAAAAGCGGAAAACAGCAAAAAGGCAAAATTGGAAGAAAAAGCACAAAGGCACAAAAGCAAGTCACAGAATACGGAATACAGTCACAAATACGGTGAAACGGCACAATGCACAAGCAGATTACAACAATCTAAAAACCCTTACAACCACAATTGCAACTGAAGGCCACAGAGAGACACCACCATCTACAAACGAGCATCCACAGGCACTCAACACCATCACCCATATAGCATCCACACACCTCACACAACACACCTCTAAAATCACCCACACATCACAACACACACCAGCCCACACATCACCCACACCACCCCATGGCACGGCAAAGACACCCCAGGTTCTCTGAGGAGGAGCTCAGGGTCATGGTGGAGGAAATCATCCGGGTAGAGCCACAGCTATTCGGATCACAGGTGCAGCACACCTGCATAGCTAGGAAGATGGATCTATGGTGAAGAATAGTGGACAGGGCAATGCAGTGGGACAGCACCCAAGAAATAGGGATGACATCAGGAAGAGGTGGAACGACCTACAGGGGAATGTTCGTTCCGTGGTCTCAAGTCACCACATTGCCGTACAGAGGACTGGCGGCGGACCCCCACCTCCTCCCCCACAACTAACAACATGGGAGGAGCAGGTCTTGGCTATTCTGCATCCTGAGCGCCTTGCAGGAGTAGCTGGAGGAATGGACTCTGGTAAATCTTCACTATTATATCCCTCATCCTACCTGCATGCCATCACATACCCCTACCCTCGTCCTCACCCCCATCACTCCTACTCCTCACACATGTCCCAATATCACAAACCACCCATCCCAACACCAAGCCCTGCATGCAGCACCAAAGCATGGCCACTGCACATACCCATACACCCCCCTAAACCATCATCACACAAGGTCCTACACAGGAATGCAAGCACTGGGGTACACGGTCACTCACCCATTGCACACCATGGCACATACAGATGCAATAATCATGCCTTTACACCCCTGCAGGACCCCTACCCAACGTCACCGGACAGAAGGGTCCAGATATGTCCACTCCACTCACAGAAGAGGCCCACAGTGATGACAGCAGCTCTGTCCAACTGGATCTAGATGACCAGCCCGGCCCATCTGGGACCTTGGGACAGTCGGTTCAACTCACACTGGCACAGGCCACTACAGAGCTTGCCCCCTCTGGAAACTCCAGCACAGCACCCACCCAGCGGGCCCATACCTCTGTCTCCAGGACACGTCAATCAGCAGTGTGTCCACCACTACAGGGAACCCAGGCTAACCCACCACCCCAACAACACCAGGGACCTGGGGGCAGTGGTAGTGGGCACACGGTTCAGGGGACAGAGGCCCAGGAACACACGGGAACTGGGAGGGCTGCTGTGTGACAGGGGGAGGACAGGCCTGAGGCCCTCTCCAACATCATGGGAGCCTACCACCATTCCCAGGAGACGATGGCAACGGTACTGGACAAGTTTCAGGAGACCCAGCAGCTGCAGGAGGAACAGTATTTGGGCTTCGGGGAGGAACTCAGATCCATCAATTCCACCCTGGGCACCATTGTAGGGGTGCTGAAGGAACTCATCAACACCAGGAGGGACACTGTGGCACAACAAGGGGCCCCTGACACTAGCATGGACGATGAACTGCCCACCACCTCCGCCGGCGCTAGTGGACAGGAGGCACCGCCACAGGACCACCACACCAGCACCCCACCCCCTGCAGAGGGAGAACCACCCCGCAAACGGTCCCTGAGATCCAGGACAAAGACAGAGAACGATGCCAAGACCCCCGCCAAGAAATGAGACTACCCTGATTGTCATCCTTTATGTCCCACCTTGTCACCCTGTCCAACCTTAAACTGCCCTAGCTCCACTTCCTATGCTCCTTTGGACAATGCACCTGTGAGACTAATAGACTGGACTCTGCCATGGACATTCCTCCACCATCACCCCTCACCATTTTACAACCCCCTCCAATATTGAACACTTAAATGAACACCCTTAAAGCACAAACCATTCAGGAGTCTGTCTGTGATTTCGAAATAGTGTATTAGCAATTACAGTGGCAAAATGCTCTTTCAAATGTAATGTCAACATACCTATGTCACACAGCTCTAGCCGATGAGGAAACAAAGCAGATGTCACACGGTGGGACACACATCGGTGAAATCGTAAGGGAAAGTGACAACTCAGTGACTATACACTGGGTGAAAATGACAGACAGATAAGAGGTAGTGGATTAAAATCAGATGTAGCAGGCAGTGTTGTCTTCTTACCTGTATCTCACTGGAAGTATTGCAGGATCATCGTTTTCCTGTTGTCGATGTCCTCTTCTTCTGGTTCCTCGTCTTCACTGTCCACGGGGTCCATAGCTGCCACAACACCTCCATCTGGACCATCCTCCTGCAGAAAAGGCACCTGCCATCGCAAAGCCAAGTTGTGAAGCATACAGCAGGCCACGATGATCTGGCACACCTTCTTTGGTGAGTAGAATAGGGAATCACCTGTCATATGGAGGCACCGGAACCTGGCCTTCAGGAGGCCGAAGGTCCGCTCTATAATCCTCCTAGTTCCCCATGGGCCTCATTGTAGCGCTCCTCTGCCCTTCTCCTGGGATTCCTTACTGGGGTCAGTAGCCATGACAGGTTGGGGTAACCAGAGTCACCTGCAAATGGCGAGGGACAACTGTTAGACACACACTGACTCATGGGGACATCCACAGATCCAGACAACTATTCCCACTGATTTGGGTCCAGGTGCTCACTTAAAAGCCACACCCGGTGCCTCTGGAGTTGCCCCATCACATGAGGGATGCTGCTATTCCGCAGGATGTAAGCGTCATGCACTGAGCCAGGGAATTTGGCATTAACATGGGAGATGTACTGGTCTGCCAAACACACCATCTGCACATTCATTGAATGGTAACTCTTCCAGTTTCTGTATACCTGTTCACTGCTGCGGGGGGTACCAAGGCCACATGTGTCCCATCAATGGCACCTATGATGTTGGGAATATGTCCCATGGCATAGAAGTCACCTTTCACTGTAGGCAAATCCTCCACCTAAGGGAAAACGATGTAGTTCTTCATGTGTTTCAGCAGTGCAGACAACACTCTTGAAAACACGTTTGAAAACATAGGCTGGGACATCCCTGATGCTATGGCCACTGTTGTTTGAAATGACCCACTAGCTAGGAAATGGAGTACTGGCAGCACCTGCACTTGAGGGGGGCTTCCTGTGGGATGGCGGATAGCTGACATCAGTTCTGGCTCCAACTGGGCACGCAGTTCCTGAATTGTGGCACGATCAAGCCTGTAGGTGATGACCACATGTCTTTCCTCCATTGTCAATAGGTCCACCAGCGGTCTGTTCACCAGAGGATGCCGCCATCTCCTCACATGCCCCAGTGGACGGTGCCTATGGAGGAGAACAGCGAGCAGAGAGTCAACCAACTCTGAGGTATGTAAAGCTTACTCTGAAAATATTCATAAATCAAAATTTGCCTGTATGAGTGGTTAGGTAAGGCCTAGGTATGTGTGACACAGTCAAAAATAATGCCATGTGGGCCCCTGAAATGGCGGCTGCCTGACCTGTAAAGTGGGACAGGGGGATATGAGGCAACTGCGCTGGCGTTCTACACCGTCGCGGCGCAATTCTGCATTTGTTAACATTGGGCCCTATGGGTCCCAGGAGCCAATGACGATGTATGCCGGCGGTGATGGTACGCACCGCCACGGACGTGACCGCCATTTTCTATCTCTTCAATCACTCGATACCTGATCTTCGACAGGAGAGGACCTACACTACAAGTGCTGCTGTGACCTCAGTCTGGAAGAGACAATGGCTGCTGCGACTGGGGAAAGGGCCCCTGCCTTCACTTCTGAAGAATTGGAGAAACTCGTGGATGGGGTCCTCCCCCAGTATGCGCTACTCTACGGTCCTCCAGACCAACAGGTAAGTACACTGGGACCATGCTTTGTGGCCAATGCCTGGGTTGAGTGTGGTGAATGAAAGATGGTGGGGAGGAGAGCGAATGAGGCATGCATCAAACGACAGATGAGAGCATGTGCCACATGGCAAGGGTGGGGATGGGGGGCCACTCACATCGAGCATGCAGAAGGTGATGATTTTTTATTTTCTCCCCCTGTACATGTCACATAGGTCAGCGCCCATCAGAAAATCGACCTTTGGCGTGCCATCGCCAAGGACGTCCGGACCCTGGGGGTCCACAACAGACGGGGCACCCACTGCCGGAAGAGGTGGGATGACATCCGCCGCGGGAGCAGGAAGACCGCGGAGGCTCTGCTGGGGATGGCCTCCCAACGTAGGAGGGGTGCCAGTCGTACCTTGACCCCCCTGATGTCCCGGATCCTGGCGGTGGCCTACCCCGATTTGGATGGGTGCGTGAGGACATCACAGCAGACACAAGGGGGTGAGTACAAGCACATTCTGCTGATTTTGCGCACATTGGAGGTGTCTGGGTGGGGGAGGAGGGCTGTGGGTATCCCTAGGCCAGGGCGATTTCTGTAGGCTAGGCCCCTCCGTTAGGCATGGCCCTGTGCCCCCGCCTCCCACCTCTGTAGGTTGCCTAGGACAGCTATTCATGGCCCTGTGTCACCTATGTGTGGAGTTGTCGTCCATAGGCTTGTAGGCCATGTCCCACGGATTGAGTAGTGTACCCCAAGTGCGCGGCGTAGTGCAGGGGGCTTCTGTCTCTGTCTACTCCGCCAACTGTGTCGCCAATGCATGCACTCAAAATGTCTTTGTTTCTCCCCCCCCCCTTTTTGGTGGTCTTCCTGTTCATGTGTGCATTAGCATCATCAGGCGGAGGAGAAGTGGCATCGGAGCACGAGGGAGCTGCATCTCACATGGTCATGGAGGGCCATGCAACTGACTCGGATTTCACCAGTGAGACGGAGGGCGAGGGGAGCTCCACAGCGGGGACACGTGGTGACACCAGCGACACAGACACGTCCTCGGAAGGGAGCTCCCTTGTGGTGGCGGCAACATCCGTGCCCACCGCAACAACAGGTACAGCCGCCACCCAGCGCACCAGCTCCCCCCTCCCAGCAGCCCCTCAGCCTTCACCCCGTGCCCGCTCACCCAGGAAGGTGGGCATCTCCTTCGCCCCAGGCACCTCAGGCCCTGCCCCAGTTACCCCTGCTGCCCTCAGTGAGGAGGTCATTGACTTCCTGAGGACGCTCATTGTTGGGCAGTCTACCCTTTTGAATGCCATCCAGGGTGTAGAAAGGGAGGTGCACTAGAGTAATGCATACCTGGAGGGCATTTATTCGGGTCAGGCTGCCCATCAGCGATCGTTCAACGCTCTGGCCTCAGCACTGACGGCAGCCATTGTCCCTGTCTCCTGCCTCCCTCCTCCAACTTCCTCAACCCAGTCCCACTCCCCTGTACCTCTGCCTATCCCAGACACACCTACAGACCTGCCTGCACACACCTCAACACCCAAGGGAAGCTCATCCAGACATAAGCACCACACATAACACAAGCATTCACCCAAGCAACAGCCACATGCAGACATGCCAACAGCCACTGCCTCCTCTGTGTCACCCTCCTCCTCATCTCCCTCCTCCCTCCCTGTGACGTCTCCACTCACACTTGCATGCACCACATCTTCAGCCACTACGTCCATCACCAGCACACCCACCAGAACACTCCGCACACGTGCAGTCACCACCCCCACTACCATTTACACGTCCCCTGTGTCCTCTCCCAGTGTGTCTGTCACCCACTCTTCCAAACCACACAAACGCAGTCAGCCACCCACCCAACAGCCATCCACCTCACGACAGCCTCCAGCACAAGCACCTGCACCCAAAGACACCAGACTTGACTCTCCTACAACCACATCCTCTTCCTCCACTCCCATACCCACTACAACTACCCGTCCCTGTCTTTCTAAATTGATTTTCCTTTCCAACCTTGACCTCTTTCCAACAACTGACCCACCCCCTCCATCTCTTAAGACTCCAATCAGCACCTCAGCCACCACAAAACCTGGACCTACAAAGACAATAGTCCAAGGATTTTGGAGTCCACCACCTTCAAGGCCAGCTACTTCTGCCAGGAGTAAAGAGACGCCAGCCCACCCCCTGAAAAAAAAGCCAAGAAAGCCAGTGCCCGGCGCGACAGGCCAAAGACAGCAGGCTCCAAAAGCACTACCCTGGCACCGTCAGGGAGTGGGGTGCCACCTGGCACACTGCCAAAGGGAGGAAAGGGCCACAGACGGGCAGGGAAGAGTGGCAAGGGCAGCACGCCCGACAAGTCCGGCAGCAGGCTAGCTGCCCAGGATGGCCCCACTAGCCCCATTCCAGGTGTGCAGGAGGACACCCACAGGCCCGGGACGGCAGCACAGGAGGGCCCCGCAAGCGAGAAGACAGATGTGCACGAAGTGCCCGGCAGCCACATGTCAGGTGGCGAGTGAAATCCATGTAATGGCCGGATCTGGTGACCTGGACACACATGTCAAGCACCGCTGAACAGGGCCCTTCAAGTCAAGCACCGCTGAACAGGGCCCTTCCAGTCAAGCACAGCTGAACAGGGCACCTCCAGTCAAGCACCGCTGAACAGGGCCCTTCCAGTCAAGCACCGCTGAACAGGGCCCTTCCAGTCAAGCACCGCTGAACAGGGCACCGCCGTTTCAAGAACCGCTGAACAGGGCCCTTCAAGTCAAGCACCACTGAACAGGGCACCGCGGTCTCAAGAACCGCTGAACAGGGCCCTTCAAGTCAAGCACCGCTGAACAGGGCACCGCCGTCTCAAGAACCGCTGAACAGGGCCCTTCCAGTCAAGAACCGCTGAACAGGGCCCTTCAAGTCAAGCAACGCTGAACAGGGCACCGCCGTCTCAAGAACCGCTGAACAGGGCCCTTCCAGTCAAGAACCGCTGAACAGGGCCCTTCAAGTCATGCACCGCTGAACAGGGCACCGCCGTCTCAAGAACCGCTGAACAGGGCCCTTCCAGTCAAGAACCGCTGAACAGGGCCCTTCAAGTCATGCACCTCTGAACAGGGCACCGCCGTCTCAAGAACCGCTGAACAGGGCCCTTCCAGTCAAGAACCGCTGAACAGGGCCCTTCAAGTCAAGCACCGCTGAACAGGGCACCGCCGTCTCAAGAACCGCTGAACAGGGCCCTTCCAGTCAAGCACCGCTGAACAGGGCACCTCCAGTCAAGCACCGCTGAACAGGGCCCTTCCAGTCAAGCACCGCTGAACAGGGCCCTTCCAGTCAAGCACCGCTGAACAGGGCACCGCCGTCTCAAGAACCGCTGAACAGGGCCCTTCAAGTCAAGCACCGCTGAACAGGGCACCGCGGTCTCAAGAACCGCTGAACAGGGCCCTTCAAGTCAAGCACCGCTGAACAGGGCACCGCCGTCTCAAGAACCGCTGAACAGGGCCCTTCCAGTCAAGAACCGCTGAACAGGGCCCTTCAAGTCAAGCACCGCTGAACAGGGCACCGCCGTCTCAAGAACCGCTGAACAGGGCCCTTCCAGTCAAGAACCGCTGAACAGGGCCCTTCAAGTCATGCACCGCTGAACAGGGCACCGCCGTCTCAAGAACCGCTGAACAGGGCCCTTCCAGTCAAGAACCGCTGAACAGGGCCCTTCAAGTCATGCACCTCTGAACAGGGCACCGCCGTCTCAAGAACCGCTGAACAGGGCCCTTCCAGTCAAGAACCGCTGAACAGGGCCCTTCAAGTCAAGCACCGCTGAACAGGGCACCGCCGTCTCAAGAACCGCTGAACAGGGCCCTTCATGTCAAGCACCACTCCGCTGGGCACCGCCGTCTCTGCACCGCTCCGCTGGGCCCTTCATCTCAAGCACCGCTCCGCTGGGCCCTTCAACTCAAGCACCGCTCCGCTGGGCACCGCCGTCTCTGCACCGCTCCGCTGGGCCCTTCATGTCAAGCACCGCTCCGCTGGGCACCGCCGTCTCTGCACCGCTCCGCTGGGCCCTTCATCTCAAGCACCGCTCCGCTGGGCCCTTCAACTCAAGCACCGCTCCGCTGGGCACCGCCGTCTCTGCACCGCTCCGCTGGGCCCTTCATCTCAAGCACCGCTCCGCTGGGCACCGCCGTCTCTGCACTGCTCCGCTGGGCCCTTCATCTCAAGCACCGCTCCGCTGGGCCCTTCAACTCAAGCACCGCTCTGCTGGGCACCGCCGTCTCTGCACTGCTCCGCTGGGCCCTTCATCTCAAGCACCGCTCCGCTGGGACCTTCAACTCAAGCACCGCTCCGCTGGGCACCGCCGTCTCTGCACCGCTCCGCTGGGCCCTTCATCTCAAGCACCGCTCCGCTGGGCCCTTCAACTCAAGCACCGCTCCGCTGGGCACCGCCGTCTCTGCACCGCTCCGCTGGGCACCGCCATGTCTGCACCGCTCCGCTGGGCCCTTCATCTCAAGCACCGCTCCGCTGGGCACCGCCGTCTCTGCACCGCTCCGCTGGGCACCGCCGTCTCAAGCACCGCTGGCCCATTGGCAGAAGGGGCAGGCCCGCATCTGTGTCGGGCAGGGCTGCACGAAGCACTCTGGGCACCATGCCTCCTCCAGAACCAGTGGAGTCTGTAATCCACTTGTAAGACTGTGTCTTTGCACTCCCCAGGATGGCACAGTGGGCAATCCACCCACTGTAGAGACTTGTGAGACTGTGGCTTTGCACTCCCTAGGATGGCACAGTGGGCAATCCACCCACTGTAGAGACTTGTGAGACTGTGGCTTTGCACTCCCCAGGATTGAACAGTGACCATGGAGGCCCCTCGTGGATCTGGCATCGTGGACTCATCTGGCTGAGGTGCCCTCCCTTCCCTTCCCCCTGAGGTGCCTGTAGTTTTGCTATCTGATGCCCCTGCAGTGTTCTCTCCATTGGAGTCGGGTATCCTGTCTGGGCTTTGCCCATGTGTTTAGGCCCATTGGCCCAAGAACAATGGCTGATACCCAATTTGGACAGGACAATTTACATATGTATATATAGTTATAGATGTTTGATATATTTTTTTACTTAGCCGTACAATATACTTCAAATTTCATGATCATTTTATTTTGTCTTTGCATTCTTCGGGGGGGGGGATTTGGGGGTGTCACTCTGAGTTGTTGTTCTGCATTGATGTGTATGTAGTTGTGGGTGAGGGTGAGGGTGGGTGTGTCGCGTATGTGTGTCCCAGTAATTTTTTGCCTCCCCCCCTCCCTTGTGTCGTAGGTGCAGTACTCACCGTTGTCTTCTGCGCCGGCGTTCGTGCTCCTGGTAGAGGAGCAGGAAGACAATAGCTGGTAGGATGTGTAGTTCTGGTTCCATGCTGTCCAGATTCCTCGTGGAGTGTGTGGAGGTGAGCGTTTTCCGTTCGTAATGGCTGTTTCCGCCGTGTTTTTATCGGCGGGGCTACCGCCCCGGAAAAGGTAGCGGATTGGTGGGTTGTGATAGGGTGGGCGGTACATTGTCTCAGGCCTGTCTGTTGGCGGTGACGGCTGCACTGTTTGTTTGTCCCGCCGTGGCGGTCGGAGTGTTAAAGTGGCGGTCTCTGTTGGCGGTTTCTGCCAGGGTCAGAATTCCACTTTTTTTACCGCCTGCCTGTTGGCGGGTTGGCCGCCGCTTTAACACCGACCGCCAGAGTTGGAATGACCCCCTGAATGCCATCCAGGGTCTAGCAGGGCATTTGCAACAAACAAATGCATACCTGGGGGGCATTCACTCTGGCGTGGCGGCCCAACAGAGATCATTCCAGGCTCTGGCAAACTCACTGATGGCAGCCATTGTCCCTGTCTCTAGCCATCCCCCTCCACCCCCAGCCTATCCCAAGCACACCTTCAGACCTGCATGCACCCAAGTCAACACACAGAAGTGTCTCAGGCAAACACAAGCACCACACTTCATCCCATAGGCACTCACACAAGCACCATCCAGATGCAGACACACCAACATCCACTGCCTTCACTGTGTCCCCTTCCTTCTCATTGTCCACCTTCTTCCCAGTAGCATCTCCAGTCACACCTGCATGCACACCTATCACAACACGCCCCTCAATGGCAGTCACCACCCACACATCCATGTACACGTCCCCTGTGTCCTCTCCCATTGTGTCTGTGGCACTTCCTCCCAAAGTACACAAACGCAAGCACTGAGACAGCCATCCAGCTCACAACAGCATCCAGCCCATGCACCTGCACCCAAACACAGCAGACAGACACCTCCTACAACCACTTCCTCTTCCTCCACTTCCAAACCTTCACCCTCTCCCAGCCCCAGTGTCCCTAAAAGGCTTTTCCTCTCCACCCTAGACCTATTCCCTGCCCCTCCCCCTGTCCTTCACTTTGGGCCAGGATGGGCAGAACCCAGCCCAGCACCTCAGCCACCCAGTCCATGTCCACTGTAGTTTCTGCAGCTACTGCAGGTGTGAGAGGCTCCAAGGAGGCACCTGTCAGCACAGCCAGTGTGCCTGCACCACCTGCCAAGGGCAAGAAGGGGCTGCCAGCTAGCAAGAAGGGGACCCCAGCCAGCAAGGGTAAGGAGGCACCACCAGCCAGCAAGGGGAAGGAGGCACCACCAGCCAGCAAGGGGTAGGAGGGAACACCAGCTAGCAAGGGGAAGGAGGCACCACCATCCAGCAAGGGGAAGGAAGGGACACCAGCCAGCAAGGGCAGGAAGACAACACCAGCTGGCAGAAGCAAAGAGGCACCACCATCTGCCAAGTGCAGGAAGGAGACAAAAGTTACCAAGGCCAATGTAGAAGGAACTGACGCTGCAGGCAGGATGGATCTGGTGCCTGGGGCTGGAGCAGCATCTTGGCAAACAACACCAGCCATGGCACTTCAGTCATCCAAGGCTGCAAGGGAAGGGCTTGAGCCTCCCCTCACCACTGACTGCACTGCCACCTGCACCGCCACCTCTAACGCCACCTGCACCGCCACCATCACCACCAGCAGCACCACTGCCAGCAGCAGCACCACTGCCAGCAGCAGCAGCTCTAGTGGACAGCCATCTGAGGCTGAAGGGGAAGGGCTGGAGCCTCCCCCCATCACTGACAACATTGCCGCCAGCCCTGCAACTGCCATCCACTGAGCAGCCGTCCCTGCCGGCGAGCAGTGAGTAGTCGCAACTACATGGGCTGTAGTGTGTCCTGGCCTCTGCAACACCTGTAGGTGTGACACCCAGGTGAGAGACTGTGACCTTGCACCATCCAGGATCAGCAGAACCTGTGGAAGAAGGCATCCAATGACCCCCTCCTTGCTAGGATGAAGCACACTGGGCACAAGGTCCCTTCCAGAACTAGTGGAAGTAGGCATCCACTGACCCACTCCTTGCCAGGATAAAGCACACTGGGCGCGAGGCCCCCTCTAGAACCAGTGGAGAAGACATCCACTTGAGAGACTGTGGCTTTACACTCCCCAGGACCAGGCAGTGGGCAAACCACCCACTTGAGAGACTGTGGCTTTGCACTCCCCAGGACCAAGCAGTGGGCAAACCACCCACTTGAGAGACTGTGGACTTGCACTCTCCAGGACCAAGCAATGTGCAAACCACCCACTTGAGAGACTGTGGCTTTGCACTTCCCAGGACATCGCAGAGGGCATGTAGCCCCCTCCAGGAGTAGTGACGTTATACCATCTTCCGGCTGAGGTGCCCCCCATTCCCTGTCCCCCTGAGGTGCCTGTGTGTTTTCGACCTGATGCCCCTACTGTTCTCTCCGTATTGAGGCAGGACTCAAGTGCTGCCTTGGCCTATATGTTATGGCCCTGTGGTCCATGGACCTTTTGGAGTGGGCATTGTCCCTCATTTGTATATATTTTACATACTGTTCAGTGCTTTAAGGACATATTTATCTAAATTTGTAATAGAACTTCACTTTAATCAATTACTTTTGTCCTTGCGTTATTCCTGAGGGTTACAGGGTGTATATGTGATGTTGTTGCATCTGTTTGTGTGTATGGTGTTGGGGGTGGGGGTGTTGAGTGTTTTATATGTGTGTATCACTGTCTTTCTCCTCCCCTCCCTTGTGTGCTAGGTGCGGTACTCACCGTGGTCGTCTTCACCACCATTCGTGTTCCTGGTGTAGGAGAAGGTAGACCAGCATTGTAAATATGTGCAGTTCGGGCTCCATGGCGTCGTGGTTTTTCCTTGTGTGTTGCAAGATGAGTCGTTTTCCTTCTGTGTACTGTTTCCGCTGTGCTTTTGATGGCGTTGGTACCGCCCCGGAAAAGGTGGTGGATTGGTGTGTCATAATACAGTGGGCCGTACATTGTCTTTCGCCTGGCTGTTGGCGATTACCACCATGGTGTTTGTTGCTACCGCTGTGGTGGTCAGAGTGTTAAAGTGGCTGTATGTGTTGACAGTTTCCGCTGTGGTCATAATTCCATTTTCCTTACCACCTGCCTGTTGGCGGTATTACCGCTGCTTTATCACCGACCGCCATGGTTGTAATGAGGGCCATAGTCTCCTGTCAGAAGATATACTTACAAGACTTCTTGTTAGTTCCAAGGAAACAAACCACAAAATGTTTCTTATATGAAATGTATAATGACGTTTTGAAGCTTACCCAGAAGGAAGCAGCTGCCCATTTAAGGCAAATACATCAGGAAAATTTGCAGAAAGCTCTAGCAATTGTCGATAATGGTATGAGCACATTGTCCACCTGCATTTATACCCTCAATAACATTGTGTCATCTGCAATTGGTATTATTCAAAATGATATGTCTTTTTTACCTCATAAACAGAGTCAAACTAGGACCATAATGCAGTTGGGTTGGGAGTCACAAGTTCGGAAAAGTGGCTGTATACCCTGGCAATATGTTTACACCAGTGAGTTATTTGCCATGTTTAATTTGAGATGAAAGCAACAGATAATGGTGAAGAAAGAAGCAACTTACACCATGCTTTATATTGCAAAGTAAGACAAGTTTTCCTTTACGGTGGAATAAATTCCATCAGCTCCAGTGTATGGTTAATGCACAGGGTAATGAATCAGTCCGTTTCAACATTTCAGCTCACCTCATACTTGAAACATGTTCCAGTAGGCAGATTTAAGTGGCTAGGAGATAGCCACATTCATGGGGAGTGGAAGCTACCCTTTATGTACAAATTGTTCAATGGCATTGTGAGAAATTGGGTTGTTGGTTTACTAGGATGTAAGCCCTGGTCAAGCAACAACCACAATCCCTTGCAGGGTGAACCACAATAAGCGCCTAATTTAACCTGTGCTTAACCCATGGTAAATTGGCACAAAAAGATATCAGGCTAAACTTAGAGCCAATGTGTTAAGTATTTATGCAGTACACAAACAGCAACACAGTGACAATACAACACAATTAAAATCACAAACTAATTGAGAAAGACAGAGAGAATTGTAATAAATTATTTGACAGTGAAATCATGAAAATCCAGTTAGTAGAACTAGAGTTCTGAATTTTTTAAGTTTCAGGTTCAAAGTAGCTCAGAAGTCCTCAATTTTGGAAAATGGCCATATGGGAAACTTTAGCACCACAACCAAGGGTCCATTAATGGATGGAGACATCTTGAGGGTTCAAGACTCACTCAGGCTGGGACCAGGTGCAGGTTTAAGATTGTGTGTCCCTGTTGGTCAGAACAGGGGACCAACTAAATTAGCCCTTGGAGTCATCTCTGAAGTCCTTGGTGCAAGTGGTGATACAGGACTATACAGCAGGGCTCTGCTCTAAAACTTACAAGCAGGCTCCAGGCAGCAAAGCAGTCCTTCCAGGCACAGCAGCAGTCTGGCAGTGTACACAGGAGGTCACAGCAGCAGGCAGTTCCTTCCACAGGTCCTGTAGTGAACTGGGGAGCAGGTCTTGGAGCCCTGTTTTGGTACCCTGGTGCTCTGCTGCTAAACGTTTAGTGAAGTTTCCAGAAAGGTTCTCTGAAGTGCCAGGAATGTCCTGCCTCCCCCACCCTGGCTCCTAGCTGGCTGCACTGACAATACACGGTTGTTATGCCTATTGTGTGGTGGCAGAGCCCAGCTTATTCAGTTGCAAAGAGCAACTGTTCTTAGCCCTCCACCATCAAGTCAGTTAATGGTTCATTTATACTCTCCTAATACCCCTATTGTGTGACTGTCTGGGGTGAATTCACAAAGTCCTAAATGACAGTTACACCCATGAATGTGATGTAGGCAGGCTGCAGGCATAGAGAGCTGAGGGCAGGAACATGTGAACTTTCTAAAAAGTGGCATTTCCAAACGTGTAATAATAAATCTGACTTTACCATTACAGATGGCTTAGTATTACAAGTTCATAGACACCAAACATGAGATATCTACCACCTCTGGTTTAGAAATTATAACATATTAAGTTTAATAAGGAATCCCCAATGTTACTGTATGGAAGGACTAGGCCTTTCAGCAGTGAGAAAATGAATTTAGGAGTGTTTCACTACATGGACATGTAAAACTAAAAAGTACATGTCCTATCTTTTATAAATGCAGCACCCTGTCCTATGGGCTAACTAGGGACTACCTTAGGGATGACTTACATATACTAAAAGGAGAGTGCAAGGCTTAGCAAGGAGTTTTAAATGCCAAGTCAACATGGAAATGGGACACTGCCTTCAGGCTGCAATGGCATGCCTGTGACAAGTTCTAAGGTGTTACCTGAGTGGGTGGCACAGTAAGTGTTGCAGGCCAACTGGTAGCATTACATTTACAGGCCCTGGGTATATGGTATAACACTCTACAAGGGGCTTACATGTACATCACAAATGGCAATCAGTTATATGCCAATCAAACCATGTTTAGAGGAATGAGCACACACACTTACCACTGGTTAGCTGTGGTGAAATGCACAGAGTCTTAAGGCCAACAAGCACAACTCCAGCAAAACATAGGAGGAGGAAGTCAAAAGGTTTGGGGGTAACCCTGTAAAGAGGACCATTTCTAACAGGCATGAAGGAGGTCTTTCTTAGCAGCAGCTAAGACTTCTGTGAGCCATTCAATGTTTTGTAAACAGCTGTCCTTGCATGGAGCTTGTAATGCTTCGGCAGTGAACTTAGCTTGTTACCTGAAGGGTGTTCCTGTCGTTTTGATTTGCACAGCATTTTGTCTGATTTGCACAGCAATTGTCTCCCAATTGTGACTTGTTACTAAAATAGGCTTTCCTCTCCCAAACAAAAATAAAAGTAGCAGACATGCGACCTCATATTGCTACTTCTAATGCAAATTTTGACAACCTGAGCCGACTGAAGGCTTTTTTGTTTCAAAAACACATTGCTCTTACATCTGCTTGTGAGACCTATGATCTCCATGTAGAAAGGTCTTCCACAGAGATACAGTTCCTTTTAAATACCAACTTTCCAAAACATTTCAGTGTACTGATTTGTCGCATTTTGAATGTGTCTAACGTCATTGGGATTGTACACTGCTGTAAGGCTGTTGGTTCTGGTTTTGTCAGCACCTTTCAAAGTGCCTTTGGAGTAATACTGTCAGCCATACACTCACTATTGTCGAATGTCTTTGGGGGATTCCCAACATCTTTGCATTAATTGGCGGTTTTCTGCTGTTGCTATTTTTCATTCACTATGGCTGACACATCACAACAAAGAGTAATGATGGCACTTCCACCACTCCAACTGTGTCATGAAGCATTACTTTAAAGCACCACTCCTGGAAGAACTGGAGATGAACTGGTCACTGTCATTCTGACCGGTTCTGGATTGCGTACAGTCCGTCTTTTGATGTTGTGGTGCCCATTCGAACATGCACCAGAAGTATGTCTTGCTATGGAATATGTACCTTCTGTGGATGCAGGTCTGATGGTGTTCTTGGTAAGGGTTCATTGTCAGGCATTCCCATTGACATTATGGTTGCTGTGGGATGCTTCTAATTAGCCGCCCTCCGTGGATCTTGTGACTCCTGGAACTAAACGGAATGCTGCCTTCTCCGGCCAATCTATGTCTGGGGCACTAGAACATGAGTGCTCCCTCTCTTTTCTTGCAATGAGCTGGTTAACTTATTGTCTCCTGGAGTGAGATCTTTCCTGGATTCCATCACCACTGATGACATTGGTCATTTTGTTGCGAGATCACAATTATTGCTGAAAGTTGACATTTGGCCTTAATTTGTATTAACTTTTAATCAAATTGTAAATTGACTGTTTTAATTTGACCCAACTTCGTCTGTCTTGCTTGTAAACATTGACATCTTATCTCTTTATATTTACATTTTCGCCTGCTTTTAAATAGTAGTGTATGAATAGTGATTTTAGCATAGGGTATTTAGAATAGATCTTTGCACTTTTGTACTGACAGTGGGAGGGTATTGTGGGGTTATTTTAGCACTTTGTATGGGCACATTTATTTTAGTTCTAGGCCTTTGTCCTTTTGCTAGTTTATTTCATTTATTCCTTTTATTATTTTAGCAAAAGCTTCATTTTAGTGATTATGTTATTATTATTAGCAGTTTCCCTTTCATGCAGAATTTGTTACTAGTTCTTCTGCACAACATTTCATCTAGTGGTCAGCCCGAAGCAGTACAATGCTGTACATGATTGCTTACGGAGCACTGCTGGTCCAAAGAGTACAATGTCTACCTTACACAGAACAACATCACATCAGGGCAGTTCTCAGAACAACATGTTTTATTATAAAACAACAAGCTGCTCCAAACTTAGTTAGAGGGGGCATTCCAGCCAGCCATCTCACACAGTACCATGTTGTTGCACCTCTGCTGAACCTGGCCTTGTCACATCATTTACTCATGAGGACTGCCAGCAGACTAAAAGGCAAATCCCCTAAGTATTCCCAAGTATGGGGGTGGGTCTTCCTTGTAGAATCTTGTATGGGCCGAATAGAGTCAACACTGCTAACACCCTCATATAGATTTTTAGCAGTGCAGGTAGGGATTTTAGACTCACTAGTGTGACACATTGTGGGGACTATTTATCTGTTTCACTTTTCTTGTCACCGTAATAATAGTGTTGTTTTTCACTGTCCTAATGATTGCAAATCATACCTTTTTTACATTAAACGCAGTTGCTTTAATAAAATGTATTGAGCCAAATCCTGGTTCATGCTGTGGTGCCACCATCCGAAACTAGCAGTCTTCTCCCCATGATGAGAGTCCTATGACTCACCAAGGGTTGGTACACCTTAGGCTGGACAAGGGTTAGAGGTGAGTCCTTCCTCCCCCTACCTCTCCATCTGGACTTCTGCACCCTCCTCTGCCAAGTGGTGCTGCCAGATACCAGAACTAGTTGGATGCTTGTGTAAGCCACCCCTCAAGTTCTTCTGACACTATGGGCCCCTGTCAGTGGATGGTCTCCTGGTATAAACTAGATACCCTTCCTGGGGTCTTCTCGGGGTACTCACCAGGCTCTGAGGATGGGCATATGGGAACCCAGGGATGTCTCCCACCCTCACCTCTCCTCCTCTTCTGAGAAAGGACATGGAACCCTTCACCCGCCTTACTACAAGCAGAACGGCCTGGGTTCCTCTGAAATACCCTGCTGTCAGTTGTGGGAACCCGAGCCACTCCCATTAGAGTCACACTGAAGTATCTTTCCAGACCTTCTGGTATTCAACCTGTCTCCTTTAGAAGTTCCCTGGGGTCAGAGAACTTACACCCGGTGTTGCCGTAGCCCTGGAAAACAACAACGGAACAAGTGCTCTCTAATAATCAGATTGTACAGCCCTTCAAAATTGTTGGCAGCACTATCCAATATGCAGCCATCTAGTGCTTTGCAACAATTCTCGACAAACTCCCCCCAAGACTGATGAGACAGCTTCCCACTGCCCCTGAACCTCAAACTATACTCTTCAGGGATGACTCCATATTTTGCAATCAGGGCTTCCTTCCTGGAGGAGTACCTCTGCTTGTCTTTCCCTTCTAGTGCCAGGGATCCTTTGAACTGTCATAGTACCTCTCATATTCCTGCAGCCACTGACATATGTCACCCCCCTCCTTGAAGCTAGGCACCAAGTCTGTGGGTATGAGGGTGGTGTTCCATAGAGCAGACTCAAAATTACGGCCACCACTGGACTCCACCTGCAATGCTAGTGAATACCGAACTGTTAGAAATGGGGTCTTAGGTTGACAGGCAGGTTATCCCCCTGTCCAAGCAAGGACCCTCACTCGAGTCAGGGTAAGTCACACACAGTCCAATATATCCAGTGGCCACCCTCTGGTAGCTTGGCACTGAGCAGTCAGGCTTAACTTAGAAGGCAATGTGTAAAGTATTTGTGCAATAAATCATGCAATAACGCAGTATAGCACCACAAAAATACACCACACAGGGTTTAGAAAAATATATAATATTTATCTGATAAGATGCAGGTGAAAACGATTAAGATGCAATAAATATGTGTTGAAATATCACTGTAAAAATGTCTTTAGTTCTCCGCAAGGGACCGCAGAAGAGGAGATGTGTGGAAAACGGGGAGGTGTGTGAAAAGTTTTCCAGCGCACACAGGCTATGCATCTTCGAGTTTTCACGCAGGCAGGCTTTGCGCCGATTTCCAGCGCGTAGATTGGGATCCTTCGGGTTTCGGGGTTTTCGGACGCCCCGGGGACGATGCATTGAAATCCGGAGCTTGCAGGTCGAAGTCACAGGGGCTGCGTGGATCCGGTGAGCATTGCGTGGAAAATTCCACCACACGGCAGGTGCTGCGTCGATTCTTCTCAGGAAGTTGGGCTGTGTCGTTCCGGCTTGGCTTTGCGTTGATCCAGTGGGCCATCCTTCGAATTTCGGGTCCGTACACTGGCACTGTGTCGATCTTCTCCTTGCGAAGTCGCTCTGCGTCATTCAGGTACGGCGTGCAGTGATTTTATCACCGCAATGCAGTCTGTGCATCGTTTTGTGCAGGGTGTGCATCGATTTTCACCACACAGGGAGTTCTCTTGCAGGAAGGAAGTATTTTTGGTCCTGAGACTTCAGGGAACAGGAGGCAAGCTCTATCCAGGTCTTTGGAGAACACTTCTCAGCACAGCCAGGGAGGAGCAAGGCAGCAGGGCAACAGCAAGGCAGCGGTCATTCTCAGAAAAGCAGTCAGGTGAGTAGATGGGCAACCAGGCAGTTCTTCTTGGCAGGTTGCAGGTTCTGGTTCTTTTCTCCATGAAGTATCTTGATGAAATAGAGTGTCTACCTCAGAAGCATTGAGTTGGTAGAGTCAGAGACCCTGCTTAAATACCCAACTGTGCCTTTGAAGTGGGGGAAACTTCAAAGAGTAGCTTAGAAGTGCACAAGTCCCCTGTCAGTTCCATCCTGTCTGCTAGGGTCCCAGTACTGGGCGTAGCTGTCCTTTGTGTGAGGGTAGGCTACTGTCCTTTGACATGTAAGTGTCAGGCCCTCCACCCTCCCAACCCAGGAAGACTCATTCAATATGCAGGTGTGTGCAATTGTGACTGAGCATCCTGTATTTGGGGTTGTCTCAGTGAATTCACAAGGGAGCTGTCAACTAAACCTAGCCAGACGTAGATTGGAAGACACTGAAGGATTTGATTGTAGATAAATGCTCACTTTCTAAAAGTAGCATTTCTAAAATAGTAATATAAAAACCAACTTCACCATAGAGCAGGATTTTGTATCACCATCACCATTCTGGCCATACTAAATATGACCTGGCTATGCCTTTCAGATCAGGATCTACCACTCAAACAGTATATGAGGGTTGCCCTAATGGTATCCTATGAAAGGAGCAGGCCTCACAGAAGTGTAAAAACAAATTTAGGAGTTTTACACTAGCAAGGACATATATAACACACATGTTCATATCCTGCCTTTTACCTACATATCACCCTGTCCTATGGGCTACCTAAGGCCTACCTTAGGGGAGACTTATACGTAGAAAAAGGGGAGTTTAAGGCTTGGCAAGTACTTTTAAATGCCAAGTCGAAGTGGAAGTGAAACTGCACACACAGGCAGTGCAGTGGCAGGCCTGAGACATAGTTAGGGGGCTACTTATGTTAACTTCCAGGCCCTGGGCAAATGTAGTGGACTTGACTAGGGACTTACAAGTAAATTAAATAAGCCAAATTGGGAATGAGCCAATGTCACCATGTTTTAAGGAGAGAGCATATTCACTTTTGCACTGGTTAGCAGTGGTAAAGTGTGCAGAGTCCTAAAGCCAGCAAAAATGAGGTCAGAAAAAGAGAAGGATGAAGGCAAAAAGTTTGGGGGAGACCCTGCAGAAAGGCCATTTCGAACACAAACTTTAAAACTATACTCATGGGTCAGTTTCCTGTCTTTCCTCTCTTCAAAAACAAATTATTCCCTGGCGAAGGCCCTTTCAGCCTCTGCCATCCTTTCCTGCGCTAAGGCCTTCTTAACCGGTAGCCTTCTCTCCTCTCCAATGAGCTGCACTAGCTGCGACCTCAGGTCTCTCTCAACCTATCAATCTCTGGTCCCAGGGGATACGGTGCGGGAGGTGACACTGCTCCTGGCACTAGACCCAGCAAGGGACAGCCTATTTATGGGATCCTCACTATCTACTGGTGTCCCTGTCTGGTCATTTCCCCCCTCCCCTTCAGCTTCCTAAAGATCACTGCCCTCTTGGGCCTCTGATTTAGGATCCAGAAGATTTCAAGATTCAGAATTATTAACTATTCCCACAGGGTCCTCCTCCTCCTAAATAGTGGCTCTTAAAAAGCAGGTCTACCTGACGATCATCCTTTGTGGATCTCTTTCTCACTGCCAGCCCCCTCTACTAACAAAAGTATTTTAGCTCCTTCAGGTTATATAATGATAGGTAGTTGCAATCAAGGGTTATCTCCATTCTGGCAAGGTAAAACACTGGCATGGACAACAATGAGACCCAAGTGCAGGAAAATGAAGCAGGAGCTACACAAAAAATGACCAATGAAAGAACAGGAGAAAATCAACAACATACAATGGTCTAAGTGCAGAGTTTATAGTGCAAAAATGAGTCACTCTGGTATCACGCAAACGCAAGTCCTATCCTCTCCGCTCATCACCAATGTTAGAAATGGGGTTTCTGGTTGGCTGGGTATGACCCTCAGCCATGCAGAACCTACCTAGTCAGGGTTAGTCAGTTATACACCAAATATAAACTGTGCTCACCCCCTGGTAACTTGGCACAGAGCAGTCAGGCTTATCTCCAGAGGCAATATTTAAAGCATTAGCGCAACACACTCATACAAGCAACACAATGAATACATCACAAATGAGACTTCACAGAGAGCTATATAAAAATATAGTATATTGGATATGGCAAAGAAGAAAATTAAAATAGTTATAAGTACTATATGCAAATCCTGAGTCAGTACTCAGTACCTTGGCTGTGCAAGATTCTAAGGGCCAGATTTACAAGACCCTTGCGCCACAGGAGCATCACTTTTTGTGACACTACAATGGTGCTGTGCAGTGAGCCACATTTACAAGGCGGCGCTAAGCCACGTTTTGTCACTTAACACCACCTTGTAAATATGGGCCCCTCCAATGCAGTTTTCTGTGTCAGAGGGGCGTCCAATGGGTGTTGTTGTGGTACTGCACCAAAAACACCCATTGCTTTTGAAACTGCCAAGATTTACAAGAAGTCACAAACCTGTGGCAGTGCCAAAAACTAATGGCACACTAGCGGTAGAGTTAGCATGGCACAACAAGGAGGAATACTTTTATTCCTCCTTATTTTTGCTTTTTCCATGTGCGCTGTTATCTGCAGCACACAAGCCTTTTGTGGTTGGACAGTCAGGAGGGTTGGTGTTCTCCTTTTGTCCCTTGGATGTAAAAGGATTGTGGACTAGAGTGGTGCATTTGTATAAATACAATAAGAATTCTCTTTGCTGCTTTGCTATATAGATGAATATATTATTAGTGAATATATAAAACTTCTTCATTTTTTCCAGAAACAAATTACACACTGTTTGAAGATTTAAGGACTGATTACAACCTTGGCGGACGGGATTACTTAGTCTCAAAAGTGACGGATATCCCATCCGCCGTTTTACATGTTCCATAGGATATAATGTAACTTGTAATGTGGCGGGCGGGATATCCGTCATGTTTGGGGCGGAGAAATCCCCTCCGCCAAGGGCGTAATGAGGCTCTTAGGGGGTCATTCTAACCCTGGCGGTCGGCGACCGCCAGGGCTAAAATGACAGAAGCACCGCCAACAGGCTGGCGGTGCTTCCTTGGCCATTCTGACCGCGGCGGTAAAGCCGCGGTCAGAAAAGGGCAACCAGCGGTTTCCCGCCGGTTTACCCCTGGCCCAGGGAATCCTCCATGGCGGCGCAGCTTGCAGCGCCGCCATGGGGATTCCGATCCCCTTACCGCCATCCTGTTCCTGGCGGTTTTCACCGCCAGGAACAGGATGGCGGTAACTGGTGTCATGGGGCCCCTGGGGGCCCCTGCAGTGCCCATGCCACTGGCATGGGCACTGCAGGGGCCCCCTAACAGGTCCCCACTAAGATTTTCAGTGTCTGCAAAGCAGACACTGAAAATCGCGACGGGTGCCACTGCACCCGTCGCACCCCTTCGACTCCGCCGGCTCCATTCGGAGCCGGCATCCTCGTAGAAGGGGGTTTCCCGCTGGGCCGAATGACCGCGGCCATTCTGGCTTTCCCGCTGGGCCGGCGGCGAACGCCGCCCGCCAATGTAGGAATGACCCCCTTAGTCTTTTAGGGAATTTTGATCTATGGTTAATTACAAAATTAATGGTATTTAATATTCTTGAAATATTTGTGTGCAAATGATTACTTCATGAACATTGTGTGCTTTACAGTTTAGATTACCCAGTTCTGTGGGAAATATTGGCTTACCCTGTTTATTTGAGTCCCTGTTTCTAAATTAGAAATGTGTTTCTAAAATAGTAATGCGAAATCCCCCTACATTAGTAAGCAGGATTTCTCACTACCATTTGAAACATACCAAACATGCCCATGCTACTCCTTCCATATCAGAAATTACTACTTAGACATACATAAGGGAATTTTCAATGCTAAATTATGAGAGGAGCAGCCCTGATGGTAGTGAAAAACAAAAAAGGCTGTTTGTCACTACTAGGACATGCAAAATATAAAAGTACATGTTCGACATTCTACATACACAGTACCCTGCCCATAAGGCGAGCTGGTGCCTACCTTAGGTGTAGTAAAAAGGAGTTTAACCCTTTGCAAGTAGTTTGAACTACCAGCTCAATGTGGCAGTGAGCTGCATTGGCAGGCCTGAGTCAGCTTTGAAAGGCAACTTCTATGGGTGGCACAATCAGTGCTGCAGCCCCTCTAGTAGCTTTTAATTTACATGCCCTGAGTATATGGTATATTACTTTATAAGGGACTTACAAGTAATTGCCAATCAGGTGTAAACCAATTTTATCATGTTTAGAGGAGAGACCACATGCACTTTAGCACTGGTCAGCAGCGGTAAAGTGCTCAGAGTTTTAAAATCAACAAAAAGAAGTTCAGAAACATAGGAGGAGGAAGGCAAAACATTTGGGGCAGCCCTGTAGAAAGGGCCATTTAGAATAGAACCTAGGCTGCAATACACACAATTCATATAATCATATACTCTAGTAATGCACTCACCACCTTTCTCTCAGCAATCACTACCTTGCACTAGGTGAGTCATGGTATTAGGGCACTCATTCAATCTTCTGGTGAACATTGATGGCCATACAGATTTCTTCTTTGATGAACTGGCTCTGGCTGGCTGGCTGGCAGATATATAAGTCAGGGTTTCATAGGGACTCGCATTGACATGTATTACCAGGGACTCACATTCACTTATAACCTGAAAGCACCTTTTAAAACTCTCAACAGATCAAGATCTTATTATCTGAGTCTATCCCTAACTAAGGAGAAATTGGGCTCACTCAATCCTCTCTTCCTGGAAACTACCTACCCCAGAACCACACTAGTTATTTCTGTGGAATGCCCACTAATGGGTACTTTCTTCAGACATGAAGAGCTTCACTCGTGATCTGATTGTAGACAGTCTAAGCAATAGTCCGTCTAAAAGGACCTCTTCCCCTTGGTACCCACCCTTCTTCCCTGACGTGAAGTGAGACACACTACTTGTTTTATAAAATGTGAGGCCCCTAGGTTCTAGCAATGTTATCCTTTGGCTGTGACTCAGTTTTACCCCACTTTTTGTTTCCCTGTTCCTTCTTTGAGACTTTTTTGCTGACTTAGAAGTCAACCTTTTTCTGAAGCTCTATGTCTTCCAAGACAAATCATATTCATGACTTCAGTTTTCTGTAACTTACCTACATTATGGATTCCTTTACCAAATAAGTGAACATTATTAATATTAGTTCAAATTATAAGAATTTGGTTAGCTGCAAAAAGAGGATTTTCTACAGTCAAGGAGAAACCTTGGTTTTAATCACTAAAAAAATAGTACATGATATTTTCAAGTATGGTTACATATACTTTTGAAGGAATGGAAATAATATCACCTCATCATGAAAGCACATTACCGTGGGTGCTAATATGTGACAGGAATGTTTGTGTATGTTGGCTGTGCTACATTTTGTTGTGATGTTGTGCTCCTTTATCTGTTGGGCTATCTGTTTTTGTTGTGTATTATTGCATTATATTGTTCTTGTCTTGTACTGTACTTTTCACGTTGCATTTTAATTGGTTTGAAACATTGCACTTGGTATATTTATAGTGTTCTTTGTAATATGTTATTGTGTTGTGTTCTTTCATTCTTTTAGAGAAGCCAACATATGCTGCAGCCAAATATAATGTTTTCCTTTGACAGTCAACCAACAAACATCAATTTGCTACTGCTTCAGATTGTAAACTTTCACTGCTGCAACTTGTCACCTATTTAACATACTTAATAGCTTAAAAAGATTGTGCCAAAGCCCATTAATTTACTAAAGAGCGGATCCTAAATTTTGATGGTAGAACAGGGATAGTACCCAATATTGAAGCCATAATATAGCGGGTATTAGCATATTTAGGAATGGAATATTGTTGGGATGTATAGTAAGGATACTGGGTTTTTAACAATAATAAAAACATTTAAATACCTTTATCTTTAATATTTCTTTTAATATTGTTTTTAGGTGTTTTTGTCAATAGTGTTTAAAAGTGCATTGCTTTAAATACATTTGTTAGATGGTTGGGTTTTTGTAGGAGTATAGTATGGGTGGGTTTCTAAAATTGAAGTTTTATTTTTTAAAGTTATTTTGAATTTAGTTATTTAATTAAATTTTTTCTAGAGATATTTTTAATAGTTATGCTCATTGTGTATACCATAATTTGGATTTATTGATTAGTGGTTTTGCACCGATAGTTTATAATGGTATGTTTAAATTTTTTGCATGTTTTAGCAAAGTTTATAATTGTTCTAAGTATTAAACAAAACATATTGGGGGTCATTCTGACCATGGCGGCCGGTGACCGCCAGGGTCACCGACCACGGGAGCACCGCCAACAGGCTGGCGGTGCTCCCTCGAGCATTCTGACCGCGGCGGTTCAGCCGCGGTCAGAAACGGAAAGTCGGCGGTCTCCCGCCGACTTTCCGCTGCTCGGGGGAATCCTCCATGGCGGCGGAGCGCGCTCCGCCGCCATGGGGATTCTGACACCCCCTACCGCCATCCTGTTCCTGGCGGGTCTCCCGCCAGGAACAGGATGGCGGTAGGGGGTGCCGCGGGGCCCCTGGGGGCCCCTGCAGTGCCCAAGCCAATGGCATGGGCACTGCAGGGGCCCCCGTAAGAGGGCCCCGCAAAGTATTTCAGTGTCTGCAAAGCAGACACTGAAATACGCAACGGGTGCAGCTGCACCCGTCGCACCTTCCCACTACGCTTCCTCGTGGGAAGGTAGATTTGCCCTGGGCTGGCGGGCGGCCTTTTGGCGGCCGCCTGCCAGCCCAGGGCAAATCTCAAAATACCCTCAGCGGTCTTGTGACCGCGGAGCGGTATTTTGTCGGGGGTACATTGGCGGGCGGCCTCCGCCGCCCGCCAATGTTAGAATCACCCCCATTGTTTTGTGTTTTTGAATTTTGGGGTTTTTGGGGTTTTTGGTAGGAAGTATATTAGAAACATTGTTTTAATTCTTTATCATAGTTTTTTATGAAATGTTATTATTTTTTATTTCCAAATGCATAATTTTTTATTTTTTTATTTTCAGTCCATTGTTTTTGTAGGAGCGCTGGTTTTATAGTATATTAAGTTGTTGTCTGCTGCTGCTGGGGGCAGAGAAGAGCCCTTTAAACTTTCTATCATGCTCCCGCCTCGCGTGACGCGCTGGTTTGCTGTCTGCTGCTGCTGGGGGCAGAGAAGAGCCCTTTAAACTTTCTATTGTGCTCCTGCCTCACAGGACGCGCTGGTTTGCTGTCTGCTGCTGCTGGGGGCGGAGAAGAGCCCTTTAAACTTTCTATTGCGCTCCCGCGGGACGCGCGCAGGCCAAGGGCTGGCCCGTCCTTCGCCCGTCATCGCCAGGAAGAGGCTGGGCTGGGCCCCCCCATTAATCCTTCCTTTGTGGGCCCCCGGGATAGATCAACATAACAATGCTGATTGAAAGAGGAGCAGGAGCAGGAAGAGGAGCCTCAGTCATCCTAGGTTAGATGATGGTGTACTGAAAACACTACGGTTCTTCCTTGCCTCAGCTCCTGGTGGGACTTCAAGTCCCAGGAGCACTCTAGGAGCCCTTTGCATGCCAGGGGGTGCTGGCTGACATCGAAAACACTGCAAAGTGCACCGCAACACCCTGGGCGGGCTCGTCAGAGCCCGAAGGAGGCCGGGTTGGGCCACCCCTCCAAGAATTAAGGAAAAACCTGGAGGTGAAGTGGCTGTAGATGGAACATTGGATATACAAGTGAGAACGTTTTGTTACCTTTTAAATGATATATGACCTCACTTTTTGAGTAAGCTCGCAATTAACGACCATTGACTGTGAGTGTGTACTCAAATTTTGTGACTAAGTTATCTAACTGGGGTTGTTCTGGTTTTGGGTATAACTACATGAGGATTTGTGGGGGTTGGCAAGCCAACCTAATTTGTATTCTTTCCTTAGTCTTATTTCTATATAGGAAATAAGTTTGATATTATACAAAGTATGTGTAAAAGAAAGCATTCAACATTGAATCACCCCCCAAATTTAAAAGATAGTACATCTATATTAAAATACATTTCAGGGGTGATGGGGGTGATAGATAAACAAATCGCCAACGTAGAAGAAAAACTGTTGACACCTAAAGAACATACTATTCAATCACCAAAGAATATTGGGATGCATGATGATTCCAACCATTGTGATCATGAGGGTATGAATGTGGAAGTAAGGCACACAAATGGATGTATCCAAAACACCTCAGATTTAATCTACACCCCGGAGGATCTTTCACCTGTAGCTAAACGCCCAAGAATACCAGTGGTAGGGACGGTAGATAATATCCCCCCAAAAAAATTGTTATAGAAAGAGCCAGTAATTACGCTTGGTAGACAGCCATTGAAGAAACCACCTCGAAGGAAAACCTCAAGTAATTCAGTAGACACGACTCAAACCCTCCTTGCAAACCTCTACGAATTAGTAAATACCTTGAAATCGTCAATTGGGGCTTCACTGGACTCTCTTATAGAGCGCTTAAAAGCGGTAGAGAGTAACCTTGAGGCAGGCCTAGAAATCATGAAGTGTCTACAACCTGAGGACTTATACTCTGTGAAGAAAGATTCTAGTACACCATTGTTGATCTCAAATTCTGTGAGTAATACACAACCTGTCACGCAAGACAGGACAGATGAATTACATTTGACGTCAAAGTCTCTGACTAATTTACAATCATTACCACCAGCATCAACTACTACTCATACACTACCAAGGGCAGTGAATAATATTCTACCTATAGGTAGGATAAATCGGCCCCAGATAAATCCAGGAGGGGATCAACATAGAGGAATAAGACCCTCAAAGCCTCTATATATTCCAAGCGACCCTTTACATCTCCCCCCGGAGGCAACTCCATATGTAGTGGTCCTGGCTAACGTTCCACCTGTAGCTGACCAGCAACTGGAATCATGGACAGCTTTGAGTAATAAGTCTCTCAATTGGATAGGATAACGCTTGGGCTTTAGAATGGTGGGGCCCCTCTTTGATGATATAAAAATGGTTAGAAGAATTAAGTGGATAGGAAGCAGCCAGAAAGTATTGGAAGGAGACTGTGTGGTTCTTTCATTTAAATCCCCAGACTTAGTGGACAGAATCATCAGCGAATTAGGGTCTAGGCAGGCTACTCATCAAGGAATCTCCTTATTACCCTTGGGATTCTTCTATCAAAGACCCGTAGGGCACAATTTTAATAATCCACAATTACCGTACAAAATACCCCTAACCAGCCTTGACCCCACTCTTTCTTGTAATAGATTCCAACCTCTCACAACTTTAGAAGGTCTAGATTGACTTAGCATATACCTCATGAAATGGCGCCGGAAAAAAATATAGAAGGGCTCAGCATGAATAAGAAAGACATAGCTCAAGAAGTGGCACTTGAAAGAAATATATTAGGGAGACAGTCAAACCAGAGAGACACCCCTTTGACAATAATTCATACAACAGATGGAGGCATACCCCCCTAACTATAAACAAAGTATATTGCCAGCCCCAGCAAAAACTGGAAATAGCCCTACTTTATTGAAATGTGGCAGGCTTAACTAATAAGGTTAGTAATGAGCTCTGGGTGAATTTCATCGAAGATTTTTCATGCTTATGCCTCCAGGAAACCGGGCTCCTAAATCCTGTTCATATTAACGGATATAAAACATTCCATACACCAGCAGTACAGACCAAACATGGCAGGTCAAAAGGAGGCTTATGCACATATATATCCAATAAGTTGCTGCTATTAAACCTAAAGATGCAAATCTCGAGATTGTATTACCAAATGATTGAGAGTTCCTTGGACCAGGAGACTCAGCTAGTAATTATTAATGTTTAGAATAATGCACCATCAGGAAAAGCTCCCAATATCTTAATAGAGATGGGAGAGGATTTAGAGAAAATATGTGTGAATAATAGACGTGAAACCCTTATTATATGGGGTGGCGATTTTAATGTCCACCTTTGCAAAGAAACCTCTGAGAAGGTATGCAGTTGGGACACTGAAGACACTGGCTTAAGTCCTCATTTCTCACGTAATATCCAAGGTGATGCGATGAATCTAATAGCCCCAAAATATAACTTATCTTTTGTAAATGAACTCTATTTCGAAGTTCCACAGTTTAAACCAACTTTTAACGGAAGAGGTGCTGATACGGTGATTGACTATGTTCTAATGTCTTCCCACTTTGCACATTATCTTATCATTATACACTTCATGATCTTGCGATAAGTGATCATTTCCCTCAGAGTCTGAAAGTTCCACTAACTCCCCCTTCACCGTCAACAGTGGATAAGGTTGTGTTGGTAAATGGCATCGAACTAGCCCCGCGCAATGGATATACATTGTGATGGTCGCAGACAGATTCAAAGGCCTTACTGACACAGCTAAATCTGTTTTACTAATCAAGCCTTTGCAGACTGCCTTAGCGATGATATATACCCAGGAAAATGCTTAAGTGCCTTCTCGCAGATAACACAAGTCGTGAAAGAAGCTCTTACTATTAAAGCAGGAAAGGCAGGACAGAAAAGGGAAATGGGTTGGTTCGATCATGATTGTTAAAAGCACATAAGAGATTTAAAAAAGGCCTTAACCTCTTGGGTGCCTTGGACGAGATGATCTCGTCCAAGGCTACAGTTCCCCTGTGCCTTGGACGAGATCATCTCGTCCACGGCACAGGGGAACTTGGGGGCACGCTAGCGCGCCCCCCGTGCACCCCCCCTCCCCCCCAAGGCGGGGATGGAAGGGGAAGACCTTCCCCTTCCACCCCCGCCCCCCCTGTGACGTCAGCGCGCGCGCGCTGATGTGTCACAGGGGCCTCCCTCGTCGCGCTGGAAGCTCTGCTTCCAGCGCGATTGAAAAAGAAATGCAAAAGCATTTCTCTTTCAATCACCGGGGAGGCCCGGAGGGGCTTCAAAGGGAAGGAAAAGTATTTCCTTCCCTTTGAAGTCTCTCCGAGGGTTTCAAAAGCCGGATTGCTTGCAATCCGGCTTTTGAAACCCCACTAGACACCAGGGATTTTTTTTTTTTTATGATATTGACAAAAGGGAGCGACCCCTTGGGCAAGGGTCGCTCCCATGGGGGGCATTTTTAATGGAAGGCCTTTTCTGCCCCCAGGGGGGGCAGAAACCTCTAGGGCACCAGGGGCCATTTTTTTTTATGTGTTATTTTTTTTGGGTGGGGAGCGACCCCTTAGGCAAGGGTCGCTCCCCTTGGGGTAAAATTATATTTTGGCCATTTCTGCCCCCCTTGGGGGCAGATTGGCCTATTTTAATGAGGGGGGTAGAAACCACTAGACACCAGGGAGTTTTTTCTTTGCGTGAATTTCACGCAAAGGGAGCGACCCCTTAGGCAAGGGTCGCTCCCTGGGGGGGAGGGCAATTTATTTTAGGCCATTTCTGCCCCCCCTGGGGGCAGATCGGCCTATTATCAGGCCGAACTGCCCCCAGAGGGGGGCAAAACCCTCAGGGCACCAGGGCAATTTTTTTTTTTTGTGTTTTTTTTTTGAGATGGGGAGCGACCCATCAGGCAAGGGTCGCTCCCCTGGGGGGCAACTTGTATTTAGGCCATTTCTGCCCCCCTTGGGGGCAGATTGGCCGATTTTAGGTCAATCTGCCCCCAAGGGGGCAGAAACCGCTAGGCACCTGGGATTTGTTTTTTGTCGCCAATGTCACGCAGGGGGAGCGACCCCGTAGGCAAGGGTCGCTCCCGGGGGGGGTGGGGGTTGGGGGTTCAAATTTATTTTAGGCCATTTATGCCCCCCCTGGGGGCAGATCGGCCTATTATTAGGCCAAACTGCCCCCAGGGGGGCCAGAACCCTCTAGGCACCAGGGCACATTTTTTTTGTGTGTTTTTTTTTTGTTTGTTTGTTTTTTTTCGAGATGGGGAGCGACCCATCAGGAAAGGGTCGCTCCCCTGGGGGGCAAATTGTATTTAGGCCATTTCTGCCCCCCTTGGGGGCAGATTCGCCGATTTTAGGTCAATCTGCCCCCAAGGGGGTAGAAACCACTAGGCACCTGGGATTTGTTTTTTGGCGCCAATGTCACGCAAGGGGAGCGACCCCGTAGGGGGTGGGGGTTGGGGGGTCAAATTTATTTTAGGCCATTTCTGCCCTCCCTAGGGGCAGATCGGCCTATTATCAGGCCGAACTGCCCCCAGAGGGGGGCAGAACCCTCAGGGCACCAGGGCAATTTTTTTTTTTTTTGTTTGTTTTTTTCGAGATGGGGAGCGACCCATCAGGCAAGGGTCGCTCCCCTGGGGGGCAACTTGTATTTAGGCCATTTCTGCCCCCCTTGGGGGCAGATTGGCCGATTTTAGGTCAATCTGCCCCCAAGGGGGCAGAAACCACTAGGCACCTGGGATTTGTTTTTTGTCGCCAATGTCACGCAGGGGGAGCGACCCCGTAGGCAAGGGTCGCTCCCGGGGGGGGTGGGGGTTGGGGGTTCAAATTTATTTTAGGCCATTTCTGCCCCCCCTGGGGGCAGATCGGCCTATTATTAGGCCAAACTGCCCCCAGGGGGGGGGGGGCAGAACCCTCAGGGCACCAGGGCAAATTTTTTTGTTGTGTTTTTTTTTTTGTTTGTTTGTTTTTTTCGAGATGGGGAGCGACCCATCAGGCAAGGGTCGCTCCCCTGGGGGGCAAATTGTATTTAGGCCATTTCTGCCCCCCTTGGGGGCAGATTGGCCGATTTTAGGTCAATCTGCCCCCAAGGGGGCAGAAACCACTAGGCACCTGGGATTTGTTTTTTGGCGCCAATGTCACGCAGGGGGAGCGACCCCGTAGGCAAGGGTCGCTCCCGGGGGGGTGGGGGTTGGGGGGAAGAAATTTATTTTAGGCCATTTCTGCCCCCCCCCCTGGGGCCGGCTGAGCTACAGGCCAAACTCCACAGGTAGGCACCTTGCAAAAAACACCTCTGTTTTCTGTGAAAAAATATGTTGTGTCCATGTTGTGTTTTGGGCCATTTCCTTTCGTGGGCGCTAGGCCTACCCACAGAAGTGAGGCACCATTTTTATCCAGAGACTTAGGGGAACGCTGGGTGGAAGGAAATTTGTGGCTCCTCTCAGATTCCAGAACTTTCTGTCACCGAAATGAGAGGAAAAAGTGTTTTTTGGTCCACATTTTGATGTTTGCAAAGGATTCTGGGTAACATAACCTGGTCAGAGCCCCGCAAGTCACCCCATCTTGGATTCCCCTGGGTTTCTAGTTTTCAAAAATGCACTGGTTTGCTAGGTTTCCCCAGGTGCGGGCTGAGCTACAGGCCAAAATCCACAGGTAGGCACTGCTTTTTATAAAAAAATGTGATGTGTCCACGTTGTGTTTTGGGCCCTTTCCTTTCGCGGGCGCTAGTCCTACCCACGCAAGTGAGGTATCATTTTTATCGGGAGACTTGGGGGAACGCTGGGTGGAAGGAAATTTGTGGCTCCTCTCAGATTCCAGAACTTTCTGCCACAGAAATGTGAGGAACATGTGTTTTTTTAGCCACATTTTGAGGTTTGCAAAGGATTCTGGGTAACAGAACCTGGTCCGAGCCCCGCAAGTCACCCCTCCTTGGATTCCCCTAGGTCTCTAGTTTTCAGAAATGCACAGGTTTGGTAGGTTTCCCTAGGTGGCGGCTGAGCTAGAGGCCAAAATCTACAGGTAGTCACTTTGCTAAAAACAGCTCTGTTTTCTGTGATGTGTCCACGTTGTGTTTTGGGGCATATCCTGTCGCGGGCGCTAGGCCTACCCACACAAGTGAGGTATCATTTTTATTGGGAGACTTGGGGGAACGCTGGGTGGAAGGAAATTTGTGGCTCCTCTCAGATTCCAGAACTTTCTGCCACAGAAATGTGAGGAACATGTGTTTTTTTAGCCAAATTTTGAGGTTTGCAAAGGATTCTGGGTAACAGAACCTGGTCCGAGCCACACAAGTCACCCCTCCTTGGATTCCCCTAGGTCTCTAGTTTTCAGAAATGCACAGGTTTGGTAGGTTTCCCTAGGTGCCGGCTGAGCTAGAGGCCAAAATCTACAGGTAGTCACTTTGCTAAAAACAGCTCTGTTTTCTGTGATATGTCCACGTTGTGTTTTGGGGCATATCCTGTCGCGGGCGCTAGGCCTACCCACACAAGTGAGGTATCATTTTTATCGGGAGACGTGGGGGAACGCTGGGTGGAAGGAAATTTGTGGCTCCTCTCAGATTCCAGAACTTTCTGCCACAGAAATGTGAGGAACATGTGTTTTTTTAGCCAAATTTTGAGGTTTGCAAAGGATTCTGGGTAACAGAACCTGGTCCGAGCCACACAAGTCACCCCTCCTTGTATTCCCCTAGGTCTCTAGTTTTCAGAAATGCACAGGTTTGGTAGGTTTCCCTAGGTGCCGGCTGAGCTAGAGGCCAAAATCTACAGGTAGTCACTTTGCTAAAAACAGCTCTGTTTTCTGTGATATGTCCACGTTGTGTTTTGGGCCATATCCTGTCGCGGGCGCTAGACCTACCCACACAAGTGAGGTATCATTTTTATCGGGAGACGTGGGGGAACGCTGGGTGGAAGGAAATTTGTGGCTCCTCTCAGATTCCAGAACTTTCTGCCACAGAAATGTGAGGAACATGTGTTTTTTTAGCCAAATTTTGAGGTTTGCAAAGGATTCTGGGTAACAGAACCTGGTCCAAGCCCCGCAAGTCACCCTTCCGTGTATTCCCCTAGGTCTCTAGTTTTCAGAAATGCACAGGTTTGGTAGGTTTCCCTAGGTGGCGGCTGAGCTAGAGGCCAAAATCTACAGGTAGTCATTTTGCTAAAAACAGCTCTGTTTTCTGTGATATGTCCACGTTGTGTTTTGGGGCATATCCTGTCGCGGGCGCTAGGCCTACCCACACAAGTGAGGTATCATTTTTATCGGGAGACGTGGGGGAACGCTGGGTGGAAGGAAATTTGTGGCTCCTCTCAGATTCCAGAACTTTCTGCCACAGAAATGTGAGGAACATGTGTTTTTTTAGCCAAATTTTGAGGTTTGCAAAGGATTCTGGGTAACAGAACCTGGTCCGAGCCACACAAGTCACCCCTCCTTGGATTCCCCTAGGTCTCTAGTTTTCAGAAATGCACAGGTTTGGTAGGTTTCCCTAGGTGTCGGCTGAGCTAGAGGCCAAAATCTACAGGTAGTCACTTTGCTAAAAACAGCTCTGTTTTCTGTGATGTGTCCACGTTGTGTTTTGGGGCATATCCTGTCGCGGGCGCTAGGCCTACCCACACAAGTGAGGTACCATTTTTATCGGGAGACTTGGGGGAACATAGATTAGCAAAACAAGTACTATTGCCCCTTGTCTTTCTCTACATTTTTTCCTTCCAAATATAGGAGTGTGTGTAAAAAAGACATCTATTTGAGAAATTCCCTGTAATTCACGTGCTACTATGGTCACCCCGGAATTCAGAGATGTGCAAATAACCACTGCTCCTCAACACCTTATCTTGTGCCCTTTTTGGAAATGCAAAGGTTTTCTTGATAGCAATTTTTTACTCCTTATATTTCAGCAAATGAAATGCTGTATACCCGGTATAGAATGAAAACGCACTGCAGGGTGCAGCTCATTTATTGGCTCTGGGTTCCTCGGGTTCTTGATGAACCTACAAACCCTATATATCCCCGCAACCAGAGGAGTCCAGCAGACGTAACGGTATATTGCTTTCGATAATCTGACATTGCAGGGAAAAGTTACAGAGTAAAACGTAGAGAAAAATTGGTGGTTTTTTCACCTCAATTTCCAAATATTTCTTTTTCAGCTGTTATTTTCTGTAGGAAACCCTTGTAGGATCTACACAAATGACCCCTTGCTGAATTCAGAATTTTGTCTACTTTTCAGAAATGTTTAGGTTTCAGGGATCCAGCATTGGTTTCATGACCATTCCTGTCACTGACTGGAAGGAGGCTGAAAGCACAAAAAATTGCACAAATGGGGTATGCCCCAGTAAAATGCCAAAATTGTGTTGAAAAATTGGGTTTTCTGATTCAAGTCTGCCTGTTCCTGAAAGCTGGGAAGCTGCTGAGTTTAGCACCGCAAACCGTTTGTTGATGTCATTTTCAGGGGAAAAACCACAAGCCTTCTTCTGCAGCCACTTTTTCCAATTGTTTTGAAAAAAACGAAATCTTCACTGTATTTTGGCCAATTTCTTGGCCTCCTTCAGGGGAACCCACAAAGTCTGGGTACCTCTAGAATCCCTAGGATGTTGGAAAAAAAGGACGCAAATTTGGCTTGGTTAGCTTATGTGGACAAAAAGTTATGAGGGCCTAAGCGCGAACTGCCCCAAATAGGCAAAAAAAGGCCTGGCACAGGAGGGGGAAAAGGCCTGGCAGCGAAGGGGTTAAGCGCCCCACCAAGATGCCCGAACGAGATACGTACGCGTACACAGGAATATAAGACAGCCATAAAAAAAAGAAATCCATTTTGAATTGAAACTTGTGGGAAACTTTACACCAAGCTTGCCTCAAAAAGGATAATAACCTCTTTTGGAAAACAATAAATACACCTGTGTTAGGGGACAGACATGTCCCTAGAATGGAAATTGCTATTTCAGAATAGAAGAGGATTGGATTGAATATTTTTCCAAGATATATTGCCAGGCTAGCAATATGGAGCCAACAGATCCCTTAATGGGTTCAGTTGTTCAGGAAGGCTCACGTATGATCATAACACCCCAGTTTAGTGTAGAGGAGGTAGTGAAAGCCATAAACTCAAACAAAGCGGGGAAAGTGCCAGGCCCTGATGGTGTTCCGGTAGACTTATACAAGGCAAACACACAAATATGGGGTCCCCTATTGACGCAGACATTGAGGGCTTTCTGTATACAAGGTCCACCACCATCGTGGCGAGACTCTATTATTGTCCCTATACAATCGCCTTAACCCAGCTTGTTATAGGCCAATCTCCTTACTTGATACATCAGCTAAATTAGCGGGGAGAATTATTTTGAATAGACTTCAAACATTTATCTGAAGTACAGTACAGCTTCCGCACTGGAATAGGTACGGTGGAACAGGGCCTGAATTTAAGCATTATAATTGGGAAGTATACAAAGATCAGTGAGGGTAATTTGTACTTGGCTTTTATAGATCTATCTTCAGCATTTGACTGCATAATACATGGGAAGTTATGGGACATTTTAAGTAGCATAGGGGGTGGAAACAGTACTTGGAACGGAAACCACTCACCTCTCGACACCCAACGAGGAACCAGGACTCCATGGAGCCCGAACTACAGGTCCTGCCCATGCTGGTCTTCCTCCTCTTGAATTAGGAGCAGGAAAGACGCTGTCGACGACCACGGTGAGTACTGCACCTACAACACTGGGTAGAGGGGGACGGAAAAGAGAGTGACACACACACGAAACACGCAACACCCCCACCCCCACCCTCACCCACAACACCATACACACAAATACATGCACCAACATTACATATACACCACCTCACCCCCTGGGAGAACGCAAGGACAAAAGGAAATGATTGTAACAAATGTAATCAATAAAAATCAGATAGGGCAAGTAAAAAAATCAGTATATACAAATATGTACACCAACTACACAAGTCCGGATATTAATCAAATCATCCGTGGATCAGTGTCCCAAAATGCATGGGCAAAGCCCACACAAGATACCTGACTCGAAACGGAAGGAACACTGCAGGGGCATCAGATGGAAAATAAACAGGCACCTCAGGGGGAGGGGGGCACCTCAGCCAGATGAACGGATGACACCACTGCTCCACTTGGGGGCTCCATACCCACTGATTGGTCCTGGGGAGTGCAAAGCCACAGTCTCTCAAGTCTCTCCAGTGGGTGGTTTGCCTACTGCTGTATCCTGGGGAGTGCAAAGCCACAGTCTCTCAAGTCTTTCCAGTGGGTGGTTTGCCCACTGCTGTATCCTGAGGAGTGCAAAGCCACAGTCTCTCAAGTCTTTCCAGTGGGTGGTTTGCCCACTGCTGTATCCTGGGGAGTGCAAAGCCACGGTCTCTCAAGTCTTTCCATTGGGTGGTTTGCCCACTGCTGTATCCTGGGGAGTGCAAAGCCACAGTCTCTCAAGTCTTCCATTGGGTGGTTTGCCCACTGCTGTATCCTGGGGAGTGCAAAGCCACAGTCTCTCAAGTCTTTCCATTGGGTGGTTTGCCCACTGCTGTATCCGGGGGAGTGCAGAGACACAGGGGGTGATTCTAACTTTGGCGGGCAGCGGAGGCCGCCCGCCAAAGTTCCCCCAACAGAATGCCGCTACGCGGTCAGAAGACCGCCACGGTTATTCTGTGTTTTCCGCTGGGCTGGCGGGCGACCGCCAGAAGGCCGCCCGCCAGCCCAGCGGGAAACCCCTTCCCACGAGGAAGCCGGCTCCGAATGGAGCCGGCGGAGTGGGAAGGGTGCGACGGGTGCAGTAGCACCCGTCACGATTTTCAGTGTCTGCATGGCAGACACTGAAAATCTTTTAGGGGCCCTCTTACGGGGGCCCCTGCAGTGCCCATGCCAAGGGCACTGCAGGGGCCCCCAGGGGCCCCACGACACCCCTCACCGCCATCCTGTTCCTGGCGGTCACAACCGCCAGGAACAGGATGGCGGTGAGGGGGTCGGAATCCCCATGGCGGCGCAGCAAGCTGCGCCGCCATGGAGGATTCCTCAGGGCAGCGGAAAACCGGCGGGAGACCGCCGGTTTTCCGTTTCTGACCGCGGCCATACCGCCGCGGTCAGAATGCCCTCGGGAGCACCGCCAGCCTGTTGGCGGTGCTCCCACGGTCGTTGACCCTGGCGGTCAATGACCGCCAGGGTCAGAATGACCCCCACAGTCTCTCAAGTATTTCCAGTGGGTGGTTTGCCCACTGCTGTATCCTGGGGAGTGCAAAGCCACAGTCCCTCAAGTGGATGCTTCATCCTGCCAAGGACAGGAGTAGTGGATGTGAATCTCCACTGGTTCTGGAGGGGGCTTTGTGCTCAGAGTGCTTCATCCTGCCAAGGACTGAGGTAGTGGATGTGAATCTCCACTGGTTCTGGAGGGGGCTTTGTGCCCAGAGTGCTTCATCCTGCCAAGGACTGAGGTAGTGGATGTTTCTCTCCACTGGTTCTGGAGGGGGCTTTGTGCCCAGAGTGCTTCATCCTGCCAAGGACTGAGGTAGTGGATGTTTCTCTCCATTGGTTCTGGAGGGGGCTTTGTGCCCAGAGGGCTTCATCCTGCCAAGGACTGAGGTAGTGGATGTGAATCTCCACTGGTTCTGGAGGGGGCTTTGTGCCCAGAGTGCTTCATTCTGCCAAGGACTGAGGTAGTGGATGTATCTCTCCACTGGTTCTGGAGGGGCCTTTGTGCCCATAGTGCTTCACATGCAGTGTGGCAGGTCCCATTCCCTCACCTGGGTGTGTATGCCACGAGATTTCCTGGGAACAGGTAGCATTATACGCCATGGAGGCAGAGACACACTCCACCCTGCTGCGACTTTGCCTGCTACCTGCAGGTACAAACAGTGCTGGGAGTCATGCTTCATGGACACTGGGCAGGGTCCAGGGTGTCTCCTGCAGCCTTGGACGGCTGCCCACTGAGGATGATTGCCATGTCGCCTGTGGTGGCACTGTCTGAGTACGTCGCAGGGCTGGTGGCGGTGGTTGCGGCGGTGTCTGTGGCGGAGGTGCTGGCGGTGGTGCATGTGCCTGCACCTGTTGTGGGACACAGCAGGACGTCTCCTGTAGCCTCGGACAGCTGCCCACTGGGGATGATGCTGGGGAATGTTGCTGAGGCAGCAGATGTGCAGGTGTTGGTACGGGTGTCAGTGCTGGTGGCGGTGCAGGTGGCGGTCTCCACCACCGTACAGGTTGATGTTGTGGTTGACAGAAGGGTGTGACTCTGGTCCATTCGGCTTGTGTCCTATCCCCACCTTTGATGTTGCTGCTGGTGTCTTGCCACTGTCCCCTTTTGGTTTGGAGGAGCCCTTGCTTGCTGGTAGTGCGGCTTCTCCCTCTGGCATGTGGGCACCTTCTTCACCTTGGCAGGTGGTGGAATGGCCTGCTCCTTGGCCTCGCTAGGTGGCACACTGACAGCCCTGATGGGTGGCGCCTGCGATGAGACCGGAGTTGCTGGGACCACTGTGTTTGAGGATTTGGTGGCTGAGGTGTTGGGCTAGGACCTGGACAGCCTGGCCCTAGGGGAAGGACGGGGGCAGGTGTAGGGAAGAGGTACATTTTAGCCAGGAAAAGTTTCCTTGACACACTGGGATGGGAAGATGGAGGGGGTTTGGGAGTGGAGGAAGAGGTAGTGGTTGTAGGAGGTGTACGTTTGCTGAATTTGGGTGAAGGTGCATGGGCCGGAGGCTGTTGTGAGGTGGATGGCTGTAGGGTGGGTGGGTGCCTGCATTTGTGTAGTTTGGGAAGAGGTCTCACAGACACACTGGGAGAGGACACAAGGGATGTGTGAATGGTAGTGGGGGTGGTGAGTGCACGTGAGCGGTGTGTGGTGATGGGCGTTCTGGTGATGGAGGTAGTGGCTGAGGATGTAGTGCATGCAGGTGTGAGTGGAGATGAGACAGGGAGGGAGGAGGAGGACGTGGCGGAGGGGGACAGAGTGGAGGCAGCGGATGTTGGTGTGTCTGCATGGGGATGGTGCTTGTGTGAGTGCCTGTGGGATGTGTGGTACTTATGTTTGCCATGTCCACTCTTGTGTGTTGATGAGTGTGCATGGTGGTCTGATGGTGTGCTTAGGATAGGCTGAGGTACAGGGGATTGGGTCTGGGTGGAGGAAGTTGGAGGGGGGCTGGACAAAGGGACAATGGCAATTGCACAGCTGGAACCCATGGAAGCCTGACTAGGTGTAGAGGACAAATACCACCTTTGGGGTTGGAGTGGGAATGAGGCTGCAAAACAATGGATCTACATTTGCGCGCCTGCCCTGGCCTAAAGGAACCCACAGGCCACCACCCCCACCCAGACACCTCGTCAAGCGCGCAGAGTCAGCAGAATGACAGTGTACTCACCCCCTTGTGGCTGCTGTGATCCCCTCAAGCGCCCATCCAACTCCGGATATGCCACTGCCAGGATCTGGTACATAAAAAGGGGGTCATGGTACAACGGGCAACCCTTCCACGTTGGGAGGCCATCCCCAGCTGGGCCTCTGCTGTCTTCTTGCTCCAGCGGCGCAGGTCCTCCCATCTTTTCCGGCAGTGGGTGCTCCATCTATGGTAGACCCCCAGCGTCCGCACTCCCTTGGCGATGGCACGCCAAACACCCTTCTTCTGGTTGGTGCTGACCTAGAGAAAAAGTGAAGTTATAATGGATGTTACTCTCCCGTACAGTTCTCTCACACATTGCCTAAAAACCTCCCGCCCTGGCCCAGACATACATACACACACACTATCCTCACCAGCTGGCCTGTCCCCCCCACTTCTATCCACGACACTCCATACAATCATGTGCCATCCACCATGCTCACAGTGTACTCACCTGTTTGTCTGGAGGACCCTACAGTTGCATGTACTGGGGGAGGACCCCATGCACTAGTTTCTCCAACTCCTCTGAAGTGAAGGCAGGGGCCCTTTCCCCAGACACTGTAGCCATTGTCGCTTCCAGACACAGGTCACAGCAGCACTTGCAGTGTAGGTCCTCTTCTGTTGAAGGTCAGGTATCAAGTTAGGAAACAGATAGAAAATGTCGGCCACGTCCGTGGCGGTGCGTACTGTCACTGCCGGCGGACATCGTCATTGGCTCCTGGAACCCATAGGGCCCAATGTTAACCAATGCTGAATTGCGCCGCAGTCTTCGACCGCCTACTTCGACGGTGTACTACGCCAGCGCAGTTACCTCATTTCCCCTTTTCCCACCTTACAGGTCAGGCAGCTGCCATTTCAGGGGGCCACATGGCAGGCCAAATAACTGTGTCACACCTATTTAGGCCAGGAATACGGACAGACAAAGGCACATAGAGAAAATGTAATGTTTTTGCAAAACAGCATTGTGATACCTAAGTGTTGTATGACCCTCTGCTGACCGTTCTCCTCCATATGGCATGTCCGCTGGGGCAGGTGATGAGATGGCGGCATCCTCCGGTGTACAGACCCCTGGTTGACTTGTCGACAATGGAAGACAGACACATCATTATCACTTACAGACTTGATCGTGCAACAATCCATGGACTGTGTTCCCTGTTGGAGACTGACCTGATGACAGGTATCTGCCGTCCCACAGGAATACCCCCTCTGGTGCAGGTCCTGTCTGTACTCCATTTTCTGGCCAGTGGGTCTTTTCAAACAACAGTAGCCATGGCATCAGGGATGTCCCAGCCAATGTTCTCTAATGTGATGTCCAGAGTGTTGTCTGCCCTGCTGAAACACATGAGCAGCTACATTGTTTTCCCTCAAGTGGAGGATTTGCCCACAGTGAAAGGTGACTTCTATGCCCTGGGACATATCCCCAACATCATTGGTGCCATTGATGGTACACATGTGGCATTTATCCCCCCCCCCCGGAGGAATGAATAGGTGTACAGAAGCCGCAAAAGCTACCATTCAATGAATGTGCAGATGGTGTGTTTGGCAGACCAGTACATCTCCCATGTGAATGCCAAGTATCCTGACTCAGTGCATGATGCTTACATTTTGAGGAATAACAGCATCCCTTATGTGATGGGCAACTCCAGAGGCGCTGTGTGTGGCTAATAGGTGAGCCTAAAGTCCCCACACAGTTTCATTTGCTGTCTGGGTATGGGAGATTCCCTAATGTTTGGAGTATGTCTAACAGTTGTCCCTCGATATTTGCAGGTGACTCTGGTTACCTCAACCTGTCATGGCTACTGACTCCAGTGGGGAATCCCAGGACAAGGGCAGAGGAACGCTACAATGAGGCACATGGGTGAACTAGGAGGATAATCGAGCGCACCTTCAGCCTCCTGAAGGCCAGATTCCTGTGCCTCCATCTGACAGGTGGATCCCTATACTACTCACAGAAGAAGATGTGCTAGGTCATCGTGGCCTGTTGCATGTTGCACAACCTGGCTTTGTGACGCCAGGTGCCTTTTCTGCAGGAGGATGGGCCTGATGCTGGTCTTGTGCAGCTGTGGAGCCTGTGGACAGTGAAGAAGAGGAGGCAGAAGAAGAAGATGTAGACAACCGAAAGAACATCACCATGCAATACTTTCAGTGAGACACAGGTAAGAAGATGGAACTGCTTCCCACATCTCATACTATTTTTTCGAAAATCTGTTTTTTATTATTTTCAGTGTACTATAACATTATGATTTACAACAGCATTAGGATAACAAATTTGTGCAATTACTGGTTAATTGTATATGCACAACGAAGAACGGTAGGTGTCAAACCAGCTGATGACTAGTCCTCCAGGTAGAGTGTTTAGCCACAGTGTGCCCAAACTCACATAGTTTAGGATTAACTGACAAACCAATTCTGAAGAGAGAATTCATATAATAGAGTCTTAAAGTTTACAAACAATTTGATGGAGGACAGATATCTCCATATCTCTACAAGCCATACCTGAGGATCAACGTGTTCGTACAATGTTTTGCTGGCAGGTATATAATTTTAGCAAATCACAGATAACAATAAGAACATGAACAACCGTTGGAGTGCTATTTATTCAGTCAATAGGTTGTGATTTAAGCATGTCATCATAGGTGCGAGAATCTCACTGCGCCATCCTTTCATACCAGTATAGGACGGGGTGACATACAAGCCACAGACACCTGCCACCCTGGCAACATCCAGCCCCACCTCCAGAACCGAGACAGAACCGACCTCTCAGGCACCAGCACCCCCCCCACGCTCCCACTCCAGAAGCAGACGCACGCCCACCCCAGAAGTTAGGTTGATTCCTTTGCACCTGAGCCCTGTCTCACACCCTGCAAACAGGACACCATCTCCTCCTAACTGTCCGATAGCGGATACTTGTGTAGCCCCAGCGCGTCTTCTCGACTCAATGCCACTCCTTCCGCAGCTGCCCACACTTCGAAGGAATATTTCCAGGCCTGCTCAGCTGGTGGGTCAACTGACTTCCACCTACGGGTTATCAGCTGCTTAGCCGTTATCAGGCCCATATCCAGGAATCGCGCCTCAGGTCTATGCCGCCTGCCCCTAGGGAAGAGGCCCAGCACACAGACCTCCCAGGTGAATGGAACTGGACACGACGTGCACTCCGATAGGCAGCCTACCACCGCCCTCCAGAAGCGATGCAAGGACAGACAGGACCATAGCATGTGTATCATGTCGGCATCTATGGAAGAACAACGGGGGCAGGCCACATCTTGACAAGCAAAATATCTGTTCACTCGAGCCAGAGTGAGATAGGCCCTGTGGATGATATAGAACTGAATCAAACGAAATCTAGAGTTGCGGAGGACATTAACGTGGCCTGAGAGAGCTGACTTCCACTGGGCGTCCGTAACTGAAGTGGACGCATCCCTCTCCCAGGCTGCACGCAGTGCATCGCACTCCAGGGCTGTGGGTACGCGCAACCCGTCAGTAAACCATCTGATCAGGTGCCGCCCTTGCCCCATCACCTGCATGTACTGTACCAGCAAATGCATGGAAGGGGCTACTCACACGTCACCCCACCTAGATGTTAAAGACCTCAACAGTGAGTTGTATAACAGGAATTGTCCCGCAGGCAGCCCGATCCCTAAACCAGTGTAGTAAATGGAATCAGCCTGCCTTCATCATAGAGGTCACCCAGCGTATATAACTCCACCGCATGCCACGCACTTAGCTCGGGACCTGACATAATCTTTGGGCCACGAGGGTACCCAGCAATGCCAGAGCTGGAGGAAATGGGACCACCCCTCCGGTAAGGTGCAGAGACCTACTTTGAGGAATATTTGCCCCGGCGATACCACCCGTGCAAGTGGGTGAAATAGGTGCAACACCTGCATGAGGGACCAAGGCCCTTCCGTGGTCACTGTGTCTGTGAGATGAAGACCCGTCAACCACTTGGACACCTACTGGAGCTGAGAGACCAAATAGTAGTGCTCCAGGTTAGGGACCGCCAGGCCGCCTCTCTCTAACGGCAAATACAGCTTTTTCAGCGCGACCCTGCATCGACCCCCATTCCAAATGAATTCCCCTAACGTAGATTCCAGATTCCCCAAAAAGCTGGGGGGGATATAGTGTGGGAGGTTAGAAAAGTAATATAATAGGCGTGGCAAGACTATCATTTTTAGCAGCGCTATCCTGCCTGCCACCGACAGCAGCAGTGTCTGCCAGAAAGTCATCTGGGACTTGATCGAAGACACCGCTCTCTTAAGATTTCCATCAACTAGGTCTCCCTCACGTTGATAAATACGGATGCCTAGATACCTAAATGCATGTGGTTGCCATGGGACCGTGCTCCCAGCAAGACAAAGCTCTGGATTCGAAAGCGTAGGATCAAAAGGGAAGAGGCATGATTTGGACCAAGTGACCTTGAGGCCAGATAGCGAAGCAAACTGCTGCAACAGGGTCCCAACCTCTGGGGGGATTCGCGTAATATCCCTAAAATACAACAACAGGTCATCAGCGTACAGCGATGCCACGTGCAGGCTGTCCCCAGAGTAATACCCCAATCAGAGCCCCTATCATGCAATACCGCCGACAGTGGCTCCATAGCAAGGGAAAACAGCAGCAGGGAGAGGGGGCAACCTTGCCTCGTACCTCTGCACACCTTGACTGACTCTGATATAATGCCCCTCATCTTAACCAGGACCTGAGGATTAGTATATAGCAACTTAACCATCCGGGTAAAGTGGGGCCCAATGCCAAACCGCCGCAAGACCCTGAAAAGATAGGGCCACTCTAGGGAATTGAAGTCCTTCTCCAGGTCGAGGACAAGGCATCCCGCCCACGGTCAGTCCCGTCTCGTATAGTGCATGATGCGAAACAGTCGCCTGATGTTGTGCGACGTATCCCTCGCTGGCACAAACTCGTTTTGATCCGGGTGCACCAGGCCCGGCGTTATAGGAGCAAATCGCATTGCTAACGTTTTGGCCAGTATCTTATAGTCCGTATTGAGCATTGCCAGCAGTCGGTACGATCCCAACTCTATCGGGTCCTTGCCAGGCTTGGGAAGGGACACAAGCAGCACCTCCCCCTGAGATGGCATCAAACAACCCCTCCACACTGCCTCCTCATAAATACGGAGGAGCTTGGGTACAAGCACTGAATTAAATGCCTTCTAAAAGTTAGCAGGCAGACCATCCAGACCCGGCGTCTTACCAGACGCCAGTTCACGAATACTGGCCTGTATCTCAGCAAGATCAAGAGGCTCCTCCAGTGTATTCCCTTGGTCCGCCGTCAGATGTGGGAGTTCCACACTAGCAAGGAACTCAGTACAAGACCATTCAGAGGAAATTCCCATTGAGGCGTACAGCGCCTGATAATGCTGCGTAAACGCAGAGTGTATTTCCCCAGGTGTATGCAACAGACACTCCCAGACTCCGAGCAGACCTCCATAAGCGGGTCATTGTCTCTGTCACCTCTAACCAGCCAGGCCAGAAGTTTGCCTGACTTGTCTGCTGAGGCGTGCGTTCTCGCTGAGTGTGCTGCATAATTCAGGCAACGCAGTCGTTCAAGTAGCGACAAACGCTCAGCACGAGCCTTGGTTAACTAGGCCTCCTCCGCAGGGCTTTGAGCAGCTTCCCTCTCTGGGCGCAGCGAGTCTCGCTGTATATGAGCTAGGTCATGTTCAATCGAGTGGCGCAAATTCCACTGAGTCCCCATACAGTGACCTCGGAGAAAGACCTTAAAAGCATCCTATTCCAATAGGCCCGTAGAGGCAGTACCATCGTTATGCTAAAAAAATTCAGGGATCACTACGTCCAGCGATGCTTTAAAATCAATGTCCTCCAAGAGCTCAGGCCTGAGCTTCCAAGTACGGACAGCCTAGGGGGAGAGATCCCAACCCAATCGAACAATCTGTGGGTTGTGGTCCGAGTGCGCATGCCCCAAGTAATCTACGCCTACGACCGCAGAGGTCAGGTTCTGCGTGCAGAGTATTCTATCTAGTCTTACATGGAGGGAGTGCGGAGCAGAATAGTATGAGTAAACTCTGTCTGCAGCATTCCGCTGCCTCCAAATATCGATCAGGTGCCATTGTTGCATCCAATTTACCAACCTGCGCGCGGCTACCACAGCAGGGGACGTAGGCAACGGGGGGAATGAACGATCTAAGTCAATATCAAGCACACTGTTAAAGTCCCATCCCAGTAACCAGGGGTAGTATCTCCAACCCGCTAAGTGGTGGGAAAGATTGTGCAGAAAAGAAATCTGATCTACATTTGGTGCATATATAGAGCCCAACACTATGGCCCAGCCCGCAAGTCATCCACGGACCAGGGCAAATCTCCCTTGCAACTCTATGATCTGTTCCTCTGCTACAAAAGGGACACCCGCTTTAATACAAATCAGAGCACCTCTGGCATAAGTGAAGTGCCCTGCTGCATATAGCTGCCCCCTCCAGTGCCACTGCAAGCGAGGGAGCTCTGAGAGGGCCAAATGGTTCTCCTGCAAAAAAGCGAGGTGGACATAGTGCCTCTTAGGATATGAGTATATGGAATACCTGCGCCTAGGCGTATGTATGCCGTGCACATTCCAAGTGACCTCAATGTATGGATTCATGGTGGCATCAGTTTAGTACGCCCGCCCACTGCCCATCCCGTCCTTAAGCGTTACGCTGCGTGCGCAGTAGCAGACTCCCAGCACCCGGCCAGCCGCCCTGTACATAGCCTCCAACAGAACCAGAACAAAACCAATGCCATTAGAGCAGATAAACAACCGGTGTCCGCCCAAACCCAGCAACTTGAACATTCAACAACATAATCACACATTCTAATTCTCTGTTAGCAGGAGAGTGGGGTAGGCCAACTCATGCAATGAAGCGAGCACTCACTAAACCAGTCAACCTGGCTATAGTGAATAACAGGGGGCGCCAGCAGCTCACTGCAGATTTTAAACAGTAATCGGAGACAGCTACAGTGCCAGTGGCAGCTTGCATGGTCTACCCATGGGAGTTTACCATGCCTGAAATCCAGGCCAACTGACGGCATGTATTAAAGAACATATCATCTCTGTTGTCCAGGTGTCCCATGGACTCCAAGCGGGAGGCTGCAGCATTGCCGAGTCCTCTAAGTAGGCCTCTACAGGGCCTAGAAAAGTTTGCCCGCAGTAGCAGGCATCACAGACAGGCACTCCTGAAAGCCCAACTCCGAGAGCCGGTCCGCATGACGGGCCAGTCACTGGGAGGCTGTGAAATTTCAGTTTCTAATTCCGATGCCGCCGGGGAGGCACTGATAGCCGCAGCCAATTGAATCGCCTCACGCCGCTCCTGTATGAGCTGTTCCAAGTCAGGTGCATGTGCCACCGCCTCAGTGGTTGCACCACCACCTTTGCGGCTGCTCCTCGCCCGACTGCGCCTGCTCTTTGATGCGGGTGGGTTCCTCTCCATTTCCCGGCCCGAGACGCACCCTGTCGACTCCAGCCACTCCCAAGCCGCTTCTGGAGTGGTGAAGAAATTTGATTTATTCTCAGCCACGAAGAGGAGTTTGGCGGGGAATAGTAGAGAGTATTCCAGGCTCAGGGCTCGGAGTCTGCGCTTCAAGGGCATGTAGGAGGCTTGGTCCCTTTGCACCGCCAGAGTATAGTCCAGAAACAGCATTATTTGTGCATCGTCCACTCAAGGCGGCAGGGAGGATCTCACAGTCTTGAGTATAATATCACGATCCGTATAGTGGAGCAAGCGAATTATAAAGGGACGAGGGCCACTTTCCGGAGGCCTGGGCCGCTTGGGGATTCGATGAGCTCTCTCCACCGAAAAAAAAGGGGTTAGTGTACCAGCCGGCACCAGTCCCCCCAGCCAGTTCTCAGAGTAGGCCACAGCTTCCCAGCCCTCCGCTCCTTCTGGTAATCCAACCACACGTATGTTATTTCTTCTGGTGCGGTCCTCTGCATCTTCCACACTACGCTCCAGCTCCGCCACTTGTGTTAAGACATCCCCCATCGTAGACTCCAAGCGAGACGTCACCGGTGCCAGCTCATCAACCCGCGCCTCTATCATACCTGTTTTATCTGTCAGATTGCGGTGGTCCGCGTGCAGCAAGACAAGGTCACTTGCTAACTTGTCGATCTTAGCTTCCAAAGATGTGAGTGCCCGCTTCAGCGAGTCACCGATGTGTTCCACCGCAGCAGCACAACATCTAACTTCTGGTTGTCTTGCCCCGCAGCGTCCTGCGACCTCCCAGTGCCAGAGCGATGGCGGCCCGTCCCCACCAGGATCAGGGCTAATGTAAGCTCCAGCCAGCTCCACTCCACTCACCAGCCGACACACCAGGCACCTTGTTTGCGCGAGAAGACCAAGCCAGAAGGCTGCTGCAACCAATGCGGCGATCACACAGCAAATTGGGCCCTCGAGGGCAACCTCTAGTTCCTCGCAGTCCGCCACCACACTAGTTTAAGTCCTCAGCACTGGGCACCAGGAGGGGCCTACTCTTCGTCACCAACATCGTAGCTGGCAGTAATTTCGCCATCCTGCCACTTTCCGATCGGATCAACGCCTCACCAGGTCTTCAAATAGGGCTGGGCCCGCTTGCCTGCGCCCCCTGATACAGCGCTGCGCAGCAGCACGAGCAGCCCAGCCAACGGCTGCTCCACTGCCCTCCTCCTGCCTCACTCCTCCAGGCCACTGTGCTCCAACCTCAGGCCATTGGGGCCCTAGGGAAACAATCCAGTCAAGGGCAAGCCAGCAGCCCAGTCCACGCGGCTAGCAGGCCCGGCTCTCCCCTCTGTGCACAGGAGCTCCTCACGGGAGGCCGGCGCCCTCCCCGCCACGCGTCTGCAGGATCCTCCCGCTCCTGTTCGTCCCTGACGGGGCACTGCCTCTCCAGGGGGCCCCCACCAGGCCGGTGCCCGCAGCCGGGCCTCGCCGCGCCCGAGTGACACAGCAGGTCTGCGCCCCCGCTCACATGAGCCCGGCGGGCCGCGGATCCATGTGGGCCCGGCTCGATTCCGCTCTGCGCCGCTCTGGGGAGCCGGCACCGAGCTCCACTGCTGCCCGGGGCCCCACAGCTGCCCCTCACCTCAATTAATCAAGCGCCGCCGGCCTTCAAACCCCTGGGTGGTGTCAGATGAGCCGGACGGGACACGGCGCTCTCTTAGCTCGCGTCCACCATGAACGCTGGCTTGGCCACGCCCCCTTCCCACATCTCATACTATTGTAGGACCTAGCATAAGTCCGCATTTTTACCTCTGTGTATGGACCCTGACTTGTCACTTTGGCTTTCCATTTCACAGGTCTGGGTCACAAATTGTGCCCTCTGATATGTTTACTCCTGGCCTACAGCTGTGTAACATTGGTATGTGAACAAGTACATTGGCATTGCTATATTCCAGAGATTTTGCAATTACACATTTGTGAAAGCACAGACTGACTCCAGATTTCTTGGTGATTCAAGGGTGTTTATTTCTGTGCAAATAAGTGGAGGGGTGTGTGAAATGGGCTTGGGTGATGGTGGAGGAATGTCCATGGCAGAGTCCAGTCTCTTGGTCTCACAGGTGCATTGTCCAATGGGGCATAGGAAGTGGAACTATGGTAGTTTAAGGTGGACAGGGTAATGAAATGGGACAGAAGGGGGACATTCAGGAGGGTCTTATTTCCTGGTGGGGGTCTTGGCAATATTCTCTGTCTTGTTCCTGGAACTCAGGGACCGTTTGCGGGGTGGTACTCCTTCTGCAGGGGGTGGGGTGCTGGTGGCCTGTTGGTTCTGTGGCGGTGCCTCCTGTCCACTAGCACCGGCGGAGGTGGAGGGCTGTTCATAGTTCAGGATAGTGTCAGGGGCCCGTTGGTGTGCCACCGTGTCCCTCATGGTGTTGACAAGGTCTGCCAGCACCCCTGCAATGGTGACCAGGGTGGTGTTAATGGACTTCAAGTCCTCCCTGATCCCCAGGTAGTGTTCCTCCTGCAGCCGCTGGGTCTCCTGAAACTTGGCCAGTACAGTGCCCATGGTCTCCTGGGAATGGTGGTAAGCTCCCATGATGTTGGAGAGTGCTTTGTGGAGTGTTGGTTCCCTGGGCCTGTCTTCCCCCTGTTGCTTAGCAGTCCTCTCAGCTTCCCGGTTATCCTGTGCCTCTGTCCCCTGAACCGTGTGCCCACTGCCACTGCCCCAGGTCCCTGATTTTCTTGGGTTGGTGGGTTTGCCTGGGTTCCCTGTAGTGGTAGACACACTGCTGATTGACGTGTCCTGGGGACAGAGGGATGGGCCCGCTGGGTGGGTGCTGTGGTGGTGTTTCCAGAGGGGGGAGGTTCAGTGGTGGTTTGGGACTGTGTCAGGGGAACCGACTGTCCCAAGGTCCCTGATGGGCCGGGCTGGTCATCTTGATCCAGGCGTGCCGAGCTGCTGTCATCACCGTGGGCCTCTTCTGTGGGGGGACTGGATATGTCTGGCACCTCCTGTCCGGTGACATTGGGTATTGGTCCTGTTGGGTTATAAATGCATAGTTTTAGTATCTGTGTGTGCCATCTTGTGCATTGGGTGAGGTACCCTCTACTCCTGTGCTTGTATCATTGTGTTTGCCTTTTTGTGATAGTTTGTTTGGGGTCTGTGTGGGTATCTGTACTGGACATGCTTTGGTGACGGTGGTCCATGCATAGGTGTTGCATGCAGGGCCTTGGTATTGAGATGTGTGGGTTGTGATATTGGGACATATGTGAGATGATCGTGTGATGGGAGTGAGGGTAAGGGTGGGGGTATGTGATGGCATGCAGGTGGGGTGGGTGGGATAAAGTAGTTAAGATATGGCTTACCAGAGTCCAGTCCTCCTGGCTACTCCTGCGAGGCCCTCAGGATGCAGTATTGCCAAGACTTGCTCCTCCCATGTTGTTAGTTGTGGGGGAGGAGGTGGGGTCCACCGCCAGTCCTCTGTACAGCAATCTGGTGTCTGGATACCACGGAACGTACCTTCTCCCGTAGGTTGTTCCACCTCTTCCTGATGTCATCCCGTGTTCTTGGATGCTGTCCCACTGCGTTGACCCTGTCGCCGATTCTCCGCCACAGCTCCATCTTCCTCGCAATGGAGGTGTGCTGCACCTGTGATCCGAATAGCTGTGGCTCTACCCGGAGGATTTCCTCCACCATGACCCTGAGCTCCTCCTCAGAATAGCTGGGGTGTCTTTGAGGTGCCATGATGTGGTGTGGGTGATGTATGAGGTGCTGTCTGTTGTGATGTGTGGGGGGATTTGTTGGTGTGTGTTTTTTGAGGTGCGTGGATGTTGTATGAGTGATGGTGTTGTGTGTCTGTGGATGCTAATCTCTCTCTCTGGCCTTCTTCACAAATTTAGGTTGTAAAGGTTTGTGGGTAATGTGGGTGTGTGTTTTATAGTGTTGTGAATGTGTGGGTGTGGTATGTGTATGTGTATCAGGTGTGTGTATTTCGAATTGTCCAATGTGGTTGTGTTTTGTAAGTGTGTGTGTATTTTGAGCGCGGCGGTGTGTACCGCCAATGGATTACAGCGGTTGAAAGACTGATGCGTTGATTCGTGGGTCATGATAGTGTGGGCGTATTCTTGTTGGCGTGACGGTGTGGGTTTTGGTATCACCAGTTTTTCACTGACCATTGGTTTGGCGGACTGGTGTGGGTGTCTGTATTGTGGCAGATTCCGAGATGTGGGTCGTAATACCTGTCGCGGAATTCCACCTCCGCAATGGTATGTTGGTGGGCTTCAGCACAGTGGAAAGCGGGATTTACCACCAGGGTTGTAATGAGGTCCTATGTATTTAGTTTTATTTTACTGATAGTCATATTTGAGAAGTTGTTATTGTTAGAGTTGCAGTGATCTTTCTGTTGCAGGGTCTGGATTCATTCAGGCTGCATGGCAGGATTCTGGGGGTCATTACGACCTCAGCAGTCTTTTTGCAGGACCGCCAAGGGACCGCCGTGCGGAAGACCGCCTGTGCAGGCGGTTTGCCGCTCAGCGTATTATGACTGTTGGCTGCTCTCCGTCGTTATTCCGACAGAGAGCCGCCAACAGCCATACTTGCGGGCGGCGGGGAAGTGGAGGTTGCTCCACCTCCACCGCCATGCCAACAGAACACCGCCCAGCGAATCACATCCTGTGAGTATCCGTGGCGGTGTTCTGTTGGCGGTGTGGTGTCTGCGGAGATGGCTCCCGTCCCCTCCCGGAGGATCGACGGACCAGGTAAGTTGATCGTCCGTTAGGGGAGGGGGTGGGGGCGTGTTGTGTGTTGTGTGCGTGCATGTGGTGTGCATGTGTGTATGTAGAGGGGGTGTGTGAGTGCGTGTATGCTTGCGGGGGTGTTGTGTGTATGGGAATGAGTGCGTGTATGGCTGTGGGTATGTCTGTATGGATGTGTGCGTGTATGTTTGAATGTGGGTGTGCGTGTCTGACTGTGTGTGTGGATGTAGGCATGTATGTTGGGGTGTGTGCATGTGTGTGTTGGTGGTGCCTGCATGCTTGTTGGGTGTGTGTGAGTAATGTTATGTTGGGGGTCAGGGGGGTGGGGGAGACCCCTATCAGTGCCAGGGAAGGAATTCCCTGGCACTGATAGTGCTTACCACCATGGATTTCATGGCGGTTGAAACTGCTGGAAATCCACGGCGGTAGGCCGGGTCCAAATACCGCAGGCGGTATACTGACGGCCGCCAGGCTGGAGACCCAGGTCTCCAGCCCGGCTGTCGTCTCCGCCCTGGCGGGCGGGACGGAGAACCGGCGGTTGGCGATGGCGGTAACCGCCATGGTCATAATACACCAAGGTAAGACCGCCAGCCTGTTGGCGGTCTTACCGGCGGTTCTCCGCCATCCAACAGGGTTGTAATGACCCCCTCTGTCTTCTCTGTGGGTATAGGCCCAAACATGATTTTGTTCTTTTTTTTCTTTTGATTTGCTAACAGCTTAATTTTTAAAGTAATGTGTCCTTTTAGTTTTTTATGTGTTTTCCTTTATGGAAAATTCATTTAGAGTGTATGTTTTTAATGACACATTTTGTTAAGGTTTATACATTTTGTACATGTACACATTAAATTTTTTTGTCAATAATGGCTCTCCTGATATTTTAGTTTTCATTATTGTTGTACAGTGTTATTTTGGAGATAGTGGTTTTTATATTATGCATTTCTATATATTGACTATGAAATATTTTCTATTATTTAAATGCTCAGTTTAATGGTTTTTAATACGCTACTGTTAAACATAGAATTAATGTAATGGCAATATTGTATTGCGTGATATTTTTGAATTAATATTTTTATGGCAGTTGATTTTTGTGGTTGATATTACATAGTACAGTCCTTACATTAGCACTTTGAGTGCCCACTTTATGTGGTGTGGCCCCTTGAATTTGAGTGGGGATTTAGGGTGGCAATTTGGCACCCTGTTCAGTAGCCTGAGGATCTTAACTATACTGAATGTTTTCCATCAAGTCCTGGTCTATAGAAATCATCACCTATGTGTACCTCAATGAAATTAGCCACACTTCTCATAACCCAGTGGAAAGGTGAACCTCTGGATCCAAATGATGGCCCTCATTATGAACACGGAGGTAAACACCATCGACCACTGTGGCGACGGCGAACAGAATACTGCCATTGGGGGTGAACAGAAACCCTCCATATAATGATGAAAAAATCAGAATCTGACAAAAATCTCCATGCCACCAGTCACCGCCAGGACCTTGTCGGCAGAAATGCTGGACCTCCCACCCCGCCACCGCCGAGCAAACAAACACTCCGCCCTCCAAATAATGAAGCACAAATTCCCGCAGCGGTCAGTGGAAGCCGAATGACCATTGGCGTTACAGACCGCAACAGGCGGCAAGTGGACCCAACAGCAAGAAATGCATACATTGGCAAGTTTGAAACCCACACAACTGACACACATCCACAACACTATAAAACACTCACAGACACACCCCACAAAAACTTTTGCAACGAAAATCAGCCAACTAATACAGAGAACCACAGAAGCAGAAGCCGAACGCCACAATCCACGATACATACACCCAACCACAAATGAGCATTCACCATGGCACCCCCCAAAAACCCACGCTTCACAGAAAGGGAGCTTAGGACAACGGTGGACGAGATGCTGAAGGTCGAGCCACAATTATTCGGGGCACAGGTCCAGCACACATCCATTGCCAGAAAGATGGAGCTATGGCAAACAATAGTGAACATGGTCAATGCAGTGGGACACCATCCACTCTCCAGGGATGACATCCGCAAGAGATGGAATGACCTCTGTGGGAAGGTCAGGTTCATGGCATCCAGGCACCACATTGCAGTCCAGAAGACTGGGGGAGGACCTCCACTAACACCACCTGACTACACTACTACACTGACTGGGAGGAAGGGGTACTGGCCATCCTGCACCCTGAGGGACTCATTGGGCTCACTGGAGGAATGGACTTGGGTAACTCATCTACAATTACCTCATATCCATCACACCTGAAATGCATGCACCACCTAACCCCTCCAACTACCACCAGGACCACAACCCCATCCAGGCCACAATCACTACATCCAGTCATCCTTCATGCCCACAAACCCACAAACAGGCCCACATCCCTCCCCCTGTGCACAGCCACCCACCCCTGCAAGGAATCACAATGGCCTACAGCACCCACAATGCACCTCCACATCCTAAGCAAAAAGCAATGCTAACCTCACGAAAGCAACCTGCATGGCCACAAAGTGTGAAAACCTGCACAAAACCACCCAGACCTGTGCACCCCATCCGATCAATCAATCAATCAATCAATCAATAATTTATAAAGCGCACTATGTACCCATTAGGGTTTCGAGGCGCTGGGGGGAAGGGGGGCTGCTATCGTTCGAAGAGCCATGTCTTGAGGAGTCTCCTGAAGGTGAGGAGGTCCTGGGTCTGGCGCAGTGAGGTCGGGAGTGAGTTCCAGGTTTTGGCGGCGAGGTAGGAGAAGGATCTGCCGCCAGTGGTCTTGCGCTGGATTCGGGGGACGATGGCGAGGGCAAGGTTGACAGAGCGTAGTTGACGTGAGGGAACGTAGAAGTTGAGTTTGGTGTTCAGGTAGGCGGGTCCGGTGTCGTGTAGAGCCTTGTGTGCGTGGGTGAGGAGTTTAAAGGTGATCCTCTTGTCCATGGGGAGCCAGTGGAGGTCCTTCAGGTGAGGGGAGATGTGACATCGGCGGGGTATGTCGAGGATCAGGCGGGCGGATGCGTTCTGGATGCGTAACGTACTGTAACAGACATGTCCATTCCCCCAAAAGGCACCACCACCCATGCCACCCTGACTGACAGGACAAGGAGTGGCAGTACCTCACAGGGAGACAGAGGCGCCTCCCAGGACACTGGGGATGGAACCCTGGACACTGACGATCACCCTGTCCTCTCTCACTGTCCTGGACTGTCACCATCCAGCAGCCCCACCCAGGATACCACTGACACCCCTACCACTCAGCCCAGGGCAACTGTTCCCAGACCTGTGTATCCAGGCCGCAGATTGGTGGAACACAAGTGCAGAGGCCACAGTCACCCCCTACCAACAGGCAGGAAGACGATGGCCCCAGTACAAGTGGTACCGCCAGAACTGTGCAGGGGACACAGGCATAGGGGGCTAGACCCAGTGGGAGGGCATCAGTGGCCCAGGGGGAAGGCCACTGGATGGAGGCTGCAGCCCAGGATGTGATCTCAGAGGTCATGGGAGCATATGACCATACCCAGGACAGATTGGCCTAGATAGTATCCACCCTGGAGCAGATTCAAAGGATGCAGCTAGCACCGCCAAGAGGCCATGGAGCAGTGGAAACTGCACAATGCCACAATGGCCAGCATAGCAGGTGCATTGCTGCACCTTGTCCCAACACAGCCCGAGGCCCACACAGACCAGGAAGCCCCTACGACATACCAGGATACAGACCGGACAACAACAGCATCAGCAGCAACTGCACCTGTACCACCCTCTCAGGACACACAGGAGATCTCCATCTCAACCTGTACCGGCCAACATCAGGTGCCCAAACGGACCCTCAAGCTCAGATATGGCACAGGACACCTGCCAAGACCAAAGTTCCCTCAAAGAAGTGACTCTGGCAAGAACTGTCCTTCAAGTGTCTCACTGAATCAACAACCAAACCGTGTGAAAACTATAATAAACTCTTGTAAGCATTGATGGACCTACCACTACTGCCAACATTGCTGCGCCCATGTTGCCATAATGTACAACCACCAGTAGCCCACTCCCATCACTGTAATCTGCACGATTTAATCCCTGCAGCAAATAAAGCACCTTTTCACCTGTTACAATGTCCCCTGCCATTAAGTTTAAACAAAGTATGGATGCAACTGTATGACAGCTCTTTTATTATTATCTGAGTAGTAGGAAATGCAACACACGCATTACATGTTGTTGTGCCTACATATGTGTTGCACTATTATACTATATTGTTACCTGTCCTATGCAGACCTTGTCACAGTGGCAATGAATATTGACCAAACACCCCCCTAGATGACAAGGCACACTGGCAGTGTGATGCACAGACAGCAATCTCATCCAATTGTCCCACAAAGGTACTGGAAGTAGAGTTGTATCAGTTAGGTCCTGGTATTTACACCTTCCCCCTGCTCATCATCACCATCACTCTCATCCTCTCTCTGAGGAAGCTGGTCTGGATATACAGCACCCTCCACCTCCAAGAGGGGGATAGAATTTCTCACAGCCATGTTGTACAGCATGCAGCAGGCCACCACTATTCTACACACCTTCTCAGGCACATAGGCCAGTGAACCACCAGAGATATGTAGGCAACACAATCTAGCCTTTAGGAGACCTATTGTGTGCTCTATCATCCTCCTAGTATGTCCATGGGCCTCATTGTAATTCCTCTCTGCATCTGTTCCAGGATTCCTCACTGGTGTCAGGAGCCAACGCAAGTTGGGATAGCCAGAATCACCAAGAAAAAGGTGCAAAACAGGACTGTCATTGACAACCCTCAGCCTGGCTGTCTGCTATGTGGCAATAAGTGTCAGAGACCCCTACCTATAATCCACCCTCTGTCCTCTTGTAGTTGTTCCATCTTCTGTGGCACACTACTGTTCCTGGGGTATGTTGGCAAAGGCATAGAAGTCTGACTTGATGGCAGGGAGGTCAGCACTTTGGGGAAACATCAGATAGGACTGTAAGTGTTGTACAAATGCATTCAGGAATCTGGACAGTATAATGCTAAACATTGGCTGTGAAAAACATGCATCCATGCACACTGTCACTTGAAATTAGCCTGTGGCCAGGAAATGGAGTGCAGAGAGCACCTGCATTTCAGTAGGGATGGCATGCTGATTACGATTTGCCTGTGTCAGTGCTGGATCCAGTAATGCACAAAGTTCATGAATAGTTGCATGAGTGAGTAATTGATAATGATGTGACGCTCCACCATGGTCCGCAAATCAACAAATGGTCTGTCCACCGATTGGGCTCTTCCTCGCCACAAGGGTCTGTACCTAAGAGGAGTTGAAAACAAGTGTGAGGAACACACATACATCTGCACACATTGTTTTTCATTCAGCACTGCTGGCATGATTGTTGACAACACAAATACTTAGTGTGTGTGACATTACAGCAACATGACCACAATGATATATCAGGACTGGTCAGGTGAGGTAATGTATATTGTTACATGCCTATGGACGTTTAGGGGACAATAGGTCCTCCATTGTGCTGATGAGGGTTTTACAACTGTATAGTTAAGGCCAAAATGTCTGCCCCCCGTAGTCCAGAAGTGTTGTGGTGGAAGTGACCTTATACCGCTAGCGGTTGACGTAATATCGTAAGGCTGTGTTACTGCCTTGTGCAAATTCATTGGTTAACATGGTTGTCAATGGGCATTCTTAGCGTAATATGATCACCGCCGGCGGTGACGGTGCACACTGCCGCTGTGAGTCCGTGAACTTGTCACCCCAACTTCACTTCACTCCCTGATCTCGTGCATGCAGATACTCCACTGAGTGTACTGCTGTGTCCTGCCTCTGGTCATGGAAATGGCACTTCTTGCAGGGGAAAGAGCTCCAGCCTTCACCAACGAGGAATTGGAGGAGCTCGTGGACGGGGTCCTGCCCCTGTACGCCAAGCTCTACGGTCAGCCAGAGGTACAGGTGAGTAGGAGGATTGGGGGGCATAGATGTGTGTAGTGGTGGGTGTTGGCTGCATACATGTGTGCACTTGTGACACTGTATGGTCCAGGGTTCCTGACATGCTGCTGTTTGTGTGCTGTTAGGCTGTTTGAAATGTCCATCCCATAGTGAACGTATGGCCAGCTGTATGTGATTGGCCAGTTGTAGGAAAGTACCATCTTGCCTGGCATGTTACCCCCATTTTCACTTCTGTGTCAGTTTGTTTTTGCCTATCTCACTGGGATCCTGCTAGCCAGGACCACAGTGCTCATAGTTTGTGGTCTAAATGTGTTCCCTGTGTGGTGCCTAACTGTGTCACTGAGGCTCTGCTAACCAGAACCTCAGTGTTTATGCTCTCTCTGCTTTTAAAATTGTCACTGCAGGCTAGTGACCATTTTCACCAATTCTGATTGGCACACTGGAACACCCTTATAATTCCCTAGTATATGGTACCTGGCTACCCAGGGTATTGGGGTTCCAGGAGATCCCTATGGGCTGAGGCATTTCTTTTGCCATCTATAGGGAGCTCAGACCATTCTTACACAGGACTGCCACTGCAGCCTGAGGGAAATAACGTCCACGTTATTTCACAGCCATTTTACACTGCACTTAAGTACCTTATATGTCACCTATATGTCGAACCCTCACTTAGTGAAGGTTAGGTGCAATGTTACTATGTGTGAGGGCACCCTGGCACTAGCTAAGGTGTCCCCACATAGTTCAGGGCAATTTCCCCAGACTTTGTGAGTGCAGGGACACCATTACACGTGTGCACTACATATAGGTCAATACTTATATGTAGATTCACAATGGTAACTCCGAATATGGCCATGTAACATGTCTAAGATCATGGAATTGCCCCCCATGCCAAGTCTGGTATTGGGGTGCCAATCCCATGCATACCCGGGGCTCCAGCATGGACCCTGGTTACTGCCTAACTAGCTCTCTGGGGTTTTTTCTGCAGCTACCGCTGCTGCCAACCCACAGACAGGCTTCTGCCCTCCTGGGGTCTGGGCAACCCAGTCCCAGGAAGGCAGAACAAAGGATTTCATCTGAGAGAGGGTGCTATACCCTCTCCCTTTGGAAATAGGTGTTAAGGGCCTGAGAGGAGTAGCCTCTCCTGGCCTCTGGGAGTGCTTTGAAGGGCACAGATGGTGGGTGCCCTCCTTTCATAAACTAGTCTACGCCAGTTCAGGGATCCCCCAGTCCTTGCTCTGGCATGAAACTGGACAAAGGAAAGGGGAGTGACCACTCCCCTGTCCATCACCACCCCAGGAGTGGTGCCCAGAGCTCCTGCTGTGTGTCCCAGACCTCTGCCGTCTTGAATGCAGAGGTGTGAGGGCACAATGGAAGCCTCTGAGTGGCTAGTGCCAGCAGGTGACGTCAGGGACCTCTCCTGATAGGTGCTTACCTGGATAGGTGGCCAATCTTCCTCTGAGGGCTATTTAGGGTCTCTCCTGTGGGTTTTTCTTCAGATAAAGAGCTCACCAGAGTTCCTCTGCATCTCCCTCTTTGACTTCTGCCAAGGATCGACTGCTGACTGCTTCAGGACGTCTGCAAAACTGAAACAAAGTAGCAAGATGACTACCAGCAACATTGTAGCGCCTAATCCTGCCAGCTTTCTCAACTGTTTCCTGGTGATGCATGCTCTGAGGGCTGTCTGCCTTCACTCTGCACTGGAAGCCAAGAAGAAATCTCCCGTGGGTTGACGGAATCTTCCCCTTGCTAACGCAGGCACAAAACTTCTGCATCACTGGTCCTCAGAGTCCCTCCTCATCTCGACAAGTGTGGTCCCCGGAACTCAGGAGCTGGATCCAAGTGACCCCGACAGTCCAGTGGTCCTTCTGTCCAAATTTGGTGGAGGTAAGTCCTTGCCTCCCCACGCCAGAGAGTAATCCTGTGTACTGCGTGATCTGTTGCTAGGGCGTCTGTGCACTTTTGCAAGGAATCCTTCATGCCCAGCATAGCCCAGGTACCCAGCATTCCGTCCTGCATTTCTCAACTCGCTGAGTTGACCACCGGCTTAGTGGGACCCTCCTTTGTAGTGTTGAGATGACCGCTGTGCTCAGATTTCTTGAATGCCTGTTCAAGTGCTTCTGCGGGTGCTGCCTGCTTCTGCGTGGGCTCTCAGTGCTGCTGAGCACCCCCTCTGTTGCCTCCTCCAAGGGGGGACCTCCTGGTCCTTCCTGGGCCCAGGCAGCACCCATTTTCTTCAAACGCGACTCTTGCAGCTAGTAAGGCTTGTTTGTGGTATTTCTGCATGGAAACAACTCTGCATCCTCCATCACGCCGTGGGACATCTTCTGTGCAAAGGAGAAGTTCCTGGCTTCTTCCATTGTTGCAGAATCTTCAGCTTCTTCTACCTAGAGGCAGCCCTTTTGCCCCTTCATGTGGGGTTTAGTGGGATCCTGCCTCCCCGGACACTTGTGTGACTCTTGGAATTGGTCCCCTTCCTTTACAGGGCCTGAGGTCCAGGAATCCGTCTTCAGTGCTTTGCAGTCAGTTGTTGTCCTTGCAGAATCTCCTATCACGACTTTAGTGTGTTTCTGGAGTAGTAGGGTAACTTTACTCCTACTTTTCAGGGTCTTGGGGTTGGGTATCTTGGATACCCTTAGTGTTTTCTTACATTCCCAGCAACCCTCTACACACTACACTAGGCCTGGGGTCATTCGTGGTTCGCATTCCACTTTTGGAGTATATGGTTTGTGTTGCCCCTAGCCCTATAGCATCTTATTGTATTCTACAGTGTTTGCACTACTTTTCTAACTGTTTACGTACCTGATTTTGGTTTGTGTGTATGTTTGGGTATCTTACTTACCTCCTAAGGGAGTATATCCTCTGAGATATTTTTGGCACATTGTCACTAAAATAAGGTACCTTTATTTTTAGTAACTCGGAGTATTGTGTGTCTTATGATATAGTGCTATATGATTTAAGTGGTATGGTAGGAGCTTTGCATGTCTCCTAGTTCAGCCTAAGCTGCTCTGCTATAGCTACTGCTATCAGCCTAAGCTGCTAGAACACTACTAATCTACTAATAAGGGATAACTGGACCTGGCACAAGGCGTGAGTACCATCAGGTACCCACTATAAGCCATGCCAGCCTCCTACATTGGTGGTGCAGCGGTGGGATAAGTACTTGTAACTGCTTTACCACTTTGTCATTGGTGCTTTTCATAAGAAAAACATATACTAAACACTTCAGAATATACACAGTTAACCTAAATAGTTTAACTTTCCTTCTCTAAACTTTCTAAAAAGTTTTAGAAAAGTTTTGAAAAGTTAAAAAAAGTTTTTCTCTTTTCTCGAAAAGTTTCTAAACCTTTTTCTCTCTGTCACAAACCCTTTCTAAATATCATGTCTGCATTAGAACTTACTCCCACAGTTGTCCAGGCAACCTATGGTAGTTTAAACTTTAAAAGTTTGAGGGGTCTCTGCATTGAAAAAGGTTTAAGCATTGGTAAGAATCCTACCAGAGATCTTCTCCTTAGCCTTCTCCTAGAAAGTGACCAGAACCCGTCTGGCCCAACCCAGGATCAGGAGGTAGAGGAGGGGGTACCCAGCAAGACTCAGAGGAGTGCCCTGGGGATGCTGGGGAGGGTTCTTCTTTAGATCTGCCAGCTAACAGGCCACCTAGTGACATTGGTAGTGAGAGGGGATCACACGCTAGTAGGGCACATTTCACTCCTAAAGGCCAGGTTACTAGAGTCCAGCCAGTTAGGGATAGGTCTCACTCTGCCAATTTCCACATTTCTTCTGTGTCTCAGAATTCCCAAGCCTCCCACCCTGAGGATTACATTACGGAAAGGGAACTCAGAAAGCTGAGGATGGAAGAGGCCAGGCTGAAGCGGAAACAGCAGCAGCTGGCCTTAGACAGGGAATCTCTAGATGTAGAGAGGGAAAGTCAGAGGTTGGGGTTAGTTCCCCATGGTGGCAGCAGCAGTGTTTTTGATAGATAGGAATTCTGTGAGAGAACAAGATTCCAGAAACCTGCATAAGATAGCCCCCCCCCTTACAAGGAGGGGGATGACTTTAACAAGCGCTTTGCTGCACTTGAGAGGGCTTGTATGGTACAGTTGGTCCCTCAAAGGCAGTGGGCTGCTATCTTGTGGCTATCTTTCACTGGTAAGGGTAGGGATAGGCTCCTTACTGTCAGAGAAAGTCATGCTAATAATTACAAAGTTTTGAAAGATGCACTTTTGGACGGATTTGGCTTAATCACTGAACAATACAGGATTAAGTTCAGAGACACCAGAAAAGAGTCCTCTCAAGACTGGACAGACTTTGTAGACTGTTTAGTGAAGGCCTTGGAGGGTTGGTTACATAGCAGTAAGGTGACTGACTATGAAAGCCTGAATAATCTAATCCTTAGAGAACATATTTTGAACAATTGTGTGTCTGATTTGTTGCACCAGTACTTGGTAGACACAGATCTGACCTCTCCCCAAGAATTGGGAATGAAGGCAGACAAATGGGTCAGAACAAGAGTGAACAGAAAAGTTCATAAAGGGGGTGAGAAGGATAGCAAGAAGAAGGATGGTAAGTCTTCTGACAAGGTTGGGGACAAATATAAAAAAACATTCTGAGTTTTCATCAGGCCCATAAAAGTCCTCTGGGGGTTGTGGGTACAAATCTTCTTCACACAATCAAAAGAAGCCTTGGTGTTATTTATGTAAAGTAAAAAGCCATTGGGCAAGTAATTCCACTTGTCCAAAGAAAAACACCAAGGCTCCCACTACCACAACCCAAACTGCAACCTCTAGTACCCCTAGTAATAGCAGTGGTGGTGGGAAGTCTCCTATAAATAGCCAATCTAAGGGAGTAGCTGGGCTCACCATTGGTTGTGTAGTTGGGGTTGGTCTTGTTAGGGAGACCACAGAGGCTGTTTTAGTCTCTGGTGGTGGTATTGACCTTGCCACTTTGGTTGCTTGTCCCATTAATATGGGTAAGTACAAGCAACTTCCCCTAATAAATGGTGTTGAGGTTGAGGCCTACAGAGACACAGGAGCCAGTGTAACTATGGTGATAGAGAAACTGGTTCACCCTGATCAAAACCTACTTGGTCAGCAGTACCAAGTGACTGATGCTCCCAACAATACACTTAGCCACCCCATGGCTGTTGTGAATCTCAACTAGGGGTGTGGGGGAGTTACTGGTCCAAAGAAAGTTGTGGTAGCCACTGAATTACCTGTAGATTGCGTACTAGGTAATGATTTGGAGACATCAGCTTTGGCTGAAGTGGAGTTGGAGGCTCATGCAGCAATGGTGGGCATTCCTGGGCATATTTGTTCTTTGACAAGGGCTCAGGCCAAGAAGCAAAAAGGACAGGGAAACTTGGTCTTAGGGTTTGTGCACAGCAAAGAGCATGCCCCCTCTCACTGCACTAGTGGGTTCTGTAATAGCTCCCTTTTAAACTTACTATTGAAAGCCTTTCTTGTTATCTCACCTTCCCCCCCCCTAGGCTTCTGTGTATGTTGTTTAATGTGCTGTTTTGTTTACACATTGGGCCTTGCTTTTACCAAGGCTTCTTTAAAACACTCCTCTCTAGGCCATGTGTTAATTTAACTCATTTGCATAATAACTGAAACTCTGCACACCTTTCAAGAACATGTGCAGCATGTGAGGACCACACCCAGCTCTTCAAACCACACCCAGCTCTGCACACCTTTCAAGAACATGTGCAGCATGTGAGGACCACACCCAGCCCTGTCTATAAAAGGCAGCCCCCGAGCCTCACCCAGTGCTTGTGCTCGTCTACCTCCCGCTTACCTGAGGACAGATCCCTCGGCGCTGGCACTCCTGCTCTCTACAGACTTTCATTGGCTTCAATGGGCGCAGCTGCTGGCTCTTCCTTCTTCCGGTTTCCGGTTCCTCCTTGCATTAGCCTCTCTCCTACAAGCAACCTGCAAAAGAGAAAGAAGACAAGGTTAGACTGATCAGTATCTCTTGCCAGCAACAAGTAAGTGCAAAACTTTTATTACCTGAAAGAACTTTGACAACAATTTCTGGATTTGTGTATAGACAATTTGAAACAAGATACCTTCCACGAACATTGTGATTCAAACTCTTTGTTACACGAATACTTTGCGGAACTTTGTGAAGCAAACATTTTTTATGGAACTTTTAAGAATCGAACCGTGGAAACCATTAACAGCAAGGCAAACAGTAAATCAAGGACTTGCACAAATTACATGCTGTATTTTGACGTAAAAGTACAGTATTTGTTTTATAAAAGATTCTGGATATATGGGAAAAGTGAGTCTGCTATTGGGAATTTAGGCTTTAGTTATATTAAGATGAATGTTTGATATTGGTAATTCTGATAACGGTATTTGTTTAATGTTTTAGAAGCTTTAGAGTAATAGAAAGCACATCCCAGAGCAGTAACACATTCCAAACCTGGAAACTAGAGACCAGGATCCAAGAGGTACTTTTAGAAGAAAATGTCTAATAAATAAAGGGATAGTCAGGAACCCAGTTAGGAATAGGTTGTACTTATCTGTTCTTTGTTTATGTTTCATTAGGCACCAGTTTCTACAGAAGTCAGAGAGGGCCGCAGATTTGTGCAGCACTTCAACAGTGGAAACGCACGAACGGTGTTGTCTCTTTATTTTATTTTATCCACTTCCCCCCTTCCCTTGAGCTTCTGTTCTTAGTGCACTGTTTTAAAAACTAGTGTGCTGGAACAAGCAGTTTCAGGGTGGTGTCGGATTGTCTTCAACCTCCATCAGAACTGAACAAGGACTCATGTGAGCTGGGCTTTGACAGAAGTACAAGCCTTTAAAAAAAAAAAAAAAAAATTCAGTTCTGGTGGACGATGAATATCGGGGAAGAAATAGAGGGCATTGACGTCACGGATATGGCGCAGGCCCTAAATGAGGACTTGGCTCATAATGAATCAGTGTCTGGCATCTTGCAACATATGCAAGAGGAAATAGAGAGATTAAAGATGGAGAATACCTCTTTAAAACAGGATTTAAGCAGGTATAAATTTAGGGTATCTCAGTGGAACACAGATTTTAAGCCTTTGTTTAAAACCTCCTCAGAGACAGGGGCGCCATCAAAACATACAACTTTGCCTCCCCCAGTTGAGGTCACTGTTAATGTTCCTAATGCTGTGCCCTTAGCAGCACCTGAACGTTTTCATGGAGATAGTAACAAATTCCATGTTTTTATCAATCCATGTCAATTACACTTCGTTTGTAAGCCACAACAGTTCCCTACTGATGCTACGAAAGTGGCATTCGTCTTGTCTTATTTGGGTGGCACAGCAGCCAATTGGTCAATTCCTTTCGTGGAGAGAGATGATCCCATCCTCCATAATTGGAATCAATTTAAACGTACCATGACCAGCCTTTTTGCAAAACACACTTTCATGCAGGCAAGTGATAATGAGCTTTTAAATCTTAAACAAGGTAACAAGGATTTATTGACCTATCTCACTAGTTTTAATCGTTTACTCACCGAGACACAGTGGCCAGAAGAAAAGCGTGTCTCCCTTTTCTATAAAGGTTTGAGAGACGAGTTAAAAGACACGCTGGCTCATATCGTTGATTTGCCAGAAGACTATTCGGACTTTGTAGATTTAGTTGTGAAATTAGAACATAGACTAGGAGAAAGAAAGGGAGATAAATACAAACTGGAATCACGGTTAACTTTTATTAGACACGAGAAGAAAGACCCAGATAATAAACTCCCTGAACCTGAGCCTATGCAAATAGGGACACTCAGAGGTCCACTCACATCAGAGGAAAAAGAAAGAAGGAGAAAACTTCAATTATGTTTATATTGTGGAAGGGCAGGTCACTTTGCCAGAGAATGTCCAGTAAAGCCTAAAAATCCACGAAAGGGTGCTGTTTCCTCCACCTCCTCAACTGAATCGGGAAACGATTAAGCTCGACAAGGGGAGAGGTTACTTGTTTGAGAAAACATCTTAATCAAACCTCTAATGCTGCAGCCTTCATGGTACCGCACATACCTAGACATTTCATAATTCAGGTCGTTTTAATTGTTACTACCCAAGTGAGGCATTCTCTCCCTGTCCTACTGGACTCAGGCGCGACAGGAAATTTTGTGGATAATAAGTTAGCTGAAAACTTAGGACTTCCTATGTGCCTAAAGCCTTGTCCAGAAGCAGTATGTGCAGTGGATGGGTTAGAATTGACCTCTGGATTAATCACAAAACAAACAAGTCCACTTGTTATGGTCTGTCAGAACGGGCACACATAGGTGATTAGCTTTGATCTGATAGATACTCCTAATTTTGGTTTGATTCTCGGGGTACCCTGGTTAACAACTCATAACCCAAAAATTGATTGGGTGAATAGAAATGTTACTTTGGATTCCTCTTTCTGTAGAACCAATTGATATCAAGAAGCAGGTACAGAACAGAGCACAGTATTACATTGTGCTAGTGTTATACAAGATGAACCAAGTCTCCCTCCTGAATATTCTGACTTTAAAGACGTCTTTGATCCAGTAAAGGCTAGTGTGCTGCCCCCACATAGGTCTTATGACTGTCGTATAGATCTTATCCCAGGGGCCCCTTTACCTAATAACAGAGTATATGCTTTGACTGACGAAGAAACCAAATACTTAAGAACCTACCTAGATGACCTACTACAGTCTGGGTTCATCCGTCATTCCACATCTCCGGTGTCATCTCCACTCTTTTTTATCCCGAAGCCGGATAAATCCCTGCGCGCGTGTATCGATTATAGAGGACTAAATAAGGCTACAATAAAGAATAAATATCCTCTTCCTCTAATACTTGTGTTGTTGGATCAATTAAGACATTCTACTGTATGCACTAAACTAGATCTGCGGGGAGCTTACCACCTGGTCCGAGTAAAAGAGGGGGATGAGTGGAAGACTGCTTTCAAGACAAAGTTTGGTTTATTTGAGTACACAGTAATGCCCTTTGGGTTATGTAATGCCCCTGCGGCCTTTCAGTTCTTTATAAATGAGGTCCTACACAAATTCCTGGACGTTTGTGTCATAGTATACATAGACGACATCCTCATTTACTCTAAGAACTCAGAAGAACATACCCAACATGTTCGTGCAGTATTATCAAAGTTAAAAGAAAATCATCTTTTTGCTAAGTTAGAAAAGTGTACTTTTAATGTCAGCAAGGTGGACTTTTTAGGATACTGCCTGTCACCTCAAGGAATAACTATGGATGTAAAGAAAATCAGTGCTATTGCTGATTGGCCAGAACCATCCTCTGTAAAAGATATTCAGAAATTTCTGGGTTTCGCCAATTTTTATAGGAGGTTTATTGCACATTTTGCAGACATTGCGGCCCCAATAACTACCTTGTTGCGGAAAGGGCAACAAGTTCTTTGGACTGATGAGGCGGCACACGCCTTTCAACTCCTAAAACAAAAGTTCACTTCAGCCCCAATTCTGAAACATCCTGATCCTGACTTGCCTTTTTTTGTTGAAGCGGATGCTTCACAAGTAGCTTTAGGAGGAGTTCTCTCTCAACGAGATGCAGTAGATGGCCAGTTACATCCTATAGCCTTCTATTCCAAAAAGTTATTACCAGCTGAACAAAATTACACTGTGGCTGAAAGGGAACTACTAGCTATCAAAGTAGCCTTTTCAGAATGGAGGCACCATTTAATGGGAGCCAAGTACCCAGTTACAATCTTTTCTGACCATAGGAACCTACAGTTTTTTGGATCACTTAAAGCACTAACACCACGTCAGATGCGCTGGTTAATTTTTTTTAGCACATTTGACTTTGTAATAACCTATAGACCAGGTGCACAACAAATTCAATCTGATGTGTTATCTAGATACGGACATACTTCAGACATGAAACAAGATAAAATAGGAGAACCCATTATTCCTCCCCAAAAGTTTTTGGCACCAGTACAACAGAAGGATTTCATCACAGATCTATATAATGCACACATGCAAATAGCACCTCAGGATTGGTTAAAGGATTCCCATAACACAATACAACGAGGTTTATTGTATCACGACAACATGCTGTTAGTGCCCACCTCTGAATTACAAACACAGGTGATAATTTGGCATCACGCCTCACTGTTGGTAGGTCATCCTGGTTGGGTAAAAACCCTGGAAAATGTGCAAAAACACTTTTGGTGGGACACTATAAGAAAGGACATTAAGCAATTTGTCACTACCTGTCCAATTTGTGCAAGACATAAATCTTCTCATAAGGCCCCTGACGGCTTGTTAATACCAATGCCAACACCCAAGCAACCTTGGCACACTGTGAGCGTAGACTTTATTGTAGGTTTACCACCTGTAAAATCTTTCACAACAGTGTTGGTTATAGTGGATTTTTTATCTAAAATGGCACATTTTGTACCATTACGGAAATTACCCACGGCGGCAGAATTTGCCGATATTTTTATAAGGGAAATTGTGCGTTTACATGGTTTGCCAAGCAAAGTGGTGTCAGACCGAGGGAGCCAGTTCAACTCTAAATTTTGGAAAAAAATATGTAAAAAACTGAAAATAGATGTGGCATTATCTACTGCTTTCCACCCAGAGACAGATGGACAGACTGAACGACTGAACCAAACCTTACTTCAAACGCTACGTTGTTTATTGGCTGATTATTCTAGTGAATGGTTGGAAGCTACCTGTAGCGGAGTTTGTTTATAATAATACTGAGCATTCAGCTCTACTTTGCTCACCATTCTATTTCTTGCAGGGGTATCATCCAAGAGCTATACCCATTTTGTTAGAAGATTCTCTGTTACCTACAGTAACGGATAGACTAACGAGGTTAGGTGACATACAAGACAAAGCCAGGAAACATTTATTAAAGTACAAGGAAAGCATGAAAAGACAAGCAGACAAACACAGATCTGAGGCCCCAATGTATAAAATCGGTGACAAGGTATGGCTCTCCACAAAGAACCTAAACATAGAGGGATCCCGAAAGCTGCAACCACGTTTTATTGGACCCTTTAGTATAACTGCCATAGTAAACCCGGTAACAGTAAAATTAGATTTACCAAAAGAATATCCAGTACATACTACATTCCATGTGTCCTTGCTTAAGCCGTACAATCCAAAAACCCGACCTGAACCACCACCTCCACCCATACCAATTAAGGGAAATCTAGAATATGAAGTGAAAAGCATAAAAGACTCAAAAAGAATTAGTGGACGTCTGTTTTATTTAGTAGAATGGAAAGGATATGATGAATCTGAGAATTCATGGGAACCAGCATCATATGTACATGCCCCACAGCTGATTAGACGGTTTTATTTAAAAAATCCAGGAAAACCCCGTCCTGTAGGAGGGCCTTGGAGGGGGGCAACTGTTAGGGTTTGTGCACAGCAAAGAGCATGTCCCCTCTCACTGCACTAGTGGGTTCTGTAATAGCTCCCTTTTAAACTTACTATTGAAAGCCTTTCTTGTTATCTCACCTTCCCCCTCCCCCCCAGGCTTCTGTGTATGTTGTTTAATGTGCTGTTTTGTTTACACATTGGGCCTTGCTTTTACCAAGGCTTCTTTAAAACACTCCTCTCTAGGCCATGTGTTAATTTAACTCATTTGCATAATAACTGAAACTCTGCACACCTTTCAAGAACATGTGCAGCATGTGAGGACCACACCCAGCTCTTCAAACCACACCCAGCTCTGCACACCTTTCAAGAACATGTGCAGCATGTGAGGACCACACCCAGCCCTGTCTATAAAAGGCAGCCCCCGAGCCTCACCCAGTGCTTGTGCTCGTCTACCTCCCGCTTACCTGAGGACAGATCCCTCGGCGCTGGCACTCCTGCTCTCTACAGACTTTCATTGGCTTCAATGGGCGCAGCTGCTGGCTCTTCCTTCTTCCGGTTTCCGGTTCCTCCTTGCCTCAGCCTCTCTCCTACAAGCAACCTGCAAAAGAGAAAGAAGACAAGGTTAGACTGATCAGTATCTCTTGCCAGCAACAAGTAAGTGCAAAACTTTTATTACCTGAAAGAACTTTGACAACAATTTCTGGATTCGTGTATAGACAATTTGAAACACGATACCTTCCACGAACATTGTGATTCAAACTCTTTGTTACAAGAATACTTTGCGGAACTTTGTGAAGCAAACATTTTTTATGGAACTTTTAAGAATCGAACCGTGGAAACCATTAACAGCAAGGCAAACAGTAAATCAAGGACTTGCACAAATTACATGCTGTATTTTGACGTAAAAGTACAGTATTTGTTTTATAAAAGATTCTGGATATATGGGAAAAGTGAGTCTGCTATTGGGAATTTAGGCTTTAGTTATATTAAGATGAATGTTTGATATTGGTAATTCTGATAACGGTATTTGTTTAATGTTTTAGAAGCTTTAGAGTAATAGAAAGCACATCCCAGAGCAGTAACACATTCCAAACCTGGAAACTAGAGACCAGGATCCAAGAGGTACTTTTAGAAGAAAATTTCTAATAAATAAAGGGATAGTCAGGAACCCAGTTAGGAATAGGTTGTACTTATCTGTTCTTTGTTTATGTTTCATTAGGCACCAGTTTCTACAGAAGTCAGAGAGGGCCGCAGATTTGTGCAGCACTTCAACAGTGGAAACGCAAGAACGGTGTTGTCTCTTTATTTTATTTTATCCACTTCCCCCCTTCCCTTGAGCTTCTGTTCTTAGTGCACTGTTTTAAAAACTAGTGTGCTGGAACAAGCAGTTTCAGGGTGGGGTCGGATTGTCTTCAACCTCCATCAGAACTGAACAAGGACTCAGGTGAGCTGGGCTTTGACACTTGGATCCTGGAACAATGGACCAAGTGCTCCCAAAAGCTAGGGGTAGCAAGGGTAAATCCTTACCCACTCTCCCTCCCTCTCCAGAGGATTCCCCTTTTGAGGAAGAGGAATCCTCTCACTGTGCAGTACCTACACCAGAGGACCTAGCAGCAGACACTGCTGAGCTTTTGGGTGCAGGCGGGCCTGCTAGGGAAGAGCTGAGTGTGGCACCGCAGACCTGTCCCACACTAGAGGGTTTAAGACAGCAAGCTGTCAAATAGCAGAATGGGGATGTCAGTGATAGCCATAAGGTATATTGGGAAGACAACCTCCTGTACACTGAGATGGTCATCCCTTTGCAGTATAGGGAGTCTCTTCTAACCTTGGCACATGACATTCCTTTGGCTGGGCATTTGGGCCAGAGTAAAACTTGGGATAGGCTTGTTCCATTGGCCTCATATGTCAGAGGACACTAAAGAGTTTTGTCGCTCTTGTGTGACCTGCCAAACCGCTGGCAAGACTGGTGGCACACCAAAGGCCCCCTTAATTCCACTTCCTGTGGTTGGGGTGCCCTTTGAAAGAGTAGGGGTTGACATAGTTGGCCCCCTTGACCCTCCAACAGCTTCATAGGTCTATCCTTGTGGTAGTGTACCATGCCACTAGGTATCCTGAAGCAATCCCTTTAAGGACCACTACAGCTCCTGCAGTGGCAAAGGCCCTCCTAGGAATCCTTTCCAGAGTGGGCTTCCCTAAGGAAGTGGTGTCAGACTTAGGTAGTAACTTCATGTCTGCATACCTCAAAGCTATGTGGAAGGAGTGTGGTGTAACATACAAGTTCACTACTCCTTATCATCCACAAACAAATGGTCTGGTTGAGAGGTTTAATAAAACTCTGAAAGGTATGATAATGGGATTCCCTGAAAAACTCAGAAAGAGATGGCATGTCCTGTTACCTTGTCTCCTTGTTGCTTGCAGGGAGGTACCCCAAAAAGGAGTGGGCTTTAGCCCCTTTGAACTCCTCTTTGGGCACCCTGTGAGAGGTCCCCTTGCACTTGTGAAGGAGGGTTGGGAACAACCTCTAAAAGCTCCTAAACAGGACATTGTGGACTATGTACTTGGCCTAAGATCAAGAATGGCTGAGTACATGAAAAAGGCCAGTAAAAACCTTTAGGTCAGCCAAGAGCTCCAAAAGCAATGGCATGACCAGAAGGCTATCCTGACCCAGTACCACCCAGGACAGAAGGTGTGGGTATTGGAGCCTGTGGCCCCAAGAGCACTCCAGGACAAATGGAGTGGACCCCATCTCATTGTTGAGAAAAAGGGTGAGGTTACCTACTTGGTAGACGTAGGCACTGCCAGGAGTCCCCTTAGGGTGTTCCATGTCAATCGCCTAACACCCTACCATGACAGGGCTGACTTAACCCTGCTCATGGCAACTGATGAGGGAAAGGAAGAAGAGAGTGACCCTCTCCCTGATCCCTTCTCCACCACTGAAGCTGATGGCTTAGTGGAGGGAGTGGTGCTAGCAGATTGCCTTACTGCTGAGCAGAAGGATAACTGCATTAATCTCCTAGGACAATTTTCTGACCTCTTCTCACTGATACCAGGTACAACTAACTGGTGTGAGCACACAATCAACACTGGAGACAGTTTACCTGTCAAGAGTAAGATTTATAGGCAGCCTGACCATGTCAGGGATTGCATAAAACAAGAGTGATGCCCTTTGGTTTGAAGAATGCACCTGCCACTTTTCAAAGGTTGTTGAACACAGTCCTGCAAGGTTTGGAATCTTTTAGTGTGGCACATCTAGATGATATAGGCTGTCATTCCAACTCCGCCAAGCGGGAACCGCCACTCTGCCGCCATGCGGTCAAAAGACCGCTGCCAGCATTCCAACATTCCCGCTGGGCCGGCGGGCGCTAACCATGTTAGCGCCCGCCGGCCCAGCGGGAATGGGGGCCGCAACACAGGAGCCGGCTCCGAATGGAGCCGGCGGTGTTGCGGCGGTGCGACGGGTGCAGTTGCACCCGTCGCGCTTTTCACTGTCTGCTAGGCAGACAGTGAAAAGCTTCATGGGGCCCTGTTAGTGGGCCCCTGCACTGCCCATGCCACCGGCATGGGCAGTGCAGAGGCCCCCAGGGGCCCCAGGACACCCCTTACCGCCAGCCTCTTCCTGGCGGTGAAAACCGCCAGAAACAGGCTGGCGGTAAGGGGGTCAGAATCCCCAGGGAAGCGCTGCTTGCAGCGCTGCCCTGGTGGAGTCGCCAAGCCGGGGGAAAAATGGCGGGAAACCGGTGGCCCCGGTTTTCTGACCGCGGCTTTACCGCTGCGGTCAGAATGGGCTTGGAAGCACCGCCAGCCTGTTGGCGATGCTTCCGTCATTCGTGGCCCTGGCGGTCTTGGATCGCCAGTGTCAGAATGACCCCCATAGTGTATTTAGCTCCACCTGGGATGAGCACCTCGTCCACCTGTGGAAAGTTTTGGAGGCCCTGCAAAAGGCAGGCCTCACTATCAAGGCTTCAAAGTGCCAGATAGGGCAGGGGAATGTGGTTTATCTGGGCCACCTGGTAGGTGGGGAACAGATTGTACCACTGCAGGGGAAGATCCAGACTATAATGGAATGGGCTCCCCCTACAACTCAATCCTAGGTGAGAGCCTTTCTAGTCCTCACAGGGTACTATAGGAGGTTCATTAAGAACTATGGCTCCATTGCAGCTCCTCCTAATGACCTAACTAGTAAGAAAATGCCTAAAAAGGTATTGTGGACAGCTAGCTGTCAAAAAGCTTTTGATGAGCTCAAACAGGCCATGTGCTCTGCACCTGTCCTAAAAAGCCCTTGCCACTCCAAAAAGTTCATAGTACAGTCTGATACTTCTGAATTGGGGGTTGGGGCAGTGCTATCACAGCTTAACACTGAGGGCCAGGATCAACCTGTTGCTTTCATCAGCAGGATGTTGACCCCTAGAGAAAAGCGTTGGTCTCCCATAGAGAGGGAGGCCTTTGCTGTGGTCTGGACACTGAAAAAGTAGAGACCATAACCGTTTGGTACTCACTTTATTGTTCAGACAGACCACAAACCTCTATTATGGCTAAAACAAATGAAAGATGAAAACACTAAGGGCCTCATTCTGAGGCCGGCGGTCGCGGCCGCGGAGGCCATTCTGGGTTTCCCGCTGGGCTGGCAGGCGACCGCCAGAAGGCCGCCCGCCAGCCCAGCGGGAAACCCCTTCCCACGAGGAAGCCGGCTCCGAATGGAGCCGGCGGAGTGGGAAGGGTGCGACGGGTGCAGTAGCACCCGTCGCGAATTTCAGTGTCTGCTAAGCAGACACTGAAATTCAAAGTGGGGCCCTCTTACGGGGGCCCCTGCAGTGCCCATGCCATTGGCATGGGCAGTGCAGGGGCCCCCAGGGGCCCCACGACACCCCTCACCACCATCCTGTTCCTGGCGGTCGGAACCGCCAGGAACAGGATGGCGGTGAGGGGGTCGGAATCCCCCATAGCGGCGCAGCAAGCTGCGCCGCCATGGGGGATTCCTCAGGGCAGCGGAAAACCGGCGGGACACCGCCGGTTTTCCTGTTCTGACCGCGGCCATACCGCCGCGGTCAGAATGCCCTGCGGAGCACCGCCAGCCTGTTGGCGGTGCTCCCGCCGACCGCGGCCGCGGCGGTCCTTGACCGCCGGGGTCGGAATGACCCCCTAAGTTGTTGATGTGGTGCATCTCCCTACAGGGAATGGACTATACAGTGGAACATAAACCTAGGAATACCCACTCCAAAGCAGATGGATTCTCCAGATATTTCAACTTAGACAATGAAGACTCATCTGGGCAATGTTAGCCTTATTGTCCTTCGTTTGGGGGGCGGGGTTGTGTAGGAAAGTACCATCTTGCCTGGCATGTTACCCCCATTTTTACTTGTGTGTCAGTTCATTTTTGCCTGTCTCACTGGGATCCTGCTAGCCAGGACCCCAGTGCTCATAGTTTGTGGTCTAAATGTGTTCCCTGTGTGGTGCCTAACTGTGTCACTGAGGCTCTGCTAACCAGAACCTCAGTCCTTATGCTCTCTCTGCTTTTGAAATTGTCACTGCAGGCTAATGACCATTTTCACCAATTCTGATTGGCACACCGTAACACCCTTATAATTACCTAGTATTTGGTGCCTAAGTACCCAGGGTATTGGGGTTCCAGGAGATCCCTATGGGCTGCAGCATTTCTTTTGCTACTCATAGGGAGCTCAGGCAATTCTTACACAGAACTGCCACTGCAGCCTGAGTGAAATAACGTCCACGTTTTTTCACAGCCATTTTACACTGCACTTAAGTAACCTATAGGTCACCTATATGACTAACCCTCACTTAGTGAAGGTTAGGTGCAAAGTTACTAAGTGTGAAGGCACTCTCGCACTAGCCAAGGTGCCCCCACATTGTTCAGGGCAATTTCCCCAGACTTTGTGAGTGCGTGGACACCATTACATGCGTGCACTACATATAGGTCAATACCTATATGTAACTTCACAATGGTAACTACTAATATGGCCATGTAACATGTCTAAGATCATGGAATTGTCCCGCATGCCAAATCTGGTATTGGGGTGCCAATCCCATGCATCGGGTACTGCCAAACTAGCTCTCTGGGTTTTTTTCTGCAGCTACCGCTGCTGCCAACCCACAGACAGGCTTCTGCCCTCCTAGGGTCTGGGCAGTCCAGTCCTTACAGAATCTCCTATCACAACTGTAGTGTGTTTCTGGGGTAGTAGGGTAACTTTATTCCTACTTTTCAGGGTCTTGGGGTTGGGTATCTTGGATACCCTTAGTGTTTTCTTACACTCCCAGCGACCCCCTACACACTACACTAGGCCTGGGGTCCATTCGTGGTTTGCATTCCACTTTTGGAGTATATGGTTTGTGTTGTCCCCAGGCCTATTGCATCCTATTGCATTCTACAGTGTTTGCACTACTTTTCTAAGTGTTTGCGTACCTGATTTTGGTTTGTGTGTATATTTTGTATATTTTACTTACCTCCTAAGGGAGTATATCCTCTGAGAGATTTTTGGCACATTGTCACTAAAATAAAGTACCTTTATTTTTAGTAACTCTGAGTATTGTTTCTTATGATATGGTGCTATATGATAAAAGTGGTATGGTAGGAGCTTTGCATGTCTCCTAGTTCAGCCTAAGCTGCTCTGCTATAGCTACCTCTATCAGCCTAAGCTGCTAGAACACTACTAATCTACTAATAAGGGATAACTGGACCTGGCACAAGGTGTAAGTACCATCAGGTACCCACTATAAGCCAGGCCAGCCTCCTACACCAGTGTCTAACCTCAGTGTTACTTTTATGTGTGTCCCTTATAGGTAAGCACCCACCAGAAGAGGGGACTTTGGCATGCCATCGCCAAGGAAGTGCGGACTCTGGGGGTCTACAACTTGTGGAGCACCCACTGCAGGAAGAGGTGGGAGGACCTGCTGTGCTGTGCGAGGAAGATCTGTGAGGCCCAGCTGGGGAAGTCCTCCCAACGAGGAAGGGGTGCCCGTCGGGCACTGACCCCCTTTATGCAACACATCCTGGCGGTGGCGTACCCCGACCTGGATGGGCACTTGAAGGCTTCACAGCAGTCATAAGGGGGTGAGTACATATACCATATTTTGGCCCCTTGATGGATGTGTGTGTGTGCATTCGTATTTATGCTGTCTACTGGCAGGGACTCTGATGTCCATCTACATAATGGCCCCGTGGGGAGTAGGGGTGTTTGGGCCAAGTCTGCAGTATGTCAGGTCCCTATGTTAGTTAGGGAATGGCTGCAGAGCAGGGTTCTGGTCACTAGTCAGGGGCATAGCAATGTGTATAGCAGTAGGTGCTGCCTTGTAGAAGGTGTTCTGGGTGGGTGTATGTGTGAACCACTAATGTACCTCCATTCAGCTATTTACAAGTGTCTCTCCTGTTTTGTCTCCCCATCCCTGTTCTCTTGTGTTGTCTGTGTACATCAGCATCATCTGGTGAGGAACCTGAGGCACTGCCGAGTGGGGAGGAAGCGGCCCACAGATCCTCGGAGGCAGAGTCGTCTGATGCCAAGGGGACCAGTGGGTTGGAGGGGAGTACCAAGGGGGAGGCAACTATCACTGGAGATAGTGACTCCGATACCTCCTCCGATGGGAGCTCTCTGGCAGTGGCGGACCCTAGTGGGCCCACCCCTACTGTCATCTTCCTCCACCTCCCATACCAACACCGCCCTCCCAGTTGCTCCCCACCGAGTTGCTTGTGCCCGCTCACCCAGAAGGGTGGGCGTCTCCTTTGCCCCAGGCACCTCCTCCCCTGCCCCAGTCAGCCCTACTGCCCTCATGGAGGAGGCTATTGACCTCCTGAGAACCATCTCATAAGGACAGACAACCATCGTCAATACCATCCAGGGGCTAGCATCAGAGGTACAGAAGACCAATGCCTATCTGGATGGCATTCACAATGCCGTGTCTGGCCTACAGAGATCTTTTCAGGCTCTGGCATCCACTTGGGAAGTGTCCCTGGTCATTCCGTCCCCCCTCCAACCACCTCTACTCCTTCCAGCACCCCGCTCCCTTCACCCGTCCAAAGCACATATTCTGACATGCAGACATACACATCAACACACAAGAAGGAATGCAAACAAGCTAGGTTACCTGCATTTGCCATAAACCCATTACCCTTGAGATGGATCACGCTGCAATGTCTGGCCTGGCATTAAGGGGCACCGACTAACTTATACGCAGCACCCGGATCCCATGCCACCACCAATTATTGTAGTAATTCCCAGTGTACTCACACCCTTGTGGCTGCTGTGATGCCCTCAATCGGCCATTTAGCTCTGGGTAGGCCACCACCAGTATTCCGGCCATCAGGGGTGTCAGGTTCTGATGGGCACCCCTTTCCCATTGGGAGGTCATCCCCAGCTGGGCCTCCGCGGTCTTTGTGCCCAGTGTCTGAGGTCCTCCCACCATTTCCTGCAGTAGGTGCTCTGCCTGCTGTAGACCCCCAGGGTCCACACATCCTTGGCGATGGCACACCACAATCCTTTCTTTTGATGGACGCTGACCTGCAGAAGGAATGCTGACAGGAGGACACCATTACACATACAATCCAGCCTGGCACACATATGGCCCACAAATCTTGTTTCCATCACCATTGCCACACACATCATCCTGCGCCCACCACGTACACCATGTACACTACTACCAGACATCCCCCGATGATGCAATGCTTGCCCATACATCCCTATGCATTCTTCCCACATGCATCGTACCTATGGTGTACTCACTTGTTGGTCAGGAGGCCCATACAGCAGTCCATACTGGTGTTGGACACCCATCCACTAGTCGCTCCAACATCTCCAAAGTGAAGGCAGGGGCCCTTCCCCCGGTCACACGGGCCATGGTAGGTTCCAGACACAGGTCACAGCAGCACATGCAGTGTAGGTGTCGTCCTGTGGAAAGTCAGAAAGCAAGTGAGGATTTGGATAGAAAATGGTGGTCACGTCCGCCGCGGTGTATACCATCACCACACAGCCCATTGTCCACTTTACTCCATCGAGCCCCATATTAGCCAATGAGGAATTGCACTGTGGTGCAAGACCGCCTTCTGCCATGACACCTAACGTTGGCTGAGTTATCTCACTTCCACCTGTCTCAAGATATAGGACAGGCGGTCGCCATTTCAGGGTGGTGGACAATGATCAGATAAACCATAACTGCACCATTGCCTAAAATAGCACATACAGTGCCATTACCACTGCCCCATCACAATGATGCTCTATGTACACTGAGGTGGTGGTTACATTGTTTAAAGTGTGACAGCCTACTCACTGTTGTGTCCCTTAGATACCTACTGCAGAGGATGACTAGGAGAAGGAGACAAACCCCTGTGTACAGACCCGTTGTGGACTTGGCTACACTGCAGGACAGGCACATTATACTCACCTATAGACTGGACAGGGCCACAATCACAGAGCTGTGTGCCCAATTTGAACCTGACCTGATATCAGCCATCCGTCATCCCACTGGGATTCCACTTCGTATGCAAATGCTATCAGTGCTCCAATTCCTGGCAACTGGTTCTTTCCAAGTGACAGTGGGCTTGGCAGCAGAAATGTCACAGCCAATTTTCTCAATCGTGCTGGCAAGGTTTCTTTCTGTCCTGGTTAAACACATGTGCAGCTACATTGTTTTCCCCCAGATGGATGACTTGGCCACTGTCAAGGCAATATTCTGTGCAATGGGCCATATCCCCGGTATTATTGGGGCAATTGACTGTACACATATTGCGTTCCCCTCCTGCCAGAATGAACAGGTGTTCAGGAATCCGAAGAGTTTCCACTCACTGAATATGCAAATGGTATGCATGGCTGACTAGTACCTCTCCCACGTCACTGCCAAGTATGCTGGGTCGGTGAATGACGCGTTTGTCCTGAGGAATAGCAGCATCCCAAATGAGATTGCCCAACAACAGGGGCACAGGGTGTGGGTAATTGGAGAGCCAGAGTTCCCACCCACTGTATGTGAGTGTATGCCTTGAGATGTTATCCCCATAGGATTGTATAAGGCTAAAGATTGTCCTTCACTATTTGTAGGTGACTCTGGCTACCCAAACCTTTGTGACTCCTGACCCCTGTGAGGAATGCCAGGACAGGGGGTGAGAACCATTATAATGAGGCACATGGGCGAACCAGAAGAAGAATTGAAAGGACCTTCAGTCTCCTGAAGGCCAAGTTCAGGTGCCTTCATCTGACAGGTGGACCCCCGTGCTACTCACCCGAGAGGGTCTGCCAGATAGTAGTGGCATGCTGCATGTTTCACAACCTGGCCTTCAGATGGCATGTGCCTTTCCTGCAGGAGGAGGAGACTGGAGATGCCCCTGTGGCAGCAGTGGACCCTTAGGACAGTGAGGATGAGGAGGCAGACGATGAGGATGTGGACAACAGAACATCAGTTATATGTCAATACTTCCAATGACACACAGGTGAGACAGTGGAACTGATCATTGCTCTAAATATTGATTTCTTCTGTGCAACTGTGACATGATGGAATTTGCTTCCTTTGCATCTAAACTTACTGTCACCTATGGCTTATCATTTTACAGATGTTGGTGATATGATAACAGGGTCCTGATGTGATTACTACAGACAGTTACAGGTCATTAATTGTATGCTATCACAGTGTCCATATCATTTGCACAAGATGTGACTGTTCCATGACTGCACATTTTCAACACATAAAATACTATCAGTCAAGTTGTGTTCAAGGGTGTTTATTGCGGTGCTATAAAATTGAGGGTAAAGTGCAAAGAAATGGGGTCATGGTAGAGGAAAGTCCAGGGTATTGTTCCAATCTGTTTGTAGCACAGGTACAGTATCCAAGGGGCCATAGTAAGGGCAGCAAAGGCAGTTCAAAGTGGACAAGGTGACAGGATGGGGCACAAGGAGGACAATCAGGAGAGTCTCATTTCCTAGCGGTGGTCTTGGTCTTTGCAAATGTCTCGGGCCTCTGTCTGGGTCGCAGGGAACTTTTTCTGGATGGAGGGGTGCTGGTGGCCTGTGGGTCCTGTGGTGGGGCCTCCTGCCCACCAGCTGCAGTGGGCTGGTCAATAAACTGGCTAATGGTAGGGGCCCGCTGGTGTGCTGTGGATTCCCTCATGATGTTGGCCATGTCTGCCAGCATCCCTGCTATGGAGATCATGGTGGTGTTGAGAGCCTGCAAGTCCTCCCTGATCTCCTAATGGTGTTCTTCCTGCAGCTGCTTGTTCTACTAAATGTTGTCAAGGATCTGGCCCATCGTGTCCTGGGATTGTTGGTAGGCACCCATGATCCTAGTTAGTGTCTCCTGGAGAATCAGTTCCCTGGGCCTGTCGTCCCCCTGGCTGCAAGCGGTCCTCCCAGTATCCCTGTTGCCCTGTGCCTCTGTCCCCTGAACGGTGGGCCCACTGCCACTGACCTCAGCTCTCTGATTGTCTTGGGTGTGAGGTGTGGACTGGGGTCCCTGTACAGGTGGGCACACTGCTGATCGGCATGTCCTGGGGGCAGAGGTGTGGGGACGGTAGGTGGGTGCTGTGGTGTTGGATACTGATAGGGAAGGCTCTGTGGTGGACTGCGAGTGGGCCTGGGTGAACGACTGTCCAGTGGTCCCTGATGGGCCAGGTTGTTGATCCAGATCCTGAAGTCCAGAGTTACTGTCATCAATGGGGGCATCTTCTGTTTGGGGACTGGTTTGTCGTGGCACCTCCTCTCCTCTGACATTGGCTGGGTTGCCTGCGGGGATGTAAGTGATGTATTATGCTTCATGCCTGTGACATATTGTGCATCCCTAGCTTCTCCTCTATCGTTGCTGTTTCCCTGCCACCTTGGTTTGTGTATTTTGATGTGTTGTGGGATTGTTAGTTCCCCTATGCTGTGCATACTTTAGTGATGGGTATCCATGCAGGGCTGGGAGGGCTGTCCATGCATTCTCATTGCATGCAGGGCTGGGCATTGTGGTTAGTCATATGTGTAGGTGCAGTATGTTGGATGGAGTAGAATGATGGGAGTGAGGGTGAGGGGGTGTGATGGCATGCAGGTATGGGGGGTGATAAGTAGTAAATATTGACTCACGACTGTCCAGTCCTCCGCCAACCCCAGTGAGTCCCTCAGGATGCAGTATTGCCAAGACTTGCTCCTCCCATGCTATGAGCTGTGGGGGAGGATGTGGGGGTCCACCACCAGTCCTCTGTATGGCAAGCTGGTGCCTTGCTGTTATGGAATGTACCTTCCCCCGTGGGTCATTCCACCTCTTTCTGATGTCGTCCCTTTTTCTTGGATGCTGTCCCATGGTGTTCATCCTGTCCACGATTCTCCGCCATAACTCAATCTTCCTGGCAAAGGAGCTCTTCTGTACTTGGGCTCCAAACAGCTGTGGCTCTTCCCTGACTATTTTCTCCACCATGACCCTCAACTCTTCATCTGTGAAACAGGGGTGCCTTTGTGGGGACATGGGTGTTGTGTTGTGTGTGTCTAAGTGTGTGGGTGTTGGGTAATGTAGTTGAGTGTGTGTAGTGGTGTACGTGAGGGATGTATGGGTGTATGTGGTGTGTGTGTCTAGTTGTCACGGTGGTCTTGGTGTCAGTCTGGTGGCAATGATTTGTATTCGTAAAGGGTTGTGAGTAATGTGGGTGTGTGTTTTATACTGCTGTGGGTGGGTGTGGTGTGTGTATGAGTGTCAGGTGTGTGTTTTTGGTATTGGCCAATGTTATATAGTTTAGCATATAGGTGTCCATTCTAAGGGCGCCGGTGTGTACCGCCAATGGTTTACTGCCGTTGAATGTCCGCCGTGGTGATTCGTGGGTCATGATGTCATGGGCGTTGTTTTGTTGGCGTAACGGTATGGGTGTTGGTACCACCACTTTTGCACTGACCTTTGGACTGGCAGATTTATATATGTGGCAGTGTTCTGTCGGATTAGTGTGTGTGTCATAATATAGCAAATGGATATTCGCCACCGCAGTGGTATTTTGGCGCCCATCACCATGGCAGGAAGCAGGATTTACCACGAATGTCATAATGAGGGCCATAGTCCATGAATCAAGATGGGACATTCCCATCCAAGCCCCACAATTACTGATATTTTGGTTGTGCTAGGCACTCCAACATATACACAACGTCAACATAGGCCACTCACTATGGCTATATACTTATGTATATGTAAATATGCAGCACATTGCCTGTGGCTCTGCCATTACAAAACCCACTGCATATTGTCAAAGCCCCTGTACCAACAAAACGTGGACATCAGAGACTAGGACGGAAGTGGTATCAGGCTGGTGTCTATGGCCAAAATGCTTCCCTTCCTCCTTGTGGCATTGCCTTTACTCATGTGATCTGCATCTTGCAGCACACATTGAAATGCCACCTTAGCAAAAATAACTTGTACATGTGCAGAAAGGGACATCTACTTGCACATGAACAAATATCCTCTCAAGGCAGGCACCCCTTCATCATGCTGTAACAATGCCTTTGTTAGTGCAGGGAAAACAAAACAGTGCAGGTGCAGGGGGAATTGGAGGGCTGCACCGTATTCAAGTAAACATGGCACATCTCTGCGTATCTAAACTGGTGCAGTGTAGTGCAACACATTTTGCAGCTGCCCTGAGCCATGCCACATGAGAAAAATCTGCCCTAAAGCTTGCAACCTGTGGAACACAACCCATACAGAGTGAACCCACAACAACTCAGAGACAACCACATGTTCCATATGGGAGTGGCCACAAAATAAAACACATACAACACCCGGAACATGTCTGTGAACATCATGAGTGCAGCTGTACAAGTAGCTGCAATCTCACCATCTGACAAGATAGAGGGCCAGATAAAACTGAAAATGATAGTGTGCACTGCTGTGCCAAATTAGGCAGCATCACGCACCATCATTATCAAAACACAGGGAAGCACCATATTCATAAGAATACTGTGCACCCCTGTGTACCCCCCTGCGTAAACTGTAAATTAGCTGTTGTGTGCAAATGCAGTCACCCTTGCACCATAGTGCAAGGATGGCTGTGTTGAGGGGGAGATTGTTTTTGTGCAGGAAGGAACAACTTCCTGCACAACAACAAACTTAAAGGGCAATTTGCTCTTACTATAGAAAAAGCAAAAAATCTAGTAGACATTTAAACATTACATATAGTTTTGCCATGTTAACGCCACCCCTGGGCTAGCATTAGATTTTGGTGTGGCTTCTGGTCCACAAAAAGTCGTAAATATGAGGCAGTGTCAAAACATAATGGGTGTTCCTATGGCACGCCCACAGCTACACCTATTGCACACATCTTCCACGCAAAGTGCTGCATGTGAAGGGGCCATATATACAACGTGGCGTTAAGGCACAAAAAGTGGCTTCATGCCACCTTACAAATAGGGCACAGGACATTGTGCCACCTGAGCCTCACCAAAAGTGACACACAGGTGGCACTCGGGCACCTCTGTTTGCCCCAAAATACCTGGTGAGCTTTAACCATGTGTGATGTACAATGCTACACATAAGTACAACTACAACCTTGGGTCAGTAACATGTCACTGAGCCTCCAGTGGCAAATAAACGGTGTGCCATGGCAACAGCCAAAACAATCTAATATTGATTTTACACTATCTCATTGCAGAGGATGATGGCTTATCTCCTGCCGAGGTGCCTGTCCTGAATTTCACAGATGACATGGATTGACCAGCTGCCAACCATCAATGAACTGACTCTCCAGGATGTCCTATGATCCCTGAAGACACCACCTATAGTTGCAGGGAGGACACACAGCATTGCAGGGTCTCCACATGAGCTATCCAGCTACTAACACACACCACCAGCCAGTCCTCACACAGCCCTGGACTCCGAGGACCCGGAGATCACCTTACAGAGGACAGTGGTAGGAGTCTAGTGGGAGCTGGCCAAGCAGGTGTAGGTGGGGATGAAGACCATGGCAGGCAGCCTAGAGGGAGTATGGACATGCCTCAGTCCAAATAAGGACAACTCAGCTGCCATTGGAGGCACCCACTCCCCGCTACGTGGACTTCAGCAGTCTCTGGTTGACATAGCTGCTGTCATAAGGCAGAGGCTACAACAATTGCCCTGACAAACTGGTAGCAGCATAACAGACAACAGGCTGGGGGCTATGAAAAAGACCCTGGAGTCCATATAGCGGGAAGTGGCCTCCTCAGGTAAAACCTGGCTGCCTACCACTGTGATGTTGCTGCTGTGTTGAAAAATCAGCAGTTCCTCCTTGCTGCAGTGATGCCTTATGTGCTTCCACAAATGGCAGCTGCCAGGACCTTTGACTCCACATCTCTATCACCTGAAGTGTGTATGGCCCTCACTACCTCTACAACAGCACCAGCCATGGCACAGGAGGCACCACACATATCAGAGGATGCAGATGTAGAAGTAATAACAGTCACAAGGAAAAGCACCTGGTAGAACCAGTCTGTGCCACCCGGACAATATCTCCTTAGTTTTGGTCTTAAGATCATGCCAGTGTTGTGACAGTAGGAAATGTGTCCTCTACACCCAACCACTGTTGACTTGTCTGCTCTGTACTGTCATTGTCTCTTTCTTACCAATTGGCAATTTTTTTTACTCCTCACTAATGTACGCTACAACTAACCTAGATTCTGATTGTGCCACATATGGCTAATGTTCACTCGTGGGGTCTGTGAACTGGATATTGTATCGAATTCACAAATACTCTTGCACCTGTAAATGAAATACCTTGTACACATGTGGAATTTCTACGTTTACTGTGATTCATCTACTCAGTTAAATGATTGCATTGTGTAAATCCACATCAATGTGTACAGAATACCAGTACATGAGTGCATGACTGTCAGGCACAAAGCCGCACACTAGGATCCTAACATGAGAAGGATGAATGAGGTGTTATTGATTACAACCAATTTACTGAGCATTCTGTACAAATATTGAACATTCATCCTTTGAAATTGACATACGGCATGTATGGCTCTGAACCAAGTCAATGGTAATTTACCCAGATGGGAGTACCCTCACAACTTATGTGTGTTGGGCAGGAGAAGCTAACCTTATCAGTGATGGGCACCTGTCAGTATTGCAGGATACATTTCCAGTTTTGCATTTTGTCAAATGTGTCACACTTGCCAACAATGAAACATCAGGACTCCACTAATGACAGGTGAAGTACCATACTTACCTGTCCAAGATAAATTATGCGTACACTTTGTTAGAAAGGGGGTCTTTGGTTGGCAGTCAGGTTACCCCCTGACCAAGCAAGGACCCTCACTCTAGTCAGGGTAAAAAAGAATCACTCTCAGCTAACCCCTGCTTACCCCCTTGGTAGGTCCGCACGAGCAGCAGGCTTAACTTCAGACTGCCAAGTGTAAAATATTTGTACCAACACACACACAGTATCTTAATGAAAACTCTACAAAATGCAAATCACAGGTTTAGAAAAATAGAAAATATTTATCTAAACAAAACAAGATCAAAATGACAAAAATCCACAATACACAAGTCAAGTTATCACTAAAAATGCAAAAAGAGTCTTTATGTAATTTTAAACACACACTAACGCTGTTAGTGTGAAATTGTACCTTGGGTGGCTCAAAAATGTTAGCGTGAAAATATACCTTGGGTGCTTCAAAAATAACCCTGCACAGGCAAGAGTGTGTCAAAAAGGGGTTGTGATGCGTCAATATCACTCACGAGCGAGTACTTGCATTGTTTCTCCTTTAGTGGGGTTGGCATTCGTCGTTTCTTCTCTCCGCAGGAGAGTGATGCGTTAATCCAGTCAGCACTCTCAGGTCCAGGCAGGCCTTGCATCGTTTTTACATGCCCAGCGGTGTTTGCGTCAGAAATCCAGCTGCACAATGATCTGAAAACCACGCAGCGCGGGTTGCAATCTCAGCAGCCTCCATCAGCGATGCTGTGCGTCGTTTCTCCGGCCCTGGGTGTCGATCTTTGGGTCACGTTGCAGGCGAGCATCGATTTTCAGCCGTGAAGCCAGCAGAGTGTACATTTTTTTGCCACAGATTGGAGTTGCGTCGGGTTCATGGATTTCTCGCTCTTGGAATGCCAGCTTCTCCTTTCAGGGTCCCAGGAACTGGATGGGGGCCACTTGGCAGGGTAGGAGTCTCTCCAGAGACTCCAGGTGCTGGCAGAGAGAAGTCTTTGCTGTCCATGAGACTTCAAATAATAGGAGGCAAGCTCTAAATCAAGCCATTGGAGATCTTCACAAGAAGGAAGGCAACACAAAGTCCAGTCTTTGTCCTCTAGCACAGGCAGAAGCAGCAACTGCAGGATAGCTCAACAAAGCACAGTCACAGCAAGGGCAACTCTTCTTCCTCAGCTCTTCAGCTCTTTTCCAGGCAGAGGTTCCTCTTGGTTTCCAGAAGTGTTCTAAAGTCTGTGGTTTTGGATGCCCTTCTTATGTCCATTTTCTCCTTCGAAGAAGGCCTACTTCAAAGCAAAGTCTCTCTTGATTGTGAAATCCTGCCTTGTCCAGGCCAGGCCCCAGACACTCACCAGGAGGTTGGAGACTGCATTGTGTGAGGACAGGCACAGCCCTTTCAGGTGTGAGTGACCACTCCTCCCCTCCCTCCTAGCACAGATGGCTCATCAGTGAATGCAGACTGCACCCCAGCTCCCTTTGTGTCACTGTCTAGGGTGAGGTATAACCAGCCCAACTGTCAAACTGCCCCAACAGGGAATCCACAAACAGTCAGAGTCTCAGAAATGAGTTAAGCAAGAAAATGCCCACTTTCTAAAAGTGGCATTTTCAAACACACAATCTTAAAATCAACTTTACTAAAAGATGTATTCTTAAATTCTGAGCTCAGGGACCCCAAACTCCACATGTCTCTCCGCTCCCAAAGGGAATCTACACTTTAATCATATTTAACCTCTTCTGTGCCTTGGACGAGATGATCTCGTCCAAGGCTACAGTTCCCCTGTGCCTTGGACGAGATCATCTCGTCCATGGCACAGGGGAACTTGGGGGCGCGCTAGCTCGCCCCCCGTGCACCCCCCTTCCCCCCCCAAGTCGGGGATGGAAGGGGAAGACCTTCCCCTTCCACCCCCGACCCCCCCCACCCCCCCCTGTGACGTCAGCGTGCGCGCGCGCGCTGATGTGTCACAGGGGCCTCCCTCGTCGCGCTGGAAGCTCTGCTTCCAGCGCGATTGAAAAAGAAATGCAAATGCATTTCTTTTTCAATCACTTGGGAGGCCCGGAGGGGCTTCAAAGGGAAGGAAAAGTATTTCCTTCCCTTTGAAGTCCCTCCGAGGGTTTCAAAAGCCGGATTGCTTGCAATCCGGTTTTTGAAACCCCACTAGACACCAGGGATTTTTTTTTTTTTCGTAGAAATTGACAAAAGGGAGCGACCCCTTGGGCAAGGGTCGCTCCCAGGGGGGGCATTTTTTTGAAAAGGCCTTTTCTGCCCCCCCTGGGGGCAGATCGGCCTTATTAGGCCGATCTGCCCCCAGGGGGGGCAGAAACCTCTAGGCACCAGGGACCATTTTTTTTTTTTTTTTTTTTTTTTTTCATTTTTTTTTTATTGAGGTGGGGAGCGACCCCTTAGGCAAGGGTCGTTCCCCTTGGGGGAAAATTATATTTTGGCCATTTCTGCCCCCCTTGGGGGCAGATTGGCCTATTTTGATGAGGCCAATCTGCCCCCAAGGGGGGTAGAAACCACTAGACACCAGGGATTTTTTTTATTTTTTATTGTTATTGACAAAAGGGAGCGACCCCTTGGGCAAGGGTCGCTCCCAGGGGGGCATATTTTCGGGAAGGCCTTTTCTGCCCCCCCTGGGGGCAGATCGGCCTACTATTAGGCCGATCTGCCCCCAGGGGGGGCAGAAACCTCTAGGCACCAGGGACCATTTTTTTTTTTTTTGTTTCATTTTTTTTTTTTTTGGTGGGGAGCGACCCCTTAGGCAAGGGTCGCTCCCCTTGGGGGAAAATTATATTTTGCCCATTTCTGCCCCCCTTGGGGGCAGATTGGCCTATTTTGATGAGGCCAATCTGCCCCCAAGGGGGGTAGAAACCACTAGACACCAGGGAGTTTTTTCTTTGCGTGAATTTCACGCAAAGGGAGCGACCACTTAGGCAAGGGTCGCTCCCTGGGGGGGAGGGGAATTTATTTTAGGCCATTTCTGCCCCCAGGGGGGGAAGAAACCTCTAGGCGCCAGGGCAAATTTTTTTTTTGTGTTTTTATTTTTTGTTCTTTTTTTTTTTTTTAGAGATGGGGAGCGACCCATCAGGCAAGGGTCGCTCCCCTGTGGGGCAAATTGTATTTAGACCATTTCTGCCCCCCTGGGGGCAGATTGGCCGATTTTAGGTCAATCTGCCCCCAAGGGGGCAGAAACCACTAGGCACCGGGGATTTGTTTTTTGGCGCCAATGTCACGCAGGGGGAGCGACCCCGTAGGCAAGGGTCGCTCCCGGGGGGGGGGGGGGGGGGGTTGGGGGTTGGGGGGGGCAAATTTATTTTAGGCCATTTATGCCCCCCCGGGGGACAGATCGGCCTATTATTAGGCCGAACTGCCCCCGGGGGGGGGGCAGAACACTCTAGGCACCAGGGCAATTTTTTTTGTGTGTGTTTTTTTTTTGTTGTTTCTTTTTTTAGAGATGGGGAGCGACCCATCAGGCAAGGGTCGCTCCCCTGGGGGGGGCAAATTGTATTTAGACCATTTCTGCCCCCCTGGGGGCAGATTGGCCAATTTTAGGTCAATCTGCCCCCAAGGGGGCAGAAACCACTAGGCACCGGGGATTTGTTTTTTGGCGCCAATGTCACGCAGGGGGAGCGACCCCGTAGGCAAGGGTCGCTCCCGGGGGGGGGGGGGTGGGGGTTAGGGGTGCAAATTTATTTTAGGCCATTTCTGCCCCCCCGGGGGACAGATCGGCCTATTATTAGGCCGAACTGCCCCCGGGGGGGGGGCAGAACACTCTAGGCGCCAGGGCAATTTTTTTTTTTTTTTTTTGTTTCTTTTTTTAGAGATGGGGAGCGACCCATCAGGCAAGGGTCGCTCCCCTGGGGGGGCAAATTGTATTTAGACCATTTCTGCCCCCCTGGGGGCAGATTGGCCAATTTTAGGTCAATCTGCCCCCAAGGGGGCAGAAACCACTAGGCACCGGGGATTTGTTTTTTGGCGCCAATGTCACGCAGGGGGAGCGACCCCGTAGGCAAGGGTCGCTCCCGGGGGGGAGGGGTGGGGGTTGGGGGGGCAAATTTATTTTAGGCCATTTCTGCCCCCCCGGGGGACAGATCGGCCTATTATTAGGCCGAACTGCCCCCGGGGGGTGGGCAGAACACTCTAGGCGCCAGGGCAATTTTTTTTGTGTGTGTTTTTTTTTTGTTGTTTCTTTTTTTAGAGATGGGGAGCGACCCATCAGGCAAGGGTCGCTCCCCTGGGGGGGCAAATTGTATTTAGACCATTTCTGCCCCCCTGGGGGCAGATTGCCCAATTTTAGGTCAATCTGCCCCCAAGGGGGCAGAAACCACTAGGCACCGGGGATTTGTTTTTTGGCGCCAATGTCACGCAGGGGGAGCGACCCCGTAGGCAAGGGTCGCTCCCGGGGGGGGGAAGGGGGTTGGGGGGGCAAATTTATTTTAGGCCATTTCTGCCCCCCCGGGGGGCAGATCGGCCTATCATTAGGCCGATCTGCCCCCGGGGGGGGGCAGAAACCTCTAGGCGCCAGGGGAATTTTTCTTTTTTTTCTTTTTTTTTTTCTTTGTTTTTTTTTTTTAGAGATGGGGAGCGACCCATCAGGCAAAAGTCGCTCCCCTGGGGGACAAATTGTATTTAGGCCATTTCTGCCCCCCTTGGGGGCAGATTAGCTGAGTTTAGGTCAACCTGCCCCCAAGGGGGCAGAAACCACTAGGCACCGGGGATTTGTTTTTTGGTGCCAATGTCACGCAGGGGGAGCGACCCCGTAGGCAAGGGTCGCTCCCGGCGGGGGAGGGTGGGGGTTGGGGGGGCAAATTTATTTTAGGGCATTTCTGCCCCCCCCACCCCCTGGGGCCGGCTGAGCTACAGGCCAAACACCACAGGTAGGCACCTTGCAAAAAACACCTCTGTTTTCTGCGAAAAAATATGTTGTTTCCACGTTGTGTTTTGGGCTATTTCCTTTTGTGGGCGCTAGGCCTACCCACAGAAGTGATGTACCATTTTTATCGAGAGACTTAGGGGAACGCTGGGTGGAAGGAAATTTGTGGCTCCTCTCAGATTCCAGAACTTTCTGTCACCGAAATGAGAGGAAAAAGTGTTTTTTGGGCCAAATTTTGATGTTTGCAAAGGATTCTGGGTAACATAACCTGGTCAGAGCCCCGCAAGTCACCCCATCTTGGATTCCCCTGGGTTTCTAGTTTTCAAAAATGCACTGGTTTGCTAGGTTTCCTCAGGTGTCGGCTGAGCTACAGGCCAAAATCCACAGGTAGGCACTGCTTTTTATAAAAAAATGTGATGTGTCCACGTTGTGTTTTGGGCCCTTTCCTTTCGTGGGCGCTAGTCCTACCCACACAAGTGAGGTATCATTTTTATCGGGAGACTTGGGGGAACGCTGGGTAGAAGGACATTTGTGGCTCCTCTCAGATTCTAGAACTTTCTGCCACAGAAATGTGAGTAACATGTGTATTTTTAGCCAAATTTTGAGGTTTGCAAAGGATTCTGGGTAACAGAACCTGGTCCGAGCCCCGCAAGTCACCCCTCCTTGGATTCCCCTAGGTCTCTAGTTTTCAGAAATGCACAGGTTTGGTAGGTTTCCCTAGGTGCCGGCTGAGCTAGAGGCCAAAATCTACAGGTAGGCACTTTGCAAAAAACACCTCTGTTTTTTTCCAAAATTTAGGATGTGTCCACGTTGCGCTTTGGGGTGTTTCCTGTCGCCGGCGCTAGGCCTACCCACGCAAGTGAGGTATCATTTTTATCGGGAGACTTGGGGGAACGCTGGGTGGAAGGAAATTTGTAGCTCCTCTCAGATTCCAGAACTTTCTGCCACAGAAATGTGAGGGACATGTGTTTTTTTAGCCAAATTTTGAGGTTTGCAAAGGATTCTGGGTAACAGAACCTGGTCCGAGCCACACAAGTCACCCCTCCTTGGATTCCCCTAGGTCTCTAGTTTTCAGAAATGTACAGGTTTGGTAGGTTTCCCTAGGTGGCGGCTGAGCTAGAGGCCAAAATCTCCAGGTAGTCACTTTGCTAAAAACAGCTCTGTTTTCTGTGATGTGTCCACGTTGTGTTTTGGGGCATACCCTGTCGCGGGCGCTAGGCCTACCCACACAAGTGAGGTATCATTTTTATCGGGAGACGTGGGGGAACGCTGGGTGGAAGGAAATTTGTGGCTCCTCTCAGATTCCAGAACTTTCTGCCACAGAAATGTGAGGAACATGTGTTTTTTTAGCCAAATTTGGAGATTTGCAAAGGATTCTGGGTAACAGAACCTGGTCCGAGCCCCGCAAGTCACCCCTCCTTGGATTCCCCTAGGTCTCTAGTTTTCAGAAATGCACAGGTTTGGTAGGTTTCCCTAGGTGGCGGCTGAGCTAGAGGCCAAAATCTACAGGTAGTCACTTTGCTAAAAACAGCTCTGTTTTCTGTGATATGTCCACGTTGTGTTTTGGGGCATATCCTGTCGCGGGCGCTAGGCCTACCCACACAAGTGAGGTATCATTTTTATCGGGAGACGTGGGGGAACGCTGGGTGGAAGGAAATTTGTGGCTCCTCTCAGATTCCAGAACTTTCTGCCACAGAAATGTGAGGAACATGTGTTTTTTTAGCCAAATTTTGAGATTTGCAAAGGATTCTGGGTAACAGAACCTGGTCTGAGCCCCGCAAGTCACCCCTCCTTGGATTCCCCTAGGTCTCTAGTTTTCAGAAATGCACAGGTTTGGTAGGTTTCCCTAGGTGGCGGCTGAGCTAGAGGCCAAAATCTACAGGTAGTCACTTTGCTAAAAACAGCTCTGTTTTCTGTGATATGTCCACGTTGTGTTTTGGGGCATATCCTGTCGCGGGCGCTAGGCCTACCCACACAAGTGAGGTATCATTTTTATCGGGAGACGTGGGGGAATGCTGGGTGGAAGGAAATTTGTGGCTCCTCTCAGATTCCAGAACTTTCTGCCACAGAAATGTGAGGAACATGTGTTTTTTTAGCCAAATTTTGAGGTTTGCAAAGGATTCTGGGTAACAGAACCTGGTCCGAGCCCCGCAAGTCACCCCTCCTTGGATTCCCCTAGGTCTCTAGTTTTCAGAAATGCACAGGTTTGGTAGGTTTCCCTAGGTGGCGGCTGAGCTAGAGGCCAAAATCTACAGGTAGTCACTTTGCTAAAAACAGCTCTGTTTTCTGTGATATGTCCACGTTGTGTTTTGGGGCATATCCTGTCGCGGGCGCTAGGCCTACCCACACAAGTGAGGTATCATTTTTATCGGGAGACGTGGGGGAACGCTGGGTGGAAGGAAATTTGTGGCTCCTCTCAGATTCCAGAACTTTCTGCCACAGAAATGTGAGGGACATGTGTTTTTTTAGCCAAATTTTGAGGTTTGCAAAGGATTCTGGGTAACAGAACCTGGTCCGAGCCCCGCAAGTCACCCCTCCTTGGATTCCCCTAGGTCTCTAGTTTTCAGAAATGCACAGGTTTGGTAGGTTTCCCTAGGTGCCGGCTGAGCTAGAGGCCAAAATCTACAGGTAGGCACTTCGCAAAAAACACCTCTGTTTTTTTCCAAAATTTAGGATGTGTCCACGTTGCGCTTTGGGGTGTTTCCTGTCGCCGGCGCTAGGCCTACCCACGCAAGTGAGGTATCATTTTTATCGGGAGACGTGGGGGAACGCTGGGTGGAAGGAAATTTGTGGCTCCTCTCAGATTCCAGAACTTTCTGCCACAGAAATGTGAGGAACATGTGTTTTTTTAGCCAAATTTTGAGGTTTGCAAAGGATTCTGGGTAACAGAACCTGGTCCGAGCCACACAAGTCACCCCTCCTTGGATTCCCCTAGGTCTCTAGTTTTCAGAAATGTACAGGTTTGGTAGGTTTCCCTAGGTGGCGGCTGAGCTAGAGGCCAAAATCTACAGGTAGTCACTTTGCTAAAAACAGCTCTGTTTTCTGTGATGTGTCCACGTTGTGTTTTGGGGCATATCCTGTCGCGGGTGCTAGGCCTACCCACACAAGTGAGGTATCATTTTTATCGGGAGACGTGGGGGAACGCTGGGTGTAAGGAAATTTGTGGCTCCTCTCAGATTCCAGAACTTTCTGCCACAGAAGTGTGAGGAACATGTGTTTTTTTAGCCAAATTTTGAGGTTTGCAAAGGATTCTGGGTAACAGAACCTGGTCCGAGCCACACAAGTCACCCCTCCTTGGATTCCCCTAGGTCTCTAGTTTTCAGAAATGCACAGGTTTGGTAGGTTTCCCTAGGTGGCGGCTGAGCTAGAGGCCAAAATCTACAGGTAGTCACTTTGCTAAAAACAGCTCTGTTTTCTGTGATGTGTCCACGTTGTGTTTTGGGGCATATCCTGTCGCGGGTGCTAGGCCTACCCACACAAGTGAGGTACCATTTTTATCGGGAGACTTGGGGGAACATAGATTAGCAAAACAAGTACTATTGCCCCTTGTCTTTCTCTACATTTTTTCCTTCCAAATATAGGAGTGTGTGTAAAAAAGACATCTATTTGAGAAATTCCCTGTAATTCACGTGCTACTATGGTCACCCCGGAATTCAGAGATGTGCAAATAACCACTGCTCCTCAACACCTTATCTTGTGCCCTTTTTGGAAATGCAAAGGTTTTCTTGATAGCAATTTTTTACTCCTTATATTTCAGCAAATGAATTGCTGTATACCCGGTATAGAATGAAAACGCACTGCAGGGTGCAGCTCATTTATTGGCTCTGGGTTCCTCGGGTTCTTGATGAACCTACAAACCCTATATATCCCCGCAACCAGGGGAGTCCAGCAGACGTAACGGTATATTGCTTTCGATAATCTAACATTGCAGGGAAAAGTTACAGAGTAAAACGTAGAGAAAAATTGATGTTTTTTTCACCTCAATTTCAATATTTTTCTTTTTCAGCTGTTATTTTCTGTAGGAAACCCTTGTAGGATCTACACAAATGACCCCTTGCTGAATTCAGAATTTTGTCTACTTTTCAGAAATGTTTAGGTTTCTGGGATCCAGCATTGGTTTCACACCCATTCCTGTCACTGACTGGAAGGAGGCTGAAAGCACAAAAAAGTGCACAAATGGGGTATGCCCCAGTAAAATGCCAAAATTGTGTTGAAAAATTGGGTTTTCGGATTCAAGTCTGCCTGTTCCTGAAAGCTGGGAAGCTGCTGAGTTTAGCACCGCAGACCCTTTGTTGATGCCATTTTCAGGGGAAAAACCACAAGCCTTCTTCTGCAGCCCCTTTTTCCAATTTTTTTGAAAAAAACGAAATTTTCACTGTATTTTGGCCAATTTCTTGGCCTCGTTCAGGGGAACCCACAAAGTCTGGGTACCTTTAGAATCCCTAGGATGTTGGAAAAAAAGGACGCAAATTTGGCTTGGTTAGCTTATGTGGACAAAAAGTTATGAGGGCCTAAGCGCGAACTGCCCCAAATAGGCAAAAAAGGGCCTGGCACAGGAGGGGGAAAAGGCCTGGCAGCGAAGGGGTTAAGGGTAGCACCCATGTTAACCTATGAGATGGATAGGCCTTGCAACAGTGAAAAACAAATTTAGCAGTATTTCACTGTCAGGACATATAAAACACATTACTAAGGGGGTCATTCTGACCTCGGCGGTAAAACGCCCTTACCGCCGGTCAGAAGACCGCTATAACACCGCCGCGGCCGCGGTTAACCGCCACGGTCATTCTGACCCACAACGGCCAAACCTCCAAAAATCCGTCCTCCACTGCAGCCCGCCACATCAGTGGGCAGCGAGAAACTGGAGATGACCAAACCTCCACCGTCACGCCAACAGAAATACGCCCATGCCATTACGACCCACGAATCCACACGGCGGTCATTCAAACGCGGTATTCCATTGGCGCTACACACCGCCGCGGTCAGAATACACACACAGCACCAAAACACAGCCACATTGGACGATTTGAAATACACACACCTGATACACATACACACACCACTCCCACACAATCAACCAACTATAAAACACACACCCACATCACCCACAAACCCCTGCGACCATAATTACTGAGAGAAGGAGAGAGAGACACAGCAGACAATCCATAGCAAGACACACTGAGGCACACTACAACATCACACACACCACATAGTAGCACAAAGCACCACTCACCAACATACTTATCATCACATACACCACCCCACACCTCACCCACACCACCCCATGGCACCCCAAAGGCACCCACGCTTTTCGGACCAAGAACTCCGGGTCATGGTGGAGGAAATCCTAAGAGTGGAACCCCAGCTCTTCGGCTCGCAGGTGCAGCACACCAGTATAGCTAGGAAGGCGGAGCTATGGCAGCGGATCGTGGACAGGGTCAAAGCGGTGGGACAGCATCCCAGGAATAGGGAGGACATCCGCAAAAGATGGAACGACCTATGGGGGAAGGTCCGATCGATGGTCTCCAGGCACAACATCGCGGTCCAGAAGACTGGCGGCGGACCCCCACCCACCCCTCCCGAATTCACATCGTGGGAGCAAGAGGTCTTGAACATCCTGCATCCTCAGGGCCTCGCAGGAGTAGCCGGAGGAATGGACTCTGGTAAGTCCAATCTCAACTACTATATCCCCCCCACCCCACCAGCATGCCAACCCACACCCCGACCCTCACCCCCAACCCCCAGCACTCATCCTCCCTGACAATGTCTCACCAGCACAACCCACCCATCCCAACACCAACTCCTGCATGCCAACACAAATCATGGGCACCCATCACCTAAGCATGACCACTGCACTAACCCCCCCCCACACTAACTACCCTCACAACACCTCCCTCAAGGGAATGCCTGCACTGGGGGACAAGGGCACCCATAACACGCACGCTATTGCACACACAGAAACAATAACCAAACTCTCTTACCCCATGCAGGACCCGAACGACAACACACCAGCCAGGAGGGTCCAGAAGTGTCCATCCCACCACCGGAACAGGCCCACACTGAGGATAGCAGCTCTGTCGACAGTGAACCTGATGACCAGCCCGGACCATCGGGGACCTCTGGGCAGTCGGTTCCCCTCAGGCAGCCACAGGCCACACCAGACCCGACCCCCTCTGCCAACACCAGCACAGCTCCCACCCAGCGGGCCCATGCCTCTGTCTCTAGGACAGCTCAATCAGCGGTGTGTCTGCCACTACAGGGCACCCAGGCTAACCCAACACCCCAACAACAACAGGGACCTGGGGGCAGTGGTAGCGGGCACACCGTCCAGGGGACAGAGGCCGGGGGAAACCGGGCAGCTCGGAGGGCTGCTGTGCGACAGGGGGGGGAGGAGAGGCCCAGGGAACCCACTCTCCAAGAGGCCCTCACCACCCTCATGGGGGCATACCACCACTCCCAAGAAACGATGGCGACGGTACTGGCCAGGTTCACTGAGATCCAGGCACAGCAGGAGGAACGCTACATGGGGTTCAGGGAGGAGCTGAGAATCATCGGGACCGCAATGGGGACCATCGTCCTGGCCCTCCACAGGATAGAGGACGCGTTGCGGGACCATGGTGCACCACACAGGGCCCCTGTCACTAGCCCGGACCAGGAACAGCCTACCACCTCCGCCGGCGCTAGTGGACAGGAGGTCCCAACACCTCGACAGCCCCCCAGAACCCCACCTCCTGCTGAAGAACAACCACCCCGTAAGAGGAGCCTGAGACCAAAAAAAAAGACAGAGTAGGATGTCAAGACCCCCGCCAGCAGGACATACCCCCTCAAGTCTTCCCACTGTCCCACATTGCCACCCTGTCCAACCATGAACTGCCTATGCTCCATCCTTCCAGAGGCAAAAGGACAATGCACCTGTGAGACTGAGAACTGGACTCTGCCATGGATATTCCTCCACCCCCACCCATCACCCTTAGAATCACATGTACCGATATCTAGCACTGTAAATAAATCACATTTTGCACACAAATCTGTTTTGAGTCATGCTGTATTATTAACAAATGTATTACATATTACTGTTCAATTTCTGTTCTGTCAATTAGTCATGACAACATACCAATGTCAATACGCTGTATTTCATGGGCGAACCAAGCAGAAGTCAGGTACTGAGTCAGACAGCACTGAGAAGGGAAGGGAAAGGCAAAAATTAATGAAAAACATCTGTGGGGAACTACAGAAAGTACAGATGCAGGAGGCTATAAGCAATTGTGAAATGGCGTGGGTGATTCTTACCTGTGTGTTACTGGAAATACTGTTGTATCACTCTGTCCCTATTGTCTGTCGTCCTCAGAGTCTTCCTCCTCTTCACTCTCCACAGGCTCCACGGCTTCTACAACACCACCATCTGGACCATCCTCCTGCAGGAAAGGCACCTGGCGTCGCAAAGCCAGGTTGTGGAGCATACAGCACGCCACGATGATATGGCACACCTTCTTTGGTGAGTACATTAGGGATCCACCTGTCATATGTAGGCACCTAAACCTGGCCTTCAGGAGCCCAAAGGTTCGCTCAATCACCCTCCTAGTACGCCCATGGGCCTCATTGTACCGTTCCTCTGCCCTGGTCCTGGGATTCCTCACTGGGGTCAATAGCCACGGCAGGTTGGGGTAACCAGAGTCACCTATTAGCCACTCACGCTGTCTCTGTAGCTGTTCCATCACATAGGGAATGCTGCTATTTCGCATAACATACGCGTCATGCACTGACCCTGGGAACTTGGCATTTACATGGGAGATGTACTGGTCAGCCAAACAGACCACCTGGATATTCATTGAATGGTAATTCTTCCTTTTCCTGTACACCTGTTCATCGTCATTTGGGGGGACTAAAGCCACATGGGTCCCATCAATTGCACCAATGATGTTGGGGATGTGTCCAAGGGCATAGAAATCAGCTTTCACTGTAGGCAAATCACCCTCCTCTGGGAAAATGATGTAGCTCCGCATGAGTTTCATCAGGGCAGACAACACTCTGGATAAGATCTTGGAAAACATAGGCTGAGACATCCCAGATGACATGGCCACTGTTGTCTGGAATGAGCCAGTTGCAAAGAAATGGAGGACAGACAGAACCTGCACTAGAGGGGGAATTCCTGTGGGTTGGCGGATGGGGGACATCAGGGCTGGCTCCAGCTGGGCACACAGTTCATGGATGGAGGCTCGGTCAAGTCGGTATCGTAGTATTATGTTGCGTTCTTCCATTGTGGACAGGTCCACCAGCGGCCGGTACACGCGAGGATTCCTCATTCTCATCGCTAGTCCCAGCGGACGGTGCCTAGGAAGGAGAATATGGAGTACAGAGTCAATCCACTCACAGGTACGTACAACACAGCTTGCACAGTACAGGTAAATGTATGGTTTGATATGTTTGTATGTGTGCCATTGCAAGGCCTAGGCCTGTGTGACGCATTAGAAATTAAGCCATGTGGGCCCTTGAAATGGCCGATGCCTGACCTGTGAAGTGGGACAATGGGATGTGAGGTCACTGCGCTGGCGGGGCACACCGTGGCGGTAGGCGGTCGAAGACCGCTGTGCGAAGACGCATTGGTTAACATTGAAGCCTATGGGTTTCAGGAGCCAATGACGATGTGCGCCGGCGGTCGCGGGACGCACCGCCGCGGTACGCACCGCCGCGGGCGTGACCGCCATTTTCTATCTGCTCAATCATTCGAGACCTGATCATCCACAGGAGAGGACCTATACTGCAAGTGCTGCTGTGAACTCGGTCTGGAAGTGACAATGGCTGCTGCTACTGGTGAAAGGGACCCCGCCTTCAGTTCAGAAGAGTTGGAGAAGCTCGTGGACGGGGTCCTCCCCCAGTATGCGCTACTCTACGGTCCTCCAGACCAACAGGTGAGTACACTCAGTGCACATTGAATGGGTTATGCCTGTGTGGAGGGGGGGGGATGTAAGTTGGTGGGGTGTGGAGGGAATGAGGAGTGCAACGCACGACAGATGAGAGAATGGGAACCATGACAAGGTTGGGGAGGGGGGGCATGTACTCCAAACATGCAGATATGTGACGGTTTCTCTTTCCCACCCTGTACATGTCAAACAGGTGAGCGCCCACCAGAAAATCGATATTTGGCGTGCCATCGCCAAGGAAGTCCGGAACTTGGGGGTCTACAACAGACGGGGCACCCACTGCCGCAAGAGGTGGGAGGACATCCGCCGCGGAACGAGGAAGACCGCAGAAACACTGCTGGGGATGGCCTCCCGACCTAGGAGGGGTGCCAGTCGCACCATGACCCCCCTGATGTCCCGGATCCTGGCGGTGGCCTACCCTAATTTGGATGGGCGCTTGAGGACAGCACAGCAGACACAAGGGGGTGAGTATCCGCACATTCTCCTATCTGTATGCGCATTGGAGGTGTCTGGGTGGGGGAGGAGGGCTGTGGGTGACATTAGGCCAGGGCGCTCTCTGTAGTGTAGTCCGCTCCCTAAGGCATGGCCCTGTGCCCCCGCCCCCCACCTCTGTAGGGTGCCAAGTGCAGCTACCCATGCTCCAGCATCACACATGTGCGCGTGTGTTGTCCCTAGACCTGTTTGCCTAGTCAGAAGTACTGAGTAGTGTACCCCAAGTTTGCGACTTAGTGCACGAGGCACCTGTGTCTGTCCTCTCCGCAAAGGGTATTGCTAAGGCATGCACTCAACTTTGTTTCATTTCTCCCCCCACCCTAAATCTTTGTCTTCTTGTGTTTTAGCATCATCCGGCGGAGGAGATTTGGCGTCGGAGCAGGAGGGAGCTGCAGGTCACCAGGCCCCGGTGGGCACTGACACAGACACCGAGGGCACCAGTGATCCGGAGGGCGAGGGGAGCACCACAACGGGGGCCGGTGGAGACACCAGCGACACGGACACGTCCTCGTTTGGGAGCTCCCTAGCGGTGGCGGCACCATCTGTGCCCCCCGCAACAACAGGTACAGCCGCCACCCAGCGCACCAGCACCGCCCTCCCAGCAGCCCCTCAGTCTTCGCTCCGTGGCCGCTCGGCCAGGAAGGCGCGCGTCTCCTTCGCCCCAGGCACCTCAGCCCCTGCCTCTGTTACCCCTGCTGCCCTCAGTGCGGAGCTCATTGACCTGGTGAGGACGGTCATTGTTGGGCAGACTACCCTTCTGAATGCCATCCAGGGGGTGGAAAGGGAGGTGCATCGGAGCAATGCCTACCTGGAGGGCATTCATTCGGGTCAGGCTGCCCATCAACGAGCGTTCACTGCTCTGGCCTCAGCACTGACGGCAGCCATTGTCCCTGTCTCCAGTCTCCCTCTTCTATCTGCCTCCACCCTTTCTCTGTCTCCTGTACCTCAACCTATCCCATCCACACCATCAGACCAGCCTGCACACACCTCAACACCCAAGGCCAGCTCATCCAAACATAAGCACCACAGAAAACACAAGCATTCACCCAAGCAACACACAGATGCAGACATATCCTCCCTCCCTGTGACGTCTACACTCACACCTGCATGCACCCCAACATCAGCCAGTTCTTCCACCACCAGCAAACCCTCCACTACAGTCCGCACACCTGCAGTCACCACCCCCACTGGCATTTACACGTCCCCTGTGTCCTCTCCCACTGTGTCTGTCACCCCCTCTTCCAAGACACATAAACGCAGGCAGACACCCAAACAACAGCCAACCACCTCACCACAGCCTACGTCCCAGTCACCTGCACCCAAGGACAGCACACCTGGCTCTCATACAACCATATCCTCTTCCTCCACTTCTCTCACCACTACTCCTACCCCTTACCTTGGTCCCAAGAAAAATTACCTCTCCAGTTTTGACCTCTTTCCCTCCCCCGACCCACCCCCTCCAACTGGGAAAAGTCCCAAGGGCACCTCAGCCACCACCAGCCCAACTTCTACAGTGCAAGTGGTGCATGGCATGTGGAGTCTACCCTTTGGCGGCAGTAACACTTCGGTGAGCAGCAAGGGGACAGCCAGCCCCCCCCCCAGGCAAGAGGACCCAGAAATTGAAGGGCCGCCGTGAGCGGACAGAGACGGCTGCCCCCAAGGAGGTGACTCCGGCCACTTCACCGGCCACAGCAGCCAGGGGAGGCAAGGGCCCGAGAGCCCCATCTAAGGAGCGGAAGGACAGCAGGGCGGAGAGGACAACCACCAGGAGCGCGGAGCAGGAGGGCCCCACAAGCCCCATCCTGGCTGCAAGGGACGACACCAAAGGGCCCAGGACTCACTCCCCGAAGGGGCCTGACACAGCACGGTCGGAGGGCGAGTGAGCAGGGTGTCCAGGCCAGGTATGACTCCCTTGACATACTGCAAGAGCACCGCTGAACAGGGCCCCGCCGTGAAGACAGGTACCGCTGAACAGGGCCCCGCCGTGAAGACAGATACCGCTGAACAGGGCCCCCCCGTGAAGACAGGTACCGCTGAACAGGGCCCCGCCGTGAAGACAGGTACCGCTGAACAGGGCCCCGCCGTGCAGAAGAGCACCGCTGAACAGGGCCCCGCCGTGAAGACAGGTACCGCTGAACAGGGCCCCGCCGTGAAGACAGGTACCGCTGAACAGGGCCCCGCCGTGAAGACAGGTACCGCTGAACAGGGCCCCGCCGTGCAGAAGAGCACCGCTGAACAGGGCCCCGCCGTGCAGAAGAGCACCGCTGAACAGGGCCCCGCCGTGAAGACAGGTACCGCTGAACAGGGCCCCGCCGTGAAGACAGGTACCGCTGAACAGGGCCCCGCCGTGAAGACAGGTACCGCTGAACAGGGCCCCGCCGTGCAGAAGAGCACCGCTGAACAGGGCCCCGCCGTGAAGACAGGTACCGCTGAACAGGGCCCCGCCGTGAAGACAGGTACCGCTGAACAGGGCCCCGCCGTGAAGACAGGTACCGCTGAACAGGGCCCCGCCGTGCAGAAGAGCACCGCTGAACAGGGCCCCGCCGTGAAGACAGGTACCGCTGAACAGGGCCCCGCCGTGAAGACAGGTACCGCTGAACAGGGCCCCGCCGTGAAGACAGGTACCGCTGAACAGGGCCCCGCCGTGCAGGAGAGCACCGCTGAACAGGGCCCCGCCGTGAAGACAGGTACCGCTGAACAGGGCCCCGCCGTCTCAAGCACCGCTCCGCTGGGCCCTTCCTGTCAAGCACCGCTCCGCTGGGCCCTTCCTGTCAAGCACCGCTCCGCTGGGCCCTTCCTCTCAAGCACCGCTCCGCTGGACATCGCCATGTCATGCACCGCTGCGCTGGGTCCCGCCGTCTCAGGCACTGTTTATGGTTCACTGTGCCCACCATGCCTCCTCCTTGACCAGTGGACTCTGTAATCCACCTGAGAGACTGTGGCTTTGCACTCCCCAGGATGGTCCAGTGGGCAACCCACCCACTGCAGAGACTTGAGAGACTGTGGCTTTGCACTCCCCAGGATGGTCCAGTGGGCAACCCACCCACTGTAGAGACATTGAGAGACTGTGGCTTTGCACTCCCCAGGATGGTCCAGTGGGCAACCCACCCACTGCAGAGACTTGAGAGACTGTGGCTTTGCACTCCCCAGGATGGTCCAGTGGGCAACCCACCCACTGTAGAGACATTGAGAGACTGTGGCTTTGCACTCCCCAGGATGGTCCAGTGGGCAACCCACCCACTGCAGAGACTTGAGAGACTGTGGCTTTGCACTCCCCAGGATGGTACAGTGGGCATGGTGGCTCCTCGTGGATCTGGCATCGTGGACTCATGTGGCTGTGGTGGCCCCCCCTTCCCTTCCCCCTGAGGTGCCTGTAGTTTTGACATCAGATGTCCCTGCAGTGTTCTCTCCAAAGGACTCAGGTCTCGTGTGTGGGCTTTGCCCTTGTTTCGCAGAACCTTGGCCCACGGACATGTTAGATTCGTAGGATGTGCAGGACTTGTTACTTCAGTGATACACTGATGTGTATATCTTTTTGGTTTTTGTAAATATTTTTCACGGTTGCTCAATTATTTCCAGGTGCTTTTTTTGTACATGAAAATTTATTCCAAATTTGGTTGTGTCATTGTATTTTTAAAGGGTCTTTGTGTGGTGTCACTGTGACTTCCTGCTCTGCATTGGTGTGTACATATTGGGGGGGTTGCATATGTGTATGCCCGTAACCTTTCTTCCTCCCCCCTCCCGTGTGTCGTAGGTGCAGTACTCACCGTTGACGTCTGCGCCGGAGTTCGTACTCGTGGTAGATGAGCAGGTAGACGAGAGCAGGTATGATGTTCAATTCGGGTTCCATGCTGTCCGGATTCCGCGTGGAGTGTCTCGAGGTGAGCGTTTTCCATTGGAAATGTCTGTTTCCACCGTGTTTTTATCGGCGGGGCTCCCGCCCCGGAAAAGGTGGCGGATTGGTGGGTCGTGATAGGGTGGGCGGTACATTGTCTGCCGCCTGGCTGTTGGCGGTGACCGCCGCGCTGTTTGTTTGTTCCGCCGTGGCGGTCGGAGTGTTAATGCGGCGGGCTGTGTTGGCGGTTCCCGCCAGGGTCAGAATTGCATTTTTTTGACCGCCGGCCTGTTGGCGGGTTGGCCGCCGCTTTATCACCGACCGCCAGGGTCAGAATGACCCCCTAAATGTCCTACCTTAACCATACACTGCACCCAGCATACATGTAAGAAAAGGGAAGGTTTAGACCTGGCAAGTGGGTACACTTGCCAAGTCGATTTTACAGTTTAAAACTGCACACACAGACACTGCAGTGGCAGGTCTGAGACATGATTACAGAGCTACTTATGTGGGTGGCACAATCAGTGCTGTAGGCCTACTAGTAGCAGTTGATTTACAGGCCCTGGGCACCTCTAGTGTACTATACTAAGGACTTACTAGTAAAACAAATATGCCAATCATGGATAAGCCATTCACATACACATTTTGTATAGCAGCACCTGCACTTTAGCACTGGTTAGCAGTGGTAAAGTGCCCACAGTAACAAACACAGCAAAAACAAAGTCCAGCACACATCAACAACCTGGGAAACAGAGGCAAAAAGTTAAGGGAGACCTCTCCAAGGATGAAAAGTCTAACACACATTGTGAATGGCTGGAACAGTAGATGGCAAATGCATGGACTAGTTGACGTTAAGTAGCAGCCAACCTGACAGCTTCTTGATCATAGGGGATGCACGTGGTAATCCTAGGAAATCAAGACAGTAAGCATACCCTACGCCATTCCTCCAGCTTGGCCAGTGCAGCCATAAGAACCCCCAGACACTCAATCAACTTACAAACAAATTAGTCTAAGAGAAACAGGATTTATTTTAAAAATGCTAACAACCATATATCAACAACTAACCTTAAAACTACGCCAATCTAACCTATTCGAAAATTATGTTACACATGTAATACCACTCTCTAAACAATGTCCCCTACCCCCTTAAGAGATCAGATACAAGTGGGACAACATAAACTATGACTACACATGTACTAACCTGACATATGGCCTTAAACAAATATGTATTTCTTTTTATTTTTTTTAACCCCTTCGCTGCCAGGCCTTTTCCCCCTCCTGTGCCGGGCCTTTTTTTTGCCTATTTGGGGCAGTTCGCGCTTAGGCCCTCATAACTTTTTGTCCACATAAGCTAACCAAGCCAAATTTGCGTCCTTTTTTTCCAACATCCTAGGGATTCTAGAGGTACCCAGACTTTGTGGGTTCCCCTGAAGGAGGCCAAGAAATTGGCCAAAATACAGTGAAAATTTCATTTTTTTCAAAAAAATTGGAAAAAGTGGCTGCAGAAGAAGGCTTGTGGTTTTTCCCCTGAAAATGGCATCAACAAAGGGTTTGCGGTGCTAAACTCAGCAGCTTCCCAGCTTTCAGGAACAGGCAGACTTGAATCAGAAAACCCAATTTTTCAATACAATTTTGGCATTTTACTGGGGCATACCCCATTTGTGCAATTTTTTGTGCTTTCAGCCTCCTTCCAGTCAGTGACAGGAATGGTCATGAAACCAATGCTGGATCCCAGAAACCTAAACATTTCTGAAAAGTAGACAAAATTCTGAATTCAGCAAGGGGTCATTTGTGTAGATCCTACAAGGGTTTCCTACAGAAAATAACAGCTGAAAAAGAAAAATATTGAAATTGAGGTGAAAAAAACATCAATTTTTCTCTACGTTTTACTCTGTAACTTTTCCCTGCAATGTCAGATTATCAAAAGCAATATACCGTTACGTCTGCTGGACTCCTCTGGTTGCGGGGATATATAGGGTTTGTAGGTTCATCAAGAACCCGAGGAACCCAGAGCCAATAAATGAGCTGCACCCTGCAGTGCGTTTTCATTCTATACCGGGTATACAGCAATTCATTTGCTGAAATATAAGGAGTAAAAAACTGCTATCAAGAAAACCTTTGCATTTCCAAAAAGGGCACAAGATAAGGTGTTGAGGAGCAGTGGTTATTTGCACATCTCTGAATTCCGGGGTGACCATAGTAGCACGTGAATTACAGGGAATTTCTCAAATAGATGTCTTTTTTACACACACTCCTATATTTGGAAGGAAAAAATGTAGAGAAAGACAAGGGGCAATAGTACTTGTTTTGCTAATCTATGTTCCCCCAAGTCTCCCGATAAAAATGGTACCTCACTTGTGTGGGTAGGCCTAGCACCCGCGACAGGATATGCCCCAAAACACAACGTGGACACATCACAGAAAACAGAGCTGTTTTTAGCAAAGTGACTACCTGTAGATTTTGGCCTCTAGCTCAGCCGCCACCTAGGGAAACCTACCAAACCTGTGCATTTCTGAAAACTAGAGACCTAGGGGAATCCAAGGAGGGGTGACTTGTGTGGCTCGGACCAGGTTCTGTTACCCAGAATCCTTTGCAAACCTCAAAATTTGGCTAAAAATACACATGTTCCTCACATTTCTGTGGCAGAAAGTTCTGGAATCTGAGAGGAGCCACAAATTTCCTTCCACCCAGCGTTCCCCCACGTCTCCCGATAAAAATGGTACCTCACTTGTGTGGGTAGGCCTAGCACCCGCGACAGGATATGCCCCAAAACACAACGTGGACACATCACAGAAAACAGAGCTGTTTTTAGCAAAGTGACTACCTGTAGATTTTGGCCTCTAGCTCAGCCGCCACCTAGGGAAACCTACCAAACCTGTGCATTTCTGAAAACTAGAGACCTAGGGGAATCCAAGGAGGGGTGACTTGTGTGGCTCGGACCAGGTTCTGTTACCCAGAATCCTTTGCAAACCTCAAAATTTGGCTAAAAAAACACATGTTCCTCACATTTCTGTGGTAGAAAGTTCTGGAATCTGAGAGGAGCCACAAATTTCCTTCCACCCAGCGTTCCCCCACGTCTCCCGATAAAAATGATACCTCACTTGTGTGGGTAGGCCTAGCGCCCGCGACAGGATATGCCCCAAAACACAACGTGGACATATCACAGAAAACAGAGCTGTTTTTAGCAAAGTGACTACCTGTAGATTTTGGCCTCTAGCTCAGCCGCCACCTAGGGAAACCTACCAAACCTGTGCATTTCTGAAAACTAGAGACCTAGGGGAATCCAAGGAGGGGTGACTTGCGGGGCTCGGACCAGGTTCTGTTACCCAGAATCCTTTGCAAACCTCAAAATTTGGCTAAAAAAACACATGTTCCTCACATTTCTGTGGCAGAAAGTTCTGGAATCTGAGAGGAGCCACAAATTTCCTTCCACCCAGCGTTCCCCCACGTCTCCCGATAAAAATGATACCTCACTTCTGTGGGTAGGCCTAGCGCCCGCGACAGGATATGCCCCAAAACACAACGTGGACATATCACAGAAAACAGAGCTGTTTTTAGCAAAGTGACTACCTGTAGATTTTGGCCTCTAGCTCAGCCGCCACCTAGGGAAACCTACCAAACCTGTGCATTTCTGAAAACTAGAGACCTAGGGGAATCCAAGGAGGGGTGACTTGCGGGGCTCGGACCAGGTTCTGTTACCCAGAATCCTTTGCAAATCTCAAAATTTGGCTAAAAAAACACATGTTCCTCACATTTCTGTGGCAGAAAGTTCTGGAATCTGAGAGGAGCCACAAATTTCCTTCCACCCAGCGTTCCCCCACGTCTCCCGATAAAAATGATACCTCACTTGTGTGGGTAGGCCTAGCGCCCGCGACAGGATATGCCCCAAAACACAACGTGGACATATCACAGAAAACAGAGCTGTTTTTAGCAAAGTGACTACCTGTAGATTTTGGCCTCTAGCTCAGCCGCCACCTAGGGAAACCTACCAAACCTGTGCATTTCTGAAAACTAGAGACCTAGGGGAATCCAAGGAGGGGTGACTTGCGGGGCTCGGACCAGGTTCTGTTACCCAGAATCCTTTGCAAATCTCAAAATTTGGCTAAAAAAACACATGTTCCTCACATTTCTGTGGCAGAAAGTTCTGGAATCTGAGAGGAGCCACAAATTTCCTTCCTCCCAGCGTTCCCCCACGTCTCCCGATAAAAATGATACCTCACTTGTGTGGGTAGGCCTAGCGCCCGCGACAGGATATGCCCCAAAACACAACGTGGACATATCACAGAATACAGAGCTGTTTTTAGCAAAGTGACTACCTGTAGATTTTGGCCTCTAGCTCAGCCGGCACCTAGGGAAACCTACCAAACCTGTGCATTTCTGAAAACTAGAGACCTAGGGGAATCCAAGGAGGGGTGACTTGTGTGGCTCGGACCAGGTTCTGTTACCCAGAATCCTTTGCAAACCTCAAAATTTGGCTAAAAAAACACATGTTCCTCACATTTCTGTGGCAGAAAGTTCTGGAATCTGAGAGGAGCCACAAATTTCCTTCCACCCAGCGTTCCCCCACGTCTCCCGATAAAAATGATACCTCACTTGTGTGGGTAGGCCTAGCGCCCGCGACAGGATATGCCCCAAAACACAACGTGGACACATCACAGAAAACAGAGCTGTTTTTGGCAAAGTGACTACCTGGAGATTTTGGCCTCTAGCTCAGCCGCCACCTAGGGAAACCTACCAAACCTGTACATTTCTGAAAACTAGAGACCTAGGGGAATCCAAGGAGGGGTGACTTGTGTGGCTCGGACCAGGTTCTGTTACCCAGAATCCTTTGCAAACCTCAAAATTTGGCTAAAAAAACACATGTCCCTCACATTTCTGTGGCAGAAAGTTCTGGAATCTGAGAGGAGCTACAAATTTCCTTCCACCCAGCGTTCCCCCAAGTCTCCCGATAAAAATGATACCTCACTTGCGTGGGTAGGCCTAGCGCCGGCGACAGGAAACACCCCAAAGCGCAACGTGGACACATCCTAAATTTTGGAAAAAAACAGAGGTGTTTTTTGCGAAGTGCCTACCTGTAGATTTTGGCCTCTAGCTCAGCCGGCACCTAGGGAAACCTACCAAACCTGTGCATTTCTGAAAACTAGAGACCTAGGGGAATCCAAGGAGGGGTGACTTGCGGGGCTCGGACCAGGTTCTGTTACCCAGAATCCTTTGCAAACCTCAAAATTTGGCTAAAAAAACACATGTTCCTCACATTTCTGTGGCAGAAAGTTCTGGAATCTGAGAGGAGCCACAAATTTCCTTCCACCCAGCGTTCCCCCACGTCTCCCGATAAAAATGATACCTCACTTGTGTGGGTAGGCCTAGCGCCCGCGACAGGATATGCCCAAAAACACAACGTGGACACATCACAGAAAACAGAGCTGTTTTTAGCAAAGTGACTACCTGGAGATTTTGGCCTCTAGCTCAGCCGCCACATAGGGAAACCTACCAAACCTGTACATTTCTGAAAACTAGAGACCTAGGGGAATCCAAGGAGGGGTGACTTGTGTGGCTCGGACCAGGTTCTGTTACCCAGAATCCTTTGCAAACCTCAAAATTTGGCTAAAAAAACACATGTCCCTCACATTTCTGTGGCAGAAAGTTCTGGAATCTGAGAGGAGCTACAAATTTCCTTCCACCCAGCGTTCCCCCAAGTCTCCCGATAAAAATGATACCTCACTTGCGTGGGTAGGCCTAGCGCCGGCGACAGGAAACACCCCAAAGCGCAACGTGGACACATCCTAAATTTTGGAAAAAAACAGAGGTGTTTTTTGCGAAGTGCCTACCTGTAGATTTTGGCCTCTAGCTCAGCCGGCACCTAGGGAAACCTACCAAACCTGTGCATTTCTGAAAACTAGAGACCTAGGGGAATCCAAGGAGGGGTGACTTGCGGGGCTCGGACCAGGTTCTGTTACCCAGAATCCTTTGCAAACCTCAAAATTTGGCTAAAAAAACACATGTCCCTCACATTTCTGTGGCAGAAAGTTCTGGAATCTGAGAGGAGCTACAAATTTCCTTCCACCCAGCGTTCCCCCAAGTCTCCCGATAAAAATGATACCTCACTTGCGTGGGTAGGCCTAGCGCCGGCGACAGGAAACACCCCAAAGCGCAACGTGGACACATCCTAAATTTTGGAAAAAAACAGAGGTGTTTTTTGCGAAGTGCCTACCTGTAGATTTTGGCCTCTAGCTCAGCCGGCACCTAGGGAAACCTACCAAACCTGTGCATTTCTGAAAACTAGAGACCTAGGGGAATCCAAGGAGGGGTGACTTGCGGGGCTCGGACCAGGTTCTGTTACCCAGAATCCTTTGCAAACCTCAAAATTTGGCTAAAAAAACACATGTCCCTCACATTTCTGTGGCAGAAAGTTCTGGAATCTGAGAGGAGCTACAAATTTCCTTCCACCCAGCGTTCCCCCAAGTCTCCCGATAAAAATGATACCTCACTTGCGTGGGTAGGCCTAGCGCCGGCGACAGGAAACACCCCAAAGCGCAACGTGGACACATCCTAAATTTTGGAAAAAAACAGAGGTGTTTTTTGCGAAGTGCCTACCTGTAGATTTTGGCCTCTAGCTCAGCCGGCACCTAGGGAAACCTACCAAACCTGTGCATTTCTGAAAACTAGAGACCTAGGGGAATCCAAGGAGGGGTGACTTGCGGGGCTCGGACCAGGTTCTGTTAACCAGAATCCTTTGCAAACCTCAAAATTTGGCTAAAAATACACATGTTACTCACATTTCTGTGGCAGAAAGTTCTGGAATCTGAGAGGAGCCACAAATTTCCTTCTACCCAGCGTTCCCCCAAGTCTCCCGATAAAAATGATACCTCACTTGTGTGGGTAGGACTAGCGCCCACGAAAGGAAAGGGCCCAAAACACAACGTGGACACATCACATTTTTTTATAAAAAGCAGTGCCTACCTGTGGATTTTGGCCTATAGCTCAGCCGGCACCTGAGGAAACCTAGCAAACCAGTGCATTTTTGAAAACTAGAAACCCAGGGGAATCCAAGATGGGGTGACTTGCGGGGCTCTGACCAGGTTATGTTACCCAGAATCCTTTGCAAACATCAACATTTGGCCCAAAAAACACTTTTTCCTCTCATTTCGGTGACAGAAAGTTCTGGAATCTGAGAGGAGCCACAAATTTCCTTCCACCCAGCGTTCCCCTAAGTCTCTCGATAAAAATGGTACATCACTTCTGTGGGTAGGCCTAGCGCCCACAAAAGGAAATGGCCCAAAACACAACGTGGACACAACATATTTTTTCACAGAAAACAGAGGTGTTTTTTGCAAGGTGCCTACCTGTGGTGTTTGGCCTGTAGCTCAGCCGGCCCCAGGGGGGGGGGGGCAGAAATGCCCTAAAATAAATTTGCCCCCCCAACCCCCACCCTCCCCCGCCGGGAGCGACCCTTGCCTACGGGGTCGCTCCCCCTGCGTGACATTGGCACCAAAAAACAAATCCCCGGTGCCTAGTGGTTTCTGCCCCCTTGGGGGCAGGTTGACCTAAACTCAGCCAATCTGCCCCCAAGGGGGGCAGAAATGGCCTAAATACAATTTGTCCCCCAGGGGAGCGACTTTTGCCTGATGGGTCGCTCCCCATCTCTAAAAAAAAAAAACAAAGAAAAAAAAAAAGAAAAAAAAGAAAAATTCCCCTGGCGCCTAGAGGTTTCTGCCCCCCCCCCCCGGGGACAGATCGGCCTAATAATAGGCCGATCTGCCCCCCGGGGGGGCAGAAATGGCCTAAAATAAATTTGTCCCCCAGGGGAGCGACTTTTGCCTGATGGGTCGCTCCCCATCTCTAAAAAAAAAAAACAAAGAAAAAAAAGAAAAATTCCCCTGGCGCCTAGAGGTTTCTGCCCCCGGGGGGGCAGAAATGGCCTAAAATAAATTTGCCCCCCCAACACCCACCCCCCCCCCGGGAGCGACCCTTGCCTACGGGGTCGCTCCCCCTGCGTGACATTGGCGCCAAAAAACAAATCCCCGGTGCCTAGTGGTTTCTGCCCCCTTGGGGGCAGATTGACCTAAAATTGGCCAATCTGCCCCCAGGGGGGCAGAAATGGTCTAAATACAATTTGCCCCCCCAGGGGAGCGACCCTTGCCTGATGGGTCGCTCCCCATCTCTAAAAAAAGAAACAACAAAAAAAAAAAACACACAAAAAAAATTGCCCTGGCGCCTAGAGTGTTCTGCCCCCCACCCGGGGGCAGTTCGGCCTAATAATAGGCCGATCTGTCCCCCGGGGGGGCAGAAATGGCCTAAAATGAATTTGCCCCCCCAACCCCCACCCGCCCCCCGGGAGCGACCCTTGCCTACGGGGTCGCTCCCCCTGCGTGACATTGGCGCCAAAAAACAAATCCCCGGTGCCTAGTGGTTTCTGCCCCCTTGGGGGCAGATTGACCTAAAATTGGCCAATCTGCCCCCAGGGGGGCAGAAATGGTCTAAATACAATTTGCCCCCCCAGGGGAGCGACCCTTGCCTGATGGGTCGCTCCCCATCTCTAAAAAAAGAAAAAAAAAAACACAAAAAAAAAATTGCCCTGGCGCCTAGAGTGTTCTGCCCCCCCCCGGGGGCAGTTCGGCCTAATAATAGGCCGATCTGTCCCCCAGGGGGGCAGAAATGGCCTAAAATAAATTTGCCCCCCCAACCCCCACCCCCCCCCGGGAGCGACCCTTGCCTACGGGGTCGCTCCCCCTGCGTGACATTGGCGCCAAAAAACAAATCCCCGGTGCCTAGTGATTTCTGCCCCCTTGGGGGCAGATTGACCTAAAATTGGCCAATCTGCCCCCAGGGGGGCAGAAATGGTCTAAATACAATTTGCCCCCCCAGGGGAGCGACCCTTGCCTGATGGGTCGCTCCCCATCTCTAAAAAAAGAAACAACAAAAAAAAAAAACACAAAAAAAAAATTGCCCTGGCGCCTAGAGTGTTCTGCCCCCCCCCCCGGGGGCAGTTCGGCCTAATAATAGGCCGATCTGTCCCCCGGGGGGGGCAGAAATGGCCTAAAATAAATTTGCCCCCCCAACCCCCACCCCCCCCCCGGGAGCGACCCTTGCCTACGGGGTCGCTCCCCCTGCGTGACATTGGCGCCAAAAAACAAATCCCCGGTGCCTAGTGGTTTCTGCCCCCTTGGGGGCAGATTGACCTAAAATTGGCCAATCTGCCCCCAGGGGGGCAGAAATGGTCTAAATACAATTTGCCCCCCCAGGGGAGCGACCCTTGCCTGATGGGTCGCTCCCCATCTCTAAAAAAAGAAACAACAACAAAAAAAAACACACAAAAAAAATTGCCCTGGCGCCTAGAGTGTTCTGCCCCCCCCCCCCGGGGGCAGTTCGGCCTAATAATAGGCCGATCTGTCCCCCGGGGGGGCAGAAATGGCCTAAAATAAATTTGCCCCCCCAACCCCCACCCCCCCCCCCGGGTGCGACCCTTGCATACGGGGTCGCTCCCCCTGCATGACATTGGCGCCAAAAAACAAATCCCCGGTGCCTAGTGGTTTCTGCCCCCTTGGGGGCAGATTGACCTAAAATTGGCCAATCTGCCCCCAGGGGGGCAGAAATGGTCTAAATACAATTTGCCCCCCCAGGGGAGCGACCCTTGCCTGATGGGTCGCTCCCCATCTCTAAAAAAAGAAACAACAAAAAAAAAAAACACAAAAAAAAAATTGCCCTGGCGCCTAGAGTGTTCTGCCCCCCCCCCCCGGGGGGCAGTTCGGCCTAATAATAGGCCGATCTGTCCCCCAGGGGGGCAGAAATGGCCTAAAATAAATTTGCCCCCCCAACCCCCACCCCCCCCGGGAGCGACCCTTGCCTACGGGGTCGCTCCCCCTGCGTGACATTGGCGCCAAAAAACAAATCCCCGGTGCCTAGTGATTTCTGCCCCCTTGGGGGCAGATTGACCTAAAATTGGCCAATCTGCCCCCAGGGGGGCAGAAATGGTCTAAATACAATTTGCCCCCCCAGGGGAGCGACCCTTGCCTGATGGGTCACTCCCCATCTCTAAAAAAAAAAAAAGAACAAAAAAAAAAAACACAAAAAAAAAATTTGCCCTGGCGCCTAGAGGTTTCTTCCCCCCCTGGGGGCAGATCGGCCTAATAATAGGCCGATCTGCCCCCAGGGGGGGCAGAAAAGGCCTTCCCAAAAAATTGCCCCCCCTGGGAGCGACCCTTGCCAAAGGGGTCGCTTTGTTGCGTGACATTCGCGCGCAAAAACAAACTCCCTGGTGTCTAATGGTTTCTGCCCCCCTTGGGGGCAGATTGGCCTTATCAAAATAGGCCAATCTGCCCCCAAGGGGGGCAGAAATGGCCTAAATATATATTGCCCCGTAGGGGAGCGACCCTTCCCTAAGGGATCGCTCCCCACCTAAAAAAAAATAATTCATCACAAAAAAAAAAAAAAAAAAAAAAAGGTCCCTGGTGCCTAGAGGTTTCTGCCCCCCCTGGGGGCAGATCGGCCTAATAATAGGCCAATCTGCCCCCAGGGGGGGCAGAAAAGGCCTTCCTAAAAAAATGCCCCCCTGGGAGCGACCCTTGCCCAAGGGGTCGCTCCCTTTTGCCAATTTCAAGAAAAAAAAAAAATCCCTGGTGTCTAGTGGGGTTTCAAAAGCCGGATTGCAAGCAATCCGGCTTTTGAAACCTGTGAGAGACTTCAAAGGGAAGGAAATACATTTCCTTCCCTTTGAAGCCTCTCGGGGCCTCCCCCATGGGATTGAAAAAGAAATGCAAAAGCATTTCTTTTTCAATCGCGCTGGAAGCTCTGCTTGGGGGGGTCGGGGGTGGGAGGGGAAGGGCTTCCCCTTCCATCCCTGACTTGGGGGGGTGGGGGGGAACCCCACAGAGGGAGCGAGAGCGCTCCCTCTTGGCTCTGTGCACAGGACGTAATGGTTACGTCCTGGGCACAGCAGCACTGTGCCTCAGGACGTAACCATTACGTCCTGGGCACAGAAGGGGTTAATACACAAATACCCCAACATGGCCCCCCACCAATAACAAAATGTAGAAAAACCCACCCCACTATACTTAAACTAACCTATGCCTACCCTACACTAAATGCTACCCATCATCTAAAACCCAATCTAAAACTATGTACAACAGTAAAAGGGAGGGAAAGGAACTTGGAGGCTGTTGAACAAGATAATTTCCTTTTTTCATTTTCTTCAGTTTTTGCTTAATGTACTATAACATCCTCCTGTTGTCAGCAGTCTCCTACTCCAATTTGTCCAGTTTGGCTAATATCTAGGCCATGTCCCATTTCTTGTCTTGTTCAAATTGGCTGCTTACCACTGTAGTAGGTGGCTGAAAATGTGCCTGGCTCCTAAGAGGTGCAGCTGACAAGAAGGGGCTTGAGTTGCAGTGGCCCTCTACACCCGTGATATCTTCCCAACTAGTCCTTTTTTGGCTGCTGTGGAAGTCCCCATGTGCAAACGCATGCCATTCCCCAGTCACATTTTCCACGCAAACCTCCATACCATTTTGCGGTATACTGCACCCCCCTCCATTATGTGCCGGTAGTGTTCTGCCTTCTTGTAAAATGCGTGCCTTTGGTTTGGTTCATATTGGCAGCAGTAAAAAACATATTGGGTACACTGCTACTGGAGATAACACATACAGTCCACCACACATTCCTCAACAATGACTTACTCCTCATCTATGACTATTTCCTACCAGTCATCTACGGTATCATGTACATGACACTGGATGACGGCTATCCATTGTTAACCATCTTAGCCCAGAGGTGAGTGGACTAATTTGTCCATGATCAACATTTCTGTCATCAAACCTGTGAGGATCACGTGCCCCAACAAGTCTGGATTTCCTGTGTCCCTATCTATAAGGGGGGCTGTGTATGCAATCCACCACCTCAACACCTCTAGTGAAACATCAAAACTTGCCCAGTCATCATGGATGCAAGGTGGGAGCCACATGATAGGGGGTATGGAATCTTCCCACCGCCTATTATAAGGTTTGGTAAATCATCATTCGTGTGTACTGGTGTAAGACCTGGACTGAGCATACGTTCCTAGGAGGCACACCATTGCCCATTATGTGCCTACATGTACAACAAATGCAATGCCCCCAGAAAGTGTGGCCAAAGCCTGACCTGCACAACAAAGTTGTCTACACATTACATAACTAAAGCCCGCTACCCTGTGCTATGTTGTGCCACATGTGTAAAACAGCACACACATGGTGGCTGTATGGGTGCCCTTAGGCCCACAGTACATTTGGCACTGCACTGGGTGCTGCAACAGTATCCTGATATATTGACCATCATTTGCACATGCATGTCAGACATCATCAAATTACCAGGTATGCACACAGGATTCACATCATATGCATCTGATGTGACTGACATCACTCACAAATATCATGGTGGCAGGACCCTGATGTGAAAACAGCTGAGATCTGGCTTGGAAAAAATCATAGACTTTTCCCACACCCATGTGGAGCTAAGTTGTCTCCTAATTGTGTGCACTACTAACTGTTGTCCAGCACAATATGGGTCCTTGTGGGACTGCATCCTCAATATATAGCTGAAGGGTAGTGAGGCACCTGTGGTTCATGTCTCTCCTACATAAGCCCCCTAGAGACTTCTAAAGATATAAACCACATCTGACCGTCTTGTGAGTAAGTGTTAGCCATGTGTGGCGCGCCATCACTTTCCCATATACTCCTGTGGTGCTTTTTTTTCACTGCACCATTTACATATGGCATTGTGATGAAGGTGTTTGTTAGCTCTACACCTCTATGACTATATGGGACTGCATGACCCCGTATACCGCTTCTGAGGGGCATGCAATGGCTGTTGCAGTGGCTATCCCATTGTGTCACCCATAGCATTTGAGCCTGCTCCAGATGTTGTAGACATCTACCTCATTGTCACCGCAATCTGACAAACAACTTAGTGAAGTAACTAATATGTGTGTGCCTTCACAAGACACACACACAAGCAATAATGCAGTGGGAGTTTATTCATGTGAAAATAGTTCAACCTACCTGCACATTGACTGATTGAAATTATGGATGTATTGCCAATAGTTTGTGTCCAGCTATTGTTGACATGGTATACCTTTATTTGTCCAGGGAGGGATAAGAACATGGACATAGACATATGCCTCTACTCAGACACACTTGCTCCGTGGTCCAAGGATGTATTTGTTGGTGTAGGTTACTGAATGTGACAGTGATGGAGCGGATGCAGGGCAGCCCCATACTGTCAGTAAGATGTGGCAGGCCTGTGGAACTAAATCACCACATGTGTGGGTGGTAATCGATATAGTTTAGGTTGTATGTGATACTCAATGTACAGGAAGAGGAAAGTGCTAATAGTCTGAAGCCAGTGCATAGTCAAGCTCCCTTACGTGGCCATAGCCAGTGACCCAAAGGGGCAGATTGTACAACAGTAGTGAAGCACACACAAAGGGGTCCCTGAAACTATAAGGAGGGAGAACCAGGGAAACGATTCTAAGAAACAAGAGCACCTCTCCTATATTATAAATGAGGAAAAAAACAAGACAAAGGAATATTCCTATAATGTAAAGAAGGAAATACAGTTATTATATATCTAAAAGACAGGCCTCCAAATGCATAACATGATAAATAACATCCCTCCAAAGGCAAGTCAATAAATAAAAACACTACATAGACACAAACACAACACATAAGACAACATTCACCCAACTATGTCAAGGACGAACACACATATATTAAAAATCACAATACCCCCAAAAAATAAGCAAAAGCACCCAAGTAAATAATTTCTTCAAAAAAATAATATACACAAAACTTCAATATACTACTCAAAGATGAAAAAAAACACACAGCATATCCTTTTGTTTATCTTTGGCAGTTATATATAGTTAACTGTCCGACTCATTCGATGTTTGTTCCACCAATCTCGTTTTAATTCTCAAAATTGTACATCACATCCTAGAATCTTGCTTTAATCTTCAAAGTTGTGTGTAAAAAGGAGTTAGAGTTCCTGACTCTGAGTAATACTCGATTGCCAATGATCTACGGGTTACCTAAAATCCACAAAGATCTTATTCATCCTCCTCTCAGACAAATTGTATGTAAGATAGGTTCGACGATTGAACTATTATCACAATATATCAACAGCTTTCTCAAACCTTTGGTTTTTAAACTCCCCTCCTATGTCAAGGATACGGGGACTTTCATCTCTAAAGTAGAAGGGGTGCATTTTGATCCAGAAAATGAAATCTTAGTCACAATGGACTTGGAGGCTTTGTGCAAAAATATTCTGCAACAACAAGCGTTAGAATGTGTTAGACAGACTTTGACAGATACTGAACTTAGGGCCAGATGTAGCAAAGTATTTGCACGTCGCAAACGGCGAAAATCGCCGTTTGCGAGGTGCAAATGCCTCTTTGCTATGCAGAAATGCATATTGCGAGTCGGTACCGACTCGCAATATGCATTTCCGACTCGCAAATAGGAAGGGGTGTTCCCTTCCTATTTGCGAGTCTGAGTGGTATGCAATACCATTTGCGACCGCGTACGCAGTAGCAAATGGCTTCGCAGTTACCATCCACTTCAAGTGGATGGTAACCCACTCGCAAATTGGAAGGGGTCCCCATGGGACCCATTCCAGTTTGTGACTGGACCGACAAATATTTTTTCAGGGCAGGGAGTGGTCCAAGGGACCACTCCCTGCCCTGAAAAAATACCGAAACTAAAGGTTTCGTTTTTTTTTTAAGTGCAGCTCGTTTTCCTGTAAGGAAAACGGGCTACACTTAAAAAAAAAAAAACTGCTTTATTTAAAAGCAGTCACGAACATGGAGGTCTGCTGACGACAGCAGGCCTCCATGTTTGCGAGTGCCTATACTCGCTATGGGGCCGCAATTTGCGACCCACCTCATGAATATTGATAAGGTGGGTCATTGCGACCCTATAGCGAGTTGCAGTCGGTGTCTGAGACACCGTACTGCATACCAATTTGCAAGGTGCAAAGTGCGAGTTGCATGGACTCGCACTTTGCACCTCGCAAATTTTAAATTTGCTACATCTGGCCCTTAGCCCATTGAATCAGTTCATATGTGACTGTCTGGAGAAAATTCTTTACAACAATTATTTTGAATTTAATATGACCATCTTCCAAAATGGCACATCCTTAATGCAAGATCGGAGACTGAGCCTTTGGAGAAACCACTTTTTACCTTTAAAAAGAACAACAATTTGAGGAATCTTTTGGTCAAATCTAGAACAACTATTAGCAAGGACCCTTGGCAAAAGTCTATTTCAGGATTAGATCCCATTACCGGGAATCATAGGTGTGGTAACTGTGCAGCCTGTTGTTGTGCTATAGTTTCCAACAGCATCACATGTAACAATAAGACGATTGATTTGAAAACTATGTCAAATTGCAGATCTAAAAATGTCAATTTATGTCCTTGCATTTTGGGGTACGATGTTGAAACAGCGAGAGAGTTTAGGACAAGGTATTATGAGCATAGGTCATCCTTGAAGACCCAGAAACAGAATGCCCCACTAGTGACCCATTGGTCTGAGCATAAGCATAAGGAGCAGGATATTAGATAGACAATCTTGGAGAAGATTGTCCCTAGAAGTAGCTGTGATGTAGACAAGGAAAGGAAGAAACAAGAGGTATTTTGGATCTTTTATATGGCCACATTGAAGAAATTCCGTGGCAAAACACCTAATGAGTTTCATGTTTCATTAGACCTGAGCTAGGAGATATAGATTCTTTAGCTTTTGGTGCTCCTATGTATACCCTACAATTTAGATAGTTTGAGTAACTTAAAAGTATTTTTAACAAACATTTCTACAGTCGGGAGAAGTAACAAAAAAATGTTCTTTTTTACTTTTTTATATAGTAAAGTTTTTTGGATTTAGGTTTTGTGTGTAGTTAGGTATATGCAGCAGCTGTAAGGCATGGAAAATTGGTGTGAATAAGAAAGAGTACTCAACAAATACTGGCATGGAGAGAGTGATACGCAAGCATTTGAATTGTAAAAGTCGATTCACAGTATATGTGATTGCGTGCCCTTGTGGGCTAAAATATATTGGTAGCACCATATGTGAGACTAAAAAGCGAATTTTAGAACTTACTCGAGCAACTATTAACATAGATAGAAGCTATGCAACAGCGAGATATATGAAACAAAAACATGATAGCAAGTGGGAACTCCTGACATTCTATGCAATTGATCAGGTACCAAAACTAGAACGTGGTGGTGATAGAGAAAATAAATTGCGTCAACTGGAATCCAGATATATACTGGATATCCGGTCTATCACTCCGCTAGGTTTAAACCAGGATGAAGAGTTATTTGTACAATTATAAGGGACCTCGTACTTAACAAAGTGTCGCCACCTAATTAACTTAATTTTACCAATTTCAAGATGTTCTTTTTTGGGGGCTCTGGTATATATATAAACATTTCTTTTTTTAAATCTTTACGCCTTGGGGAAGAACCATAGGCTTTTGCCTCCCCCCTTTTTCTTCTCACCTCCTATCTTGTTTTTTGTTTTTTGTTGTTATTATTTAGATACATATATATTTTTGGCGCCAGAAATAAAAGTTTATTGAAGGAATAACATTAAAATACATCTATATCAGAGGTGCAGGACTCAGTGAAGGTTAAAGTTAAAATGAATTTTGGGGATTGTGCCACCTTAGGCAACAAATGAATATGAATCCTATGTGATAATTAATTAAAAATAATGAGGCCCCCTGTAGTATGCTAGCACACTTCGAGGACTGCTTTAATATTGTCTTTCAATTATTTTTAGTTCCAGAAACAAAATCTAAAAAATATATTTAAAAAATCATTTTGTTTAAGGAGATGTTATAGACTACGTCTACCAGAAGACATTGCAATGTGGAATTTAGGAGAAAAAACATCTCGGATTTCTGTGAAAATATTTATGAAAGTTGAAGAATATTTGCAAAAAAGCTTTTTGTTGTTATTTGCTAATGTATATATATTTTGTAATGTCACGGAGTAATTGTTGATAATTTTGTGTAACTTTAGTGTTTTTTTTGTTGAGTTTGGGTAGTTTATTTAAAGCGCTAAACTAGTGCACAGGAAATACCTGTGAACAAGGTCCGGTGTGACCGAAACGCGTCAGGGGATTCCTGTTTTGTTTGCTATGATCTCACTAATGAATTAAAGTTTAACCATTATTGGCACATTGACGGAGTACGTTTTTCTCTTTTTTTAAATAGAAAGAGAATCCTTTTTTTAAATACGGACGTCCTGCCTTAAACCAGCACCACCGGAGAAATAAGTGCGCCGTTACACGCTTTTCAGGACATTCTTTCTTTATATATATATATATATATTTTATATTTTGGGGCATTTGTTTGATGTCTTATAAGTTTAGATTTTTTGTTTTCATTGTAGGATCACTGGTTAGTACATATTACTAAGGTTTAAAACAACTTGTGTTTTTTTTTCTATATTTTTTCTTTATTTGTTTACTCTTGCTAAAATGGCTGCCATGGTTGACAGATGTATGAGCCTCCTGTGAAGAATAGTCCTTTTTCTATATTGAGTTGTTCCTGTAGCCTCGTTTGCAGTGCATTTCAAAAAGGTGCTAGGTTGCCTTTTATTCAGAATCATATATGCCCATACAATGCCTGAGCCATTACAGTGGTACATGTGTATTGAGATACGTGGTATATGTGTGCATGCTACCAACTAGCCACTCACATTTGTCCACATCATGTTTGTTATGACAGTCACATACAATGGCATACCACTGTATAGCAGTATTGCAGTCTGGCATAGATGGCAGACTACTTATCATCACCACTGTGGGAGTTTGAATGGCAACACATAACCATGGTTGCATGTGAAGAGGCATGTTTACGGAGCTCCAGTTCACTCAGCCCCCTGTGCACATGAATCAGTCCCCTGACAATGTCATAAGTTTATATAGCCAGAGCAGTGGTGTTAAGGTGTTTTGAGTGGGGATCTATCCTCTTCAGATTGCTACTCAGCAGAACAATGCAACCTCCACTGCAGACAGACACATGTATAATTGTGATCAAACAGACCGGGATACCACATTTTCCTCTGCTGTACTTGATATCAACATTCCCCTCTCATGTACAGAGGCCTGGGTACTTGCACGTGTAGGACATGTTTCATCATTTGATGTCCTTAGTCATTTCCATGGGCAGCTTGTTTAGTGGTTCTATATCTGTTGTGACTTCTATTTTGGGAACGTGCTGTGGTACAGGTGGTGTTATCTGTCACTGCCTCTGTCATGTTGGCATGTGATGGGCAAATACCATGTTATGGTAGTGGCAAACATTACTGTGTTATGAACGGACCTGTCCACCCTCTCTGTACATATGTGGAATGTTGACATATAGACATTGATGTGTTGCACAGTCAGTATTGGTCTATGTGTGTTCCTTCTCCATACTTTCCTACAATACTGGTAAGGTGTGTATTGTCTCCTACATTGCTCCCATTCTTTAGGCCGCTTGCACTTTGGACACATCTTCTACAGCAACATTGTCTGGTCATACATGGACAGGAAGCAACATGACATTGCACCTGCCACAGCACTTGTGTTGTCTCCAAGTGACCTCCCATGTTGTATTTGCAAGTATCTATGGGTATGTCTCACTGTTCATCCACATCCTCCCTTGAATATGGGTATTAATTTCTTCCAGCATGCCACAACCTAGGTGACTCTTACCATGACTGAATGATGTTGAGGTGTAAAATCATCTCAGTGCTGTTTTTTTCATTAGCCAAATGCAGCTTATTTGGCTAGTTCTACTACCTTTCAATTTTTGATGAGTCTCTGACATTTCTGAACATTGTTTGACATAGTTGCACATTCCACACCTGATTGCCATGTTGGTGCCCAAAACATGTACGGGATAACTTGTCATTGTTGCTACCTTGCACTTGTTCTGGCATGTGAGTGACAATGAGTGGTGTGTATTACTATGTGCTGTGTGATGTTGTTATGCAGAGCATACTAGGGTACCATGCTGACACATGTCAAGCATTGTTGGTACTAGAAAACTCTTGGCTACCTAGGACATACACCCGTAAATCACTCTTCACATGTGTATCTGGAATTGCTGTAGACATGTGTCAAGACAGATTTGTGTGAAAAGTGTGCATCTTATGTACATAGGGAGTGTAACACACTCTGCCTACATTCCACCCAAACCGCTATTTTATGGTGCTTTGTCCCATTTGCTTCTCATACCCTGACAATGGGTCATGTGTTTGGATAGTGATTCTGAGCTGCTTCATTTGTCTGGCAACTCATAGCGCACTCCACAACCAACGTGTGTGTACCATAAATGTGTCTTTGTTGTGCCCAATGGCCATGCCAGGATATAATCCAATGGATACACTCTACAGGCTTTGCCTATAACATTGGTTACAATCCTTCTACAATTACTGAAGGCCCATAGTTACCAATTATGTCCCCCACTTATCACACATGCATTGTGCAGATAAAGCAGTAATCACCCTGAGATGTGACAGTGTTCAGTTTCAACATTACTTAAACGCCATTTGATCACAGGCCCTACCTTATGTGTGCCCCCCCTTACAAACATCCTTATAGGCATGCTGTCGATGTGGGAAAAAGGGTAGGAATTCGCACCTTGCCTACTTGATGGAACAATATATAGAGTGGTGCATTGATCTAGGCCTTCAAGAGTCACATGCCCATGAATTGTGTGTCACTCATATGTGAAATGGAGGCAGTAGACCCTCTTATATCACAAACAATGTTGCTACCATACTTGTTACTATTGTGTTTCATACCTGCTCCCTGAGGTTTCAGTCACATTCCAATAGTATTTGTAGTGGACAAGGAGTAGACCAAGGAGATTAAAGTGCAAAGTATTTTATTTGTGCTATTTACAATGTGATGTTGACAGTCCAGTCACTATGTATAAAAGTTCTGTACTATGTGGAGTCTCCTGCAAATTCCTGCAGCAGTGTTCTGTTGTTTCCCCTCCAAATTAGCAGCTCCATCATCATCCTCCTCATTGGGGATGTCAATCTGTTCATCCCAGGGAACTTTTGTTCTTACATATATGTTGTGGAGGATTGCACATGCCAGTATGATTGTACACTCCAGTGGTGGAGCTTACAAGAGGCTTCCTTCTGTCAGGTCCAGGCACCTGAACATAGACTTCCAAATCCCAAATGTTCTCTCTACCACATTGCATATTCTTCTGTGCCCTTCATTGTATGCATGCTCTTCCACCGTTGTGTGATTACCAAATGGAGTCATTACCTATAGCTGAATGCCATAAGCTTGATCAGCTGCAAAGGGATGAGAGAGGATGTGTTGGTGAAGCTTGATAGTAGTTTGGAATATACTATGGCAGTTGTTAGCTGTACGTGGAGTGGTGACTCAGACTTGCTTGTGGTATAGCGTATGTTTCTGTTCTTGTGGAATGGTTTCATTAGACTGTGTTGATGGAAATGGCAATCTTGGGTAGTGGTTGAAGGGCCTCCGAATTTTCCAAACTGATGGTTATACTATTGCAGGAATGTGTTGTGTAATCCATATTTGAGGCAGTGTCCTCTTGTTGGATGGAACCTCACCTCCTTGCACCAAAATGGTGTCAGATGTAGAGATACCATGGTAGTCCTACAAAGCCAAATTGTACCATCAATGTTACCATGTGGCACTACACATTTAGTTAGACACTTAGTTACCCTTTGTGGCAGATGATGGTTGTGCCAGCCATCAAGTGTACAAGGGTGTGTGTCACCGTTTGTAGGATGATCTAATTTGGTGCAGGAGTATCTCCTAGCTTCCATTACATAATTTAACACAGATACTTACAACTCATGCACAGTGCAGGCTTTGGGAGGGGGCACACCTATTTTTCACATGGGTCCTTTAGTAGGGTGCATGTAAGGTCAGGTATGCCCTCTATACTCCTGTTAAGTCCTACCAAGGCATCTATGATCTTTACAGTTTTGCACAAACTCTGCACCATGGTGGACCATTTCTAGTATATGGAACAGACACAGTGGTGTTAGGGGGAACTAAGGTGCACATGTGAGGTGGCACTGAAGTAGGTGCTGCCTCATTTCTCAGGATTTTGCCCCATGATCTTTCATGGCAGGTTAATTGGTATTCATATGTGTTTGATGCAATGCAGCAGACAGGTATATGTGCACACTACAGGTATGTCAGGTATGTGTAGATGATATGTAGTTGGTAATGGCACCACTTGGGTGGCATTTGATATAGATGCTGCCTGAGGCTTGCACAGCATGATTTACATGGGACTGTACCTATGTGTGACTTTCCTTAAATGGCCATGGCCTATGCCGTTGACATAGCTGGGCTATTCTTTGCTTGGTGTAATGTGTGTGGGATCTGTATTCAGTTGTCAACCAGTGGACACTTGTAGTGGTTTGTGGGCAGCTTCTGTATGCAAAGGGGACATTGCTCCTCCTGTCCAACAGTGGAGTGCCAGTCAGGTTGTGTGTTATGTACACATGGGTGTATCTGTTTGTGATGTGCAATGATTGCAGTGTAGTGTGACATGTTGCATATGTGTTGTTGCTTGTACATCTGTGTTCCCCTGCCCATGTGTATTTCATGTGGTGTATGTCTTGTTTATCCTAAATGGTTGGTGTGTTGTATGTGTAATGATTGGTATGGCGCCTTACCTACGAGTAGACCATTGCCATATTGCCGATCCTGAAACCGCTTGTTGATAGTGGAATGGTGGAATATGTAGGCATCATGGACGCTGCTGGGACATTTTGCTAGAATGTTAGTTAAGAGCCCACGGTGGTCCACAATGGATTACACATTGATTGAATGGGTGTGCTAGTGGTTCATATATAGATGTTCTGTTGCTGCAGGTGGCACCAGTTGCACATGGGTGCAGTCTATTGCACCCAGCACATGCCGGAACCCAGCAATTTGGTAGAAACCTTGCTTAGTCTCCTCCTGCAGATGCTGGATGTTTGAGAAGCAGATGTTGTGGGGTTTGATAGCGTCTAGGACCTTAGGTAGGAGGGCTGAGAAGGATGGCTGGAACATGCCAGCCACTTGTGCTTCCATTATCTGAAAAGATCCAGACAGCAGCATATGAAGGACAGTGAGGAGTTTTGTCATGAGTGGAATAGTAGTGAGAGTTTGCACCCCTGCTGTGATGAGTGGCACAATGTGATGCAGCCGGCATACAATGGACTCCCAGATCAGTCGGTACATCCTGATCACAACTTGATCCCTGAGGTTAAGGATGGTTGTCCACCGTTTGAAGATCCTCTCTCGCCTTTGGTACTGCCTTTGTGGCTGCTGTTGTGGTGTTTGGGGTTGCTGCGGTTTTGGTGGTGGAGGGACCTACTATGTTCACTGACATCTGCAACATGTGCCAAGCTGGAGCAGTACCACTTCCATGTTGTCTTGCAGGATGTAAATGCTCCTTCTGTGTGTTTTTCTTGAGTGGTGGTGTGTGGGCCTCTGTTTAATGACTGATCTGAGCAGGTGTTAATTTTGACGCCAATCAGTCTGAGCTCCGTTTTTGCAGTCTACTTCCTTGGTATACGTCATTTTTGCATCAGGAGGTAACTATAGCGGTAGAGGCCTAGTGTCATTTTTAGAAAGGGAATGCCTACCTTGCATCTCATTGTCGAAAATCTCTTTGCAAGACGCAAGGTGGGCCTAGGACAGGGAAAAATACAATAGGAGTATCACTCTTTTAGTAGCACATAGTGGTATAATTAAATCAAACTTCGATAACCGCATAGACTTCCAGAAAGGCAGACACTTACCCTTAATATATGGCTTTTGAGTGCCCATGTGGAGCACAGCTAATGTGTCAGAAGTGACACGATAACTGCAACCTCTGAAACCATAAAGGACCAACATGCATCTAACCATCCCCATATGTGGTGTACATGGGAGGTGCGGCCCAAAGCAGTCATGAAACATTCCTAATTAAACAACTGGCAGCATATTTTAATGCATCTACTAAAAGTATTATTATGAATGGCATAGTAGATCAGGTATTTATCGTCTCATGAGGGAACATAATTTGACATGGTCATTAAGACTATTGGTCACCACACCATGCCAAATTTTTCAATAAGCTTGGTTTCAGAATGTAAAAATCATACTTCTAGTGAGCCACCTTTTGGTTCTGGGGTAATTACTGTTAACACTGTCCATGTCATCTTCCATATTATGATTTTTCTTTATGAAGTGTGACACCAGTGGAACTCCTACTGTTTTACTGTTGATTTTAGATCTATGCTGGACAATTCTTATTTTTCCTTTCTGCATACTGAGGCCTATATAATGGAGGTGGACATGGAAAGGATTTTATTTTGCTGCTGAAGTCTAGACAGGAACACGTTCTGGTAACATTTCCATGACACCTGAAGGAAAAGGTAGAATGAAAATGGTGGGTTCCAGATTGACTGGTATTTAAGAGAGTTTTCAGACTTTGCAATGTATGACATGCATAACCGAGCAATAAGGAAATTGAAAAATATGACTAGCCTTAATTATGAATTATTTCATTTATTTTAAATGTATGTGTTTTAGGTTTGATTATTTCAGAACCTTGTGCACTTTCCAGAGGAGGCCTGATTATGATGGACCAAATCGCATCAACATCCATGATAAAGAAGAGCTCCAGTCCTTAAAATGTATCAAGCACCAGGATCCAATCCTTTTGTATTTTTTGCCAAGAATATTTGGAGCTATCACTTGGTGGACTTTGGGCATTTGAAATGATTAAAGACAACCCTGCTAAGAACTCAGTACAATGATTTTGTAATTAACAAATGAAATGATCATGAAAGTTATATTTCTCTATTTTGGAAAAGTAAATGCACAAATGTTCATTTGTTTTGTGCCACTTTATGATACCTAGTTAGACTGGTAAATATAATAAATATGTAATTAATGTTTTGCTTCCAATAGTGAGTACCCCTTCTATTGTTGATTGTAATAAATAGTTCTCATTTTTAATCCTAATATAGAACCATTTGGTATTGACATATATATAGTCCAGGTTCGCATAGGGTTTTTGGGGCATTTCTGTTTAACATTTCATGTACTAACAAGAAAGGCTCATATATTTTGCATTGAAAAATGATTTCCATAGAGTAGACAAAAGTAACAAAGGAACCATGTCAAGGATGGACATTGGTGAGAATTCTATTTGACATACTCAGAGAATACACTATGAACTGAAGATATGTACACAGATTTCCTGCAGCTGGAAAATGTCCACCATCAGTGATGCTGTTCTGCTAGCTTCAACTCCAAACAACCTTGCAAACTGGTTAGGTGTTTTTGAATAATTTTGCCATGACATGTGGCACAGCAAAATTAGTGTTTGCTTATAAAACATATAAATAATAGATGTCACAAAGAGCAAGAATCCAAAATGTATAAGGGATTTGACATATTTTACAGTGGCTGTTTGCTTTATGCCTCTTTGTGGTTTGTCTACCTGAGTAGTGGTTGAAGTTTATTTCCTCATGGTATTGGCATATAATCCTGTGCTCGAAAATCGTAAATTGTAGCATGATCCAGAAGCCATCTTCAAAACTGATGTCTATGAAGCAAAAGACTTACTATTACAGCCTGACAAAGACAACGAATCCCCAAAAAGCTAGTTTGATGCAGGCCCTCATTCCTGCATTTGCAGGTATTCACTGGGGTTCACAAAATGCCTCCTGCCTCATACATAGTAAGGGGTAAGGAGCTTTTCAGATCTTCTGCAAATGTGCATTTTGCTTTGTGGTTGATTACTTGCATCGCAATACGAAGAGCGGGTCACAAGCTAGTCATTGTCACAAAGCGTGATTTGCAACTTGCCTTTTTTTAGGTCGAGTGTAGGCATTCGACCTGGTATATATTTGAGTATAAAACATAGTGGGTTAAAGCAATTTCATTTGTTAGTTGCAGTGTCCTTTAAAAATTATTGCTCACTAGTGGTCAGTTCTGCCTTTTTCTCCTCCTTTTTCTGTTTCAGAGCAGTGACCTATTACTGTATTGTTCCACTTTGGTTTCTTTATGTGTTGCTATGATGGACAATTTTTTTACATTTCTTTGATGGTCTCTTTTCACTGTGCATGTGTGCATGTTTTAGGCTGGTAGCTGCCTGCGTTTTAGTGCAGAATTCCATTCCTTCCACCTCCCCCTATGTCGCTGACATTTGTTTTGGCTTTATTCTAGTGCTGTCCTCATATCCGGCTCCAAAATAAGCTTATTTTACTGAGCAAATGGCTCCTAAAAGAAGCTTATTTTACTAAACAAACATCATATGCCCGTGCATTGCGTCACAGAGAATATCTCTCTCTCCAGGGCCTCTCCCTGCCTTCATTCATAACATCGCACACAGGGCATTGCTTATCTCCCCTACTGAGGCAATACATCTACTTAGGGTGTTCTGCTAACTTCATTAGAGCTTTGCTGAACTGCAAGGCAAAAATGCTTGTTATACTTGCTGTTTGTGTTGCACCGATTTTCTGACTGTTTGTATTCTTCCCAATTTTTTTATTTTTTTTGCCTTGCACCATGTGTCAGCCTGTGTATGTCTGTTTTGCTGAAAGTGTTTGCATCTATGTAGGTGTGGAAGTGTGTGTTATGCTGAGAGTTTGCCTATCTTAGTTGGTTTGTTTGTTCCCCCTGCTTTAAGTGTGCATTTTTGTGGTCTCTTTGTAGTTTCTTTGTGGGCTGAAAGTATACATGTTTTTTGCTTTCCGTTTCCACGCACCACCTGTTAGACAGCGTCCAACTCTTTCTGCCTTTAGGAGTGTGTCATGTTGTCTGGTTACTGGCAGCCACCCCCGTGAATCACTTTTTGGTGCTAACCCTGAACAGTACATAGGGGCCCATTGTAAACAATGGTGAGCCCCCTTTTAACGCCTGCTCTGAGCAGGTGATAAAAGTGCCCAAAAAATATCTTTGATTTCTTTGCTCCATTTTTTCAGCTGCCCTAACAGGGGAGTACCCCCTTTACCTACATTAAGCATGGTGCATGCATAATGTAGCACAAAGTATAACAATGCATGCATTGTGCCACTTTGTAAATGTGCCGCAAAGAAAAGGCAACCTTAGCATCAAAAAAATTACGCTAAAGCGGCACTAAAGTGGCGCTAGGCCCTCTTAAATCTCAATCTCCAAATGAAAAAGTTGATTAAAACCACCAGAGTCTCCAGCTTCACTTTAACGAAGCATCTTCAAGGGCACATGACACTTGCAGTTTTAACTTAAACAGGGCAGGAAGCTCACCTGATATAACCTATTACTTTGAAATCTAGCCACAGCTAGGGACAGCTGAAAAATCTATACAATATCAAAGAGTCACTACGCACAAGCATACAGCACATATCGATAGAGTAAAGTAAATAGGGAGACCAACTGTGTTGTCAAGCCATTGTTGAGTGTTGGAAGCAGCAATGAATATCCAAGAGGGAATTCTGTGGGTCCAGAATAGCACTGCACTCCATGGTCAGACTGGCCTATAGGGTAATCAGACAGACCCTGAGAGACTGGTCTGACACAGCAGTGTGGGGGCTGGTTCTTTAAATGCTCATGGGCCTTTTTTATCGTCTGCTGCGCCAGTTAGTGTTGATTTCCCAGCGATAAAAAGAAACATGGCCTGCAGTGAGCTCAAATCAGTGCAGTCTTCCACACCTTCAAAGTGTGTGTGTTACAAGTTAAAAACCGCCACAATTTCAAGAAGTGGGTCATTTGTAGGTTGAGCATGCAAGCTCTTTGACCTGTTTTAAGTATTGTGGGCTTTTACCCACGCCCAGTGCACACCCATCACTTTCACGCGTTCCCAGACTTGCCTTTCAAAAATACTTTATTATCATTGGTAAATGCTTTACATTTGTTCCGCCTTGTGGTGGTTTTGTTACCACCTTGCCGACTGCCCCTGTTACATGGATAATGAACGATTGCTGATATGTTTGACTGCGAGCTAACTTCTTTTTCTTTTTGTGTCTCTCCTTTGTGCTCATGATCATGGTGGCCATGTCAACTGTTTTACTTTTACTTTTCAATTTAAGTGGCAAGAAAAATCCAGTTTGAAATTTACAATGTTAATAGCTCTAACTCAAGCAAATGCGAGACCCATTGCATTGCAAATGCCTGTTTGTTACTGTTTGCATGTGGTATAGCCACTACAGGGTCATACAATTACAAGTTAAACCCCATGGAATTAAGAATTGCTGTGTGGGATTTACAGTATCCCCAATTCTGTGAGGTGTAACACATATATTTACCACCTGTTCTGAGCAGGTGGCAATGTATGCAGGAATCTCTGGGTGGGGTGATGGTTGATGGGGTTGGAGGAGTAAGGGAGTGAAGGAGAAGCTGATTTTCTAAATCTACAGGGTGGAGAATTGTATGTTTCCTCCCGTGCCAGAAAAAAAAGCGTAACGAGGCAAAGCCTCATGCATGTTTAAAGTGTAGAATTGTTGCATGATAAAAGAGAGCCTGGTTCTCTGACATTAAAAAAAACAGGTGTGGAAAATTCTAACCAATCATAATCAGAGTAGAATCCCACGCAGTAATTCTACTCGCCTGATCTGCAGGGGCGGCCCATCCATTAGGGCAGAAGAGTGTCACCCCCCCAGCAGCGGCAGTGTTTATTATAATTTCCTTGTAAAGGGGCGGGCCACAGGGGTAAATTAGTGTGAGGGGAGTGCTCAGCACACATATGTGCACAGGGCTCTCTCCAGCCTAGTAATACAGTTGCTGGGCTGGAGAGAGCCTGCACAGGCTCCCAGTCTGTCTGGGAGCGCCCTGGCTGTGCGGTCACAACCAATCCTAACGCTGCTCTGTGCAGCGTCAAAATTGTCTACAGGGCAGGCTGGGAGCCTGTGCCTCCAGCATGCTGAGTAGACAGAGGAGCGGCAGAAGAGTACGGCGTTCAAGTAAGTTTATTATTATTACTTTTAATTTATTAAGATTTCTCCCCCGCACGTGCCGCCCACCCCCTTTAACACCCGTGAGCAAGGACTGATGATTTGTAATGAGAGCTCATGAGAGCTTTATCAGCTTAAAAAATGTTCTCCTAATCGTATCAGCAAACGCTGAAAATACGGGTGCAAAACATTTTTCAAAATGTGAACATATTTAATGCACTTTCACCACTAATTTACTTTTTATTATGACACTTTCACCAAATTAGTATTTTTTTTTTTAATTGCAAAACTTTAGGTACAAGGGGGTACACTGTGAGTTTACTTTGTACTGTCTTGTTTAATGTGGTGCCCAGTCACATAACAAGCTTCATGTCTATTGTTTAAAACGTATTTTTTTTTTTTTATTAAATCGTCAAAGGGGATCAAGGAAGTGCGCTGAAATAACCCAAGTCAACACTGTGGTTCAGGGGAAAATATTTGTGTCAATTTTTCACATTATGTTTGATGTATATTCTTGGTACGATTTTGTTAGCACATGATTTGGGAGCGCTAACAATACTTGCTTTTTGACAACCAGAAGGCGTAACAAGGGGGATTCTATCACAGATTGCATGAAAAACACACTTCATCTTCCAGTGAGCATACATATTTATTTCTGTTTTGCAAATTGATACAGGTATGATAGTCATTGAAGATGTTAGATTAGTAAAGCCTGCTTCACATTTCTGGAATCCAATTGAAATTCTTTAATTATCTGGATGTGGCTTGGCTGATTTTATATGCTTCCGTTTTATACCCATTTGAGTGCATTGTCATTACATATTAAAAATAACATACTGCAGGCAAAAAGACAATTTTCCAGATGTTACATTTTGCCTTCCTTAATAATTAACAACAACTGCTGTCACCAAAGAGTCTACTGTAAAATGGATGCATTATCTGAATCGAATTGAAATAGGTTAGCGTATCCTACATGGACCACTATAATACGATCTATGTTTAAAATATTAAATACTTGCATAATACTATCAGAATGCGATAGGATGCAATGCAACGTACAGAAAAAAACACTGCTGCTCTACATGAGAAGAGAAGGGCTTAGATTTGTTAAATATAACTCCTTAATATATATTTTCAAATTTTAATACGTTGTAACCACTGCGAGCACAGCTGGCGGCACAGTGGCGAATACTCCTTGCAGTTACCGATTACTACATTGCTTCCTACGGCTTAGGTAAAAAGAAAAAAAATGTGAATATGGCTTGTAGAATTCTAGTTTTGCTCCTTTCTTACCACACAGAACATAAACGGGCTCATTAATTCATGGTTTAAAAGGCAAAAGCCCTCGTTTGAGCAGACTTTAATGGACAACATTTGAAAAATTACTTCACAGAACTTGGAAATGTTCATTAAGAAATACTTAGGAGCTCAGTAAACAAATGCGTGGAGATTGCATACTTGTTAAATATTGCCAGGTGCCGTATTTACCATGTGTGTAATCGTCACACCTTTGTGAGTTTTCCTTCTCAGATTATACATTTAGAATTCACAGCAGTAATGTGGAGGTCAGATTTGTGCATGTTTGCCTCTTTCTGTGCAGTTTGTCCCTTTTGCAGGCTTTTCTTGGTGTAATGAAAACATGTCACATTCCAGGTATGCAGAAAATACAGATACTCAGCATCAAAACTGGAGAACAAATAGGTGCATGATTGGAGACTAGTGGTGGCAGCCGCACCCACATTCCCTCCCGGATCCCCATAACGTAGAGGGTGCCAAAGGCTTCAGAAGAATGGCAATGCAAGGTAAATTACCAAATCAATCTATAATTTACAAGGTGTCCAAATCAACACTTGTTGCAGAGGTTTGCCGCAAAGGATTAGAACTATACATATCGAGGCCTCCCTTAAATGGCTGTGATATCCTATTCCTAAGCAGGCAGAAAACGCACCTCAAATACAAAAGGGTGTTTTTGACAGACAGTCCATTACCTACTAATTAGGCATGTTTCTTTGTCGGCTGAATCGTAATAATTTTCTTAATTTTAACATTTTCCTCTCTTCCATCATACTCCAATTTTATATATTCAAGGTATAAGTGAATGGAAAATTACCACTACGTATATCACAGCCCTCGTCAAATGTCATACAACATTGAAAACTCTCTGTATTTATAGATATAGTCAGTCAATCGGGGAACAGAAAGGCAGAAGACAAAGAAATTATTACTTTAACTGAAGAAAATATAAACTATAAAAAGCTTATTCTAGTCTTCATTCTCCTCAATTAATTCAGCCCATTGACAATATTCTTAGAAGGATGTAGCAACAACAGCAACTAAAACCAATCAAATCAAAGCCCAGGTTATCCGATCTACTTCAGCTTTACTTTTTATTAGGCAGCAAAATAAGGGCCTGGTTTGGAGTTTGGTGGAGGGGTTACTCCGTCACAATGATTATTATATCCTATGGGTTTTAGATTTTGGCAGCTGGGATATCTGTCACTGTTGTGATGGAGTAACCCCACTTCCAAACTCTAATTCAGGCCTTACCACTGAAACATTCTCTGTCCATCTGCAGATAAGAAAATTAGATCAAAACCAGCTTTTGTTAGTTGTATCTTTCTTATGATTTCCAACCACATTTAGAACTAAGGGCCTCACTACGAGTTTGGCAGCGTTGGTGGTCCGACTGCTGTCAGGTTTGCGGGGCAGTCGGACCACTGTATTACGAGTTATGTGGGCCTAAGAAGCAAAGACTGCTGTGGTCCCACCGGTACTGCCAGGCAGCACAGACTGCTGCGCTCACAAGGCTATGCAAACAGGCCGGCAGAACCTGTGTGTCTGCCACATTATGAGGTTGCACACCGCCAATGTGATTGCGGCAGTTCAACCACCACATCTCAGCAGGTGGAAATTGGGACTATAAAGGGAGTCACCTGCAGGCAGCCTCACACATCTGGTGCCGCCATGGAGCCCATCACACACGTCCTGCTGTTGTTATTGATTATCGATGGAGCACAAAATCCACGTTGCCGTGGATGCAACGACCATGAGTACACACAAATACCTGCGCCATTAAGCTTAACAATTGTTTCTCGCGCCGCCAGCCACATTATATGGGGGTCACGCTATGGGCACCAAGTATGTGTCTCATTGTGTCCTGCATCAGAATCATGCAAAAAGAAGGACTCATGCACAGTCACAAAATGGCCCCTTTCGGCATGTAACTCACTCTGCACTGCACCACTACATAAAAACACACATCTGCTCACCTCAGGCACAAGGACAGTGAAGTGTACACAACATTGTCTCACACAACACCAACACAGCAACATCACATCTACATATGCAACTCCACTCATTCCTCACATGCCATGGACTGTTCTCACATTCAACACACATATGTATCGATGTGGCATGGAACACAAGCACCACTCCCGGTAAACAGCCTGCAATGGAGACACACATCACCCACATTGCAACACAATGGAAGGACAATGGGATGCAATGGGATGCACAAAAGATAGAGACCAATATACAAAGATCACTATGCAAACAATACCTGTACAACAAGGTTGGGGCCATCAGGAACACTCAGCGAAGGAGGCTGCACTGGGACACATATCACTTTGCACATGCCCCTTAAACAACATTTGCACATCAACTGTCCCTACATGTATCTTAGGGACAAACAGTACTAGAGCCAAATGACATGCTTATCTGCACATTGTGGAAGTGCAAGTCAACAAGTCATGCAACTCCAACTGCATGGGACACACCCCTACATGAAGTAGCTGCAAGGTATACACATCTAATTTGGCACATGCTCAGTCCATTGCAAACAAAGGTAGCACAATTGAACACTCCATGTCTGAATCCATAAGCCAAGTCAGGGGGACACGTTTAACACCATACATGCTCACATTGGAAACACAATATGAAATACTCACCATACCAAATAGTGCATAATGCCGTGACACCGCCATTGCATTTACACCCACATATCCGTACAGTCAACATGTACCCTTGTCTTGGGGGGATACCAACACTGCCCACAAAGTCAAATACTGCAAACAACAGCAAATGGATCAGCAAGCAGGCTGAAACACACATAACTGTAGGCAGACAGCACAAGTCACCAAGGAACAACATAAAGGAATAAAAGAAATTGCTGGACAAATGTATACCCAAAAAACAATTGTTTGGGTTTATTAAATGTAAGTTTTGTGGAGTCCAAGGCTAATGAGTAGTTAATATGTTGCTGCACAGGCACATAATGGTGCCGTCACCTAACTCCGAACTGCCAGGGAACCTCTATAAGAAGGGCCTTCAAGTCGGCAGGCATGCGCCTCAGGGATCATCTTGGGGTTGTGGGGGGTCAGATTTGGGATGGGTGGGTTTGAGTTTGGGAGGAGTGGACTGCTTCTTGGGAGGGGTAGGTTTCTTCTTGGGGGAGGGGTCTGGGTGCTTGCAGGGGGAGCAGGTATGAGAGGGGAGGACTTGGAGGTGGAAGAGAGGGGTTGGGAGGTGGGTCAGTGCCTCTTGGGTTTGGGACAGGGGGTGGAGGAAACAGGGGGAGGGAACCCCAAAACTTTCTCAGGTACACGAGGACAGTCAGCAGAAGGGGGTGGGGATTTTGAGGTTGTGGGAGTGATTGTCTGCTGTGTTGTGTAGATGTTGTGGGTGCGTGTATGTGGGAGGTATGCATGTGTTTGGGTGGTGCCTGTTGCATTGATGAGCGTGTGAGTTTGCGTGTCGTGGGGGCTGGGAAGTGCGGAGGAATGGAGTGTTGGATGTGTGTGTGTCTCTTGTGGTGGTTCCTGCCGGTATGCTTGATGTGGTGGATGCCTGTGTTTCTGTTTGGGTTGTGTCTGTAAGTATGGTGGGTGTGGTGGATGTCTGTGTGTCTTTTGGGGTGATGTCTGTGGGTATGCTGGGTGTGGTGGGTGTGTCACTGACTGTTGTGGTAGTGCCTGTGGGTATGCTTGATGTTGTATATTTTACTGTGGGGGTGTTTGAGGAAGTGGTGACTGATGTTGTGTCTGTGGGTGTTTGTTGTTTGCTTATGTACTGGTGTGTTTTGTGGTGCTTGTGTCTGTGTGAGCTGTTCTTGTGTTTTGTGGTGGGTGCTTGTAGATCGGTCTGTGTGCTTTGCGTAGGTAGGGGATTGGGGGATTTGGATTGGGAAGAGAGAGGGGGAGTGGGGCGGAAGGTGGGGGGTGACTGGCTGCCATTGGTGTGGAGGCCAGAGCCTGAAAAGATCTCTGTAGGCCAGACATTGCACCATGAATGCCTTCCAGGAATGCATTAGTCTGCTGGAATTGGGTTGCTAATCCCTGAATGACATTCACAATGTCTGTCTGACCCACAGAGATACTTCTCAGGAAGTAAATAGCCTCCTCACTAAGGGCAGCAGAGGTAACAGGGGCTAAGGTGGAGGTGCTTGCGGCAAAGGAGATGCCCACCCTCTTGGGTGAGTGGGCACAGCCTACTAGGTGGGGAGCAACAGAGAAGGTGGTGATAGAACGGGGTGGTGGAGAAAGATTGTACACTGGTGTGCCCGATAGGTCTGCCACCCCTAGGGAGTTTCCACTGGAGGAAGATTCAAATGATGAAAATGTTGTTCCGGTCTCCCCTGTAACATTCCCCTCACCCTCCGGGCCACTAGGTCACTCTGTGACCATGGTGTCTTGACCCAAGGTTCTGTAGCCAGATGTGTCCCCACTGAGCTGTGCCCTATCTCCTTCACTTGCCGGTGCTCATGCTGCAAGTACAATGAGAAATGGGGCCAGCACATGTCCATGACAACACTCGTACAACAGCTCTGATTAGCAAACATTACCATGATGTCAATTAGGCCCCAGAAACAAACACCACCTAAGTGGCCCATACATTTGCCATACCATAGGCATGCATCCCATCTGAACTGTCAACAGTTGCCTACAGGAAAATCAGGATCTCAGACAACTACAATTGAATGGCTGAAGTTGTGAAATCACAGTAACCATTGAACTAGTAGGAGACATCATCACCATCAAAGATTTGCCCTCATGGAGCATACCTCAGTTACCTGTTGTTATACTATAGTAGGCCAATGCGGACAGCATTCTCACAGATCCCACACAACAGCATGCACACATTTATTTGTCACATACATAATGAACCAACAATAAGAAATTATGCTCCAAAATCCTGCCATGATGCATAAAAAAGTATAATAGCCTGCAGAAGGTGACATGGAAATACTCATGTCACACTGAAAGCAGTTCCAAGTTACACAATTCACCAAGTTATATTTGTCCCAATAGAGTCATAGAGGTAGTACTAATGTTGATCAGATAGGTCACATATGTGGCATGGAAATGGACACTGTAGACATCATGTACAATATGTCAGGGAGAGATGTCCCCAAAATCCACAACATAATGACTTAGCAAGGCCCAGGGTAATCACCACTAATGCCTGGCACCCTTTAGAATGATATACTCTGAGTGCATCAGTAGATCTCATTAGTCCCTAGGGTGTTATAGAGGCCCTGAGTACTTGTTGAAGGCCCTCAAGATGTTGCCCAATTGCAAGCTACATCATTGTCCCCATTATGGTCATGCTGACCCAGATATCTGTCTGTGGATGAATGCTTGTACCCTAACACGTGTGATTTTAGCATAACTGCAAGTCACTCCATGATGCATGCCAAAAGTCAGGTTACAAACCTTACCCATTACACATGTGCAGTGCACTTTGCTACATGATGCCACATCAATGGCATAGAAATACACATTGTGGCTCAAAACTCGAGGCCTACCTGTCATATCCCTCATTGCTACTGCAGTTGTACATGCCAAATAATGTGCTATGACGCATGAGGGAATGTGTCAGCCAATAAACAGTGGTGACAAACTCCTGTATGTGGCACAACATGAAATGTACCTGACTGTAAATGGTTTATTCCACACATAGGTTGCCATGCACATATATGTGAGGGAATACATACATCATCCCACACAGGTAGACCATGCATGAAACAGCAGCTTAAAAATGTTTTACTAATGAGAAAGCTACACATGCTGACATGTAGACCCAAATAAATGTTGGCAACAGTGATGGCACATAAATCATGTCAATTGACATTCCTCACTTACCAAGGGAAAATATTGATCTGTAGTTGCACCCAAAGTGCAATGTATGCTCTGTTACATGTATGATGGCTTTTAGACCTGACAGCCTTAGCGTGATCACCCTCAACTTTTTGCATGGCTCCCTCCACTTTTTGATACTGTTTTTGCTGGGTTTAGGACTGCTAACCAGTGCCAAAGTGCATATGCTCTCTCCCTTAAAACATGGTGACATTGGCTCATACCCAATTGGCTTATTTAATTTACTTATAAGTCCCTAGTAAAAGTGCACTACATGTGCCTAGGGCCTGTACATTAAATGCTACTAGTGGGCCTGCAGCACTGATTGTGCCACCCACATAAGTAGCCCCCTAACCATGTATCAGGCCTGCCATTGCAAGGACTGTGTGTGCAGTTTCACTGCCAATTCGACTTGGCATTTAAAAGTACTTACCAAGCCTTAAATGCCCATTTTTCTACATATAAGTCATCATTATGGTAGGCCCTAGGGAACCCACAAGGCAGGGTGCTATGCAGGGAAAAGGCAGGACATGTGCCTGTGTAGTTTATGTGTCATATTAGTGTAAAACTCCTACATTCATTTTACAATGCTATGAGGCCTGCTCCTTTCATGGGCTAACATTATTGCTATCTTCATATGCTGTTTGAGTGGTAGATTCTGATCTGAAAGGAGTAACAAGGTCATATTTAGTATGGCCAGAATGGTAATACAAAATCCTGCTGATTGGTGAAGTTGGATTTGATATTACTATTTAAGAAATTACACTTTTAGAAAGTGAGCATTTCTCTGCACTTAAATCCTTCTGTGCCTTACACTCCACAGAAGGCTGGGTTAGTTGACAGCTCCCTTGTGCTTTTCACTCAGACAACCCCAAACACAGGATGCTCGGTCACACCTGCACATATCTGCATTCTGAATCGGTCTTCCTGGTCTGGGAGGGTAGAGGACCAGACACTTACATGTCAAAGGACAGTAGCCTGCCCTCACACAAAGGACTGCCAAACCTCCTTATGGGACCCTGGCAGACAGAATAGAACTGAAAGGGGACCTTGTGCACTTCTAAGCCACTCTTTGAAGTCCCCCCAACTTTGAAGGCACATTTGGATATTTAAATAGGGCCTCTGACCCTACTTACTCAGAACTTCTTGACAAGATACCTACTGGGAAAGGAACTCTGAACCAGAACCTGCAACCTTCTAAGAGGAGCTGCCTGGCTGCCCAAAGGACTTACCTGACTGCTTTTCTGCAAATGACTGCTGCCCTTCTGTTGCCTTGCTGCCTTGCTGCCCTCTGGCTCTGTTGAAAAGGGCTCTCCAAGGGCTTGGAATGAGCTTGCCTCCTCTTTCAATTCTCAGGGCCAAAAAGACTTCATCTCTGCAAAAGAACTCCTTGTGCACAGCCTGCACCACGGTGAGAAAATCACCTCACGTCAAACCGGAATGATGCAGCACCAGCGTTGCGACTGCAACTTCGACGGACAGCCCACTGGATCAATGTATTGCCGAGCCGGAGCCACGCAGCCCGACTTCCTGCGAAGAGGAATCGACGCAGCACCTGCCGTGCATCAGAAATTTCCCCGCATCGGCCACCAGATCGACGCAGCTCCTGTGACCTCCTCCCTCACGCCCAGGGTATCGCCGCATCATCCCCGGGGTGTCCAAATACCCTGCAACCCAAAGAGGATCCAAGTCCGTGTGCCGGAAATCTATGCAAGGCCCTTGCTCCGTGAAAAATATAGACGCATCATCTGTGTGTACCGGGAGAAACTGCCACACACCTCCCAGTTTTCCACGCATCTCCTCCTCTGCGGTCCCTTATGGATTATTTAGATGCAAACCGGGTACTTTGTGCTTGCAAGAGACACATTGCTTTTAAGAACTTAAGACTCTTTTTATATTTTCTAAAGTGATATTTCAATGTGTACTCCTCAAATCTTGATCGTTTTGACCTGCATTTAATCAAATAAATATTTTATATTTTTCTAAACCTGTGTGGTGTATTGTTGTGGTGTTTACACTGTGTTGTTGCATGATTTATTGCACAAATACTTTACACATTGCATTCTAAGTTAAGCCTGACTGCTCAGTGCAAAGCTACCAGAGGGTCGGCACAGGATAATTTGGATTGTGTCTGACTTACCCTGGCTAGAGTGAGGATCCTTGCTTGGACAGGGGTAACCTGACTGCCAACCAAAGACCCCATTTCTAACAATGGCCATCTTCACATTACAGTCTGAAGTGAGGCAACAGCACCTGTCATAAGCTGAAGATAACTAGCCTCTGGGTGGCAGATGCCAATATGCTCATTTACCTAGGCACATTGCTGAGGACAGTAATCTATCACTTCCTTACCTTTGGCCTGTAACATTGAGGAGTAGTGGTCTGTTGCATAGAAGTTACACACACTACAACAACAAACAGTACTGATTGATCACTGTACACAACCATATGTTGCCCGTGGAGAGCAAGTTGTTTATGGATTGTACACAGTGTCCTAGGTCGCTGGGCCAATGGACAAAGCACATCAGTATACAACACATGGCATGTCTACACAAACAGTCACTAATCTACTGTGTTCCACATGGCTCATCCTTAATTGTCAGGGGGAGCTGTTGGAACACATTCTTTTGGCAAAGTGACAAGCAGGAATATGCCCTGTACACACCGCCTTGCGACTGCTGTGCTGTCCTCAAATGCCTATCAAGGTCTGGGTAGGCCACCGCCAGAATGCAGGCCATTAGGGGATCATGGGCCGATGGTCCCGCCTCCCACGTTGGGAGGACAGATCCAGGTGGACCTCTGTGATTTTCTGTGCCCAGCTTCTAGGTTCTCCCAACTTGTCCTGTAGTGGGCGCTCTGCCGGCTGTGGACCCCCCACGTCCGCACCTTCTTGACGATGGCTCTCCATAGTTCCTTCTTTTTTGAGCATGACCTGGATAAATGCAAAAGACAAATCAAGGGATTACAATCATAATATTCACCCCAAATTGTTGAGTCACATACGTCAGTAACATCAAGCCAGAACTTTTCTATTTGTCAATATTCCCCAAGTTTGAAACACACAAGCCAACAGGAACAGGGACATGACTACAGACATATATATGTCCATCTGCAGTGACTACCCCACTACCCTGCTAAGGGCCCACAAAGACTAAGCAAGCTTACTGACATTAGGTCAGCAACCTGTAAAGTGATGTGAGCCACTATGAAACACTACACACCTACATGGCTTCTGAAGATTAAACTCCTTAGGCATGAATGGACCAACACATTCACACTCTGTGAGAATGACTCACTGCATGCAGTCCCTACAGGCAACTTCCAGAGTGCAAACTCCAACATTACACATTAGTAAGGATCATGGGGCAGTCATGGTGGGTACAGAAAGTCTCTTCCTTTTCCATGTGTGGACATGTGGCCTAACAATTGCAGACTCATGCCATTTCAGGGGATTGGGATCTGTGCTTTGTATCTGTACCACAGAGCACTCCTTTGGACATATGTGTCTATCCTGCAGAGATGGCATGCAACAAACATTACTCAGTTTCTACTAAGCCATATCATGGCCTCCCAGGGACCAACACACTGTCTGCACTGTGGGACTGTCAGTTATGCAATATGCCTGTACAGGACAAATATGACCTGTGTGAAGGTGACAACAGAGCTGTGGGAGTAAAGATCTTGTCATGAGTCTAATACATACAATGACAATGATGCTAAATGCACACATAGACGAGATTAATTATTTAACTCTGAACCCATTCCTATTCTAGTCAAAGGACTGAGGCATTTTGGGTAGGTTGTGCCACCAGAACATCATACTGGCCACATGACAGGACCTGCTGGTGTACAAGGAGTGGACACAGTGCCATGGTTGCAAAGCCACAGTGACTTTCCCACAGACTAGACTAGGTCCCTTACTGGGAGATACATTGACAGGCCGTGGTCTCTGCAGGCTGAGCTGACAGAACCTATATGACACTCCATTCCCAACACTTCCATGCATAACAGAACATCATAGAGCCAACAGCAATTTGTCATGAGGTGTTAGTGGCAAACTGAAGGGCAGAGTGACTCATGACTTCCCACAACAGTTTAGCAAGGGTAGATGTTGGCTAACGATCTGTGGCACTATACACAGCTCACATGACTTTCAACTGTCTCATACAACATGCATACACAGCTCATGCTGTCATGCACATATATGTTGTTTTACATTTACAACAATCATGAGGAAAGAGATGTCTGTGAATGGCAGTATTGTCTACTTACCTAGTTATGTGCATCCAACACAAGGAAGATCTAGAACCCCAAAAACCTCACACAAAACAATGTGACTGAACTTAACATATGGCACTGGCCACCGGTACCTGCACAATGTCCATCCCATTGATACCACACAGACTGCAACAACATGCACACGAGTAGTCTACCTGACACACATGGGCACATTCTAGCCTGTGAGGAGGGAAAGGATGGTAAGTACATATATTATTATGCACATGATGTACTAACTGCTCCTCTAGTGAGCCATAGATCTGTCCGTACAAGGATAGGACCTCATTAACTAGCCTCACCAGCTGCTCTGGAGAGAAGGCAGAGACCCTATCACCTGCTGGATGTGGTATGATTGCTCCCAGAGGTGGTACACAGCAGCTTAGGTCATGAAGGTGTTTCTGGCAGCAGTGCCAGGAGTCAAGTGAGTAAATCTTTAGAACATTGTGGTCACGTCTACCACATAAGCGGTCATCACGGCCGGTGAACACAGTCATTGGTCCGCGACTGCAACTGGCAACAACGTTGTCCTATGGCTGTGTCCAAATTGGTTGCAGCCGTCTACAGACACCCCGACCTCTGCCGGCGGTTGCAGGCGGTTCCTAATGTCCAGTGGAGAAGGTCAAGCAGCCACCATTTTGGCTCCCTGAAATGCTGTATTGGGCTATATAAACTGTATCACACATGGTAAAATGAATGTTTGAACTCACAAACATGCTTCTTTGTCGGCTGAATCGTAATAATTTTCTTAATTTTAACATTTTCCTCTCTTCCATCATACTCCAATTTTATATATTCAAGGTATAAGTGAATGGAAAATTACCACTACGTATATCACAGCCCTCGTCAAATGTCATACAACATTGAAAACTCTCTGTATTTATAGATATAGTCAGTCAATCGGGGAACAGAAAGGCAGAAGACAAAGAAATTATTACTTTAACTGAAGAAAATATAAACTATAAAAAGCTTATTCTAGTCTTCATTCTCCTCAATTAATTCAGCCCATTGACAATATTCTTAGAAGGATGTAGCAACAACAGCAACTAAAACCAATCAAATCAAAGCCCAGGTTATCCGATCTACTTCAGCTTTACTTTTTATTAGGCAGCAAAATAAGGGCCTGGTTTGGAGTTTGGTGGAGGGGTTACTCCGTCACAATGATTATTATATCCTATGGGTTTTAGATTTTGGCAGCTGGGATATCTGTCACTGTTGTGATGGAGTAACCCCACTTCCAAACTCTAATTCAGGCCTTACCACTGAAACATTCTCTGTCCATCTGCAGATAAGAAAATTAGATCAAAACCAGCTTTTGTTAGTTGTATCTTTCTTATGATTTCCAACCACATTTAGAACTAAGGGCCTCACTACGAGTTTGGCAGCGTTGGTGGTCCGACTGCTGTCAGGTTTGCGGGGCAGTCGGACCACTGTATTACGAGTTATGTGGGCCTAAGAAGCAAAGACTGCTGTGGTCCCACCAGTACTGCCAGGCAGCACAGACTGCTGCGCTCACAAGGCTATGCAAACAGGCCGGCAGAACCTGTGTGTCTGCCACATTATGAGGTTGCACACCGCCAATGTGATTGCGGCAGTTCAACCACCACATCTCAGCAGGTGGAAATTGGGACTATAAAGGGAGTCACCTGCAGGCAGCCTCACACATCTGGTGCCGCCATGGAGCCCATCACACACGTCCTGCTGTTGTTATTGATTATCGATGGAGCACAAAATCCACGTTGCCGTGGATGCAACGACCATGAGTACACACAAATACCTGCGCCATTAAGCTTAACAATTGTTTCTCGCGCCGCCAGCCACATTATATGGGGGTCACGCTATGGGCACCAAGTATGTGTCTCATTGTGTCCTGCATCAGAATCATGCAAAAAGAAGGACTCATGCACAGTCACAAAATGGCCCCTTTCGGCATGTAACTCACTCTGCACTGCACCACTACATAAAAACACACATCTGCTCACCTCAGGCACAAGGACAGTGAAGTGTACACAACATTGTCTCACACAACACCAACACAGCAACATCACATCTACATATACAACTCCACTCATTCCTCACATGCCATGGACTGTTCTCACATTCAACACACATATGTATCGATGTGGCATGGAACACAAGCACTACTCCCGGTAAACAGCCTGCAATGGAGACACACATCACCCACATTGCAACACAATGGAAGGACAATGGGATGCAATGGGATGCACAAAAGATAGAGACCAATATACAAAGATCACTATGCAAACAATACCTGTACAACAAGGTTGGGGCCATCAGGAACACTCAGCGAAGGAGGCTGCACTGGGACACATATCACTTTGCACATGCCCCTTAAACAACATTTGCACATCAACTGTCCCTACATGTATCTTAGGGACAAACAGTACTAGAGCCAAATGACATGCTTATCTGCACATTGTGGAAGTGCAAGTCAACAAGTCATGCAACTCCAACTGCATGGGACACACCCCTACATGAAGTAGCTGCAAGGTATACACATCTAATTTGGCACATGCTCAGTCCATTGCAAACAAAGGTAGCACAATTGAACACTCCATGTCTGAATCCATAAGCCAAGTCAGGGGGACACGTTTAACACCATACATGCTCACATTGGAAACACAATATGAAATACTCACCATACCAAATAGTGCATAATGCCGTGACACCGCCATTGCATTTACACCCACATATCCGTACAGTCAACATGTACCCTTGTCTTGGGGGGATACCAACACTGCCCACAAAGTCAAATACTGCAAACAACAGCAAATGGATCAGCAAGCAGGCTGAAACACACATAACTGTAGGCAGACAGCACAAGTCACCAAGGAACAACATAAAGGAATAAAAGAAATTGCTGGACAAATGTATACCCAAAAAACAATTGTTTGGGTTTATTAAATGTAAGTTTTGTGGAGTCCAAGGCTAATGAGTAGTTAATATGTTGCTGCACAGGCACATAATGGTGCCATCACCTAACTCCGAACTGCCAGGGAACCTCTATAAGAAGGGCCTTCAAGTCGGCAGGCATGCGCCTCAGGGATCATCTTGGGGTTGTGGGGGGTCAGATTTGGGATGGGTGGGTTTGAGTTTGGGAGGAGTGGACTGCTTCTTGGGAGGGGTAGGTTTCTTCTTGGGGGAGGGGTCTGGGTGCTTGCAGGGGGAGCAGGTATGAGAGGGGAGGACTTGGAGGTGGAAGAGAGGGGTTGGGAGGTGGGTCAGTGCCTCTTGGGTTTGGGACAGGGGGTGGAGGAAACAGGGGGAGGGAACCCCAAAACTTTCTCAGGTACACGAGGACAGTCAGCAGAAGGGGGTGGGGATTTTGAGGTTGTGGGAGTGATTGTCTGCTGTGTTGTGTAGATGTTGTGGGTGCGTGTATGTGGGAGGTATGCATGTGTTTGGGTGGTGCCTGTTGCATTGATGAGAGTGTGAGTTTGCGTGTCGTGGGGGCTGGGAATTGCGGAGGAATGGAGTGTTGGATGTGTGTGTGTCTCTTGTGGTGGTTCCTGCCGGTATGCTTGATGTGGTGGATGCCTGTGTTTCTGTTTGGGTTGTGTCTGTAAGTATGGTGGGTGTGGTGGATGTCTGTGTGTCTTTTGGGGTGATATCTATGGGTATGCTGGGTGTGGTGGGTGTGTCACTGACTGTTGTGGTAGTGCCTGTGGGTATGCTTGATGTTGTATATTTTACTGTGGGGGTGTTTGAGGAAGTGGTGACTGATGTTGTGTCTGTGGGTGTTTGTTGTTTGCTTATGTACTGGTGTGTTTTGTGGTGCTTGTGTCTGTGTGAGCTGTTCTTGTGTTTTGTGGTGGGTGCTTGTAGATCGGTCTGTGTGCTTTGCGTAGGTAGGGGATTGGGGGATTTGGATTGGGAAGAGAGAGGGGGAGTGGGGCGGAAGGTGGGGGGTGACTGGCTGCCATTGGTGTGGAGGCCAGAGCCTGAAAAGATCTCTGTAGGCCAGACATTGCACCATGAATGCCTTCCAGGAATGCATTAGTCTGCTGGAATTGGGTTGCTAATCCCTGAATGACATTCACAATGTCTGTCTGACCCACAGAGATACTTCTCAGGAAGTAAATAGCCTCCTCACTAAGGGCAGCAGAGGTAACAGGGGCTAAGGTGGAGGTGCTTGCGGCAAAGGAGATGCCCACCCTCTTGGGTGAGTGGGCACAGCCTACTAGGTGGGGAGCAACAGAGAAGGTGGTGATAGAACGGGGTGGTGGAGAAAGATTGTACACTGGTGTGCCCGATAGGTCTGCCACCCCTAGGGAGTTTCCACTGGAGGAAGATTCAAATGATGAAAATGTTGTTCCGGTCTCCCCTGTAACATTCCCCTCACCCTCCGGGCCACTAGGTCACTCTGTGACCATGGTGTCTTGACCCAAGGTTCTGTAGCCAGATGTGTCCCCACTGAGCTGTGCCCTATCTCCTTCACTTGCCGGTGCTCATGCTGCAAGTACAATGAGAAATGGGGCCAGCACATGTCCATGACAACACTCGTACAACAGCTCTGATTAGCAAACATTACCATGATGTCAATTAGGCCCCAGAAACAAACACCACCTAAGTGGCCCATACATTTGCCATACCATAGGCATGCATCCCATCTGAACTGTCAACAGTTGCCTACAGGAAAATCAGGATCTCAGACAACTACAATTGAATGGCTGAAGTTGTGAAATCACAGTAACCATTGAACTAGTAGGAGACATCATCACCATCAAAGATTTGCCCTCATGGAGCATACCTCAGTTACCTGTTGTTATACTATAGTAGGCCAATGCGGACAGCATTCTCACAGATCCCACACAACAGCATGCACACATTTATTTGTCACATACATAATGAACCAACAATAAGAAATTATGCTCCAAAATCCTGCCATGATGCATAAAAAAGTATAATAGCCTGCAGAAGGTGACATGGAAATACTCATGTCACACTGAAAGCAGTTCCAAGTTACACAATTCACCAAGTTATATTTGTCCCAATAGAGTCATAGAGGTAGTACTAATGTTGATCAGATAGGCCACATATGTGGCATGGAAATGGACACTGTAGACATCATGTACAATATGTCAGGGAGAGATGTCCCCAAAATCCACAACATAATGACTTAGCAAGGCCCAGGGTAATCACCACTAATGCCTGGCACCCTTTAGAATGATATACTCTGAGTGCATCAGTAGATCTCATTAGTCCCTAAGTAGTACTTGTTGAAGGCCCTCAAGATGTTGCCCAATTGCAAGCTACATCATTGTCCCCATTATGGTCATGCTGACCCAGATATCTGTCTGTGGATGAATGCTTGTACCCTAACACGTGTGATTTTAGCATAACTGCAAGTCACTCCATGATGCATGCCAAAAGTCAGGTTACAAACCTTACCCATTACACATGTGCAGTGCACTTTGCTACATGATGCCACATCAATGGCATAGAAATACACATTGTGGCTCAAAACTCGAGGCCTACCTGTCATATCCCTCATTGCTACTGCAGTTGTACATGCCAAATAATGTGCTATGACGCATGAGGGAATGTGTCAGCCAATAAACAGTGGTGACAAACTCCTGTATGTGGCACAACATGAAATGTACCTGACTGTAAATGGTTTATTCCACACATAGGTTGCCATGCACATATATGTGAGGGAATACATACATCATCCCACACAGGTAGACCATGCATGAAACAGCAGCTTAAAAATGTTTTACTAATGAGAAAGCTACACATGCTGACATGTAGACCCAAATAAATGTTGGCAACAGTGATGGCACATAAATCATGTCAATTGACATTCCTCACTTACCAAGGGAAAATATTGATCTGTAGTTGCACCCAAAGTGCAATGTATGCTCTGTTACATGTATGATGGCTTTTAGACCTGACAGCCTTAGCGTGATCACCCTCAACTTTTTGCATGGCTCCCTCCACTTTTTGATACTGTTTTTGCTGGGTTTAGGACTGCTAACCAGTGCCAAAGTGCATATGCTCTCTCCCTTAAAACATGGTGACATTGGCTCATACCCAATTGGCTTATTTAATTTACTTATAAGTCCCTAGTAAAAGTGCACTACATGTGCCTAGGGCCTGTACATTAAATGCTACTAGTGGGCCTGCAGCACTGATTGTGCCACCCACATAAGTAGCCCCCTAACCATGTATCAGGCCTGCCATTGCAAGGACTGTGTGCAGTTTCACTGCCAATTCGACTTGGCATTTAAAAGTACTTACCAAGCCTTAAATGCCCATTTTTCTACATATAAGTCATCATTATGGTATGCCCTAGGGAACCCACAAGGCAGGGTGCTATGCAGGGAAAAGGCAGGACATGTGCCTGTGTAGTTTATGTGTCATATTAGTGTAAAACTCCTACATTCATTTTACAATGCTATGAGGCCTGCTCCTTTCATGGGCTAACATTATTGCTATCTTCATATGCTGTTTGAGTGGTAGATTCTGATCTGAAAGGAGTAACAAGGTCATATTTAGTATGGCCAGAATGGTAATACAAAATCCTGCTGATTGGTGAAGTTGGATTTGATATTACTATTTAAGAAATTACACTTTTAGAAAGTGAGCATTTCTCTGCACTTAAATCCTTCTGTGCCTTACACTCCACAGAAGGCTGGGTTAGTTGACAGCTCCCTTGTGCTTTTCACTCAGACAACCCCAAACACAGGATGCTCGGTCACACCTGCACATATCTGCATTCTGAATCGGTCTTCCTGGTCTGGGAGGGTAGAGGACCAGACACTTACATGTCAAAGGACAGTAGCCTGCCCTCACACAAAGGACTGCCAAACCTCCTTATGGGACCCTGGCAGACAGAATAGAACTGAAAGGGGACCTTGTGCACTTTTAAGCCACTCTTTGAAGTCCCCCCAACTTTGAAGGCACATTTGGATATTTAAATAGGGCCTCTGACCCTACTTACTCAGAACTTCTTGACAAGATACCTACTGGGAAAGGAACTCTGAACCAGAACCTGCAACCTTCTAAGAGGAGCTGCCTGGCTGCCCAAAGGACTTACCTGACTGCTTTTCTGCAAAGGACTGCTGCCCTTCTGTTGCCTTGCTGCCTTGCTGCCCTCTGGCTCTGTTGAAAAGGGCTCTCCAAGGGCTTGGAATGAGCTTGCCTCCTCTTTCAATTCTCAGGGCCAAAAAGACTTCATCTCTGCAAAAGAACTCCTTGTGCACAGCCTGCACCACGGTGAGAAAATCACCTCACGTCAAACCGGAATGATGCAGCACCAGCGTTGCGACTGCAACTTCGACGGACAGCCCACTGGATCAATGTATTGCCGAGCCGGAGCCACGCAGCCCGACTTCCTGCGAAGAGGAATCGACGCAGCACCTGCCGTGCATCAGAAATTACCCCGCATCGGCCACCAGATCGACGCAGCTCCTGTGACCTCCTCCCTCACGCCCAGGGTATCGCCGCATCATCCCCGGGGTGTCCAAATACCCTGCAACCCAAAGAGGATCCAAGTCCGTGTGCCGGAAATCTATGCAAGGCCCTTGCTCCGTGAAAAATATAGACGCATCATCTGTGTGTACCGGGAGAAACTGCCACACACCTCCCAGTTTTCCACGCATCTCCTCCTCTGCGGTCCCTTATGGATTATTTAGATGCAAACCGGGTACTTTGTGCTTGCAAGAGACACATTGCTTTTAAGAACTTAAGACTCTTTTTATATTTTCTAAAGTGATATTTCAATGTGTACTCCTCAAATCTTCATAGCTTTGTCCTGCATTTAATCAAATAAATATTTTATATTTTTCTAAACCTGTGTGGTGTATTGTTGTGGTGTTTACACTGTGTTGTTGCATGATTTATTGCACAAATACTTTACACATTGCATTCTAAGTTAAGCCTGACTGCTCAGTGCAAAGCTACCAGAGGGTCGGCACAGGATAATTTGGATTGTGTCTGACTTACCCTGGCTAGAGTGAAGATCCTTGCTTGGACAGGGGTAACCTGACTGCCAACCAAAGACCCCATTTCTAACAATGGCCATCTTCACATTACAGTCTGAAGTGAGGCAACAGCACCTGTCATAAGCTGAAGATAACTAGCCTCTGGGTGGCAGATGCCAATATGCTCATTTACCTAGGCACATTGCTGAGGACAGTAATCTATCACTTCCTTACCTTTGGCCTGTAACATTGAGGAGTAGTGGTCTGTTGCATAGAAGTTACACACACTACAACAACAAACAGTACTGATTGATCACTGTACACAACCATATGTTGCCCGTGGAGAGCAAGTTGTTTATGGATTGTACACAGTGTCCTAGGTCGCTGGGCCAATGGACAAAGCACATCAGTATACAACACATGGCATGTCTACACAAACAGTCACTAATCTACTGTGTTCCACATGGCTCATCCTTAATTGTCAGGGGGAGCTGTTGGAACACATTCTTTTGGCAAAGTGACAAGCAGGAATATGCCCTGTACACACCGCCTTGCGACTGCTGTGCTGTCCTCAAATGCCTATCAAGGTCTGGGTAGGCCACCGCCAGAATGCAGGCCATTAGGGGATCATGGGCCGATGGTCCCGCCTCCCACGTTGGGAGGACAGATCCAGGTGGACCTCTGTGATTTTCTGTGCCCAGCTTCTAGGTTCTCCCAACTTGTCCTGTAGTGGGCGCTCTGCCGGCTGTGGACCCCCCACGTCCGCACCTTCTTGACGATGGCTCTCCATAGTTCCTTCTTTTTTGAGCATGACCTGGATAAATGCAAAAGACAAATCAAGGGATTACAATCATAATATTCACCCCAAATTGTTGAGTCACATACGTCAGTAACATCAAGCCAGAACTTTTCTATTTGTCAATATTCCCCAAGTTTGAAACACACAAGCCAACAGGAACAGGGACATGACTACAGACATATATATGTCCATCTGCAGTGACTACCCCACTACCCTGCTAAGGGCCCACAAAGACTAAGCAAGCTTACTGACATTAGGTCAGCAACCTGTAAAGTGATGTGAGCCACTATGAAACACTACACACCTACATGGCTTCTGAAGATTAAACTCCTTAGGCATGAATGGACCAACACATTCACACTCTGTGAGAATGACTCACTGCATGCAGTCCCTACAGGCAACTTCCAGAGTGCAAACTCCAACATTACACATTAGTAAGGATCATGGGGCAGTCATGGTGGGTACAGAAAGTCTCTTCCTTTTCCATGTGTGGACATGTGGCCTAACAATTGCAGACTCATGCCATTTCAGGGGATTGGGATCTGTGCTTTGTATCTGTACCACAGAGCACTCCTTTGGACATATGTGTCTATCCTGCAGAGATGGCATGCAACAAACATTACTCAGTTTCTACTAAGCCATATCATGGCCTCCCAGGGACCAACACACTGTCTGCACTGTGGGACTGTCAGTTATGCAATATGCCTGTACAGGACAAATATGACCTGTGTGAAGGTGACAACAGAGCTGTGGGAGTAAAGATCTTGTCATGAGTCTAATACATACAATGACAATGATGCTAAATGCACACATAGACGAGATTAATTATTTAACTCTGAACCCATTCCTATTCTAGTCAAAGGACTGAGGCATTTTGGGTAGGTTGTGCCACCAGAACATCATACTGGCCACATGACAGGACCTGCTGGTGTACAAGGAGTGGACACAGTGCCATGGTTGCAAAGCCACAGTGACTTTCCCACAGACTAGACTAGGTCCCTTACTGGGAGATACATTGACAGGCCGTGGTCTCTGCAGGCTGAGCTGACAGAACCTATATGACACTCCATTCCCAACACTTCCATGCATAACAGAACATCATAGAGCCAACAGCAATTTGTCATGAGGTGTTAGTGGCAAACTGAAGGGCAGAGTGACTCATGACTTCCCACAACAGTTTAGCAAGGGTAGATGTTGGCTAACGATCTGTGGCACTATACACAGCTCACATGACTTTCAACTGTCTCATACAACATGCATACACAGCTCATGCTGTCATGCACATATATGTTGTTTTACATTTACAACAATCATGAGGAAAGAGATGTCTGTGAATGGCAGTATTGTCTACTTACCTAGTTATGTGCATCCAACACAAGGAGGATCTAGAACCCCAAAAACCTCACACAAAACAATGTGACTGAACTTAACATATGGCACTGGCCACCGGTACCTGCACAATGTCCATCCCATTGATACCACACAGACTGCAACAACATGCACACGAGTAGTCTACCTGACACACATGGGCACATTCTAGCCTGTGAGGAGGGAAAGGATGGTAAGTACATATATTATTATGCACATGATGTACTAACTGCTCCTCTAGTGAGCCATAGATCTGTCCGTACAAGGATAGGACCTCATTAACTAGCCTCACCAGCTGCTCTGGAGAGAAGGCAGAGACCCTATCACCTGCTGGATGTGGTATGATTGCTCCCAGAGGTGGTACACAGCAGCTTAGGTCATGAAGGTGTTTCTGGCAGCAGTGCCAGGAGTCAAGTGAGTAAATCTTTAGAACATTGTGGTCACGTCTACCACATAAGCGGTCATCACGGCCGGTGAACACAGTCATTGGTCCGCGACTGCAACTGGCAACAACGTTGTCCTATGGCTGTGTCCAAATTGGTTGCAGCCGTCTACAGCCACCCCGACCTCTGCCGGCGGTTGCAGGCGGTTCCTAATGTCCAGTGGAGAAGGTCAAGCAGCCACCATTTTGGCTCCCTGAAATGCTGTATTGGGCTATATAAACTGTATCACACATGGTAAAATGAATTTTTGAACTCACAAACATGCTTCTTTGTCGGCTGAATCGTAATAATTTTCTTAATTTTAACATTTTCCTCTCTTCCATCATACTCCGATTTTATATATTCAAGGTATAAGTGAATGGAAAATTACCACTACGTATATCACAGCCCTCGTCAAATGTCATACAACATTGAAAACTCTCTGTATTTATAGATATAGTCAGTCAATCGGGGAACAGAAAGGCAGAAGACAAAGAAATTATTACTTTAACTGAAGAAAATATAAACTATAAAAAGCTTATTCTAGTCTTCATTCTCCTCAATTAATTCAGCCCATTGACAATATTCTTAGAAGGATGTAGCAACAACAGCAACTAAAACCAATCAAATCAAAGCCCAGGTTATCCGATCTACTTCAGCTTTACTTTTTATTAGGCAGCAAAATAAGGGCCTGGTTTGGAGTTTGGTGGAGGGGTTACTCCGTCACAATGATTATTATATCCTATGGGTTTTAGATTTTGGCAGCTGGGATATCTGTCACTGTTGTGATGGAGTAACCCCACTTCCAAACTCTAATTCAGGCCTTACCACTGAAACATTCTCTGTCCATCTGCAGATAAGAAAATTAGATCAAAACCAGCTTTTGTTAGTTGTATCTTTCTTATGATTTCCAACCACATTTAGAACTAAGGGCCTCACTACGAGTTTGGCAGCGTTGGTGGTCCGACTGCTGTCAGGTTTGCGGGGCAGTCGGACCACTGTATTACGAGTTATGTGGGCCTAAGAAGCAAAGACTGCTGTGGTCCCACCGGTACTGCCAGGCAGCACAGACTGCTGCGCTCACAAGGCTATGCAAACAGGCCGGCAGAACCTGTGTGTCTGCCACATTATGAGGTTGCACACCGCCAATGTGATCGCGGCAGTTCAACCACCACATCTCAGCAGGTGGAAATTGGGACTATAAAGGGAGTCACCTGCAGGCAGCCTCACACATCTGGTGCCGCCATGGAGCCCATCACACACGTCCTGCTGTTGTTATTGATTATCGATGGAGCACAAAATCCACGTTGCCGTGGATGCAACGACCATGAGTACACACAAATACCTGCGCCATTAAGCTTAACAATTGTTTCTCGCGCCGCCAGCCACATTATATGGGGGTCACGCTATGGGCACCAAGTATGTGTCTCATTGTGTCCTGCATCAGAATCATGCAAAAAGAAGGACTCATGCACAGTCACAAAATGGCCCCTTTCGGCATGTAACTCACTCTGCACTGCACCACTACATAAAAACACACATCTGCTCACCTCAGGCACAAGGACAGTGAAGTGTACACAACATTGTCTCACACAACACCAACACAGCAACATCACATCTACATATACAACTCCACTCATTCCTCACATGCCATGGACTGTTCTCACATTCAACACACATATGTATCGATGTGGCATGGAACACAAGCACCACTCCCGGTAAACAGCCTGCAATGGAGACACACATCACCCACATTGCAACACAATGGAAGGACAATGGGATGCAATGGGATGCACAAAAGATAGAGACCAATATACAAAGATCACTATGCAAACAATACCTGTACAACAAGGTTGGGGCCATCAGGAACACTCAGCGAAGGAGGCTGCATTGGGACACATATCACTTTGCACATGCCCCTTAAACAACATTTGCACATCAACTGTCCCTACATGTATCTTAGGGACAAACAGTACTAGAGCCAAATGACATGCTTATCTGCACATTGTGGAAGTGCAAGTCAACAAGTCATGCAACTCCAACTGCATGGGACACACCCCTACATGAAGTAGCTGCAAGGTATACACATCTAATTTGGCACATGCTCAGTCCATTGCAAACAAAGGTAGCACAATTGAACACTCCATGTCTGAATCCATAAGCCAAGTCAGGGGGACACGTTTAACACCATACATGCTCACATTGGAAACACAATATGAAATACTCACCATACCAAATAGTGCATAATGCCGTGACACCGCCATTGCATTTACACCCACATATCCGTACAGTCAACATGTACCCTTGTCTTGGGGGGATACCAACACTGCCCACAAAGTCAAATACTGCAAACAACAGCAAATGGATCAGCAAGCAGGCTGAAACACACATAACTGTAGGCAGACAGCACAAGTCACCAAGGAACAACATAAAGGAATAAAAGAAATTGCTGGACAAATGTATACCCAAAAAACAATTGTTTGGGTTTATTAAATGTAAGTTTTGTGGAGTCCAAGGCTAATGAGTAGTTAATATGTTGCTGCACAGGCACATAATGGTGCCGTCACCTAACTCCGAACTGCCAGGGAACCTCTATAAGAAGGGCCTTCAAGTCGGCAGGCATGCGCCTCAGGGATCATCTTGGGGTTGTGGGGGGTCAGATTTGGGATGGGTGGGTTTGAGTTTGGGAGGAGTGGACTGCTTCTTGGGAGGGGTAGGTTTCTTCTTGGGGGAGGGGTCTGGGTGCTTGCAGGGGGAGCAGGTATGAGAGGGGAGGACTTGGAGGTGGAAGAGAGGGGTTGGGAGGTGGGTCAGTGCCTCTTGGGTTTGGGACAGGGGGTGGAGGAAACAGGGGGAGGGAACCCCAAAACTTTCTCAGGTACACGAGGACAGTCAGCAGAAGGGGGTGGGGATTTTGAGGTTGTGGGAGTGATTGTCTGCTGTGTTGTGTAGATGTTGTGGGTGCGTGTATGTGGGAGGTATGCATGTGTTTGGGTGGTGCCTGTTGCATTGATGAGCGTGTGAGTTTGCGTGTCGTGGGGGCTGGGAAGTGCGGAGGAATGGAGTGTTGGATGTGTGTGTGTCTCTTGTGGTGGTTCCTGCCGGTATGCTTGATGTGGTGGATGCCTGTGTTTCTGTTTGGGTTGTGTCTGTAAGTATGGTGGGTGTGGTGGATGTCTGTGTGTCTTTTGGGGTGATGTCTGTGGGTATGCTGGGTGTGGTGGGTGTGTCACTGACTGTTGTGGTAGTGCCTGTGGGTATGCTTGATGTTGTATATTTTACTGTGGGGGTGTTTGAGGAAGTGGTGACTGATGTTGTGTCTGTGGGTGTTTGTTGTTTGCTTATGTACTGGTGTGTTTTGTGGTGCTTGTGTCTGTGTGAGCTGTTCTTGTGTTTTGTGGTGGGTGCTTGTAGATCGGTCTGTGTGCTTTGCGTAGGTAGGGGATTGGGGGATTTGGATTGGGAAGAGAGAGGGGGAGTGGGGCGGAAGGTGGGGGGTGACTGGCTGCCATTGGTGTGGAGGCCAGAGCCTGAAAAGATCTCTGTAGGCCAGACATTGCACCATGAATGCCTTCCAGGAATGCATTAGTCTGCTGGAATTGGGTTGCTAATCCCTGAATGACATTCACAATGTCTGTCTGACCCACAGAGATACTTCTCAGGAAGTAAATAGCCTCCTCACTAAGGGCAGCAGAGGTAACAGGGGCTAAGGTGGAGGTGCTTGCGGCAAAGGAGATGCCCACCCTTTTGGGTGAGTGGGCACAGCCTACTAGGTGGGGAGCAACAGAGAAGGTGGTGATAGAACGGGGTGGTGGAGAAAGATTGTACACTGGTGTGCCCGATAGGTCTGCCACCCCTAGGGAGTTTCCACTGGAGGAAGATTCAAATGATGAAAATGTTGTTCCGGTCTCCCCTGTAACATTCCCCTCACCCTCCGGGCCACTAGGTCACTCTGTGACCATGGTGTCTTGACCCAAGGTTCTGTAGCCAGATGTGTCCCCACTGAGCTGTGCCCTATCTCCTTCACTTGCCGGTGCTCATGCTGCAAGTACAATGAGAAATGGGGCCAGCACATGTCCATGACAACACTCGTACAACAGCTCTGATTAGCAAACATTACCATGATGTCAATTAGGCCCCAGAAACAAACACCACCTAAGTGGCCCATACATTTGCCATACCATAGGCATGCATCCTATCTGAACTGTCAACAGTTGCCTACAGGAAAATCAGGATCTCAGACAACTACAATTGAATGGCTGAAGTTGTGAAATCACAGTAACCATTGAACTAGTAGGAGACATCATCACCATCAAAGATTTGCCCTCATGGAGCATACCTCAGTTACCTGTTGTTATACTATAGTAGGCCAATGCGGACAGCATTCTCACAGATCCCACACAACAGCATGCACACATTTATTTGTCACATACATAATGAACCAACAATAAGAAATTATGCTCCAAAATCCTGCCATGATGCATAAAAAAGTATAATAGCCTGCAGAAGGTGACATGGAAATACTCATGTCACACTGAAAGCAGTTCCAAGTTACACAATTCACCAAGTTATATTTGTCCCAATAGAGTCATAGAGGTAGTACTAATGTTGATCAGATAGGTCACATATGTGGCATGGAAATGGACACTGTAGACATCATGTACAATATGTCAGGGAGAGATGTCCCCAAAATCCACAACATAATGACTTAGCAAGGCCCAGGGTAATCACCACTAATGCCTGGCACCCTTTAGAATGATATACTCTGAGTGCATCAGTAGATCTCATTAGTCCCTAGGGTGTTATAGAGGCCCTGAGTACTTGTTGAAGGCCCTCAAGATGTTGCCCAATTGCAAGCTACATCATTGTCCCCATTATGGTCATGCTGACCCAGATATCTGTCTGTGGATGAATGCTTGTACCCTAACACGTGTGATTTTAGCATAACTGCAAGTCACTCCATGATGCATGCCAAAAGTCAGGTTACAAACCTTACCCATTACACATGTGCAGTGCACTTTGCTACATGATGCCACATCAATGGCATAGAAATACACATTGTGGCTCAAAACTCGAGGCCTACCTGTCATATCCCTCATTGCTACTGCAGTTGTACATGCCAAATAATGTGCTATGACGCATGAGGGAATGTGTCAGCCAATAAACAGTGGTGACAAACTCCTGTATGTGGCACAACATGAAATGTACCTGACTGTAAATGGTTTATTCCACACATAGGTTGCCATGCACATATATGTGAGGGAATACATACATCATCCCACACAGGTAGACCATGCATGAAACAGCAGCTTAAAAATGTTTTACTAATGAGAAAGCTACACATGCTGACATGTAGACCCAAATAAATGTTGGCAACAGTGATGGCACATAAATCATGTCAATTGACATTCCTCACTTACCAAGGGAAAATATTGATCTGTAGTTGCACCCAAAGTGCAATGTATGCTCTGTTACATGTATGATGGCTTTTAGACCTGACAGCCTTAGCGTGATCACCCTCAACTTTTTGCATGGCTCCCTCCACTTTTTGATACTGTTTTTGCTGGGTTTAGGACTGCTAACCAGTGCCAAAGTGCATATGCTCTCTCCCTTAAAACATGGTGACATTGGCTCATACCCAATTGGCTTATTTAATTTACTTATAAGTCCCTAGTAAAAGTGCACTACATGTGCCTAGGGCCTGTACATTAAATGCTACTAGTGGGCCTGCAGCACTGATTGTGCCACCCACATAAGTAGCCCCCTAACCATGTATCAGGCCTGCCATTGCAAGGACTGTGTGCAGTTTCACTGCCAATTCGACTTGGCATTTAAAAGTACTTACCAAGCCTTAAATGCCCATTTTTCTACATATAAGTCATCATTATGGTATGCCCTAGGGAACCCACAAGGCAGGGTGCTATGCAGGGAAAAGGCAGGACATGTGCCTGTGTAGTTTATGTGTCATATTAGTGTAAAACTCCTACATTCATTTTACAATGCTATGAGGCCTGCTCCTTTCATGGGCTAACATTATTGCTATCTTCATATGCTGTTTGAGTGGTAGATTCTGATCTGAAAGGAGTAACAAGGTCATATTTAGTATGGCCAGAATGGTAATACAAAATCCTGCTGATTGGTGAAGTTGGATTTGATATTACTATTTAAGAAATTACACTTTTAGAAAGTGAGCATTTCTCTGCACTTAAATCCTTCTGTGCCTTACACTCCACAGAAGGCTGGGTTAGTTGACAGCTCCCTTGTGCTTTTCACTCAGACAACCCCAAACACAGGATGCTCGGTCACACCTGCACATATCTGCATTCTGAATCGGTCTTCCTGGTCTGGGAGGGTAGAGGACCAGACACTTACATGTCAAAGGACAGTAGCCTGCCCTCACACAAAGGACTGCCAAACCTCCTTATGGGACCCTGGCAGACAGAATAGAACTGAAAGGGGACCTTGTGCACTTTTAAGCCACTCTTTGAAGTCCCCCCAACTTTGAAGGCACATTTGGATATTTAAATAGGGCCTCTGACCCTACTTACTCAGAACTTCTTGACAAGATACCTACTGGGAAAGGAACTCTGAACCAGAACCTGCAACCTTCTAAGAGGAGCTGCCTGGCTGCCCAAAGGACTTACCTGACTGCTTTTCTGCAAAGGACTGCTGCCCTTCTGTTGCCTTGCTGCCTTGCTGCCCTCTGGCTCTGTTGAAAAGGGCTCTCCAAGGGCTTGGAATGAGCTTGCCTCCTCTTTCAATTCTCAGGGCCAAAAAGACTTCATCTCTGCAAAAGAACTCCTTGTGCACAGCCTGCACCACGGTGAGAAAATCACCTCACGTCAAACCGGAATGATGCAGCACCAGCGTTGCGACTGCAACTTCGACGGACAGCCCACTGGATCAATGTATTGCCGAGCCGGAGCCACGCAGCCCGACTTCCTGCGAAGAGGAATCGACGCAGCACCTGCCGTGCATCAGAAATTACCCCGCATCGGCCACCAGATCGACGCAGCTCCTGTGACCTCCTCCCTCACGCCCAGGGTATCGCCGCATCATCCCCGGGGTGTCCAAATACCCTGCAACCCAAAGAGGATCCAAGTCCGTGTGCCGGAAATCTATGCAAGGCCCTTGCTCCGTGAAAAATATAGACGCATCATCTGTGTGTACCGGGAGAAACTGCCACACACCTCCCAGTTTTCCACGCATCTCCTCCTCTGCGGTCCCTTATGGATTATTTAGATGCAAACCGGGTACTTTGTGCTTGCAAGAGACACATTGCTTTTAAGAACTTAAGACTCTTTTTATATTTTCTAAAGTGATATTTCAATGTGTACTCCTCAAATCTTCATAGCTTTGACCTGCATTTAATCAAATAAATATTTTATATTTTTCTAAACCTGTGTGGTGTATTGTTGTGGTGTTTACACTGTGTTGTTGCATGATTTATTGCACAAATACTTTACACATTGCATTCTAAGTTAAGCCTGACTGCTCAGTGCAAAGCTACCAGAGGGTCGGCACAGGATAATTTGGATTGTGTCTGACTTACCCTGGCTAGAGTGAAGATCCTTGCTTGGACAGGGGTAACCTGACTGCCAACCAAAGACCCCATTTCTAACAATGGCCATCTTCACATTACAGTCTGAAGTGAGGCAACAGCACCTGTCATAAGCTGAAGATAACTAGCCTCTGGGTGGCAGATGCCAATATGCTCATTTACCTAGGCACATTGCTGAGGACAGTAATCTATCACTTCCTTACCTTTGGCCTGTAACATTGAGGAGTAGTGGTCTGTTGCATAGAAGTTACACACACTACAACAACAAACAGTACTGATTGATCACTGTACACAACCATATGTTGCCCGTGGAGAGCAAGTTGTTTATGGATTGTACACAGTGTCCTAGGTCGCTGGGCCAATGGACAAAGCACATCAGTATACAACACATGGCATGTCTACACAAACAGTCACTAATCTACTGTGTTCCACATGGCTCATCCTTAATTGTCAGGGGGAGCTGTTGGAACACATTCTTTTGGCAAAGTGACAAGCAGGAATATGCCCTGTACACACCGCCTTGCGACTGCTGTGCTGTCCTCAAATGCCTATCAAGGTCTGGGTAGGCCACCGCCAGAATGCAGGCCATTAGGGGATCATGGGCCGATGGTCCCGCCTCCCACGTTGGGAGGACAGATCCAGGTGGACCTCTGTGATTTTCTGTGCCCAGCTTCTAGGTTCTCCCAACTTGTCCTGTAGTGGGCGCTCTGCCGGCTGTGGACCCCCCACGTCCGCACCTTCTTGACGATGGCTCTCCATAGTTCCTTCTTTTTTGAGCATGACCTGGATAAATGCAAAAGACAAATCAAGGGATTACAATCATAATATTCACCCCAAATTGTTGAGTCACATACGTCAGTAACATCAAGCCAGAACTTTTCTATTTGTCAATATTCCCCAAGTTTGAAACACACAAGCCAACAGGAACAGGGACATGACTACAGACATATATATGTCCATCTGCAGTGACTACCCCACTACCCTGCTAAGGGCCCACAAAGACTAAGCAAGCTTACTGACATTAGGTCAGCAACCTGTAAAGTGATGTGAGCCACTATGAAACACTACACACCTACATGGCTTCTGAAGATTAAACTCCTTAGGCATGAATGGACCAACACATTCACACTCTGTGAGAATGACTCACTGCATGCAGTCCCTCCAGGCAACTTCCAGAGTGCAAACTCCAACATTACACATTAGTAAGGATCATGGGGCAGTCATGGTGGGTACAGAAAGTCTCTTCCTTTTCCATGTGTGGACATGTGGCCTAACAATTGCAGACTCATGCCATTTCAGGGGATTGGGATCTGTGCTTTGTATCTGTACCACAGAGCACTCCTTTGGACATATGTGTCTATCCTGCAGAGATGGCATGCAACAAACATTACTCAGTTTCTACTAAGCCATATCATGGCCTCCCAGGGACCAACACACTGTCTGCACTGTGGGACTGTCAGTTATGCAATATGCCTGTACAGGACAAATATGACCTGTGTGAAGGTGACAACAGAGCTGTGGGAGTAAAGATCTTGTCATGAGTCTAATACATACAATGACAATGATGCTAAATGCACACATAGACTAGATTAATTATTTAACTCTGAACCCATTCCTATTCTAGTCAAAGGACTGAGGCATTTTGGGTAGGTTGTGCCACCAGAACATCATACTGGCCACATGACAGGACCTGCTGGTGTACAAGGAGTGGACACAGTGCCATGGTTGCAAAGCCACAGTGACTTTCCCACAGACTAGACTAGGTCCCTTACTGGGAGATACATTGACAGGCCGTGGTCTCTGCAGGCTGAGCTGACAGAACCTATATGACACTCCATTCCCAACACTTCCATGCATAACAGAACATCATAGAGCCAACAGCAATTTGTCATGAGGTGTTAGTGGCAAACTGAAGGGCAGAGTGACTCATGACTTCCCACAACAGTTTAGCAAGGGTAGATGTTGGCTAACGATCTGTGGCACTATACACAGCTCACATGACTTTCAACTGTCTCATACAACATGCATACACAGCTCATGCTGTCATGCACATATATGTTGTTTTACATTTACAACAATCATGAGGAAAGAGATGTCTGTGAATGGCAGTATTGTCTACTTACCTAGTTATGTGCATCCAACACAAGGAGGATCTAGAACCCCAAAAACCTCACACAAAACAATGTGACTGAACTTAACATATGGCACTGGCCCCCGGTACCTGCACAATGTCCATCCCATTGATACCACACAGACTGCAACAACATGCACACGAGTAGTCTACCTGACACACATGGGCACATTCTAGCCTGTGAGGAGGGAAAGGATGGTAAGTACATATATTATTATGCACATGATGTACTAACTGCTCCTCTAGTGAGCCATAGATCTGTCCGTACAAGGATAGGACCTCATTAACTAGCCTCACCAGCTGCTCTGGAGAGAAGGCAGAGACCCTATCACCTGCTGGATGTGGTATGATTGCTCCCAGAGGTGGTACACAGCAGCTTAGGTCATGAAGGTGTTTCTGGCAGCAGTGCCAGGAGTCAAGTGAGTAAATCTTTAGAACATTGTGGTCACGTCTACCACATAAGCGGTCATCACGGCCGGTGAACACAGTCATTGGTCCGCGACTGCAACTGGCAACAACGTTGTCCTATGGCTGTGTCCAAATTGGTTGCAGCCGTCTACAGCCACCCCGACCTCTGCCGGCGGTTGCAGGCGGTTCCTAATGTCCAGTGGAGAAGGTCAAGCAGCCACCATTTTGGCTCCCTGAAATGCTGTATTGGGCTATATAAACTGTATCACACATGGTAAAATGAATTTTTGAACTCACAAACATGCTTATCCTGTCTCGTCATGTTGCTCCTAGTACTCAGACACCATTGTAGTATGTTGCAGGGCACAGATGTCATGGGTAGGAATACTCAGTGACATTTCAATAGGCTACTGTGTTGCACATCTTTGAGTTTGGTCCAAATACATGCTGTGACCACATGTGTGGAAAACCATGATGGCAACATGTGACCATTGTGTAATTTGCAGCTGTGATGTGTACTGGTTGCAATGTGTATCCAATCAGAAATGCCTTGTCATGATATCATTGACATGCATCATGTATGTTGCTGTTGACACACTGACTAATGCTGTAAATCATGTCTTGTCATACATAGGAACGCAGGGAGAGGCAGGATGCAACAACCTACTGTCTACTGTCCACTGCCACACCTTCATGACCATGGAAGAACACATCATACTGCTCTCCCATCACAATAGGCAAACAATAGTGGACTTATGTCATCAATTGGAGCCAGATCTGATGCCAGCTATTTGTTATCTAACCAGCATACCACCCATTGTTCAAGTCATGCCAGAATTGCACTTCCTAGCTACAGGGTCCTTCAAACATACAACGGCCCTATCTGGTGGTATGTCCCAAGCTATGTTCAGTCTTGTGTTGAAGGATGTCCTCTCAGCAATGTTGAAACACCTGGACAGCTATATCCAGTTTCCTTGACGTGAAGATTTTGCCCATGTGAAGGCTGACTTTTATAGTTTTTCACACAACCCACATGTGGAGTGGGCAATAGATGCCACACATGTTTGCTTGGTCCCACTGCAGGCCAATGAACAAGTATAGCACAACAGAAAGAACTTGCATTCCATTAATGTGCAAGTTGTCTGTTTGGCGGATATCTACATTTCACATGTCTGCCCAAATTATCCGGGTTCAGTCCATGGTTCCTTCATAATGCAGAACAGCACCATCCGTAGCTGATGTCACAACTGTACCCAGAGAGGGCCTGCCTGGTTGGTGAGTCACATGTGTCCTGTTTGTGTGTGTGCAATGTCTGATGCTACAGTTGTGATATGAGTGACTCATTGTTGTACATATTTCCCATTCCTTAACAGGAGACTCTGCATATCCAAAATTCCTTGGTTGTTGATGCCACTAAGGAATCCAAATGTGCCAGGGGAAGTCAGCTTCAATGAGGCCCATGGAAGAACAAGGCAGGTGGTGGAGCAGGCTTTTGGCCTCCTTAAGGCCAGATATAGGTGTCTTGACTGGAATAGTGGAGCCCTCCCCTACTCACCCAGAAAAGTGTGTCAGATCACTGTGGCATGCTGCATGTTCCACATCACCCTGCAGAGGAAGATCCCATACGTCCCAGAGGAGGGAGAGCCTGCAGTGCCACTGGGTATGAATCCTGAAATGCCAAGTTAGGATGACAGTGGTGAAGAGGAAGATCTCATCAACAGCTACTTTTCATGAGTGTATGTCATGTGATGCAATGGGTGTAACTGTACAATGAACTGTAGTTGTGAGAAAGTGTGGAGTTGAGTGTTTTAGCAACCACGAAGGAGCTGATTCTCTACAATATTCAGAAAAAGGCTGCTTGAAGAGCTTGCCTGTGACAAATCCCCACCTTGATGGTGTTGCTTTTCTTGTGTCAGTTTTATTACAATGTAAATACATTTCAAGTAGCTTGCTTTGTGATTTATGTAATAGGTGCGTTTTCAAGCCAATATTCCTTGTTTTGTCTTTGTACAGGTACCTTCACCATGACATGCTTATGTGGACATTTCAGAGTTGTGATATTAATATTGGCAGGTATCTGATTCTGTTCTGACATACAAAGTGGACAGGGATTGTTCTAGGTAATGTAGGTCATAGATTTGTAGGTGGATGAGGGCTGTGCCAAGGCAGGTTGCATAGTGTTTGGGTGGAAGGTCAGAAGTGCACATTGGACTTGTTTCGTGAGCTGTGTTGGGCCAATTACATTATGTGTGTCATCATGTAGGCATGAAATATGTAGTCATCAATTGTGAGCAAGTCATTCACCCTCCACAGTTGCTAAACACTATTCTTGTATGATGTGTATGTAGCTGTAGATGTGTTTCATAATTGCAAGCCACAGTGCTTGTGCCACAACACTGACATATGTTTGTGTCATACCACCAGATTCATGATCATTGGATTATGACGGGGCTGTGATCAGGGACTGTTGTACTGCCATCTGTCTGTATCTTGGATTGTGTGATATTGGATTACTTTGGTGTGGTATGTTTTTAGAAATGGGGTCTCTGATTGGCAGTCAGTTTGCACTCTGTCCATGCAGGGATTCTCACTCTAGTCAGGGCTAAGGAGATGCACCCTTAAGATGACCCCTGCTCTCCCCCTTGGTAGCTTGGCACAAGCAGTCAGGCTTATCTCAAAGGCAATGTGTAAAGTGTTTGTACCAACATACACACTAATACAGTAAAAGCACTACAAAATGGACACCACACCAGTTTAGAAAAATAGGTAATATTTATCTAAATCAAACAAGACCAAAACAACAAAAATCCCCCATAAGTCAAGATATGGGTTTTCCAGAGAATAAGAGTCTCAGTCCATAGAAAACAATGGTAACCTTGATTTTTACACAAAGTACTTGGTTTGCGTCAAAAATAAAGACGCACAGGTGAGCGTGCGTCACAAAAGTCAGCGATGCGTTGATTCCTTATTTGCAAGTGAGGCTGTGCATCGTTTCTTCTCCGGTCGGGTCGGGATGTGCCGTTTTCCTCTCCTGCAAGAGAGCGATGCATCCATTTCTGGACGGGCACCTCAGGTCCATGCAGGCTTGCATTTATTTTTGACACCCAGCGATGATGCGTAAGAAATCTGTCAGGACGGTGTTGGAAAACCGAGCTCCATGGGGTTTGCATCATTATCAGCAGTCTCAAGCGAGTGTTGTGTCTTTTCTCTAGCCCGATGCATGGATCTCCCAGCCACGATGCAGGTGGAGCATCGATTTTAGCCATGAAGCAGGTGGCGTGTCATTTTTCAGCCACAATGCAGGAGGTGCATAAAAATTTTGCCCTGACAGTGTTCCGTGGGTAAATTTCAGTGCCTGTTCTGCCAACTTCACCTCTCAAGGGCACAGGGACTGGATGGGGCACCACCTGGTAGGGCAGCAGTCTTAGCAGAGAATCAAGGTGCTGGCAGAGGAAGTCTTCGATGGCTCAGAGACTTCAAAACAGGAGGCAAGATCAGTCCAATCTTCATAAGCAGGAATATACCACAACGTCCTGTCTTTGTCCCCTTCCAGGCAGAAGCATCAACTGCAGGCCAAGTCAGCAAAGCACAGTCACAGACAAAGGGGCAGTTCTCCTCCTCCAGCTCTTCAGGTCTTCTCCTTTGGAGAGCTTCCTCTTGATTCCTGAAGTAATCTAAAAATCTGGGGGTTTGGGTCCACTACTTATACCCCTTTCTACCTTTGAAGTAGTCAAACTTCAAACGAAAGTCTCTGTTGTTCACAAGATCCTGCCTTACCCAGGCCGGGCTCCAGACTCACACCAGGGGTGTGGAGACTGTACTGTGTGAGGGCAGGCACAGCCCAATCAGGTGTAAGTGGCCACTCCTCCCTCCACTCTAGCACAGATGGCCCACCAGGATATGCAGGCTATACCCCAGCTCCCTTTGTGTCACTGTCTAGAGGGGATTCACAAACAGCCCAACTCTCTGTCTGACACAGACTGGGAATACACAAGCAGGTAGAGTCACAGAATGGTTCAAGCAAGAAAATGCCCACTTTCTAAAAGTGGCATTTTCAAACTGGCAATATAAAAACAACTTTACCAAAAGATGTATTTTTAGATTGTGAGTTTAGAGACACCAAACTCCAAACCTCCATCTGCTCCCAAAAGGGAACTCCACTTAAAAGATATTAAAAGACAGCCCCCATGTTGACCTATGATAGAGATAGGCCTTGAAATATTGAAAACCGAATTTGGCAGTACAGATCATGTTTGGACACCTGATCTCCTCCTTACAACATTCCCACAGATGTTCTAGTAATTTTGGCCACCCTTTTTTGAAAAATATTTTTTGATGTTTAAAGATAATACATATTTGCAGATTAAAGGTGTGGCAATGGGATGCAGCTTTGCACCGGGGATAGCAAACCTGGTTATGGATTTATTTGAAAAGAAATGGGTTTATGACAAATGGGTTTATGACAACTCGAATACACTTAGAAATAACATCATACATGATTTTGTATATTTATGATATCTTTATGATCTGGGATGGTAATATTGGCTAATTTGTCAGCCTTTCACAAGTGGCTGAACCAACGCACACCTGATTTAAATTTATCATGCATTGTGACACCAATAAAATTAATTTTTTAGACCTTTGAATAATGCCCAATGAGGGATCTTTAGAAATAAGTTTATACAAGAAATCAACAGATCGCAGAACTCTATTGCACCTCTCTAGTGGCCACCCTAGGACCTTGAAGGAGAACCTGCCCTATGGTCAATTTCTTTGCATTAGAAGGAATTGGACTAATAGAAATAATTATTTTGATTACTCTACTGAACTGGTTTAAAAACTGGTTTATAGAGGATACCCAAAAAAATCGTTAAAGCTTCTTCTAAAAGAGCGTGGCTTACACCTAGAGACACCCTACTAGAAATCAGAGACCCCCCTGACCTAAGTGATAACATATAATCCTAACGCCAATAAAGTTAGATCTATTATTGAAAAGAATTGGAAAATTCGGACTCCATTGGCTATTCAGAAACCATTGTTTGCATTTAAGAAGGCACGGAATTTGTGAGAATAATTGGTCAAACCAGCATTTCCTATAGAAAAGGAGAAGGACCTTAGGTAAATGCTTCAGTTACCTCTGTTGAATGGCCATTACAAATGCAAGAAATGTGCAGCCTGTCAGTTCACCAGCGAAACCAAAAAAGTTCTGTTGAATGGATGAATGCACTACCAGTCAGCTTTTCCTAATTGTAATACCGAAAATGTGATCTATTATGTAAGATGTCCTTGTGGGCTAATATACATAGGACAAACGTTGCAGCCAGTGAAATCATGCATACTCCAACATAGATCCAGGATCAGATGTGCAGTAAGAGGTACACCCCTAGTGGAAAACTTCAGTGAATTTAACCATATGCCAGACAACATATGGTGGTCAGTGCTTTATGTAGCAAACACATACCAAAATATGGAACAGCATGCCATGGACTTAATGATCAAGATGAAATGTGGTCTTTAATTTAGTCTTTCTTGAGTTTTATTCTGTGAGAGATGATTTCCAGCTGTATAGTTGGTGTTATGGCCAAGATTTACTCGATTTTTTAATAATTCAATTTTTTCTCCTTTTTTCTTTTGGGCCTTGTTGAATGGACTGGTGTCCGATCTGCTTTCTTATGATAACCATATAGTCATGCATCACTATCTAAAATGATACAATGTTGTTAATTTATTGTGTTGTATTAAGATTTAGTTATTTTTAACGTGTGCTGCAGCCCTTAGCCTTTTTTTCTCTCGATCCAACTAGATACCTGGAGTTCTTTTTTTTTGTTGTTTTAACTTTATTCTGTAATATTTTTTTTATATATGGACCTTAGTGATTGTTAATGATCTCTTTGATGGTAAAATCTCAGTTAGACTTATTAGGTTAAGCTCCATTTTAAGATGGCCGACACTCCTGCAACCTTCTTTTTTCTTTTTTGATTTATGTAACTAATTAAATGTGAGGTGGATGCTCCTATAGATTTGTCCTATCTCTGTTTCTGATTACGGTGTGCGGTAACTGCCATGAGTCTTACCTATCGTGCTCGTCCAGATAGGGGATCTAGTGTTTTCTGTTCCAGCTGCTCCATTGCAACACAATTTCTTCTTTTCTGATCAGGACAACAAGGGTGTGTTGATTGGCTCCAGTTTACAATAGCATTACGTTTTGAATACTAACCTGTCTTCTGTTCGAGTTTAGTGTCCAGAGCAGGGTAAGTTATAGACTGCATTTATTTTCTTTTTTCCCATACAGATCTTAGGAGAATGGTATATATTTTGTTGTTGCTTAAACTTGGCCAATATTTATGTGGAATTTTGGTTACAGGACATTAGAATTGGATATGAACAGTTTGAGTAGTTTGCATCCGACCATGTGGCATTTACAAAACATTTTTGATGACTTTGTTTCAATAGGTAATGATTTTCTTCATACATTTTTGCTTTGGTTTTATTGGCCTCCTATTCTGTTCTGGACGCACCCTACTGCATGGGTAAGCTTTTAGTGCTTTCCACACCCCGACTTCTATTTTCCAGGTGACCTGGGGGATTTCTAGGCTTAGTGACTTCCACACTTTTCAGTATGATTTTCACATGGGCTACTGTGATGGTCTGGTTTGTTTGATGTGACACAAGGAGTTTCTTAAGTTTTGAAATATTTATGGCCATGTTTTTCATTATAATTCTTATAATTTGTTTTCTGTTTGTTTATTAGGTACTTCTTTCTCCCACGGTCCTGAAAAGTCCCACAACTAAAAGGGGCCGAAATACATCGATGTTTTTTGGGTAGGAGAGGTTGTTTGAATTTGTAATAATATCTATAAGGCATTGTTTGAAACACATCTTTAAAAAAAAAATAGACAATAGTATTCCTTTGATGTGCCCAAGATGCAACCGTCTCCTCTGTGGATTGCTCTGTAGACCGAAGATCACAACCACATTTACACCAGTTGGAAGGGCACCAGCAATATTCCAGAAGAGAAACGATAAATCATCCAATCGGATTGTATCAATATGTCCTTTATTTTCATCCATATAACCAACAACAGCCAGCACGTTTCGTTCACCACATGTGAACTTCATCAGGGCATGGTATTTCATACAGATGAAATCTGTTGTAATCCTTAATTCATATCCATTGTTGAGAGCTATATAATAATCTTCCAAAATAAATTCCTAAATGTCACAAATAATTTCCAATAAGGGTTACAGATTTCAATCCATTAGGCCACGATAAACCTAGTTGAATTTTATGCAGGTAGAACCAACAGTTTGATGTATACGTGGCTGGAATTATCACGTGGTTGGTGCGTTGTGAATGTGTCTGCTGCCAATACCATTCTGGTGATGCATCTTGAGGCCTTCAGGATCATTGTTTTTCACACTGCTTAAGCTGTATTTCCTGTCCTCAGTAGTTTCATCTTGGGCTAGCCAGTCAAGATGGAGCTAGGTGGCCAGACACATCTCAGAGTTGAGCATGATCTGCATCTTGGTCCCTACCAGGTGAGTAGACGTCAATGAAGAGTTAGCAGGCAAGGGTATTCGGACAAGTGACCACTATCCTTGTGTTTGTATTTACTGAAACAGTGCCTCCTAGGAGTTGCAGACATGTCACTCTCCATGCTACACAGACTTGACAAATGGTATCCTCCCTGATGAATAAAATTAAATTGAGAGTAGATACATTTGGGTAAGTGAACATTGTTTTTGTGGTAGGAGTTAGAGACACAGGGTCTATTGGGCTTAGCATTCCGGTCACTCCCTCTACTTCCTACCACCATAGAAATGTTATCCTCCCAGATGAGTAAACTTCACTTGAGAGTTTAGACACAGGGTTATTTGGGCATTAGAACACTGTGCTTGTATTTGGAGTTGGAAGGATAGCCTCCTGGCCTTAACAATCATGTCACTTCCTCTACTTCATACACTTGATAAATGTCATCCCCCAGGTGAAGATATGTCATGTGTGAGTTACCAAACAGGAGTCTTTGGAGAAGAGGACATTGGACAGATGGTTGAAGTGACAGAAAGCAAGCTTTCTGTCAGTTGCAGTCATGTAACTCCCGTTACTACATACACTATAAAAATATCATCCTCCCAGGTGAGTACACTTCCATAGAGAGTTAAGACACAGGGGGCCAGATGTATCAAAAATCCAATTTGCATTTCTTAAATGGCAAATTTTAAGAAATCGCTATTTAAGAAATGCAAAATGGTATGTATGAAATTTGCGATTCTGTAATAGCGATTTCTTAAAATTCACAAACACTATTACTGAATCGCAAATAGAGAATGCAACTCCATTCATCCCTATAGGCTTGTAGGCCCATAGGTGCAAATGGTTTTGCATTTCCCAATTTGCGAATTCCAGTTAGGAATACGCAAATTAGGCAATGCAAACCCCAGGTTGCTGGGGGCCCAAGGCCACCTCTTATGCACCCCAAAAAAATATGGGCATGTGTGTGCTACATGTCATTTTTAAAAATGCATTTATAATGCACTTTTTAAAAATTGCACATGCTTACCACCAAATTGGATTTGGTGCTAATTGCATTTCCTAAATGCCTAATTCGCATTTAGAAAATTATTGATACATGTGCTTTGGAAATTGCAAATAGGGATTCTTTATTTGCGATTTCCTATTTAGAGAATCGCAACTTGCGATTCTCTAAATGGGGTCACAATTTTAAGTAATCGCTATTTTTGCGATTCCTTAAAATTGCACTACAAATGCCTTTCATACATTGTGAAAGGCATTTTTGCATTCCCAAACAGCTAAATTTTGTGATTCGCAACGTTTGCAAATGCAAAAACGTTTGATATATCTGGCCCAGTGTTCTTTGGAGAAGAGAACACTGGGTTGGTGTTTGGAGTTAGAGAAAGAGGGCCTTCTGGGAGTTGCAGTCATGTCACTCTCACTTCTCCCAGATACTTGACAAACGTTATCCCCCCCAGGTGAGTAAACTTCATTTGAGAATTCACAAACAGTGGTCTTTGGACAAGAGAACACTGGGCTGGTGGTTGGAGTTACTGAAACAGGACCTGCTGGGAGTTGCAGTTAGGTCACTCACTACTCCACAATACTTGACAAATTGTATCCCCCAAGTGAGTAAACTTCATTTGGGAGTGAGTTGCCAAACAGGGGTCTTTTGACAAGAGAACACTGTGCTGGTGTTTGGAGCTACAGGACTAGTGCCTGCTGGGAGTTGGAGTCATGTCAGCTCCTGTACTAAACACACTATACAAATATTATCCTCCCAGGTGAGTACACTTCAATAGAGAGTTGAGACACAGATGTTTTGGACAAGATAATGCTGTGCTGGTGTTTGGAGTTATAGAAATAGAGCCTCCTGGGAGTTGCAGTCATGTCAGTCCCTGTACTACACACTTGTCAAACATCCTCCCAGGTGAGTACACTTTAAAAGAGATTTGAGACAAGGAGTCTTTGGACAAGACAACCCTGTGTTCATCTTTGGAGTTACAGAAACAGATACTCATGGGAGTTGCAGTCACGTCAATCCCTGTACTACACACCATATACAAAATTCATCCTTCCAGGTGAGTACACTTCTATAGAGAGTTTAGGCACAGGTGTCTTTGGACAAGAGGATACTGTGCTGGTGTTTGGAGTTACAGAAACAGGGCCTACTGGCACTAGCAGTCATGTCACTCTCTCTAGTACACAAACTATACAAATATTATCTCCACAGGTGAGTACGCTTCATGTGTGAGTTACCACACAGGAGTCTTTGGAGAAGAGGACACTGGACTGGTGGTTTGAGTGATATTAAGAGAGCCACCTCTCACTTGCAATCATGCATGCTATCAGGTGAGTACACTTCAATTGAGAGCTTGCTAATAGATGTATTGTAGCATGTGACCTCTGTGCTAGTTTGTGCTAGTGTTTGTAGTTACAGGGCTAGTGCCTGCTGGGAGTTGTGGTAATGTCGGTGCCTGTACTACACACACTATACAAATGTTATCTCACCAGGTGTGTACCCTTAACTTGATCTGTACAAAGATGGTGTATTTGGAGAAATGACCACTGGTCTGGAGTTTGGAGCTCAAAAACAGTGCCTGGTGGGATTTGGAGTCATGTCAGTCCGTGTACTACACACACTATACAAATGTCATCCCCCAAGTGAGTACTCTTTGGATAGATGAACACTGGAATGGGGAGTTGAGTAGCAGTAAATGAGGCAAAAGGTGAGCTATGAGCATGCATGACATGGCATTTTGGTGGCATTTTTAGTGTTGTGACTTACCAGACTACACTTCCCCAGGTATTCGTGTCAATCCCTCAGGATGCAGGATGGCCTAGACCTTCTCCTCCCAGGGGAAGAGATGTGATGAGGTACTGGGAGGACCACCACCAATCTTCGTGGACTTCAGCTGAATCCTGGAGACCAGGGAACGGACCTTGCCCCTGAGGTAATTCCACTTCTTCCTAATGTCCTCCCTTGTGAGCAAGGTGGTGCCTACAGCAATGGTTCTGTTGATGATCCTGTCACACATATCCATTTTCCTACTGAGAGGGGTATGCTGGACTTGTTCCAAACAATTGTGTCTCTAATCTTATGATTTCATCCACCTTGACTCTTAACTCATCTTCTGAGAAACGGGGAATTTTTAAACATGCCATGTTGGGAAAAAAAAAAACGGGTGACAGTGACTTATTAGAAAGGGGACATGCAAAAGGGTGTGACTGTGTAAAAGTGTGTACAGGGTATTGTATGGGATGGTGAAAAAAGTGGTGTCTAGTATCTACTGTGTAGTAAATAATTTGCATGGTTTGTGAGTGTTGCAATACAAAGGATTGTGGTGCATGAAGGGGTGTGTTTTATAGTGTCAATGTGCAGTTGTGTATTATTTTGGTGATTGAGGTCCGCCGTGGTTCAGACCACATTGGCTAACTTCCATGGGAGTCCATCATGGCGACTTTGTGCCTGTAATATGGCCAGAGGTTGGTCTTGGTGCTGTCAGTGGTGGAGGTCGAACTGCCTATTTCCAGGCCTCCGAACCCCTGCCAGTCTGCCTTCTTTGGTTGGCAGTCAGCTGTCCTGCCTGTTTAACTCAATATAGGGCAGACTAAAAGACCACCAACATGGCAGTCTGGTGGCTGACCACCAAACTCGTAATGAGGTCCTAAATTCTGTTACTATTATAAATTTGTATTGTTCATTGTGTCATTTTTAAAGAAACGTCGTACCTCGTCTTGTCGTTTCTTCTTTCTTTTATTCTCAATAACATACACCTTACAACCTGTTTCCTACATTCTAGTTCCATTTCCTGTTAATATGCAGCCATCGAGACTGCCCTAACAACTTTACTGAATACAACATATCCCCTCCATACAATAACCAAAAATATATACAAATTGCTTGCAATACAACAATAACAAAACTCACAACGCAATGAATTTTATTACTGTAGTAATCCACCCAAATCTCTTAAATATTAGTATAAACACACCAGCATAAACACATCATCCACAAACATGGACACTACTCAGTATAGAAATCCTTTAGGTGTCCTGGTTTCCTGACAACCCATTCTCATCACTACCTCCAATCCTCCTACACACATTCTCCTTCCACCCACTCATTTCCTTACCACTGCATTTGACCACATTCATCTTATTCCATCTTTCTTCATCTTCTAACACCACACTGTAGCTACTCATCCTGACTACCTGTTTAGGTTCCGACCATTTAGACAAACCCTTTTGTGTGCCTTGCCATAATCTGGTTCGTACCCAGTCCCCAACAGCAACGTTACACTCCGTCAGCCTACCCATCTTCCTTTCATCATATTTTCCTTGCATCCTCCCCACACGATCTAACAAAATCTTAACATTAACATTTAACCTCTTCTTACCTGCCTTACCCATTCAACCTGGAACAGCCCTAGTACATGGTTTCCTACATTTCAATAACATAAACAGTGTTTCCAATGTCATAGAATGCGGAGTAATATCATAATTATACAACAAATGTTTTACTTCTCTCTTCAAATTCAAACCATTCTGGAGTGACAATTGTATATTGTCGCACAAAACCCTGTTGAACCTTTCCACCAAACCATTCTCCCTAGGATGTGCTACAGAAGTTTTAACATGTTTAACAGCACACCGTATTAAGTAATCCTCAATCTCACGCGATGTAAATTGCGGACCATTATCAGTCACTACTTCTTCAGGATAACCCTCCCTTCTCCATACTTCCTCACAAAACTCAATGACTAAACCAGTTTTGGTGTCCTTCACTATACTAACTTCTGGCCATTCGGAATGATAGTCTATCATAACAATCGCATAATTCTTGCCACCTTTCCCAAACTCACATGGACCACACACATCCATCCCCACCTTCTGCCACGGTTTGCCTAGAAACGGTACAGGAACTACAGGCGTTTTCTCACTAACATGTGTTTTATCACTGCAAGTACAACACAAACAATTTCTGACATACCTCTCTACATCCTTGTCTATACCTGGCCACCAACAATTCTCCCTCGCTTTCCTCTTCATTCCTGGCACACCTCCATGTCCCTCATTTATGATTTCTTACACATCCAGCCTTCGTTTATGCAGTACAATCAGTTTGTCACTTCTCCTGACTAAACTGTTTTGCTCAGATAATTCGGTCCAGACATTCTTATAATTTGTCAATGCTTATGCATTTTTTTTTATCTGCATCTCTGCATCCTCCCCCACTGCTGCCTTCCATACTTCCTCGCTAATAGCTTTTGTCTTCATGTCCTGTAAGTCTGCCATCACCCAATCTTCATCATTCTCAACATTCATTCCCTCAATTGGCAATCTAGACAGACAATCAGCATTCACATTTGCAACACCAGGTACATACTTCACTGTAAAAGTGTATTCCTGTAATCTATATAACCACTTCGCAATCCTTGAAGACGCACGACTTGCACCCTTTGTAGTGAAAACATCTACTAACGGTTTGTGATCTGGTCGTAACTCAAATTTCCTTCCCCACACATAATTTCTGAAGTAGTGAATTACCCACCAACAGGCAAGAGCTTCCTTTTCAATTACAGAATAAGTCACCTCCACTCCTTTCAATGCCCGTGAAGCAAAAGCTACCACACGTTCCTTCCCTTTGTGCACTTGCATTAACACTGCTCCCAGACCATACAGGCTCGCATCAGTTGATAATATAGTATGGTTTCGTGCTACAAAAGGATTCAATTCAACTGCATCAATAATGCTTCTCATTAGTTTGTCAAACGCTTGTTGACAATCGCATGACCAAACGCACTGTTGATTCTTTTTCATTAGTATCCGCAGTGCTATATCCTCAAAATTCCTCACAAATATGGCATAATACTCCGCCAATCCTAGGAATGACCTTAACTGATCATTATTTACCGGACTAGGTGCCTTTTGAATTGCCCCCATCAAATTAACCTTAGGTCTTCTACCCTTACCCGATATAGTGTGATTTAAGTACTCAACACTTTGACATGCAAATTTGCACTTGTTTGCCTCAACGGCAGTCCAGCTTTTTCCAGGATTCGACACACATTCTCTAGAACACGATCATGCTTGTGTACATTTGCTGTCCATACCAACACATAATCTTGAAAAAATCTTACATGCTCAACACCACCTAATGAATTATGCATAATTCTTTGAAAAACTGCTGAGGCAGATTCAAGACCGAACGGCATGCGTATAAATATAAACGCCCCCTCAGGTGTGATGAACGACGTGAGATGCCTGGATTCAGGAGGTAACATTCTTTGATTGTACGCATTAGATAAATCTAAGGTTGAATACACTTCCCCCCCTTGAATTCCAGTCAGTAATTAATTTATATTGGGAATCAGATGTCTGTCATCCCATATGCTGTTGTTCAAGCCTCTCAAATCCACAAACATTTTAATCTTGCCATTCGATTTGCGAGCCAAAACTACTGGACTCAACCACTCTGACACTTCAAACTTCTCTGTAACCCCCAATTCCAATAATCTTGCCAGCTCATTTTTCAGCGCATCTTTCAAAATCACCGGCACACTCCTTACTTTATGTATACTTGGCACTGCACCAACCTTCAAAACAATTCTATGTTAAAAACATTTTAGACAACCTAATTTATTGACAAACAGATTTGGAAAATACATTTTCCACTTCGCTGCATCTCCCTGCAATACAGTTAAAGCCTGTTCTTCATTATTTGGATCCAGCACAACATTTAACGCCATTTGTTGATTCCACCCCAATAAACACAGACCATTTTCCACCACATACACCCAACATACAGTTTCTCTTTGTTTGAATACCACTTTTCCCTGGAAACAACCCACAACTGGAATCTTGTTCCACCCATACCCCACCAATTCTATTTTAGAATTGGACAAGTCACTTTGTCCTGATTTCAGCCACGTTACCTTGTCAGTGTGGGTATAGGGATGACATGAATCCGCCCACATACACATTGACAACCATTTATGCTGACTACACATTTCGGAGGATTGTATTTATTCAGTTCTAACACAGAAACACTCATTTCCTGCATTTGTTCACTTGTGGAGATATCGTTAAGCATAAATACCTCAATATGGCCATCATCATCTCCATCCTCACTGGAAGAATAATGCTCCACCTTCTGAACACTATCTCGTAAGCAATTCACACTCTTTTTCCTACCCATCATTGTCTTTTGATTACACTGATTAAACACCTTAGAAAAATACACCTTCCTGTCACATTTGGAACATTTGGCATCTCTCTCAGGACAACTCATTGAAGATGCCAAATGTTTTGCACTTCTGCATTTATAGCACTTTTTCTTATCATTCTCCTTGCTGCTATTTTTGTTGTATTTAACTGTGCTAACTGCTTGCATCAACACTTCTTCAGCATCACCTTTTCCTAATTCCTTAACATATCTTGACGTATCTTCTATACGTTTTGCAACAGTTGTAGCTTCATCCAAAGATGGATCATTTAAATTCAACAACTTCTCTTGAATTTTCAGACACTTAATTCGTTTATCAACTGATCCCTAATTATTTCTTCATGTAGATCTCTAAATGTACATGTGTTCGCCAACGTACACAGTGCACTTAGAAACTGATCAATAGATTCATTGGATGCTTGCGTTCTTGAAACAAACTTGTGACGCTCCACACAATACTCAATTTCTGACGAAAATGCTCCTCCAATGCCCCCATCGCTCTGGTACACACATCATTCTCATCATCATCACCCTCTTCATCAGAACCACCCTCCTCATTTATCATAACATTCACAGAGATCAACGCCTTCAAGCCTTCCTTCCCTCAACACCCAAATTGTGTTTTAACAAAGCTAATTTCCTTTTAGCTGTAAAAATGCCTCCACCCAAAGCTTCCAAATGAGTCTCAAATGTTTCTCGCCAATCCTCCCATGACATACTTGGTTCACCAGGCACAGTCAAAAATGTAGGTGGTGGTTTCATAGACTGCATGATATGCTACATGTAATGTTCCTTTTTATATACGTATAAACGTCCCTCAAAACAATAAATTAAAACAAGGAAAGTAGTCACCGTAGTCGCCGTAGTCGCTGATATTTTTTTCTGCTCTGTATAATACTCCTTCAAAACAATAAATTAAAACAAAGTAGTCACCGTAGTCGTCGATACCTTCTTCAGCCCTGACTTGAAACTGTCCTCGCAGGATTGTCCACACAGAGTCAGACAAAATGAGCAGGAAACGATTGTCCCCAATGATATATTATCTCCCACATTCACCGCACGCTTCTCCAAGCTAGTGGTGAAACGATCGTACTTCCAATATCATAGTTGGATATTCACCAAAACGCCCCGTCTATTTTCCGCGGGTGATCTCCCTTGTTTGCCTGAATTCAGCTGATGACATCTTTTCTGACAGAAAATTCGGTGTGTCGGCAGACGTCAGCTGACTTATCATCAGGTTGCACTCCCACAGCAACCTACACGTGAGCGAGGTAAGCCAGCAGACGTCAGCTGTGTACAATCAATGTGCTAACGGTAAACGCTCCAAGCGGCGCGGGGGGGCAGGGGCATCCATTATGTTATTTACATATACAAACATGACAAAAAAATAATAATAATGGTAACACAGTTTGTCACCCCAGTGCCTCCACGATCCCTCTGCACTTCGCAGATGACGATCCACGGCAGGTATGTAGAGTTTTGTCGATACATGGCACAACCAATTATTACTGCCTTTGACAGCTCACAACTCGTTCACATTCACACAAAATGCGACAAACTCCAATTTCTATGAATGGCCAACAGTGTTTCCTCGATAAGATACAGCACGCACTTCAACAAGGTCTAATCCTTCCATGCACTGTTTAATGTTAGCAGTTGGATAAACTTCACGTCTCTAGCTCATAACATTGCCAGGGTTGGTCTAAATCTTTTTCTTGTATCCCACCCTTGTCGCCACTAAAGAAACGCTGTACCTCGTCTTCTTGTTTCTTTTTTCTTTTATTCTCAATAAGATACACGCATCCGCCCCTGGCAGATCTCAGCAGCAACTAAGTCCACCTTACAATCTGTTCCTACATTCTAATTCCATTTCTTGTTGCTAGGTAGCCATCGAGACGGCCCTAACAACTTTACTGAACACAACAATTTTAGTATTGATCTGAAGAGTTTAGATGGTTTAATTTTAGAAAGTAAGAATTCATCAGTCATATTTTTTTTGCATTGTACATACAAAGTACCCACCAATTGTGAGATCGTTGATGCCAGAAACAGAATTTAGAGAGCAACAAATCTCACTATTTGGGTTACAAAATTGAATAGGTTTCCAAAATTATTAATCAAATCTCTAAAATCTGTATTTCCATTTGCTGTTTCAATTAGGAACGAAGCACATACAATTGCCTCCCACTGTTTTCAAAAGAAGTAAGTTAGCAGAATGCGAGGGCAGAACATAAAGTGATTAAAAATGGTGCATGTTAAAAAAAATACCCAATAGCTTTGGAGATCATAATGTGAAATGAGTATCTAATCTCCTGTTATACATTGAAGATTTGCATCTTTTTTAATCTTTTATGATTTTTAGGTTTTTGAACTCATGTAGAAGAATGAGTGCTATTTGTTCATGAAGCTAAGTTTGTATATAAACTCCAATATTTAGCACATTATGTTATTCATGGAAACCAGGACAGCATATTCTTACAAAACATTTTATTGGTTTTCTTATTTTTTAACAGTACACAGTACTTTAAAAAAGCAACCAACAAAAGAAGTAGCGTGAGAAAGTAAAGTACAGTTAACAGTTAAAAAACAAGTCTCCCACAGTGCACTTATAGCACTTGACAACAGAACCCTGTTAATCAGTAGTCTCAATCTCCTCCTTTCGCCCCCAGCTCATTGGTCAGTGACGTACTTCCGGATAGCCTCATGCAGGGCTTGATGTGGGTCTTTACGTGCTTGAAGGATAATCACCTGTATTGACACCACAGGGCCCATTTTGTAATATTTTTTGTGGCCAAACCCTAGTTTTCTAGATTAGGATTTCAAATGGCATGCACCTGTCTAATGCAGAGGTCCATTTCTCCAGGGGTAAGGGTTGTGCTCTATTACAGGATCCAGCTATGTGTCTTTCCCCTACTACCAGTCCCAGCCACAACAGTGGGGTTCTATATGTACTGGTGTCTATCCCAGCTGTGATATTGAGGAGTGCAAATTTCAGATCTTGTGGTGGGGACCAGCCCAACACACATCCTAGGCATGCCATCACCCCCTCCCAGAAAGGTTTCAGCTTCGTACATGCGAAGATTGTGTATGGAAGATCTCCAGGCCCTGTGAAGCTTCATAGATAGCGTGGTGAGGCAATGATCTCCATTTTCCAGAGTACATCTTGTGTACAGTACAGACTATGGAGGTAATGCAATTGTCTAAGTCTAAACTGGAAAACTAGGCCTAATTCACTGGTGGAGACCCGTGACTGTCTCCAGTCATTCTCAGGGTTGTTCCAAGTCCCACACCCAAGTCTTGAGTAAACGGTCAAATGAGTCTGGTGAATTTATCACCAGTGATTAGTACACTTGGGAAATGTTATGTTTGGTCATTGCCCCCAGTAAAATATAAGCCTCCAATGGACTATAATTTGCTACATGGGTGAGCTCTGCCACATGGGATACAAGAATGTGCCAGAGCAGAGGTTATTCAAAGAACTGTGTACAGTGTAGATCATAATCTGTTGATGGTCCAAAAATGATTCATTGTGATGCCAGACAGAACAGCTCCCAACTTGGAAATGCCAATTATGTCCTATGGTTTAAATTCCCTGGAGGCTTGAGACCTGTGGCATGACTGTCCCAGAGCACAGTGATGTTTCTTTTCTTTGGCGCCCCTCCCATTTGAGGGCTTTGTGAGTGTATTTCCAGGTTTGGGAATCTCATCGGCGTGAAAGGTTGCAGGCCTTCAGGGAACATTCCCCCATGCAACAAGTGCAGTAGGGAGTTGTCCTTCATTATCCATTTTTCAGTTGCAAAGACTGGGCCTGCATCCCTGTTGAACCACCACTCATTCACTAAATGAGCTGTGCTGTCATATAGAACAAGGTTATGCTCAGCATTGCAATGCCACCATCATTTGTAGATTTATAGCATTTGAAAAGAGTTATCCTTGAGAATGGTGGCTCCTTGAAGGAGGTCTGTTGTATAGAAAATAGATGGGTCAGTAACTGATAAAGCAGCCGGGGGAGTGCTACTATTTTGTAAATGGAAGAGCGCCCCATAATGGATAGCGGTAGGGTTATAAAAAGTACCAGATCTCTAGGAAAGCAATCTACTTAGGGCTGAGTATTGCACTTCCAGGTGAGGTGGGATTCTATTGTAACATACACTCCTAGATATTGGAAAAAATCTTTCAGGACCTGCAGCTCAGTCACCCAGTGAACAGTGGTTGGGAGCAGGCCAATAAGGTATATCAAGGATTTTGCCATGTTGATAGCGAGTCCTGAGAAATTTCCAAAAATGCAGAAAATCTGGAGGACTCAGCGGCCAGAGTCTTGGGGGTCATCCAGAAATATAAGAATGTCTCATTTTCTTATTCTTTCAGAATTACCAGGTGCCTACTCCAAGCCCTTGACCAAGGCATCCAAGTGCATGTGCTCTTGGTATGCAATTTGCCAATGCAAAGGCATTGCAGACCCATCAAATCCTGTGAGCCATGGCTCGGTGGGTCATAAAGCCAGGTTGATCTGTGTGAATCGAGGTAGAAAACAGTCACATCCACTTATTTGCCAAAGCTTGAGCCTATACTTTAACATGTATGTTTAAAAAGGAAATGGGGTGCCTTCCAAGTGCATTTTTTGAAGCAGGAGTATGTCTGATTTGTAACACTGGAATGCCTTCAGCACCACCCCTCTCATAACTGAGTTAAGAATCTCATTACCATTCATTGTCATGAGGCAGACAGTCGCCTTTAGTATTATTGGTGTTTTGATCAGTCACATGGGAAGGTGTATGACTAGGCAGGGCATAGAAAAGAAAACAGGGAGTGTGTAGGTATAGTTGTGGAATGGCATCTAGTTGGTATGTACATATCTTGTAAGAAAAAAACAATAAACAAAATTCAAGACCCCCCAAAGACCCCACCACGTACCTCAAGAAGATAAAGTATCTCTTGTGGAATAAACTAGGAACTGCTGCCAACTGGGTGATCATACCCCAACTTCGTTCCTGTGTACCTTACCTATCACCATTACCCAAAAAGTAACATTGCAATGAAAAGAAGAAACTGAGTACTTAAACAGGTTGTAGAGTATCTCTCCACTGCGTTGTTAGAATCAGTGTTTCCAGAGGTGGATACGTGAGGTCAGGAGGGCGCTTGTGCCCATTCTGCTGTTTGTGGGGAGAAGAATATATATTGAGGGTTCCAGGATTCAAGGACTTTGAACATTGAGGTCTGGGATCTGCAGCAGAGCCCTTTGGGAGGGGCAGCATCACCGAGTGTGGTGAGGTCATCGTAGTAAATGTGTCCATCCTTGGTGCTTCAAGAGGTACTCTGGGTGCGAGGACAAGCATTGCACCTCCCGCCAAAGACTGTGCCTCTTTCCTGCCACTCCCAGACAGCCTTCTAAGAATCAAAGAAGAATGTCTTGTTTTAGTAGATGACCTTCAATCGCAATGGGAAGAGTAGCATGTAGTGTATTTGAAAAGCCTCTCAGGTTTTGTTTGACTTCCAGAAAGGTACATCTCTGTTGTTGAACTTCCAGAGTCGAGTGGGGAAGACCATCACCTTAGCTGCATTACGGAGCAGGACATCTTTTTTCCGAGTGGCTCTTAGAATCTAAGGATGATGTTGTGTTCAGTGAAATTTATGATGTGAGCAATAATGGGCATGAAGGAGCCCCAAAGGCTGTTTCAGTGCCAAACACCTATGCTTGTTATGCTCCACAGCAAAACAGGCAGGTAGTTTATCTTTCAGAAGCCAGGACTGCAGCCAGGTCACGACAGACTAGGAGGGAGACATTCCTTCTGCTCCCTTCAGGAATCCCTCAATTCTGGCATTGTTTCTACATGCATTCCCTGCTACATCCCGCACCCATGCCTCATGGTGAATTATTGGAACATATTTTTTACAGATTTCTCTAACAGTTTTGAGGTCCAAAGTTGCATACTCATATAACAATATTTAAATGTATCACTTTGATCACATCAATCTTTTTTCACACGGCACCCCTGGGCATTTTATTTTTTATTTTGTGGCCATTTTGGACCTTAACCTCTTAGCTGCTGGGCCTTATGCCCCGCCCCCCAGTGCTGAGCCCTTTTTTGGCTATTTGGGGTAGTTCGCGCTTAGGCCTTCATAACTTTTTGTCCACATAAGCTATCCATGCCAAATTTGCGTCCTTTTTTCCCAACATCCTAGGGATTCTAATGGTACCCAGAGTTTGTGGTTTCCCCTGGAGGAGACCAAGAAATTAGCCAAATTACAGTGAAAATTTGTTTTTTTTCAAATAAACGGGAAAAAAGTGCTGCCGAAGAAGGCTTGTGGTTTTTTCCCTGAAAATGGCATCAACAAAGGGTTTCTGGTGCTAAAATCACCGTCTTCCCACCTTTCAGGAACGGGCAGACTTGAATCAGAAAACCACATTTTTCAACACAATTTTGGCATTTTACTGGGACATACCCCATTTTTTACTATTTTTGGTGCTTTCAGCGTCCTTCCAGTTAGTGACAGGAATGGGTGTGAAACCAATGCTGGATCCCGGAAAGCTAACCATTTCTGAAAAGTAGACAAAATTCTAAATTCAGCAAGGGGTCATTTGTGTAGATCCTACAAGGTTTTCCTACAGAAAATAACAGCTGAAATAAAAAAATATTGAAAGTGAGCTAAAAAAGCAGCCATTTTTCTCTACGTTTTACTTTGTAACTTTTTCCTGCAATGTCAGATTGTTTAAAGCAATATGCCGTAATGTGTGCTGGACGCTTCCGGTTGCGAGGATATATAGTGCTTGTAGGTTCATCAAGATCCCTAGGTAACCAGAGACAATAAATGAGGTGCACCTTGCAATGAGTTTTCATTCTATACCGGGTATACAGCAATTAATTTGCTGAAATATAAAGAGTGAAAAATAGGTATCAAGAAAACCTTTGCATTTCCAAAATGGGCAGAAGATAAGGTGTTGAGAAGCAGTGGTTACTTGCACATCTCTGAATTCCGGGGTGCCCATACTAGCATGTGAATTACAGGCCATTTCTCAAATAGACGTCTTTTTTACACATTGTCTAACATTTGGAAGGAAAAAATTGAGAGAAAGACAAGGGGCAATAACACTTGTTTTGCTATTCTGTGTTCCCCCAAGTCTCCCGATAAAAATGGTACCTCACTTGCGTGGGTAGGCCTAATGCTTGCGACAAGAAACGCAACATGGACACATCACATTTTTACATTGAAATCTGACGTGTTTTTTGCAAAGTGCCTAGCTGTAGATTTTGGCCTCTAGCTCAGCCGGCACCTAGGGAAACCTAGCAAACCTTGGCATTTTTGAAAACTATACACCTAGGGGAATCCAAGATAGGGTGGCTTGTGGGGCTCTGACCAGGTTCTGTTACCCAGAATCCTTTGCAAACCTCAAAATGTGGCTAAAAAAACACATTTTCCTCACATTTCGGTGACCGAAAGTTCTGGAATCTGGGAGGAGCCACAAATTTCCTTCCAACCAGCGTTCCCCCAAGTCTCCCGATAAAATTGATACCTCACTTGTGTGGGTAGGCCTAGCGCCCACGACAGGAAATGCCCCAAAACATAACGTGGACACATCACATTTTTTTACAGAAAACAAAGGTGTTTTTTGCAGAGTGCCTACCTGTAGATTTTGGCCTCTAGCTCTGCCAGCACCTGGGGAAACCTACCAAACCTGTGCATTTTGTAAAACTAGAGACCTAGGGGAATCCAAGATGGGGTGACTTGTGGGGCTCTGACCAGGTTCTGTTACCCAAAATCCTTTGCAAACCTCAAAATGTGACTAAAAAACACATTTTACTCACATTTTGGTGACAGAAAGTTCTGGAATCTGAGAGAAGCCACAAATTTCCTTCCACCCAGCATTCCCCTCAAGTCTCCCGATAAAAATGGTACCTCACTTGTGTGGGTAGGCCTGGTGCCTGCGACAGGAATAGATCACACAGCGGTCAATGTTGGTTCTTACATGAGGCAGCTGTTGACCCTGGGGTGATCCATTTCTGACGCAGGCACTAGGTATAGGCACTCAAGAGGGGTAGTGTTTTTATCAGGACAGGTGAGGAATCACTGGGTGGTAGGAATTTTGTGGATCCCAGCATATTCCTGTAGTTTGTGTGACAGAAATGCGAGAAAAATAGAGTTTTTATTCAACATTTCAGCTTTGCAGGGTATTCTGGGTAAGAAAACTTTGGGGAATCCACACAAGTCACACCTCTGTGGACTCCCCCGAATGTCTAGTTTCCAGAAATGTTTGGGTTTAGTATGTTTCTCTATATGGCCGCCGAACCCAGGACCAAAAACACAGGTGCCTGCCTTACAAAACCAGTTTGTTATGTGATAGATAATTTTGATGTCTCCACGATACGATTTGGGCGGTGGAATTTGGGGCTGAACTAAATTGGGGAGCTCCCAAGAGAGCACTCTCTCTCTCTGCTTGCCGCCGCATTCACCTGCTCTCTGGGTTGGGCTAACCCACTATTACCCCGTTGCACAGACTGTGCTTGCGAAGGGACAGCAGGACTGTCCTCATCACCTCCCTCATAATTTACTGGAAGAGGAGTTATCGAATGGGACTCCTCCGACTGAAAAATCACTCCCAGAGTCTGCGCCATTGTCCTATCCCTCAGATGCTGTCTCAGTATCTGATGTCTCAGTCTCTGATCCTATGTCAGAGCTGTCCTCTATAACCCGAGTGACGGCAGCAGTCATCCATCAAGATGCCATCTCTGCTGTTGGCTAAACTGTTGCTCTAAAACACTAGCCTACGTAGACAGTCACAAAATCGATGGTGTGTGTGAGATACGTGCAACAGTAGAGGCCACCTTCCCTGCGCTTCTTCCCTCAATCAGCACGTTCTTTCAAGACACTAAAAAAACACCTTGTCACATACCATTCGTCACAGTCTTTAGCACCTCCTGCGCCCAGTCCAACAATCATTATTGGTGCTCCCACTCCCTCCTCCTTGGATTCCCTCATTACCACCCAGCAAAAGTGCCCTTCATCTCTCCATAGCCGCCCCCCACCCCGCACATCCATTTCATTTGTATTATAGTGCAGGTAATGGCTGACTTTACTAATGTACTCAGCTATTGACATAAAATACAGATTTGCTCTTTGCAGTAGGCATATAAACCTTCTGCGCTTCTTTATGGCACTAAAACTGCCACTAGACAAAAGTCTGATCCTTTTGTAGCAGAAACATAATCACAATACTTACTTGACTTTTTTATTGCTGCCTAAAAGCTACAGGTGAAATGCGTCAGTTGAAGTATGTGCATTGCTTTGAAGACGCAAGCTGCAACTGCAAGACAACTGGTGGAAAATATATATATATAGATCACTTTTATATGTGGGTCTGGTTTTCCTGGGGGCCGCGATCATTGCCCCCAGGGAAACCACACATGTATTGACAAAAGTGATATATATATATATATATATATATATATATATATATATAGATCTATCTCTTTATAGATATATCTATCTACATAGATATCTATAGATAGATCTATATATATATATATATATATATATATATAGATCTATCTATAGATATATCCATGTAGATATATCTACATAGACATATCTATATATATAGATCTATATATATATATATATATATATATATATATAGAGAGAGAGATCTATATTTTTTTAGTAGTTGTATGGTTTCCTTGGGGGCCAAAATGCCCCCCAGGGAAACCCTACAACTATTAAAAAAATAAATTGCCCCCACAGGGGGTCGCCCTGCCCACGGGCCACCCCCTGTCCATTTCTTTAATTTTTTTTTTTTTTTTATAATTTCTTTTTTTTATATAAAAGTTAGCCCCGTGGGGGGGGGGCTACCTTTTTTAAAAAAAATATGCCCCCCGGGGGGGGGGGGCTTCCCGTTTTCCGTGGTGGCTAACCCCCCCCAAGTGAAATCCCTGGTGTCTAGTGGTGTTTCCTGGCCCCTGATCGCAGCTGTGCTGGGATCGGGGGCCAGGAAACACTTTCAGGAAGGCCTCGTAAGAAAGGGGAGAGTCTCCCCTTTCTTACGAGGCCTTCCCGAACCGCTTCCTGCTCTGATGGGGAAATCAACAAAGTGACGTCAGTGCGCGCTGACGTCACAAAGGGGTGGGTGGGGGGCGGGGGAGACCCAGAAAAGCTTCTGTGTCTCCCGGGGAGAAAAAAATAAATAAATAAATCCTCGGGTGCGACGCACCCGAGGATTTATTAACCCCCTCCCTGGTGTCGGCCACTGGTCGCGACCCGCACCAGGGAGGTAGTGCGGGCGTCGGCCAGTGGCCGACGCCCGCACCCAAGGGGTTAAGGCAATTAGACCACATCACTCACAACATGTGCTTTTCAATTCACAAAATTGGGTATAATTGGCAAACTTGACTTTGAAGTATGGCCACAATAAAAATGCATAAAACACATGTCAATGGCATCACTGCAGAATGCCCACTGTGTGCTGCAGAGTGGCTTTAGACAACCCACATGTGGATTTTTTTACCCCCTAGCAGCCAAGCATGCATGCAGCTTTTTTAGCACTGCCTGCAGATCCAGCTGCAATTCAAACATGAAAATGTTTTGACATGTTTACATCTTTCTCTAATATATGATAAGTGTGCTATGAATGCCAGTTAAAATGTTCAGAAGTAAAACATGTTAGTTGTGCTAAACGTGCATGTTACAGTAGTTATGACACCTTATTGCATAGGGTCTTGGCAGTTTTCCATTTACAACGCTGGAAGTGTGAATTGAGCAGCATTTTTGTGAATATTTAACCATTGAAAGAACTTGGATTTATTGTCCCCCAATAACAAATATTATCTCCAGTCAGGTTGGTGTTTTTTTGTTTCATAAAGTCACAGTTAACAGTGCAGTCCAACCTGGCCACAACTCTCCTGCAGTATGCTGTTCCTACAAAGCTCAGATCACTGCCCCAATGGGACTGATTTAAATTTGTAAAAGGGGTCTACTAGAAAGCTGGTGATCCAACTGAGAGAGAACAGAAAACGGGTAAAGACAGGCTAGAAGACCTGACACTGCTGGAATTGGCTGAAGACAAGGCCAGAAGAAGACTGAATAGAGTACTCCTATTTACTCAGGAAGGTTTAAGGACTTACATTCAGCTGTCTCACGAACCCTAGTTCTGAAGGATCTTCAGAATGGTCAGGCCTTGGGGTGTTCAGTTGTGTTAGGGTGTTGTGCTCAGTGTTGTTGATAATTTTCTGAGTTAAGACTTTTACCTAGGCATAGACCACAGCCTAGACGACAGCTACAAAGGCCAAGCCCTGCATTATTCACAGAAACTTGCAATTAATGTTTATGCTCTGCTACAGCTTACTTCAAGAATGAGGCTCTCCACGCTCTAAATTATCAGTCTGGTTCAATAGAAGTACAAATATATACTAAACAATGTACCCCTAAAGAACAGAATCACTTATGCAATTAGCTATTCCTAAGTATCATTAAAGATCAAATAAAGTTTGTTCAAACATCAGCAAAATATATGATTCAACAACATCTCATGTGCAAATTCACATTGCTGCAGTAGTATATATACAAAACATGGTAGAAATCTCTGCTACTGTCTACTGGGGAAAGAAAAAGAGGATCATTATTTTAACTGATACCAGTTAATGCAACAAAATGCCAGAGGAGACCAAAAAATGTCACCCTTAATGTGCTGAGCACTACATCTATACATTAAATACAATATGAGCATACACTTGCAATTAATTCAATATATTGCCCAAGTGTTATTTGCTATTGAGGGGAAGTAATATGTTTGTCAAAAATGAGGTATAGTGAACCATCTAATAATTACCCAAAGAATTCAACATATCTGATTGCTAGACATTTGAAGAAACAAAGACATATTGCTTCAACAAATGAAATGTCAGATTGGAGATATTGTTCCACATCAACCACGAAGAGGTGATCACATCAGTATTCTTACAGTTTCCCAAAATAAACCTTGTGAATAAGTAAATTGGATTGTTGCTGCCAAAAGAGGTGACTGATGATTTAATGAGAAATATTTGAGTAATAAGGCAAATATATCTTACCCATCAGCAAAAAACATTCTTAGCTCAGTTGATTTACACATTAAAAAGGAAAGTATATGGGTATTTTTTAACTGAAGACAGCCAACGTCCTTAACAATAAGGAGTATAATATGCCTGAACTTTGATGAATATATACCTTTGAGGCCCTGATTATGAGCTTCTCATGATGTTCTGACCCTTGCATAAACTCTTGTTTATGTACCAGTCAGAATTATGAGTTTGAAGGTATCTAACACATCAGATAATTATCTTTCTCTATCATTTACACTAGATTCTACATCTGGTAACTCGCTGCCCACTGTTGCTACTTCATAAAGGCCCTCCAGGCCAGGCTGACACAGCTCTCTGTGAACCTGCATTAGACCTGTCAGCCTTAGAGTGGTCGTCCCCCAAATGTTTTGCCTGCTTGCCTCATATTTTTGATGATTCTTTTTGTTCGACTTAGGACTCTGAACACTTTACCACTGGTGCCCCATACTAAAGTGCATGCCCTTCTCCTATAAAATTGGTATATATACAACAGGCGTATATAATTGACTCGTAAGTCCCTTTCAAAGTGGTTTACCATATCCCCAAGGACTGCAAATTAAATGCTACTAGAGGGCCTGCATTACTAATTGTGCCTCCCACTGAAGTAACTCTTTCGCATGGCTCATGCCTCACACTGCAGAGCCAGGGTGTGAAGTTTGACTGTCACTTTGACTTGGCATTTAAAACCTTTTTCCAGCCTGAAACTCCCCTTTTATTACATATAGGTCACTCCTAAGGTAGGCCCTAGGTAGACCATAGGGCAGGGTGCTTTGTAACTAAAACGTAGGGCATGCACTTTTAAGTTTAACATGTTTGGGTAGTGAAAAAATCCCAAACTCGTTTTTCACTACTGTGGGGAGTACTCCTCTCATAGGAGAACATTTGGAATTTCTTAATGCAATTTTAAGTTGTAATTCCTGATTAGAAAGGAGTAGTTGTGTCATGTTTCATATCTGTGGAATGGTAATGATAAATCTTCTTTACTGATAAAGTCAGATTTAACATTACTATTTTAAAATTTGCACTTTTAGAAAGTGGGTATTTCTCTGTTGTTACAGCTCTGTGTGCCTGCAGCCTGTCTCCAATACGCATCTAGGGTGGGTGACAGCTACACTTTGTTCATTGTCTCTAGACAGCAACAGACACAGGAAGGGTAGGTGTGTCTGAGTGCTCATCAACATTCATCTGCAGTCAGATGGCTCTTCTTGGGCAGACACTTACACCTGAATAAGCAGTGCCTGTCTCCATATAAAGGGCTGATTATTCCATGCTGAGCTGGGATGAGGATGAAAGGAAACCCTTCTTTGAGGCCACTCCCACTTAGAGGCACATTTGGTTGTAAGTACCAGGTCTCTGACCCCGCACAATCTGACACCCCTAGACTTACAACTGGACTTTGTCAGATGAACTGCTGTGCTGCATCAAGGACAGTTACTCTGCTGGACTGCTGACATGGAAGGACTGCTTTTCTGCAGTGTTGCCCTGCTGCCTGATGCACTCTTACCCTGCGAGGGAGAGCTGGACTTGCCTTGCAACCCAAAGTGTTCTGCAAGGGCTTCTTGGCTTGCCTCCTGTTGCTAGAGACTAAGGAATATCAAATTCTCTACCCCTGCTCTTGTGCCTGGGACACTGGAAGTGAATCCATATAATTTCACAAGTGAAATCAACACATCTCCTGCCTGATGGAAGAAGCAACCAATGCATCAACTCGGTCAACCTGGGGTCTGAGCAGCACTCTCTGAACTTTTCATCGACTGACACATCCACTTCCTGCTGGAAGCGGCACACAGCACATCGGCATTAATGCAGCATTGAAACCACCACATCACCACCATTGCTGAAGGAAGATCGACCCATCCATTTGACAGCGTGGAGAAACCTTGCACATCGGCTTTGTAATCAACACCTCGCTGCTCGATGGTTGTCTTCAGAAACCAATGCAACAACATGTGTGAAAAATCAATGCATCCTTCGACTGTGGGAGTGACATTGATTCATTTACTGACACATGGACCCAGCACCTTATGTTTGCAACTGGGATCAAGGTATTCTGTTCCCCAGGTCTGAGTGGCTCCTGTAGAAGAAATCTAAATAACAAGCTACAATAATTTACCTATAGGATGGATATTCCTCAGGTACTGTATCACTATAGATATCGATAACCATAGTGTTGTATGCCAAGAACAAACAATGGCACATGGATGAACAATACGGCTGAACATCAAATTGAATGACAAATTAAGGCATTCTATCAACACAATATAATTTTATTTGATGATTTTACAAAATGCTAATAGAGCGCAATCCATGGCGGTAGGCACTATCAGTGCCAGGGAATACGTTCCCTGGCACAGATAGGGGTCTCCCCCACTCCCCTCCCCCACCCCAGAGTCCTCCCCCCAAACCCACGACCCCCATACCACCCCCCAGAGGTGGTAGGACCCCCCTCCACGCCCCCCAACATTGACACACGCACACACCCCTACACACACACTCACACTACAACTACACATACATGCACACATACACACAGACAGACACGCACACATTTTCCAAATACACAACACACACCCCCGCATGCATACATGCACCCACACACCCCCTCTACACACTCACAAGCACACACCCATGCACGCAAACAACAAACAACACCCCCTCCCCTAACAAACGATCACCTTACCAGGTCTGGTGATCCTCCGGGAGGGAACTGGATCTATGGGGGCTGATCCGCCGCAAGCTCCCCGTCACCAGAACACCGCCACACAAAATCATGGGACGTGATTCCGTGGGCGGTGTTCTGATGACGTGGCGGTGGAGGTGGAGCAGCCTCCACTTCACCGCTGACCGCCAGTATGGCTGCTGGCGGCTCTCCGTCCGGAAAAGGGCGGAAGGCTCCCAGCAGTCATAATACGCTGTGTGGAAAACTGCCTGCACTGGCGGTCTTCAGCACGGCGGCACCTCAGCAGTCTTGCTAAAAGACCACTGAGGTTAAAAAGAGGCCCTTTATATCACTTTTACAGTGATATCTCAACATTCCTATTGCATTTTAATCATTTTGACCTGCATTTATCCAGAAAAATTATATATAGTATAAAGAACACTGTGTGGTGTATTTTTGTGGTGCTATATGTGTTATTGTATGAGTTATTGCACAAATACTTTACTCATTGCCTTCTAAGTTAAGCCTGACTGCTCAGTGACAAGCTACCAGAGGGTGGGCACTGGATAATTTGGATTGTGTGTGACTTACCCTGACTAGAGTGAGGGTTCTTGCTTGGGCGGGGGTAACCTGACTACCAACCAAAGACCCCATTTCTAACATTGGTGATCAGCGGTGAGAATAGGTCTTGTATTTGTACAGTGACATACAGTAGCTAAGTATTCACAGTTAAAGGTCAACTTGATTTTTTATCTTTTTCTGCACTTTCGTTTTTCCTGGCAATTTTTTACTAAAATCTTCATTCAACATGTCTCTGGCTGGGTTTCCAGCAGGACATGAAGATTTTGATCTGGCCATGCTGGAGACCTACACTGTTAAACAGCGGAGGGGGTTTTGAAGGGATATGGGTGTACCTACCCTGAAAAGCTTCCAGAAAGGAGAAATTCCAAATGGCGCTTAGGGCCTGGGCAGAAGCCCATTCTGATGAGAATGTTGAGGAGGAGGGTCCAGAGGATGGCCCCTCAGAGGATTTTTTGCCATCAGTGGATGAAGTTACGACTGCAATTGTGCCCCCTGCCAAACCAGGGAGCAGTGTCCGCAGAGGAAATGAGAGAGGAGAAGGAATTTCAATTGCAAATGGCAAGGTTGAAAATTGAAGCTCAACAGGAGGAAAGGAGGGCAGAGAGAGAAGCCAAACAGGATGAAGCTGAGAGAGCAGCCAAGCAGATTGAAGCTGAGAGTGCTGTGGCTGCAGCTGAGAGAGCCTTGGCTGAGAAGAAACTTTTGTTGGCTCATGAACTGAGTCTCAAGGAGCTGGGGATCAAGGCAAGACAGTCTGGGGGTTATTACAACTTTGGAGGAGGTGTTAATCCGTCCCAAAAGTGACCGTTAAGTGACGGATATACCACCAGCCGTATTACGATTCCATTATATCCTATGGAACTCGTAATACGGCTGGTGGTATATCCGTCACTTTACCGTCACTTTTGGGACGGATTAACACCTCCTCCAAAGTTGTAATAACCCCCTCTGAGTCCAGCAGTGATGGTGGCAGCATACAGGCAGGACCTGTTGGGAGAAAAAGGTTTGTATACCCAAGAATGTGGTGCCAATTTATGTGGTGGGAGATGACATTGACAAGTGGTTGGCTGCCTATGAAGTTGCACTAAGGGCCCATGGGACCTCTGAGGAGCAATGGAGGGCGGCCTTGTGGTTTTATGTACCAGTAGTGCAGAGGGACACACTTCTTACACTAGATCCACATGATCAGAATGTCTATGCACCCATGAAAGCTGCTTTACTAGCCACGTTTGGGCTGCCCGCTGAAAAATACTGTCAGAGGTTTAGGGACAGCACCAAACTTTCCACACAGACTTGGGTAGATTGTTTTGATTTCTCCTATAAGGCACTGAATGGATGGGCGTGGGGGCAGCAAAGTAAATGATTACAAAGAGCTATATGATTTGATTCCGAGAGAGTATATGCTCAGTATTTCTTTTACAGAGTTGTGGCAACACTCAGTAGACAGTAAGCTGACCGATCCCAGGAAACTTGCTGAGGAGGTGGACCTCTGGGTTAGCACCAGAGTGTCCTAAAAGGTATCTGGGGGGGGACACCCACAAAGGTAGTCAGGGTTCCCAACAGAAGAAGGGGGAGAAAAACTTAAAGAAAAGGAACTCTCCAAAGGCCCCCAAAAAAATTCCCGGGGGGATGGTAACCATTCCTCTTACAGGTTTGGGAAGAAACCAGGGTTCTTCGACAAGAAGTTAGGGAAGTTCCTCCCCAAATGCTTAGAGTGCTACCAGAATGGACACTCTAAGGGTGACTCCCAGTGTTACAAGAGAGCACAGTCCACCACTGGAGGACAGATAACTGGGTTGGCTAATGTAGCGCTCGGGGGGGGGAGATAGTCCCAGTTAGCTTAGGGGGGCAGACAGAGGTGTCCCTAGTATCCCTGGGAGATGAGGAGATTGTGCCTAAAGCCCACATGCCTGCCAATACTTACAAGTATAGGCAGTGGGTCACTATTGATGGGCAAAGGGTGGAGGCTCTGCATGACACAGGAGCCAGTATGACTACTGTCAATAGTCAGCTGGTGTCAGCAGAGCAGATAGTCCCTAAGACATTCAACCAGGTCATAGTCACTGACAATCGTGAGAGTCACCTACCGGTGGCTCTGTTTCCCTTGGAGGTGGGGGGGGTGTCTCTTGTACTCTGAAAGTAGCTGTGAGTCCTGCCATGCCTGTAGATTGTCTGTTAGGCAATGATGCTGAGCATACTGCCTGGAAGAAGGTAGAGCTCAGATCCCACCTGGAGATGTTAGGTTTCCCTGAGCGGGTCTGAATGACCACAAGGTCCATGGCTGCCCGGTAAGGGAGTCAAAGGCATCTGGAGTCTGAAACAATGGCCCAGACAGCTGCAAAGAGGAAGGGCAAGAGGTGCGGAAAACCAGCCTCAGATGTTCCCACGGTGGTAGACAGGACCCCTGAGGAGGAGGAGGCTCCTGAGCCAACCAGATAGGATATAGCTGATCTGGGCAACCTGCCTGAACTTGCTGGTTGGCAAGCAGAGGGTGGGCCAACCAGGGCAGAATTCTGCAAAGTGCAGAAGGAATGCCCCACCCTTGAGGGTCTGAGGCAACAGGCCACAGTCCAAGCAGCTGGTGAAGCCTCTGGTGATCACCACATCTACTGGGAGAATGATCTCCTTTACAGTGAGCCTAAGGCTCCGGCCATTGGGGCAGCATGTGTGCTGGTGGTCCCCTGGTGTTACCGGGCCTTCCTACTGGGTCTGGCTCATGACATCCCCCTGGCAGGACATTTGGGCCAAGACAAGACCTTTGCCAGGCTTGTCACCCACTTCCATTGGCTTAGAATGCGGGTAGCCTCAGATAATTTCTGCAGGGCCTGCCCCACCTGCCAGGCTAGTGGGAAGACAGGAAAAAGGCTTAAGGCCCCCCTGATTGCACTCCCACTGTTGGCACCCCCTTTGAACGGTTGGGCATCCACATCATTGGTCCCTTGGGCCCCAAAGCTGCCTTGGGCAACAGGTTTATCCTGGTTTTGATGGACCATGACACCCGCTATCCAGAGGCAATCCCTCTGAGAACAGTGACTGCACCAGTGGTGACCAGAGCCCTGATGGGAATATTTACCCATGTGGGATTCCCTAAGGAAGTTGTGTCTGACAGAGCACAAACTTAATGTCTGCGTACATGAAGTCCATGTGGGATGAGTGTGGGGTGACCTACCGGTTTACCACCCCTTGTCATCCTCAATCCAATGGGCTTGTTGAGAGATTCAACAAGACCTTTAAAAGCATGATCACTGGCCTACCTGAGGCCATGAGGCGTAAGTGGGACGTCCTCTTTTCATGCCTGCTGTTTGCTTATAGGGAGGTACCCCAGAAAGGCATGGGGTTCAGCCCCTTTGAGCTTCTCTATGGTGACCTTGTCAGGGGACCGCTAAGCATAGTTAAAGAGGGCTGGGAGAAAGCTCCGAGGACACATCCCCAGGATGTGGTCAGCTACATGCTGGCCCTCCGCAACCAAACCAACACTTTTGGAAGCAGGCCAAGAGTAACCTTGAGGCCAGTCAAGAGGTGAAGGAGTGGTATGACCGGAAGACCACTCTGGTCAAGTTCTCACCTGGAGACAAGGTTTGGATAATGGAGCCAGTAGAGCCTAGGGCTCTCCAGGGCCGCTTGTCTGGCCCATTTTAGATCAAGGAGCAGAAGTCGGAGGCCACTTACCTAGTGGACCTCAAGAACCTTAGACACCCCCTAAGGGTTCTCCATCATAACCGACTCAAACCTCATTTTGAGAGGTCTGAGGTCAGTATGTTCCTTGTGACAGATGAGGGCATGGAAGAGGAAAGTGAACCTCTCCCCGACCTCCTCTCTGCCAAAGAAGGTGATGGGTCAGTGGAGGGTGTCAATCTCTCTGACTCTCTGACTCTAAATCAGAGAGGAGACTCCTATGAATTGTTGGGCAGTTCTCTTCCCTGTTTTCCCTTACTCCTGTACTCACCCACCTATGTGTCCATGATATTGACACGGGAGTCAATCCTCCTGTATAGAACAAAAATTACAGGTTTTCAGATAAGGTGAAGGCCAGCGTCAAGGAGGAAGTTTCCAAGATGTTGGCCCTAGGGGTTATTGAGAAGTCTAGCAGTCACTGGGACAGCCCTGTGTTGCTGGTGCCCAAGGCTGCTGCACCCGGTGCAAAGCCAGAACTCCGGTTCTATGTGGACTACCGGGGTCTCAACTCAGTCACACGGACTGACGCTCACCCCATCCCCTGAGCTGATGAGCTCGTAGACAGGCTCAGAGCTGTCAAATTACTCAGTACCTTTGATCTCACATCAGGGTACTGGCAGATCGCCTTGACTGAGGGGGCTAAAAAGAGATCTGCATTTTCCACACCGGATGACCATGAGCAGTTCCGGGTGATGCCCTTTAGGTTGAAAAATGCCCCTGCTAGCTTCCAGCGATTGGTTAACGGGGTCCTAGCTGGCAAGGATGCCTTCTGCACAGCCTACCTAGATGACATAGCTGTCTATATTTCTAGCTGGGTGGAACACCTGCTCCACCTCAAGGAGGTGCTTCAGGCTCTGCAACAGGCAGGCCTGACCATCAAGGCTAATAAGTGCCAGATTGGGCAGGGTTCCGTGGTGTACTTGGGACACCTAGTAGGTGGTGGCAAGGTGCAGCCACTCCAGGCCAAGATTGAAACTATCAAGGCCTGGCAACCACCTAGAACACAGACAGAAGTGAGAGCCTTCTTAGGCCTCACTGGATACTACCATAGGTTTGTCGAGGGCTATGGTACCATTGTGTCACCCTTGACAGAACGTACTTCCAAAAAGCAATCTCAGTTGGTGAATTGGACAGAGGCTTGTCAGAAATCCTTTGACTCCCTGAAGGAAGCCATGTGCACGGCCCATGACTACTCCCAGGAATTGATTGTGCAGGCAGACACTTCAGAGCATGGCATAGGGGCTGTTCTAGCACAGCTAAATGAGGAAGGCTTAGACCAAACAGTAGACTTTGTTAGAAGACTATTACCACAGGAAAAGAGGTGGAGTGCTATTGAAAGAGAAACATTTGCTGTGGTCTGGGCACTGAAGAAGCTGAGACCATACCCCTTTGGAACTCACTTCCAAGGTTCAGACAGACCACAGGCCCCTCAAATGGCCCATGCAGATGAGGGGTGAGAATCCTAAGCTCTTGAGGTGGTCCATTTCCCCTACAGGGGATGGACTTTACGGTGAGCATCGCCCGGGGATTGACCACGCCAACGCTGATGGTCTCTCTAGATACTTCTGCCTTAGCGAT